>NC_141699.1:210063459-211296313 GCF_964263255.1 Lissotriton vulgaris | reverse complement strand
TGAGGGAGGGAGTGAGGGGGAGTGGAGTGAGGGGAGCGGAGTGAGGGGAGGGAGGGAAAGAGGGAAGGGGAGTGAGGGAAGGGAAGGGAAGTAAGGGAAGGGGAGTGAGGGAGGGAGGGAGTGAGGGAAGGGGAGTGAGGGAAGGGGAGTGAGGTAAGGGGAGTGAGGGAGGGAGTGAGGGAGGGAGGGAGTGAGGGAAGTGGAATGAGGGAGGGAGTGAGGGAAGCGGAGTGAGGGGAGAGAAAGAGGGAAGGGGAGTGGGGAAGGGGGAGAGAGAGAGGGAAGGGGAGTGGGGGCAAGAGGGAAAGGGAGTGGGGAGGGAGGGACAGAGGGAAGGGGAGCGGGGTAGGGGAGTGAGGGAATGGGAGTGAGGGAAGGGGAGTGAGGGAAGGGGAGTGAGGGAGGGAGGGAGGGAGGGAAGGGGAGTGAGGGAAATGGAGTGAGGGAGGGAGTGAGGGGAGTGGAGTGAGGGGAGCGGAGTGAGGGGAGGGAAAGAGGGAAGGGGAGTGAGGGGAGGGAGGAAGTGAGGGAGGGGGTGAGGGAAGTGGTGTGAGGGAGGGAGTGAGGGAAGGGGAGTGAGGGGAGGGAAAGAGGGAAGGGGACTGGAGTGGGTACGGGGAGAGAGAGAGGGAAGGGGAGTGGGGCGAGAGGGAAAGGGAGTGGGGAGGGACAGAGGGAAGGGGAGCGGGGTAGGGCAGTGAGGGATGGGAGTGAGGGAAGGGGAGTGAGGGAGGGAGGGAGTGAGGGAGTGAGGGAAGTGGAGTGAGGGAGGGATTGAGGGAAGGGGAGTGAGGGGAGGGAAAGAGGGAAGGGGAGTGGGGCGAAAGGGAAAGGGAGTGGGGAGGGACAGAGGGACAGAGGGAAGGGGAGCGTGGTAGGGGAGTGAGGGAATGGGAGGGAGGGAAGGGGAGGGAGGGAGTGAGGAAGTGAGGGAAGTGGAGTGAGGGAGGGAGTGAGGGAAGGGAAGTGAGGGGAGGGAAAGAGGGAAGGGGAGTGGGAAAGGGGAGAGAGAGAGGGAAGGGGAGTGGGGGTGAGAGGGAAAGGGAGTGGGGAGGGACAGAGGGAAAGGGAGCGGGGTAGAGGAGTGAGGGAAGGGGAGTGAGGGAGGGAGTGAGGGAAGGGAAGGGGAGTGAGGGAAGGGAAGTGAGGGAAGGGGAATGAGGGAGGGAGGGAGTGAGGGAAGGGGAGTGAGGGAAGGGGAGTGAGGGAAGGGGAGTGAGGGAGGGAGTGAGGGAGGGAGGGAGTGAGGGAGGGAGTGAGGGAAGTGGAATGAGGGAGGGAGTGAGGGAAGCGGAGTGAGGGGAGGGAAAGAGGGAAGGGGAGTGGGGAAGGGGAGAGAGAGAGGGAAGGGGAGTGGGGGCGAGAGGGAAAGGGAGTGGGGAGGGACAGAGGGAAGGGGAGCGGGGTAGGGGAGTGAGGGAATGGGAGTGAGGGAAGGGGAGTGAGAGAAGGGGAGTGAGGGAGGGAGGGAAGGGGAGTGAGGGAAGGGGAGTGAGGGAAAGGGAGTGAGGGAGGGAGTGAGGGGAGTGGAGTGAGGGGAGCGGAGTGAGGGGAGGGAGGGAAAGAGGGAAGGGGAGTGAGGGAAGGGAAGTAAGGGAAGGGGAGTGAGGGAGGGAGGGAGTGAGGGAAGGGGAGTGAGGGAAGGGGAGTGAGGTAAGGGGAGTGAGGGAGGGAGTGAGGGAGGGAGGGAGTGAGGGAGGGAGTGAGGGAAGTGGAATGAGGGAGGGAGTGAGGGAAGCGGAGTGAGGGGAGAGAAAGAGGGAAGGGGAGTGGGGAAGGGGAGAGAGAGAGGGAAGGGGAGTGGGGGCGAGAGGGGAAAGGGAGTGGGGAGGGACAGAGGGAAGGGGAGCGGGGTAGGGGAGTGAGGGAATGGGAGTGAGGGAAGGGGAGTGAGGGAAGGGGAGTGAGGGAGGGAGGGAGGGAGGGAAGGGGAGTGAGGGAAAGGGAGTGAGGGAGGGAGTGAGGGGAGTGGAGTGAGGGGAGCGGAGTGAGGGGAGGGAAAGAGGGAAGGGGAGTGAGGGGAGGGAGGAAGTGAGGGAGGGGGTGAGGGAAGTGGTGTGAGGGAGGGAGGGAGGGAAGGGGAGTGAGGGGAGGGAAAGAGGGAAGGGGACTGGAGTGGGTACGGGGAGAGAGAGAGGGAAGGTGAGTGGGGGCGAGAGGGAAAGGGAGTGGGGAGGGACAGAGGGAAGGGGAGCGGGGTAGGGGAGTGAGGGATGGGAGTGAGGGAAAGGGAGTGAGGGAGGGAGGGAGTGAGGGAGTGAGGGAAGTGGAGTGAGGGAGGGATTGAGGGAAGGGGAGTGCGGGGAGGG
Organism: Lissotriton vulgaris; assembly: GCF_964263255.1. Classification (NCBI taxonomy): domain Eukaryota; kingdom Metazoa; phylum Chordata; class Amphibia; order Caudata; family Salamandridae; genus Lissotriton; species Lissotriton vulgaris. The sequence goes on along the minus strand of NC_141699.1, from coordinate 211,294,004 downwards.
AAAGAGGGAAGGGGAGTGGGGCGAAAGGGAAAGGGAGTGGGGAGGGACAGAGGGAAGGGGAGCGCGGTAGGGGAGTGAGGGAATGGGAGTGAGGGAAGGGGAGGGAGGGAGTGAGGAAGTGAGGGAAGTGGAGTGAGGGAGGGAGTGAGGGAAGGGAAGTGAGGGGAGGGAAAGAGGGAAGGGAGGTGGGAAAGGGGAGAGAGAGAGGGAAGGGGAGTGGGGGTGAGAGGGAAAGGGAGTGGGGAGGGACAGAGGGAAAGGGAGCGGGGTAGAGGAGTGAGGGAAGAGGAGTGAGGGAGGGAGTGATGGAAGGGGAGTGAGGGAAGGGAAGTGAGGGAAGGGGAATGAGGGAGGGAGGGAGTGAGGGGAGTGAGGGAAGGGGAGTGAGGGAAGGGGAGTGAGGGAGGGAGTGAGGGAGGGAGGGAGTGAGGGAAGTGGAATGAGGGAGGGAGTGAGGGAAGCGGAGTGAGGGGAGGGAAAGAGGGAAGGGGAGTGGGGAAGGGGAGAGAGAGAGGGAAGGGGAGTGGGGGCGAGAGGGAAAGGGAGTGGGGAGGGACAGAGGGAAGGGGAGCGGGGTAGGGGAGTGAGGGAATGGGAGTGAGGGAAGGGGAGTGAAAGAAGGGGAGTGAGGGAGGGAGGGAAGGGGAGTGAGGGAAGGGGAGTGAGGGAAAGGGAGTGAGGGAGGGAGTGAGGGGAGTGGAGTGAGGGGAGCGGAGTGAGGGGAGGGAGGGAAAGAGGGAAGGGGAGTGAGGGGAGGGAGGAAGTGAGGGAGGGGGTGAGGGAAGTGGAGTGAGGGAGGGAGTGAGGGAAGGGGAGTGAGGGAAAGAGGGAAGGGGAGTGGGTACGGGGAGAGAGAGAGGGAAGGGGAGTGGGGGCGAGAGGGAAAGGGAGTGGGGAGGGACAGAGGGAAGGGGAGCGGGGTAGCGGAGTCAGGGAATGGGAGTGAGGGAAGGGGAGTGAGGGAGGGAGGGAGTGAGGGAAGGGGAGTGAGGGAAGGGGTGTAAGGGAGGGAGTGAGGGGAGCAGAGTGAGGGGAGGAAAAGATGGAAGGGGAGTGAGGGGAGGGGTAGAGGGAAATGGAGTGAGGTAGGGGAGGGAGAGAGGGAAGGAGAGTGGGGAGGGACAGAGGGAAGGAGAGCGGGGTAGGGGAGTGAGGGAAGGGGAGTGAGGGACGGGGAGTGAGGGAAGGTGGAGTAAGGGAGGGAGTGAGGGGAGGGGAGTGAGGGGAGGGAAAGAGGGAAGGGGCGTGGGGGCGAGAAGGAAAGGGAGTGGGGAGGGACAGAGGGAAGGGGAGCGGGTTAGGGGAGTGAGGGAAGGGGAGTGAGGGAAGGGGAGGGAGGGAGGGAGGGAAGGGGAGTGAGGGAAGGGGAGTGAGGGAAAGGGAGTGAGGGAGGGAGTGAGAGGAGTGGAGTGAGGGGAGCGGAGTGAGGGGGGGGAAAGGGGGAAGGGGAGTGAGGGGAGGGAGGAAGTGAGGGAGGGGGTGAGGGAAGTGGAGTGAGGGAGGGAGTGAGGGAAGGGGAGTGAGGGGAGGGAAAGAGGGAAGGGGACTGGAGTGGGTACGGGGAGAGAGAGAGGGAAGGTGAGTGGGGGCGAGAGGGAAAGGGAGTGGGGAGGGACAGAGGGAAGGGGAGCGGGGTAGGGGAGTGAGGGATGGGAGTGAGGGAAAGGGAGTGAGGGCGGGAGGGAGTGAGGGAGTGAGGGAAGTGGAGTGAGGGAGGGATTGAGGGAAGGGGAGTGAGGGGAGGGAAAGAGGGAAGGGGAGTGGGGCGAAAGGGAAAGGGAGTGGGGAGGGACAGAGGGAAGGGGAGCGGGGTAGGGGAGTGAGGGAATGGGAGTGAGGGAAGGGGAGGGAGGGAGTGAGGAAGTGAGGGAAGTGGAGTGAGGGAGGGAGTGAGGGAAGGGAAGTGAGGGGAGGGAAAGAGGGAAGGGGAGTGGGAAAGGGGAGAGAGAGAGGGAAGGGGAGTGGGGGTGAGAGGGAAAGGGAGTGGGGGGATAGAGGGAAAGGGAGCGGGGTAGAGGAGTGAGGGAAGGGAAGTGAGGGAGGGAGTGAGGGAAGGGGAGTGAGGGAAGGGAAGTGAGGGAAGGGGAATGAGGGAGGGAGGGAGTGAGGGAAGGGGAGTGAGGGAAGGGGAGTGAGGGAAGGGGAGTGAGGGAGGGAGTGAGGGAGGGAGGGAGTGAGGGAGGGAGTGAGGGAATTGGAATGAGGGAGGGAGTGAGGGAAGCGGAGTGTGGGGAGGGAAAGAGGGAAGGGGAGTGGGGAAGGGGAGAGAGAGAGGGAAGGGGAGTGGGGCGAGAGGGAAAGGGAGTGGGGAGGGACAGAGGGAAGGGGAGCGGGGTAGGGGAGTGAGGGAATGGGAGTGAGGGAAGGGGAGTGAGAGAAGGGGAGTGAGGGAGGGAGGGAAGGGGAGTGAGGGAAGGGGAGTGAGGGAAAGGGAGTGAGGGCGGAAGTGAGGGGAGTGGAGTGAGGGGAGCGGAGTGAGGGGAGGGAGGGAAAGAGGGAAGGGGAGTGAGGGGAGGGAGGAAGTGAGGGAGGGGGTGAGGGAAGTGGAGTGAGGGAGGGAGTGAGGGAAGGGGAGTGAGGGAAAGAGGGAAGGGGAGTGGGTACGGGGAGAGAGAGAGGGAAGGGGAGTGGGGGCGAGAGGGAAAGGGAGTGGGGAGGGACAGAGGGAAGGGGAGCGGGGTAGCGGAGTCAGGGAATGGGAGTGAGGGAAGGGGAGTGAGGGAGGGAGGGAGGGAGTGAGGGAAGGGGAGTGAGGGAAGGGGAGTGAGGGAGGGAGTGAGGGGAGCAGAGTGAGGGGAGGAAAAGAGGGAAGGGGAGTGAGGGGAGGGGAAGAGGGAAATGGAGTGAGGTAGGGGAGGGAGAGAGGGAAGGAGAGTGGGGAGGGACAGAGGGAAGGAGAGCGGGGTAGGGGAGTGAGGGAAGGGGAGTGAGGGAAGGGGAGTGAGGGAAGGGGAGTGAGGGAGGGAGTGAGGGGAGGGGAGTGAGGGGAGGGAAAGAGGGAAGGGGCGTGGGGAAGGGGAGGGAGAGAGGGAAGGGGAGTGGGGGAGAGAGGGAAAGGGAGTGGGGAGGGACAGAGGGAAGGGGAGAGGGGTAGGGGAGTGAGGGAAGGGGAAGCGGGGGAAGGGGAGTGACGGAAGGGGAGTGAGGGAGGGAGTGAGGGAAGAGGAGTGAAGGAGGGAGTGAGGGAAGGGGAGTGAGGGAGGGAGAGAGGGAAGGGGAGAGAGGGAAGGGGAGTGAGGGAGGGAGAGGAGGAAGGAGAGTGAGGGAGAGGGGAGAGGGGAGGAGAGAGGGAAGGAGAGAGAGGGAGACAGAGAGAGAGGGAGTGAGACAGTCAGAGTGAGGAAGAGAGAGTCAGAGTGGGTGAGACAGAGGGAGACAGAGAGAAAGGGAGAGAGAGGGATGGAGGGAGGGAGACAGAGAGAGAGAGAGCGAGAAAGAGAGAGAGAGAAAGAGAGATGTGTGTATGCCAGGTCTGGTGGCTCAGTGGACGAAGGCGTCCGCTGCAGGGACCTGTGTTCAACCTCATGGTCACAGTTTTGTTTTGTTGCTCTAGCCACACCCCCTAGAAACTGACCCCGCCCCCACCGGTGTGGCCCTTGGACCCAAACCACAATGTAAATTTGGCCCCCGAGAGAAAGTTTGTGAGTACCCATGCTTTAAACAATCATAATTATCAAGGTGTGTGTTTTAGGACAAATTATAATTTTCTCCAAAACAATCACCGAAGTGACAAAAATACATAATGGTTTTTTTCATGTTGTGAACAAATACATTTCAAGTCTAAGTATGTTGGATATGAGGCATTGCATGGATAATTTTTACATTGTTATTTTGCTGAATCAAAATTGATATAGCCGACTGGAAGCAAACAGACGGACTTGCTTTCCTTTTAAAAGAATGTGCATAGTAAACAGGTTAGCCTATAACGTTTGGCCTCAAATCTGTCTTCATTTTAGGAGACATGTACACTCACATTATGAGAAAGTAAACAAATAATGAATCACCACTCATAACAGCAATCAAAGCAGAAACTTAACAAGCATTGGCATAGCCAATAGGTCTTGCCTTTGGGACCTTATAAGTATTTAGTTATGCAGCACAATATCCTTGGTGCAACATCAACTGTTGCATGGCTAAACACTTATAAGGTCCCAAAGACGAGGTCTATTGGCTATGCCAATGCTTGTTTGTGTTAGGAGGGGCTCGACAAACTCAACATGGGGTCAAAGAGATGCGGTGTCTGCTCAACGTTCTGCGATTCTGGCCTTTCAATCCTGCTGAACAGCAGTTTGTTGCAAGACAACATGGCTAAAAGACATTCACATTGACCAGGCCAATAGCTCAGGTATTGCCGAGACCTAAATACAGGATGCATTAAAAAAAATCTAAATTAAACTCTTCAAACTTTTTTTAGGAGTAGACAACGTTCCCGCAGACCACTGCCTTCTCCCAAAAATATTTTTTCAACATTCAGTAAGGAGAAGGGGCAGTTCCTTAGATGAATTGGTACAATATTGCTGGATTGAAACTGGATTTTTGCACAACACATTAACACACACCATAAAGAATCGGTGGAAGGGACGCCCTATAAAAACCCCATCCAAAAACCGATTCATTATGGTTTTCAAAATCCATTTAACGATTCAGAAAAACTTTTCTGAAACGTTAATGTGGTTTAGTACATTTGAAAAAGGGTTTTAACACTTGCTATCCTCGTGGTATAAACTCTTTCTACATCTGGCACCATGAGCAGAGATCAGCTAGAACTCAAAAAGTACATCTTCTCTTTCACTTGTTCATCATACCCAAAGATTAACCCTCCAACTTGATGCCAGCTTTTATTTACAAATTGTCAAAGCCCTTCCTTGCCTTTTCACGTTTAAGACTTAATTTTCTCCATAGAATATTTTAATATGCCAATGAGCTTTAAGTGGCACATATTTTCGAGTCTCATTGGTCCCGTTTTCAGGCGCAGGTGAGATGTGATCCTCGGAAGCGGAGGTGGTTACCAAGGTAACGGAGCCATTTTTTGGTGAAAGGGATACAGGATACACTCCAAGTTACATATCCTGCACCAAGGAACAAAGCACAAAGGCGAAGCGCTGCAAGCGTTCAGCCCGTCACCTTCTCTTTGAAACAATTTCAGTACTTTAACAGACCCCTAAAGGTGACGTCCCATTCTTTTTTTACTTTTACGGACATATTTTAATATGCTTTCATGACTGGGTCACAGAGTCAATTTCATGTCCTCACTGTGCTGAAGGCGGCCGTGCCCTGAACACTCAGCCTTAGGCGGATGCGTGTTTCTGAGAAATTAAACGCCCGCGGCCGTACGGCGGCTCGGTAGGTGGACATGCTCAGAAATATTGTAAATTAGAACCGCACATTGACTTGTAGATACAACGTGCCTTCAACGTTGGCGTGGCCATGAAGAGTCTGACTCCAGAGACGCATGCCCCAAACGAACCACAGGCCTGTCTCTCCACCTTGGTTGCCATTTCAACATCTTTCGCTGTCGGCATATTCTGATTCAGAATAGGCTTCGACTGCTTCCGGACGCAACAACGGTTGCAGTTTGGTGCTTTGAAACGAACCGTCACCCTGCAATTACCTGCATAGTTCCAGTTGTACCACTAGACTTTCCTGGAACTTTTTGTTTTAAATGTTTTTTTTTGCTGGGAGCAAGCGCGCAAACGCCGTGCACTGCCAGGCGCCGTTTAAAACGCCCAACGCCAGGATTACCGACATTGTTAGCGCACTCAATGATTCCGGGTATGAAGCGGAGGCTTGAAAGCCAGAAGTGGTGGGTGACTGTTACATTCTATGTTTTCTCTATCATTTATTTATTTATTTCCACTTGTATGACATCAGCCTGTTCTTCTGATGTCTGCTCTACACATCATTTGGGAACTACCTTGACCACTGTCCAGCCGGACAGGGTAATTTATTTTTTCAATGATAAAGATACTAGGGTATGGAAGGGCACAGTCCAATGTCTATTGAAATATAAGTGGCCAACTATGCTCCTTCTTGCCTAAAAACTCCCCCTGTTTGTTCCTGGAAACGGTACAGGACTGTGCCCTTCCATACCCCAGTATCTTTATCATTGAAAAAATAAATTACCCTGTCCGGCTGGACAGTGGTCAAGGTAGTTCCCATTGTGGACTATTATTTATCAGTCTTTGGATTTTCATATTCTTGGGGACCTTTGTTGTTTCTAAAAACTATAGCTACCCACGGTCCCCAGATAACCGTTTGGGTTCCCTTGTTGTTGTATACATGCTCTACACATCATGTTTGATATTTTGATATTTGATATTTTGGGGGTATTTTTAGAGCGCAGCGTTCGCTCCGAAGGGAGCATCTTGGCGCTAAGAATCCTGAGAGAGCTAGTCCAAGAGGTTTAGATGGCTGCTTTGGTGTAGTCATCGGGGAGAGTGAAGATCCAGGTTTTTAGAAGCTTTCTGAAAGGTTTTTCCTGGGTCAGTTGTCTGAGATTTTTAGGCAGTTTATTCCAGGCTTTCGCGGCAAGGAAACTGAGGGTTTTCCCGCCCTTGGTTTTCAAATTGTATTTGGAGGGGAGGATGAGATTGTTGTGGGTAGAGCGAAGATGACGACTAGGGGTGTAGTGGGGAAAACGCCTGGTGAGGTATTTAGGGCCTGTTTTATTGTAGGCCCGGAAGGCTATAATCAGGATTTTAAAAAGAATTCTCTTGTGGAGGGGTAGCCAATGAAGGGAACGAAGCGCGGCATGTTATGATTCCAACAAGACCTGGAATTCTAGAAGGTGTAGAGGCAGAGAGTCAGTTTTATATTGTATTGGTAGCTGTGTACCTGCTGATGCTGTGCTGGACATTAAATCTTCCTTTCTACAATACTTGATTCCTGTTTAATTTCAACATATTTTGGCGACGAGGGAAAGAACCACCTTATACTCCTGTCATCTTGCCAGCACAGGTACGGAGTGTCTAAGGATTATTACATTTTACTAACATTGTGCTTTGATGGCACCAGCGGCAGTTTTCTTTATATTTCTCATTTTATGTGCCTTGATAGCACCTGCGGCTGTATTTTCTTGACTTTGGATATATTCCTTTATACTATTTTTGGGTTTTAATCTTACTGTTTTTCGGATTGTGAAGCATATCTATCTACATACTGCTTGTTTACCTGCTCTGCGTGATGCCAGTGGGACGCTTCGAATTCCGCTCGTTTTGTGACCGTCTGCAGCTATTTTGTGGATTTTTATACATTTTTTTCCTAAATTTCCAACTCAGCCTAAGTTGCATCTTTTGATTTCTACACACGCGAGCAATCGCTGTCCCATCGATTCACGCGAGCAGTCTGTGAACCGCCTACGCGAGCTGTTGCATAGGGAGCATCAACGCTGCAGCGTCCCTCACCGCCGCCAACACGAGCTGTTGCCAAGGGAGCTTCTCAGCGTCTTTCCGTAGTGCATCATCACGCGGCGTCTTCACGCAGCGCGTCACGATGTTGGCGGCCATTTTCAGTTTCCAAGGGAACCGATATCAACAAAACAACGGAGCTTCAATAACGGAGCTTATTTATAGACATTGCGATCGTTTCTGGTACAATTTTTTCTACTCGGCAAGACTATTAATTTAAAATTCAATTTTACCTTTACTTATATGTTTACCAGCATATTTATTTTCGTTTTTTTGTGTGATTAGTTTCCACAAAGATTAGTTCCTTTGCTTTAATCATTTAAGTTTAGTTTGTGATAATTCACAGTATTTACAACTAGCATGTGGTTTTAACTTTAGGCATTTAGTCATTAATCTTTAACATTATTTTAACATGCAGTTTGACCCTCCAGCAAAATTCCTACAAACTAAAGGTGATCCTCCCATGCCTTGGGCAAGATGGAAGGAAGAATTTATCACATATATGAAAGCAATTGATGGGGAACGCATGGGGGCAGAAAGAAAAAAAAGTATTTTCCTTCATTGTTTAGGATCAGAAGGTCAGGTTATTTTTAGATCTTTGCCCCAAGTTACAGTACAGAATGATGGTGGTGGTGATAATTTAAATGTCTATAACGAAGCCTTATTACGCATAGAGAAAAGATTTAAACCTGTTACAAGTATTGCATTAAATCGATTTAAATTCTATACAAGGGCACAGAAATCTGACGAAAATTTTGATGATTTTCTTACAGGTTTGAGATCATTATCTCTACATTGCAATTTTGGGTTGTTAACAGATGAAATGATCAGAGATTAAATCATTGTACATGTTAAGAATAAGAAAATACAGGAAAGATTATGGGTGTTGGGTAATCCCACATTATCTGAAGCCATTTCAGAAGCTAAGGCTTTAGAACAATCTGAAAAATGGATGGAAGTTGTTAAAGATAATGCTAATAAGAAAGTTGCAGAAGAAGAAGTATGTAATGTTAAACTCAGGAATAATAGCCATATGCAAAAATCCTTTCAACGTCCTCAATCTTCACGGTTTCAACAAAATTACAGAGGTGGATTTAATAGGAATTCTCAAGGAATGTTTGGTAGTATGACTGTCTGTTATAGATGTGGTAATAGATCACATTTCCTGGATGTCCTGCTCTTAACAAAGAGTGTATAAATTGTGGAAGAATAGGACATTTCACTAGTGTTTGTAAAGATCTCAAACGCAATGCTACACCCTCTAAGGGAGCAGTATCATTTCTCACTTGTAATGAAACCGCTCACACTAGTGCTTTACAGGATCATTTACAAGATACAGATATTGTTGACAAAGGTTTTGTTGTTTCAATAATTGACGTTGTTCCAGCTCATATAAAAAAATCACCTAATGCTGATTTTGTGATGTGCCAGGTTAACATATCCTTGATGGTAGACTCAGGTTCACCATGGACAATTATGACAGAACATTATTTTCTTGAGAAGTTGAGTAAACAACTATGTTTAAGTAAGTTGGAACAACCAGATATCAAGGCTGTTAGTTTTGAGGGGAACCAAATTGAAGTTGAAGGTTTTTTTGAAGTTTCCATACATTTTAAGCACAGATGTGCTGACATAAAACTCTATATTGCCAAAAAGGGTGTCAATGTCCTGGGTTGGCGTGACCAATACAAGTTGGGTATTATATTAAATCCTAGGGCTGAGGAACCTGTTATGTTATGTGATGATACGCTATATAACCAAGTTGCCACAGTAGATGATAATTTCAAAATTGATGGCGAAGAACAGAAACTTATCAACTCGTTCAAAAATGTTTTTGTGACAAATTAGGAAAACTTAAGATTTTTTCACACAAAATTGTTTTGAAAGACAATGCTACACCGGTGAAACAAAAAATAAGGGGTGTACCTATTAGTGTAAGACAAGAACTGAAAGACATGTTAAAGGAGTTATCAGATGAGGGCATAATTGAAACTATTGAATCGGCTGAGTGGGTTTCTCCCATAGTTTTAGTCCGCAAGCCTGATCAAAAATTAAGAGTGTGTGTAGACCTCAGGGCTCTGAACTCAAATATTGTCATAGATTGTCACCCCTTACCAAATATCAATGAGGTAGTATCAATGTTCGAAGGTGCCAAAATATTTTCCACGTTGGATTTACGTTCGGCCTACCATCAGATTGAACTTAAAGAAGAATCTAAGAAGCTTACAGCATTTATCACGCCTTTTGGTTTATATCAATATACAAGAATGCCTTTTGGCCTGGCGTCAGCTGCGTCAGTATTTCAAAGGGTTATGTTTTTGATTTTCAAAGATTTAGATGAATATGTTAAGTGTTTTCAGGATGACATTCTGATTTTTTCAAGAAATAAAAATGACCATGTAGTTCATCTGTATGAGGTTTGCAAGAGATTAGAAGATCATGGCCTTACTTTAAAAGCCCATAAATGTAAACTGTTCCAACATACTGTAGAATATCTGGGACATACCCTATCTGGAGATGGAATTATTAAAAAAAAACCAATGTGGATGCCATAGTCAAAGCACCATCACCTGTCAACAGAGATCAATTATTGTCATTCACAGGAATGTGTAAGTACTATAGTAAATTTGTGGAAGGTTTTGCTACCAAAATGGAACCTCTGCGAAGTTTGTTAAGACAGAATGTGATGTATGTATGGTCAAAGGAACAACAGGAGGCGTTTGAGTTGATAAAAAGGGACATTGTTAATGCTCCTATGTTGAAACCTTTCAGGATGAAGAAGGGGTGTATAATAACTGTGGATGCTAGTCTATATGGCTTAGGGGGTGTTTTGTCTCAGAGAGAAGGAAAAGAAGAATGGAATGTAGCTTTTGCTTCACGTACCTTAAATGACTGTGAGAGGAAGTATGCAGTGATTGAGAGGGAGTTACTTGCATGTGTGTGGGCTGTTGAACATTTTCGGTTGTATGTCTGGGGCTGCAGGTTTGTTCTGCGAACGGATCATAAACCTCTAGTTAATATTTTATCTACTGGTGATGGTTGGCATTCTACAGCCAGAATCGCAAGATTGTCATCCAGGTTACAGGAGTACAATTTTAGTACAGAATATGTCCCAGGAAAGAAAAATGTCACAGCTGATTTCCTTTCTCGTCTTCCATGTAAACAAGATGAGGTTGATGTTATTAGAGAGGTAGATTTTTCCTTAACGATTGCTGATGTATTAGGTGATCAATTCCAAGAGATCACAGAAGAGAAGTGGAACAGTTGCATTGCTGAAGATGATAAGTGGAGCACTCTCAAGAAGTTTGTGATGGAAGGTTGGCCCAAGAAAATTTTTATTATGGAAGAGCTGCTACCGTTTGCTAAGGTAGCGGATGAATTGGAAATTGAGAATGATTTTTTGTTTAAATCGGGCAAATGTGTTCCACCGCAGGGTATACAGGACATGATTCTTAAATTGGCTCACAAGACACACCCAGGCATATCTTCTATGAAGAGGTTGGTTAGGAGTTTCTTTCGGTGGCCAGGAATGGATGCGTATATTGACAGAACAGTAAGGGAATGTACGGAGTGTGTGTCAAGTGAAAAGATGCTCAGAACTAATGTTCCACCTTTAAAGGTGGTGAAATGGCCGGAGATGCCTTGGCAAAAGTTAGCTTTTGATATTGCAGGACCATTTAAGAACTTACCAGAGAATTCACGGTATGCATTGGTGTTGATTGATTTCCATTCGAAATGGCCAGAGGTGAAGTTTGTTTCCAGTGCCACGACCAATTCTGTAATTTTGTTTTTTAAGGAGATTTTTGCTCGAGAGGGCTGTCCTTCTATTTTGGTTACGGACAATGGTGTCCAATTGAAGTCATCAGAGATGGAAAACTTTTTGAAGGGACATGGGATTGTACACAAATGCACATCCTTGTACGAACCACATGAAAACGGACAAGTAGAAAGGTTTAATAGGGTGTTGAAATCTTACGTTTCTGATGTTATTAATACACGTGGAGAATGGTTGAGTGAGTTGAGAGAGAGGTTGTGGGTTTATCGAATTACACCTCATTCAACAACTGGAATTAGTCCTTTCAAATTATTAAAGGGTAGAGATCCTGCCTCTAGGATTTGTCCATGGTGGCTTATGGATAAATGTCAAGATAAATTGATTACTAAAGAATGTGTACATGACACTGCTAGGAGAGTTGAAGAAAAACAAAATAAGACCATGTGTTGGTACAACAAGAAATGGAAAGTTAAAATGCATGATTTTGTTGTAGGCGATTGGGTGAGAATTAAAAAACCTGGTTTAATGACTAAAGGTTCATCTAAGTTTGGTAGACCTATACAGATTAAAAAAGTGTTCTCAAATTCTGTTATTACTCAGGATGGAAAGTTATGGAACACAAAAAGAATTGCAAAGTGTAACTATGCTGTTCATGGTGCTTGTGCTAAGGATTTACCTAGATCTGATATTTCAGGTCAGGGTAATCAAGACACCAATGCCTCAAGGATCAAACGTAATGTTCGTGTTACAAGTAGACCGTTAAAATTGAGAGATTATGTTTAGTTTTCTTTTGTTATGAAAAAGGGGGATGTGTTACATTCTATGTTTTCTCTATCATTTATTTATTTATTTCCGCTTGTATGACATCAGCCTGTTCTTCTGATGTCTGCTCTACACATCATGTTATGATTCCAACAAGACCTGGAATTCTAGAAGGTGTAGAGGCAGAGAGTGAGTTTTATATTGTATTGGTAGCTGTGTACCTGCTGATGCTGTGCTGGACATTAAATCTTCCTTTCTACAATACTTGATTCCTGTTTAATTTCAACAGTGACAGTAAGGGGTGATTGAGGAGATAAGGCGACAGATGGAGCATAGGAGCAAAGATGGGGTGAGAAACTCGTAGTGCCCTCAAGCCGTGCTGCGAGTGATCGATGATGCGCTGCATATACTCGATTCAGGGGAATCGTGCCTTCTGATTCTTCTTGACCTCTCTGCAGCCTTTGACACTGTTAATCACAATACCCTCCTTAACACTCTTCAACAGAGAATGGACGTGGAAGGCACAGAACTCAAATTGTTTGCCTCATTCCTCTTGGTCAGATCCCAAATGATCAAGATTGCGAACAGTCTCTCGTCTCCACTGGTGGTTGGTCAAGGCGTCCCTCAAGCTTCTATCCTTGCTCCCACTCTGTTTAATCTCTATCTGGAACCATTAGGGAACCTCCTAAGCAAATATGGAATCCTCTACCATGTCTATGCGGATGACACCCAAATCTACCTCAAGGTGTCTTCCTCTCATGATCTCTCACTACTCAACTCTACTCTCAACTCTATTCACAACTGGATGTTAGTTCACCAACTCATTCTCAATCCCTCCAAAACGGAATTCCTCCTCTTATCTAGCTATCTCTCCCCGCCTCCTGTTCAATCCTGGATGGATCAGTTGAATTTACTGAACAGTGAACCCGTCAATGTTGACTGCGCTAAATCCTTAGGTGTCATAGTTGGCAAAAGACTCAACCTAATCTCACACATCAACTCCATTGCCAAGAGTGCACGTTATCAGCTGCGCCTTCTATGGGGGATTCGTCGGTTCTTTCAAGAGAATGACCTAAAAACCTTGGTCCAATTACTAGTTCTCTCTAGACTGGATTATTGTAATTCTCTTATGACTCGCCTTCCCAAATCTCATCTCTCCCTCCTCAAATCCGTCCTCCATTCAGCAGCTCGCTTCATTTCAGGGTCCAAATGAGGTGACCACATCACTCCTATCCTGTCTTCTCTCCGATGGCTTCCAATCGAGGCTAGAGCTATTTACAAAACGGCGTGCATCACCCACAAAGCTTTGCACTCTTCCTCCCCTCGCTATCTGGCGAATAAACTGAAATTGTCTGGAATCTTAAGACCTTCTCGGAATGCGGAAAAGTTCCTGCTGGAGCCCCCCTCCTTCAAAAGGGAAAAATTGATGGCGCAATCGTTCTCAGGTAATGCGGCGAGAACCTGGAACTCGCTTCCTTCTTTGCTCCGTGCCATCACCTCCATCCAGATCTTCAAAGCGGACCTCAAATCTCTTCTATTCCAAAGACACTTTCAGAACTAATTCCCTCTTTCTCAGACCCCGCCAGGAAGTTCTTTAGTCATTGTAAATTTGTCATATATATTTATATTTTTGTTTGTACATTCTGTGCTTGCTGTGTTTGATATTGTGTTCCTTTTGACTGCGTTGTTTTGATTCTATGGCCTGCTATTTTTGTTTGTTCCATTTTTTAACAGTTCTCTCATGTAACGTAACTGGTTCTATTGTACAGTGCTCTGACACCTTCGGGTAAAGTCTGCGCTTTATAAAATTGCATAAAATAAAATAAAATAAAATAAAATAAACAAGAATTGCGATTCTCCTATTATCATGCCTAGAGAATGTAGATTTCATTAAAGACACGGAGGCTCACATTATGCAATGACTTTTAATTGCAGATCCAAGCCAGTCGCATCACAATATAAAGGTTCCAATAAGAACACTGAGATAAAGTAAGACATTACACATAGCAATCATCAGCCTCTTTTAAATGCGGCTCCAAGCAGATAAGTAGCTCATTATCTTCTCTAAACCTACTTTCTCTAATATTGTGTTTTTGGTAACAATTTGGATTTATATTGGGGTTTATGTGAAGGGTGGCTTTATCCCCTCCCTCCCCCCCCCTCCTTCATGATCTGCAATTTATGGAGATCATCCCCTCCCTCTGTTTGGATAACCTCTATTTAGCAGGTTGTTGTTTAATACTGTGCATTTGCTCAGTGATTTCTTTCAGTATGCCTTAGCCCAGGTAGTTTACTTTACTTTCCTTATTTTATTGTACATCCCGCTGTTGTTTGCCTTTTTTTCTGTCTGTTGAATAATGTATAGATATCAAACGCTGTATTCCTCATACCGTCAGCTCTCACAACGAACTGGCGTTTATGTAGATTAAACCAGCGTTGGTCTACTCACCCTGTTTCAGCCTGAAACTCCGCTCTTAATCTATCGGTTTTGTAACTCTTTTGCGTGCTTAGGACAAGCACTACCCTTCTCGCGCTCCCACCGAGTGATCCCACGCTCACCTTCCATCTTTGAACAAGCATTCAAAAGACAAGCGTTGTTCCGAGTTACTTGAACCTCTCCCCCATTTGGCCCGCAGTCTCCGTCCTCAAGGAAATGATATGTCACGCATTAGAGGAAAGTTCCTTGGCGAGAGCCACGCTTCATGCACGTCTCGACTAGGAGCTTTCCTCACTCTGACAGTTGAACATCAGCTGTTTGACTGCGTTTGTGAGGATTTATCGAACGAACACTGCATACACTATAATTTAGCGAGCGGGCACTATATACATTATTTATAAGAATTACCAAATTAATGTACAATTAATTTTAAAACCTGGTTTTGACAAATAGCAAAAGGGCCCCTTAACCCAAGGCATTTTATATTCAGCCCCTTATAATTTGCCCTTGAGGGGAAAACTGTCACTTATATTAACATATTTTTAAAGTGAGAGAATACATAGGGCGAATAGCTTTTTACCATTTCTTTTACCTAAAAAAAAAAAAAAAAAAGAAGGGCAATATGGAAAATGTTTCTGACTCCGATTCAGATATAAACAATGCTAGACTCCCTAATTTTAATAAGGAGGATTTTCACATTATGATCCTTTGCTCAGTTTGCTCCTTATAAAAGACCACTTCCTTCTCAAGAAGATGTGTCTGCTGTTTTTATTCATGATAAAGTTGGAGCTAAACGTACCCGGAAAAGCAACCACACTGCTACCGAGACGCATGGGAGCACAGGAGGTCCTAGCACCTCTAATATTATTGGTGGTCTTAGCACCACAAATTTTTGGATGGTCTTCGCACCTCAAATAATAGAGATGTCTTTTATGACACACTACATTTGGGTGCCCCTTACGGCCCAAATAACTTGGATGCCCCTAGCGGCTCATTGCTTCAAAGTGCTCAGGATTACCATGAGGGTTCAAATGAGGACGAGGATATAGACCCAGACTAATACGTTCTGGATTTAGATGATGAGGACGTAGGAATTTTTGAAGAGGAGGATGAAACCCCTTCTACTTCCAAAGATAGTATTCTAAACCCCCTGGGGGAGGAGATGTTCTCCCCCCTAAATCTAAAACATCCCGTTCCTCACAATGGTCTACCCAGGACCATGTCTCTAAATTTATTAAAAAATGGATTTGATTCCCTCTTGAAAGAGGGGCAAGGAATATTCTAAGGGCTGAGTGTTCAAGACCCTCAATCAATGAGAAAGCTTGTTACGCCCCTAATACGGACCCCAAATTAATTAAGTACCATTTTAGACTTGGGTGCGACCCTAGGAAAGGTCTCGAAAAAGCCTTTAAGGGCCAAGATTGCCTATTGGACGTACTTGGTCCATTGAGCAGAATCAATCAGAGTCAAAGAGACCTCATTCTCCTAGGTAATGCTAATACTAGCATTAACGCTGAAAGGCGTAGGCTCATCCTTTTTAAACTAGACCCTAAACTCACAGATATGGCTGAGAAGGAACCTTCCTCGAATCCAAAAGACCTGCTCTTTGGTGAAGAGCTTATAAGATCTTTAGGAAAGTACGTATCAACTTTTACTGCTCTTGATAAGGCCCAAAAGAATATGAAGAGAGTATTCAGCAATAATGTTTTTGGAAGGGCCGGAAGAAGGGGCCTTCCTTCCGGCCGCTATAACCAAAGGCCCTACCAGAGATCACGCCCCTTTGGAAGAGGCTCATACCAGAATAATTAGTACAACACCTCCAACCTTGGAAGAGGAAATCGAGCAAGAGGTGGAAGATCTCGATCATCTTTCTCATCAAACCCTCCAAGTAAGTTCCCTTCATTTACTTTCTCCTTCTACCCCTCCAAAAGTGGGAGGCAGACTGAAACTGTTTTCAAAAAAATGGGAGCAAATAACTCAAGATCCGTGGGTACTGTCCACAGTAATAGGCTTTATGATAGATTTTGTTCAAACTCCGTTTCAAACCTCATTCCCGAGGGATATTCCCATCTCAGTAGAGAAGGAGAAAATAGTAGAAGAAGAGATATCCTCTATGCTCGAGAAAGGAGCGATAATAGAAGTTCCTTTGGATTCTCTAACCTTCGTAAGCTCTTTGTTCCTTGTGGAGAAAAAAGGAAAGGGTTGGAGACCGGTTATAAATTTAAATGGCCTGAACAAATTTCTCGTTTACAGGCACTTCAAAATGGAAGGAATACATCTCTTAAGAGACCTTCTTCAAAAAGAAGACTGGTTAGTAAAACTAGATTTGAAGGACGCCTACTTCACTATCCCGATGGCAGAAATTCTTCAACCATACCTACAATTTCTCTGGAAAAATCATATTTATCAGTTCAAGGCTCTCCCCTTCGGACTCTCCTCCGCCCCTTGGTGCTTTACCAAGGTAATGAGAGCAGTAGCTTCTTTCCTAAGAGATCGGGGAATTCGACTTCATTGTCAACAAAGAGAAGTCTATCCTAACTAAACAAGAATCAGACAAAATTACCTGAACTGTTCACATTACACTACCAGAACTGGCCACTAGATGACTGCATTGCAGTTATACATGGGAAAGAAATTACCTACGGAGTCCTTTAGTTAATCGCGGCTGTAAGGGTGCCCGCAAGATGGCGCCTGTGCTCGGAAGCGCGCGCCCGCGCGTGGTAACCGCTCGCTGGTGGCGGGAGAAAGCCTTTTGGTAGCACTTCAAAAAGCCAGCTACAGTGCAGGCGCTGGCTCTAGCGAGACCTAAAAACGATGCAGTCCCCAAGAAAAAATAAACATTTGCCCCTGGTCCACAGGCTGACAGAAGTGGCAGAGTTATTTTATATTAAAAGACCTATTTGTTTTGCCAATGCTGTTTTTTAGGTCTCTGGCTGACCCAGCGCATGCGCTCCTCTGGCTAAGATATTTAGCAGCTGCTTTTAAAAGTGCTACCAAAGCGGCGACCAGCTTACTATCACACGCACAAGCGCATGCGCTGCTGCACGCGCATCTCTAGCGTGCTTTAGCCCATCATCACGATCGCGATCACTTTCGCTTTCAGAATGATCGCAATGACTTTCGCTTTCATGGCCGCGCGGCGTTACTTTCACTGCTGCGCGGCCAATGCTTGTTTTGTAAGTTAACTAGTGAATCTCAGCTCACTTCATTCACCTCACTGAAGCTTATCACAGTACAAATGACACACACAATCCTTTGCAAACTGCACCCAAGCTATCATGGAACCCCGTGTCCCTCCAGTGTAAACTAGCCCCTCATTAAGGCACACACATCACCTGCCCCCACCTCCTCGCTTCTGGGGGGTACACTCCAGCACACAATGTAATACATTTACCCCTTCGCTACCACACCTCAAATAATGCCTCCCCCTAAAGTGGGGGTGAATTCTACCAAACGCTATTCTTATCATCTGCCCCAGGATCTAGCACTTGTTGCACCGGAGAACAAGACGTCCCAACAGGCACTGCGCACAAAGGGCAGTTGAAATATAGCTGTGCTTTCAGTAATTGCCCACCCGGCCTTCTAGGTTCCCTCTCTGCGCTTTTGTGCACACCTTGCTTTTCAGGCTGTAAGTGATACCCATCATTTCGCATATTCTATGAAACTCTCTGTGCAAGCCCCGGGGCGGGGTACTCACAGGCGGCAGGCACTGCTCCACGTTCTCGAGCCCCGCCAGGACGATGGGCACCTTCTCAGAACTCTCTGCCATGGCTGCAGCTCAGGGTCTGAGCCTGCGCCCCGCTCTGCCCGCAGTGCTTCGAGCTGCGCCCGCCCACCCACTGCGGACCCTTGCCCCTCCAGCGCACCTCCACATCTCCTGTCCATCACAAATCCAACTCCTGCCCCTCCCATCGCAGCTCATGCTGCTCAACCATTCATACCCCAATGCCCCCGCCCTGGCCCCCTCAGCGCCTGTCAGTCAAAGCCCTACCTCCTACCCCCTCCAGCGCACCCTCTGCCAGCCGTACCCCTCCTGCCTTCCACGCTTCCATACCCGCTGCTAGGGGTGCCACCATTCCAATAGAAAACAATGCCGGACATTTTCTGTTCTTTTAAGTCTGCAAAGGTCCGCACATGATACTAAATAGGAGTGTAAACATAAAAGTATATATTCTATTGTAACATGACTTTTCTCACTTTGCTTACTTTAAATAGTAGTCATGGCTCTTTAGCGAAGCCCTAGAACACATTTAAAAGTGGTTTATACTTATATTTGCTCTTTGAAGTATTTACAGGTAAAGGCTAAAAAATAAAGGCTTTCAAAATAATGATGTGTTGGTAGAAAACCCGTCAGGGGGCAGCCCTTCCCACTGCCGTCTGGCTCCTCAGCCACCTTATCCACAGCTGCAGGCCAGGCGCGCAACACCCATTGAACTCAAAGGGCTTCAGCCCCCCCTGTTGTGTGTGGCAGCCCGGGATGAGACAGCTTCCCGGGCACACACAGCCACACCCGAGCACTTCACAGGTCTTCAAAAGACCATTTAAATGTTAATTAGGCTTTGTTGTTTCACCCTTTCTAAGAGCCCCTGCAGTTCCACTCTGCCTATTGCTTAAAGATCATCCGCCTCCCCCTGAAATTCTTTCTTAGCCCCCCAGGAATTTGGCTCTAGTTGTGCCTCTGGTGCAGGCGCCCTTGCTGCCAACCTAAAGTTGCAGCAGCAATCTCCTTTCCCTCGGCTTCTTTCAATGCATGGCCGATCCTACCACAAACAATGCAGCCTAGCTCAGGCTCAGCACTGATACAGTGCTTCTATCAATCTGGTAGGTCTAAGAGGGGTACTGTGATAAGCTTAGTTATTGTGCTCCGGGGAGAGAGTGATTGGCGCCATTCTAAAGTATTTCCATAAAGAGTGGGAATAATTTAGGCCATGTGATGTGCTTATTGTGTTTATAGGTGCTGTTGGGAGGGTCTTGTGCTGCTTTGAAGTGTGAGTAGGAGGGAGGAAGTGAGTGCTATAGTGGGCTAATGGGGATCTGTGTATAAGTTCTACTACTGTGTGATCTGGATAACAGGAAGGGGCTGTGTGCATACTCATGTGTAAAGTGAGTTGAGTCCGAGGCAATGACATAGTTATGATGCAAGTTGTTGAGATTGGTTTGTGGTGCATGATTATTCCACGAGGGGGGTGTTACAGGTCAAGAGGTTAATAATAATCAGGGAAGTTGAGCAATGAGTACAAATGTCACCCGCTGCTATACCTGTTTCACTGGATACCACATAATATCTTTTTTGTGTTTTCTTTGCGGGGATTAGAGTGTATTGTTTTTTTTTCTTTGGCGGCAGGGCGAGTGTGATCCTGTTTTTCGAGATTTTTTGGAATTTCTTGCTGTTGTTGTTGGGCAGACGCCAGTAGAGTTCGGCAGTGTGGCACTGTATTCGTTTACTATATTTACATATTGGGCTTTGTTTGGCCTCAATTCACAGTACACAAGGTCCATCCGCGCTGTAGAATATTTAAAGGTCACTGCGTTTGCTCTGTGAGAGGAAAATTCACGAGTGGAGTTAGGCTGGTGTTCAAACGATCAGCAAATGTACACTCACTGCTATGAACAGGATCTTTGGTTTCCAAGTATTTACAAAACCCATTGCTGTGAACGAAAACAGCTGCTTGGGGGAAGAGAGAAAGTAGATACAGAAAGCAGATTACTCCACGCGACCTATCTCAATCCTAGTTTGTACTGGTAGATGAGACTTAATCTGGAGCCATGTTGGGTATGGGTAAAATCTTCCTTTCATGCAAATGTACCGGTTAAACATGGATCCCAGTGTTTCATTTTGTAACACGGATGCTGTGAGTGGTAGTTAGCAAACAGCACAACTATATCTTAAATCCAGCAAAACGTCGATATGTGTTCGAACGTTTATATGTAAAATGTAAATTGATACTTGTATAGCGCACTACTCACCCGCAAGGGTCTCAAGGCGCTTGTACGAATACCGCTGTGGAACCCATCCTGGCTTTCCCTGTGAGGCGTCCACTCCTGGGCACCCCCAAGTTGGAGGCCAGGCATCCTTAGCGTTGTGGGGGCCGTTGTGGAATTAAGCAAGCTATTGCCCAGAGTTGCAGAGTGGGACTCCATGATTGGAATAGGCACCGAGGCGGGAATTATCAAGTATGTGGAATTTTGAGCCCAAGACCCGCTGAGGCGGGGAATTGAACCCTGGTCCAGGGTTAGACCTCTGCATCAGGGTCTGCCGCTTTAATCATTGAGCCAGATGAACCAAATGAAACACTTCCTTTTTGTTATATATAGCGTTCTCAAACTAGTGTCCTTCATAGTAGAGCACCTGTTCGAAGCAGAGTCTATCTCAGTGGTAGAGTTGCTACCTGGCCATTTTTTACCGGCATGACTAGTTTCTTCAGGTCGTGCCCCTTAATGTCAGTAGCCCACAAATATATAATGCCATAGAGCTGGTTCCCGTCTCCACTAATAGTGTTGGAACCATTGATTGGTAATGCAAGTGCTCTATTCTTACAATCACATTAACTGCTGCATGCTGGATGCTGTAGTTTCTGTAAGTCTCATTGGATATGGCTGTGCATGTGATAGTGTTAAACACATGCACCTGAAACAAACAACACATGAAAAATGGCAACGCATACAATGCTTTCAGACTACAGCAATACACCATGTTCAAAGTATGGGTGTCTCAACACAACTCCTTACCTGCAATTGCTCTATGCATTATAAGTGGGTACTTTTCGCAGCACGTGGCTGAACCTCCATAATCACACCTCTATTACTTGTCCATAATAGAACACACAGTCTTCTCTCTCACGGAACTCAGCAGTTACCTCACTTCAGTAATACCTCTCCAAGGGCCATATGTATGAAGGCAAAATGTGTTCGCAAACGCCGAAATTCGCAGAATTCCGGCGTTTGCGAACCCATTTTCGCTAAATGGTATGTATGAAACATTTTTGTTGCAAAATAAGGAATCGCTAAATTTGCCATTCCTTATTTTGCGATTGCATTTAAGGAATTGCAAATTTTGCGATTCCTTAAATGCAATGTATCAAGGAAAAAAACATTCCAAAATGCCATTAAGGAATCGCAAATTACCACCAACTTCTAGTTGGTGGTAAGTTGCGAATTCTTTCAAAAAAGAATTATTTAAAAAATCAACAGGTGCCATGTGATGCTCATACATGCCCTTAGGGCATGTATGTGTACCATATGCGCACACATGTCATTTTCAGGGGTGCAGCAGGGTGTTCTTGAGACAGCCCTACACCCTTGAAAATATTCACAATTTGCGATTAGCAAATTGCGATTCGCAATTTCCCCTTCATTCCTATGGGCCTCCTGGCCCATAGAAATGAATGGGAAATTATTCCTTAATTGCGATTAGCAATTTGCTAATCGCAATTATGCAATTTTAAGGAATCGCTAAAAAGAAGCGATTTTCTACATACATACCGTTTTGCGATTTCTAAATAGCGATTCCTTAAAAATCACTATTTAGGAAACGCATAACGGAATGTTGATACATATGGCCCCAAGTCACCGCACTACAAAGCCAAGAAAATGCGCAAATTTGCTAGATCAAGACAAGTTTCTTTAAACAAAAAAAGGCAGTGGAACCCCCTGTACATAAAAAGGACAACCAACTCCACCCATTATTTAAAGTAATTTGTTCCACCTCTTGGCTGCAAAAGGCATTTAATGTGCTTGCTGAAGTACTCTGCAAAGTTCTGTAGAGGCTGCTTTTTTGTGTGCTGTTGATATTCTGGCACTGGTCGGAAGTCCAACAGGTGAGTAATTAGTGATAAATGGGTATGTCTGTACCTTTCCTGCAGCGTGAGGTTTACAGAACAGAGAAGCAACCTGCACATACTTAACACCTGGTCCAATGCCTTCCGGCAATTAATCAAAGTACCACTCAATTTCTGACAAAACTATAATTATTACTAAGTGTGCTTATATAACCATTCATTTGAAGGCTTTTTCTCGACAGTATATTAATGGTGTCTCCCGCCATTAATCGACCACAAACTTTAATGGCTAACGTAATGGATAATGTTCTTAATGGCTAAACACTTATTCGGTCTTGAAGACGAGACATATTGGCTATGCCAATGCTTGTTATTTGGGCCATCTATACGTCTAAATCTTAGTTTTCTTAAAAAAAAGTATTGAAGTTCCGGATCTCACTTGTCTAAGTCAAGTTACTTTTGTTCTAAAAACACGTTTCCTTGTAAAGTTATAGCTGATTTTGCATTGCAGTGATTAACCACCTTCAAAAATACAGAAATTACTCTCAAAGAGCTAGAGAGCATTTAACATATTTTCAAGCGGAGGAAGAAGTATGTGCCAACTGAGAGGACCCAACTGGATATGACGCATTTGTGTAAACACATATACTTTTTTCGTTCAAAGCTGGCAAAAGGTTTAGGAATCACTGGTTACTCGAAGACATGGAAAATGTTACCATACTTTTTTTTAATACAAACCAGTGGCATAGCTTGGTCATGAAGAAGGGGTGTGGGGGGGCGATTTCCCAACAATCACTCTGGCATGAAATGTTAAAGTACATTGCAGACAGGAAGGGCGCATGAGAGGGTCTTTAGTGGCAGTGGAAAGGGAGAATATTGATGGGTGGGGGTACTAGGTGAGATAAAACACAAGGTTTGGTAAAATAACCAACACTTTTGAAGACTTTCAAAACAGAAAAAGGGGTAAATAAGTGTGTGTTTTTGTCTGTGTGTATGTAACCATTTCTTGTGAAATCCGACAGACTCCTCACCAGAGCCGACTGAAAGCACATGTACCCAACTAATTTCCAGAAAATACATTTATTTTGGGGAGTGTAACATCCCAAACGCCCACTCTCTCCCCAAAGCGAGGCCCCTGATGGGAGCCCAGGTCAGAAGCTGTGATCTTCACAATACATCAAAAAAGAGTGTACTCAATTTGTCGTGACTCAATGTGTCCTGGCTTTCAAATGTTTGTAAAGATGCAGTGCATCTGAATGTAAGTAACTCTTGCTATTTTCCATAAGATAATTCATTAAAACCAACTACCCTCTGTCCTAGAATAGCATGGAAGTATATCTTTTTTGGGCAATTACACGTCATTGGTCAGTTTGCGACTAATGGAAAATGTTTGCTTCTTTGTAAATCACATTTTTTAAAAGGAAAAAAGAAAATTATATAAGATGGCTGTTTGTTTGATTTATTTCTGACAATCAATAAATACAGAATACTGTATCGAAAATGGCTCCTGATTTGGGGATTTCTTACCCCAGGATTTTACGTATATACACCGGGCACCAACCTATCACATATTTCAAATAACCCACTTTAATCCAGTGGCCCGTGGGTAAAGCCACCTGATACGCAAGTGCAGCATCAAGAATTGGGTCCTGTCCCATTGTGTGTGAAACCAGGCAGACCCACTCCCTTAATAGTTAAAAAAGATTACAACCTGTTGTACTTTCGTCGGATCTCTAAAGGAAGAGTGCTGGTTTATTTGCCTTCTCTACTTTTCCCCAGGACTCTTCTATGCCTATATTTGCCTCACAGTTTTGGAAATCAACTGTAAGAAATACTGAGGCAAATCACTACAAAGTCACAAACTCTTTGGACCACAGCAGGCACGCTCAGATTTGAGTATTGAAGTAAGGGCGAGTTCTATCTCCATGAAGCTAGATTAAAAATGTGTTTTTATTTTGCTTTATGAACAGGGACAGCAGGCCTCCTATCTTCAGAGGCAAACATACAATGTGAACAAGGACTGTAGAATAATCTAATTTTCTCCAATTTCCGCCTATGATTCAGCTAATTTGACCAGGTGTTTTAACATTTCACTATTGAAATCAGAAGGGGCACATAGCCGTGAGAAGCATAACAGAGCCTTTCCGACGACAACCCTTTTTAACATCGAATAGTTATTCATTTGCGGAGTTTACCATCAAATGTAAGTTTGCTCCCAAAACCTAGAATATACTCTCCTCGAATCGTGAATCACTTGAATGTGCATTAGCAACTTTTATGTTTGGCTGATTTCGATTTAACAACACTCTTTTCTAGACACTGTCAATAATCCTGCTGAACCCTCGAGAGTAAGAACTACTGGCAGCGAGGCAAGTTTTGTTTTTCCTAAAATTGCTGACGACACGTTCCTTGGCTTTGCATTTAACAAGTGGTAGCAATATATTGTCGCTCAAACCCCACAACTTACAAAAGTGCTAAGTGACATTGTGCATAAGTTCCACCCAGTACGTGTATACAGAATACTAACAGCAAAATCCAGAAGGGTTTGTTGATGAGGTTCATCTAATAGCCCAGGTTACAGATGGTGACATTTCGTCCTGTGAAAAGTGGCCCATGTCAAGAGAGCTGCATACAACATGTGGCTCCCCAGTCCGTGGTGATCAGTTGTGGTGCGGCGTTTGTCACGAGCATCAACCGAATGCCAGGGCGGCCTCGACCATCTGATGAGTGCAGGGGTCTTTCAGGAAGCGAAGCGCTCACCTGAGAACTTGAAGCAGCCAGGGGTCAGTCAGTCCTGGAGTTAGGATCGGAACGGCTCCCTACTTCTGTATGGCGGCTGGTGCTAATAGGCTGGAGTAGTTGACCCACATTTAGCACAGCCCTGCATGTTGGTGAGCAGCCCTGCAGCTTCGTGTTGCATCCATCGTACTGTGGTACTGGTAGCCAGTGCTCGAGAATCCTACGGTACTGAGGGGTGACGTTAGAACAGACCTTAACATAATCGCAGCAGACATGGAGCAGGTTGGAGGTCCCAGCAGGTTGGAACAGTCCCAGCAGAAAACCACCTGCGGAACAGTGGGCACTTAGACAGAGGGAGAGACTCAGTTCAACACAAGGGAAATGAGTGGTGGAAAACGGCAATCGCCCCCTGTGAAGTACGGTTCAAAGTTCCGCGAAGTACGGTGGGATCATTCGTTGCAGCCTTTCGAGTCACAGCGAGCTGTTTTTCTTTTTTACCAAAGCCCACATATTAGCGATTAGACGAGTCCATCGATCCAGACGACATGTGTCAGCTACAATCAGCGCAAAAAGAGAAAGTTGACATGAGACAGTAAAGCCCTTGATTGAAAGCCCGTTCAAAGCCCGTTCCTACCCCAGCCCTGGAGAAAAAAAAGAGTCGCCGCGGCGACTAACCGGAGCCGGCCGGGGGAGGGGGCTCCTTGGCCGGCAGGGCCGCGGCCTCTTCACTGGAGGGCGGGAGCAGCCCCTTCTCCGGCAGCTTGACGGCCGAAACTTCAAGGTTGCCATTTCCCCCAACGACCAAACTTCATGGCCTTGTAGCCGCGCCAGCCGCACATCACCAGATAGAACTTGGGAAGCAGCAGAGCGGCGAAGCACAGAGTCAAGAGGGTTGCGGGGCCTCGTGAGTGAGGTGGAAACAGGGGCACCTCGGCGGCATTTCCAAAGACCGGGTCGTTAATGCCATACAAGTACATTGCGTTGCTGGGCTTCCTCCAGTTCAGGTGGTCCATGAAGCGCAGGCAGGGCGGAGTGCGCACGAACAGGCTGCAGATGCTGAAGAGACCGACAAATACATCGAGGGTCAGGAAAGTGAGGAAGGGCAGCCAGTGTGACGGGTTGTTAATAGCCATCGCTTTAATCGCACCCAAGGCCATCAGCACCAGTAGCACACCACACAGAAAGGACATCAGCACCGCTGCAAACGACATGTCATGGTGACGAGGCATGCCTGCAAAATGAAGCTTAAA
The DNA here is from genome assembly GCF_964263255.1 of Lissotriton vulgaris. NCBI lineage: Eukaryota > Metazoa > Chordata > Amphibia > Caudata > Salamandridae > Lissotriton > Lissotriton vulgaris. Next base: position 211,267,857 of record NC_141699.1, on the reverse strand, counting down.
TGTTAGACTTACGAATGAGAGCGCGAGGCTAATTGGTAAACGAGCCACCATCCGCTCCCCGAAGCCACTCGGGAACGGAACGGGAACACTTATCCAGCCGCCGTCTCTCATCTTGGCTACAGAGGAATGTGTCGAGACACGTCCGTCGCTGCCGAGAGTAGGCGACACTCTGCTGCTGGCAGTGGCTGAGTGTCACAAAGGCCGACAAATTAACAGTCATGCACTGTGTGACTGGCAGCCTCTAAGAACCGCTGCGGGAGTCCCCGCCCGGGTACTGTTGTTACAGTACAGATCGGCGCGCGCCTCATGTCCCATAAAGTTTTCAAGTGATCTCACACACAGGTTCGGACAATCTCTCGTGTCATTTGTCTTAGGGAGAGTAACATTTTTATGGTTTAACTCTTTAATTAGCATTTTGTAAAGGGGTCACACAGATACAACATCAAAGAAACGTTTAGGGAGAAGACTCCCGGTTAGCTAGTCACACTTAGATTACTGCAAGTGGTGTGTTACACGCCCTAGAAAAGGAGGAAAAGAAAACTCCACCCCCCCCCCCCCCGAAACCCTCCTACCACCAGAACGCACCTCTCCCCCAAGAAAACTCCCCCCCTCCCCATCCACCCTCACCCAGAAACATGACTCGTGCCAGAGTCAAATTTCGAAGATGGAGGGGGCTAAGAAAAAACTTCGGGGGTGGGGTTTGGGTGGTGTAGCGTCGTGCTGTAAATACCCAACAGACACTCTATGTACTATTTGAAGAGCATTTATTCTTGCTGCTGCTCATGACCACGTCCCTATCCTAACTGCCCCTTTCCTGTCCCCGCTCCTCCTCTTCCTGTAACTCCCCTAACTCCACCCACCAAAGACTAGACTGCATACACATCATTACATCTCCCCCGTGTTAACAAAATGAAAACAAATAGCAAAGTCTGACTTGATTATCCACTTAACTGCGACGAACGTTCCGCGCTAGTGCGGAACGTTCTATTGCGCGGGTGGGGCCGCGACGGCCAACGGACGTGCGCAGCACTCCAAAGGTAGTGCACAAGACGGCCGTTGGCCGTCAGCAGCATCGATGAGGTTATAGTTCTTCCAATTAGCCGGGTAGGTCGGCGAATAGTTCGTCTGGGCACGCTTCCATTGTCAGGTCCAGCTTCTGTCTGATTCTCAGGTGTCTGTGCTGCAGAGACGGGTTCGGGCCTCTCTGTAGTCAGCCGCTCAGTCGCTTGGTTGAGGATGTCTTTAACTGTCAGAGCGCACCTTTGAAAATGTGAGACATTCCGTGTAATTCTCTTGTTCTCTGATTCGGCTGTTATCATCGTACCCTTTTGTTGTGTCACTTTCAAAGGTTCAGCTCTAAATTCACAGTCTGTTTTCTTCTGTTGTTCCTGCTTGATCAGCACCCAATCCCCTTTGTGAAGGGATGGAGATCGTGCTCTCCGCCGCTCGTCAGCGTAAGACTTCATCTTGCTCTTGCGTTCACGGTCAGCAACCACTACTTCCTTGTGTACATCTTTGGATGACACCGGCATTAAAGCACCTCCCCAAGAAGATATCCGTGTCCTGATCGGTCGTCCCAACATGAGTGTGGCAGGACACTTCCCGGTAGTGGCATGGGGAGTTGTTCGATAAGCTCTCAGAACTTCATTTAGAGTCGCTTGGAAGTCTTTGTTGTCAAGAGTAGCCTGCTGGAATGTCTTTTTTAAGGTGGCCATGAACCTCTCCACCATGCCATTGGCCTGGGGCCATAGGGGAGTGATTTTGCGATGCCTGAAGTTGAGGTGTTTCGCAAATTCCCCAAAGTCATGTCCATTGAATGGCGGTCCATTGTCGGTCTTGACTTCTTTCGGAACGCCCCAGGCAGCGAAGACTTCATCCAGAACGGCAATGGTGCTGGTGGCATTGGTGGATGACACGAACTGTGCTATGGGAAATCTGGAATACTCATCCATTATCACTAGGACGTATTTCCCCGACTGAAGGGGTCCATAGAAGTCCAGGGCAAGTTCTTGCCATACACCGCCGGGCAACTTTGACATATGGAGAGGAGCTGGAGGATCTCCTTGACTCACGAGTTGGCACTGAGGACAATCTTTCAAAGTGAGTTCGACCATCTGATCGAGTAACGGGAACCATACTCTTTCTCTGAGCGCTCTTTTGGTAGCTACCACTCCACGATGACACTCATGTGCCAGATTGATGACACCCTGATGGAGACGCATGGGAATAACAATCCGTTGATCCCTCAGTAGGAGCACCTCTGAGGTGGCTGATAGTTCCTCGCTCACGTGTATGAAAGCCTGCATCTCTTGTCTGGTGTGGGGATCGTTCCCATCTTCCTCGTTGTCGTGGCGCCACCGGTTAGACTGCAATCGGCGCATCACCTTTTGGAGGACATCATCTTGAGCCGTGGCCTCACATATGGCTTCGAGGGGAACCGCCAGTGGTCTGGCTTGGTCCACTACAAAGTGAATGTACTCTTCGGCCAGGAATGGGTTAGACGCCTGCAACACTTGAGGGTGTCTCGACATGTAGTAAGCCGGATTGGCTGACTTTCCTGGTTTGTGCACTATAGTGTAGGTGTACTCCTGCAAACGTAAACCCCAGCGTTCAATTCGAGGTGGCATTTTGGCCCTACGGTTTCCGAAAATGGTAACCAATGCTTGATGATCGGTTACTAGCGTGAAATGCTTGCCGTATATGAAAATATGAAAATGTTCGCAAGCCCAAACGACAGCAAGACTTTCTTTTTCCGGTTGAGAATAGGCCTTCTCAGTGTCTGTTAACCCCTTCCAGGCTCATGACGAGCTGGGCTCGTCATGAAGTAGCCTCCTACCAGGCTGATGACGAGCCCAGCTCGTCATACACAATGGACTTTTGAAAATCCCAGCACAGAAGCAAAATATCACTAGCAGCGATGGTGTTAAACTTCTGCTGGCATAAGCCACAATGTGTCTCTGATCCGTTTCGTTGTCAAACTGAGCTAGTATGGCGCCTAGCCCCACTGGGCTGGCATCAACAATGATTTTGGTGTTTCTTTTGGGGCTGAAGTATGCCTGATTGTCAGCGGACTCACCAGCTCGTTTAATTTTTTGAAACGCCTGCTCACATTGGGAAGTCCAGGTGAATGGTTGCCCTTGTTTGGTAAGAGCACGTAGCGAATGGCTGATTGTGGCGTAATCTTTGATATACCTGGCGCAGTAGCTCGTCATTCCCAAGAAAGATCTAATGTCACTCACATCTTGTGGACTTTTGGTGTCATTTAGAGCTATCACCTTCTCGGGATCAGGCTTCATCCCGGCTCCGGAAAACACGTGTCCAAAGAATTTTAGGGTGGACTGATGGAATTCACACTTTTCTTTGTTGAGGGTGAGGTTGGCTTCCAGGAGAGCGTGGCACACCCGGTGTAGTGCTTTATCATGTTCCTGGACATTCGCACCGTATACTAAAATGTCATCACTGTAATTTAGTGCATTTGGTATGTGATGTATAGTCTGGCGGATGGCTTCTTGGAAAATCTCTGCTGCAGACGAAATTCCAAAGCTAAGACGCTTGTATCGGAACAGCCCTAGATGAGTGGCGAAGGTTGTTATATAGCAAGACTTCTCATGCAGTTCCAACAGTTGGTATCCTTTATTCAGGTCTAGCTTGGAAAAGACCTGTGAGCCGTTGAAAGATGAAATCATGTCACTTAAGTGAGGTCCTTTATTCAGGTCTAGCTTGGAAAAGAAAAACAACTATTACAGGAGGGTCAAGGGGAATATATTTATAGACCATCCAAGTTCAAAACCCCTATTAGAACTATAAAGAACAAAAAGAACTAGAAGGTCTGGAAAAAGAAGCTGAGTCCTCAAAGTCTTCAGTGAGAGAAATAAGCACTGATATAGCACTGAACCAGACCCAAGCGGTCGATGGACACTAAATATACAATAGAAATCCTATCAGCCCACCCTTTTGGCGGAGCCTCGTCATGTAGGACATCTAGAACCCAACAGGTGTATCCATGCCCAGATGAATTGGCTAGATATCACACTATTATGGTTCACAAGATGGACGTGTCCACGCCGCTGGCGGTGCTGGTACAGTGCAGTGCAGTGAAAAACTAAGTGAGTGACATTAAAATGACGGTCAAGGCAAAAGAAAGATCCCTTTATTGTTATTCACCTGGACGTCATATTAAAAAAGGGTGCAAAACAGTGTGACAAAATCACTGTCTACTTTGCTGTGTGGTTGATAAGGCCAACATGTTTCTGCCATGAGGTGAAACTACACCGGCATTCTTCAGGGCCACTAGTATAAAACTTGCTACTGCAAAGATACACTCTATTGATAGTGCAAAGAAAAAGTGAGGTGTCAGACCACAATAAGTCTGTCAACAGAAAATGTGGTCAATTAGACCATCCTACCGTATCCTCTTGAACCATGTGCTGATAGAGGATGCAGTCCCTGCAAACAAAGACAGAGAAAAATAAAACTACTATTTGTTGTTCTCTAAACATGACAGTCTATCAGGGGCAGTCAACCCTGGAAAAAACTATCATGCCGTGTAATGAAGACAACACAAGACTCAGCTAGGCCAGTCAAACCTGTGACGGCCGATTGATTAATACAGGTTGCACATAGGGTAAACCACAGAGAATTCTGAATAAAGTTTGAACAAATAAATAGACTTACCCAGCAATGTGTGGGAGTCAAGCCTCACCTCACCCGGCAACGGCTCGGAGAATGAGGCCCCGCTCTATGCACAAACATAATGAATAAAAATATAGATAGACTGTCAGCGATCTGACCAGTGTCCTCAATCATAAGTATATAGTCACAGTTGTGCATGCAAACGCTTGGTTGTAAGTTGCCCACAATGATCACAGTGCCATGGAGAAAAGGGGTAGGTATAGCATCAAAGTGTTGAATGTAAAAGTAGGTTATAACTGACAAGAAAGATGGAGTGTTCCTAGCCCTACATCCCTCATGATGTTAACAAGCATTCTGCACCCAAAAAATATTTCAATATTCTGTTTGCAATACAGTACAAAAATAACTGAAATGAGGGAGAGAGATGGCTCAACTGACTCTGTGTTTAAGACCATTCTACAAGGATAGTCTACCCTGATCCTAACTGGTATAAAAGGTAACCCCTCTAAGTAAGTATCCAACGGCCAGAGCGCCGGCCGAACGAACCGCTCTAAAGCATTCCCACAGACAGAAGTAAAGGGAAATCAAGCCAGCGTGTGGCAGATAAGGTCGCATAGACTCACCTCTCCGTCGGTACCTCTCGGCAAGATCCACAGCCGAAGGGGAGGCAACGAGGAGAGGCGAGGAGCGCATTTAAATACCCCCCGTGATTGGTGGAGGGTCCGTTGATTCGGCTCACCTGGTAGGCCGATGACGGTCCTCCAATGCGTGAATTCTGGCAATGCGCATGCGCGCCGGTGAACCACTCGTGTTGTCAACGTGGTTCAGAACCGGAGCATGCGCGGTGTTAAAGTGTAAAGTGTGAGCGTTGTAAGCATGCGCGGAGGTCTCCATCCTGGTGGAGAATAGCGCATGCGCGCTGTTCATTGTGTACCTGCTCGTCCACGGTGCATGCGCATTCCAGGCCAGTGTCTAGTCAAAGACTGGCGCCTGCGGGAATAGACACCCATCATGAACAAACGCTACTACCACCTCATAGACCTGAGTTTTACTAATGTCTGCGCCTGCAATGGTACAAACGGGAACACGAGGCACTTAAGGGCCAATTTAGCATATAATCGAGATAAATATTATGAGTGTGGTGGATTAGCGACTCGAACTTGGAATGTAAAGGGGCATGTCTCAGTTGTTAATGTGTTCAAAGCCACAGTGTCCGCGCCTGCAATGGTACAAACGGGAACACGGGGCACTGCAGGACCAGTTTAGCATACGATCAAAAGAAATACCACAAGTGTGGCAGACTAGCGACCAAAAACTTAGGATGTAAAAGGGGCATGTCTCAGTCGTTGATATGTGCAGAGCCACAGAGGTGTGGGACACCACAGGAATAACTGATCATGTAGGCAAAAATTAGACACATGTAAAAGCAGCAATGGTATACAGTGTCCAATATGGACTCTCCATTGGTAGGAGCATCTCGTTTGTGTATTAGATCTAACAAAAGTCCAATCATGGGGTAAGACTGGCGTAAAGAGATGTTATAAAAAGCAGGCTATGGGTAGTATTACTCATTTTGCATGGGTGGTCGTAGGTGGTCTTGAAGGCAAAATGCCAGACAGTAATGATTCAGATTCCAAACAATAGAAAATGTACTATGGTCAGTAACCCAGAGGAAAAGTAAACTGTTCATATGGACACCCATGGGATGTTGTCATTCAACCCTGCCACATCAGTTTTTAATTTGAAAATCCAACGTTGTTCCTTGATGAACAAAAACCGTGAAACATCTGTGATGTGTGCTGGGATGAAGGGTTGTTCCAAGACCACCCACCTCAAATCGTCTACTTTATGTTTCTTAGCTAGAAAGTGATTCGTTAGGCAGGTAGACTGTTTGTTACAACGTATCGTGCTCTTGTGTTCACTAATACGTAATTTTACTTTTCTGGTGGTATGTCCGACGTATGCTAGATTACAAGGGCACGCGATCAAGTAGATCAATTTCTCAGAGTTGCAGTTAGTGTGGTTAATCAGTCTCCATGGTCTGGAAGTTCCAATGTCAATAGAAAGAGTCTTCTGAGTCTGAGGGCATACGGTGCAACCACCGCAAGGGTAATGCCCCCTGACCGGAGCAGTGTTCCAAATAGTGTCAAGAGTAGTAGTGGTATCTCTTCTCTGGGTCTTGGGTCTGGTATGAACCAGACTGTCCCTGATACTGGACCCTCTTTTGAAGGCAAATAAGGGCTTGGGTATTTCTCCAGATGCTGTGTTCAGGATCTTCCAATGTTTCAGCACCATTTTTTTTGACCACATTAGATAGGGTACTGAAAGTATGTACCATCGTGATCCTGTCAGAAGGCGTCTTACTGCGTCGATGTTCAATCAGTGCCTCTCGATTGTTGTTGAACGCTCTTTTGTGCGCCCGACGTATCAGATAATTTGGGTAGTGACGTTCCTTAAGGTTTGACGATAGCTCTTTAGCGTGTTGTTCATACAGGGTGTTCGAGGAACAATTTCTGCGAACCCTCAGAAATTGGCCTACCGGTAAGTTGTCACGAAGTGACTGCGGGTGAAAACTCCGGTATGAGAGCATTGAGTTGCGGGCCATGGGTTTCTTGTAAAGTCGACTTTGTAAGCCTCCCTCTCCAGGGAAGATGAGAAGATCTAAAAATGGCAACTGCTCTTTACTGAATTCCATCGTGAAGTTGAGGTATTGATTCCTAGAGTTCAACCAGGTATGGAAATCGGTGACCTCGATGCTTGTGCCTCTCCATATGACAATGATGTCATCAATATATCGGCGCCACAGCAACACCTGTCCTAAGAAAGGGTTGCTGTGGTTCAGAACATGGTCTTGCTCAAACTGGTGCATATACAAATTAGCAAGACTAGGGGCAAAGACACTCCCCATTGACGTTCCGGAGACTTGGAGGTAGAGGTCATCCTGGTATTGAAAATAATTCTCCATCATGGCCAGTCTGGCGCACTCCATGATAAAGGGTACTGGAGTAATTGTATCCAAAGGTCTTGACTCTAACAAACTCCTGATGCAGTCCAAAGTCTCTTGTTGCGGGATGCATGTATAGAGAGACTCGACGTCGAAACTCACCAATAGGTCAGTCTCGACGTGGAACTCAGTCTCTGCAAGGAGTCGTAGAACATCACCGGTGTCTTGTAAGTACGTAGATGTATCTTTGACGATTGGCTTGAGAAAGAAATCCACAAAAGTGGACAATGGCTCGAGTAAAGAACCAATCCATGAAATAATCGGGCGGCCCGGAGGAGGTCTCTTCTCCTTATGAATCTTAGGGAGACAGTAAAAATAAGGAACCACAGGATGTGTCGTGCTGAGATACCTGGCTTCTTGAGATGTAATCCATCCTTCGCAGGATGCTTCTCCAATGAGGCTTTTGATGTCATTGGAGACCCTCATGGTAGGATCTTCTGTAAGTCGGCGATAGGCTTTGGAGTCATTTAATTGGCGTTTACACTCACTGTGGTAGATGTCAGTATCTTGTATGACAATAGCTCCGCCTTTGTCGGCGGGTTTTATGGTAATGGTGGCATCTTTAGACAAACCCATAAGTGCCATCCTTTCGACTCTGGTCATATTGGAAAAAGTCCTTTTGTTTGTCTAGTCCATGTTCATAATATCATGGGTGACTGCTTGCTCAAAAGCAATGACCCTGGCAGGAACTTGATGGTTGAGTGGCGTGTATGTGGATTTAGGTCTAAGACCTGTGTTGCGATCCAAAGAATCCTCTAGATTGAGGTTATCATTAGTTGTTTTGAAAAAGAAATGTAAACGGATTTTTCTGTAAAAGGATTCTAGTTCGCACCTCAAGTTGAAGGGGTCTCCTTCATTGGTTGGAACGAATCCTAATCCTTTATTAAGGACTGAAGTCTCAGTAGGTGTAAGTATCCGGGTGCTGAGATTGACCACGAGATCACTAGTTTCTTCTAGGATTGGCCCCCTCTGTTGTTCGAGGTGTCCGGTGCCCAATTCACTGACTGTTGGCCTCTTCTCCTTCCGCGGCCTCTGCCTTGACCCTGCCATAAAAAAGACTGGTCAAAGTAGAGATTTGGATTGAGTGGGTAGTTTGGGGTTTGATGGCCCATAGTGGGTGGTCCCATCGGTGGTTGGTGATAGCCCCAAGGTGCTGGAGGCCACCATGGCCCTGGGTTTGGGTAGTACTGCATACCTCGCTCTCTGTTGGATCTTCTTTGGGGACCTTTGCCCCGCCCTCTGTTAGGTGTCCCTCGGTGCGAATTCCCTTGATCACTAGACTCTGATTCTGAGCCTGAGGAAGAGTAGTTAGACCCGTATCTCTTCCCTGTGGTGGTATAGACCGGGGCTACATAAGAGTCACTAATGTAGGGGTAGGTGGTTTCCATGGAGAATCGTGCAAGATCTTTCTTGAATTTTTCAACTTTATTCAAAAGGATGTTATCATAATATTCTTTGTTGGTTTTATTAGTCTCGTCCATATTCTTTTTAAAAAGCACCGGACGGATAGCTGCATTAATTTGACCTTCTAAGACTTGGATCTCAACCAATAAAGCATCGGCTGTTTTCTTAGCGGTTTTAATAATCAAGATAAGCCAATCACGCGTGCAGCGCCACGCAATCAATGCCCAATCTTTTAAGAATCCCTTGTCTGTTAGAAAAAGACGTGGTGTGTTCGTCACTATTAGCCCTGATGGTGCACACTTCCCATGGAGGTACTCGTTCATGATTACACCATGTAAGGAAATACGAGAGTGATTATTTTTCATATTCAGTAAGGTCACCCAGTCATCCTCAGTTGTAGTAGTGGATGTGGAGGGTAAGTCATTTAGAATGCTAGGGTTGTCAGTAAGAAGAGTGTTGAGGTCCTCATCATCGAATGCCAACCCCCCAAAATCAGCCATAGTTAGTGATCAGAGCAAGGCAACGCAATCAAACAAGTGAGTGAAAAAAAGACAACATGAAATTCGTGTTGTCAGAGAAGAAAATAGACCCGCAGCGGAGGCTGCACAATACAGAAAAACAACTATTACAGGAGGGTCAAGGGGAATATATTTATAGACCATCCAAGTTCAAAACCCCTATTAGAACTATAAAGAACAAAAAGAACTAGAAGGTCTGGAAAAAGAAGCTGAGTCCTCAAAGTCTTCAGTGAGAGAAATAAGCACTGATATAGCACTGAACCAGACCCAAGCGGTCGATGGACACTAAATATACTAGTTTGCCACACTTGTGGTATTTCTTTTGATCGTATGCTAAACTGGTCCTGCAGTGCCCCGTGTTCCCGTTTGTACCATTGCAGGCGCGGACACTGTGGCTTTGAACACATTAACAACTGAGACATGCCCCTTTACATTCCAAGTTCGAGTCGCTAATCCACCACACTCATAATATTTATCTCGATTATATGCTAAATTGGCCCTTAAGTGCCTCGTGTTCCCGTTTGTACCATTGCAGGCGCAGACATTAGTAAAACTCAGGTCTATGAGGTGGTAGTAGCGTTTGTTCATGATGGGTGTCTATTCCCGCAGGCGCCAGTCTTTGACTAGACACTGGCCTGGAATGCGCATGCACCGTGGACGAGCAGGTACACAATGAACAGCGCGCATGCGCTATTCTCCACCAGGATGGAGACCTCCGCGCATGCTTACAACGCTCACACTTTACACTTTAACACCGCGCATGCTCCGGTTCTGAACCACGTTGACAACACGAGTGGTTCACCGGCGCGCATGCGCATTGCCAGAATTCACGCATTGGAGGACCGTCATCGGCCTACCAGGTGAGCCGAATCAACGGACCCTCCACCAATCACGGGGGGTATTTAAATGCGCTCCTCGACTCTCCTCGTTGCCTCCCCTTCGGCTGTGGATCTTGCCGAGAGGTACCGACGGAGAGGTGAGTCTGTGCGACCTTATCTGCCACACGCTGGCTTGATTTCCCTTTACTTCTGTCTGTGGGAATGCTTTAGAGCGGTTCGTTCGGCCGGCGCTCTGGCCGTTGGATACTTACTTAGAGGGGTTACCTTTTATACCAGTTAGGATCAGGGTAGACTATCCTTGTAGAATGGGCTTAAACACAGAGTCAGTTGAGCCATCTCTCTCCCTCATTTCAGTTATTTTTGTACTGTATTGCAAACAGAATATTGAAATATTTTTTGGGTGCAGAATGCTTGTTAACATCATGAGGGATGTAGGGCTAGGAACACTCCATCTTTCTTGTCAGTTATAACCTACTTTTACATTCAACACTTTGAAGCTATACCTACCCTTCCTCTCCATGGCACTGTGATCATTGTGGGCAACTTACAACCAAGCGTTTGCATGCACAACTGTGACTATATACTTATGATTGAGGACACTGATCAGATCGCTGACAGTCTATCTATATTTTTATTCATTATGTTTGTGCATAGAGCGGGGCCTCATTCTCCGAGCTGTTGCCGGGATAGGTGAGGCTTGACTCCCACACATTGCTGGGTAAGTCTATTTATTTGTTTAAACTTTATTCAGAATTCTCTGTGGTTTACCCTATGTGCAACCTGTATTAATCAATCGGCCATCACAGGTTTGACTGGCCTAGCTGAGTCTTGTGTTGTCTTCATTACACGACATGATAGTTTTTTCCAGGGTTGACTGCCCCTGATAGACTGTCATGTTTAGAGAACAACAAATAGTAGTTTTATTTTTCTCTGTCTTTGTTTGCAGGGACTGCATCCTCTATCAGCACATGGTTCAAGAGGATACGGTAGGATGGTCTAATTGACCACATTTTCTGTTGACAGACTTATTGTGGTCTGACACCTCACTTTTTCTTTGCAATATCAATAGAGTGTATCTTTGCAGTAGCAAGTTTTATACTAGTGGCCCTGAAGAATGCCGGTGTAGTTTCACCTCATGGCAGAAACATGTTGGCCTTATCAACCACACAGCAAAGTAGACAGTGATTTTGTCACACTGTTTTGCACCCTTTTTTAATATGACGTCCAGGTGAATAACAATAAAGGGATCTTTCTTTTGCCTTGACCGTCATTTTAATGTCACTCACTTATTTTTCACTGCACTGCACTGTACCAGCACCGCCAGCGGCGTGGACACTTCCATCTTGTGAACTATAATAGTGTGATATCTAGCCAATTCATCTGGGCATGGATACACCTGTTGGGTTCTAGATGTCCTACTTGACGAGGCTCCGCCAAAAGGGTGGGCTGTTGGATTTCTATCGCATATTTAGTGTCCATCGACCGCTTGGGTCTGGTTCAGTGCTATATCAGTGCTTATTTCTCTCACTGAAGACTTTGAGGACTCAGCTTCTTTTTCCAGACCTTCTAGTTCTTTTTGTTCTTTATAGTTCTAATAGGGGTTTTGAACTTGGATGGTCTATAAATATATTCCCCTTGACCCTCCTGTAATAGTTGTTTTTCTGTATTGTGCAGCCTCCGCTGCGGGTCTATTTTCTTCTCTGACAACACGAATTTCATGTTGTCTTTTTTTCGCTCACTTGTTTGATTGCGTTGCCTTGCTCTGATCACTAACTATGGCTGATTTTGGGGGGTTGGCATTCGATGATGCGGACCTCAACACTCTTCTTACTGACAACCCTAGCATTCTAAATGACTTACCCTCCACATCCACTACTACAACTGAGGATGACTGGGTGACCTTACTGAATATGAAAAAGAATCACTCTCGTATTTCCTTACATGGTGTAGTCATTAACGAGTACCTCCATGGGAAGTGTGCACCATCAGGGCTAATAGTGACGAACACACCACGTCTTTTTCTAACAGACAAAGGATTCTTAAAAGATTGGGCATTGATTGCGTGGCGCTGCACGCGTGATTGGCTTATCTTGATTATTAAAACCGCTAAGAAAACAGCCGATGCTTTATTGGTTGAGATCCAAGTCTTAGAAGGTCAAATTAATGCAGCTATCCGTCCGGTGCTTTTTAAAAAGAATATGGACGAGACTAATAAAACCAACAAAGAATATTATGATAACATCCTTTTGAATAAAGTTGAAAAATTCAAGAAAGATCTTGCACGATTCTCCATGGAAACCACCTACCCCTACATTAGTGACTCTTATGTAGCCCCGGTCTATACCACCACAGGGAAGAGATACGGGTCTAACTACTCTTCCTCAGGCTCAGAATCAGAGTCTAGTGATCAAGGGAATTCGCACCGAGGGACACCTAACAGAGGGCGGGGCAAAGGTCCCCAAAGAAGATCCAACAGAGGGCGAGGTATGCAGTACTACCCAAACCCAGGGCCATGGTGGCCTCCAGCACCTTGGGGCTATCACCAACCACCGATGGGACCACCCACTATTGGCCATCAAACCCCAAACTACCCACTCAATCCAAATCTCTACTTTGACCAGTCTTTTTTATGGCAGGGTCAAGGCAGAGGCCGTGGAAGGAGAAGAGGCCAACAGTCAGTGAATTGGGCACCGGACACCTCGAACAACAGAGGGGGCCAATCCTAGAAGAAACTAGTGATCTCGTGGTCAATCTCAGCACCCGGATACTTACACCTACTGAGACTTCAGTCCTTAATAAAGGATTAGGATTCTTTCCAACCAATGAAGGAGACCCCTTCAACTTGAGGTGCGAACTAGAATCCTTTTACAGAAAAATCAGTTTACATTTCTTTTTCAAAACAACTAATGATAACCTCAATCTAGAGGATTCTTTGGATCGCAACACAGGTCTTAGACCTAAATCCACATACACGCCACTCAACCATCAAGTTCCTGCCAGGGTCATTGCTTTTGAGCAAGCAGTCACCCATGATATTATGAACATGGACCAGACAAACAAAAGGACTTTTTCCAATATGACCAGAGTCGAAAGGATGGCACTTATGGGTTTGTCTAAAGATGCCACCATTACCATAAAACCCGCCGACAAAGGCGGAGCTATTGTCATACAAGATACTGACATCTACCACAGTGAGTGTAAACGCCAATCAAATGACTCCAAAGCCTATCGCCGACTTACAGAAGATCCTACCATGAGGGTCTCCAATGACATCAAAAGCCTCATTGAAGAAGCATCCTGCGAAGGATGGATTACATCTCAAGAAGCCAGGTATCTCAGCACGACACATCCTGTGGTTCCTTATTTTTACTGTCTCCCTAAGATTCATAAGGAGAAGAGACCTCCTCCGGGCCGCCCGATTATTTCGGGGATTGGTTCTTTACTGGAGCCATTGTCCACTTTTGTGGATTTCTTTCTCAAGCCAATCGTCAAAGATACACCTACGTACTTACAAGACACCGGTGATGCTCTACGACTCCTTGCAGAGACTGAGTTCCACGTCGAGACTTACCTATTGGTGAGTTTCGACGTCGAGTCTCTCTATACATGCATCCCGCAACAAGAGACTTTGGACTGCATCAGGAGTTTGTTAGAGTCAAGACCTTTGGATACAATTACTCCAATACCCTTTATCATGGAGTGCGCCAGACTGGCCATGATGGAGAATTATTTTCAATACCAGGATGACCTCTACCTCCAAGTCTCCGGAACGTCAATGGGGAGTGTCTTTGCCCCTAGTCTTGCTAATTTGTATATGCACCAGTTTGAGCAAGACCATGTTCTGAACCACAGCAACCCTTTCTTAGGACAGGTGTTGCTGTGGCGCCGATATATTGATGACATCATTGTCATATGGAGAGGCACAAGCATCGAGGTCACCGATTTCCATACCTGGTTGAACTCTAGGAATCAATACCTCAACTTCACGATGGAATTCAGTAAAGAGCAGTTGCCATTTTTAGATCTTCTCATCTTCCCTGGAGAGGGAGGCTTACAAAGTCGACTTTACAAGAAACCCATGGCCCGCAACTCACTGCTCTCATACCGGAGTTTTCACCCGCAGTCACTTCGTGACAACTTACCGGTAGGCCAATTTCTGAGGGTTCGCAGAAATGGTTCCTCTTACACCCTGTATGAACAACACGCTAAAGAGCTATCGTCAAACCTTAAGGAACGTCACTACCCAAATTATCTGATACGTCGGGCGCACAAAAGAGCGTTCAACAACAATCGAGAGGCACTGATTGAACATCGACGCAGTAAGACGCCTTCTGACAGGATCACGATGGTACATACTTTCAGTACCCTATCTAATGTGGTAAAAAAAAACGGTGCTGAAACATTGGAAGATCCTGAACACAGCATCTGGAGAAATACCCAAGCCCTTGTTTGCCTTCAAAAGAGGGCCCAGTATCAGGGACAGTCTGGTTCATACCAGACCCAAGACCCAGAGAAGAGATACCACTACTACTCTTGACACTATTTGGAACACTGCTCCGGTCAGGGGGCATTACCCTTGCGGTGGTTGCACCGTATGCCCTCAGACTCAGAAGACTCTTTCTATTGACATTGGAACTTCCAGACCATGGAGACTGATTAACCACACTAACTGCAACTCTGAGAAATTGATCTACTTGATCGCGTGCCCTTGTGGTCTAGCATACGTCGGACATACCACCAGAAAAGTAAAATTACGTATTAGTGAACACAAGAGCACGATACGTTGTAACAAACAGTCTACCTGCCTAACAAATCACTTTCTAGCTAAGAAACATAAAGCAGACGATTTGAGGTGGGTGGTCTTGGAACAACCCTTCATCCCAGCACACATCACAGATGTTTCACGGTTTTTGTTCATCAAGGAACAACGTTGGATTTTCAAATTAAAAACTGATGTGGCAGGGTTGAATGACAACATCCCATGGGTGTCCATATGAACAGTTTACTTTTCCTCTGGGTTACTGACCATAGTACATTTTCTATTGTTTGGAATCTGAATCATTACTGTCTGCCCTTTTGCCTTCAAGACCACCTAGGACCACCCATGCAAAATGAGTAATACTACCCATAGCCTGCTTTTTATAACATCTCTTTACGCCAGTCTTACCCCATGATTGGACTTTTGTTAGATCTAATACACAAACGAGATGCTCCTACCAATGGAGAGTCCATATTGGACACTGTATACCATTGCTGCTTTTACATGTGTCTAATTTTTGCCTACATGATCAGTTATTCCTGTGGTGTCCCACACCTCTGTGGCTCTGCACATATCAATGACTGAGACATGCCCCTTTTACATCCTAAGTTTTTGGTCGCTAGTCTGCCACACTTGTGGTATTTCTTTTGATCGTATGCTGAACTGGTCCTGCAGTGCCCCGTGTTCCCGTTTGTACCATTGCAGGCGCGGACACTGTGGCTTTGAACACATTAACAACTGAGACATGCCCCTTTACATTCCAAGTTCGAGTCGCTAATCCACCACACTCATAATATTTATCTCGATTATATGCTAAATTGGCCCTTAAGTGCCTTGTGTTCCCGTTTGTACCATTGCAGGCGCAGACATTAGTAAAACTCAGGTCTATGAGGTGGTAGTAGCATTTGTTCATGATGGGTGTCTATTCCCGCAGGCGCCAGTCTTTGACTAGACACTGGCCTGGAATGCGCATGCACCGTGGACGAGCAGGTACACAATGAACAGCGCGCATGCGCTATTCTCCACCAGGATGGAGACCTCCGCGCATGCTTACAACGCTCACACTTTACACTTTAACACCGCGCATGCTCCGGTTCTGAACCACGTTGACAACACGAGTGGTTCACCGGCGCGCATGCGCATTGCCAGAATTCACGCATTGGAGGACCGTCATCGGCCTACCAGGTGAGCCGAATCAACGGACCCTCCACCAATCACGGGGGGTATTTAAATGCGCTCCTCGCCTCTCCTCGTTGCCTCCCCTTTGGCTGTGGATCTTGCCGAGAGGTACCGACGGAGAGGTGAGTCTATGCGACCTTATCTGCCACACGCTGGCTTGATTTCCCATTACTTCTGTCTGTGGGAATGCTTTAGAGCGGTTCGTTCGGCCGGCGCTCTGGCCGTTGGATACTTACTTAGAGGGGTTACCTTTTATACCAGTTAGGATCAGGGTAGACTATCCTTGTAGAATGGGCTTAAAGACAGAGTCAGTTGAGCCATCTCTCTCCCTCATTTCAGTTATTTTTGTACTGTATTGCAAACAGAATATTGAAATATTTTTTGTGTGCAGAATGCTTGTTAACATCATGAGGGATGTAGGGCTAGGAACACTCCATCTTTCTTGTCAGTTATAACCTACTTTTACATTCAACACTTTGATGCTATACCTACCCCTTTTCTCCATGGCACTGTGATCATTGTGGGCAACTTACAACCAAGCGTTTGCATGCACAACTGTGACTATATACTTATGATTGAGGACACTGATCAGATCGCTGACAGTCTATCTATATTTTTATTCATTATGTTTGTGCATAGAGCGGGGCCTCATTCTCCGAGCCGTTGCCGGGTGAGGTGAGGCTTGACCCCCACACATTGCTGGGTAAGTCTATTTATTTGTTTAAACTTTATTCAGAATTCTCTGTGGTTTACCCTATGTGCAACCTGTATTAATCAATCGGCCGTCACAGGTTTGACTGGCCTGGCTGAGTCTTGTGTTGTCTTCATTACACGACATGATAGTTTTTTCCAGGGTTGACTGCCCTTGATAGACTGTCATGTTTAGAGAACAACAAATAGTAGTTTTATTTTTCTCTGTCTTTGTTTGCAGGGACTGCATCCTCTATCAGCACATGGTTCAAGAGGATACGGTAGGATGGTCTAATTGACCACATTTTCTGTTGACAGACTTATTGTGGTCTGACACCTCACTTTTTCTTTGCACTATCAATAGAGTGTATCTTTGCAGTAGCAAGTTTTATACTAGTGGCCCTGAAGAATGCCGGTGTAGTTTCACCTCATGGCAGAAACATGTTGGCCTTATCAACCACACAGCAAAGTAGACAGTGATTTTGTCACACTGTTTTGCACCCTTTTTTAATATGACGTCCAGGTGAATAACAATAAAGGGATCTTTGTTTTGCCTTGACCGTCATTTTAATGTCACTCACTTATTTTTCACTGCACTGCACTGTACCAGCACCGCCAGCGGCATGGACACTTCCATCTTGTGAACCATAATAGTGTGATATCTAGCCAATTCATCTGGGCATGGATACACCTGTTGGGTTCTAGATGTCCTACATGACGAGGCTCCGCCAAAAGGGTGGGCTGATAGGATTTCTATCGTATATTTAGTGTCCATCGACCGCTTGGGTCTGGTTCAGTGCTATATCAGTGCTTATTTCTCTCACTGAAGACTTTGAGGACTCAGCTTCTTTTTCCAGACCTTCTAGTTCTAGCTTGGAAAAGACCTGTGAGCCATTGAGAGATGAAATCATGTCACTTAAGTGAGGTCCTGGATGACGCTCTCTTTCGATAGCTGTGTTTGGAAGCATAATATCCACACACAGGCGCACCTTGCCTGGTGTGCCCTTCTTTGGCACGATCACCACTGGTGAAACCCACGGAGTGAGGCCTTCTGTCCGCTCAATAATGTCTGTTCGTAATAATTCTTGAATTTCATCTTCCACAGCTTGTTGAAGGTGGAAGGGCACTCGCCTGTGGTGTTGTGCTATAGGTCGTACTTGTTCGTTGATATGCAACCGAATTTGGCATCTGGTAATTTTTCCAAGTCCGGAGAACAATTTAGGGAATTTGTGTATAATATTGGGATCATCACTCACCCGACATAGAATTTCAACCAGCCGAAGACACTCAGCAGTGGGTAAGCTGAGGAGGCAGTCAGCTTCCGGTCCATCAATGACATGCATGTGAGCTGGCACAGATGTGGTTTTGTGCTTGAGCGTGGTTGCAAATTTTCCCAGGCACGTGAGAGGTTTCTTCGACATCCACGTGTACACTCTGACGTGTGCCGGGCTTAGGGTGGGTGGCGGCTGCATTTTGTTGTACTCAGTTACGGGGATATAGTTCAGTGATGCCCCACTATCCAGTACAAACTTGGTTGCATGGGTACCCACACATATGTCCAGTCTGCGGTATTTCTTCAGTTTGTCTGGATCAGCTACCATACTGGCATATTCATCAGTGTACAAAGATGCTGGAGATGCTGACCTGGATTCTCTGGGCAGAGATCTTCTCATCCATTGTGACTTACGAGACTCTCTGCTCGAGTGTGAGGAGGCAGAGGATGACTCTGGCTGATCTTGAACAGACTTTGCATGATGTCGCTTTGTGACAGGGCGAGAGGATCTCGCAGTCTCTTTCGTTCTGTCTTTACGATACTCTCCACAAACAATCTCAAAGTGATTTTCTCTTCCACACTTTCGACACTGCTGCCCAAGCCCTGGACACGCATCTGTGTGTGGAAAATCATATCCGCACCTGTAACAACTCAGGGGCCGGTCTCGTTTCTTGTCTCCACGGCCAGACTCATGGTGTCTGCGCCCGGCATAACGTTGGCGGGAAGAAGGTCTGGATGTCCGCCGTCGATCTCGAGAGTATTTGCGAGTGGTGCTGCTTTGTAGGTGGTAGGCTTGTTCCCGCCTCTCAACACGTCCTGCCTCCATTTTCTTGGCATGCTCCTCTGCTTGATCATATACTCGGGTCACCTCTTCAATTTCGTCTAGATTGTGACTGTTCCGTAAGAGCCGCCTCTGAGGGTCTCCGATTGGCATCCTTCAATGATTCGCAATCTAATGGCATCCTCCGTAGAAAAATTATCAAATTCACAATAACTTGACAGTCGTCGAAGTCTTGTTATAACGTACTCATGAGTTCTTCTTTTTCTTGACAGGCTAGGTTAAACGTGTACCTTTCATAATTTACGTTTCTCTTATGTAGAAACTTTTTATTTAAAGCATCTCGCACCTTGGCATATGATCCTGTGTCCGCAGTCGGCAGTTCCTTGATTAGCTTACCAACTTCTTTGCCAACTAGATTGCGCAGCGCAATTAACTTTTCATCTTCATCAGTGACTTTGGATCCCTTCATAAAATCTTCAAAGTCCTCGAACCACTCTTGCCACCTGAGGCCCATGCCACCTCCAGCTATCAGGGCCAGAGGTTCTGGGGCGCGCAAATATGAGACGCCTGCTGCATTTGGCGTGGTCGCCACTGGACCCACGACATTTCGTTGCAGTGACGTCGTCATTTTGATTTATTTCTTTTCTCCTCTGACTTTGCTCGTGCTTGTTTCCTTAGTTCACCTCTTGTATTTGCATGTGCTTGTTTATCTTTACTATTGCCTGTGACTGTTTCTTGCATTGGCTTGTGCTTGTTTTCCTATTTCACCTCTTGCATTTGCTTGTGTTTGTTTCATTTACTGTTGTCTTTGCTTGTGCTTGTTGCTCAATGTCAAGTTGCCTGACTTCAAAATGGCTGCCCTATGCTTTCAATGGGGACTGGAGCTCACCGCCTGACTTCAAAATGGCCGCCGCTATGAAAATCTCGTTTCCCACGAGATTTGGGCTCATTCAGTCTTGGTTCACGTTTCATCAACCGAAACTCACCGGCAGCCGGTCCCTGCAGCAAGCGGCACCTCCACACGCTCCCAGGACACCAGAACGGCAGGTCAGATCAGGGTGGGCTCCCGATCTTCATTTCTTTCGCCGCACTCGACCTCACGCATCTGGGGTAAGCACCCGATTACAAACGCTCGACAATGTTTCCACAACGGGGCAATTCCAGCGCTCGACAGCGCTTTCCCGACTGGGCTCCACACGACCAGCTGGTCACGGAGAAGCGGGCATTTACCGCTGGCCGCTTGACTCTCGGCGGCGGTCTCTGCAGGGCACACGTGTCGCGACGGCGACTTCTTCTCATGTGCTGCGAGGGACGGGTCACTCGTCTCCAGGGGTCCAGGGGATGACAGACTGCACCATCCCACCCTCGTCGCCATCTGTAGCGTTGTGCTGTAAATAACGACAGACACACTATGTACTATTTGAAGAGCATTTATTCTTGCTGCTGCTCATGACCACGTCCCTATCCTAACTGTCCCTTTCCTGTCCCCGCTCCTCCTCTTCCTGTAACCCCCCTAACTCCACCCACCAAAGACTAGATTGCATACACATCATTATAGGTGGGGCTGATCCTTCAGGCAAAAAGCAGATTGGAGCTGCAGGGGGCAGGGCTCTAAGAAGGGGTGAAAAAGATCAAAGCCTCATTAACAAGCAAAAGGTCTTGTAAGGACCTTTGAAATACTCGGGTGCCGCTCTGTGTGCCCGGGAAGCTGTCTCATCCTGGGCTCCCACACACGACGCAGGTGGGGGGGGGGGGGGGTGCTGAAGCTGAAGCCCTTTGAGTCCAATGGGCGTTGCGCGCCTGACCCGCGCTACATTAAGTAGTTGGTTATTGTCCTTACGTCTTGTGTTGATCCGGCTTGGGGGCCTTAGTGAGGTGCAGGAGCCTAAGATATTTTGGGCAGGTAATCTCATTGATTCTATAAAATACTCAATGAATTTCAAAAACCAAATTGCCTGGAAGGAACTCATCCTGTTACTCAAGATTTCACAGACAAACTGGCAAATCATTACACTGACAAAGCAGACACATTGGACTCGTACTTACAACAGAAACAAAGCACCAGCACCAGGGGCGTAACAAACGCCCCCGCAGACCCCGCAGTGCGGGGGGGCCTCACTCTCTACAGTTAATGAAGGGGCCCCCAGGGGTCCCCGGCCCCCTCAGCTCTTCTGAGAGCTGTGAGAGAGGTCTGCCCTGAAGCAAGCCTCTCTCCCTCTGCATCTGAACCAGGTGCAGCCTGCTTGGAGCCCTTTGCCCCCTCCCTCTGACTGAAGAGAAACAAAGTATCAATATACATTGTTTCTTTTCAGTCAGAGGCAGTCCCGGAAAGAGGATGGGGGCACCAGAGACAGCAGTCTCCACTGCTCCTCTGAGGCAGCACAGAGCCCGGCCCCCACTCTCTCCTCTCGATAAACAAAGCCCACCCCACAGGAGAAGAGAAGAGACAGGGACAAGGATGGGGGGGGGGCCCACCTGAGAAGAGAGGAGACAGGGACAAGGATGGGGTGGGGTGGGGGCCCCACCCCACAAGAGAAGAGAAGAGACAGGGACAGGCCCCCATCTGAGAAGAGACAGGGACAAGGATGGGGTGGGGGGCCCGCCCCACAAGAGAAGAGAAGAAAAGAGAAAGGGACAGGCCCCCATCCGAGAAGAGACAGGGACAAGGATGGGGTCGGGGGGCCCACCCCACAAGAGAAGAGAAGAGACAGGGACAAGGATGGGGTGGGGGCCTCAAAGTGCAAGAGAAGAGAAGAGACAGGGACAAGGACGGGGTGGGGGGCCCACCCCACAAGAGAAAAGAGGAGACAGGGACAAGGATGGGGTGGGGGGCCCACCCCACAAGAGAAGAGAAGAGACAGGGACAGGCCCCCATCCGAGAAGAGACAGGGACAAGGATGGGGTGGGGGGCCCACCCCACAAGAGAAGAGAAGAGAAAGGGACCAGCCCCCATCCGAGAAGGGACAGGGACAAGGATGGGGTGGGGGGCCCACCCACAAGAGAACAGAAGAGACAGGGACAAGGATGGGGTGGGGGGCCCACCCCACAAGAGAAGAGAAGAGAGGGTGGGGGGCCCACCCCACAAGAGAAGAGAAGAGACAGGGACAAGGATGGGGTGGGGGCCCCACCCCACAAGAGAACAGAAGAGACAGGGACAAGGATGGGGTGGGGGGCCCACCCCACAAGAGAAGAGAAGAGAGGGTGGGGGGTCCACCCCACAAGAGAAGAGACAGGGACAAGGATGGGGTGGGGGCTCCACCCCACAAGAGAAGGGAAGAGACAGGGACAAGAAGAGACAGGGACAAGGATGGGGTGGGGGGCCCACCCACAAGAGAAGAGACAGGGACAAGGATGGGGTGGGGGCCTCAGAGAGCAACAGCAAGAGACAGCACAGAGCACCTGACAAGGGTGGGAGTGGGGGCCCCCAGACAGAGTATTCTCCAGGGCAAAGCTCACATGAGAAGGGACGAGGCAGCAAAATGGTGCCCTCAGGTAAGCACGCTTGTTAGAACACACCATGGGTGTCCGCAGGGAGAGGGAAATGGGGGGCCGAGAAGGGTGCAAGGCAGAGGGGGAGAAGGGTGCAAGGCAGAGGGGGAGAAGGATGCATGGTAGAGAAGGGTGCAAGGCAGAGGGGAGAAGGGTGCAAGGCAGAGAGGGGAAGGGTGCAAGGCAGAGGAGAAGGGTGCAAGGCAGAGGGGAGAAGGGTGCAAGGCAGAGAGGAGAAGGGTGCAAGGCAGAGAGGAGAAGGGTGCAAGGCAGAGAAGAGAAGGGTGCAAGGCAGAGAAGAGAAGGGTGCAAGGCACAGAGGAGAAGGGTGCAAGGCAAAGAGGAGAAGGGTGCAAGGAAGAGAGGAGAAGGGTGCAAGGTAGAGAAGGGTGCAAGGCGGAGAAGGGTGCAAGGTAGAGAGGAGAAGGGTGCAAGGCGGAGGGGAGAAGGGTGCAAGGCGGAGGGGAGAAGGGTGCAAGGCAGATAGGAGAAGGGTGCAAGGCGGAGGGGAGAAGGGTGCAAGGCAAAGAGGAGAAGGGTGCAAGGCAAAGAGGAGAAGGGTGCAAGGCAAAGAGGAGAAGGGTGCAAGGCAGAGAAGAGAAGGGTGCAAGGCAAAGAGGAGAAGGGTGCAAGGAAGAGAGGAGAAGGGTGCAAGGAAGAGAGGAGAAGGGTGCAAGGTAGAGAAGGGTGCAAGGCGGAGGGGGAGAAGGGTGCAAGGTAGAGAGGAGAAGGGTGCAAGGCGGAGGGGAGAAGGGTGCAAGGCAGATAGGAGAAGGGTGCAAGGCGGAGGGGAGAAGGGTGCAAGGCAGAGAGGAGAAGGGTGCAAGGCAGAGGGGAGAAGGGTGCAAGGCAGAGAGGAGAAGGGTGCAAGGCAGAGAGGAGAAGGGTGCAAGGCAAAGAGGAGAAGGGTGCAAGGCAGAGAAGAGAAGGGTGCAAGGCACAGAGGAGAAGGGTGCAAGGCAAAGAGGAGAAGGGTAGAAGGAAGTGAGGAGAAGGGTGCAAGGTAGAGAAGGGTGCAAGGGGGAGAAGGGTGCAAGGTAGAGAGGAGAAGGGTGCAAGGCGGAGGGGAGAAGGGTGCAAGGCGGAGGGGAGAAGGGTGCAAGGCAGATAGGAGAAGGGTGCAAGGCGGAGGGGAGAAGGGTGCAAGGCAAAGAGGAGAAGGGTGCAAGGCAAAGAGGAGAAGGGTGCAAGGCAAAGAGGAGAAGGGTGCAAGGCAGAGAAGAGAAGGGTGAAAGGCAAAGAGGAGAAGGGTGCAAGGCAAAGAGGAGAAGGGTGCAAGGAAGAGAGGAGAAGGGTGCAAGGTAGAGAAGGGTGCAAGGTAGAGAGGAGAAGGGTGCAAGGCGGAGGGGAGAAGGGTGCAAGGCAGATAGGAGAAGGGTGCAAGGCGGAGGGGAGAAGGGTGCAAGGCTGAGGGGAGAAGGGTGCAAGGTGGAGGGGAGAAGGGTGCAAGGTAGAGAAGGGTGCAAGGCAGAGGGGGAGAAGGGTGCATGGCAGATGGGATAAGGGTGAAAGGCAGAGGGGAGAAGGGTGAAAGGCAGAGGGGAGAAGGGTGAAAGGTAGAGGGGAGAAGGGTGCAAGGCAGAGGGGAGAAGGGTGCAAGGCACAGGGGAGAAGTGTGCAAGGCAGAGAAGAGAAGGGTGCAAGGCAAAGAGGAGAAGGGTGCAAGGCAAAGAGGAGAAGGGTGCAAGGAAGAGAGGAGAAGGGTGGAAGGTAGAGAAGGGTGCAAGGCGGAGGGGGAGAAGGGTGCAAGGTAGAGGGGAGAAGGGTGCAAGGCAGAGTGGAGAATGGTGCAAGGCGGAGGGGAGAAGGGTGCAAGGCAGAGGGGAGAAGGGTGCAAGGCAGTGGGGAGAAGGGTGCAAGGTGGAGGGGAGAAGGGTGCAAGGCAGAGGGGAGAAGGGTGCAAGGCAGATGGGAGAAGGGTGCAAGGCAGAGGGGAGAAGGGTGCAAGGCAGAGAGGAGAAGGGTGCAAGGTAGAGAAGGGTTCAAGGCGGAGGGGGAGAAGGGTGCATGGCAGATGGGAGAAGGGTGAAAGGCAGAGGGGAGAAGGGTGCAAGGAAGAGAGGAGAAGGGTGCAAGGTAGAGAAGGGTGCAAGGCGGAGGGGGAGAAGGGTGCAAGGCAGAGGTGAAAAGGGTGCAAGGCAGAGGTGAGAAGGGTGCAAGGCAGAGAGGAGAAGGATGCAAGGCAAAGGGGAGAAGGGTACAAGGCAAAGGGGAGATGGGTGCAAGGCAGAGGGGAAAAGGGTGCAAGGCAAAGGGGAGAAGGATGCAGGGTAGAGAAGGGTGCAAGGCGGCGGGGGAGAAGGGTGCAAGGCAGAGAGGAGAAGGATGCAAGGTAAGTGTTACTTATAACGGCTGTATTGGTGACAGTGGCATAACAATCGCCCCGCATCCCCTGCAGTATGGCGGGTCGCTGGCCTGAGAGCTCTAGACTGGCACGGAGAATGGGAGGGGGGCCCCCTCCATGTAGTTTGCAGGGGGGCCCCCTCATGTTTTGTTACGCCACTGACCAGCACTAACCCTTGTACAAAACAGCTATCCAAGAATGCTCTAATCAAGCCTCTTCGTTCCTTCCAACACATCTCACACGATGAATTTATGGACCTGGTCAAAGCAAGCAGGTCTGCCAGCAGCCCTTCTAACCCTTGTCCGCCACAAACTTTCAAGACAATTCTTTTAACAACCTCTGCTGCCATTCCAGTAAGAAGAATCATCAACGATTCCTTAACTACTGGAATATTTCCAGAAGAACTCAAAAAGTCATACATACTCCCTTTACTGAAGAAAACAAACTTGGACCCGCTGAACCCTGACAACTACAGACCCATTACAAATTGACGTTTCCTGGGCAAACTGATAGAAAGAGCAGTGTTCGCGCAGATGTCACAATTCATTGAAGAGAATGACAAACTTTCCAAACAGGATTCCGTCTGGGAAGAGGCACTGAATCTGCCCTCCTTGTCATCTGGGATGACCTAAAGAATACAGTTGACCGCAACGGGGTTGCTGCGCTACTCCTCTTGGACCTCTCAGCTGCCTTTGACATGGTTGACCATGACACTCTGAAACAAAGACTTTATGAAGCCGGCATAGAGGGAACTGCTCTAGACTGGATCGCGTCCTACCTTCAAAACAGAACTAATGCCATCTACACCCCACCTTTCTCGTCAAACCGTACTCCACAAAAGCAGGGGTCCCTCAAGGTTCCATCATCTCGCCCATGCTTTTCAACATCTACATGAAGTCTTTACCAGTACTGATCAATAAATTTCACCTCACGTGCTACAACTATGCAGATGACACGCAAATACTCCTTCAACTGGAATGCCCCAAAGACATTGGAAAATTACCAATTGTCAGCTGTCTCAGAGCCGTGGATTAGTGGATGACTTGGAGCCATCTCAAATTGAATGCTTGAAAAACTGAAATACTCACGTGTGGCGATTAGAAAAATTAGAACCCGCTTGCCACATGGCCTGATGAACTGGGATCACTGCCTAAAGTATCGAAGGAAGTAAGAAACCTGGTTACCAGTTGCCAGAAGATCCACGTTCAAGCTGCTTTGTATTACCCACAAAGCAATACATGGAATAGGACCACTCTTCATCAGGAATAAAATCACCAAACACATTCAACAAAGGAACCTACGCTCTAAAGGAGCATCTCGCCTTAAAATCCCACCATACAAGAAAAAAACAATGGGTGGCACATCCTTCTCTGTTCAAGCAGCCAAACTATGGAACTCTTTACCCCCCAACATAAGATCCACCGAAAACCACCTTATCTTCAGAAAACTACTCAAGATCTGTCTCTTCCCCACATAAGCACCATACGGAAATAGAAATTTACAGCATATCCCTCTGTATACAAGCATTTGTTTTCACTATAGATGGGCTGATGACACGCGCACGAATGACTGCAGCGTGTTTGCTGGTATTATAATCCTGAATATTTTTAAACTAATCTCGTGTGATTGACTGAAAAATTGCACTGATGCATTTTCCTGTTGTAGCGTAACCTGCAATCTCTTAGCGCTTCGTGTGGGATTGATTTTATAATTTCACTGAAGCAATTGCTCCCTTTTAATTAAACTGTATTACTCACTGTTCTGCTCAGGCTTAACATCGCTACACTCTGGCGCCCCTGCAACCCCGGTCCACCGCAAGCGTTAGGCTTGTTTGTTGTGGAGGGTGCAGGACAGTACCTTCTTCCGGGTTTCCCTCCCGGTGCTGGCACTGATTGGGCGAGTGGGTGGAGGCGGAGCTGAATGCTAGCCCGTCCTCTACATAAACCCATTGCTAATATACCTTCGCCCTGATGACACGCGCATGAATGACTGCAGCGTGTTTGCTGGTATTATAATCCTGAATATTTTTAAACTAATCTCGTGTGATTGACTGAAAAATTGCACTGATGCATTTTCCTGTTGTAGTGTGACCTGCAATCTCTTAGTGCTTCGTGTGGGATTGATTTTATAATTTCACTGAAGCAATTGCTCCCTTTTAATTAAACTGTATTACTCACTGTTCTGCTCACGCTTAACATCGCTACACTCTGTCGCCCCTGCAACCCCGGTCCACCGCAACCGTGGATCAGTGGATGACTTGGAGCCATCTCAAATTGCCTATCGGCTGCCTTTGACACCATCTCCCATCTTCAGACGACTGTGGGAGTATGGTGTCAAAGGGCAGGTTTTAAGGTGGTTCATCAGCTATTTGTCCAATCGTACTACCACACTACAAACTGATGAAACTTTGGCCAGTACACGGCCAGTTACTAGGGGTGTGCCACAAGGCTCAATCCTCAGTCCTTCGCTTTTTAATGTTTATATGGCCCCTCTGGCCAATCTCATTAGGGCACATGGATTTGACGTGTTATCATATGCGGATGGCATGCAAATACTTCTCACCCTTGGCCATGATATCAATGATACAAAAAAACATTTTAAAGAGTGCTTGATCGAGGTTAAAAACTGGATGAGTCTGAACCACCTACAACTAAATGGTGTAAAATCTGAAATAATGACTTTTGGTCAAGCAACTGCACATTGGACTCAGGACTGGTGGCCCCCGGAAATGGGGGAATGTCCGGTCCCAAAAGAATCCGTCCGCAATCTCGGAATCCACATGGATAATAAACTATCCATTAAGGACCATGTGAACCACACTGTTGGGACCTGTTTTGGAATCATGCGAAGCCTCCGCAGAGCCTTCAAATGGATACCAAAAGAAGCTCGCAAAGTTCTAGTGCAGGGCCTCATAATAAATAGGTTAGACTACTGCAACTCCATCCTGCTTGCCAAAAATGAGTGCCATATAAAGAGGCTACAAGTTGTTCAAAACACTGCTGCTCGTCTGATTTTGGGACTCCCAAAACGATCTCCTTCCTCTCCAAGCCTAAAGAATCTACACTGGCTCCCCATAAAAAAAAGAGTCATTTTTAAAATCATGTGTCTAGTTCATAAACATATGCATGGCACCGGACCCAAATACTGGAACCAAAAATTGACCTGGTACCAGCCCGGACGAGAACTGAGATCCAGCTCCAAGTTCCTACTTACGCCATCTAGAGTACAAACAGTCAGAAATGGGGGACGTGCTTTTTCCCATATGGCACCCTCCTATGGAACAAACTTCCTATGAACATCTGTGCAACGATCGAGCACATGAGGTTCCGAAAATTGCTGAAAACATGGCTTTTCAGCTAGGTCTTGCCTTTCATAGGATCTCTCCTCTTTTCTCGGGGACTGTCCGCATGCGCCATGAGACTCCCTCACGGGATGTGATATGTTCTGCGCAATACAAATTTCCAGACTAGACTAGACTAGGCTTGTTTGCTGTGGAGGGTGCAGGGCGGTACCTTCTTCCGGGTTTCCCTCCGGGTGCTGGCACTGATTGGGCGAGTGGGTGGAGGCAGAGCTAAATGCTAGCCCGTCCTCTACATAAACCCATTGCTAATATTCCTTCTCCCTGATGACACGCGCACGAATGACTGCAGCGCGTTTGCTGGTATTATGATCCTGAATATTTTTAAACTAATCTCGTGTGATTGCCTGAAAAATTGCATTGATGCATTTTCCTGTTGTAGCGTGACCTGCAATCTCTCAGCACTTCGTGTGGGATTGATTTTATAATTTCACTGAAGCAATTGCTCCCTTTTAATTAAACTGTATTACTCACTGTTCTGCTCACGCTTAACATCGCTACACTCTGTCGCCCCTGCAACCCCGGTAGACCGCAAGCGTTAGGCTTGTTTGTTGTGGAGGGTGAAGGGCGGTACCTTCTTCCGGGTTTCCCTCCCGGTGCTGGCACTGATTGGGCGAGTGGGTGGAGGCAGAGCTGAATACTAGCCCGTCCTCTACATAAACCCATTGCTAATATACCTTCGCCCTGATGACACGCCCACGAATGACTGCAGCGCGTTTGTTGGTATTATAATCCTGAATATTTTTAAACTAATCTTGTGTGATTGACTGAAAAATTGCACTGATGCATTTTCCTGTTGTAGCGTGACCTGCAATCTCTTAGCACTTCGTGTGGGATAGATTTCATAATTTCACTGAAGCAATTGCTCCCTTTTAATTAAACTCTATTACTCACTGTTCTGCTCACGCTTAACATCGCTACACTCTGTCGCCCCTGCAACCCCGGACCACCGCAAGCATTAGGCTTGTTTGTTGTGGAGGGTGCATGGCGGTACCTTCTTCTGGGTTTCCCTCCCGGTGCTGGCACTGATTGGGCGAGTGGGTGGAGGCGGAGCTGAATGCTAGCCTGTCCTCTACAAAAACCTGATGCCTCCGAATACGCGCAGCGCGCAGCGTCTGCGCCGTCCACGCGTGCTGAAGACACGCCAAAGAGCAGCCTGTCTGTGCCCGTCCGGGCCAGGACGGGGCACGGGGCTGAGGGCCATGCCCCGGAGACTCAAAACAGGCGGGTAAGGTCCTCCAGTCAGTTAAAATCGCTATGCCCAACCACAAATGCCTCGTGCTCCACACTTGATTCACACCAGTTAGGAAATACTTCTTGTCCCAACTGTAATCTCACATTCATTAATTTTCAACCTTACCCGGATCTTAGGAACATATATAGGAAGCGGAAACGGCACCCAAATGCTAGGGCGCAAGATCTCCGGCTTTACAGTACCAACTGCCGCTCATTACAGAAACACAAACTAGATATCTTTAACTTACTACTAGAAGATAAACCTAGCGTACTTTTCTTGACTGAAACTTGGCTCCACGATGGAGCAGGCCCCGACATAGCTACTGCTCTTCCCTCCAACTATGCTATTGTTAGGAAAGATAGAGTGGACCAAACTGGTGGGGGTATTGCAATCATTTTTAATAGAGAGCTGAAATGTAGCCTCAATTCAGCTGACATCCCAGACAGTGAAGCTGCCTTTTTTTAAATATCCATGAACCCCAACTTTACGCTATATGGCCTGTTGATATATCGGCCCCCCGGAAATTCCACCCAATGGGCTTCCAATTTAGCTAACTATATCTCACCATTTTATGTAGCCTCAAAAAATTTCTCACTAATTAGATACCTCAACCTGCATCTGGAGGATCCATCTAACTCCACTTGCTCCAACTTGCTTGAAGACCTGACAGCTTTAAACTTGAGATTACTAAATTCCGGCCCCACACATGAGGCGGGTCACCTGCTCGACCCTATTATTACCAATCTTACCGAACTACAATGGCTCGATACCACTCCCATATGTTGGTCAGACCACTATCTAATAAAACTCAGCCTTTCACTACCAACCCTCACCTTTGTGCAGCCCGTTTTTCCTGCCGCGTCCAGGAAAAACTGGAAATCACTCGACATTGCACAACTAAACAGGGTACTTGGTAAACCCCCCGCCCACACTAAAGGACGAAATATGGAAAGCATAGCAAAAGCTACACAACTGTGGCTTAGTGACGCTGCAGACTCCTGCCTACCTACCCCTCATACAAAGGGTAATAACCACGACCCCCAGCTCCATGGTACAACGACTCATTAAAAACCGAAAAATCCAAATGTAAGGCATTGGAGCGTCAGTGGCGCAAAGAATATGCACCCGATAAAAAAAGAGAGGTACCATCACGCCAGAAACAAATACCACACAGCCTGCATGAAAGCGCGAGCCTTGTATGATTCCAATACCATTATGGAAGCAACAAACAGACCTAAAACTCTGTATAACACCGTCTAGGAACTTGCAGGTGCACAAACTACAGCAACTGCTTCCCCGCTTAACGAACGACAATGCCAGGATCTCACCGTATTTTTCTCAGACAAAATCGACAAACTAATCAGTGATATCAACAGCAACAACAAGGACCCCACTCCGCAGGCTGACATAGACACAGACTATGTCCCCACAGTTAAATATAGCCTGGAATACTGGCCTCTCATTACGATAGACACACTGAAGGCCATCTTTAAGACCATCAAATCAGGCTCCCCCCGTGACCCCATCCCCATCAAAGTTCTAAAACAACTGGATGTCCCGTCCCTTGAAGTCATTGCTGACACGTTAAATTCCTCCTTGGAATTGTCCACAGTTCCCGCACTCTGGAAACATGCCATGATAAGCCCATTGCTGAAGAAGCCCACAGCAAACCCGGAAGTATTGGCAAACTACCGACCTATATACCCGCTCCCTGTCTTTTCGAAACTACTGGAAAGACACATCCACTCGGTCTTAACTCACTTTTCTGAAGACAATTCCCTCCTTCATCCATCCCAATCAGGATTCCGTGCAGGTTTCTTCACAGAAACTACTCTACTGGGAGTTACTGAAATCATCCGGAAACTCCTCGATGATGGTCAAACGGTTGTTCTCATTCTTTTAGACTTGAGCGCGGCCTTTGACACCATATCACATGAAAAACTCATATTTACGTTAAGAAAAAATTGAATCTGTGGCTTGGCTCTTGATTGGATCAGGTCCTTTCTGATACAACGGACGTTCCAAATTACATCCTCCGCAGCATGCTCCGAAACGTTTAATGCCCCACATGGAGTGCCCCAGGGATCCATTCTGAGCCCTCTGTTTTTTAATCTCTACCTCAGACCACTGGCCGACCTCGCGGACAAATCAGGACTCACTCTCATGACCTACGCCGATGACTCTCAGATCATATTCTCCCTGTCTAAATCTAGTCCTTCATCCCCGTCTCTCCTCAAACAGGGTCTCCAAAACATCTTCCGCTGGATGACTAGAAACCAGCTGAAGCTCAATGGTGATAAAACAGAGATTCTCCTCCTGGGGAAACAACATGAATTGTGGAACTCCTCCCACTGGCCTTCCCAGATGGGAAATCATCCAACTCCGGCCCCCCAAGTTCGCAATCTGGGGGTCATCGTGGACAGCTCCCTCGCCATGAAACAACAGGCCAGCAAAGTTGTCGGCCTGTGTTTTACCATCATTCAGTGGTTGAGAAAAATCCTCTGGATGTTGCCCATCTCCACCCAAAAAACCGTAGTCAATGCCCTCATCACATCCCGGCTTGACTACGGTAACATCCTGTACCTAGGCTCTAATAAAGCCGTAGTTCGGCGGCTGCAGCTTGTCCAGAACTCAGCTGTCAGGCTGCTGTGTAGAATTTTTAAAAGCACCAGGGTCTCGAACTACCGACGCGAACTGCATTGGCTCAGGGTAGAAAACCGAATCAGATTTAAAGCCCTGAACTATATGTTCAGAATAAAAGCGGGTACTGCACCCACATACCTACTTGCATTAGCCCATCCCTACACTCCCAAACGCAGCCTAAGGTCACAATCAGCGGCTAATTTCTGCATGCCTAGGTTCAAACTTGCAAGAATGGGAGGCAGATCCTTTGCACATCTAGGTCCAACCCTTTGGAATGCACTCCCTCTTTATATTCGAAAGGAGGAAAACCACGCTAGGTTCAGAAAAAACATCAAAACCTGGTTGTTCGAGCAATAACTGGAACAACCCTGCAAACCCACGCCACCATTTGTGCTGTGTCTCGGCGCCGGGAAACCCTTTTTGGGTAGCTGTTGCGCCTTACAAGTTTAAAAAATAAATAAATAAAATAAATAGATATGTACCTATCTTTGTGTATTACTTTATAAAACATGTAAAACAATTATGTTGTTAAGAGAAGAACAAAAAATAATAATAATAATATTCATCAATAAATAAAAATCATTTTTGGTCTACATGTACATACTTCCATTGTACATCTATGTGCCTTCCTTGTACTTGGATCTGTGTGTCTGTTACTTTTCTCCTGAAAAAGCATATTCAATACACTACCCTATTTCTCATCCTGTGCTTCTATCAATATATTTAATCTAAATATACTAACTTCTTTTATGTATCTATATACTTTCAATGTACTTATGGATCTATATATTTATCACTTTCTTCTAAATTAGCATTTCCAATGCACTAGCCTATTTCTCAGCCTACACTTCGCTCAATATATCTTCTAGCCCAACCTTCTGACTCATCTCAAACTTCTTTCTACTACTCCTTCTAATGCACTACCCTATCTCTCATCCTATAGATCTATCAATATATCCTCTACATCTACTCTCTCATTTATCCCAAACCCATACCACTACTATGATAGCCAAAATAACCTCTTCTAGACTCTCTCCTGCTCTACCCCTCCTTGCATCATCGGACACCTCTTTTTACTACACCGATTCCCTAAAACAAACATTTCTAAACTCTCCCCTC
This sequence comes from Lissotriton vulgaris, assembly GCF_964263255.1. Classification (NCBI taxonomy): domain Eukaryota; kingdom Metazoa; phylum Chordata; class Amphibia; order Caudata; family Salamandridae; genus Lissotriton; species Lissotriton vulgaris. The sequence continues at coordinate 211,234,588 of NC_141699.1, read as the reverse complement.
TGACTCCTTCCCTCCAAAACTCCTTTTTACTCATCCAAAAGCCTCTTCCTACTGCTAAGACTTTAAAAAAAAAATCCTTCACTCTTTTATCCATCCACTATCCTTTTTCAAGCAAAATGAACAGACTAACATGTTTCACTTCTCAAATTCCATATTCCATATTCAACTATACTAATATACTGCCCAAATAACTGAATAACATATCTACTACTCAAATTACTTCATATTTATACTATACTAATTTTCAACACTAATCCTTTATGGGTACCGGAGTGGCGTGCTACTCGCCAGAAAAGCGCTTCAACACCCATCAAGGGTAACAAGTGCTATATGAATGCAAATCTTCCTTCCCCTTTTATCCATCCTCTATCCTTCTCACTCCAAGTAACAGACTAGTATCCACCACTGAAATCACCTCATATTTCAGCATATTAATTCACCACTAATCCTTTATAGGCTCCCTGAATAGCATGCGTCAACAAGCGAGCGATAAATAAATACAAACCTTTGTCCTACTCTATCCTTCTGCTATCATTCCAAATCCAAATAACTGATTAACCTATCCACCACTTAAAATGTACTTGCATGTTTCACTATACTTATTCAACACTAATCCTCTGTGGGTCCCGGAGTAGCGTGCTACCCGCCGAATAAGCGCTTCGACGCCTCGTAAGGGATACTAAGCGCTATATAAATGCAATTAAAATACAATACAATATGGTTTCCATACCTCCTGAAATCCCGCCCCCTTCCCTGCAAGAGACATAGATATCCGTTCCATGCCTAATATGTGCCAGATCTTATGTAACCAGTATGTGTGGGTGGGGGTATTCGTTGTTCCCCAGTGAGCGAGGATGGCCTGAGTGCCGCACCCAGCGCTATGCTGCTCTGTCTCCCGCGTATGGACTTCACAAGGTAAATCAAAGGGTTTGGAAGAGGTACATTTCAAATAAATATTGCGCCTCGTTGCACCCATAGGCCTACAAGTTGCAAGTTGACCAGAGTCAGAAAGACACTTGCTCTTTTCAAGACAGTACTTGTTATTTCACTTGTCTGTAACTCTGTCCTGGCTGAATTAATTGTTGAAAAAGAGGCTGCATTTTAAAATATTTGATGGGATTATGGCACCTGCAGCCCATCATTTTTCAGGGAATATAACTACGGTCAGTAACTCCTGTGTCTTCAATGTTTTACTGTAATGATCTGTGTTTAGTCTACTCACAGTTTTAACTCATAAAGAAGTAGAGAGGTTGAATTTACCCGTTGCAAAGCACATTGTGTAACATGCAGAGCACCTATTTCTATTTTAGAAAGCTATGTATGTGGGTTACTGCTTGATACAGGGATACTTTTGTTACTTGCAGTGGAAGAAAGTGGGAGTTCTCATAATAAAAGGCTTGAGACTCTCACTTTGGGGCCGATTGTGATGTTGTTAGGAAAGGCTTCGGATGGGATTCAGTATGGAAGAATCCGATTTGGAACCCTTGCTTCCTACTGAATTGTACAGATTTCTCAACAACCATTTACGATGCCCGGAAATAGCTCAAGCTGAAGAATCGGTTCCAAAAGGCATCCGGATAGCCAGAGTCTTTGAAAGCCGATTCGTACAGCTCTATGGAGACAGTTTCCAGATGATCAATCGATGACTGATTCAGACAGCCGTACCGATTCAGTTTGCCCGCGATGAAATGGCTGCCGGAATCTGTCTTTGAGGGCTCATTGTGGGCCCTCCTTCATACTGAGACTTACAAATGTAGCCCCTGGGTGTACCCAAGGGATCCCTCTTTACAACAAAGCACAGTGCGGCAGGCGCTATGCGGTGCCAGTCACAGGGTGCAAGATTTCCCACAACCACCCCTTTTTAGGTCTAGCTAGAGTCAGTGCATGCACTGAATTTGCGATACACTTAGTAGCTGCTTAAAAAAGCGCTACCTTGCCGGCCACCAGCTTGCTAGAACGTGCGACTTGCACAACACTTTTGCCGGTTGCGCACGCGTGTGCGCACAACTTCACTTTCACGGCCGTCCGCCGCTGACGGTGAAGCTCTGAAAATATTACAGCACTTCTAAGAAAGGTCTCTGAGGTTAGGGAACAAAGTTAACATTTAAACTCCTTCCAGTGACAGATCTCGGTAATCCATCATTCACTAACCTCTCGCATGTCAAATCAAATCAAATCAAAAATAACTTTATTCTTTTTTTTAGAGGAAAAACCATAAAAGTTCATAGAAATACATTTTTATACATTGGTTCAATTTAAAAAAGACTGTTAAAAATCGTAAATTTAAAATACAGTTTATAAAATCATAGAAAAGGGTAAACTTTTACTGCCATCCCTTATGGTCTCTTCATTCATTTAATTATCAGAGATTAGACCTATGGCGTATGCAAAATTTCAGGAAACGTACAGTTGCTTTTGCTATCAATTCATTTTCCAGATATTGTAACGCCAGGTAAGCTGGGCGACATTGGCGTAGGCCCCAATATTTGAATATGGGCAATAGCCATTGTCTGCGGGGTGCCTCAAAGAATTTACAAAATAAGACTGTATGTATCGTTGACTGCTGTGATTGGGAGTCGCAAGGGCACAACAACAGTTTTGATGACCAATCATTCTGTGTGGGAAAACAGACCATTAAGTGGAACATGTTGAACCTGAAGCGTGTCAAAAGTAGTTTTTCAAATTGGGTCATATTATACATCAAATAGGGTTCGACAGATGATACTGTTTGAACTAATAAACTTTGTTGTACAGAGGGTTTATGGATTTCTTTTAGCAGACGTATTTGATGCAAATGTGATAGACATGCTTTCCTCAGTTCTAGTTTGGAAATACTGTTTAGAGATGATGGATCTGTAAAATAATGACTGTATCCCATGTCTTTTAAAAAGGCTTTTACGTAGGCTGTCCATTTCATCCGCCCATAGTGCTCAAGCGTCTGTATGTCTTGGATAATGAGTCTGGTTAGGTGGCATTGTTCAGTGACCCAAATTCTGCGCCAGAGCATTATAGGTTGAGTTCTTATAATATCCTCTAGATGGTCTATGCCCAGCTCTTCGTGACAGGCGTATGTAGAGGAATTTTTCGGTAGCCCCAGTAGGGATCTTAAAAAGGCGTTTTCTATTTTTTGTAAGTCAGTCACGTTTGCATAGCCCCATATCCCTGCCCCATAAATAGCGGTACTGACACATTTTGCCTTGTAGATTTTTAACGTTTCTAGAGGTGGCTTATGACCCAATTTTTGAACAAATGATCTCAAGGCCGTTGTTGCTTTTAGAAAGGATAGTTTCCTAGCAGAAATTGCTGCTTTCCACTTAAATTTGTTGTCAATGACGATTCCCAGGTATTGGTAGGTGGATGTTCTTTCCAAAGCTTCTCCTTTCACAAATAGTCTTTTAGGTTTCATGCTTTTCCTCCCCGCATGCATAGTAAAAGTTTTCTTAACATTTAAAAACAAGTTCAGACTTAACATAAATTCACAGTATCTATCCAGCTCTCGCTGCAGTTCCACTGATGTTCTAGCCAAAATGACCGCGTCGTCGGCATATAGCAAAGCGGGTATATGCCGACGACCGACCGAGGGGAGGTCTTTACTTCCCTCAAGCATTGCTGTCTCGAGGCCATTTGTGATGAGGGTGAATATAAAGGGGGCCAGAACGCATGTACCATGGTCATGCTGCACCATTGGATAGTAGCTTCACAGAGTAATTTACTGACTTATCATTAAAATTCTGAAGGCCAAGTCAAGCAGAGGGAAGCAGATTGTTAGCTGCAATCGAGTGAGCAGACATGGCACTGCATGCATGCAGTTTGGATGCATGAAAAGCATCTGGCGGCACGGCGCAACTGTCTGACTCTTATTTACCTTCCCACAGAAAGGCCCCCAAAATGTGTGCCACTGCCAAGGCGAACTTGGCAAGACCCTGCTGTGGCAGCGTAAATATCATCTGGGCCTTTGAAGCTAAGAAGTCTTCTTCATAGTAGTACTTTCTCCTAATAAAACCGCTGCTGTGCAAGATCAAGAAAGAAGAATGGCTTAAGGGCAGGCCCGATTTTAATTTGTGTGTAATGTTCTTGCTTGGATGCATTGAAAATACGACACAATTATTCGCCTTTTAATAACTCAATAAATGAGAATGCTTGCGTTCATGGATACTACGGCGTTTGATTAAAAGTGGGGTGCAAGATCAAGAAAGAATTGCAGACGCCATGTGGCTTTCATGGATCAGCCTTGCTCTCCAAAGCCACTCGCGTAGATAGCGTGTCGCATTCGCTGTCAGTAACTTGTGAAATCTTCAAACGAAAAGCAGCCTGCCCCTTGATAGCAGAGCAGAATGGCAAATTCGATTATTTCGGGTGCCAATTTAAATGCAGTTGCTAAGTTAGAGCAAACTTGCCTTACATCATCACAGGGGCCGCCTGGGCACCTCAAGGTACCTGCCACAAGGTGCAGGGATTACCAGGGGGGCACCATAGGTGCCCTCTCGGCTGAGCACCAAAAAAAACCATGATGAGGGACCCCCAAACACGTTTTTTAACATGGTTTCAATGTCAGACAGGCCGGCATGGAAGCCATGGTGGAAATGTGCATTGTAATCTGAAGGGCGGAAAGACCCACCCTTCAGATTACTAGACGGCTTCCAACTGGCGGACAGGATCTCCGTGCCCGTCGGGAGCCAGCTGGAATGACCATCTGGTTTCCTTTCCGACCGCCTCCATCATAATAAGGCAGTGGGAAAGGAAACCGAGCTGCCCATTAGGATGCGCTGTTGAAGGCTACGACCACAGGTCGGAGACTTTAAGGGCCACATCATAATAGTGTTGATTCCTTAGATATTTTGCTTATATTTGTTGTCTATTAAATGCCCTGAAAATTTGGGTGCAAAGCTATTTTTTGCTCTGCCACTGGGTATGGTATACCCCTAAACCTATGAATATTTAACCCAGTAAACCATGAACACTTCCACCCTGGCTGTCCCAGATGTTCACGTTTCCTTTTTTATAACTCAATCTTTTTGCAAATAAAAGTGGACTTTGAAACCAGTCAGCATGGGAGTGTGCACAAACCGGGATCCTTCTTGCCTCAAAAAATGGGGGTGAAGTCAGGCATTTAAGTTGGCAACACCACTAAGGTCGATGGAGAATAAACACTTCTTTTGAGCTTGAAAGCAGGCAAGTCCGTCATAGTCTTAGAAACATTTTGTTTGTCAGGCGGGTGAAGAGAAGTAAAAAGCAGATTACACCCGCCAAATGAGGGTGAGTTGACAGTATGTGCACAAGGTTTTGGGATAAATATCCACAGATTAGGGAATGTATGGATCGGTATTGATGTAGCACAAACATAGCTAGGAAACACCAATGTACAATACATGGTGGTTGGGAGACGATCAGCAAGCTCATCTAATTCAGGTGCGAGCTACAAAAATAATTTCACACATTTTAAGCACTAATACATTTCTGATTTTTTATGGCTCAGGGAGAATAAGTGATTTATCCAGAACCCCACCATGTTGAGCCAGATACTGAGGCTGTGATTCTAACTGGAGACCCCAGGTGCTAAGATCGGCAGTTCCAGCCTCTAGACCTCAGCAGGAAATGAGTCATTGCTTTTATTTTTACTAACAATAAGTAAGATCCTTAAAGCGATAGTAGGAAGTTTTTTATTTACTACTATTCATTTTTCTCTAATTTTGTGATTCTAGAGGGCTAAATGCATCTAAAATAATACAGAGTAGTGTGAATTTCCTTGAATTCCTTATCAACATGGGTTTTGTGTTTCTGTTTGCTTATGCCATGATTCTCAGTATAGAAATCTGAATCGATCACATCCATCCATATGTGAGATCATACAGTATCAAGCATGAACTCTAGATTTCCTGACTCTGAATTACAACCCATTATGCATGCCAACATTTGGAAACAAATATGAGGGAGAGTTAGAGAAAATCATGGGGGCAATTCACTTTGCCATTGTAAGAAATTGAATTGTTAGTTAGGGTGGACGGTAGTCCACTACAAGTAATGAAGGGGCCCATTTAGATCTTGGTGGGACTACCGCCGTCCTGCAGTGTCAGCAGTTCCAAGCACCCCATGAAGCTGATGGTGCTCGGACCACTGTATTTAGATTTTGCATCAATAGACTGTGTCTCACTGAATCAGTAGTCTTCTCTACTGGTACACAGTACTCCTTCACCATCATGCCGGCGGGTTAGCGCCGAGCCGATTTAGATGTACCATTGTGCTGGTGGTGTCCTGGCGGCAGAGTTCTAACGGAATGAGGCCCGGCTGGTGTTGGTCAATCAATCAATCAATCAGTACATTTTGTAGAGTGCACTACTTACCCGTGAGGGTCTCAAGGCGCTGGGGGCGGGGCGGTGCTGCTACTGCTCGATCAGCCTGGTCTTGAGGAGTCTCCTGAATGCCAGCAGGTCCTGGGTCTGTCGTAGGCGGATGGGGAGGGTGTTCCAGGTTTTCTCGGCAAGGTGAGAGAACGATATGCTGCCGACGGTCGCTCGGCGGATGGGGGGGACGGTGGCGAGGTCTGGGGGTCGGGGACAGGTAAGTATTACTAATGAATGTCTCACTTCACATATATGTTGTGAAATTGTCAAAATGTGTATGTGTAATTGTCAAAATGTGAACAGAGAGCATAGTACACCAACAACATACACACGCTATTGAATGTACACCCACGGGCACCACAAGCGCAACACCACCACCACCCAAACATTTTTTTGTAAGAGTCAATACAGGTGCTTACATTTTATCACAATAGGTTATAAGATAAACACCTATGCATGACACATAGAAAAATTGCATGTAAGAGCAATGTGGAAATACAAGAAGCTAAAACAAATATTAACACACTGTTCATAGGAAGAACTCAAAGTAGGAGGTATCCCTGCCACATTTTTGCTGACAGAAAGGCACATTGTGATCAGCACAGCAGTAATCTTGGCAACATTCTTTTCAACAGCTGCTTCTGCCTAAGACGCCGTCAACGATGGAGATCAATCCTTATGGAGTCGGTGGCACTAGGGTGGCCTTTCATCTATGGAAACTCCAATATCTAAAGAGAGCAGGTGGACCGCCATGTAGGCGGATGGGAAAACCAGTGAAAGAGCGATGGCAGGACCATATCCGCCTACATCTAAATCAGGCCCAAACCCACTAACTTGTTAGATCCAGCTAAAGTTTTCAGCAATTTAAACCTGAGCTCAAGCCGTGATAGCTGTGGCACAGACCAGACATTCTTAACTTACAGTAAATGTGTAAAGAATTCAGAAGAACCAAAACAGTTAAAAAGTCAAAAAGGCAACCCAATAAATATCTAAATCCAATCTTTAAAAATAGAAAAAAATGTAATCAGCAAAATGACACAAAAATCCAATAAGGGGAACCAAATAAATTTTTTTTATAAAGATTTAAGTGAAAATAACACTAGAAAGTGAAAAGTGTGAGTGGTAGCCAATGTGAGAAGTTGGCCTGGTATATGCTGTCCAGTAATTAAAGTAGGCACCTTGCACCAGTCCAAATAACCCTTCTTGATTATAGATTTAAAGACAACCTTTATTCAAAGATATCCTAGTGGTAGCTTTGGAGAGCAGCCTTCAGGCTAAGTCTTGAAGGAATGTAAAGCAGCTTGTTTTACCAGTCTATAACCTCCTGAATGACCAAATGAAAGGAGAACCACAGCAGGTATATATATATAAAATGTATGTATGCATTTCTAAACACCCCCTACTAATCTCTTTATGAGATTAGAGGTCAAAGTACATAAGTTACAATCACTAAATCAACAGTAAATTGCACAATATACAATAGGCTCCAGGGGAGACCTAACCATATACTAAGTAAGTGGTATAAGAACCACAACTTGACTAGAGGCAGTGCCTAGAGCACGTAGAATCGCTGGGACCCCAAGGAACCACCCAAGGTAGTGACACAGGGGACCCACAGGGGACGTGTGCAGAGTGTGAACACAGGTGCGATCCCCATACAATGCTAGGCAGTTGGGAAATTAAAGATTAAGGGCCAGATGTAGGTCACCAAATACCGGTCGGTAACAGCCGATTTCGGCCGTTACCAACCGGTATTTGGTAATTGAGATGTGGGGGCCTATATTTTACAGAATCGGTAAATTTACCGATTCGGTAAAATTACTGATTCTGTAAAGTACCGAATCGGTAAATTTACCGATTCAGTAAATCTATATGTATGTGGCGCTGGAAACAGTGCCACAGGCCCCTAAGAATTCGTTATTTACCATGTAATACTATTGCATGGTAAATAACCAATTCCTGTGTACATGCACATCTGTGCATGTACACCTGTGCCATGTGGCACACATACATGCCCTGAGGGCATGTATGTGTGTCACATGCCTGAAACAGGGGTGCAACAGGGTGTCAAAGTGATACAATGTCCCCCTTGTAAATTCGGTAAATTTACCGAATCGGTATTTAACGATTCAGTAATTGACATTGGTTCCTATGGGTCTCAAGGCCCATAGGAATCAATGGCAATTACTGAATCGGTAAATATCGATTCGGTAATTACCAAATGTTACAGATTCGGTAAAAAAAATCCGTAAGAATACCTACATAGCATTTACCGATTTGTAAATACAGAATCGGTAAAATTTGGTATTTACGAATCGGTAAATGCCATTTACCTACATCGGGCCCTTAGACACTTGGGAGCGGACTCTAAGCAAACCCTTTGGAATTAAGACAGTTCTAAGGCCAGCACCCTTGACAGTACCGGAGTACTTGTGTTACCTAACCCAGAGGAGCCGGGTGCAAAGGGGTCAAGTGGAAACGCTCGTCGATTTCAATGGCATGTTACTAAGAAGTGCTGCTACCGGGAAGAGGAGAAGTGTCCAGTGTAATTCAAGCCTGGATCAAAGATGGGAAGAACCTGAAAGCAGAGGGGACAGAGTCTGGGTCACTAACCAGTGACCAGGGGCACTATAGAGGAATGCCCACCGATGTCTGGTGCTTCAGGTGCGAAGACGTGAAGCTTCACTCTGCAGCCACGGGAACCAGGAGACGTTTACGATGACCAGGATCTGGATGCAAGCTGTCTCACGAAGGATGTCGAATGCTAGGGGGGGGTCAGTGCTCGGATTGAACACCAACAAGCCTTGGCCACTGCAACCCACGCTGTCAGCGCAAAGATGCTTCGGTGAGGACCAGCAATGTCCTGGGGACACCCCAAGTAATGGAGAGTCAGGGCACATCGGGAGCAACCAGGGAAGACCACTGTAAGTTAAGGATTCCTTCTCAGGGACCCACAGGTCAATGGACCAGGGATCGCAAAGGAACCTCGAGAGAAAACACAAAGGGCCGGCTCAGGGAACACTTGTGGAGTGTAGGCCAGCAATATTCAGTGAAACTGCTGCTCGGGGTCAGGGCTACAATTAATCCAAAGCTCAGCCTCAGAGGTTGCCTCAAAGCTGATGCTTCTGCAAATATTCACGTGTCCAGGGGTTCAGGTGGAACAGTCTCGGCAAGGGATACGGGCCTCAGACTTGATGTGGGCACTGATCAACCTCTGAGACCTCAGGAACCCACCTCCTGTGCTGCAAAGTTCTTCAGATTCCTCAGGAGCTTCGGAGATGCAGGCCGGTCAGATGCGTCTTTGGTGCCTGCCAAGCAGGGTAGTAACTCCTTTACTCCGAGGGAGATTCTTCAGTCATTTAGCGCAGTGTATATCCTTGAAGTACTGGTTTCTGTAGCAGAGTCTTGTACAGGTAATATCTAAAGTACTGTAGCCAGGGGTTCCAACTTTATACCCAAGGAAGGGGTGGGACAAACTCTGGGGACTCACCTATGGGAGGGTCAGGACAGAGGGGTGGCTACACCCATGTCATGTGTCCAGTTTCGCTCCAGAGCAGGGGCTGGTAGCCCCTAAAACCGGTTTGAACTGGACTAGGCAAAGGGACACCAAATGTGCCCCCGGTGCAGACTTCAAAGCACTCTTGGAGTGCACCCACCCAGCCCCACTACACTAAAGCCTGTCTGGGAGGTGGTCACACCTCCCTGTGACAGAAAACCTATTGCTAAACCTTCCCCTGCTGGAGTTTCGTCCAGCAGCAGGAGGGCAGACTTATGACTGCGGCTGGCAGCATCAATTTTGTGGTGCCCGGGTTCTGTTAAGATGGTACCGGTGCACCAGTGTTTTCATGTTTCTGCCTCTAGTAGGGTTGAATCATACCTTCCACACCAGTTGCTGGACACCAAACACAACATGTTTTTGTGCAGCTGTTTTAAAGTTATCATTTACCGCGAGGTTATAACGCACTTAAGAGTATATGGCCTGGCTGCATCACATACAACCCTGGAGAATAGATTCCGAAGGCTGCAGAGGGGCTATGCTCATGCATGTGCACCCTCTCACAAAAATACCAAGCACGCTGCCTTCAGGATTGTTAAGTCCTGCTATAGGGTTGACTGATAGGTTTACATTTGTAGTGATCAGAAGGGATATAGGTAACCTGTATCTCAGTAAGGGGTGCATGCACCACCTGACCCAGGCTGCAGTAGTAGACCTGTGGTGTCACTTTTGATGGATTCCCAGGGGTGACACAATACATGCTGCAGCCCTGGATAGGCTATTGGGGTACCTATGCCCTTGGTACATAGTATACCATATACTACGGACTCATAAGGGTTCCCCAGTATCTAATCTAGAGTATACCTAAAGTACATGGAATCAATTTAGAAGAGAAAGCAGATAGGCTAGGGGCCTGGTTAGCAGGATCCCAGCCAAACTAAGTCAAAAACCATCAAAACATCAGGAAAAAAGTGGGGGCAACCATGCAGTCAGATTCCACCTTCCCACAATCAATGGTCGCTATGGACCGTGAGTTGGATATAAGAGTTAGATTGGTTCCTCCAGGCCCCGGAATTGGGGAAGTTCAACAAAGTTTCTAAGCCCCAATTTGAAAAGGAACTTTGTAGTTTTTGTGAGGAAAAACTCTTCTCCCCACTGAACAAACCTAAATGTCAATCTGATGTTCTGGAACTACTGGTAAGATAATGTTTGCTGTCGATCCCCTTGAAGTTCTGGGTTATGAGTTTTGAAAACATACCCAAACTATTTCCAGTGCCCAAACAATCACAAGAGTACACTTTTAAGGCTACAAGAACATAATTTAGAGTTCTGAAAGACTCTCAGTGTTTCACGCAGAGGGCAACAGCAAAGATCTGTCCAGGACCAGTTGACACTAGTCAGCTGGTATTCTTCACAGGAATGTCCTTTTCAGCATTTTTATGTTCCAGGAGCAACCAAGGGGATCAGTCTTGCAATGCTTGTAGATATTTCTGTCCTTAGATATTTACTGGAAGGGGTCAACCCTCCTTATGTACTTCTCACAGGTCACAGATGCCAAGGGGCATATTATCAACAAACAGCGATGATTATCACTTAACGCATTTAGCGCGTTTTTTCTTATCGACGTCCATCGCTGGATTTTATCGCTGAGATGGCGCGTTATTATCAACACTTAATTCAAAAGCGATAATAAATCTAGCGATTACGGGGAAATGTGGGAATTTCGCATGAAATCCAGTGATAAAAACTCAGCGATAGGTAAATCATTGATAATACGACATGGTGCACTTAGCCTGACAATTCACCTCCCATAGGATATTATAGCTTAATCAGGAATTTTGCAGACATTAGATTCCAGCATTAATGGGGGCTTATCGTGATTTTAATTGTCGCTTCTTAGGTCCGGGGCATTGTTGTAAATATCTCGAAGCTGCGTTAGCGATGAATTCCCATGAAGTTATGTGAGGAACGTCTACTTCATCTGATTAGCGATGCGCTGCAAGGCGTATGTAAAACGGGTGCTAGCACAAGGAAACCTGTTAGCATGTCTTTGATAATACTTCAAAGAAATTATCGCCGCTTTTCAGCCAAAAACGGCCGCTGAAGCGGTGACAATAAATTCCAGGTTGGACTATTGCAACAGCCTCTATGCAGGACTCAATAAATCTGCCCTGCATAAGCTTCAAATGGTCCAACACGCAGCTGCCAGACTGGTCCCCAGACTACCTAGGAAATCCTCAGCCTCCGCAGCTTTGAACACACTACACTGGCTTCCTATACACAAACGCATACTGTTTAAAGTGCTCGTCATTACTCACAGAGCCTTTTACCATCAGGGCCCACTTTATTTGCGTAAATACTTTAAACATTATCAACCTCTCCGAGCACTTAGGTCCTCCAACGCAAATCTGCTGCATGTTCCTAGGTTCAAAATGGCAACAAGAGGAGGCAAATCCATGGCGGTCATTGGAGCGAAAGCCTGGAATAAGGCACCTCCCTGTCTACGTCAAGCCACTACTGAACCCAAGTTCAGAAAGCTGCTAAAGACTTGGATTTACTCATTGGCCAACACTCAATGTATGAGGCTTTTAGGTTATGCTACGTAGCCAGGTGTATCTCTCATCCACCTTATAACACCTCTTCTGTCTTTTTCAGAAATCTAAGCGCCAAGATACTCCCTGGAGTGGTAGCGCGCTATATAAGTATTTTTTCACTTCACTTCACTTCACTTCACAATGGGCTTGATAATATGTCCCCAAGTGTTTCAGGTTCAATCTATGCAGTATCCTTTTGGAAGCGCAGCAGTGTTCTGAGAAGAGATGGGTGAGGGTCCAGCTTAATAGGTTTCACAGGTCTGTGGAAAGGGGACACCCTACAACATTCCTAATTTCTCTCTTGGCAATGGAATCAAGGGGCATATTATCAAGGGATTTATCTCCGCTTTTTTGGCTTTAAAAGCCAAGAAAGCGGAGATAAAATTATCTCCCTATCAGCAACAGGGTGCTAACACGCAAATTCGCATGTTAGCACCCTTTTTCTCTACGCTTCCCCTTGCATCTCTAATGAGATGCAAAGGGGGCGTTCCAGAGAAAAATAATAGGAGAAATGTTGTTAAGCGACATTTCTCCTATTATCAAGGATTTCGCTAACCCTGTTAGTGATAAAAAAAGCAGCGCTAACCGCGGTTAGCACTGCTTTTTTTACACCTGGTATTTTCCTGACTTAGCCATGATATCCTATGTAAGGTGGATATCATGGCTAAGTTTGTGAGCCCCTATTATCAAGCTAACACCAAACTTCGAGAGATTATCGTTGATTTTCCAGCGATAATCTCTCATTTGGCAGTTAGCGCGAGGATTTTTATCACTTCTGAGATAAACCTTGCTAATAGCAAGTTATCTCTGTGATAATTTCCGGCGATGCTTAGCGTTAAAAAATTGTTGCTAAACCTCGTTAGCGATAAATATCGCTAATTGTTGGTAAAGTTCCCAGGCTCTGACCTACCTACTTTTGCAGTAGTTCATGTTTGATTTACTGCAAACATTCTTAAAATGCAATGTGTCAGGGAAAATCGAAGATGATGGAGTTCTTTTTCCACACTAAACCCGGGCTCTGAGGCTGGGGTTGTGAGTGGGGAGTGAACTGAAGTAATTATAGTATCCTTTTACATCTAAAACTAAAATCCAGTTTGGAGCAGAATCTGTACCCACAAAAAACGCAGACACAGATGTCTGGTAGGGCCAAAGCAGGGTTCTTCAGCAACCAGACAGGGAATACACAACAATTATTTTTAGCATCCAGTTCTCTCCCTTTCAAATGTTCCCCAAAGTTTGTTGTGCCCCAAAAGGCTCAACACACTTGTCAAGCAGGATTTGACAGTGTGGTGTCACATGATGCCCACAAACCGCACTTTTAAAATTTTGTAGAGTTCATAGGCATCATCTCTGCCCAATCAAGTCTGCTCATTGTTTGCTCTTGGGATGCATTTCACACCTATTTCACATGTATTCCTGGGCTTGAGCACAGGTTGGGAGCCAGAAGAGGAGTATGCTAAGTAGCTTTCTGAAAGCCGAGGCTAGTGGAGTTAATATTTGTTAAAAATCAGACCTCACTATTGGTTTGGAATTTTAATAACTAATACAAATAGTGGTTTAATAATTTTTTCAGCTTGCCCCGTTTCTGAGACAGAAGTATTCGTTTTTTAAATCAGTGCTCTGTTTTTCTACATAGAACAGCGAGGATAACACAGGTTGGGGAATTCCATGTGATTGTATGAGCGGAAAATCAGTTCCATGCTATATGTGCCCATTCTACATGTTATTGCACATTACCTAGTGATTTTCTGGGTGGTAATGTAAGCTCTGTGATTCCAGTACTATGCACCTTATAATAAGGGACTTAGACGTAGGCTCCCCAACTTCACCCCAGTGGTATAACCCAGGGGGATCATAAGAAGGTTCAGATTAGCAAACTCGATGCTGATCCACATTCTCCACCAAATGAGAGATGCGGCAGGAGACTTGAATCAAATCAAACCTACAGGTTTTGTGAGTGGACAAAGGGAATTGGGAGTAAAAGAGAAACACACTAGAGGGTGGAGGTTAATCTCCTGGAGATCAGGATTGAACCTGTCTCTCTCTCTTTCGCTCTCTATCACAAGGGGTGTAGAACCACAATTGTAGCACACATGCAAGAGGGATATTATATTAGCACAGTCAATACAGTATGAAAATAATTGTGGATATATAGCAATACCAATTCTAAGACCTCTGGTTTGCAGCCATTCACACACCTTACTGTTAAATTCCTTCAAGATGTTTTACAGCTGTATGTGATTTTTCCATGGCTAACACGGTCACTGTTGAATGCCGCCTGTCAGAAGCTCCACGTCCTGTCTAGTATGTTGGCACCCTCAGGGGTCCCTGCTTGCTCACGTTTATTTCCACTAAGTTGTTTGGTTTTCTCGTTTTCTTGCCACTGCCAATGTTTGTTTCTTTGTATTGTGTTTGTTGGTGCCAGTGCTTGTATTGCCAATTGCTTGTTGTTTTTGGGTGCTAGAAACAATGTCACATTATTGAACATGTGCACCTGCCATGCTTATGGGTATGGCTGAGGCACCTGGCATGCTTATGGGCATGGCTAGCCATGTGTGGTTAACAGCCAATGAACTGCCTATAAAAGCCTAAGCCTCGCACCTGTCTCCTGGTTCCAGCTTCAGATGGAGATTGCTTCTGTCTCCGCTTCAGGATTTCCTCCTTCACCATTGGACAGAAGCACGTGCCGGTCCAGGACTGCAGCAAGCATCGGACAGCTAAGCGCAGTGCGCTTTAAGGCAGCGTGTGAAGTGAAGGGCTTTGTTACTTTGACGTTTTGTATTGGTATCGGAAGGCTTGTCCCTGCATATTTGCCATGTGAATTGGCAATCAGGTATTTGGCACAAATGACTTTTGAACCAAGTCTATGGCATTTACAAATTAATTTTGTGCTTGGCGATTGGGGTAATTTTATGTATGAAATCATTTCCTATTTGTATTACGCTTAGTGCTTGGAGTCATTTTATGTTTGAACTCATTTCATATTTGTATTCAGCCAAGCGCTTGGGGTCATTTTATGTGTGAACTCATTGCCAACTTCTGAGAGTTTTGTTTCTACACTATTTGCATAGAACTTTGATATTAAGACAAATATTATGAACCTGATACCGTGCCTTGCGCATAGAAGCATCCTGTTACCCCTCTGATCATCATATTGTATTGACACTGGCTTATGTAGCCCTTTGGGCCTGCTCCTAGATGTGAATATTTGTTTATGGATGTTTTGTGCAAACAAACCGATGTGTCTAGGCGCCATTCGTTTACCTGGCTGTAGATGACACATATTCATAGCCAGTAACTCCTTTTTGGCAGCATTGTTCTTATAGAACAATTATTTGCATTGTATTCTCTTGCAACCTATAGAGAAAGGGTAAGAGAGTATCTCAGCTCCTCCTGAGAACCAGGTGATTAACATAACTCACTTGTAATGAATGTTCTGTGTTGAGTGTTGCTGGGTAGCCCAGAAGTGTCTCTGTACTCATCTCTTGCATTTCTTATTTTATAGTAAAACCCAAGTCCTCAAAAAGGTGACCCTACTCTGCAAATAGATCCCCTCGAGGGTGCCATGCTGGACTAGGCTGTGTGGAGTAGCAGTGTTCTCTCTCTTTTTCTCTTCCCATTCCCCTTCCCTTTTGGGACACCTGCTGGGACTCCTGTAGTGAGTTCAGTAGTGCCGAGAGGTGTTCTAGGAGGAGAGAGGACAGTTCATCGCTCCTGCAGACAACCTGAACTTCAGGTGAGTGGCTGCGCCACAGTCTTACACCACCGAATGCTCTGAAAACTTTCTTCAGTGACTAGACATGCAGATATCTTTTGCTTTACCCCCGCCAAAGAGATCCAGTGTGCAGTAATGCATATGTAATGAGTCGCCTGACAACATGGTCCACATGTCTGTCGTCAGGTGGATGGTGTGAATACTTTCCTGCACAGCTTGTCCAACCAAGTGCAGCACATTATTTTGCAGTGCTGGAACAGCAACACTGGCAAAATAGGTACCTTCCATTTTGGGCAGATGGCTGCCACAAGTTCTAAGAATCCCACTCCTTTCACAAAAAAGGGAGGAGGTCCAGAGTTAACATTTTTGCAAGCTTTCCAACGTACGAATGTGCGGTTGGGTGGTTCAGCTCATAAGGCCCCTCATGCCTAAATATGCCTGGAATAGCAGCCTGGATTTTCTTCTATTCTTGGGCCACTGGCACAGGTATCTTTCGAGAAGTAGATTGTGGTGGCAGACTCTATGTGCGTCATGGTGGGGCAATCACGGGAGCATGGCTAGTGGAGCCAAGATGGTGGGGTCATGTTTTAGGTAGGCTCTGAGCCTCTTCCCGATTATCCATCAGTTTATCTGGCCTGTGGATGCCATCCATGGATTTGTCTGCTGTGGTGGATACTCTGTGTGTCTCCTTGATGCCCTGATGTAAGGGTCTAACAGCATCAAGGGTACCCTATTTTGTCAAAAAGGAACATACCGAAAAAGATTTTGTGTGGACAGTTCTGTCAGAAATCAAACCATGACCCAGGAGTGGTGACACTGAAACATTCCTTCAAAAAAGAGAGCCTATTTGATTATGAAATATAACTGTGTCATGGAAGGCTTACATGAGATGTCAGAGCTACATCAAATTTTATGCTGAAGTCCTCTGTAAATACCTCAGGTATCATGAATAACTTCAATGAGAAGTTAGAGCCATCATAAACCCAATGTGTATGTCCCCTAACAGCTCAAGTCCTTTGTAAATACCCCATATATCATGAATAGCTTCAATGAGAAGTCAGAGACACCATAAACCCAATGTGTACGTCCCCAATAACAGCTCAAGAACAGTGACACCATCCATTCCAGGGTATGAGAACCTTGAAAATATACGTATTTGTTTCCTCCATAAAAACATATTATTGATCCCACATTGCACCGAATTCAGCATACAAATTAGGCAGTAGGATTCAGGATCGGACACACAAATTACTGACACCCCTACAGTAGCCTTAAACGCATGATGTACACTTTAAAAAAGAAAAGTTCAGATCTGTGTTTTCATATCATTAAATCAAAGAGAACTGCTAATTCCAGAATGCACCACTAAGGAAGCACCAAATATTTCCTGTTAAACAGGATATAGCTATCTCCAATGCCACGGACTGCTTCTGATCGACTCAGGCTCCGGTTGGATTTTTTTGTAAGGATCTTCTTCACACGGGTGACAGGCCAGCACCGAGTAAGTGCTGTTGCCGCAGATTGTTGATTCAATTTAGTTAAGCGAAAGAAATACGCAGGCAGTCAGTGTTTCTCTCCCCTTCTTTAATCTTACAGACCGATGGCCCACGCTCTTTGAGAAACGCCATATTTGGGGATCAGCGCCTACGGGCGCTCACGTAATTCAGTAAGTGCACTTTTAAACACTTTGTGTCTGTAAGAAGTGTCTTGGTGTGGGGGCGTGGCTTGGTGCCCGACAGGAATGGCGGCGCTCGGGTGAAGCTACATCACCCATTTCAGGATGTGAAAGCGTCGGAACACTTTCTCCTTCCTCCAAGACATTTGCTGGCTCTTTTGACGGCGGATGTACATCTCCCTGAATGCCGTGAGTTTATCTCCATTGTCGCCACATCGCGACTGCCATTTTGTTTTTCTACAACCCGCGCTGACTGTCAAAACGTGCGATTTTACACTGGATCACTGTGGCATCCTTTGTTTTTCTTTTTTATTCCTAAAGTGTTTGGGGGCATATTTTTGTCATTTCTTCTCCTGGAACATGCTATATGACCTCTGCATGTCTCCAGCTATAGAACTGTACCTTGCATGAATGGCTTGGTAGAGGTGGCCATTTTAGGGACTATCTCTCTTTCTTTCATTGCGTACATTGTCCACAATATACTATGCCTCCCTACACAAGTTTTTTCTTCACACCCAGCTGTCTTCGCTGTATAACATGAGAGCGCTGTATTACTATTGACATAAATTTCTGCGGAGGGGTTTTTTCTAAGCAGTTTTCCACGGTGACTAATTCGAACTCTCCCTCCTCCTCATTCGCAGTGTTTTTTTACTCTATACCACTTAGCTATTGTTACTATTCTTCTTTTTCCTGCAGTTTTTTATGGGCAGAATCAAAGGTTCTCATCCCGCAAAGGCGCCAGTACGACCTACTTTTATCAACAATTCAAAACATTTTACTACATTTTCTAACTTACAGGATTCCTTGTCGCTTGCCATTAAACACCATGGCGAATATGGATCCTGCTACAACATCTTCAGGGAAATCTTTTTCCAAGCGTCTTAAATGAAATCCTCCATCTCCACCAAAAACAGACTCATCTGTCTCAAATGAAGTACTATTGGAGGAGATTAGGGCACTACACCCCTTCATGGAAGAAACTAACGCTAAGCTAAAAGTCCTCACTGACACTTGGACACAATTTGAAAAAAGGGTCACTGCTGTGAAAAACTCTGTAACCTCCATCGCTGATACTTGCGCTACATTCTCACCTCTCCCATCTCAAGTCTCTGCTCTCCAGCGCCAAGTCGAGGAACTTGAAAATCGTAATAGGCGCGACAATCTCCGTATTTACGGCCTGGCGGAAGGACTGGAGGGGAATGACCGCCTCTCATTCTTCAAATTTTTTATCCCCAACGTCCTTCACATGCCAGATGGCACCATGTTCAATATTCAAAGAGCGCACAGATTGGGTCGTCCTTCTTCACCTACTTCTCCGTCACAGAAACCCAGAGGTGCAATCCTTTATTTGTTGGAATACACAGACTTATTGAAAGTTTTTTCAGCGGCTAAAGCTTCCCAACGCATGACATGGTCCGGTTCCACAGGATTACGCCAAGTCCACTGCCGCTAAAAGGAAGCCTTTCCTCAACATGAGACCTGCTCTTCGTGCAATGGGCGCTCAATACGGTCTCTTTCACCCATGTCTTTTTAAGGTCAAGTACAACAACAGAACAAAGACCTACAAAGATCAGCTACGTCTCCAAAGTTTCATAAACTCTCACTCCACAGACGCCATGGACTCTTCCTCTTCCTCATTTAATGCTGGATGATTATCCGATTTTTTCTCCTTTTAATGTTCTCTCTCTTTTCACTGTTTTATTAAATAAGTTTTGTTTTATTCTTACGTACTGCTGTACTCACTGTTGTTTTCATTGTTACAGTTTTTCTTCCCACAGTTTCTCCTTCTTCCTACAATGATGCCTCCTGGTTCTCCATCTGCCAGATCCCGACTGTACCGTCCACCCTGTCTGGTTCCTTCCCCCCCTTGTCTCTTTGAATTCTCACTCCGTAGGGATGTTTCTGTTTTATGTATTCCTTAATTGTTTCTTTTACATCGTTCTCCTAATATTTCTCTTTACATCTTCTTCTTTCTCCCCTTCTTGTTCCTTCTTCAACTCTTTTACTGGTTTTTTAGGTCTCGGTAATATCCGGTCGGCAGACCGGATGTCCGAGAATTAATGTCAGTAAGAGGGCTGCTTTATCCCGCCCTCTTTTTGGCTCTCCCTCCATTGGCTGGCTTCCTAAACGGAGGCCAGCCATTGGAGGAGAGAGCCGTCCCTCTGAATAGGCTCCGTCTTTTTCAGATTTGGGGGCGTCATTTTTGCTGTTCTTTAGCTCGTGACGTAGTCCGTCACTCAGGACAGCAAAACTACGCCCCCAAATCCGAAAAATATCGGAAGCTCGAGTCCGCCATTTTCTCGCCGTCTAGCCTGCACCAACTCGTCCCCTGTGAGGTTGCCTCTTCAGTCACCTTGCAGCCTCCCTCTCAGCCCCTGCAGACTCCCACTTCCCTACTCCCTTTCGCTCTCACCCGTCCTCCCAGTCCGTAGCTCCATGCTCCGGCAGGCTCCCTCTCGGCGCTTCTCGTCCTGCGCGCTCCTCTGCCCTGTAACCTCCCACCTCCCTGCACTCTCAGCTCGCCTCCATCCAGTCTCCCTCCTCCCTCTACCCACCCGTACCCATTGACCCTAGAAGACCTCGAATACCGTATGAGCCCTGGATCCTACCGATACGCGAACACCCTCCCCACCCCACCCGTCTTGCCGGCGGCGAGTTCTAGCATAAGGAAATCCTCAGGAGTGCAGGCCGCTGGCAGCGCGAGCCACGTCAGGCTCATAACTCATTGCAATCATTGAATTAGCATCAGGGTGTCTAGTGAGGGGACAGGCGAGAGGCTGAAGGTACGGGGGCTCACAGGGGGGAAAGCACTTTGAAGCGACCATCACCCGTCCTCCCAGTCCATAGCTCCCTGCTCCGGCAGGCTCGCTCTCGGCGCTTCTCGTCCTGCGCGCTCCTCTGCCCTGTAACCTCCCTGCACTCTCACTCCCAGCTCGCCTCCATCCAGTCTCCCTCCTCCCTCTACCCTCCCGTACCCATTGACCCTAGAAGATCTCGGATACCGTATGAGCCCTGGATCCCACCGATCTGCGAACACCCCCCCCACCCCCGTCTTGCCGGCGGCGAGTTCTAGCATAAGGAAATCCTCAGGAGCGCAGGCCGCATTAATTACTGGCAGCGCGAGCCACGTCAGGCTCATAACTCATTGCAATCATTCAATCAGCATCAGGGTGTCTAGTGAGGGGACAGGCGAGAGGCTGAAGGTACGGGGGCTCACAGGGGGGAGAGCACTTTGAAGCGACTGTAAAGTGGCAGATTAGAACTAAAGAAACCAGTGTAAATTTAAGCGGAGGTGGGTCTTGGGCATTTTTGCTTCTGTAGCGAGTTACGAAGCAGTGTATGCGCAGGTGACTTTTTGTGTACCTTCCAGGCGGGTGCAGGTGGTTACTGTGTGCCCTACTAATTGTGTGCGGATGCCTCATACTGTTCGTTCCAAAGTGAGTGTGCGGGTGCCTGGGACTGTGCATCTCTGGTGTGTGCTTTGCAGAAGGCCTGTGTGTTGTGTATGTTGTTCAAGTTACACGAGCGTTTGAGCACGCATGGAACTTTAACAACAACGAGAGCTTGTGTGTTTAGGCGCGTGAGTGAGCGGATGAATGTGTGTTTGTGTTTAAATGGTTGCGCGTGTGTGTGGATGCATGTTGTGAAGGCGTGTATATGTTTGAATGTGTCGCGAGTGTGTATACTGATTGGTTGGAGGTCGCGTGTGATTGTATGGGCTTGAAGGGACCGTGTTGGATACTTAGCGGGAAATTTACGGTTACGGGTATTCATGGGAATGTATCTGAATCTCGAAGGAACAAAATAAAGTATGCTTACAACTACCTGTTGTTTCCTGGATTCCTTGGCATAATCTTGCACTTTACAATACTGTGCATCTGTTCCTCCCACTCCCCGGTATATGTGGTGCATTGTATTGCCGATATCGCTTTAGGCAATGCCTGCATTTCCGAGGTTTGGACGCGTGACATCATGTACTTGGCTCTTTCAGTTGTGAGGATTCTGCCTCCATCCTAGATTGCAAGATATGGGCTTGTGTTTAGTATTGTCTTCACTACCTGTAGAAACCTTACCTCCAGGTGCCTGCTGAAAGCAGGTACTGTCTGTAGCACTCCGATGTGCAGGCGGCTGACTCTGCTTTTTTCACCCATTTGTTTGCATGTGTTTGGTTTAGTACAATTTATGTCTCACAAGTCAGAGACAGATGGCATTTCCCTTTAGGTGCATGGAGGCCAGCAGCACATGTGTACTGTGTATCCGTGAGGTACATGTGGTTAATGCTCCTGCACCTCACAAGTATGCGCAGGCTGCTAGTAATATCTGTGTAAGAGACTGGAGTCGCTACCTCCAGGTGTGTGCAGCAAACTCCAGGCACCTGTTGATGCCTGGCACTCACTCTACCACCCAGGTATGTCCTAGCAGATGCTGTGTGAACCTGCCAGGTGTACGCGTGTGGCTAGCACTTAGTGTGCCTCGTGCTGGTTTCCAAACCACTTGCAGCGTGTGTATCTCCTAGCTGGCTGGTAATGCCTGTAAATCGCTAATGTGCCGAGCAAGTTGCTATTTCTGTTCTGTACTTTATAGGCATTTTATCTTCCCTGTTTCAGAATGTGCTGTCTTTGTGATTGCCACACAGCTCTGTGACATCACAGCCTGCTGTCTCATCAGCCCATCCACATTAGCAGGTTTGAAGTGCTGACATATGGTTCAGTGCAAATCATCTGGATTAAAATTAGTTTTCATTGAGAAATTTAGATGCGGGTTAACTGAGCGGCTTCTGCGTGATAATTTACAAAACTTGTACTGTGTAATGCCACGCTCTAGCCTTTGTCCTAATGAGATGATGCCAGAGTGGCCAGCGCCCGGGCCAGAGTAAAGGAAGCTTTTGCACCCACAGTATGTGTCCTTCTTTGCAGATAGGTGACATGCAAGAGATGGGGGTGGGGGAGAGATGGGCGGATTTTGTGTGTGTGTGTATTATGTATTCTGTATGCATCCTTGACTAGATCATGACTTATTTTAAGACCCTGCATGGTGTCCTTTCAGACAGAAACTCGGCTTCTCTTTCCCCACTGGGATCACGGATTTGGAGGCCCGAGTCAGTAAGGTAAAATGAATGAGCAAACACGCAGTGAGGCTTTTAGAGAGAGGAGAGGGGGGGCGGGCGAGGATGTGGATTTCGAGCATTTGACATATGTGATTATCTATCCCAATTGCGGAATGAAATGCAGCATTTCATAGACTTTGAAACAACTGAGTAGTAATAACAGTAAAATAGCTCCCACCTTGAAGCATATCTTAAATAGCACCAAGGGACACTGCCTATACTCCCTAGAACAGTTTCCTATACCCTTTCGTTGTCCTTCCTTTCACTTATCCATCCACACATCGGTTCCCGCTTTCACCCTTTATACATGCACATTTGCATGCTTCCTTCATTGTCCATCCACTCGTCTCTATATGCATGCATCCATTTATCTTTTTAGCCATTGATCCAGTCACTAGCCCATCACCAATCCTCAATTCACTCTGCTACTCATTGCTCCATCCATTACTTATTAATTCGTTCATTCTAAAGTCCATCCATCCTTCCACCCTTCACCATTTCTTCCTTCTTTGTTTCGAAGTTTCCTTCCTTCTTTCACTCTTCCTTTCCCTTTCTATTCTTGTCTTTCTTTCTGCCCATCTCACTTTTTCCTCCTGTGTAGATAGCTTTTTGTGCGGGTGGCTCTGTGTGTATAAATGCAATAGGTCATGCATATGCAAGCGATTAAGCTATTGGCATTGTAAATGACAATGCTATTTATTTATGATAAAAAAAGTCATAAGCAATGCCAATAGCTCTACCTTTAATAATGCCGAGACCATTGCATTGTAAATGCTTGTCTCTTATCTTCTCTTTCCTCTTTTTTTCCACGATGTTTTCTACTTCCCTCTTCCTTTTCTTTTTTACCTGTCATTATCTTCAGTACCTCCTTCATCGTATTTCTATTTCCAGTTTTAATTTTTCTTACCTGTTATGTAACTTACTTTTTAAAATTGTTATTACATTGTATGCTCTTTATTCAATAATGTTCCTTTCTCTTAGTTGCATTCAGAGTCACTACTTGGAATGTTAAAGGTTTAAATAACCCCATTAAAAGACAACAAGTATTATCCCACCTGGCTAGATTACACTCTGACATTGCCATGCTGCAAGAAACCCACTTGTCAGATGTTGAGGCCTCTAAATTAAAGCGACTATGGGTTGGTAACGCTATCTCCTCCCCAGCTTTAGGGAAAAAAATGGCGTTGTGGTCTTGATTCATAAAAAGTTTAATGTTTCTATTGATCATCAGGAAATTGATTCTGAGGGTCGTTGGGTGATTATCAAACTGTTAATTGATAATGTACCTTTAGTTATTTTTAATGTTTATGCTCCTGTCTCTGTTGATAAAAATTTTGGGTACATGTTTCTGACAAATTACTTTCTTACGATGACAATTACATTATTTTTGGTGGTGACTGTAATCAAATTTATGATCCCATTCTAGATAGACATTCCCAAGTTAAATTCCAAAATGCATACCCAATTTACTTCAACCATTAGGCATAAATCCCTAATTGATATCTGGAGACTTTGTCATTCAGACCTTCGAGAATATAGTTACTTTTCTCCTCCTCATAAGACTCAATCTCGCATTGATTACCTCTTTTTTAGTAAGTCCCTGGCTCAATGTGCTCTTAATTCAGAGATAGGCTCCATCTTAATTCCAGATCATGCCCCGGTTTATGCTGATTTTGATTTAATTCCTCCCCCGCCCCCCTCCGACAGATGACGTTTTAACAATTCCCTTCTTGCGGATCCTAATTTCTCTGGCCAATTCAGTTTCTTTGCTAAAGACTTTTTTGTTACTAATACCAACTCTGATTTCTCTCCAGCTATGATTTGGGATTCTTTTAAGGCGACTGCTAGAGTTTTCATAATTAATTACGTCTCTCAGAAAAAAAAAGACTTTTGAGAAACAATCTGCTCAACTTCTTGCTAACATTAAACGACTAGAATATTCTTATTATCAATCACTCACTGACTCCTCTTTAAAGGATTTAATTTCTGCTAAAGTCTCCTTTAATAACTTATCTACTGATGCTGCTACCTCTTATCTTTTAAAATGTAACACACAATACTATGGAGGTCAAAACAGAATGGGGAAGCTTTTAGCTAATTACTTGAAAACTCACCAGGACAGAACCAGGATTGCGTCTATTACAGACTCCACGGGTAAATCTCTCTTTAAAGATGAAGACATCTTGCAAGAATTTGTCACCTTTTACAAAAATCTACCCCAGAGACCCGACCCCTCCCATCCGATTTATGCGCTTACTTTCAGTCCCTTACTTCTCCTTTCTCTTCCCTCATTAACTTTGATTCGCTTTCGTCAGAATTAATGTTGCAGGAAATTTCTCATGCAGTTTCGGTCTTACGACGAGGTAAGGCTCCAGGCCCGACGGTTTTACCATTGAATTTTATGATCATTTTTCGAAACTTCTCCCACATCTTCTTCTCCTATTTAATTCCTTTATTGTGAACGGCTCTTCCCAAGGTACTTTTCAAGAAGCTATGACTTGTTTAATCCATAAGGAAAGTAAGGATCCCTCACTCTGTAAAAATGACCGCCCCATCTCCCTTGTAAATACAGATTATAAGATTTTTGCAAAATTACTAGCGCTACGTATCGATCCCATCCTACCTGAACTCATTGGACCGGAACAGTCTGGTTTCGTCAAAGGTCATTTATCCTCTGATAATTCCAGGGTTTTCTTTAATGTACTTAGCAAAGCTTCTTCTGCACACTATCCACTTGCTGCTATAACTTTGGATGCAGAAAAAGCGTTCGATAGAATTAGTTGGGATTTTATGTTTCATGCTCTTAAATGGATTGGCTTTCCTTCTAAATTGATTTCCCTTATTTCCCTATTGTATTCGGATCCTAGAGCTTCTATATTTGCCAATGGCAAAATCTCTGATTATTTTTCCCTTTCTAGAGGCGTTCGTCAAGGTTGTCCCCTATCCCCTTTATTGTTTATTGTGACATTAGAACCCTTCTTGCCTAAAGTTAGGCAAGATATTCAAATTACCGGTTACAATCCTGGCCCCAGCCAAGTTAAATTGTCTGTTTATGCTGACGATATCCTCCTATATTGTTCTAATCCCAATACTTCTCTTCCCTCTTTTCTTCGTCAAGTCGACAGCTTCTCAAAGGTCTCAGGTTATCGCCTCAACCGATATAAATGTGAAGTCTTGCCTCTTATTGTCTTATGTCTTCGTCATTATTTTGACCACTCAGGTTTCTCTTGGCAACCAACTAAAGTTAAGTACTTAGGTTTATGGTTCTCCTCCTCTATTCCTGATACTTTAAAATTTAACTTCGATTATATCACCAAAAAATTAACTGATTCAATTACCAGATGTCATCCTCTCTTTCTTTCGTGATGGCGTAGACTTGATTCCATAAAAATTATGCTAGTGCCTATAATACCAAATTATTATTTTAAGAAATTAGATTCAATCTTACTGAAATTTCTCTGGAAGAACAAACCCCCTCCGCTCGCCTTATCATATCTTAAATGAAATAAATCTAATGGAGGTCTTAAGTTCCCTGACTTTAAGTCTTATCACTATGCTTTTTCTCTAAAACAAGCATCTCGATGGTTATCTAATGACTCCCCCACTCATCCTCCTGTTTGGTTATCGATTGAAAAATCCCTTACTTCACCATTTGAATTTCTTGAAACACTTATGTTTACTGCCAATGTTTCTTTTCTCCTCTCTCCTATTGTTGCACATACACTACATCTTTTATCTCCCCTTTTATCTTCCTCTTACCTTTCTCTTACTTCCTTTTCACAACAACCTATTTGGCATAATAAACTTCTTTGTATCAACAATCGCTCCTTCTTCTGGAAATCTTGGAGATCCAAAGGCTTACTGTGGATTTCTCAACTCGGGTCTAAAAATGTGCCCTTAACCTTTTCTGATCTTCAATCTCAATTCCTCCTTCCTATTTCCTTTAAGAAACAACATGAATGTCTACTTCCCGCTCAATATCTTCATACACTCCCTAGTCAAGTCAAGTCAAGTCAAAAGATTTATATAGCGCGCTACATACCCATAGGGTCTCAAGGCGCTAGAGGAAGGGTGGGGAATTACTTGTTGAATATCCAAGTTTTAAGTTGCTTTCTGAATGCTAGGTGGTTCTGAGTAAGGCGAAGGTGAGTGGGAAGTGAGTTCCAGGTTTTAGCTGCCAGGTAGGAGAAGGATCTACCTCCCATGGTGGTTTTGTTGATGCGTGGTACAGTGGCAAGGGCTTGGTTGGAGGATCGCAGCTGATGGGAGGGGGTGTAGAAGGACATTCGTGTGTTGAGGCATTCGGGTCCAAGTTCGTAAAGTGCTTTGTGTGCGTGGGTTAGGAGGCGGAAAGTAATCCTCTTATTTACGGGGAGCCAGTGGAGGTTTTTCAGGTGACCAGAGATGTGTTCTTTACGCGGGATGTCTAGTATGAGCCTGGCTGAAGCGTTCTGGATGCGTTGGAGTTTTTTCTGGAGTTTTGCGGTGGTACCAGCGTATAGTGTGTTTCCGTAATCCAGGCGGCTCGTGACCAGTGCGTGGGTGACCGTTTTTCTAGTTTCGGTGGGGATCCAGCGAAATGTTTTTTTGAGCATGCGAAGAATATTGAAGCAAGATGATGAAACGGCGTTGACTTGTCTGGTCATCGAGAGTGAGGAGTCCAGGATGACGCCCAGGTTCCGTGCGTGGTCCGTCGGGATGGGTGCTTTTCCAAGGGCTTCTGGCCACCAAGAGTCATCCCAGGCGGAAGGGGAGGTGCCTAAGATGAGGACTTCTGTTTTGTCTGAGTTCAGTTTCAGACGGCTGTGCTTCATCCACTCGGCTACTTCTTTCATTCCTTCGTGTAAGTTGGTTTTGGCGGTGTTAGGGTCTTTGGTGAGTGATAGGATCAGTTGAGTGTCATCCGCGTAGGAGATGATGTTGAGATTGTGTTGGCGAGCGATGGCCGCAAGGGGGCTCATGTATACGTTGAAGAGGGTGGGGCTGAGTGACGATCCTTGTGGTACGCCGCAGATGACTGCAGAGGCCTCTGACTTGAATGGTGGGAGGCGGACTCTCTGTGTTCTTCCGGTGAGGAACGAGGTGATCCATTCCAGTGCTTTTCCTTGGATTCCTACGTCTCTGAGGCACTGTAGAAGGGTGCTATGACAGACTGTGTCGAAGGCAGCGGAGAGGTCGAGGAGGATGAGGGCGACTGTGTCTCCATTGTCCAGTAGAGTTCGAATGTCGTCTGTTGCTGCGATGAGGGCGGTTTCAGTGCTGTGTTTGGCTCGGAAGCCGGACTGTGAGGAGTCGAGGGATTTGTTGGTTTCGAGGAAGGCGGCGAGCTGGTTGTTGACAGCTTTCTCGATGACTTTGGCCGGGAATGGAAGGAGCGAGATGGGGCGGTAGTTTTTGAGTTCGTGGGGTCAGCTGTGGGTTTTTTCAGAAGGGCGCTGAGTTCTGCGTGTTTCCAGCTTTCCGGGAAGATGGCGGAGTTGAGGGAGCCGTTGATGACGTCTCGGAGGTGTGGTGCTATGATGGAGTCTGCTTTGTTGAAGATGTGGTGAGGGCATGGGTCCGTTGGGGATCCTGAGTGGATGGAGTTCATCAGGCGGATGGTGTCCTCAGTGGAGATTGGGTTCCAGTCGTTAAGGATGTTCAAGGGGGGTGAAGGTCCTGCAGAAGGTTGGTGGGTTGGTCTTCGGGTCGGTTGTCGAAGCTGTTGTGGATGTCTGAGATTTTGTTGTGGAAGAAGGAAGCTAGGGAGTCGCAGAGGGCTTGGGAGGGGGTGATGTCGTTGGAGTTGGCTGATGGGTTGGTAAATTCTTTGACGATGTTGAATAATTCCTTGCTGTTGTGGGCGTTGTTATCTAGACGGTCTTTGAATGCGGCTTTCTTGGCAGACCGGATTAGTTGGTGGTGTATGTGGGTGGCGTTTTTTGAAGGCGTCCTTGGTGCTGGTGTTTGGGTCTTTTTTCCAGGCCTTCTCAAGGGAGCGACAGAGTTTCTTAGATTTCTTAAGATCATCGTTGAACCAAGAGGCCTTCTTGCTGCCTAGTTTGCTTTGGCGTTTTTTCAACGGTGCTAGGATGTTGGCGCTGTTGGATAGCCATTGGGTGAGGTTAATGGCTGCTTGGTCGGGGTTTGAGGAGTGGGCGGGGGAGTTTTGAAGAAGCGATGATGAGATCTGGTCGATGGTCATGCTCCACACTTTTTCCACTTTTATGAACTTCTCCGTCCGCTTCTCGTATTTACACTAGTCTTTTAACTCCTTTGGAACGGCTTAAAACCAAAACTGAATTGGCTTGGGAACAGGATTTGTCAACTTCTTGGTCCATCTCTTGGATGTATGACAATACAACGCATGCTTTTACCACGCATGCCTTTACAACGCGGTTTTTACAACGAAAACCTTTACAACGCATAGCGCTTTGGGGTGCTGGATAGTGAAAAGTAATTTACTATTCCAACTCCAGTCCCCGTGGACACTAGGGAAGGTGTTGGGTAGTAAATTAAACTTATTCCCTATCCTAGAGCGCCCCCCAGCGCAATGCGTTGTAATGGTTTGCATTGTAAAAGTTGCGTCGTAAAGCCACTGCGTGGTAAAAGTTGCGTTGTAAAGGATGTTCCCCCATCTCTTTGTGGGACAAAATCTGGTTACAGATTCTTAAGACTTCAAGAGCTGCTAACACCACCCAAACCCTTTACTTTATTTATCAGCGTTTATGATTTTCTCCTGCAAAATTGGCTTCTTTTTCCCCTGACCTCTCTCCTAAATGTTGGTCTTGCCCTTGTCCGAATGCTGATTTGCATCACATGTTGTTTTGCTGACCTCATATACATGCCTTCTGGCAGGCTGTTTGGTCCCGTATCAATGTTATTTTTAACTCTAGGATCCCCTTTTCCTACTCTACTATCTTCTTAGGCTCCCTCTCCCCATCTCTGCCCCATCATCCTTCTCATTTTAAATTACTCGATCTACTACTAGCTGTAGCTCTCTATTTGATAACATCCAACTGGGAAGATTTCACAAAAGTTACGTACTCCGCTTGATACTAACTACGTTACTCCTATTTCCCTTGCAATCAAACGGGACTTATTATGGCTCCCACTTACTACATATTTATCCACTTTATCCTCCCCAAGCCCATCTACTGGTTCTATCCCAAATAAGTCAGATGAGGTTCGTAAACCGCCTTGATTTTTTCTAGTTGTCTTTTCTCTTTCATTATTGTTCTTAATGTTTTTCTATATTCATTTAGCAGTTTACTATAGCCTTATAGCCCGCCGTAGAGGGCTATACCGGCTATTAAAGGCCCTCTCCAGCGTTAAAGGCCCCGAGCCGAAGGCGAGGGCCTTTAACAAGGGAGAGGGACTTTAATGGCGCTATAGCCCACCTACGAAGGGCTATAAGGCTATTAGAACATTCTGTCACTAGAGGACAGAATGTTCTAACTAAAAAAACAAAGCCTTTTGGGAGCGTGAAGGGATTGGAATCCCCTCAGGTTCCTTGAAGCCTTTGTTCACAGCCAGAGCTGTGAACAAAGAAACATTGGAATGTTGGAGCTCCAGGCTTATACCAGCCATTGTAAGCCCAGAGCACTCCATTGTTTTCAATGGTGCTCCCAACATTCCAATGTTCTAATAATGTTTAACGCTATAACGTCATTTATTAAGTGTTTAATTCAGTTTGCCATTATTTAACAATGTTTCACTTGGACTGTTGATGTAATTTATTGTTGTGTTTTGTTTTGTTTTATTTTACCCTTTGATCCCCCTTTCTCTCCTTTCCCTGGTTCAGTTATGATTATATATCACTGTTTATTGAATCCGTTTCATGCGCATCTTTGTAATGTGCCTAATTTTCAGATACTTTTATATTTGCTTTGATGCACTGTTATTGTATTTTCTTTATGCTCTGTTTCAATAAACGCGAACTTAAAAAAAAGAAGTTTCTTGGTGTAAAAATTCTCTGGTTACTGGGCCGGAATGTAAGTTATTGGCCACAGAATAATATGTGCACACAATTCCTTTTATTTCAGGCAATGCAGCATCGTCACCGCGAATACAAAGTAATTGATTACTGAAAAGAACAGCAGATTCATATGAAAATAGCCCGTAAGTGAAGCGACTATTTATCTTGATACCTGTGGGACAAGAAACAATACACACAGTTTTGCTCACACTCGAATGTCCTGGTTTTTCAGGTCGTGGACACCAGATACTTTACACATTTGAGAAGCACAACAAACCTCCATTAAGAGTTCAGGTGACATTAGTTTCATGTGAATGTTGCCATAACACGTTGAGAAGAGATAGGGGCTGATTCAGTTTAGGTAACTCTTTATTATTTACTTTCAACCTGCAGGTTACACCGTGCTTTTAGGCCTGATGAAAATCCCTGATTGATTATTGGGATTGGAAATGCGTCAGCAATTTCCACTTCTTATGCCACAAAGGATATACAGAGACGTTCCTGATCTCTGATGAGGGCTTTCAAAATTAATGTACCCCACAGAGTTACACTTATCCAGTGTGGCTGCAGTTCCCTGACATAGGCCAAGCTATAGGGCTGTTTAAGAATTGCCCTGTACGATCAACAGTATGAATATTTTGCTGGTGTAATTCTTGTTAAAGTTTTGCTCATTGTGTATATTTTTTGTATGCCACTTTTTAATTCTATACATGTTTTGCTCACAGTGTTTTGTGTATTGAAATGTATTTCACTCCGACATGATTGAAAATGTCCTCTTAAATGTTTTGAAAATGCTTAAAAGGATGTGATTATTGACATTCAGAGTTTAAGAACTGTTTAGTCTTAGCTCGGGTCCGCATAAATAAACAGCGGTACACAAACTGCCAGCCAGGTTGCTTCTCTTTTTTCCTCACTTACTAGTATACGTCCATACCTGGCGTCGCATTGACGATAACCCCCCTGTTTACCTCTGATGTATTGTTGGGTGGTATTGGGTCTGTGGCACACTCCCTGGCTTAGGAGATTGGTTTAGGCCTGTAGCCCCATGTGGGGAGGGGTACTGCTCTGTCCCTTGTGAGAAGTCATCCTCAGGACGATCACCGGTGGCGACCCAGTGGTCCATGGCGGGGGATGGACTGCTCAAGCGACAACGCTTTGGGGTGAACCCAGAGAGACGAGGTGTGTGGCAGCTATATTGCTAAATGAGGTGATTACTGGGGCCTAGCAGATCTCTGCGGCCTTGTGTGGTACATGCCAGCACTCCTCACTCTTGCTGTCTGTCCCTTCTCCCTGCTGCTTGGGAGAGTATTGGTGTACCTGCTGCCATACGAGCGCTGAGGAGACGGCAGACCAGGCCTTTGAGCGGTGGAGCTGCAGAGGTGAGCATCCCAGCTTCTTTGATCGCTCCTTCCTCCTTGTTGGCGGGTGTAGCCAGGGAGCCGGAACGGGGCCGGCCTGGCTGCGGATCAGGGTAGGCCCAGCTTCCAACCGGTCTGATGCTCGGTCTTTGTTCTGCGCCTGCGGCCCTCCCCTTTCTTGAGGTCTGGCCCTACCCTGCTGTAACCGAAGTTGAAGGGTGGATCCGTGGAGCCACTGGGGTCTGATTGGACTCAAGCCTCTGTTGGCGTGAACTCAGGCAACCACCTCCCCCTAGACTGTGGTTGCTGGTGGTGCCCCAAAGGCCGAACCGGAGCTAATGCCATTGACTTTATCATAGAAAAACCTGGCAAGATCATCACAAAAACTTTGAGATTGAGAAATCACACTCAACGCAGTCTGGATTGGTCAGGCTGTTAAGAATGTTAAAGTGCTTCTAGCGCTATTGAGGGCATTAAGTATTAAGGTGGCAAAATGGTGAGCGTTAGACCTATTAATACTCTTCCTATATTCTGCAATTTTTAGTCTCCAGGACAGCTTGTCCACATCCTGGTAACCATGCCTCCATTTCCTCTCAGCCCGTTTACATTCATGTTTAAGGGTTTTTAGGTCTTCACTGAATGAAGGGGCAGGGGGTCTACCCCTGCTCTGAAGGTTCTTAAAAGGAGCATGAGAGTCAGGAGCCAGGGTAATTTTCCTACAAAAGGCGGAGTAGTTCTTTTCCATCTGAGCTTCTAGGGAGAAACAATCCTCCACCTGAAACACCGGGTCCTGGGCTCTTTTACGCAAAAGAGCCTTCCAGTCCCTGCCTAAAAATTCACCCACCCTATTGCCTCCCTGATTATCCAGGTTGGCAATGTTCATATAGAACTTAACCAAAAAATGATCAGTCCAGTCCATAGGTAGGATCTCCCCAATATATACTTGTTCATCCTCAGAAAAGATGAGATTTAGCATATGCCCTCCAATGTGAGTGGCCTTAGATACTCGTTGAAAGAGGCCCAGACCCTCACAAGACAGAGTGATATTGGCCAAGCCAGTGTCCAAGAGGCCATTCGCCCAAAGATTAAAATCGCCCAAAATCAACAGTCTACGGTGGGTAGCGGCCATGTTGGTAAACATCTCCAGCAACAAAGGTTGCTGTTGCGCGCTAAATAGCCGGGGGACGGTAACAGATAATCCCTGTAATTGACTGGCCACAAGGACTCTTAATTACAAGCCCATAGATTTCAACCCCTACAACACCATCAATATAGATAGTGGTTAGGTTCAGGGACTCTTTATAGGTCAACCGGACCCCCCCTCCCCTCCCCCTTGTTCTTGGTTTATGGAGGATTTTATAGCCAGGGGGCAGGAAAACCCAAGATCGACGTCGCAATCTGTCTGCGTCCAGGTTTCTGTCATGCACAGCACTTCAAGCTCATGCACTTCCATTAGTAACTGGATTTCAACCCTGTGCTTGGGCAACGATCTGACGTTCGGGAGTCCACATGGCAGGAGGTCCTTAACCAAGAGGTCAACCAGTGGAGAGGCAGTCTCCGCCAAATAGAGAGCTTCCCTACAGCTAGCCTCTCTATTAATACGATGGAGTTCTGCACTAGAGTAACAAAGCGAGCGCCCTACCTTCTCCAATTACAAGTACGCCAAGGGAGGGGCAGCATGGCCGGCGCTGACAGGGCAGGCCTATCCGCTAGTGACTGGCACTTGGGGGACATTGCTAAAGCTGACACTGGCCTTCCACCATTGCTCCCTCTGGCTACTGTGGCATGACCTAGTGTGGCCCTGGGGTCAGGTCGGGGCAAGGCTTGGTAGCAGCATGAGGGAAACCTCTCACTCCCTTTGGTTGGCCCCCATCGGGCCTATTGACCTTCTTTGGATAGTGGTGGCTGCCCTGAACTGCTCTGCTTGTGTCCCCACTGGTGACCAGGGGCGCTCTCCTTGCTTCAGGTTCTCTGCTGTGCTATTTATTGATCTCTTCGCCTTAAGTGTTAGGGGTGTGTCGCCTTCGCTCTGCAGCTCGGGCGCTTTGATGCGTTTCCCAGGAATATATGATGTTATCCCGCAGACAAACAGCCCGCATACTATCAGTCCGCAAAAATAATCCTGCATGTACTATTAATCCGTAAATTATAAGACACCCCAGCATGACCCTACACTACACAAACACTACAACACTACCCTAAACCCTAAAACACTACACCCCAGCATGACCCTACACTACAACACTACCCAAACCCTAAACCACTACACCCCAGCATGACCCTGCACTACACAAACACCACAACACTACCATAAACCCGAAAACACTACCCCTGCATGACCCTACGCTACAACACTACCCAAACCCTAAACCACTACACCCCAGCATGACCCTACACTACACAAATACTACAACACTACCCTAAACCCTAAAACACTACCCCTGCATGACCCTACACTACAACACTACCAAAAACCCTAAAACACTACCCCCAGCATGACCCTATACTACAACACTACCCAAAACCCTAAAACACTAACCCCAGCATGACCCTACACTACACAAACACAACAACACTACCCTAAACCCTAAAACACTACACCCCAGCATAACCCTACACTACACAAACACTACAACACTACCCTAAACCCTAAAACACTACCCCTGCATGACCCCACACTACAACACTACCAAAACCCCTAAAACACTACCCCCAGCATGACCCAATACTACAACACTACCCAAAACCCTTAAACACTACCCCCAGCATGACCCTACACTACACAAACACTACAACACTACCCTAAACCCTAAAACACTACCCCCAGCATGACCCTACACTACACAAACACTACAACACTACCCTAACCCCTATTACACTTCCCCAGCACGACCCTACACTAAACAACCACCAAACTCTCTACTACAACTAACACAACACTACACTACACAATCACTACCCCAGCACAACCCCCACCCTTAAAAATTAACCCAAACCCCCTTACCTCTCTCGTCATCGTCATCGTCATTGTTTACAACGCAAATGCATTTACCATACATGCCTTTACAACGTATTTCGTTGTAAAAGCATGTGTGATAAAAGCACATGTGTTGTAAAAAAATGCGGGATGATGGTATGCGGGATGAATGACATTGCGGATTAATAGTATGCGGCCTGAAAGTCCGCTGGAAAAAAATGCGGGATAAAGATTGATTACCGCTTCCCAGGGCCCACTTTGAGACTTCCGGTGGGGCTTTTGCACCAGAGCCTTCAGGAAGCACCACATCCTTGGAATGTAAACTGGACTGTATACAGGCAGCGCACAAGGCCGCTATAGAGCGCTCACACACGTTGTAAAAGATAAGATAGCCATGGGGGCCACCGACCTCACACAGCTGCATGCTGATCACTGGTGTTCAGTTGATGATGTGGAGCTCGACCATACCTTCTTAAGCTGCAGCGTACACATTGCTCTGTGCAGTCACTTCTGGAATGCATGAATGCCTTGGAGAGGAGGTCAGAAAATGCAGAGGGTCGGTCAAGTACAAAAAGTTCTGGTGGTGGACCTCCCTGAGGGGACGTAGGGCAGCTATGCGGTCCAGTATATGGAGCAGTGACTGAGGGAACTGCTTCCTCCAAATGCCCTTTCACAATATTTTACTAACAAGCAGGCGCACTGGGGCCCAGCTAGGAGGTTACCGCCAGAGTCTGGTCCCCGACCAGTGGTGATTCCTCTACTGTACTTCAGTGATTGTGACTTCATCCTGTGCGAATCCAAGAAAATTCCTGAGATAAAACCCGCCAATGCGAAGGTCATGATCTTTCCAGATCATACCATTGCTGTCCAGCGCCAGCGCAGCTCATTCCTGGAAGGGAAATGTCGACTTTGCAAACTGCGCCTAAAGTACTCACCACTCTTCCCGGCGAGGCTCCGAGTAGTGTCGAGCGGCAACACACACTTTATCGATGTGCCTGGCGAGGCTTGGAATTTGCTTGAAATGTATGACCCTCATGCAGCTGCTGCGCTGGGGGCAGGTGGTGCAAGAGAAAGGCGGGGCTGGCATCATCCCCGCCACAAGTTTGGCGGGTGCACAGGCCCCCACACTCTTGATGTTGGGGCAAGCCTGTTGTGCTAAAATGACGCAAAAGGTGGCAGGTGGTGCAAGAGAAAGGCGGGGCTGGCATCATCCCCGCCACAAGTTTGGCGGGTGCACAGGCCCCCACACTCTTGATGTTGGGGCAAGCTTGTTGTGCTAAAATGACGCAACAGGCGTGCCCTAATGTCGATTGGACCCTGGGTCTTCCGGTGACCTGGAAATGATTGAATCCCTTCCCGGTCACCAGGGAGGAAAGGCCAGGCCAGTTAAAACCAGCCTGGCAAGTAAGGGGTTAAAAGGCCGTGGAGCGCGTGAGTCTGCCTCTTTGACTCCGCAGTCCATGGCCTGCCCCTCCAGCCTCTAGAGAGGCTGTAATTCTTTTTCTTTTTTCTCCCTTGTATTTTAGGTTTGTTCGAGGGCGGTGCATGCGGGACGGCGGGGTCGAAATTGAGTTGGCGGCAAGGAGCAGCAGCGGACATTATGTGCATATAAAGGTGATGACGGCCTGTTTGCCCCTGATTTAAATTGTTTTTGATAAAGAAAACAAACGTTGTGCAGTTCTGTTATCAGTCATATAACATTCCCTTGTTATATTTACAGAATCCAAGTTCAAATAGACTCTCCGCAGTGGCGCATCAGAGGTGACACGAGGGTTTCGCTCACAGAGGTCACAGACAGGCCTGCACTTCACTGCTTCTGTGGGCCGCATGGGCTAGAGATTACTCGCCCAACACCCAGGCTAGCTGGTGTGGCGCGGCTCCAGTTGCGTGGTGCTTACGGCCAGTTTGTATACCCCCAACAGTGCGCAGGTAAGGACCTGGACAGGTTTCCAGGCCAGGCAATATTGTGGGGAGCGTCTTAGTGAGTGATCCGTCAATTGGGGCTCAGGTGCTATGGTCAGTAAGTGTGGGGCGAAGCGTTCCCCCATGGAACACATGATAGAGTCCATGATGCGCAGGATGGTGACAATGGTAGGAGATGAGGAAAGGTTGAAAAACTGGGGCAGAGCCTGGGGGAACTCCGAGAAAGAGTTGAAGGGCAGAGTGAAGCGGTTGGGAGGCCTAAGCGAACCATAGTGCCACCAAAACCCAGGGGTGAATTGGATCCACACCCCCAACGGGCTAGGCCCAAGATGGGGAAGACCCAAGAAAGAACCCCCGTGCCAGTCACTTATCTGGGGGGTTAGGGATAGGCCTGGTCCATCGGGGGAGGTGTCTACAGGCGGGGTCCCACTGGGGTCCCTGTCACTCCGGTCCTGGTGGTCCCCACAGCTATCCCAGTGGTCCCCACACATTCTCCATTGGCCCCTGCACCTAGCCCAGTGGCCCGACACCTATCCCAGGGGTTACCATGCATATTCCAGTGGTTCTGATACTTGCCCCAGTGGTCCCTACACCTGTTTCAGTGGTCCCTACACCTGCCCCAATGGTCCCTGTGGGGGTGGCCCCGCAGGGTGGTGTCCCATCTGGTACCCCAATAGGCATCAATCAGGTCCCACAGGAATTAGTGGCACAGATAGCGGCAGTTCTCCTTTGGTTAGGGAGGTGAGGGATGTTGCCAACTACTGTGGTGGCAAAAGAGGTAGGGGAGAACATCCTGGCTAAGGCAAAAAATATGGTGGCAAAGATTATTGCAACCTCCAGGTGGGACGCCAAGCAAGGGGCCAGGTATTCCATCTCTTACGCAACCGACAGGGGGGGTTCCTTTAGCAGGAAACAACAAAGATGTGCCAGCGAGAAGACAAGGGAAGGACAAGCTGGCGGAGCCAGCTGGAGTTGCTGCAACAGGTGAGGAAGTGACATTGCCATTACTGTGCGTGGGTGAGTCACGCAAAGGAAGGGAACATTTGGCCAGGCATGTAACAAGGGAAGTGAAAGAATTGGTATGGTCTGGTGCTTACGTTAATATGTTCTCCCTACTCGTGGACGAAAGGGAAATGGAATATTCAAGGAAACAGAAAGATTGGATGCTTCCTAGTGAATGGCACAGTGAACTGTTGAAATTCAGGGTAGAGCAGAATTTGAGCAACTGGATTAGGGCCATTTCAGTCTTTATGGCAATAACAGCTGAGCGTTCACCTAACATACAAGCAGAGATGGCTTGTTACCAGAGCGGGATTACTAGGTCTCATGACAAATATGGGGGCGTAGGGTGGAAGGAATATGACATGAATTTCAGGAAGGCTAGTGCAGCTGAGTCATCACTTTCCTGGGACCGAGTCCACACGATCTCATGTTTGGATCAGTTTGGGCCAGGGTAGCCTGGTAACACAGTGCAAAACTTCAACAAGGGTCACACATCCCAAGCTTCTCAGCCCTTTCGGCCAACCCAAATCACGGGCACGGCCCCTAGTCCAGGGAGTGGGGGGGGGACGGAAAGGGACATGTTGGTATTTTAATAGGCGGACATGCACCAGGGCCCAAGGCACTTGTAAAGTCAGGCACACATGCTCTATCTGCAATAACCCATCCCACCCAGAATCAAAATGCCTAAAGAAATATCAGGATATAGGGGAAAGAAGAAACAGGAGTGATGAGAGGACACAACTTGTAACACACTCACCCATTGACGTTATGGCTATGAGTCCTTGGTTAAACAAGTACCCAGATCACGGCTAGGACCTTACAAGGAGGTTTTTTGTATGGCTTCAGGATTCCTGCATTTGATTACATAGGGACACCAGATTGCAAAAATCAGCTTTCTTAGGACCAATTGCAAAAGAATTACGCTTGGGCAGAATAGCTGGTCCTTTTGACCACATCCCTGTGCACAAATTTGTTTGCTCACCCATTGGAGTGGTCCCTAAGAAGGAGGAGGGGGAGTTCAAGTTGATTCATAATCTGTCAGCCCCTAGAGGCAATTCATTGAATGACACCATCATTGAGGAACTCTGTAGTGTGAAATATGCTTCCTTTGACCAGGCAGTGGATATGCTAAGGGTTCTAGGCCCCGGGGCCTTGCTAGCCAAATCAGATATTGAGTCTGACTTCCTTTTGCTGCCGGTCCATCCTCTTGATTACCACCTTCTGGGTTTTACATTTCAGGACAAATTCTACATGGATATGTGCATGCCCATGGGTGCTCCATCTCCTGCACTTACTTTGAAAAATTCAGTTCATTTTTGTAATGGGTTTTTAGACAGGCAAAGGGGCATCAATATGTCATGCATTATCTGGATGATTTTCTTTTTTTGGGGTCGGCGGGCTCCCGGGAATGTGTGCTTGGGCGTTGCAGGAATTTTGCGCGCTCATGTGGGCTTTCGGGGTTCCTCTGGCACCTGGGAAGACAGTGGGTCCAACTACTACAATTGAGTTCTTGGGCATCGAATTAGACTCAGTACAGGGATGTTTCTGGTTGCCCATAGAAAAAGTTAAGAAATTTAGGGCAGCATTACAACAATGTCTGGCAAAAGATAAGGTAACCTTACATCAGCTGCAACAGGGAGTGGGTCAGTTGAACTTTACGCTGAGAGTCATACCTATGGCACAACCATTCTCCCGCACCATTTCACAGGCCATGGCAGGTCTCTATCTTCTTTTTAGGACGCCAGCGATAACTAAGTTCATCTACTGAGGATAGAATACGTTTCTGACGGTAAGGGACTTACTCAATCACACCGCTATGTATGCACTTTTAACCCGGTGGGACCCCTGGTCTAACTCGCAACCACTTAATCTTCTTTTCAGGACGCCGGCGATAATTACACGTGGCCATCCGATTCGGCAAATAAACGTTGCAAATACGTGGTAAGCTGCCAATTATGGTGTCCCCCGCCCACGCTATTTCTCCTTTTTATTAAAACGACGTTGTACAGAAGGCAGGCTCACAACACCTTATATATACATTTCTTTCCCTCAGATAAGGTGACACCAATCCTTAAATAGGTAAGTGCTTATGGATGTGGAACGTATGTATAATAGAGAGTAAATGTGAAAAACAGGGCTGTCGGTGGGTAAATCTAAAATGTTTGTCATGTCCTCTCTATTTAGAGTTGTCTATCGTCTGAACGCCATTTACTCGAGGATTGCTTTGTTCACAATAATAAGGTATGGTTAGAGGCTGTTAACAGGAGGTGTTACTGGTAGGTAGAGAATTGGGTTTTGAACCGAATATTTTAATGAGTGTTTGTTTGTGTTTTTGTAGATTGTTGGTCCTGAGGAGAACTCCGCACTTGGGAGTTCGAAACGCGTTGACCTGTTTTTGGGTCCTTCTGTCAAATTTTAATCATACTATGAATACATCTCTGGGCACCTTAAAGACCTCCACTGGCTACCCGTCAATAAGAGGATCACTTTCCGACTGCTTACCCAAGCACACAAATCACTCTACGACATCGGACCAGATTGCCTCAACTCTCGTCTGTCCTTCTACACCCCCTCCCGCCAACTACGTTCTTCCAGCCAAGCCTTCGCCACTGTACCTCGCATCAACAAGACCACCATGGGAGGCAGATCCTTTTCATACCTGGCTGCTAAAACATGGAACTCACTCCCCGCTTACCTTCGCCTCACCCAGAACCACCTAGCGTTCAGAAAGCAGCTTAAAACGTGGATATTTGACAAATAATCCTCCTCCCCTTCCTAAGCGCCTTGAAACCCTCTGGGTATGTAGTGCGCTATACAAATTTTATGACTTGACTTGACTGTTCATTAAGTAGGATTAATACCCCTGAAAGTGTATTCGTCACATTAATTATCATTATTAGGATGTGAAATTGTTTATATGTATAAAGAGCCTATTTTTTTGACATTAGGTCCTAAGTATTTTTGCTTTGTGGTATGATTGTAGATGGATGAAAGGTTTGGCCAGAGTAAAGTGTGGATGTGTTGTAAATTTTGTAAATTGTTCTGTACATTTTGGTCCAGTTGTAATGTTTTATTGTATATTTGTACATGCACATATAAATTGTTTGTTTGCTTAGGAAAATAATCTTTGATCCACTAGTGCAAAAATGAATGAATAAACCAGTGACGAAAATAAAAAAACGGACCGTTATGTTTACTTCATATAGGTCACCATAAAATAATCAAGTGATGTCCAGTACTGGCAGTTGTGTTGTTCTTTAGAGGGTCTCCAAGAAAAGCGCCACCACACAATACTGTTGCCTGAGGTTCGCCAGGACATGCGTATTTGGATGGCATTCCTGGCTGATTTCAACGGCTGGGTATTGTGGCCCGGTCCTCCCACTACTTCTGCAGAGTTAGGTTTATGTACGGACAATGCAGGTAGTGTGGGTTTCAGTGCTATACTCAGTAACAAGTGGGTGGCGCATCATTGGCCAGCATGGTGGTTAGAGAATGGGGTAACAGCCAACATTGGTTTCCTGGAACTCTTTCCTATCTGGGTGGCACTCACTGTTTGACCTGAACATCTGCATAATCAATATGTGTTTTTTTTGGTCGGACAACATGACTGTGGTAGAATGCATCAACCAACAGGCTGCACGGTGTAAAATGATCCTCCGCCTGTTGAAGGAGATGGTGTTGTAACGTATGAAACTGAACATACAGTTTAAGGCTAAGCATGTCCCGGGGGTCTTGAATAATGCTGCTGATGCACTTTCTTGCTTCAAGATACAGGTTTTCAGGGAACTTATCCCCGACAACTTTCACTCACAGATCAGGTAGGCGCACACATACACATCCACGAATGAACCACATTATGACAAACGTGTGTGTTAAAATGCAGTGCACTTATCATTTGTTTTCCCACTTTGTTCCAGCACTTCCCCCAACCCACTTCTTGCATTTGAAATACTTTTGCCTGTTATTGCGGTTGGAGCCATGACCCAACACTAGAGGTAGGCTGATGGTGGTTAGGTTGCGAGCAAGGTGTTGATCTCTTAGAACCCTAGAGTCATGATTGTTTTCCTTCTCTTTGTAGTTATTGTTTGGTCCTGAGGAGAACCCGGCAAGTCACAGGGCTCGAAACGCGTCGACCG
Source organism: Lissotriton vulgaris (assembly GCF_964263255.1). Classification (NCBI taxonomy): domain Eukaryota; kingdom Metazoa; phylum Chordata; class Amphibia; order Caudata; family Salamandridae; genus Lissotriton; species Lissotriton vulgaris. The sequence continues at coordinate 211,192,307 of NC_141699.1, read as the reverse complement.
ACCAGGTCCCGGGTCATTTCCCTGATTTTTCTGAAAACTTCTGGGGAATTTAGAGAAAGACTTTTTGCTTTTCTTATAACTGTTACAATCAAGTGTCAAATACGTAAAAAAGGACTCTTCATCTGTTGAACAAAAAGTTTATTTTGACACTGGGACCAGTATGTATGTGTTTTTTGTATGAATGGATGGCCAAGAATGTGTTGTACGTAAGTTGTGGACTCATTGTACATACCTAATTGTTTGTTTTTCATTTGTATTTCATGTGTGTATATAAATGTACATAGAATTTTTTGTATTCCCATGCACAAAATCAAAATGATGCAGAACTAAAATAGCATTTAATAAGAAAAAGAAAATTAAAAAGTTGCAATTTATAAAGCGAGTGTTCATGTCATTGTCATGTATACTACATATTTCAACAGTATTTGAAAAATAAGTTTCTCAGCACTGGCAAGTGTATTGTTTTCACGGTGTAGAGCAGGCAGACCCGGATGCTGATGTCAGACCCGGGACCAGGGTTCAATTCCCGACGCGGCAGGGTCTTGAGCTCAAATGTCCACGGACTCGATAATTCTCGCTTCGGTGCCTGCTCTAATCATGGGTTCTCACTCTGCAACTCTGGGCATTAAGCTTGCTTAATCTCCACAATGGGCCCCCTGCGGCGGGATGCCTGGCTTTCACCTTGGGGATGCCCTGTAGGGGCTATCTCACAGGGAAAAGCCAGGACGGGTTCCCAAGGCAAGCGCCGGGAAACCTCCGGGTAACTGTGCGCTCAATAAATGCAATAATAATAATAATAATAATAGTTTCATTGTTAGAAAGGCACTGAAAGGGTGGTGACGCCTCCAGGGGTCAGCACGAGACACAAGACACCGAAGTGGGATAGAACTGCTGACATCTCTACTAGCAGCTCTTGATGGCATTTGCAGCTCAACAGGGGAGGCGTTGCTATTCAGAGCCGCCTTTTCATTGGCCTTTTATGGAGCCTTTAGGATAGGGGAATTGGTGGCGCAGAATAAACAGGATGTGCAACGAGGGCTGCAGCTTGAACATGCAAGAGTGCAGGGCGACACTTTACTAATATCCATTAGAAAATCCAAAACAGACAAGGAAGCCTGTGGGGAAGGGATAGTACTTCACCACGCACGTGATAATCCTTGTTGCCCCGTGACTCAGCTAGAAACATTCCTACGACAGAGGAATAGTGCAATGGGGGAGAGCTACTAATACATGCAGATGGGACCCCGCTTACCAGGTTCCAATTTAAAAGGGTCATGGACATGGCAATAAACAGGGCAGGTTTGGATCCGAAGTGCTTTGGAACACATTCGTTCAGAATAGGGGCTGCCACAGAAGCAACAGCTAGAAGTGTGCACGGCAACAGTGGGAAAAGGATTGGGAGGTGGTCTTCCAATTGGTAAGACATAATATCGATTCGAAAATATCGTTTGGACAAAATATCGAGTAAAAAACTATAGACTAGCCAAAATATCGACCAGATATAATATAGACTACAAAAATATCGAGTAATATCGATATTAATAGCCAAAATATTGATTCAAAAATATAGACTAGACATATTATCGACTAGATAGAATATAGACAAAAAAAATCGAAAACAAGGTAGTTATTAATAATTATTAATAATTGTGTAATATAAATCTGTAGCGGGTTGTGGGTTTATAGGGGAATAGGGTGGGAAGTAATTTAATTCTAATTAATTAGTTATGTAAATTATTATTAATTGTTAATTAATTATTAATTGGTAAATAATTAAAATATAATTGGTAAAAAATAATAAATAATTAATAATTAATTTTTAGTACATTATTTTCTGTAGCGGGTTGTGGGTTTATAGGGGAATAGGGTGGGAAGTAATTTAATAATAATTAATTAATTATGTTAATTAATAATAATTGTTAAATAATTAATAATTGGTAATTAATTAAAATATAATTGGTATTTAATTATAAATATTTAATTGATACATAATTAATATTTAGTAATTTTTTTTCTGTAGTGGGTGGTGAGTTTATAGGGGGATAGGGTGGGAAGTTATTTAATAATAATTAATTAATTATGTAAATTAATTAAAATTGTTAATTGTTAATTAATTAATAGTCATTTTAACCCCTACGCTATCCAGCGCTTTCCTTACTGTTGCACCCACTGGAGTGGGGATAGTAATTTTAACCTCTACGCTATCGAACGCTTTCCCTACTGTTGCACCCACTGGAGTGGGAATAGTAATTTTAACCCCTACGCTATCCAACGCTTTCCCTACTGTTGCACCCACTGGAGTGGGAATAGTAATTTTAACCCCTACGCTATCCAACGCTTTCCCTACTGTTGCACCCACTGGAGTGGGAATAGTAATTTTAACCCTTACGCTATCCAACGCTTTCCCTACTGTTGCACCCACTGGAGTGGGAATAGTAATTTTTACCCCTACGCTATCCAACGCTTTCCCTACTGTTGCACCCACTGGAGTGGGAATAGTAATTTTAACACTTACGCTATCCAATGTTTTCCCTACTGTTGCACCCACTGGAGTGGGAATAGTAATTTTTACCCCTACGCTATCCAACGCTTTCCCAACTGTTGCACCCACTGGAGTGGGAATAGTAATTTTAACCCCTACGCTATCCAACGCTTTCCCTACTGTTGCACCCACTGGAGTGGGAATAGTAATTTTAACCCTTACGCTATCCAATGTTTTCCCTACTGTTGCACCCACTGGAGTGGGAATAGTAATTTTAACCCCTACGCTATCCAACGCTTTCCCTACTGTTGCACCCACTGGAGTGGGAATAGTAATTTTAACCCCTACGCTATCCAACGCTTTCCCTACTGTTGCACCCACTGGAGTGGGAATAGTAATTTTAACCCTTACGCTATCCAACGCTTTCCCTACTGTTGCACCCACTGGAGTGGGAATAGTAATTTTTACCCCTACGCTATCCAACGCTTTCCCTACTGTTGCACCCACTGGAGTTGGAATAGTAATTTTAACCCTTACGCTATCCAATGTTTTCCCTACTGTTGCACCCACTGCACTGGAGTGGTAATAGTAATTTTTACCCCTACGCTATCCAGCGTTTTTCTACTGTTGAATTCACTATAGTTGTTACAATAAATTTTAACCAATTTGCTATGCTACGGTAAAAATATTATATATGTTTAGTTAATAATATGTATTTATATATATATATATATATATTTCTTAATTTTTTTGTAATTTACATTAATTATTTATTAATATTACATTTATTTAATCATTTTAACTAAGTTTATATTAAATATATTTATTTTTATATTAGTTTTAACTTAATTTAAAGACATATAAAAAAAACGATATTTTGACAGTCTATATTATTTACAGTCGATATTTTAGAGTCGATATTTTTGTACTTACCTGTATAAAGATAGAAACTCGATATTTTGTCCCTCGATATTTTCTCATCGATATTTTTGCAAGTCGATATAAATGGGCTCGATATTATTTCAGTGATCCCCTCCAATTGTTATAAGAGCTATGTGCGGCTACACATGCTGTGAGGGTGGCATTTCTCACTTGTACTGATGCATGTTTCATCTCTGTTTACCTTTCAGTTTCTCAAACCCGTCACACAGGGGGGAAACTGGCGTCGGCGCACCAGCAGCAAGATATATTACAACGACGGGCACATCCACAGGACGCAGGAACACATGTTGTTTGGGTCATTGGTCACTCGTATGTAAAAAGTTTAAATGCAGTTTTTCTTTTAGGAAATTACAGACACAGAGTTCAGCAGGCCGGATTTAGGGTATCTTTTAATGCAAAAGGGGGTCTCTGCCTTAGTCAGTTCAGGGGTTTCGTTACAGATCTTTTGGGTAAACATGGGCTTCCACCCAGTATAGTTATCCTACACTTGGGTGAGAACGATCTGGTAAATCTGGGTAAAAGAGGCTTGATGGAGGACATAATCTCAGAGGTAGGGTGGTTAGCTAAGATGTTCATGGACTGCACCATAATATGGTCTTAGATGGTACCCAGATTTAAATGGAGGGGGGGAGATTCGGTAAAAGCGTTGAATAGCTCGGCAAGGAGGATCAACAATAAAATAGGGAAATTGTTCAGGACTTCTCAGCTACAGACGATCACACACAGGGATATCAGGGGGTAGCCATGCTTTCTTAAAAGACAGAGTCCACCTGACTAGGATAGGAAATGGAATCCTGTTAGAAAATATAATGGCTTGGCTAGTGAGTTTTAGGGACAGCTCATGACCTTTCAGTGTAGGAGGGAAGGGGCGCCAGGTAGGCGGTCAACCACGCTGGCCTGTGGTGGTAAGGTCATGATTGGTGAGCAGAAAATGTAAGGTCCTTATAGGGCGGCACCGTTCTTGAATGGGGTCGCCCAAGGGGAGGGACAAGTGGTCTCTCCTAGAACTCCAGGGGCAGTTACAGTCGGTTGGCTAGATGGGTGCGGGGGGAGGGCGGAGTCACGCTTTCTCTAGGCTGGTTGGCCACCCTGCACATGCACAATGATGCCAGTAAATGGTACAGAAATGCAAGGGCCCCCTTTAATGGAGTTAATAGAGCGTAAGGGGGTAACCGGGGGGGGAGAGTACCCTCACGGTAAATGGGCCCTCTGCGCATGCGCACTCCGACTGGAGGGCGTGGTTAAATTGATAAGGATCTGACACCAGTTAGTGACCTTGCCGTAGGCCCAAATAGGATAGGCAGAAAAGTAATTACTGTATGATTATGGTTAATATGTTAGATTTGGATAGGAAATACCTTGTACTAGAATTATGTTAAGGTTAGCCATCTGATATCTGTATATATCAATTATAATAAATTTCATGGAAAGTTTTCTGCGTAATGATGTAAATATTATTTATTTCAATTTTGTTTTATTTTTATGTTTAATAAATACGGCCAGGGTTGTACGACCCCCGCTCCCAAAGAAATCCCTCTCATGTCATGTTAATAATGTTTTATAAAGGAAGGGGGGAGTTTTATGCAATCCCTGGCCATAGAGAAAGGCTGGCTGGCATCGGACCCGCCATAAGTATGGCGGGCGCACCGGCCCCCACCCACTCTCGGTGTTGGGGCAAGCCTGTCGCGCTACAATCACGCGACAGGCACGCCTAATGCCGATTGGACCCTGGGTCTCCCGGTGACCCGGGAGTGATTGAATCACTTCTGGGTCACCAGGGAGCAAAGACCAGGCCGGTTAGAACCGGCCTGGCAAGCAAGGACTTAAAAGGCTGTGGAGCGTGGGAGTCTGCCTCTTTGACTCCGCACTCCACGGCCTGCCCCTCCAGCCTCTAGAGAGGCTGTGATTCTTTTTCCCCACCCACCATCCCCTGAAGCAGATGATTGGTATTGTGATTTATGAAGGTTTTTCACAGGTTTGTTCCAAATGTAATGGATTACAGGTGTATCGTACTAATATGTTTTTGCTGCTTAGAACTTTATCCCGTTTACAGGTCATCAATCGTCGTATTTAGTGCTATTCCTTCGTAAGCCGGTAAGGTCATGATTGGTGAGCAGTAAGTTTAAGGTCCTGAAAGGGCGGCACCATTCTTGAATGGGGTCGCCCAATGGGAGGGACAAGTGGTCTCTCCTAGAACTCCAGAGGCAGTTACATCCGGTTGGCTGGATGGGTGTGGGGAAGGGAGGAGTCACGCTTTCTCTAGGCTGGTTGGCCACCCGCACGTGCACAATGACGCCAGTAAACGGTACAGAGATGCAAGGCCCCCTTTAATGGATTTAATAGAGCCTATGGGGGTAACGGGGGGGGAGGGAAGTACCCTCACGGTAAACAGGCCTTCTGCGGATGCGCACTCTGACTGGAGGGCGTGGTTAAATTGATAAGGATCTGACACCAGTTAGTGACCTTGCCGTATGCCCAAATAGGATACGCAGAAAAGTAATTGTTATGTTATGTTATGTTAAGTGTATTTTTGAGCGCACAGCTGCCCCAGCGAAGGGGCGTCCTGGCGCTATATCTGAAAAGAACATAACTAACAAGCAGAAATCAAAAAGGAAGCTAATAGGGCAGGGGGAAAAGATACGTTTTCATAGCTTTCCTAAAGGCGAAAAGGTTTTCTAAAGAACGAATGTGGACAGGGAGTGCATTCCACAGTTTGGCGGCCAGCACCATGAACGATCGGCCGCCCAATCTGCATTTATGGAATCGGGGAACAAGTGCCAGACTTTGGCCAGCAGAACGCAGACTACGCGAAGGAGTATAAGGAGTCAGGAGATGCTGGAGGATGGCGGGAGTGTCAGATTTCAAAATTTTGAAAGCAAAACATAAGGCCTTGAATTCGATGCGTCTGATGACTGGCAACCAGTGTAGTTTAACAATTGTGCTGCGGGCTAAGCAGACACGCGGGAGGCCTACCAGGGCTCTGGCTGCCGCATTCTGGACCCGTTGGAATTGCAGGACTTCCGCCTGGTTAGCGCCCAGAAGTAATACACTGGCGTAGTCGAGTCTAGATAGTACACTCGCTTGAACCACCATCTGGCGAGTGGGGGCATCGAAGAATTTAAGGATATGCCTCAGACCACGTAAAATGCCAAAGCACATAGATGCCACCTTCTTAGTGTGGCACGAGAAGGTAAGTTTGGAATCCAGCCAAACGCCAAGGTTCTTTAGTTCCGACACAGGTTTAGGGGGGGTCCCAGCTCCTTAGGCCACCAGTTTGCACCCCACAGATCAGGCTGTTTTCCCAGTACCATCACCTCGGTTTTGAGGGCGTTGAGCTGTAAACAGTTGGCCGTTAGCCAGCTGGCAACTGCCCTCAAACCATCCGCAAAGTTAGATGCCAGTTGGTCGGAATCTCCGTTAAGGGCCACCGCCAACTGGGTATCATCGGCGTAGGATACCATTGTGAGACCCCAACTCTTCGCAACCTCCGCTAATGGTTGAACATAAAGGTTGAAGAGAGTGGGGCTCAACGCCGACCCCTGCGGGACTCCTTGGGTGATGGCACGAGATTTAGATCTGAATGGTGGTACCACCACCTGAAAGGAGCGTTCCGAAAGGAACGACTGAAACCAGTCTAATGCACTGCCTGAAACCATATTACTGTATGAATATGGTTAATATGTTAGATTCGGATAGGATATACCTTGTACTAGAATAATGTTAAGGTTAGCCATCTGATATCTGTATATACCAATTGTAATCAATGTCATGGAAAGTTTTCTGGGTAATCATGTAAATAATGTTTATTTCAATTTTGCTTTATTTTTATGTTTAATAAATATGGTCGGGGTTGTACGACCCCTGCTTCCAAAGAAATCTCTCTCATGTCATGTTAATAATGTTTGATAAAGGAAGGGGGAGGGTTTTAGGCAGTCCCTGGCCATACGGATGGGGGGCCGGTGGAGAACGTTGTCACTGATGTGGCACAGGATCGCACCAGTTAATGACCCCTAAATCCACACCTGATTTGAGGCAGATAATCGCAGAACGGCACAGAGCACTGAAGCAAACAGCTGCACTCTTGGATGAGACAAGACGACCAAGCCCGACTGAATATTTGCCCCGCTCCTCCAGTGATGAGAACTCAGTCACTACCTGGCCTTCTCAAGCAGATTCTGTGCCTCCTCTGGAGGTGACCCCAAAGATGACGGATGATATTATCTGACTTGTTCCTCGCTGTGCATATTGTACCTCTGCCACTCACGATGGGGTGGGTGGCCTCCCAAGATGTACCTTGTACCTGTTGTATTTCCTGGACACACAGGGATTTGAATTAATGTCACTCTCCTTCTACATGCTTTGTGTTAACCACCCTTTTACCTTTCCCATTCCGAGGTGCCATTGACGTACTAGACATCCAGAAAATTAACCTAATGCTTTACATAGATGTGCATTAATGGCAACACTTGGGGAAAACACTGCCCTGGTTTCTGAGCTAACCCCCTATTGCAGACAGTTTTGAACAGCATTTTGATGTTCCCCATAGACAGGTTTGGGCAGGCACCCAGTTGGTGCACTGCACATCCAGCATTCATTATTCTGTTATTGTTTTTTCTTTTATCTGTTTCCTTTTTCCAGTATTATGCATGCTCTATGGCCCTCCTGCCCGTGCCCAGCTTGCTGGGGGACCCTTCACTCCACCCACCCTTGGTGAATAGCACTCCCAGTTGCATTTCCCTCTCCCCACACTCAGACATACACATGACACCCATTAAAATACTCACTTGGAAAGTCCATGGGATACACATCCCTACGCATAGATATATTATATATTTATACCTTAAGCTGCACGCAATACAGGTTGCCTAGCTGCTGCAGTCTCATGTGATGTCCCCGAAAGTAGTCAAGGTACAGCACTGAAGCGTGGGCAAATATTTGCCACAGATTTCTCCTTCCACGCCAGAGGGTGCGCCCAGGTACAGCTTTTCAGCCAGACAACACAGTTTAAGACCAAGAAGGCAGATATGTATTAGTGAAAGATATGTTAGATGTTAGGCACATACGATTGTCAGCATTATTCGCCCAATATAGGCCAAACACTTTTCCTGTCTGCTCTTTATTGGGTTTTGTCGCGATGGAGCGGGATGCCATGGCTTCTGGGTGAAGACTTTCAGAGTGTGCTAGATGCTGACCTGGATTGCTCATTTCCACGGCTGCCCCATACAGTTGCCTCATCATATGCTTAGGGACTCATCAACGGTTGTGGGGCTGGGGATTACTTGACTTGGGGTGGTGCCGCAATAAGTCTGCCAGGGTATATTTATTTTATTCTGCACCCCACTCTTTATATGTGCGTATCAACAGATGGTTGGTACACTAGATCTTGCTCCTTATGTTCTATGCATCGATTACCTGGGCAGCTCCCACTCTGATCACAGCCCCCAGTACCTGCAAATAACCTGGGACACAGATACAACTCTTTACCGCATATGGAGACTGCAGTCTGCAGCCCTGGAGGACCTCCCCCCTTCTATGCCTTGGTTGCCAAGACCATCAAAGGCTATTTTGACCTGAACTTGGATTCCTTCTCTGCAAGATCCACAGGGTTGGAATCCTTTAGAATGACTGTGGGGGCACTGTATGGGGTTCCAGTGGAACATGCTGGCAACTAGACACAGAACTAATCCGCATAGAGCGAAAACTCGAAAGCTCTTAAGGTGCCACAACTATGCTGCGCACTCAGCTAAGACACATGCCGGATCTGACAAAGTTGAATCTTCCTTGCGAGGCTAATTAGTCAAGATCAATTCATAGCCCTATTTTGGCACTTCGCTCCATTGCTGGCCAAATACTCTATACTCGGCACACCATACATGGTGAAATAGTGCTACATTACACCTCCCTTTAAAGTTTAGCAGTCGTGGTCTCAACATACGGTACTGCCTCGTTTTTGGCTAATACGCCTCTACCCTGCATTGCACCCGAGCAGAGGGTGGAATTGGAAGACCCTGTCATGGAATTTGAGATTGGAGAAGCAATACGGGCGCTGGTGTATGGCAGAACCCTGGGCTCCGATGGTCTCCAGCTAAATTGTATAAGGCCTATACCTGTAGCTGATGCCTCAGCTCGAACAATTGTATGAGGAAGTGCTGGAGGCTTCATGTCTTCCAGCCTCTCTCCGTAAAGTGCTTCTTATCTCATTACCAAAGCGAGGCAAGGACCCAGAGGCCCTGGGGTCATTTAGTCCGCTAGTGCTATTAAACACAGATTACAAAATACTGGTGGACCGGTTGGCACAGCTGGTCCGACACTTGGTACATCCAGACCAAAATGGATTTGTACTGGCATGCTCAACCTTGCTTAACATATAGCGGTTATTCTGTGTTATGGAATATGCTCCCACTGTCTGGCCCTGGGCGGGTTGCTTGGGCCTTGATTGGAGAGGGCCTTTGATTCTTTAGAATGGTCTTTTCTCTTTGTGGTGGTGCCTTTATATGGCTTTGGAGAAAGGGTCTTGCATTTGTTCTAGATGCTGTATACACAATAGTTTGCCCAGGTTTAGACTGGCGCCCTTGTTTCAGCCCTCATTCACATAGGGAGAGGCACGCATCAGGGCTGTTGCTCTCTCCGCTTCTCTTTTCCCCAGCAATGGAGCCATTAGCAGCCTGCCTGGGCATTTAGGGTGGGGATTTGGGCATCCACCTTGGGGATGGTGTATATTCGGTCTCCCTGTACGCCGAACGACCTCCTCATCTATGTGAGGGATATCTCCTCAATCCCTTAAGAAATCTCAGACACTCTGAAGCAGTTCACTGAGATTTCTGGCCTCACGGTAAAATGGGATTAGTCCTGCCTTTTCCCGCTCACTCCGTCTCCCCCGGATCCGGCCACTGACATGTTACCTACCCCCCCCCCTTGTTTTTCAGCCTGCCCCATTCCAGTTCCTGGGCATCTGGATTTATCATTCTACGGCTGATCTTCTCAAGGGGAACTTGACATGCGCTGTTGCCTCGCTGCCAGCCCAACTGTCATTCTGGAAGACTTTTCCCCTTTCTCCTGTACTACTTTGTCAACTTGCCACTATACTTACCCGCTTCCTTTTATCACTCCCTAGAGAAGGTGATTAGAACCTTTATCTGGAATACATCCAGGTGTCGTGTGGCACATTCCAAACTTTATCAGCCGACAACTTCTGGAGGCTTAGCGGTCCCTAATTTTGAGCAATAAACCTGCCATCCCAGCGCCAGTGGGTGGCGCATTGGATTGCGGGCGTGGGCTCAACAGACACTGCCACCCTACATCCAACCTGGACAGCCACTAGCACTAGTAGTAGTAGTACAAGCTTTATTCGAGATATCTTCTCATAAAAGCACAGCATAAAAACAAGTACATTACAGGTAAAAACAAATCATTTTACATATACATATTCTTAAAAACAGTTGTGCGAGCTCGTACACTACCAAAGAGTGGAAAATTACACACAGATATAACCAATTACATTAGAATTTATATAAAAAAAATATATACATCAGGTTAACTGAGCGTATTCCAGCTATTCCACCCATATGCCCGGCCATTGCTGCTCAACCCGACACTTCTACTCATAGTGCACTGTTGATTACAGCACTGTCTCTACCTTATGCGACAGGCTGCGCCATACACACCAGCATTGGCGCTTTTGGGCACACCTGTCGGGCAGAGATACATTACCACACTGGAGCTGATGGATTGGGCTGTGGCTGAAATACAGTATCTGGGGGATTTGTACTGAGATAGCAACTGTTGGAGGAGGATGGCCTCTCAGGCTTCGCTGATTGGGGCATGGAGAGGGAAATGGGGGGCTGTGGCTGCTGTCCACTTAGACCTGTCTGTGTATGCACCCAGCCCACAACACGGTCGAGGGGACTCTAACTTTCTTGTCCCTTGTTTGAAGCCCATGTGTATGTATGTGTTTCTGGGTGGTTTGATTGTATGGATGGTATGGAAGAGTATAAATGTGAATATGAGAGATAGTATGAGTATGTGATGAAGTGTTAGGGGTTCTGTGGAGAAAACTGCTTTTTGTGTATAGAAATTGTCACAAGATTTATTCAGCACAAATGAACACCATCTACGTTAAAATAAGGAAAAATGCAAAAAGAGTCAATCATATGTATGATTTTAATTTGTTTGGATACTACAATGAAATATTTTTTTTAAAAACAATAAACGATTTTTTATACAGTAACATTGTTGCAAGTCTCATGTAGTGCACTAGTTACCCAGTGGAGGTGATTTGCCACACAGCGTAAAGAAATAGAGGTCACGTGGGAAGTTGTTGATATCTTGTTATGGTTTATTTTCCCACCTTTTCTCCCAGACCTTAAATGTTATATTTAGAGGGGATTCCCCTTTTCCGGGTGTGGCTGCCGTTCACTTTGCTATGTTTCCTGAAACAATTGTGTACTAGTTTGCAAAAGGGACAAATCACTATTCCTTGACAGGGACATCTTAAAAATTTTGGGGGTCCTAGCCCTAACATATTTTGGGGGCCCCTGTTTAGAACTGCTTTGAAGTGATGAGCTAATTTCAGCTCTTTAAGGCCCTCTTTGGCTGGGTCACTGACAGTGCACAGGCACACATCCAAATTCTAAATGTGTTTACATCTAATGTTCATGGTTAGTGACATGACTTCAATTTTTTTAACACAGAAGCAGCTCACTAATATTACTGCAAATAATCTCTGTGACACCCTCCAATTCATCATATGTGAAGTCCTGTTTCGATCTAAATGAAACTTTTTTCATGGATGTGGCATGAAACATAAGCACATCATTTCTCAACAAAATGTCTATAATGCACGCTCACACATCATCCACATTAAAAAGGAATTAAATGTAAACGGGATTTTTCAAGAATCTGGGGCCCTGGGCCAAACCCCACTTTGCCCATGCCTTAAAGCGTTTCGATTCCTACCACATGTAAAGGCCAAAGCAATTTATTGATTATCAAGTAAGTATGTATAATTTTAGTGCTTCATAGCGCTGATATGGTCATGTTGTATTACGATGTGTTTTGGTTTCTTCTGTGCCTTTTAGGTCTATGCAAGCTAGTACTGAGAAAATGTTTACACCTCCGTGGTTTGCTCTGAGAAAGGGATGAATAGAAGAGGTGGCATCTTTGAGCTGAAGGTCCTCCTTTGAATGAAGAGCACACATTTAAACTGTACAACAATTGTTTCGGTACTGTTTATTGATTGGAGAGCAATGCAGACTGCTTTGAAAAAGATACTTCTTGCAACACATACCATTCCTGGCAAGGGCCAGTGTGACTGTGCTGCATGCCTAAGGGCAGAAAAATGTCATAGCCAGTAGTTTGTCCTAGTAACCTGTACCCAGTTACACTCCCACCCTTGTACACTATTAATGTCATCTGATGCAATGAAAGACAAAATAAGTACGTTCCTGCCTGGTGTGAGAGGAGGTTAAACTGCACCATATTCGTTTGAACGAGGGGGGCATTTTGACAACATAAAGGAAGGGTGTGATGACATCTCCTTGAACAGACTAAATTATGAAAGACGGTATAGGACGACATAGAATCAAGCATTGTATGTTGTCAACTGTTGGAGGGATAAAAGGGCATGAGAGAATTCTGGTGCAATACTTGATTGCCTTAAAAAGTTTTTTGCCTCTGTTGGTTGGTTGACTGATGGTGGTCCTATGGAAGGTGGCGTTAGTTGTGCTGAAGAGGGTAAAGTCTGTGCTTTAATTTGGGTGAGGTAGTCTGGGAGATTTGTCCATTTCCATTTTTTAAATCTTTGTTTGGTGTGCTTGTTCTCAATAAGTAATGGGGTGTACCACGGAGCTAAATGTTTCACGTTTGAGATCAAGTTTGAGTAGAGCAGTGTGTTCTACATGATTTCTCAGAGTGGTGTTGTAATCGTTGAGGAGAATGTTGTCATTCGTGGTGGACTCGGCAGAGATCAACAAATTGATTGGTCCTTCTTGAACAGAATCAAAGCAGTTTTAGTGTTTCTCTTTTCAGTTAGTCTTTCTGCTGTGCTCTGTTGTGAAATATAGAAAAGAGTGTGGCAACATTATAGTTCCATTCCAGGCCATTCAGGGGTTTTGTGGTCAATCATAGATGTGGCATTGAGAAGCATGAACTGGAGGGTTTGTGCTACGAACAAAGTAGGTGTGCTAGAGAGTGGAATGTCTGTAGAAAGGATGCTTATGCTTCTGTAGTCTAGGTGTATGATTGTGGGCATGTTGTGTGTTGTAGTGCATGTGCGGTATAACGTGAGGCTGGCTTGACTGAGGAGCAGAGGTTCTGACTTTCTGCCCTTTCTGGCTTGAGCAGGTCATACTTCAGTATTCATTTGCACTTTGCTAAAGTTGAACAGGAAAGAGGCGTCCTGGTGGTGGTGGTAAAGAGATATGAAGAGGCCATTATGGCAGAAACAGAAGGTGCTAAGTAGGCAAGAAATATTGTGATAATGGCAGCACATTGGTTCATGGTGTGCTTTGGCCCTTGTGGAATACAACTTATTTCAGGCAGCCCTCTGTTTAGAATGAAGGAAAGAGGCCCCCATTGGCATAGAGTTATGTAATAATGAGGCAAACCTGATAGGCCCCTGGACCTGGATAGCATGTGGTACAAAAGATAATGTCACAGTGGGGAACATTCACATCACATAGAGATAACAACAAATGATCTATGATAACAGGACAAAGTACGACAGCACCAATTAACTCATTCCACCAATGGTATTGATGTTATTACATCACAGGAAGTGAAATTAATCAAATTGTAAGGTACACTGAAATTTAAACTTTATTGTTTAGTTAATTAAAACCATAACAATTTGATGAATGTCACACATAGTTATAAAATTTATAAATTTGTCGCTAAAAAAAAATGTACCAATGTTAAAAAAAAATTCAAAGCATTAATTGTTCATATTGTTTTTATACGTTTCTCAAATGCCTGCAAGAACTTCACCAGCTTGCAGTGTATTCTTGGAGCAGTAGTATCCAGGATTCCAATAATGGCTGATCTACATGTTTGTAGTTTCATGGACCGATAGCATTCCTTTAGGTGTGACCGTTCCTTGGATAGCATCTTACAGTGACAAATTATGTGTATTAGATCCTCTTTAGGGCTACCACACAGTCGACAAGAAACGTCATCAAGCAGTTTCCAGGCAGGTTTATTTGCTCGTGTGGGAAAGTCCCCAAGTCTCAACGCCATCAGCTTTTTCTTAATAAAAATAGAATAAGTTGTTTCCAGGTATTTTGCAGCTGTCAATGTCTTATAGCCATTTATCACAGCCCATGAATGCGAACGATGGGAGAACATTTCTTTGTCCAAGATTAACGAATGAAGTTTGGCCACTTTATTTAGGGTCTGTTTTAGGACAACAAATGACAGATTATTATCCCATAGGGTTTTTGAGCAGGTTGTCTCCAAAGCTTGCATGAGAAATTGATTTGCTTTGGAATTCTTTTGGGATTTAAACTCTTGCCATAGGTAGGTATTCAGATTGTTATTACTTGTTTTTTGCTTGATCTGGTACCAGACCTTAATATACGAGTATTGTCTCCCCGGTATTTCGTTTTTTAGTCCAAATTCAAGTCGCAATTGCGCTGGTGATGTCGTGCGTGGGAGACGTAATACTTTTTTGTATATTTTAGTTGTCAGGATGTTTAGTAGGTCGGCATCCTTTCCGTGCATTGCCACACTTGCATAGGTCAGGGTTGGGAGGATTTTGTTTGCCATTACGGTTAGAAGGGGTTTGAGTGATGGCCCTTCCAATTTTTTTGCCAAAGTACTTAGTCCAAATATCAGAGCACCCGCTCTTTGTGTCAGATAGTTCTTCTGTTCTTTTAGGTTAAGTTTGTCATCTATATAGAATCCCAGATATTTGTAAACCGAGACTTTCTCTAGAGGTTTTCCTTTTAACCATATATCATGAAGCAATCCACGGCGATTAGTAATCAACATGGTTTTAGTTTTTGAAATGTTTAATGACAACTTGTTTGCCATCAAGAAGTCCGACAGTTCCGTTACTAATCTGGTTAACCCCACCTTTGTTAGGCTCAGGAGGACAATGTCGTCTGCATAAGCCAAATGCGTGAGCTGTAAATCGCCAAGTTTTGGTGGGTGGGCATTGCAGTGGTTCAATTTCGCAGAGAGATCTGAGATAAAGAGGTTAAATAAGTGCGGCGCAAGAACACACCCCTGTTTGAGGCCGATGGTTGTTGGAACTTTTCTCGACAGTCGTGATCCATCTCCAATTTTTACTTGAGACCAAGTTTCAGAATAAAATAGCAACAAACCTTTTAGGATACACTCAGGAATTGCCCATGATCTCAATTTCGCCCACAGCAGATTACGATCCACACTGTCGAAGGCCGCCTGAAGATCTATAAAACACATGTTCAGATCCTGTTTTCTACTCAAGCACTTCTCCGCGATCATAGTTATGGATAGGATATTTGCTGTTGTTCCGATCCCTTTCCTGAACCCCGTTTGATTTAGGGGAATCAGTTCTTTCTCACTAGACCATGCGACCAAGTCATCCAAGAGTAGAGAAGCAAAATATTTTGCCTCGAAGTCCTGCAATGCTATCAAACGATAGTTGTTTGCTAAGGATCTGTCCCCACCTTTATAAATCGGCGTAAATATTGATCCTTTCCAACTCTCTGGTACTTGGTTCATGTTCTGTACGTCTGAGAACAGTTCCCCCAGGCAAGGTCCCCAGAATTCCGGAGCATATTTATACGCCGCTTGTGGGATGCCATTCGGGCCTGGCGCCCCACTTGTTTTTCCTTTTTTGATTCTTTTAATTATTTCTTCCGCTGTATATGGATTATTCTTAGGGGTCGAGTTTATTAAATCACTATGGTCTCTAAACAACGATTTACCTTCTTTTTCTTCTACATAACACAGTTTATTTTGATTTTTAGTGCATGGGTCACTACTTTGTGTTTTTTCCGGAGAGACCGAAAATTTAAATGCCAGAAATGCTGCCCACTCCGATTCCTGCACATTAGAACTCAGGACGTTACAAGGTCTTGTTAGGTGGTTTATTGTTTGCCAGAAAATGTTAGAATTCTGTAGTTTTGAGCTATAGATTAGTTTTAACCAAAAGCTGTCATTTGTTGATCTTTTATATTCCCAGATCGTGTTTTTGTATTCTTTTCTTTGAGCCCTAAAAATGGCCCATTGGCTTGGACCATGATTTGCCGATTGTAGCTTCCTTTGAGTTTTTCTAAGCTGTCTTCGCAGGTCTTGTAGTTCTTTCGGGAGTTTTTTCCCTGGTCCATCAGGATCAGGTTTCATAATAGGCGGCTTCATCTTTGATTTTAATTTTTGCAGAAAAAGAGACCATTTTTGGATAGCGTTCATTGGGGAACTCCTTATCTCAATCAGTGTGTCCTTCATTGTAGTGAACCATTCGTGATCATTTGTGTTAGACCAGTTTATCCGTTTCAAATTAGCAGTACTTAACTGGCCTTCTGGTAAGTGTGACGGTTGCAATCTTTCCTTATTCAAGTTGAAATAGCTATGTTGCAATGCATGGTCGCTCAACAGGGTAAACTCTATTTTAAAATTGATCACCAAGGGGATTAATGACAGACTAACCATTGTAAAGTCCAACGTGTTTTGGGAATGAGGGCCATAGTATGTTTTCCTGGGAGGTTGATCTTCGGAGTATCTCCCGTTCAATACTCTCAATCCCAGAAACTCCAATTCAGTCACTAATTGGATTGCTAGACTGTCTTTACGTGGACCAGCACCTCCTTGCCACTGTTGGGGGACTCCCCAGTAGATATTATCAGATAGTAGTTTATCATCGTCTATAGGTGTTAAAATCAGGTTGGAATTAAAGTCACCCGTTAGTATGAGGTTGGAAAGTGGATCAGTAGACCGTAGATCCGTTATGACTTTGCACAATGTCTCATTCTTTAGCTTTTTCGCCTTGATTTTTGGTTGTGTGTAATAATTAACCAGTATTGTTGGTTTGTTGCAGGTATTGCTTTGATCTGTTAATTTGATTAACTGAATACTGGGATCCGGTGATTGTAATTGTACTGAATTAATTTTTAGTGATGAGGATACGTATACAGAAAGGCCACCAATTGCACGGCCATAGATTTTACATTTTTCTGCTGCTACATTATAATGAATGAACCCAGCAAGTGCTATATGTTCTTGGAGCCAGGTTTCCTGTAGCGCAATTATATCGCAACCATGCCATTCTTTCAGAGGAAGCCCCCCTTCCAGCAGTCTCTTAGCACCTGCAATATTCCAAGAAACTAGATGTATATCCTTGTTAGAGTCTTGTTTCTGTTTAGTTTTGAACGGTCACACCTGCTTTTTTGCATTTAGCATACCAGGGAGCCATTTCCAATTGTCTAGTGTACTCTGTAATTCGTCATTTGCCCGTTTTAGTTCTTCATGTAATGGTGGTGGTTCGCTTCTACCCTTTGCATTAAATAGAATTGAATAAACTGGTTTCTTTTGATTGGCATGTGTATCGTCAATTTTCCTAGTAACTTTAACTCCACACAACCTCTTCAATGGCGGCGGGTATCGAGGGGAAATTTGATAAGATATTTTAATACCCCACAATTGAAAGATGTCCACTTTCCTCATGATTGCTTCTGCTATATCCGTTGATTTCCAGATTGTCAGAGTGTGTTCTGCTGATGTTTCATTAGGGCCTTTAAAAAATTGTACCTGCTCAAGATCTGCCGTGTTGATTTCCTTTAGGTCATCAAATTCTGTCAGTAACTTCAGAATATTACTCCTATTTAGTATGTCATGTGTTCCCTGGGACTTATACTCTGGTGACCAAATTACTTTATTCAGCTCAACACCGGCATTGTGATTAAGCGGCCTTGGCGGGATGACTGATTCCGTATTTGCCTGACCAACCTCTAAGTTCTTTACGCCCTGTCTTATTGGTCTCTGCGACGGGGAGCTTGGGTCTACATTCAATCCATAACTTTTGTAATTGGATGGACCCTCTCTGATTATGATTGCCCTGTCCGTTGTTGGTTGTGTCGATGGAGCTGGAATTCCCTTTAGACCCTCATCACTATGGTTTAACATTTGTGCGAGGTTAGTTAGACATTCAGGGACAGTATTTTTTTCTATTGGCTGAACATCCACCTGTGGTATTGTTGATTTTATTTCCACTATACTCCCACAAGGTTGTGAATGACCCCTCTTGGCATCCTTATCCGAACCTGGGACCATGACTTCAGTATGGTTGATGTTATAATTTGCTTCTTGCTGCGTGCTCTGATTATCATTATATTTGCATTCTCTTTTAGGTGTTAAAATAGGTTGGTGATTTGTGCCAACCGTCTCGGTTTGCTGTATTTTTCCCACAGATTTAGAATTAGTAAGTGTGTCGGATTTCTGGAGGTTTTTATCAGCATTTTTTGACACTGATTTACATCCTTTAGCCGTTTCATTACTTGCTATTAACTCAGTGTAGTTTTCAGATTTACCAGTTGATTTTGGCAAACATTGGTTCAAATTCGAAAAGATTGGATATAATCCACTATCCTTGATTGGAATAACCCCACTTTTCTTATTTCTGGCTTTCCTCTCTTTTTTCCTTTGTCTCTTGGTTACCGTTGGCTTTGTGGTCTCGTTGTTTCCAGCGTCGTTCTCAACTATTATGTCAATGACATCACCTGTATTAGTCTTAGCCAAAGCCATGTTAACCTCATTGGTACAGGTCACTTTTGTAGTCTTTTCATCGACCTGTGGGTTTCTCTCAGGCTTGGCACTGGTCCTACCAACCTGCGTCTCGTCTGCATTAATTAATCTTTGGTTTAGGGTTAAAATCTGTTCTAAGATGACTGGGAGAGTATGCAGTTTGTCCAAAACGGGGCCACAGGAACAGGAGGATTATACCTGATACGTGTGGGCTTGAGCTCTTGATATTAGGCTATTTAAGTTGTCCAGTTTTGTATTTATCCCGGCAATATTGGTTGCAATTATGCTCATTAGATCGATTTGGATGTCCAATTTATCTGATTGCATTGTCATAGTTGTTACTGATGTTTGCAAGATTTTTAGAAGAGGGGCAACCAAATTCACAAAGGCCGAGTCCATTTGCGATTTAGTCATGGGTTCTTCCTTAGTTGGATCTTTGTGGTTTATGTGATATGTATTATTCGTTGATGATAAAGTCTCAGACTCCCTGGCACCCATTGGTCTCTGTAGATGTTCCATGTGCCCCTCGTCTGCCGGATGATTGACCTCCGTGACACTCTCGGTTATTCCTCCCCCCTCTGACTCCCCTTTTCCTGGGAAGGACCCAACCGACATGTCCTTCCAGTCGTCCTTGTCTGACAATGAGCTTGTTTTGTAACTAGAACAGGCCACTTCCGTTGAACCCGCGCTGTAGGCGCTGTAGGCTTCCCCAAAAGCTGTAGGCTCTGTTAAATCCGGAAGAGTTTGACTCAGTCTTACAGTTGTTGACAGATCTGGGGACTGCGGGTTTAAGGATGTCTTTGGTTTGATCAACAGGGAATTGTGAACCAATGCTACTATTGTGACTTCATGATTTTTTTCCCAAACTCCTGTTGATTTTTCCTTATTACATAAACTCTCCTTCTGAACAGTATGTTTACTTATATCACTCGATGGATTATTAGGAGTCACAGAAAAGTTTGAGGAGGCTTTGGTTGGAGTGACCCTATACTGTCCGGTCCGGTCCTCGGATGCTTGATTCCGTTCTGGGAAGGACATGGCTTTTGTAGTTCGGACTGGACTGTTCCCATGGGGCACAGGGTCAGAGCTGATTTGCATATCGCCATTGTCTAACCCAGGGTGGTGTGGAGTGCAAAAAAACGATGGATTTGGGCCCAGATCTTTGGACTGGGGTGAATGTGTGACATTGATCCACATTCGGTCCATCACCTGTTTTGTTTGGGAAAAATATATTTTAAGCAGACTTGCTGACCCCAACCTTCGCCCCAGTTACAGCCCCCAAGAGTCAAGCAGCACAACAGCGCCACCAAAGGGAGCACAGTCACAAGTATCCACAGTTCTGCACTAGCATAGCCAGACTCTCACAGGCACAGGCAGGCCAGGCAGGCAGCCAGCCAGCCACCACCACCTCGCTCCGGCAGCAGTCGGCTCCGCCCGTGGCAGGAGGAACCAAAGGGTTGCCTGCAAAATATAGGGGTAGGTACTGTTGGTACTAGGACTGCTAGCATAGCCGGACTCTCGCTCGCAGGCACAGGCAGGCCAGGCAGCCTGAGCCAACCACCACCACCACCTCGCTCCTGCAGCAGCCACTCTGCAACCTCATGTTACGTATTTTAAAAATGTGCTATAAATAATTTGTTGGAGCATCAATTCATTATTTCAAATCCAAAATGACATAGCCTTACAGTATGTCACTGGCCACAGCGGCAGCACATCATGTAGGTAATTTATAGCACAGTTTAAGTATAAATTAACCTCTTTAATTACGATTTCTTTTTAAGAGCAAATTATTTTACTCCGTTTTTTTTATTTTTATTTTTACATTATGATTTAGGATTGGCATAGCTCCTGTACTTTCAAGGTGTAATTACTTTAACCGCATGCGCGCTACGGGTTTTCCCGCTGTGCGCTAACATTTGAAAATCGCGCGGTTCGTGACAAAGCCAGCTCGTCATCCGCGCAGCGCAGGTAACGCCCATGACGAGCTGGCTTTGTCATCCGCAGCGAAGGGGTTAAACTACAGCGAAATTATGCAAGATCATGCAGAATTACATGAGGAGTGTAACCTTGCATTTAGTGCTATATAGTTGGTGCAAACTGCACCATTGCATCCAAAATAGACCCCAGGATGCATTTTGTGTTAAGAAAGCAGCACTAAATGCAACAGATCAGGAACAGCAGCCTCTAGTCATACTCTGTTCCTGTGCTATTGCAGTAGGCATTGTTACCCTAACTTACTTTTAATTATGCAAGCAGGCATGATTGTGTAATTTTCAGTAATTTTGCATACAAGAGTAATGCAAAATTACAGAAATTACTTTGATTACTGTAGCATAATTAAAATTTCACCCACGTCTACGTATGATCTGCATTTATGCATTTTAAAAGCCTGTGATTTTCTGTATAGTAGGTTTTACTGCCATAAACATGCTTAATACATGGTAAATACATCACTCCGCTAGTGCTTTATAAAGTGGAGGATATTTAAAGAATGAAAACTGCATACTCATTTACTGTTAAAAGTATAGAGCTCTTCTAAAGTTTGATGCCCTTTTGAGAACAACAAGTTTGAAGCAACTGCAGATTAAAGATCTATAATTGTTTTTAACCAGTAAACAAGCCTTTAAAAGGGCGAAGAAAAAAGTGATGGCAAAACACTACGTCAGCGGACAGCAAGTAATACATACCGTTGTGGAGATTGTTCACTTTATCATTTCTGTTATTTGCTTGAATTTAACCTTGTAACCATTAAGTGTATCTAAACGTGTATCCCATATTGCTGCCTCACCTAAAAAAAAACCATTGTTGTAAATACTGTATTTTTTGCCTTTGCCTCAAATTGTAAAGCGCTCTGATATCCTTCGGGATCATGTTCACACTATATAAAAATTAATAAATAAATAAATAAATTAATGAAATGGATGTAACGTAACGTATGCACAACTGTCTATACTGAATGGGAATTAGGACACATCCTTTGACATCTAGCATTATACATAATCTAATGCGATACCACCTATTTGACATATTGTATGTAGAATACAGATTCTAAGACTGCGCCAGGTTTTTGGTCTGGATAGCATGTTGCTACACTTTACATATGCCAGTACTTTGGGCCTTTTACCGATCGGTGAAAAAGCACCTAATACGTCCTTAGCTCAATAACACCTTCAGAAAAGGTCCCATGTGGTATTTATCTTGTTGTTGGTGATTAATACGGACGCATTATTGTGAGCATATATACCTACTTGGTTAAAGCATAATATGGTGGCATTAATGTATGTACATTCTTGACCAACCGTCCGTCATCATTCCTAAATTATTAGAAAATTATTTCTCCATGTTATGGTTACATTTTCAAAACTAGCATAACTATGATTCGTTTTCTGTCATATTTCTATAACCAGAAATGTTTGTGTAATTTTATATGCTAAATCCCATGTTTTGCTCTTTTTAAAAAAAATTGTGCGCTGCAACATGCAGACAGGACGTCTCACGCTATGGGCAAGAAAGAGACAGAGACTTCCAACGTCAGCAGCCTGTAAATGAATAGGTCGTAAAACAAAAAACATTTTACCACGAACGTGCCCAACGTGCACGCGGACTCCCCGTACTTAAGCTTCTCCCGTGACACAGCCACGGTGTTAGCTGTTGTAAGAAAGCCTTCAAGCAACCCACAGGTATGTCCTGGCCCCCACCCCGGGCTGGACCAGTTAGGCTATTTTTAGATTAACTTTGCCCAGGTCAGGTTCTTGTCAGGAAAGATTCCATACACGCTGTCAGTTCATCTCAGACGCGCGTTTGTTTTTTCTCGCTGGCTGCAATGTAGCTATTTAGACAACTCAGGGCCAGATGTAGGTGAAATAGATTTACCGACTTTTAATTACCGAATTTTACCGATTCGGTAATTAAAAATCGGTAATCTAAGGGGTGGATATGTAGGTATTCCAGATGTGCTGGAATACCGATTCGGAAGGATTCGGTATTTACCGATTCGGTAAATACCGAATCGGTAATGCCCATTCCCATGCTTTGAAGCCCATAGGAATGAATGGGCATTACCGATTCGGTATTTACCGAATCGGTAAATACCGATTTTCACAAGGGTGCAGGGGATGTCACTTTGACACCCTCTGGCACCCCCAAAACAGGCTCGGGTGCCATGTGGCAGGCATACATGCCCTAAGGGCAGGTCTGCCTGTCACATGACATAGGTGTGCATGCACACATGTGCATGCACACCGGAATCGGTATTTTACCATCAAATTGGATTTGATGGTAAAATACCGATTCGGTAAGGCCTCTGGGACACTGAAGAGTCCCACCTACATCTGGGTGCCTCAGAATCGGTAAAATTACCGAATTTTTATTTTACCGAATCGGTAAAATTACAGATTCGGTAATTTTACCGATTCGGTAAAATAATGCCCCCTACATACCTGTCACCCATTTACCGATCGGTAACGGCCAAAATCGGCCGTTACCGCTCGGTAAATGGACTCAAACGGCCACCTACATCTGGCCCTCAGTTCCCTTCAAACTGTTTCTTGTCACGGCTTTTAAACACGGGCACGACTGTAGGCTTGAATTACCCCATTAGCACTTTTCCTATTGAAATGTGTTTGACATAATCCCCTGCCTCGCAATCACCGCATTGTTCATGCCGTCTTTAAATATAAACGCGTGTTTGTTACCCATATTAGTAAGGTGAAATATGCGCTATTGACAATATGCCTTCCATATGGGGCATACAAAAGAATCCCACATGTTTACTGATGCGCAGTTATATTTTAAGACACTACTTTTACCTCGCTTTGCTTTACCTCATAGGAGCAATGGTGGCATATTTATTCTGACATGGTGCATACTTTCTCTTCAGCCATAGGTTACTGATCAACCTTGGCCTACTTACAACGATTTCCTGCGCTAACTCTGGTTACGTTTTTGTTAATTTCTGTTCTGTTTTCATACTCCTCAAACCCGCTAGTTGAAGTACCGACCCTAGTGGCTCTTTTATTTCTCCCACCCCCATGAGCCTACACGGCCCACCTTACCAATTTTCAGCCTGAAACTTTCTCGCCGTAACTGGTAATTTATCCTTAATAGTATTACTGTTAGATACGTTCACGACTGACACACCACTGCATTAACTTCATCCTATTATCCATAGGTGCCCACAATCTCAGTCCTGATGAAGACCCCATTCTAAAGGCGCAAAGTTTGCTGTTCTATATTGGGGTTGAAACGTCGACAGTGTTTTATTTGTTCGTCAAACAGAGAGGACAGAGAGTGTATATCTGCATCTATTTCATTTTGTTATGATATGTCATTTGTGCATATGCCAGATATCTGGTAGAATGGTAGATGGAAATTTTGGCTGCAGTTTCAGTCATGGTGTGGTGCTTTAAGTTGTTTCTCTGCTCTTCCTAAGCTGTGACTGGCCTATTCAGTGTTTTGGGAACTGAAAATGGAGGCTGCGGATATGCTTGGAACACTTCTTGTAGTTCTTCCTAAGTGATAGTCTCAGTAGTTACATTTAAGAAAATGCTTAGGCAGGAGGTAATATTATATTTCAAGTATGCAACATTCTTTTAGGGTTGTTGATCGTATATGGCTTTTGTCATGAATGTCATCAGTTAAATATTGATTGTTTAAAGATAACACATGGCACTGTTGACCATTTTAGCTGAGTTCGTCTGACTTTTATGTGCATGTTCAGATTAATTAGGAATTATAATAAACCAAATCTTTCTAAATCAAAGCAGAATACAAAATAACTAGCACCTCACTTTGGAAATCCACAGCCACTGTAGTGTAGTTCCTATATTCCCAATAGGCTCTGCGCATTGGAATAACATAAACAGCAGTGTAGACGTAGGATTGAGGTCATCTAGGTCTCTACTGACTATACTAGACATAATTAGTTTTGCCAGCTAGCTCAGAGGTCACTAGAAACTTTCTCGAATAAATAGGGAGGGGTTAACTTCCCTGATTTAGACAAGAAGGGATTAGCTTCTGACAACCATTTAACCTGACAACTTTACTCCCCCAGAATAAGGAGTGTATCTCCAGAGCCGTGTGAAAACAATAGACAGCTATTTCACTCAGTCAATCGTGCATGCTTAATTTCACCAGGGTGCAGAGAAATAGAGAGACGGGCGTTTTCAATAAAAGGTGTTATTTTATTGAGCAGTCTTCTTTCTCATGCAAGAGAAATTAATTGCCACAATTGCAATACTTATCATGAAGTAAAGTGCATACAGTAAAAGGAGTATTATAAAATAATACTGTAAAAGCATTGATATGGTTTCTTAGCCATATGATACTTTAAAACGGATAAAATATTTACATACATAAAAACATTGACTAACGAACTCAACTGGTTCTTCTAAGCTACGCCTACCCCGGTGTACCTGACCTAAGCCTAATACGTGGGAAGGAGTAACTAAGTTGCAGTTTTAAGTTAAGTTGGGTTTTTGCCAAGAATCTGAATCAAAAATTCTCTATAAGGTTTGAATCAACTCCATACCTTGGTTATAGATTGAAGGAGGTCTTGTATCTCGTTTCTCAGGACTCGATCTCCCAGTAATCCGCAAGGGTGACTGGAAAACACCGGAGCTGGATTTCTCGGCGTGAGAAAAGGCAGCTTCTCCAGTGTGTCAAAGGGGAGGGGCGGCTTCCTTCGGCTCTCGCGTCAGCTGGGCTTCGGATAAGTAGATAGCCGCTCTGCTCCACACCACCGTGTGTCTGCTTAAGGCAAGTGTTGGTATATTTATACCTGGAAGGTGCCGTGTTTGACGTAAGGTTGGACATAGGACGTCAATAAAAGATGTCACTAAGAACTGACTGTTCCTTTAGTGCTCGCAGGAGTTCAATGTCAAATCAAAACAAAGACATGGGGAATTCCCAGGTTGCTGAAGGTTTGGTGTGTTGAAAGTACTCGTTGTGCTCTCTAGGAATCTAAGGAAGTAGCCTTGCCGTATTTGGGCTGCGTGGGCTATGGCTGAATATGGGTATGATTCGAATGCCTTCATTAGGACATGATTGATCATAACCGCATAAGGGCATGAATCAGGAATATTTAATTAGGGTCCTAGATACATTCACAACACCACTCCACGTATAATGTCCATCATTACTAAATACTAAGCAATATATAAACATATAGGTATATATGTGTTTTGAAACCGACCCCAAAATACAATAAATGCATTTGAAATGGTATAGATACACAAAATTAGTATTATACTGTACGCTTTCAAGCAGAGTTATCATTCAGGAAATGTAAATATGAATATTGGCTGAATGAATTGCGAAAATTACATTTATGAAATGGCTCTGAATACAGAAAAATAAAGGTCAAGACCATTCCATCACAAAGTTATATAACATTGTACATATGCTAGAGGCTGATTCAAAATATTGTCTCTAGAGTCTCTAAAAATAGAACTTCTGTTCTCTAAGAATAGTTCTACTTTAAGCAGAGTACCATGTGCCAAAAAATGGTAAATATTTTGGAATTTAGGGGAAAATATTTCGTTCTCTGGAAGGGAGAAAAAAATAGTTTCACTGTCTTTTTTGGAGTTCTGTTTATCAAAAACTGAAGGCCGAATTCAGAGTTCAGGGAACGCTGTGAGCTCCTTTTTTCAAATATTATTCTTGTTGTTAGGGGAGAACATTACTTCTGATAGGCCGGTAAAAAATTTGTCTACAACAGTAGGTGAAAGTTGGGCCAACTCTGAAAAGGTGGAAATAGTGCATATGTGCGATGCATTGCCATCATCGTTGTCAAGATCAACAATGTTCACATAAGGTTGTACCTGTGTGGTGCCGCTTTCATCTCGTACCTCACCGCCACTTAATCGTAATGGTGAAGTCTCAACGAATGCCGTCATCAGAATAGGTAGCCGCTGGGGACAACACGTTGCATGAGTTGTTACTGGACAAAGCAAAGCGTCGATATCCATTGGTACTGCTGATGGTAGTGTAAGACAAACGTCCAACACGCATTCTTCTCCGCATAGCAGACATCGAAGCACAGGTAAGATGCAATTTTGCCAAATTGGTCTGAATGAAAGAAACCAGGTAGTATTCAGATCTCTTAGAGAACCTTAGTGATACAGTCTCGATATCGTATTGCTAGGATCGTTTCTTCCATCGTTGCCAGAGGTTTGTCTGTGACTTGGCTTGCCGTATCTGAGCTGAAGGAACAAAAATAAAATTCCTGCTACGAGTCCCAAAATAAGAGGCAGGCCACCGAAGAGCAAATGCACAAAATTCGGGAAGATGCCAAAGAACTGCTTCGAAGGTTGTTAGCAGTCCCGAAAAAATTGTCTTAAATACATGTGCGATGCCACTGGTATCTGACATGTTTAAGATTTGACTTAACATTTCTACGAAATGCACCGGGCAATTTGTCGATAATAGGGTATGTATTTCTGCAACTTGCAGGTCATATGTCTCTTTGGACGAGGTTAAAGGCACAGTTGTCTGTAAAAGAATAGACTTCAGTCTGCTTAAAGTATCAATTTGAATAGAAGAGATATTCGCATAAGGCCATATAGCCGGCTCCATGTCTGGATTGCTGTTTGGATACAATACTTACATACAGCAAATGACCCTGGCCGTCACAGTTACGAGATAGGCTTTTCCTGGCACCATGCCACAGCAGCTGTGATCACTTATTAGAACGCAGCTACCGTTGGAAAGCTGTCTGAAAAATGGCTCTATCAGTGAAGCAGGGGTGCCCTGAAGATGACATGAAAGGTTGTTCGAAGAACCTTCAAAGGCCCCATGCAAGTTAATACCTTGACACAGGAGTGTACTGCTTAGTGATTTTTTACAATCATTACCACTAAGAAATACCTCTTTTTTCCCTTCAATGTAACATTTGTGTGTATAAGGTAAATTCCAGGTCGATTTGATGTATCCTTTACCCAACCTCTCGTACAGGCCTGCTGGTATATATTTTTGGCAATATTGAAACTGAAAAGTTGTTATCGGGATTGTAATGGTACCATGTATTATCCATTCAATGACAGGTCTTTCTGACATTATCAATGGTAATCTCTCAAGTTTTTCAATGCTCAGTATTGTATAGTCTGCTCCTTTTTGTGCCAAACTGATTTGTTTATCAGTAAGTTAAAGATAGAAAACAATGACGTTGTGTTGATTAAACGCCATGGCACATAGCCTGAACGTAAGTTTTATAACGTCCAACCTAGCTGTACAATAGAACGTAATTGGGACTGGCCATGTTGTAACATTAGCATGCCCTGCTCTATTATATCAATAGCAGATGATACGATGCTGTCCAGTGAATAGATTCTGGAGGACAGAGTCGTTAGCCCATTGTCCACTACAGAAAGTGATTTCTCCAAATTGATACAGTCAATTTCCCGTATTTTTTCTGCAGTTTCAATTTGTTTCAATTTCCAAGCTACATTGTAAGCTGCGCATATACCGGCGTATATGAAATGTTTTTGACGCTGTTTGCGAGGACCCATTATGAAATCTCGCAAGTCAGCACCTTCTTTAAGTAAAGTTAAGTGTTGCTTTAATTCGGGAAGTGTGGATTTCTGTAGCCAGTCAAGGCATAGTTTTTCTACACTATATGTTGTTAATATCCCTGGATGTTGTCCCTGGGAATATCTAGGGGCTGGCCTGTTCTGTTTGAACCCCTGTATTTTGTTCAGGAATCTATTTTGACAGTTATTTGTGTATATGGGCCAGATCAACCATTTTTTCCAATCAGGATTTGTTCTGTTTTGTTTTAAAATATAGGACACGTCTAACCCCTCATCTGTAGTGGTGTTTCTATCAGGCATAGGTTTTAGTATAGACGGGTTATTTAAATCTTTTATCTTAGCTAAGCCAAGACAGGTTGTTTGCTGAATTGTGTCATTCAGGAACATTATTTGTTCTGGGATCATGCAGGCTCTGAATAATGCTTCTAGACCTTGTACCTGCCATTATTTTGTTCCCCAGATGGTTTTTGTTTCAATGTTGTTTTTCCAAAACTCAAAACCAAATGTTGACATTTTGTCATAAAATGTTTCAGAATAAATCAATTTAGTATTTGTCAGCATGCTTTTCATTCCGGTCTTATTTAACATCTTGAAATAAAACATTTCTGGATCAGTGTGATTAAACCCTGAAAAGTATGGGAATTTTTCATAAAACGTTTTTGAACTGCCTATTGGCGGAGTTAGACAATGTTCCCACTGATTATACGTAAAAACATTTCTAGGATTCGCCGACTTATGCAGATAGTGATGACCATAGTGGTTATAACAGTACATCTCTTCATAATTCGATGAGCCCTGTAAATAATCATGTTCTGTAAATTTTGCTGACATTTCTAAATCTGACATCATATTATTAATGTTTTCAAAGTACCAATCATCAGAGAAAGAACTTGGTGTCACAAAGTCACTTAATGAAATCTTGAATTGGTGTGGATACTTCAAGAGCTCTACCGGGCCATAGATTTCATAGTCAGTTCTGTCCCATGCTATACCACCAAGTATAGGCTTTGCTGTGATGTTCACTGATGATAGTTCTCTTTTCTCTATGTGAGAGGATCTGTGTGGTTTCAGGACCAAGTTGATGTTCTGACTTGCTGTGTCCATTGTACTGTAATAAATTTACCCAAAATTAAAACTAGGATTAGCCAAAGTAGAAGGGTAAATACACCTAACACAATCCATAGTTTAATCCAAGGGGAAATCAGATATGTTTCTTTGAGTTGATGAAAAAGTTATTTAATTTTCTTTTTGAAAGTTTTTGTTGCTGGCTAGTCTCCATGTTCACTCGGATCATCGGAAAAGTCATCAAGGTTGATAAAGTAGCCAGATGCAGTTCTGTCAATTGGTGGGATTGCTTCTGGATTTCCATTGATCTTGGCATTCTCTTTTGTTACATTTGTATAGTCCGAGGCTACATCGTTGTAGACTGGTGTTTCTTGAACTGTTGCAATTTGGGTTTCAAGAGGCACAAGTTCCATGGCTTTGTTGCATAGTCCGTTTTTATTCACTGATGGTTTATCGAAAGTGATTAGTCTTTCAGTTTGAACCTCTTGGATTGTAGCAAGATTTGGTCTTCTGCTATTTCTTGGGAGTCCACTGGGCCTACTACTTATTATTGGCCACATGATTGTGGTTTCACCAGGTCGATGGAAACAACTCTGTTTTTCTTTTTACCAGCAAGTGGCGGTAGTACTACTGATCTTGTTCCGCTGACAGCTAAGACAGGTACTGCTTTTCTGTACGAAGGCCCAAATTCCTTCTTCACCGCGATCTTTTCTCTGACCAGATCCCCAATCTTTGGAATCCATACAGGTCTTGCTGGGACAGGTGGTTCTTTAGTGGTTGTTGGCTTAGACTTTATGTTACTTAGACTTTTTCTTGTTTCATTCAAGTCCTGTAAAACAGCCAAACGATCTTTGATATCAAAGGTTTTTTCTTCCAACACTGAAGTATGACAATCTAAATCCTGTATTCTCATTGTAGTGCCGAACAATAGTTCGTATGGAGTGAAACCCTTTAGAGAATTTCTTGGCAGATTGTTAAGACTACGTTGGACACTTGTTAGATGTTTGACCCACCCATCACCCGAACCTAATACCCTCGCTGTTATAGATTGCTTATTGTCACGTTTTTTTCTTTGCACAACTGCATTTCCCTCAGGATAGAAGGGAGAAGAGTACCGCAATGCAATGCCCATGCTGCTCATGGCCTCTTTGTAAGCTTGAGAGCTAAAC
Source organism: Lissotriton vulgaris (assembly GCF_964263255.1). Classification (NCBI taxonomy): domain Eukaryota; kingdom Metazoa; phylum Chordata; class Amphibia; order Caudata; family Salamandridae; genus Lissotriton; species Lissotriton vulgaris. The sequence continues at coordinate 211,161,402 of NC_141699.1, read as the reverse complement.
GCAGGATCCCGGTCAGAATGTAGCATGCCAATTGCGTATATGCCGATAAAGACTCGCAAATCTTTTATAACAGTTCTGGCGTCAGCCGAGTGCTGGCGCCACATCTTCAGTGAATCTAGTTTTAAAAATTATGGGGCTGCATTTGTCCAGTCGGACGTCTGTGCATAGATAGCCTGATGCTGTCTAATAGTGGTGTCTGGGCTGGTGCCTGGTCCGGTTCACAACTGCGATCTCTGTTGCAGTCCTCACAATTTATTGCAAAATTGTAAATTTCTACGCTTATCCCCGGCCACCAGTATTGTGATTGTAATTCTATCAGAGATTTCAGGATCTCTTTGTGCCTCAGACCCAATCCCATGTGTGCTTCTTGTATCAAGAAGATTGTCCGGTTCAAGTTTGGAATTACTCTATCCCCCACTCCAGGGATTCGAGCAAACGGAACAGAGTTCACATCAATTATGTATGTATTATTGAGTGGATAGTTGAGAGGTAATGCCGTATAGTCGCCTTTTAATGAGGCTTTTACTGCCTGCATGGTTTCTCCATCTATTTGTTTTTCTGAATGGTTTTTAGTGGCTACGGAAGCCGGTTGACCAGCTATTGCTGTGGCTTTATCAGTCGATGAATTCCCTGCAACGTGAACGCCATCACGTCGATGACTCAGTGTATGTATCACATGAGTCTTTTGTAGTTCTTTCTGCAAAAGAACTACTTGTTCCCAAAGCTTTTGATGCTTTATTGTGGCACCTGTGTCATCTTTGTAACCGTTTTGAATCCAAGTCTGCATGCTCTTATTGTAAGATTGGACGCAGTAATGCGAATCGCACACTATTAGTGTGGGGAATTCGCGATCAGCATTTTCAAGCGCCATCTGTAGGGATCTTATTTCAGCTCGCTGAGCTGTACAGTTTCTGAATGATTCGGTTTTAGTGACCATTGGTCTGAATTTACCTAAGCGTCAACGACCTTTAACAATCGCGCACACACTGTTGTAAATTTGCTTTTCCACAACAAATTGTTGTGCAAATCTGTCTGTGTAGATTACACAGGTGTATTGCTCGAGAGGCAGGATTTCGGTCGGCAGAGGATATTCATATTCATATTCCAGATTTTCTAGTTTTTTCATTTTCGGATCAAAATAGCGTTTCACGTCTTCTGTAGGAAGAGAGTTTTCCCATTGTATCCATTTAGGATCCAATGCCACAGTATTTAGATTGCATGGGCTTGTTAATGTCTCAATGGCTGATTCTGATGTCAAAACAGTTATTCTCTTGCCTTGGGCTAGGGCTCTTTCTCTTGCTAAAGCAGTTTGAACCGCTGTCAGAATGTTTTCTGTCGAACTGAATTTTATTTCAGCTTGGGTGTACAAATGTGATTTGTACTCTATTGGTACTGTTTCTACCTCATTAGAGGTCAGGTATGTGAATCCGCATCTTCCTGGGATGACTCGGATTACCAGATTGCGTTCGTTTGCGCGTGTTTGCAGTTTCATTTTAGTTAACATGTCTGTCTGTAATGATCTCAAAATTTCTGTGTGTTTTTGAGTCCAATTAATTGGTTTGAAATCAGGTTTTATTAATTTGTAGAGAGGTTTAACCCTCTCTGCATAATTTAGAATGTATGTTCTTCCGAAATTCAGGAAACCTAGTATTGATTGTAAATTCTTCAGCGTTTTAGGTGCTTGGAGTACTGCACATTTCTCTAAGAAATTGGCTGCTAGGCTTTTGCCTTCACTTGATAATTCATATCCTAAAAATAGGACAGTTAGTTGGGCTATTCTTGACTTTTTGAAGTTGAATTTATAACCTTCCGATGCGAATCCAAGTATTATGGTGTTCACTCTCTTCAGGTGAGTCTCCAGGTCATCATCTGTAAGATAGATGTCATCGAAATAGGATAATGCCTCATCATCATACATTTGTAGTAATTCTGTTACCCCTGCTGAGAATAATCCTGGGCTATTCTTGAATCCCTGTGGGAGTCGACAAAATTGTTTTTGCGACCCCATTATTGAGAAAGCGGTCAAATACCTGCTTTCAGGTGCCTTGTTTTGACAGAAGAATCCCTTAGAGATATCTAATGTCTTTTTATATTTTTTGCGCACAATGTTATTCATTAGTGCTGCACTGTGAGAGTTTTGGACTGCAATAGTTTTACAGCAAGAGTTTAAATGTCTGTAGTCCAAAACTAGACAATATGAATCGTCTGGCTTGGAGACAGGAAACAAAGGATTGTTAATTTGTGAGGTGCATGTTTCAATCACCCCTTGATATTCAAGTGGATCTAAGATCTCCCTGACTCGCTTTTTAGCTTCTTGTTTAACTGGGTACTGTCTTTATGCAGTAGGTTGATTTTTTAACTGGATTTTGTGGGGAGGAGAATCCTCATCCCATCCTATATGATTTTTATATAAAGCAGGGGCTTTGGCCACTGCCTATTTTCTTGCAAATTTGTATTTTTTATGAATTTGGATATGATTTGAGAAGGCAGGCATAATCATTTCTTCGCCATGAGGGCACTACCTGACAACTCTGGTGGCCAGTCTTTTTCAGCTAACAGGATATCATAACCTTTGGAAAGATTCTCCCAAAACAGATCTTTTATTTTCCTAGTTTTATCTCCCTCTATACGTAATGTTATTTCATATAGTTTATGGGGCACGCTAACTCGCGTGTCTGCAGTTTCCACCTGAATGTATTAATTCGTGTCCAATGTCTCCAGAAGATTCATCAGGATCTTGCGAGCTATGGTCACTTCTGCTGCGCTGTCTAGCATTGTCTGGGCCCACTCTCCGTTTTTCAGTTGTATCCTCAGGATTCTCGGCATGTTTAATTTTAATACTTGCTACCTTCTTTCTGGGAAATTGTGATTTTTTATTTTGATGAGCAGGTTCTTTGTCTTTGACTTGACGTGCTCTTCCTTGTGTTCTGACCGTCCTCTTCTTTCCGATTTCTGTGAGGAAGTCTGAAAAGATCGAGAGGGACGTGTATCAATATCTTGATATCTGTCAGGTTTTCTTAATTTATCCCTATCTCTAAGGTTATATCTTTTTTCAGAGGGCTCCCTTTGGGGAGACTTGTCTCCTCCTGGAGATTTATTTCTCCGTTGGGGAGATCTTCCTCTGGACTGAAATTGTTTTTCTCTGGGAGTAGTTTGTTTATTACCCTCCCATTTATTCTTTTGAGAATTTAGATTGTTTTTAATTAAGGTTTTTTCAGGATTTCCAATTAGTTCTAATTGGTAGGTTCTACAGTCAAGTGTAATTTGAGCTAAATCTCTATATGCTGTTATTAATTCTTTAATTTTAATTAAGAGTTCTTCGTTTGACATTGTTTCAATGTCGGGGTGTGGTGTGTAGCTGGCTAGAACCGGCCACGTGGCTCCTGGTCTACCTAGTGGACCGAGCCTGGTAATGTGATTTTGATGTTTTAGGGCGCCATTAAATAAGAGCAGGTGCTCTTGGTATGTTAGTGGAATTTCAATTTCCTTGAAAGGAGAGTATTCCTCAGGAGATTCCGCTACCTTATAATAGTGGAACTCACGTGTCGCAGTATGTGCTGCTGGAAAAGTTATCCAGAAATAGAATACCTCTGTCTGCCGATACTCATGTGCCCCTACCACAAATACAACTGTACCACCTCTCGGTGATACCCCATTTTCCATAAGTTTTATAGTTATGGTTCAGGAAAGACATGGCTTGGCAGTTCGGGCTGGACTGTTCCCATGAGGCACAGGGTCAGACTGATTTGCATTTACCCATGTCTGAACTGGGGTGGCAGAGTGGGCTAAAGAACGGTGATGGATTAAACCCAGAACTTTTGACTGGGTGTGAGTGTTTGATTGATTCAGATGCTCCGTCCATCACCACCCCCTTTTGTTCCTAATTTCACCAGGGTGCAGAGAAATAGAGAGACGGGCGTTTGCAATAAAATGTGTTATTTTATTGAGCAGTCTTCTTTCTCATGCAAGAGAAATGAATTGCCACAATTGCAATACTTATCATGAAGTAAAGTGTGTACAGTAAAAGGAGTATTATAAACTAATACTGTAAAAGCATTGATATGGTTTCTTAGCCATATGATACTATAAAATGGATAAAATATTTACATACATGAAAACATTGACTAACGAACTCAACTGGTTCTTCTAAGATACGCCTACCCCACTGTACCTGACCTAAGCCTAATACGTGGGAAGGAGTAAGTAAGTTGCAGTTTTAAGTTAAGTTGGGTTTTTGCCAAGAATCTGAATCAAGAATTCTCTTTAAGGTTTGAATCAGCTCCGTACCTTGGTTATAGAATGAAGGAGTTCTTGTATCTCGTTTCTCAGGACTCGATCTCCCAGTAACCCGCAAGGGTGACTGGAAAACACCGGAGCTGGATTTCTCGGCGTGAGAAAAGGCAGCTTCTCCAGTGTATCAAAGGGGAGGGGCGGCTTCCTTCGGCTCTCGCATCAGCTGGGCTTTGGATAAGTAGATTGCCACTCTGCTCCACACCACCGTGTGTCTGCTTAAGGCAAGTGTTGGTATATTTATACCTGGAAGGTGCCGTGTTTGACGTAAGGTTGGACATAAGACGTCAATAAAAGATGTCACTAAGAACTGACTGTTCCTTTAGTGCTCGCAAGAGTTCAATGACAAATCAAAACAAAGACATGGGGAATTCCCAGGTTGCTGAAGGTTTGGTGTGTCGAAAGAACTCGTTGTGCTCTCTAGGAATCTAAGGACGTAGCCTTGCCGTATTTGGGCTGCGTGGGCTATGGCTGAATATGGGTAAGATTTGTATGCCTTCATTAGGACATCATTTATCATAACCGCATAAGGGCATGAATCAGGAATATTTAATTAGGGTCCTAGATACATTCACAACACCACCTTCTGTTATTTTGCACTTGAGAAACAGGGACATGTGCCTCTGCTTCATCCACAGCACATGGCTAAGAAATAAGGGTAGGCCACCCAGAAATAAGTACTTGGTGGATATCCACCATGGAGCTGTAGGCCGCCACTCTCAAGAGAGCCACAGATAAGGACTAAAAGTAGTGTGGAAAATATTCCCCCAAGAAATTTAACAAGCCAAAAAAATTATCTCTACAACCCAGATTTCTTGACTGATTCTGCATTATGTGTCATAAAACCTTTAGAAAACACAAGCTTGCTAATCTTGGTAGGCAAGAAACGTAATTAAGCATGTTTAACGTCAAATTAACTTCGGTGCTTCGCAGGATTTCCTAACTTTAGGTCAGTTCTTCTATAATATAACTATGGGAGATCAACCACTTTTAGGGACCTCACTTACGTTTAAGACAAAGTTTTGCAACACTGTATGAAAATATTACTGTCAGGAGACTTTAAAACCTACACCAGCCAAAACCTACATGCGCTACGGCCACTCACCATGGCCAATTGCTCAAACATCAAACCCTCAGAGATCCACAAGGATACCGCCATCACCTGCCCTCACTGTAATGACACTACCCCACTAATACTCCCTCACATTAACGGCACTATAACAAAACACGATGTGGGAGCTGCCACCTCCATAGCCCTCATAAATGCTCGCTCGCTCGGTAAGCATAGGCAGGAAATCTTTGATCTTATAATTGATTTTAAACTAGATATACTGTTTATCACCGAAACATGGACTGATGACACTTCACAGCCAGACTTGGTCATCGCTGTTCCAGAGGGATTTAAAGCCTACTGTCAGGACAGGCCTAAACAAAGAGGGGGTGGGCTGGCCATAATTGCCAGAGATTCATATCCCGTCAGAACAACATCCATTCCATCCACTTCCTGTGAGGCCATGCAATTTGCCATCAACATTTCCCCCTTGTTTAATTTCAAGGGAATACTAATATATTGTCCTCCAGGATCTAAGACGACCTTCCTATCCAACATAAACACCATGATGGAATCCGTAACCACGGAAAGTACCTTTACGGTTCTAGGTGACCTAAACTTTCACTTAGATCTAGGTCACCTTACCGACTCTGCCGCCCTCATCTCTGATCTAGGTACCCTAGGGCTAAAACAACTTGTTACATCCTCCACCCATCAAGCAGGCCACATTATGGACCCCATCTTTTCTAACCTAGAAGGACTGCAAATTACCAACATTTTGCCTATGCCTTGGACTGACCACTTTGCAATTTTTGCAAATATAGCCACTAATAATCATTGCAATATCAATCCTCAACCTATGCCTAAACAATCTTTTAAAGATTGGAAAAATATAAATCATGACGATTTGAAACTCATACTGGAACAAACCCATCCAGTGTTCGCTTCAGACCCTAATCTAGCGCTCCAGCAATTATACGACTGGATGGGCCAGGCAACACACCAATCAGCCCCTTCCAAAGAACATTCTAGTAATAGAGCCAAACCTACTGCCCCCTGGTACAATGACAAACTAAGGGCACAAAAACAGATTAATCGTAGTAAGGAAAGAACTTGGAGAAAAGACTATGATACTACCAGTAAATTAGTCTATAAGGAATCCTTAGCATTTTACAAAGCCATGATAGCGGAAGAAAAAAAAGAATACTATAGTGATCAAATTGAGAAAGCTAAGAATTCTAGCAAACAACTATTTCTAATCACTAAAGCACTATCAGGTAACTCCCCAGACCTTACTCCCCCCCATCACAACTTTTGTGTTACTCTCTTGCCTCCTTTTTTTTCACCAAAGTAGATGATATCTACCAGGCTTTCTCCTCCAAATCACTTCCAAGTACAATCTCATCTACTACCTTTTCTCCAGCCAACACATTCCTCAGCTTCCAACCGGTCACCCCGGACCAAATAAAAAATACACTATCTACTATTAAATCAGGATCACCTCTGGACCCCTGCCCTCTCTCTGTACTCAGACCGGTAATGGATGCCATCATACCGGCACTCACGCAGGTTTGCAATTTAATATTGTTGTCAGGCAATTACCCGGACCCCCTCAAAAACACTTTACTAAAACCTCTGTTAAAAAAACCCTCCTTGGACAAAAGTGAGTTAAAAAACTATCGCCCTATTGCCAGTCTACCCTTCATGGCGAAGGTGATTGAAAAAATCATGAACACCCAGATATCCGAGTTTATTGAAAAACATCAGCTCCTCGACAACACGCAGTTTGGGTTCAGGAAACATCACGGGACAGAGACAGCCTTGATTAAAGCCGCTGATGATATCAGGGTAATCAGGGACCAGGGTAGCACCGCCATACTGGTTCATTTAGATTTATCGGCGGCTTTCGACACGGTCGACCACAACACCTTGGTCGACCGTGTCCAGGGATTTGGCATCTGCCACACTGCCAAAGACCTAATTGCGTCCTTCCTAGCCAAAAGAACGCAGGCTGTCATTCTGGGACCCTTTCAATCAGCCCAACTCTCTGCCCCTTGCGGAGTTCCTCAAGGCTCATCCCTGAGTCCGACACTTTTTAACATTTATGTGTCGGACCTTGCTAAAACCATCAAAGCACATGGGATGAGCCTAACCTCTTACGCCGACGACACACAACTAGTGTTGGCGATCAAAGGGGATGGAGAGCAAGTAGCTGAAAAATTTAAAGAAAGGGCTCCTAGATATAGGAGAATGGATGGCTACCAACTGCCTAAAGCTAAACTCGGAAAAAACCGAGGTACTTATCTTTGGACCACTCCTACCAGCCTGGCCTACCAGTTGGTGGCCAGAGACCTTCGGTACTCCTCCCACTCCCACCTCGAAGGCTAGGAACCTCGGTGTCATCTATGATGATGGGCTAAATTTCATGAACCACGCCAACAAAACAGTATCGACGGCACATTTGAAATTAAAAATGATCCGGAAAATACGCCCTTTTCTCCCTGACTCTGCCATTAAGACACTGGTTTCTGCCCTTGTCCTTTCATCCTTGGACTATTGCAATGGGCTATTCCTTAATGCTCAAACTAGAGTAATTGCAAAACTTCAAACAATACAAAATGCGGCAGCCCGCCTTCTCTCCGGCAAAACAAAGTTTGAATCCATCTCCAAAAACATAAAAGATCTTCACTGGCTCACTGTACAAAAAAGAATTCACTTCAAATCCCTCTGTATTGTATTTAAATCAGTCAATAATCAAGGACCACATTTTCTAAAAGATCAACTACAACATTACAAACCCACAAGAGCTCTACGATCAGCCACTCTCAGCCAACTGGTCGTCCCACGCACCAAAACAGTCACCTGGGGTGACCGACGCTTTTTGGTGGCGGCCCCCAGACTTTGGAACACCCTGCCTCTTAACATCAGACAAAGTGTCACACTCCTTCAGTTCCGTAAACTTTTGAAAACCTGGCTGTTCACTCATTAATCTTTTTCTCCCCTCATATCTGTTTAATTAACTGGCTCACCCCCTCACATTTCCTGAGTTTATAATGGTTTTTCAGCGCCAAGACGCCCACGGGTATATGCAGCGCTTTATAAATATTAAAAATAAATAAATAAATAAATAAATCTATCTAGTTATCAATATCTAGTTTTAAGGTGGAAGTTTCTGTCATCAGATACTTAAAAATCGGCAGCAAATCTTCTTGGGGGTGGGGACATCTGCCATCATTAGAAAAGCCACAACACAAAAAGCAAACAAGACATAAAGGATAATATCCACGCATGGAGACTATCCTAATTCTTGGGAGCCCTTGAGTCCCTTTATGATCTAAGGTAAGGACAGGACCAGGACGTGCGTGAAAAATCACCAAGAATTGTAAGCAATTGCTAAATTTGTAAGGAATGGCCTCACACACCAGGATGTGTGCCATGCTCCATCACTGGCCATCCTTGCTTGTCAAGAATCCTATAATAGCAGGCAGGGTTCATATATTCAAAGGATAGAGGTTGGGGAATTGTTAGAAGTTGGCTTGTTGGTTGAGGGAGGTGAAAACCTTCTCAAGCATCTGCCACAATCCTTGTCAAGGTGAGCTACAAAAAGTCACTAAATTAACCTGTGCTTAACTTGCCTTGGCACAAAATCCGTCAGGCTTAACTTAGAGGAAATGCATTAAGTGTTTGTGCATCACACAAACAGCAACAAAGTGAGAAAAATCCCACACCAATTTAGAAAAATAAAGTACATTTTAATAAATTATTTTACACCAAAATGACAACAATTCAATTCAAGTGCAATTTTAAAGATTTATGGTAAGTATGGTGCCTAAAAATACAAAGTGCCACTTGCGGTTATCTCATCCTGCGAGACTGGGTGAAAGTCAACAGTTTAGGCTCTCCACGATGGAGAGTAGGCTGGATATAGGGACCAAGTTAGTCCTGCTTAAAAAGTTACTTTCTAAAGTCCTGTGCAAAGAGTTCTGTTCATGGTGGAGGAGACTGCGAGGAGCAGGTAGAGCATCGCAGACGATCATCATTATAGCATATCTGGAGATTTAAGTTGGCAGTTACCGCAGCTCTTGAAGCTATAGTGCAAAGTGCAGATCTTGTGCTGCCGGTCATCGGCACCCGACATAGTCATAGCCATCCCGGATGGCTACAAGATCATCCGCAGGGACCGCACCAACGAAACAGGAGGAGGAATCGCCATCGTCCATAGGAACACTCTCAGAGTCTCGACCAACACCGACGACACCCTCTGCACCGCCGAACACCTGCACTTCCAGATCCACACCGATCCCAACACCACCCTCAGAGGAACTCTCATCAACAGACCCCCTTGACCCCGGCCACAGTTCAGCATTCCATCGCCGACTTAGTCAGTACACACGCCCTCGCCTTCACAGACTACATCCTCCTCTCCACTCTTGACTCTTTGCTGGACAGTTGGATAACCGGACTGCTGTTTCTCTACGGATTTTTCTTGCTGCTTCTGAATGCAGCTTCTGAACCCACCCCTCGCGGCCCCCGCTTCGCAGGAGCCGTTTGTGAGAAGACTCAAGGGTTCTTTAGACAGTGAGGCTATCAGCGGGACAGCGAGGACCAGCCTGCAGTGCGGCTGGACATCTCCTGCAGCTGGTCCTCTTCCCGACCCTGCCTCCTGCACGATAAAAAACCATTGCAGGCCACGCGCACACCGGACACGCGCGGGACATAGCCTGGGGCTAAGCCCGGGCAAAGGGCGGGCCCTCTGAGGCCCTCTGAGGCCCTCAGAGGCTGAAAAGGCTGATGCTGTGCCGACCCCTGCACCATTTATTGTATATTATATTGTATTTTCTTGTGGTTAAATCGGTCAAGTTTATCTAACTATGACTGCCAAGAAATTGAGGTCTGGGAGACCTTTGGTAGGCAGTTCCTGCTCAAAAACTAAGTCTAACCCCCTACGAAATAAGGATGGCCAGGCTGCTCTAGTAAAGGGAAAATCGCAACTATTCAGCCTATGGGAAAGGGGCAAAGATAAAATTATTAGTGAGATACCCTCTCTAAAGGATAGTTTACAGGTCAGAGAATACGTCGTTCAAGTAGTGGAAAACAGGGACATTATTCTTCCCTCTTTTTCTACCCTGGTATCCATGGGAGGGGAGTGTATTGACCCCCCGCAAGAGGAGTTGGGGAGTCCTCCAGTTTCATTAAAAATCTCTACCCCTTCTCGTCAAAGTGCCAACCACACAAATATACTTGGCCTCTCTCCCTCTCAAACACCATCTGCCTCTAATTTAAAAACTATAGATGTCATTGTGCATAATAAAATGTTTAACTCCGGTGATTCTTTAACCCCCCTAGAGAACGCTTCAGGTATTACCCCAAAGGGGACGATACAAAATATTGACCCCCTCTGTCTTGACATAGATATGGATTTATGTAAAAGGTATATAGAGGATGAAATTGATGTGAGATTAGACCCTAGAAAAACCCCGGTATTACCTGCTCCATCTGGGCTTCTATTATTTAGCAGTACTCCCTCCAATAATTCTCTTCTCTCTGTGCCCCAATTAAATATTTTGTCTAGCCCACAACCTAATATAACTAATACTGATCTAATTGAGCCTGTCGGGCATGTTAACCTAATTTCAGAAACCCTGAGTTGCCTTGAGCATTTGCTTTCTTCTATTTTGTCTTTGCTGGAAAGATTCGTTGGTGGGTCCGATTGTGTTTTGGAAACGGTGACCCAAATATTAAAGGTTCTATTAGATAGACAGGGGGGGAAGATTGCTAGCCAATTTTCTGTAACTGTTCAACCTGTATCTGATATTCCAAAGGTTCTATCTGAAGACATTGTGACTAACGCTTCTGTCCAAACTGACTTATTGGTTAATCCATCATCTTTAGAAGAAAAGAGGGTATTATCAGTTCAGAAGATTTCCCCAATGAATCAGGTGGAAGTTTTTGGGAATGGCTGTGTGGTGGAGGGTGTTTTGGAAATTGAATCTACTTGTATTCCTGGAAAAGGAATATGTCAGGATTTATTTCCCATCTTTAATCCTCCGGTTAAAATTGGAAAAGAGGAGTCCTTGGTACAACTTAATGAGGGAAAGACAACGCTTCTAACAAAGAATGGTGGAAAAAGGAGAAAAAAGTTGCGTAGATTTGCTAAAAAGAGGTGGAGGAAAATTAATTTCGAAGTCCCCCTTAATAATACAGTTATTAACTTCCGAGAAGAAATTCAGGAGGATAAGCTGTTGCAAGAGATATCGGGTCTTTCAGTAACAGGGGTTGCTCCCTCTTCCCCCCTAATCCCCTCCCCTCCCAAAATTCTTTGCCCTATATTTCTATCCAGCCTATATCAGGCTTTTCTTGTCCGACTCCAGGGGGATCTGCTAATATAGTTCCTCCGGTGGAGTTGATCTAACCTGTCGATCAGGGGTCTTCTAGCCTTAACCCCTTAGCAAGACCTTTTGCAGGAGGAGAAATAGATGCAACAAGGTCAACTAAGATAATTGAGGAGAAAAATGTGGATACTTTTTATGTAGATTTTTTTCCGCTATTTGATTCTGATTTTTTCTTAAATAGATCTACACTCCTTCAATGTCTCCATGAGACTGATGACTTGAAATTGCTACAGACAAACGATATAGACCTGGTAAAACTTTTGAAAATTGATGTTGGGACCCTAACCAGAGTAAGATTTTACTCAAAGTTAGTTGTTAATCTTATTCTCCAAAAAATTGAAAGTTTTCAGCGTTGAGGGATTGATGTTATGCCTTTTTTTGTAAAACCCGAATTTAATAGAGTAATGGGCAAGCCTGGGTTTTCCCAGGCTATAGTTCGAAATGGGGTCACTCCCACTGATTTTGAAGATTTAAAAATGAGTATTGAAAAAAATGGCCGGCATGTGGAGTATCCAAATCCCCCTCGCTCTCACTTCCTAAGCGCTCACATGGAGGAGTGTCATCAATGGAACTGGTAGCCTGGAATCCTAGCGAGTAAATCTTCTCATAAATTCCAATCGCAACCGTATCTTTAACAATGATTTCAGGATCTTATCATGGAACGCTGCAGGAATACGAAATAGCCCTGAAAAACTACTATTCTTACTTTCATTAGAGTTTAGCATTATATGCCTCCAAGAAATCTGGTGTATAGAGAATTTCCCTACAGGAAAGGACTATTTTGTTTTGGAGGGCAAAGCAAGCCCCTCAAGCAGAGGCCACGCTAAAGGGGGAATAGCATGCCTCTTGTCTACCAAGATACAATGGAATTTTTCCCACTTTTTAGACCCTAGTAACCTGTTCCAAGTAGTTACATTATTCAGTTCTGCTATTTCTGAAAACAAACCCATTATTCTAATAAATGTTTACATTCCACCGGATGTCAGCCATAATGATATTCTGTTCGGGGTTTTTTCTCATATCAAATCACTTTTTGTAAACGATGCCTTTCCTCACATAATTTTAGTAGGGGATCTTAATTGTAAAGTCCCCAACTCTAGTTTGGAGATTTTTCGTAACAAATATAAAGAGGACTCCTTACAGATACCCCAAACCCTTTTTCCTGGGAACATCAAAACAACAAAGAGAGGGAAAATATTACTTGAAGAGCTTTCCGAAATTGATGGAATTATAGTGAATGGTCGGCTCCCCTCTGATACTCCTGCTAATTTTACACATAAGTCCAGCTCTGGTGAATCTATCTTAGATTATGTGGCAGTGGATATGCTAACTTTTCTCCTCCTCAAGGACCTTACAGTTACTCATACCCCTTTGAGCGATCATAAAACAATAACTCTCTCATTAGATCTAAATCCTCCTCTTACTGACCACTGGCCTTTGGATGGTAATTTGGTTAATTTTGGAGTTCAAAGTGGAAGATGCTTCTGGAACTTTAAAGCAATAAGGGGTATAGAGAGTCTTTTAGATATTACAATAATTGACTTGGTCAACTGGAAGGGTTCCGAATTAATTTGCTTCACTAACTTCTTGAATAAGGTGCTTTTGCTTGCAAAAAAACTAGCCAAGAAGGACCAAATTAAAAAAACTTCCTATTTCTCTGAAGTTGCTTAACTCAGAAATAAATAAACTTACAAGAGAACAATATTTGAGACATTGCCCTTTAAGACATCATAGATTGGCGATATTAAAAAGAAGGAGGAAAAGGCTGAAAATTAAGCTGAAAAGGAAAAGTGAGGATCTTGTATGGATTAAACTGCGGGAGGCTGTCTCCAACGGCCAACCAAGACTATTCTGGTCTCTGATTGGGGAAGGTTGTGGTCTTCGATCCAGATCCCTACCTGTCCCGATTGAAGAACAAAAATGGGTAGAATACATTTTGAATTTGTATGCCGGAAATGGAATGGAAGTTGCTCAGATTAGAAAAAAAGAGAACAATTCCAACATTGTTCCACCCTCTGAAAAAACTATTGAATTAGCCATCAAGGGTATGCGTTCATCTGGAGCAATGGGTCCGGACGAGCTCCCCATCTCTGTACAAAAACAGAAAAGTGTTATCTGGAGCAAGATCCTCTTCCCAGTGTTTAAATTTTGTTTTTTGCATGCCGTAATTCCTCCTTCCTGGAAGGGCAGCATTCTGGCCCCCCTGTATAAGAAGGGAGACAGAAATGTTCCCCAAAACTATCAACAGATTGCCGTCCTCGACGCCACTGGAAAAAATTTAGCTAGATGTCTTTTGCAATTAATTAATGATTGGGTAGCCGAGAACAATGTACTGCCGCTTGAGCAGACGGGGTTTCGAAAAAAGCATGGCACCATGGACAATTTGACCGCCCTACAAGTGTTATCGGAGAAATACATCAAACTCCGGGGAGGGAGAATATATGCAGGATTCATAGATTTCTCCACGGCCTTTGACAAGGTGGATCGTCCTCTGCTGTGGAGAAAGTTATCGGGTCTGGGCATGCCATCTGAACTCTTAGACTTGGTCCGAGAGCTCCACTCTGACACTTGGTGCAAAGTGCATTTGGGAAGGGAAAGGGGCCTCTCCCAAGCTATCCCGTCTGCCAATGGGCTAAAGCAAGGTTGTTTGTTGGCACCACTATTGTTTTCCGTATGCTTAGCTGATCTTCCACAAACTCTTTCGTCAAGTGTTGGTATTGCCCCGACCTTGGGGGGCAATCCGATAGTATGTCTGTTATTTGCAGACTCTAGTTAGGATGGGATAAACTCTCATCTAGTTGCGCACTGTTCACATGGTGTTATCCTACACCTTAGTTAATTATACAATATCAACTCTGTATAAAATTGTCAATCAGTTATTTAATATCATAATCTGATTCTCTTAAATCAATCAACTGGTAATACATTCCATAATGTTTGTACAATTGTGATTAACTGTTTGTCACAATATTTTCAGTTATGCAATATTTTCTGTAATGACATTTTATAACCAATCATGATTTATAACATTTTACAATTTTCCATTCCTGCCCAATGCATTTCGGCACAGAATAGTGCCTTCATCAGGGGATGATCTGCAAAAAAATGAAAAACAGCATGATGTATAAGTGTATTCTAATTAACGTGTGCCATGGGAGTGTGTATATTTAGATAATTCCATTTCATACCTCTCAATATTGTTTGTATACTCTACAGCTGAAAGTAAAAAAACGCAATACCTAATATTAGTTGTCTTAAAAAATGCAATATCAGGTCTACTTCATCAAAGTCAGAATTGCTTACCCATTGCTTTCTGGGACTTGATGTTCTATAGGAAAAAAGTTTTTACAACCCGGCTGTTAATTATGATCATTTGTTTATATCAATGAATGAAAAAATATTTGAGAAATAAACGAAAGGTCCTACCTTATCTGAACTTGGTATAACGACCTATAAACGCATAATAGGACGTTTAGATGTTTATATGGAATCTCAAACGGATGTATATCATGACCAATGGGTCAAAAAAACATACCTTTAGAATCACTGCTCTCTCCCTACAAAATGAATAAACGAATATGTTTTAAAGATCAAACTAATATTATTAGAGTTTCTATCTATTAACAGGAGATGTGCAATGTAGAAAAATACCTGTAATTAATGCCGTCGATGTTCTAAACCAAATGCTCGCAACGTGTTCTGCCAGTGAAGTTAGCGAACTAACCGCGTCTCGCTCTTGTTTATCATTCAGTAGTTCGCGCCATCCGCTGACACAAACAACGGGCTTGAATCTCGAATTATGACTGGAAAAGGAAGTGTTGCACCGCGCCATTTTGTAAAGTGCAATACTCATATTGAATCGTACTCAGAAATCTTAAAGTGAGAATACTTATACTGAGGTTACTGCATTTAATCGGGAAAAAACTAAACCGGAGGATATTGCAAGGTTAATGCATTTAATCGGGAAAAACTAAACTAGAGGATATTGCAAGACGCCGTATTACGATGTACTACATGCACAATTTTTTTTTAAAAATAATTCGGAATGTAACGTTATGCGATGTTCATACTCATGGGTGTTCGTTGCTTTATGCTACTCGGTCTGTTCAGTCTTCCGATTATGTAGAACAAAACAATATTTATGTTAGTCAAAAAGACATGAAACCTCTAGTGTTATATGTATAATAGCAAGGATGCGGGCTTACTATGTTATTCAGGTACTATATCTCGTGTGATTCCCAATACAAGCGTGTGTGCAGATGAGTGTTAATGTACCACAATGATAAACAATGACATTGGTAATAATTAAACATAAGTGTTGTCAAACAAAGTATACCATGTGTAGTTCTTCAAATGAAATGTACAATTTAAAGAGATCACAACATCCCTAAATTCATATTATCTTAAGGATGATTATCATATTCATAGCACTATTTTAAAGATGGTGGTATGAGTTGATGCATTGTGCTAAATGTTGGATCTATAAACAATCTTCCTTGTTTTTTCTAAAAATAACATGACAGAACATATTCAGAGTGCTATTCTGGAGGTGGTAGAGTAGATTGATAAGTTGTTCTAGATGCTAGGTCGCTCAACAATCTACCTCATTTATTCTAAAGGTAACACGAAAAATCATATCTATCATTTAACCCCGTTGGCTGCATTGTCTGCAATTGTTTGATCCAATACAATTCTCATTGTAGGAGTCTCTGTCTATTATCAATGCCAGGTTGGATTTTCACTTTTTCCATGATAAAGAACCGTAATTGGGAAATCTTATGATTGGCTTCCTTCCAATGAGTGGTAAGTGGTGATGACAAATGCTGGTTACGTATTCTGCTCTTGTGCTCAGTCAATCTTGTTTTGACCTTCCGCTCAGTTTTACCAACATACATTTTTCCACATGGGCATTTGATCCCATATACCACATTTTGAGCGTTGCAATCACTGGTGTGCCTCAATTTTATGGTTTTATCGGTTGTTGGATGTGTAAAGGTATTGCCAATGATTATGTTATTGCAGTGTGTGCAGTTCTGACAACGTACGGTGCCCTTGTGGTCGATACTGCGATCATCCATAGTAGTTTGTTTCAATATTTGTCTGATGTTAGGTCCTCTCTTGTACGCATGCATAGGTTGTTGTGCGAATATGCCATTAAAGTCCTTCTCTGAGAACAAAAGTTCCGATTTCTGATTGATAATCCTTTTTATTTTTGTAGATGCTGTAGTAAACTTTGACACAAATACCAATCTGTCCTGGTGAGTTGCTGGTCTCGGTTGAAACAATGTTTGTCTGTTCATTTGTTGGACTCGCTCTCTGCTGCGTTCCACTATTTGCGTGGGATATCCACGTTCTTGGTATCTTTGGGCGAACCTTTCAATGTTAGAATCACATGTTGCAGTTTGTGAACAAATCCTCCTAATGCGAATAAATTGAGAAAGTGGTAGATTTTCCACTAATCGCCTTGGGTGGAAACTGGTATAGTGCAATGCACTATTACGATCTGTAGATTTAGAATATAGTTCTGTATTGAAACCCGTAGGGTGTTTATGTATTCTCACATCTAAAAAATCCTTTGTGTGGCGATCAATTTTGTGTGTAAATTGAATCCTTGGGTTCACCTGATTGAGATGTTGTATGGTGTCCAATAGTGATTCCTCAGTGCCTTGCCAGATTAAAAAGATGTCGTCTATGAAACTACCATACATTTTAACTTGTGACCACTTTGTAGTTTCAATCAAATGTTCTGCCTCAAATTGCGCCATGAAAACGTTCGCGTAAGCAGGGGCCCCTGCAAAGCCCATAGAAGTTCCAGTCATTTGGGCATAAAAACGTTGATTCCATTCGAAATAACTGTTATATACAACATCTCAATCAGGTGAACCCAAAGATTCAATTTACACACCAAATTGATCGCCACACAATGGATTTTTTAGATGTGAGAATACATTAACACCCTACAGGTTTCAGTACAGAACTATATTCTAAATCTACAGATCGTAATAGTGCATTGCACTATACCAGTTTCCACCCAAGGCGATTAGTGGAAAATTTACCACTTTCTCAATTTATTCGCATTAAGAGGATTTGTTCACAAACTGCAACATGTGATTCTAACATTGAAAGGTTCGCCCAAAGATACCAAGAACGTGGATATCCCACGCAAATAGTGGAACGCAGCAGAGAGCGAGTCCAACAAATGAACAGACAAACATTGTTTCAACCGAGACCAGCAACTCACCAGGACAGATTGGTATTTGTGTCAAAGTTTACTACAGCATCTACAAAAATAAGACGGATTATCAATCAGAGATGGGAACTTTTGTCCACACAGAAGGACTTTAATGGCATATTCGCATAACAACCTATTCATGCGTACAAGAGAGGACCTAACATCAGACAAATATTGAAACAAACTACTATGGATGATCGCAGTATCGACCACAAGGGCACCGTACGTTGTCAGAACTGCACACACTACAATAGCATAATCATTGGCAATACCTTTACACATCCAACAACCGGTAAAACCATAAAATTGAGGCACACCAGTGATTGCAACGCTCAAAATGTGGTATATGGGATCAAATGCCCATGCGGCAAAATGTATGTTGGAAAAACTGAACGGAAGGTCAAAACGAGATTAACTGAGCACAAGAGCAGAAAACGTAACCAGCATTTGTCATCACCACTTGCCACTCATTGGAAGGAAGCCATCATAAGATTTCCCAATTACGGTTCTTTATCATAGAAAAAGTGAAAATCCAACCTGGCATTGATAATAGACAGAGACTCTTACAACGAGAATTGTATCGGATCAAACAATTGCAGACAATGCAGCCAACGGGGTTAAATGATAGATACGATTTGTCGTGTTACCTTTAAAATAAATGAGGTAGATTGTTGAGCGACCTAGCATTTAGAACAACTTATCAATCTACTCTACCACCTCCAGAATAGTACTCTGAATATGTTCTGTCATGTTATTTTTAGAAAAAACGAGAAAGATTGTTTATAGATCCAACGTTTAGCACAATGCATCAATTCATACCACCATCTTTAGAATAGTACTATGAATATGATAATCATCTTTAAGATAATATGAATTTAGGGATGTTGTGATCTCTTTAAATTGTACATTTAATTTGAAGAACTACGCATGGTATACTTTGTTTGATAACACTTATGTTTAATTATTACCAATGTCATTGTTTATCATTGTGGTACATTAACACTCATCTGCACACACGCTTGTATTGGGAATCACACGAGATATAGTACCTAAATAACATAGTAAGCCCGCATCCTTGCTATTATACATATAACACTAGAGGTTTCATGTCTTTTTGACTAACATAAATATTGTTTCGTTCTACATAATCGGAAGACTGAACAGACCGAGTAGCATAAAGCAACGAACACCCATGAGTATGAACATCGCATAACGTTACATTCCGAATTATTTTTAAAATAAAATTGTGCATGTAGTACATCGTAATACGGCGTCTTGCAATATCCTCTAGTTTAGTTTTTCCCGATTAAATGCATTAACCTTGCAATATCCTCCGGTTTAGTTTTTTCCCGATTAAATGCATTAACCTCAGTATAAGTATTCTCACTTTAAGATTTCTGAGTACGATTCAATATGGGTATTGCACTTTACAAAATGGCGCGGTGCAACACTTCCTTTTGCAATCATAATTCGACATTCGAGTCCGTCGTTTGTGTCAGCGGATGGCGCGAACTACAGAATGATAAACAAGAGCGAGATGCGGTTAGTTCGCTAACTTCACTGGCAGAACACGTTGCGAGCATTTGGTTTAGAACATCGTTGGCATTAATTACAGGTATTTTTCTACATTGCACATCTCCTGTTAATAGATAGAAACTCTAATAATATTAGTTTGATCTTTAAAACATATTTGTTTATTCATTTTGTAGGGAGAGAACAGTGATTCTAAAGGTATGTTTTTTTGACCCGTTGGTCATGATATACTTCCGTTTGCGATTCCATATAAACATCTAAACGTCCTATTATGCGTTTATAGGTCGTTATACCAAGTCCAGATAAGGTAGGACCTTTCGTTTATTTCTCATATATTTTTTCATTCATTGATATAAACGAATGATCATAATTAACAGCCGGGTTGTAAAAACTTTTTTCCTATAGAACATCAAGTCCCAGAAAGCATTGGGTAAGCAAGTAGTATTCTGGCTTTGATGAAGTAGACCTGATATTGCATTTTTTAAGATAACTAATATTAGGTATTGAGGTTTTTTACTTTCAGCTGACTGAGTACACAAACAATATTGAGAGGTATGAAATGGAATTATCTAAATATACACACTCCCATGGCACATGTTAATTAGAATACACTTATACATCATGCTGTTTTTTATTTTTATTGCAGATCAACCCCTGATGAAGGCACTATTCTGTGCCGAAATGCATTGGGCAGGAATGGAAAATTGTAAAATGTTATAAATCATGATTGGTTATAAAATGTCATTACAGAAAATATTGCATAACTGAAAATATTGTGACAAACAGTTCATCACAATTGTACAAAGATTATGGAATGTATTACCAGTTGATTGATTTAAGAGAATCAGATTATGATATTAAATAACTGATTGACAATTGTATACAGAGTTGATATTGTATAATTAACTAAGGTGTAGGATAACACCATGTGAACAGTGCGCAACTAGATGAGAGTTTATCCCATCCTAACTAGTGTTTCAAACACAGGCGTGACATACCAGAATAGTTGCAACACCATTTGAGCAGATGGAAAATATTAGTTTAGACAGGAGTGCTCCCCACACACCCCCTGAACTGTTATATGCAGACGATATACTAATCTTGGATTTGACCCCCACTGGACTGAACAATCGGCTGCAAGCTCTTCACGGATTTGCATAAACACATCACTTAAAGATAAATGTATCTAAGAGTAAAGTTATGTGATTAGTAGGAAGGAAAAAACAAACATATGGGAGTTTTTTCTGGAATATAGGGGGCCTTGGATTGGAAATTGTCGAATCTTATACTTTTTTGGGGAAAATAATTTCTAGCACACTGAGTGATAAGGGCCATATAGCCAACAATGTTCGGAAGGCAATGAGAGGGGATTAAATACCCTCTATAGATCCACTGGCCAGAGGCATTTTGCCTACCTATTGGAGGTTTTCAGAGCTAAAGTCCCGTCCTCCTTACTATATGGCATAGAACTACTCGAAGAGGGGAAATGGGGCTTTCTGAACACCACAGAGGGGAAAATTCTACGGAAATTGTGTACGGTTAATACTGCATGTTATAAAGCGGCTTTTAAGTTGGAATTCGGTATACGAAGTGTCTGGGTCCAGGGCCTTGCTGGGGTAGTACAGTGGGTCTCCAGCTTGGCGAATGGTGAACCTGGTACCTTAAGATATTTGATTCAAAAAGAACTTCTCAGACCGTTAAAAGAGTACACCTCAATTGTAAAGAATTTTAGACTAGCAGTTAAACTATTGAAATTAGACAAATTGATACTCTTTTCGTTATCTGGTTATCAGTTAAAGCTGACTCTAAAATTGGCCTCATGGAATCTAAGTTTTGATCTAGACAAAGAGGCCCTCATGGCAAAAAGAGGTCAGCTATAAGCATGGGCGGAAAATCCGTTCCGCTTGCGGATTTTGCGGATTTTCGGTAAATTCGCAATCCGCGAATGCTCGCGAATTTACCGAAAATCCGCAAATTCGCACGCAGCGGATTTTTTTTCTTGGTGGTACAATTTTGCGGCGCGCGGCGTTCACTTACCGTCATTCAGCGTTTGCCGAGTTGTTTTTCTCGATATTTTGCGAGTGCTGCGCCATTTTGGATCTTGCTGCGGGATCCCGCGGGAGTTTGGCGACAGCGATTACGTCATCGCGGCTTGCCACCTTGCACAGCGAGAGTTTGTCAACGCGAGTACGCCATGATCACGTATCGCGGGAGTTCGCAATTGCGAACAAGTAGATGCGGCGGGCAGCAACAATCTCGCACTCGCGAAAATACAAAATTTGCAATTCTGCACAAGAAATCCACCAGCAAGCAGCATAAACCTTCTGGAAAGGATGATTTTTAACAGAATAACTTCTCAGGTTGATATTTGCCTGCACTTTTTTTTGCAAGGAGTCCATTTTGGGCGGGGGGAGGAAGGAAGTGCCCCACAGTCTCCAACTTCCTGTTCCTGTCCTGCAGGCTCCTCCCAGTGCTTTCTTCTTGTGCTGGTCACTTTCATTTGGATTCTTCACCTGGAAGGATTACTTTTTGTGGATGCTGCTGGATATTTGGATTTGAGGCCTTTTTGACTTTCTTTGGATCACTTTTGGATTAGAAATTTCACAAGTAAGTTTATTTGGGGCATTACAGTTGCTGCAACTACAATTTTGGAATTTTCGATTTTTGGGCTGTTGTTGGGGCCTTTTGCCCAGGGGTACGCAGTGGTGGGTGGACTGAGTCTTTCTGTGGGGTCTCTTTAATAAAAACATCATGAAGGGCCTGGATGGCTTGGGATTGTGCTGATTTTTCTGTGATTTTCGTTTTTTGGGCTGTTGTGGCCTTTTCACCAGGGGTAGTGAGTGGTGCATGGGCCTAGTCTTTCTGTGGGGTGTATTGAATTTAAACATCATGGAGGGCATGGATGGCATGGGATTGTGCTGATTTTTCTGTGTTTTTTGATTTTTTGGGGTGTTTATGGGGACAGGCCATGTGGGTGGGGGCCATTTTGAGTGCTGCTACAGGCAGGCCCTGGCCATGTGCTGGGAGGCAGGGGGCCAATTTGAATGCAGGCAGTGTTCTTAGGTCTGCAACAATTTTGCCTAGCTTTCAACCTTTATGCCCAGGGGTAGTGAGTGGTGCATGGGCCTAGTCTTTCTGTGGGGTGTCTTGAATTTAAACATCATGGAGGGACTGGATGGCTTGGGATTGTGCTGATTTTTCTGTGATTTTTGTTTTTTTGGGCTGTTGTTGTGGCCTTTTTGTGGTAAATAAAGTATTACCCTGTCATAATTTCTATAAATAAACTATGGGTCATGCATATAATGAGAGGCAGAGTCCGTGGTGTCCGATTCAAAAGGGCTTTATTCCAATAACTCGAGTTAAGGGAGAATCGGTTCCATCACCACTAAGGTTCAGGAAGGGTCTTCTAAACTTTATTTACAGAGTACAATATTTATACATTGAATTGCATAGAGAAGGAGGAGCGCTTCAGGCAGAGCAAGAGAAAGAGAGAGATAAGAGCATGTGGGCGTGCAAGAGGGCGTACATGTGGGCGTTCACTTGAGGAGTCATAGGTAAGTCATAGGTGGGTGGATACATGGAGGGGGTCTGCATGGCCAGCTGGAACCTTTGCCCTACTTGTGTGCGCAACCTGGTCATGACGTGCAATTGACGTGTAACTGGGGGAAGCTGGGGGGAGCTGACTTTTGGTCTAGTAGAGAGGCCTTCAGTGTCAGGGCGACCTGCACGTCTGGTATTATCTGATATCTTATGTCCGGGGATGTATTATCTGAAGCAAAGGTCGCTCATCACTAAGAGCCAGTGAGGGCATATATTTCTTCGTTCATTGCGTGGGGGCATTGAGCTTTCTGTGGATGCGAGCTCTGCAAGTCACTTGGACGGAGACAGAAAAGCTAGGCCCTATCTCTGCAGACGGGTTCTGTTTACCTTCTTCACTGAGCAGGAATGTGATCCTGTAGAGCAAGCAGATAACTCTGTGCAAAATACTGTCTTGGCACCCCGGGCTGGGCCCCTCTCATCTGAGCCAAAAGTATGCGAGAGGTCAGGGATACGTAGCTGCAGCTTTCAGCGTGTCTGGAGGCATGAAAACCTTAATTCAGAGACTGGCTCAGGCTGAGCCACAAAATGGGTTCATCTCGATTTTAAACGTGCACAATGCAAACACATGGCAACATGGGCCTCAGTGCAGAATTAACGTGTCTTACGTGGAAGGCTTGGTGACTGACATCCTAATGTGGGACGGAAATGCAGAGGCATTATTATTGCAGGCCATAGAGGGAAAATGCATGGGTGACATGCACATACACTAAACGTGGGGTACACGCAGGGGACACATTGGCCATGTAAAGTTTCTATTTCCTCATTCCCTCCTTGTCCCCTACTGTACCCTTCAGGACACATCTATATTCATGAGACCGTATATCTGATCATACAGCATCATTTGTTCATCTTTAATCTTTTGTATACGTGGATGGGGAACACAGGCAGTGGCACACAGGCCGCAAATCGCTGGGCCACACTGCAGACAGAGACAGCAGCCGAATATCATAAGCAGTATCATTCCTAGGAACGACAACACTTTCCATCCCCATGCTGATATTACACCCCAGAGCCAACCGGACCAAGTCCATGTGCCTGGGTCTTGGTGTATATCATGAGCAATCTTGTGGGGTCTTGTTATTGCTGCGTACACAGATGGCACATTATTTGGAATGAAAACGCAGCAACTGGAGCCAATCACTCTACAAGACCCGCCCCTATCTGCCAGGATGACGTCAAGAACAAGGCGGTTCTGAAGAACAACAAGTCTCATGGCGGACTGCTCCTGAGTCAAGTTAGCCAGGGCAGATGCAGTCTCATTCACAACTGCTTCTAGAGTTCTTGTTAACCTGCGTATTAGTTTACTGTTTTGGACGGGACCTATGAAGAAAAAGAATCCTCTATTGAAATCTGTATATTGCTCCCAGGCTGTCTCAGTCTGATCAACCACTGGGGAATCGGTCTCCCTCCAGTGTCTAACATGCTCTAGTCGTGAATCTCAATGATAATGGGATGGGGCCAGAAAGACAGGTGGCAGCAGGAACGCTATATAACATGTCCCACCCCAGTCTAAGGGCAGATGTACATAGGCTGTCTGACCGCAAATGAAATAAGTATGGCGAGGTGCTTTGAAAGAAGACTTTCCTTTATCAGTAAACTCGACTACAGCATTACATTCGCTGTGTCCCATATGTACTGATCCTTTCTTTCTAACGCACAAATCACCTTTTACTGGTAGGACTGAAATAGACTGTGGACCTGCATTTTGCTTGGGCTGAACATTCAATATCATAAAGCTAAGGGAAGCATTTCCTTGCGCATACTCTTCATTTTCTAGACCGGTCCCCTTCCTTTGAGGGAGGCCGTCTTCATCTGGAAAACATGCCTCATTCATTACTTTATTCAAGTTTCCCCATATCCAGTCACCCTGGTAAACTGTGGACTTTCTGTCTAGTGATGACATTAAAGCAAACCATGCTCCGCACGAACCATTGTGGGAGAACGGAAAAGGGAAGAATGGCAGAATACCCTTCGGCTTTTGATAAGGTGGGAGCTGGCCACATACCCAGCAATCTGTCGCATTGCTGGTCTGATGAGAACGGTGCAACATCCGAATAAAAGTATTGTTGCGCAGGGCTAGTCGATATGACAGTTCATGGGGTGGCAGATCACTAAATGTATGCTCTACGGTGTCATTAATGGAAATGTGTATATGTGAAGCAATAGGAGGAAAGAAAACATGTAGTGTCAAGCTGAAACATATTATAGTGATGCACAGAAGAGACATAACAATCAGAGTTACTATACATCTACTGCGTAAGATCTTGCAGTATTTTTCTCTCCTGTTTCTCTTTTTACTATTCTGGTCTACGATCTTATACATGTCAGGAACCTGTCTAACCGATTCACCACCTAGTGGACTTAAACAATTAAACGCTGTCTGACTTTCTAGATCGTAACTTGGACCTGTATTCTTGCTGTGGAGTCTTTTCTAGCAAAGGGGGCTCAAAGTCTGTACTGTCTGTACTGTCTTTTGTCTTTATCAAAGTTCAGAAATCTCCAAAGTACTTCCTACAATGGTGGGCGTGAAGCCATCCTTTTCTTCCTTCGACCTTGACGGCTGTCCTCGTGGTGAGCAAAACTAATTTCGGTGTCTTCCAGCGTGGCTCAAGGGGGCTTGATCCATCAAAGTTCCGCACATAAACAAAATCCCCAGGAACTATGGCATGCTCCTTGACCTGGGTGTTGTCAGGGAAGGCGGCGGCAACCTGTGAACGACAAGAGAGTAGTGCAGACATCAAGGAAGCCAGGTAATCTGTCAGCATGTTACAGTCAACATCAGTTATTTTCTTAGGCATAGGCGTACCCCACATATTCGGTGGTCTACCGAAAACCACTTCATAAGGAGATAGGCCTGTTCTGGAATGAGCTACCATACGCATGTAAAAGAGGGCAACCGGCAAGGCTACCATCCAATCCACGCCTTTTTCTGCACAGATCTTCGCTAATCTCGTCTTAAATGTCTGATTATGGCTCTCTACGAGTCCTGCTGCTTCAGGGTGTCGTACACAATGAAACTTCCACTGATATCCTAACAGAAGGGACACTTGTTTCATTAATTCAGAAGAAAAAGGCTGACCATTGTCTGAGTACACGACACGGGGCAATCCGTATCTAGGGAAGAATTCTCGCACCAATTGCCTGGCGGTTGTCACAGCAGTGTAATCTGGGACTGGGTATGCTTCTGTCCATCTAGATAGTGCACACACAACTACCAAGACATACTTGTAACCTCTACATCTGTCCGTTTGGATATAATCCATCTGAAGGACCTCAAAAGGATGGTCAGGAGGATGAAATCCGCCTTGTTCCACCGGAATGCCTTTACCTGGATTGAACTGGCAACAGATCATACACGTTCGTACTTTCTGTTTCGCTGCTGCACGCAGGTGCTTGTTAAACCAGATATTCTGTAAGCTGTCTAGCATTGCCTTTTCTCCCAAGTGTGCTGGACTATGTGCTGTGTTTATGATCACTTGTACCATGGAGTCTGGGAGAAACCATGTAGCTTTGCCCTTTGTCATCCAACCTTGGTCAGTCTGGACCCCTCCTTGTTCAGTCCATTTCTTTATTTCATCTGAAGTGGCATGTGTCTGTATGTCGAGTACATCTTGTGAAGGATCCCTGACTGTCATGCTTTTTGTCAGTGACGGTACCTCTGTCTTTGTCGTGTCTGCTGGTGTCTGGGCTGTAAGTTTAGCAATTCGGTCTGCCAGGTCATTACCCTGGGAGATGGTGTCTGTAACTTTGGTATGTGCTTTGCATTTCAGTATAGCTATGGCTGTAGGTAAATGTATTGCTTCTAACAGAGCCTGAATAAGCAGGCCGTGCTGAATTTTAGCCCCATGAGAGGTCAAGAGACCTCTCTCCCTCCACAGTACTCCGAAGTCATGAACTACGCCAAAAGCATACTGTGAATCTGTATAAATGTTCACTTTCAAGTTCTTAGCTCTTATGCAGGCTTGTGTCAGAGCGATGAGCTCTGCTGCTTGTGCTGACAGTGTGTCTATTCTTTGTGTCTCTATGACTTCAGTAGCAGTGGTCACGGCATATGCTGCCACTAACTCTCCTGAACTCGTTCTCATGCATGATCCATCTACATAGAGTGTCAGGTCAGGGTCTGGCAGTGCAATATCTGTCAGGTCTTGTCTTTGTTTCGTCACTGTATTCATTACTTCCACACAGTCATGTGGTGCGGTGTCTACTGTACTTGAAGGCAAAAGTGTAGCAGGGTTAAGAATATTACATCGTCTGATCTCTATGTGTGGCTGAAATAACGTCAGTTCATATCCTGTCAGTCTCGCTACAGTCAAGTGCTGTGTCTGTGTCCTGTTCAAGAGAACTTCCACGGCGTGTGGTACCTGTACTGTCAGGGGGTGTCCCAGCACTATGGAGTCACTTTGTCGTATGGCTAGGGCTGTTACTGCAACTGATTTCAGGCACGCAACAGAGCCTGGGCCACTGGATCCAGTGTACTAGAAAAATAAGCACAAGGCTTGTGTTTTCCTGCTTGATCTTGTGTGAGGACAGATAATGCTGTTCCATCTCGTTCGGTTACAAAAAGCATAAAGGGTTTGCTGTAACAAGGAGTCGCTAAAACTGGCGCTTGACATAAGGCTCTTTTTAATTCTTCAAATGCCAAGGTATGTTCTTGTGTCCAAGGGAGGACAGTCGAAGACGCTGCCTCCTGTGTTGTCAACTGTATGAGTGGTTTGGCTAGATAGGCATACTGGGGAATCCACTGCCTGCAGTATGAAGTGAGGCCAATGAAGGCCCGCACTTCCATTTGTGTCTTGGGCTGTGAAAGGTTAGCAATTAATTGAATGCATTCTTGTGTCAGCTGTCTACCCCTCTTGGACAGCAAGTGTCCAAGGTACACCACTTGCTGTGCACAGAATTGCAACTTTGAAGGGGACACTTTGTGCCCCTTGTCTGCCAGAAAGTGTAAAACTGTCAGTGATGCATTTTCGCAGTCTGGTTCTGATCATGCTGTAATTAGGATATCGTCTACGTACTGAATCAGTACAGTGTTGGTGGGCATATTAATACTGTCCAGCTGTCTTTTCAATGCTTGGCTGTAACTGCTAGGACTCTCTGTAAAACCTTGGGGAGCTCTCGTAAATTTAAAGCTGAGTCCACTTAAACTGAATCCGAAGAGATACTGGCTGTCTGAATGGATTGGAACGCTGAAAAATGCATTCTTCAAGTCAATGACAGTAAAGAACGTTGCCTCAGAATCAATAGCAGTCAGCAATGAAGAAATGTCTGGGACCACTGGGTACTGTGGGACCACGCATTTGTTCAATTCTCGAAGGTCAACAACTAGTCTGTAAACTGGTGGTGCATTAGGGTCTGTTCGTTTAAGGATAGGAATAACAGGCGAATTACATACATTCGAGTCTGTCTCCACTACCACCCCTTGTGCAATGAGTTTGTCAATAATTTTCAATAAGGCTACTTCGGCATCAGGTGGTAACTTGTATTGTCGTATACGTGGCAGTACTACTCCTGCTTTGAGTATGACGCGGTGTTGTGTTATGTTCATGTAACCTACGTCAGTCGGACCTTGTGCCCATAGGTGCTGTGGTACATTCTGGAGTCTGTGGTCAAAATCTGTCAACACATAATGCCCCTTAAAATCACGTAAGAACAATCCCACTCCCTCTGGAGAACAACATATAACTGCTCCTAGTTCTTTTAATGTCTTTATACCAAGTAAGTTTTCTGGACATGATTTAGTAAGTAGCAAGTCTGCGGTACGTGACAGTGGACCAACCCCTAGGGAAACTGGTTTCGATACTTCATTAACAATAGGCTTTCCTGAAAATCCCAGGGAAACATTCTGTGAGCCAGAGAGGGGTGCCCCTGGAACCTCGTCATGACTGATGGTAGTTCTGCTTGCCCCTGTGTCAATCAGAAATTTTCTGTCCTTTCCCAATACACGACTATGTACATAGGGACCCTCTTGATCTACAGGAACCTCAATAAGGGGCAAGCCAACTTCCCTCTCAAGGCTGTTTCATGAGAATGCTTGGTATTCTGGATAGTCTGACTGTGTGTACTGATACATTTGTTGTGTGGCATGAACAGGCGGTGGTGGGGGTGGAAAATTCGCTACTGTCTGTTGTGTGTTCTGTGGGGTGCTATTCTGCCTAGGAGGATGCGGTCGTTCTTTTGTCTTGCCTGTAGCTATATTGTGTTTCAGGACAGCACAATCTTTTACAAAGTGACCTGGCTGTTTGCAATAATTACAGTTCCCCTTAACAAGTATCGTGCCATTTTTGTTCGTATTTGCCGGTACCGATTGGGCAACCAGCACCTTAATTTTTGTCTCTTTCATGCGTCTCTTTTCATGATCCTGCTCTTCTCTAATTCTGTTCTGGTGATATTGTAGCATTTGCAACATTTGTGACGGGCTGTTCGCTTGCCAAGTACTCTCAGCCTTCAGTACTCTATTCTTGATCTGGGGTAGGGAATTCTCTACTAATTTGCTCACAAAAAGATGAGGATATGATTCGCTACCGGGCTTAAGACCACTATTAATGGAAAAGCATTTCTCGAATCTTGAATAGAAATCACTTGTGTCCTCGTCTTGTTTCTGTTTACAGGCTGAAATAGCATCCCAGTCTTCCATTTTAGTAGTCAATAATCTCGGCAAAACCTGTATTAGGAGTTCAGGTAGTTCTTTAGCTTTGTCCCCAAGACCAACCCCCGGGCCTCTGTCTTTATCCTCTGCTTCCAAATCTGTCCAACTTAACTTTTTCTCTCCCACCTCCCAGTCTTTTTCCTTAAGCTTTTCATAAATACCTGCAGGCAACAGTACTTTCAATAGTTTCAGAATGTCAGCGTAAGTATAATCTCCAATGCGGAGAATGTCTTTTAATTCTCGGTGAAACCCCCCCGGGTCTTTATCATGGCAGGGCAGCATCTTTTTCATTTCCAGTATTTCTAATTCTGTCAAGGGAGTGTAAACATACACTCGTTGAAGCTCATTATTTGCATTTTTAACGGGATGTACCTCTCGTAGGGGGTTCTGTCTGTCTATGTATAGGTGCTTTCTGTCGGGACGCATGCATGTGGTCAGACAATTTAAGTACTTATGTCGTTGATCCAGGATAACATTAATTAAGTCAGTACCCAGGCCTGTCCATCTTTCTAGAAGTATGTCGTCCAGTAATTTATACAGGTGACCAGGATCAGAATATTGACTTTCATACAACGTTATCAAATGTTGAACCATGTAAATACCGGCCAAACGCTGTTCGTTCGGCGGGAGGCTTAAAAAAGTCTGGGCCACTATATTGCTATATATATTAGAATTGGACACCCACTGGACGGCTGACCGGGCCAATTCCTTTTCGTGTGGGGTGTGAGATCGCTCGCTCTCTATCCGTCGTTTCATGGCTTTCTCAGTAGCTTGGAATATATTTTCAAGGGAATACCTTTCTTTTATAGCCTGTCCCTGTTTGCGGTAGTCGAGGCACTTGGGCCTGTCGAACTGTCGTGCTTTGCCTACATAATTCATTTTGTCCTTTGCCTCGTTTTCTGACTCTTCCGATGATGACTCACCCTTCTCGTCAGACCACATTCTGTGTATTGCTAATATTTCCTTTCGTATTTTCTTGTACATGCTATCTGTCTGTCCCTGTTTATCATGCCGACTGGCATCTATGTTATCACTCCATTCTATCAAACCAGGCTTTACATCTCCGTCTCCTTTGTCTTGTTCCCTGATCAGGCAGTTAATCATAAAACGGAGGATGTAATTCTTAACCCCCACCTTTCTGTGTTCCATGGCCTGTTCTATACACTCGGGTCCCTCCCCCGTCCTAATGAAACGGTATATTTTATCTAGGTGTTCTTTCATGTCAGGTAATGTGACCAAATAGTCGACGGCTTTTCTTAATCTTAGTGAAAACACGAGCATTGAGCCCTTTCCTGGTTCTGGATCGTATATACAGCGTGAAATTGCTACATCTACAGTAAACTTATATGGCGTTGATGGCATTGATGGCGTTGATGGCGTTGGCGGTGGCCCCCCTCCCCCTACGGCCCCGGGCCCTACGTCGTCCTTCACGACCTGCTGGAGCTGTTGGAGCTGATCCGCTGATCGGGGCGGAGGGAAATCTGCGTTTGCGTAGTCCGGTGCGGGCTCTTCTAGATAAG
Source organism: Lissotriton vulgaris (assembly GCF_964263255.1). NCBI lineage: Eukaryota > Metazoa > Chordata > Amphibia > Caudata > Salamandridae > Lissotriton > Lissotriton vulgaris. The sequence continues at coordinate 211,130,138 of NC_141699.1, read as the reverse complement.
AGGAAATAAAAGCCTCCGATGCTGTCGGCTTTTTTCTACGTACTCTAAAGGGTACAGGTGGTGTCGCTCGTGACCTACGGGGTGTTTCTGAGGGGGTCACTCTAGCTAGTTCTTCTGAGAGGACGGGATGAATACCAGAAACAACGGCATTTCTTTCTCTATCAACCTGTTCTGCCTTGACCCGTTCCCCCTCCTCCTGCAGTTCTTTTTCTTTGGCTTTTTCCGCTGCTTGTTTACTTCTCTCTGCTTGGTGGAATTCTTTCCCTGATCTCCTATGTGACTCTTTGCGCCATAACACAATGGCATCTTTCTGAGAGGGTCTTGATATCCTTTTCCATAGCCCTTCCTCTACTCTCATAATGCATTCAGAATCCCACGTTCCTGAGGCAGGCCATCTGTACTTTTCCTCTAAATCCTTCGTATAATCTACCCATAAGTCTAAAAACAATATGGCATCTAGCCCGTGCTTATTATACATGTAATGACCAGGTGTGTCTCTAGGCGGGATGTTAACTGACTCTTCTAGAATGCCTTTCCTGGTCCCTATCTGACGTAATTTCAAAAACAGTGGCATGTTGAAACGTTGGTCTCAACTTTATCTACCAATTTAACGAAAACACAGTACACACTAAAATAGACTGACTGAAACAACCATTCACACTACAACACTAAAACACTAAAACAGATACACTTTAACTGATACATGGAGAAAAACATGAACTTGAAAACAGTTAACTTTATGCACTGGAATACAGTACAACCATACCGGTCTCATAAAGAGACACGTCTTTACCGTCCCCACCGTCCCCACCGAAATGGACCCGTCTTTACCGTGTCTGTGTGAACGGACACGTCTTTACCGAGCTCAAATAAATGAACCCGTCTTGAATCTTTATGCGTTCCCAATAGCGGTACTCAACGGGAAGCAGAACTTGAAGGCCTCGGAAACTTGATACTGCGCATGCGCCTCGGAACAGGTGGGCCTCTGGAAACCTCGGACCTTGCTCTCTCACGGCTTGGGCTCTGGTTGAGATGATCCGCAATCCTCACCGCCTTGTGTGGATGCCTGGTCGCAGTCCGTCTCATCCGTGGGCCTGAGGGAGTAAGCAGGAAGTCCCGCTGGCGTGTACACTTTGAAGTCTGTCACGGCTGTAGAAGGGGGCAAGGGCTGGACCTACATCGCCGGCGCGTGGGGAAGGGGATTTGTCCCTATTCGGGCGCCAGATTTATGTGGTAAATAAAGTATTACCCTGTCATAATTTCTATAAATAAACAAAGGGTCATGCATATAATGAGAGGCAGAGTCCGTGGTGTCCGATTCAAAAGGGCTTTATTCCAATAACTCGAGTTAAGGGAGAATCGGTTCCATCACCACTAAGGTTCAGGAAGGGTCTTCTAAACTTTATTTACAGAGTACAATATTTATACATTGAATTGCATAGAGAAGGAGGAGCGCTTCAGGCAGAGCAAGAGAAAGAGAGAGATAAGAGCATGTGGGCGTGCAAGAGGGCGTACATGTGGGCGTTCACTTGAGGAGTCATAGGTAAGTCATAGGTGGGTGGATACATGGAGGGGGTCTGCATGGCCAGCTGGAACCTTTGCCCTACTTGTGTGCGCAACCTGGTCATGACGTGCAATTGACGTGTAACTGGGGGAAGCTGGGGGGAGCTGACTTTCGGTCTAGTAGAGAGGCCTTCAGTGTCAGGGCGACCTGCACGTCTGGTATTATCTGATATCTTATGTCCGGGGATGTATTATCTGAAGCAAAGGTCGCTCATCACTAAGAGCCAGTGTGGGCATATATTTCTTCGTTCATTGCGTGGGGGCTTTGAGCTTTCTGTGGATGCGAGCTCTGCAAGTCACTTGGACGGAGACAGAAAAGCTAGGCCCTATCTCTGCAGACGGGTTCTGTTTACCTTCTTCACTGAGCAGGAATGTGATCCTGTAGAGCAAGCAGATAACTGTGTGCAAAATACTGTCTTGGCACCCCGGGCTGGGCCCTTCTCAGCTGAGCCAAAAGTATGCGAGAGGTCAGGGATACGTAGCTGCAGCTTTCAGAGTGTCTGGAGGCATGAAAACCTTAATTCAGAGACTGGCTCAGGCTGAGCCACAAAATGGGTTCATCTCGATTTTAAACGTGCACAATACAAACACATGGCAACATGGGCCTCAGTGCAGAATTAACGTGTCTTACGTGGAAGGCTTGGTGACTGACATCCTAATGTGGGACGGAAATGCAGAGGCATTATTATTGCAGGCCATAGAGGGAAAATGCATGAGTGACATGCACATACACTAAACGTGGGGTACACGCAGGGGACACATTGGCCATGTAAAATTTCTATTTCCTCATTCCCTCCTTGTCCCCTACTGTACCCTTCAGGACACATCTATATTCATGAGACCGTATATCTGATCATACAGCATCATTTGTTCATCTTTAATCTTTTGTATACGTGGATGGGGAACACAGGCAGTGGCACACAGGCCGCAAATCGCTGGGCCACACTGCAGACAGAGACAGCAGCCGAATATCATAAGCAGTATCATTCCTAGGAACGACAACACTTTCCATCCCCATGCTGATATTACACCCCAGAGCCAACTGGACCAAGTCCATGTGCCTGGGTCTTGGTGTATATCATGAGCAATCTTGTGGAGCCTTGTTATTGCTGCGTACACAGATGGCGCATTATTTGGAATGAAAACGCAGCAACTGGAGCCAATCACTCTACAAGCCCCGCCCCTATCTGCCAGGATGACGTCAAGAACAAGGCGGTTCTGAAGAACAACAAGTCTCATGGCGGACTGCTCCTGGGTCAAGTTAGCCAGGGCAGATGCAGTCTCATTCACAACTGCTTCCTGCGTATAAGTTTACTGTTTTGGACGGGACCTATGAAGAAAAACAATCCTCTATTGAAATCTGTATATTGCTCCCAGGCTGTCTCAGTCTGATCAACCACTGGGGAATCGGTCTCCCTCCGGTGTCTAACATGCTCCAGTCGTGAATCTCGATGATAATGGGATGGGGCCAGAAAGACAGGTGGCAGCAGGAACGCTATATAACATGTCCCACCCCAGTCTAAGGGCAGATGTACATAGGCTGTCTGACTGCAAATGAAATAAGTATGGCGAGATGCTTTGAAAGAAGACTTTCCTTTATCAGTAAACTCGACTACAGCATTACATTCGCTGTGTCCCATATGTACTGATCCTTTCTTTCTAACACACAAATCACCTTTTACTGGTAGGACTGAAATAGACCGTGGACCTGCATTTTGCTTGGGCTGAACATTCATTATCATAAAGCTAAGGGAAGCATTTCCTTGCGCATACTCTTCATTTTCTAGATTGGTCCCCTTCCTTTGAGGGAGGCCGTCTTCATCTGGAAAACATGCCTCATTCATTACTTTATTCAAGTTTCCCCATATCCAGTCACCCTGGTAAACTGTGGACTTTCTGTCTAGTGATGACATTAAAGCAAACCATGCTCCGCACGAACCATTGTGGGAGAACGGAAAAGGGAAGAATGGCAGAATACCCTTCGGCTTTTGATAAGGTGGGAGCTAGCCACATACCCAGCAATCTGCCGCATTGCTGGTCTGATGAGAACGGTGCAACATCCGAATAAAAGTATTGTTGCGCAGGGCTAGTCGATATGACAGTTCATGGGGTGGCAGATCACTAAATGTATGCTCTACGGTGTCAATAATGGAAATGTGTATATGTGAGGCAATAGGAGGAAAGAAAACATGTAGTGTCAAGCTGATACATATTATAGTGATGCACAGAAGAGACATCTTGCTGCGGGATCCCGCGGGAGTTTTTCGACCGCGATTACGTCATCGCGGCTTGCCACCTTGCACAGCGAGAGTTTGTCAACGCGAGTACGCCGTGATCACGTATCGCGGGAGTTCGCAATTGCGAACAAGTAGATGCGGCGGGCAGCAACAATCTCGCACTCGCGAAAATACAAAATTTGCAATTCTGCACAAGAAATCCACCAGCAAGCAGCATAAACCTTCTGAAAATGATGATTTTTATCAGAATAACTTCTCAGGTTGACATTTGCCTGCACTTATTTTTGCAAGGAGTCCATTTTGGACGGGGGGTGGAAGGAAGTGCCCCACAGTCTCCAACTTCCTGTTCCTGTCCAGCAGGCTCCTCCCAGTGCTTTCTTCATGTGCTGGTCACTTTCATTTGGATTCTTCACCTGGAAGGATTACTTTTTGTGGATGCTGCTGGATATTTGGATTTGAGGCCTTTTTGACTTTCTTTGGATCACTTTTGGATTAGAAATTTCACAAGTAAGTTTGTTTGGGGCATTACAGTTGCTGCAACTACAATTTTGGAATTTTCGATTTTTGGGCTGTTGTTGGGGCCTTTTGCCCAGGGGTACGCAGTGGTGGGTGGACTGAGTCTTTCTGTGGGGTCTATTTAATAAAAACATCATGAAGGCCCTGGATGGCTTGGGATTGTGCTGATTTTTCTGTGATTTTCGTTTTTTGGGCTGTTGTTGTGGCCTTTTCACCTGGGGTAGTGAGTGGTGCATGGGCCTAGTCTTTCTGTGGGGTGTCTTGAATTTAAACATCATGGAGGGCATGGATGGCATGGGATTGTGCTGATTTTATTGTGTTTTTCGATTTTTTTGGGCTGTTCATGGGGACAGGCCATGTGGGTGGGGGCCATTTTGAGTGTGCTACAGGCAGGCCCTGGCCATTTGCTGGGAGGCAAGGGGCCATCTTGAATGCAGGCAGTGTTCTTAGGTCTGCAACCATTTTGCCTAGCTTTCAACCTTTATGCCCAGGGGTAGTGAGTGGTGCATGGGCCTAGTCTTTCTGTGGGGTGTCTTGAATTTAAACATCATGGAGGGCTTGGGATTGTGCTAATTTTTCTGTGATTTTCGATTTTTTGGGGTGTATAACTGAACTGATGTTCCTTCCATTGCTTTTAGGTGCACAAGACTCAAGAGACCCACCAGTTATGTTATGTTATGGTATGTTATTATTATTTGTACCGCGCACAGCTGCCCCAGCAAAGGGGCGTCCTGGCGCTTTGAGAAGGTAAACACAACACAGCATTAAAAGCGGGCAGAAAGGAAAAGAGACACAACAGATGAGCTAAACAAATAAAAAGGTCTTGATAGCCCGTCTAAACTGAAGGAGCTCATCGATGGCCCGGATTTGTGTAGGAAGAGAATTCCACCAGCTCGCTGCCAGGACTCGAAAGGAGCAGCCACCAATTCTGCTCAACTTAAAACGCGGGACCACTGCTAAGTTCTGGTCTAGCGATCTAAGAGTGCGAGAGGGGACATTGGGGATCAGCAGTTTCTCCAAGATTTGTGGGGAAGTACCCTTGAGGATTTTAAATGCAAGGCAGAGAACCTTGAATCTAATCCTCTGCTGCACAGGGAGCCAGTGGAGAGAGCGCAGGGCATTGGACACCGAGCACTGCCTAGGCAGACCTGTCACCAGTCGGGCCGCAGCGTTTTGAACCCGCTGGAGCCGCAGAAATTCTGGCTGGTTAACCCCCGCCAGTAGGGAGCTGGCATAGTCCAGCCTGGACAGCATTGATGCTTGGACCACCAGCTGTCTTGTGGGTGCATCAAAGAATTTGAGGATGGGTCGAAGTCCTCTGATGATGCCATAGCAAGAAGCAGCAACCTTCTTGGTATGACAGATGAAACTCAGAGAAGGATCAAGCCACACCCCCAGGTTTTTTATCTCTGCCGCTGGGAGGGGAGTCACACCCAACTCCGAAGGCCACCATTTGTCACCCCACAAAGCCACCTGTTTACCAACCACCATAATCTCCGTCTTCTTGGTTTTTAACTGGAGACAGTTGGAGTTCATCCAGTTATCCACTTCCCGCAGACCATCACAGAACCTGAGAGCCTCCAGGTCTGAGTCCCCACTCAGTGTGACCGCCAGCTGCGTGTCATCTGCGTAAGAGACCATGGTCAGGCCCCACCGCTTGACGACCGCAGCCAATGGTCTCACATACAGATTGAAAAGGGTGGGACTCTGTGATGACCCCTGTGGGACTCCCTGGTCTAACGGGTAGGATGACGACTTACCGGGCGGGATCGCCACCTGGAATGACCTATCCGTAAGGAAGGATCGAAACCAGTGCAAGGCGGAGCCAGAAATGCCCACCTCCTCAAGACGCCGAATCAGAATCCCGTGCGAGACCATGTCGAAGGTGGCACTGAGATTTAATAACAATAGTGCGGCCGTCCGACCGGAATCCAGCACGGAACCCAGATGCTCGACCATCGAGAGAAGGGCCGTCTCCGTGCTGTGACCCGCACGGAACCCGTTCTGATAGGGTTGAGAGTGTTAAGCCTACCAAGATGGTCTGTAAGAGTGGCATTCACATGGGCCTCCGCTATTTTCGTGGCCCAAGGGAGAAGGGGGATAGGGCGATAGCTTTCAGGTTTAAGGGGGTCAAGGGTCGCCTTCTTCAGAATTGGCGTGACTACTGCCTGCTTCCATCTGACGGGAACCACTCCAGAAGAGAGGGACAGGTTGATCAAGGACAGCACCGGGGTGTGGCAAACCGGCACCAGGGTCTTGAGTTGGGCCGGTTTCAGCGGGTCTGCCGGAGATCCAGACTTGATTTTGGCGCTGAGAGAGTCAAACACCTCCCTAGATAAGGGGGGTAAGATAGAAAGACATTCCCCCTCACCTAAGGTGCGACCAACCTGGTCGCAACCACAGTGCCAGGAAGAAGTCCTGCAGCGATGTGTGTATGCAGCATAACGTCACGCGACGTCACGTCTGGCCACAGACAACTCTGCAACTCGTGCAACTGCGGCCTGCTGTTCTGACCTGCTCTGAAGAAGATGGCCCCCTCAAAAGTTCCCCGTAGCTCCTCTAGCAAGAAAGTTGCCAGTAAAGAGCAGAAGAAGCAAGTTACCAAGGAGACTGGTGTGCCGCCCGCCACATTTTTTGGGAGTAAAAAAAAAAGTACGCCTGCAGCAGCACCGTGATCTGCTGGGGACCAAGCTGGGAGCAGCACCCCCGCTCCATTGGGCTCAGTGCCACCACCACCACCACGCCAACTTAAGTCCAAGCCCTTGAGTGCTGCAGAGGCACTTAGTCTAGTTGTTCAATCACCATGGACCAGTGATGTTGGCTCATCGCAAGAAAGTAGCAGCAATGTCCCTCAATCAACACAGGTTGTTGTAACTCATCTGACGAGTGTTGAACAACCACAGCCGCAACAACAACCACATGTGCAAGTACAAGCCCAAATACAAGTGGAAAGAGAGGCAGCGCAAGGAGATGTGCAAGCAGAGGTGCATGGAGGGTCACAAGTGCCCACAATAGTTGTTCCTCCCGAAGTAGGGGCACATCAGGAAATCGACAATCAAGGCGAGGTATCATTTGAGGAAGCCACTCCTCCTGATGATCATTCATTATCTTCCACACCCCTAGCAAGGAAGAGATCAAGGGTGGTGTCTACATCTTCTTCAAGCACACCTACTTCTGATGATACGGATCAAAATTGGGAACCAGCACCACTGCCATCTGAGAGTGAGGCACACCATGATCTGACAAAGGTAGTTAAGCGTAAAAGGAAGCTCGTCCAAGGTCTCATACTTATGGAGTGTGATGAGGCTCAACAAGAAGTGGCGGATACTGCTGCTGATGAATACTCTCACAACGCCGACCCAGTCATCATAAAGGTCACTGCAGCCCCAGCGGGCATGCAGCAAACAGACATTTTGACCCTAGCCCGAGAAGCTGCTGAGCGTGATAGTGATGTTGTCGACGAGGAGGCAGTGGAAACACCACAATCATTGGAGTTAACTAGTATACCAACATGTACCGCTTCCATATTTCTTACTCGCCAGAAGGGACCTCCATCCACCTCGACCTCAATTAGTGGTGGTGAAAGTGCACAACGTACTAAAGTTCGGCAATCCTCATCCTCCATTTCATCTGGCATTAGCAGCATGACCACCACCACCAGTATCGTCGCCTCCTCCGGCCCCCACAGACAATTCAAGTCCCCAGTTTGGGACTTCTTTAGTGTTTGCCCAAAAAGGGAAAACTTCGCCATTTGTAGCATTTGTAAGCATGCAGTTAGTCGTGGTAAGTTTGGTACCAACTATGGTACCGGAGGCCAGAGAGGTCATCTTAGGAGACAGCACGCTGTCCAATGGTTTGCGCACCTAAAGGAGATCAAGGAAGCCCGAATTCGAAGTCAAGAAAACGTTGATGTTTCATCTGATGATGACGAGGAGGAAGAAGACATGTCAAACACTTCACTTACACCCAGTACCCCTGTCAGCAGCACACCCCATGTGAGCCACACTAAGAGTGTGGGAGAGAGTGAGACACCAATGCGAAAAAGTTTATCAGCGAGCGTAACTGGGTCGAAGAAGTCATCATCATCATCCCGTAAATGCTTGGTCCAGGGTAACATTAGAACCATGTTGTTTACAGAAGCACCATATGAACGATATCACCCACTGACTGGTCTGTATAACACTAAGCTGGCTAAAAGGCTAGCTCTGGACCTTCTCCCTTTTTCTTTTGTAGAAGGGATTGGTTTTCTAGAACTAGTGGCAGCGCTCTGCCCTAAATGGAAGGTTCCTAGCCGGTTCTATTTAGCCTGAGTTGCGGTTCCAGCACTACATGAAGATGTGCTGGAGGTGATTGGGGCAGCTTTGCAGAAGAGTGCTGTTCACACTATACATCTGACAACAGACATGTGGACCAGTGGCGCAGGCGCTGATTACATGTGCATCACTGCACACTGGGCCTCTTTTTCAGGGGTTAAAGCAAAGCTAAACGCAGGTGTTGACCCGGACCAAGTTTTTAAAGCTGCTCGGAAACATGCAACACTAGCCATGTTTGGCTTGGAGAAACTTCACACAGCAGAAAACATTTTGAATGAGTTTAACACAAAGGTCTTTCACTGGCTGTCCCCAAAAAAACGCCAGATTGGTTATGTTTCCACGGATAATGGCGCCAATGTAGTTAAGGCCATGGAGCTGGGTCTATATTTCAGAGTGCCGTGTTTGGCACACTGTATAAACCTGGTTGTTAAAAAATTCTTGAGTGATGAAGACAGTCCAGCGTGCGAGTTAGTGGCCACCTGCCGAAGAATGTGCAACCATTTCAGCCATTCGTTTAAGGCCCGGAAACATCTGAGGAGCCTGCTACATGAACGTCTAATGCCAGTGAAAGCACTCATCCAGGAGGTAGCAACACGTTGGAACTCAACCTTCTACATGCTTGAGCGTCTGTACGAGCAGTATACGGTACTCGATCACTATTTCTTAACACTGGGTACAGCTCAGAAGGACCTGAGGCTAGATGCGGCGCAATGGAACCTAGTTAAAAGCCTGACAGACATGCTTCGTCCTTTTGAGGTCTTCACACGTTCAGTCAGCAAGGAGGACTGTAATTTGGGAAAAGCTATCCCATTGTTGCGCATGCTGGAGCACCAACTGAAGGCGGTGTCTTCTATGTTTGAAAAAGATGAAGAAAAGAAAGACGCTTTTCTTTTGGCGGAGAAATTATTAGAGCGCCTACTTGGTGATGAACGTCTTAAAAAGATCCACTCAGAACAGCATTACATTACATTTGTGCTACTATTCTGGATCCACGCTACAAAAAGGCGCAGGCCGGTTAAGCATTCTTTCCTTTTGGTGATCAAGATGTTACAGCAGCAAATTGAAGGAAAAGGCAGTACATCAGCATCAGCAGGCCATCCCGAGTCAAACGAATCCACTTCTGCACCTGTAGCTGTGGCACAAGTGACCTCTCAGCAGTTAAAGACACCGGCAACCGGATCATCTGCACCAGACACAACAGTAACATTGGATGCAGAAGTGGATTGGCTAACTCGGCTTGGGTTTGGTTCTCAAAAGGTCACAGCAAAAAGTAAGCAAAGTGGAGGAACCTTGGAGGACCTTGAGTCGATGGTGCAAGACTATCTGAATGACTCAACAGAGGTCTATGTTAATGCTGACCCATTGGCGTATTGGCATGGGAAAAAAGAATTGTTGGCACAGCTCTCAAACCTGGCTATAAACTACTTGTCTTGCCCACTCACAAGCGTGTCTTCTGAACGTGTTTTCAGTGCTGCTGGTGGCATTGTAACTTCCAAACGGAGCCGCCTCTCGCCCAAAAATGTGGAGAGGTTAACAATGATCAAGATGAATCAGCACCTCATACCACCAGATTACAAAGTACGAGAAATCCCGCCGGATGAAGACGAGCTGGACAGCAACGTAGATGAGGGAATTTCTTCTCTGTTAGGTGACACTGACCTCACCCTGCCTGAATTCGCAGAATATGATGACGAAGCCTTATTCTTATTGACTGACACCGAGCCCTGAAAATGAGACAATGAATCAATAACTTTCTTTTTCGTCCTTATTCACTTTTATTCCTGTGTGTCTGTTTTTCTTTGTTGCGCACAGTTAATATAATTCAAACTTTAATCACCTAATCACAAAAACAAGCCCATCAGCAGAACTGTCTTCACTTGTTTGCTTATTGATTTGAAGGTGCCGCAGTCTGCATTCCTCAGGTTCACAAGTTCACAAGAACATGCTCCTCTATCCTCCTCCTCCAGACTCCTATTTCCCTCAAAGCAGAGGGCTGGATTACGCCCAATGAAGAAAGACTCTGCACTTGTGGGGGTGTTCTACTTCTTTGCGGGTAAGTTGATGGCTCTGGGGCCATTTCTGGGAAGCTCTAATACCGGATACAAGTGGTTTGGACCAAATCGAAGGCAAATTTTTTGGGGGGTTTTCGATGACTTGCTTGCCTTTGAGGGGTTCCGGGTGTTTGTGGGTGAGTTTTGGGGTCTGGGAGCACTGCTGGGACACTCTAATTTTGATTGCATTTGCTTTTCAGGAAATCCGTGGTGGAAAACGGGAGTTATTACCAAGCTGCACAGCGCGTTTGGACCGAAGGCCGAGAAATATTGTAAGTATGAGATTTTCCTTTTTGGCTGTTTGGGGGTGTTGTGCTTTTTTGCGGGTGGGTTTGCGGGTCTTGGAGCATTGCTGGGAAGGTCTAATACTGGATAAAAGTGGTTTGTACAAAATCCATGCAGAATTTATTTTTGCTATTTCTGACATTTTGCTCAATGTAGCGTTTTCGGGGGCCTGTTTGGGGGGCTTCCTGGTGTTTGTGGGTGGGTTTCGGGGTCTGGGAGCACTGATGGCTATGGATACTTTAGATTGCAAGAGGTTTGAAGCAAATCCATGGTGGCAGAGGGGAGTTAGGGCCTAGCTGCAGAGCACGCGCGGAGTGATTTTGGAAATTGCCAAAAAAATGACTAAGTCCCCATTTTTGTACTTTTGCTTTTTGGATGTTTGTGGGTCTTCTACTAGTTTTCACCTGGTTGACGGCTCTGGGGCCATTGCTGGGAAGCTCTAATACTGGATAAAAGTGGTTTGGACCAAATCGGAGGCAAAATCTTTTTTTTAACGTTTTTGCTGACTTGCTTGCCTTTCAGGTGCTCTTTGGGGGGGTTCCAGGTGTTTGTGGGTGAGTTTTGGGGTCTGGGAGCACTGCTGGGACAGTCTAATTTTGATTGCATTTGCTATTCAGGAAATCCGTGGTGGAAAACGGGAGTTATGACCAAGCTGCACAGCGCGTTTGGACCGAAGGCCGAGAAATATTGTAAGTATGAGATTTTCCTTTTTTGGCTGTTTGGGGGTGTTGTGCTTTTTTGCGGGTGGGTTGGCGGGTCTTGGGGCATTGCTGGGAAGGTCTAATACCGGATAGAAGTGGTTTGGACAAAATCCATGCAGAATTTTTTTTTGCTATTTCTGACATTTTGCTCAATGTAGCGTTTTTGGGGGCCTGTTTGGGGGCTTCCTGGTGTTTGTGGGTGGGTTTCGGGGTCTGGGAGCACTGCTGGCTATGGATACTTTAGATTGCAAGAGGTTTGAAGCAAATCCATGGTGGCAGAGGGGAGTTAGGGCCTAGCTGCATAGCGCGCGCTGAGTGATTTTGGAAATTGCCAAAAAAATGACTAAGTCCCCATTTTTGTACTTTTGCTTTTTGGATGTTTGTGGGTCTTCTACTAGTTTTCACCTGGTTGACGGCTCTGGGGCCATTGCTGGGAAGCTCTAATGCTGGATAAAAGTGGTTTGGACCAAATCGTAGGCAAAATCTTTTTTTTAACGTTTTTGCTGTCTTGCTTGCCTTTCAGGTGCTCTTTGGGGGGGTTCCAGGTGTTTGTGGGTGAGTTTTGGGGTCTGGGAGCACTGCTGGGACAGTCTAATTTTGATTGCATTTGCTATTCAGGAAATCCGTGGTGGAAAACGGGAGTTATGACCTAGCTGCACAGCGCGTTTGGACCGAAGGCCGAGAAATATTGTAAGTATGAGATTTTCCTTTTTTGGCTGTTTGGGGGTGTTGTGCTTTTTTGCGGGTGGGTTGGCGGGTCTTGGGGCATTGCTGGGAAGGTCTAATACCCGATAGAAGTGGTTTGGACAAAATCCATGCAGAATTTTTTTTTGCTATTTCCGACATTTTCCTCAATGTAGCGTTTTCGGGGGCCTGTTTGGGGGCTTCCTGGTGTTTGTGGGTGGGTTTCGGGGTCTGGGAGCACTGCTGGCTATGGATACTTTAGATTGCAAGAGGTTTGAAGCAAATCCACGGTGGCAGAGGGGAGTTAGGGCCTAGATGCAGAGCGCGCGCTGAGTGATTTTGGAAATTGCCAAAAAAATGACTAAGTCCCCATTTTTGTACTTTTGCTTTTTGGCTGTTTGGGGGTCTTCTACTAGTTTTCGCCTGGGTTGATGGCTCTGGGGCCATTGCTGGGAAGCTCTAATACCGGATAAAAGTGGTTTGGACCAAATCGGAGGCAAACATTTTTTTGCGTTTTTGCTGACTTGCTTGCCTTTCAGGTGCTCTTTGGGGGGATTCCGGGTGTTTGTGGGTGAGTTTTGGGGTCTGGGAGCACTGCTGGGACAGTCTAATTTTGATTGCATTTGCTTTTCAGGAAATCCGTGGTGGAAAACGGGAGTTATGGCCTAGCTGCACAGCGCGTTTGGACCGAAGGCCGATAAATATTGTAAGTATGAGATTTTCCTTTTTGGCTGTTTGGGGGTGTTGTGCTTTTTGGGCGGTGGGTTTGCGGGTCTTGGGGCATTGCTGGGAAGGTCTAATACCGGATAGAAGTGGTTTGTACAAAATCCATGCAGAATTTTTTTTTGCTATTTCTGACATTTTGCTCAATGTAGCGTTTTCGGGGGCCTGTTTGGGGGGCTTCCTGGTGTTTGTGGGTGGGTTTCGGGGTCTGGGACCACTGCTGGCTATGGATACTTTAGATTGCAAGAGGTTTGAAGCAAATCCATGGTGGCAGAGGGGAGTTAGTGCCTAGCTGCAGTGCGTGCGCGGAGTGATTTTGGAAATTGCCAAAAAAATGACTAAGTCCCCATTTTTGTACTTTTGCTTTTTGGCTGTTTGGGGGTCTTCTACTAGTTTTCACCTGGGTTGATGGCTCTGGGGCCATTGCTGGAAAGCTCTAATACCGGATAAAAGTGGTTTGGACCAAATCGGAGGCAAACATTATTTTGCGTTTTTGCTGACTTGCTTGCCTTTCAGGTGCTCTTTGGGGGGGGGGTCCGGGTGTTTGTGGGTGAGTTTTGGGGTCTGGGAGCACTGCTGGGACAGTCTTATTTTGATTGCATTTGCTTTTCAGGAAATCCGTGGTGGAAAACGGGAGTTATGGCCTAGCTGCACAGCGCGTTTGGACCGAAGGCCGATAAATATTGTAAGTATGAGATTTTACTTTTTGGCTGTTTGGGGGTGTTGTGCTTTTTGGGCGGTGGGTTTGCGGGTCTTGGGGCATTGCTGGGAAGGTCTAATACCGGATAGAAGTGGTTTGGACAAAATCCATAAGGAAAAGCCATTTGGCACTTTTAGTAACTTAGGGTTCGTTAGGGTTAGCCCTAGCAGCAGGATTGCATGTGTTTCGGGGTGTTCTAGATTTTTGAAACTGAGTTCTGGGGTCTTAGAGCACTCGTGGGAATGTGTAATTTTGGTTGCAAGTCATTTGAAGAAAATCCATGGTGGGAAAGGGGGGATTTGGCATAGTTAAAGAAAGCCTTTGCCACTATTCTTAACTTAGGGCTCGTTAAGGTTAGCAGTATTTCTATTGCATGTGTTTGAGTGGGGGGGTTTTCGAGTCTTGGAGCGATGCCTGCTATAGATACTTTTGCTTGCTTGCAAGTGGTTTGAATACAATCCACGGTGGGTAAGGGTGTATTTGGGCCTACTTTTACTTTCAAAGTACGTTTTATCACCAGTTTTCTGCTAGGCCTAGTTTTTTGAGATCTGATTGGGGGTCTTCTACATTTTTGCGACTGGCTTTAGTAAGGGTCTGGGTGGGAGCACTGCTGGGAAGGTCTAATTTTGTTCTAAAACACAGTTTACAGTACACCTAGCTTGAGGGGAAAGATCCGCTAAATTAATTTGCCCATACTTATTTATCCTTCATAAGGAGACTCAGACAGAGTACGCACTTTCAAAAATATTGAACTGTCTATTAGGAAACTCAAAGTGTGACTTTTTGCACTACACAGCGTACATATGTTATATTTATTTATCAGTGGTGTTGTAATATCACTTCCTGTTTTTCGTTCAATAATTACAGGCCGGGTTTCAGTCTGTGCAATGGGGAAAAAAGGATGGAGTCAGGCTTCACATTAGCGAGCCGCACTTCAGCATCCGCCAGGCAGGCAGTGGACAGGGTGTCTTCTGGTCACCAACATTGATGGACCAAGCGTCAGCTGGAATGGAGGAGTGCCGCTAATAAGAGGAATTGTTTGCTGCATGCAACTTACTTACCAAATTCAACAGGACAACTACAACAACATACAGATACAGTATCCATTGTTTTCTTCTATGAGTGTGACTGCATTTCTTGGATCTCTCTCTGCTTCTAAATTGATCCCTACAGCTATTCTATAGGTTTTACTTCGGCTATTTTTTAAACCTAACTTAATGTAAGAAGTGTTTCTCTGAGTGCAGAGATAGGCAAGTGAAAACGCTGCAGCCCTGTACTGTCGCATTCTGTCATTCACGGTTATCGAAAGTACTACTTACTTTTCAGTAACAAGGCATGCAGTAGTGCATGCACTTCCTTTATGTCACTTAAAAGATTTATGGTACGCTTTGTACCCAAAGATTTCTTTATCTTCAATTATTGTTTGTCCATGCTGTGCTTTTTTTTTCTTCTCTCAACAAAACCTACCCAAAAAGAAACCCCCATTCCCATCCATTTTCCAAACCCTAACCCTCTTCCCCCGGGCTGTGTGGTTTTGATTGATGTGTGACTAAATGACATCAATAATTCCACACACTTGCTGGGGAGGATAAGGTCATAGCAACAGGCTGGTGAAGGAATCTGAGGATATATTCTAGACTTACTCAGCTTCAGTACTATTTCTTGTAGTAGTAGCTAATGTCAAAGAAATTCAACGCAAGTACTATTTATACTTTCAATACTTTACCATTTGTTAGGCTACATTGTGGCACTGTTTTAGTGTACTGTCACCTGCTATATTCTCTATCGTACCGTTGTAATGCTACAGTAAGGACAAACCAGGTTTCGTTTTCTTTTTTTCCATAGGCATGCAACTGCCACTGTGTCACACCACTAGTACCACCGCAATGAGGAGGACATTTCATCCGCCCAGGATTGCCAACCTTAATCGCCATTTCCCACGGAGCCAGCCCTGGGCCTAGCCCTACTTTCGCACACAAATTACAGGTAAGATAAACGTTTGGTGGGAGGTAGTATAATGGAGTATTAGGAGAGACAAGAGATTGACGGTAGTACTACTAAAGTCCTAGGACTCTTGAATTCACTTACTCTGTGAGAGGCACTTAGTGTTGAAAACATTTAGCCATTTACACTTAAAGGAAGAAAATGACACAGACTTAAGTTTCAGGAACACAAACTTTCTGTTAAACCCCCACCCACCAGACTCAAAAGCAGTAAAAAACAGGTATGCTCAGATAAAGTTTCAAAAAGTATATTTTTGTAGCCCTAACAAAATAATCTCCCGCAAGACCCTCCCTAACCCCAACAATTGTCCTTCATAAGTCCCAAAAACAACCCAACTCCCAATTCCCACCCCTCAAAAGTCTCTAAAAAAGGGGCAAGGGACACTACGGCAGGCTGCTGTTCACTTTTGCGGCCAGGGCATCATACTCCTTGCGGAGGGTGGCATGGTCGGAGCAGAGGCCCTCCACCAAGGTCTTATACTTTAGGACCTCCTGCTCCAGGTAGGACACTCTGAGGAATAAGCGGTGCTGGCATGCCTTGCAACTCCTGTGGGGGGCAGCTGCTGTCTTTGCTGCTCGGCGGTGGCGGTTGGCTTTGGTAGACCGGCTCCGTACCGCTGGAGCACTGCGCTGGCTGGCAGCCCGTGGGGGCACGGAGGAGGATGCAGCTGTCCCAGTGGATGTTGTACCAGTAGACTGCTTGTCCTCCTCCTCCAGGGCCACCAGCTGCCGATATTCGGCGACAGTGGCATCCAGCCTCCGTTGCCGGGCCATTCGAGCCAGCTCCTTCCTTGATGGTCTCTTTGATTTGGAAGGAGCAACTATATGAAGAAAGAAAGACATAGTCTGTAACCAATGCTCCTTAAGATTAACACAAAATGATTGAGCAGAAAGTTGTGTCACAGTACAAGTAGCAAATTGAAAGCAAAGTACATAACTATTGAGGACAGTATCTATCTAACCTCCCACTTCTTCATCCTTGCTCTAACATTAGTGGGAGTTTAAGGAACAAATTCTAAGAGTACTATGGACTTCCATTACAGTAGACTATGACAGTACACCAGTCTTATTATTCTTCTTCTCTCTTGTTTAGGAAAATTGATACGTTATCTTATGCAAGCCGGCATAATGCCAGCGCAGTGAACTTGCACCCGAGAAAAACAGACGCACACCATGATGAGTGAGATAGACTTGCGTTACTGTACCGGTCCAGTACATGCAGGTGGTGAAGCTCTTACTTTTTTATTATGGGTGGCACTGATAATACTCTGTTAAAAGGGCTACTGCTTAATTAATTTAGCTTTCACCCTACAGTGCAAATGAGTACTAGAAAAGGAAAATGAAGAAGCTAAATAATCTGATTATCTATCACCTCACATGGTATGTAATTGATTACATATGGGATGACTTTAGGTGCTTTGCTTATTATTGAGTGAACAGTGATACACCCACACATGAATGACTTACTACTACTAAACTAAAGTTATTAAGAGAGGTAGTGAGTGTCCACCGTAAAAACCGGATATATGCTGTGCTTGCAGTTGCAATACAAACTACTGCTACTATTCATGGTAGTATTTGGACAAAATTACAACTTCTTTTCCTTGCCTTTCATACACTAGAACGGACGTGCGGGTGCGGTGTTACATGCTCTTCAAAGTAACACTTAGTTCATCCAGTGACCGTCTACTCTCTCTAGATACACATATGCTATCTAAGAGTATAAGCTATCTAAAAGTCAGATAGTACCATTATCCAGGCATCCATCCATTCAAAGTATATGCACACATACAGTTTCTGTTTCACCCACCCAGGCTGTTCTCCTTCCACCCATCCTTGCTTCATCATTCACCCAGCCATGCACCATACCATATTCTTTTCTTCCCAGCCACCTCGGGGACCAAGCAAATACATATCATTCTTCTTTGCCAGTCATCATTAAATTTCTCGTCCTTCCACACTTACTTACACCCTTCTTTCATTTTTCGTTCATCCCATCCATCAAGTTCATCTCAGATCTGATTGGGATTCTTCTCGCCAAGAACTACACAGCTAAGTCGAAGTACATTTAGAGGAGGCTACTACCTGGTTGATTTATAATACACCCGTGCAGATAGCGGGCACAGGCTCCTTGCGCT
Source organism: Lissotriton vulgaris (assembly GCF_964263255.1). Classification (NCBI taxonomy): domain Eukaryota; kingdom Metazoa; phylum Chordata; class Amphibia; order Caudata; family Salamandridae; genus Lissotriton; species Lissotriton vulgaris. The sequence continues at coordinate 211,112,224 of NC_141699.1, read as the reverse complement.
TGCTAGTGCGCCCCCTACCAGAGCCCCAGATAGCACACTCTGCAGTCTTCAATCTCAATAAGTAAGGAATATATAGCTTACCTCTGCCCGCCACCACCGCGTGAACCCTAACAGGCACACTGGTGTCGTCCGGCACTTGCACCGCATCCTCCCCAGAAGTGTTCCCCTCATCCACCACCACCACCTCCGCGCTGGCCCCGCCACCAGATTTTCCACCTACAAAGAACATTTAAGAATGTTAGAATACACCACTCACTACTATATATTATTTGGTATAGGAATAAAGAAATGTTAAAAAAACAGCAAACAATGTAATAATTTGTGGCTGTCTACTCTAAAGTAAAAATGTCCCTTTTTCCAGGGAAGGCTGTTGTCTTTCTGCACTTTTTGGCACAACTGATGAATGCTTGCTTTTTATTTTTAACACGCACCACTTTTTCTCCTAACAGACAGAAGCTTGACTTCTAAGAACACGAGCAAGATCAAGTTCAAACCAGGTGAGAGCTCGGCTCGACCACAAGAAATGTGTCCAATTATTCTTCAGCACTAAGCACTTTTCCATTTTCAGTTAAACGTTTAGTTTTATGACAAACTTGATTTTAATAAATGTGTTTACTTTTAATAAAGCTTTTAAACTTAAATAGACTCTGGGGTTTTTGGTCCTCCAGAATAGAGTGGCTGAGCAAAAGGTTTTGGAATTTTTGCAAGCATGAGTCCTTGCCTCTGACACTTCTTGACTCTGACTCCGTACTCCTGTCCTGCGTTGGATAATCTAATCATCATTGGGGATCAATCATCGGTGACTTTGGGAGCTAAATGTCTCTGCCACACTATCTAGTTAGTAAGGAGATTGGGGGTTCAACTACAAAGTCTGTTATCACTGAGGTATGTGGAAAGTCTAACAGCGCCTATTATAATTGATAAGCTAAGCAATGCATTATTTAGTGTCCATAGTTCTGTTTGTGCAGATTTGTCCCTGCAACAGTAGTAGAATGGATTGTCCTCCTATCCAAACCAAAAGTAAAGTAGTATCTTATTCTTTCTTGGTGGTCATTCACCTTTTTATTGTTGTCAATTGTCAAAGCATAAACATTTAGAAGACTTGAAAAGACAGAATGGACAATCCCAGAGAACTGCACTCAGTGCATAGAGCTATTGCTGACTAGAATGGGAGTCCAATGGAATTGCCAAATGTGCAATCTTAGTTAGCTACACAGACAGACTAATAAGAATAATCTAGTAATACCACAGGGAGTCATAGTCGAGGCAGGATAAGAATTTAGATCCAGTCTACAAGAAGATCAAAGACGATTTAGAAAAAATCGAATGAGGAACGCTAGGAAAAAATAGGTACTCTATATTAAAATTAAAACTTACCGGGGCCAGCAAAGGAGCCCTCGCCTGCCCGATCCTGGCCTGCATCCTGGCGAACAGCAGCCTCCTCCTCCTGTGTCCTCTTGCCCCTGGGGAGAGCTGATGTACAACATGAAAGAAAGAAAGACCAGAGATCTGTCAACCAAATCAAACATTTCAAAAGAACAATAACAAAATATTTTGGCGAAATAGCAAATAGACAACTATTCCACAGGATATATTGACCGATCTCATGTGGTCTACTACGTTATTAGTATTGCTTAATTTGTGGACCGTCGACTTGGAAAGTTCTTATGTAACTCACTAAACAAAGTACTAAAAAGGTTTGCCTAGGACTGGCAGCAGCAGTCCGCAGCACGCAAAGTGACAGACAAAGTCCATCGTGATTGCAGATCAGCGACAACACTAAAGTTTCCTACTACATTAACCAGTCATTAAAATACTCAAACTATCAATCCACCACCACTATTTCTTCTTATTGCCATGTGTACAAAGGAAGGACTGGACTTGAGTCTGTAAGGGCTGATTTAGAAGCCCCTTGCGCTCTTTTGCTCCATTGTTGCGTGACTTTTGTGACGCAGCGACAGAACAAAAGAGGTGCCATGGTGCGGCGTATATTCACAACGTGACGCATATGGGAGATGCATCACGTTGTAAAGCCCTGCGCCATCAGGGGGCGTTCCGGCGCAAGGGAGGGCGTTCCTGTGCAGGAACGCATTGTAAAAAGTGGCTGAGGGAAATCTACAAGATTTCAATCAGTCATTTTGAGGACAATGATGCGTGACTTAAACCCTGCGCCTGCTTGAAGCAGACGTACGGCTTGACGCAGCATTGGGGAGATAGGGCACCCTAGAGCATTGCTGGAGCTGCGCCATCGTTGCGACGCAACTCCAGCAATGCGCCGCCTTTACGGCACAGATGCGTAACGCTTTGGTGACGTTTTGGACCCATGATGGGCCGCATTGTAAATACGGCACACCATGGGTGCTGGTGGCGTGGCGCACAATTACTGGCGCATCCCTGCTACTTTGCAGGGATGCGCCGGTAATTAAAAATCTGACCCTTAGTGTCTAGCATTAGGCAGTTCTTTAAACTACACTCATGCATAATTTCACAGGCCAATGAAATGAGCACAAAATCGAAAACAAATAAGCATAGTAGCAGCATTACTGAGAAGGAGAGCAGTGCACCTGAAATGCACAGAAGATTTTGAAATATAATTTACCTACAATGTAATCAGCAACATTTTTGCTCTTGGTAAAAAACAAAAATGTGCAAGATAATAACACACAGAGCAGGAGAAAACATAGTAAAGAAATAGCTACTACTACTCACCAAGCCCGGGGATCTCAAGGCCGAGCAGGTCGAGCAGATCGCGTTCCCGGTCCAGGACATCCGTCCAGCGGTGGGTGGCCTGGTTGTAGGTGCGCCGGACCCGAGTGTGGTGGTACATGGCCCGGCACACCTTCTTCCACCGCTTCCGGCGCTCCTGGATCCCGTACCCGGATAGCGATCTTGCCGCCTGCCATGATGGTCCTGGGGAGGTGGCGCTGAACATAAAAAGTTAGTGCGGCCACCTCCTCCGGGCAAAGATCTCCCGGGGTGCGACCTGCTCCCCCCTCAAACGCCCGCACGGGAGCCGGGCACGGGGTGTGGGACCCTTCCTCTTCTCGGGATGCTTCCCGGCTCCCTTTACCATGGTCTGGGCAGAAAGGAAGCTAAATAATAACGAAAATAGAATTGGGAAGAGAAGAAAAGAAAAGAGTTTAAAAAAGTAGTTTAAAATTAACCAAAAGTAGCAGAAAACACAAAAATATAGAGCTAGAAAAATAGAGGGATAGATAATAAGTAAAATAGATCAAAAAAACTTCAAACAAGCAAAGGATGGCAGAGATTCAGAGAGGATACAAAAAGCATGCCCAGAACCATAGCAATGAATGAGAAACAAGATGGCCGCGCCTGTTCACGACCGAGTGGGTAAGTTCGCGCAAGATTTTCCCCGCGAACACTCGCGAAATTGTACTAGCGAGCCGCACACTTTGGGAGATTACACATCGCGCCCGGAAATGGAAATACGTCATGCAAACAAGATGGCCACGCCCATGAATGACCCCGAGGGTAACTTTGCGCCGTTGCGCTACAAGTGGCTCGCTAAAACGCACAAAACCTTGCAAACTAACACGCCGCAAAAAAACAAATTGCATATTCGCACGAATTCGCGGCTTCCGAATTCGATCTCACGCAAGTTCGTGTCTTGCGAATCCCGTGAAATTGCAGAAAAACGAGTTTTGCAAAACTGAAAGCACTCAGCAGGTGCAAAAGTTCAAACTCATCATTAGTAACCATTCCCTGTAGTGCTTCCTGACTGGGGCCCCTCCAGAGTTCAGTTGCTAGTTGAAACAATTGTATGACCCTGCTCTGACCCTCACAGCAGGCTCATAGAATAGCTACAAGTAGGCCACAAAGGTCCTGGAAAAAAAAATGCACTGCAACAGAAAGCAAATTACTGATAAGGAAGCAGGTGCCAGACTGGAATTTTAATACAGTGACACATTAATAAACCAACCCCAAATTAATTCATGTCAGTTGAAGCAGGGCAGGTGTGCTTGCTTTTCCCCCCCCATAATCTACAGTGATGATGAACCAGAGGGTGGCATTGATATACCAGAGGGTGGCATGGGTGAAACAGAGGGTGGCAGTGGTGAATGAGAGGGTGCTGGGAACCTGTGATGATGAACCAGACGTTGAAACAACATAGTCGCGACCGTTGCGAGCCGGCAAGTAAGTTCGCAATTGCGAACTGGTACCAAACCCTCGCAAACTGACAGAAACCCTTGCGAACACACAAAAAAAATATCCGCAAATTCGAGAGAATTCGCGGATTTTGCGGATTGTGAGGTTCGCAAATACGCAAATTTGCGAACGCCAGATTTACAAAATTCGGCCATGCTTAGTCAGCTACCAGTTATTAATCATTATCAAATTAGAATTCTTCAACCTTATATTTCCTGGAATCTTCCCCATGGGGTACGTCGATTCTTGTTTCTTCTGAGGCAGGACCTACTCCCTTTAAATGTTCTACTGTCAAAATGGCATGGCTCATCAGTAATGTGTAATTTTTGCAACAAATTTAAACAGGACGTTAATCATGTGTTATTTGTTTGTCCGGCTCTAAAACAACATCGCCTCAAATGGTTGAGACCTACTTGTTTAAGGCTAAATATTGCTTTCGCTTCTGCTCTTTTGGATGCTATCTGTAATCCACCAAATGAGAGGTTTTGCTGTACAATTTTTAACTTTTTTAAAAGTTTTATGGAAATATACTAGATTTGTTCTTTGTATATTGTAATGCCATTGTTTGATGATTTTATGTGGACCTCTGTTATGAGTTCCAAAACATAAATAAAAATAAACTTGAACTTGACTACATCCTCCTCAGGGACCTGAACTTACACCTCGAGAACAACAACAACACCAACTCCACCACCTTGATCGACAACCACGCCAACCTCGGATTCAGAAAGATCATCACAACACCCACCCTCTGTGCAGGCCACACGCTTGACTCCATCTTCTCAGCAAGCTCCCATGTCTCCTTCAGCCACTCCACTGAACCCCATTGGACCTACCATCACTGCTTCCACTTCACCTTACGGAAGCCCACCACGTACCAACGCACCCAACAGATCCCTTGCCGCTGCTGGAGCAAAGTCACCGAAGACCAGCTAACAACCACCATCGCCCGAAGCCCACCCACCGACCCCGACACCGCTGCCCGCAAGCTCAGACAGTGGTTGACGACTGCCTCAACACCCTCGCCCTATCAAGAAACCCTCCAACAGACACACCAGCTAGAAAGCCAGCTGGTTCACTGAGAACCTCCTGGCCTCCAAGCAAACTTGCAGAAAACTAGAGAAGACATGGCACCGTGAACCGACACCGGACAACTGCGCAGCCCACAAGAACGACATGCGCCAACACTGTAACTTCATCAGAACTGCCAAAAGGGCCTCCTTCAAAGACCGCCTAGATGACAACGCACACCATAGCAAAGAGCTCTTAAACATCATGAAGGAACCCTGCAACCCCAGCTCCAACACCAATGACATCCCACCTTCGCAAGACCTGTGCGACTCCCTTGCCACCTTCTTCCATTGCAAGATCGCAGACATCCATGACAGCTTCAACGTCATGACCGCCCGACAGCCACTGAGACCCCCGTCCTCACGACCACCATCTGCACCGATCCCCTGCTCTCCTGGACCAACATAAGTGACGACGACACCATCTAAATCATGAACACCATCCACTATGGATCTCTGTCAGACCTATGCCCACACCACATCTTCAACAAAGCCAGCACCACCATTGCACCCCATTTCCAGAAAGCCATCAATATCTCCTTCAAGACAGCAACCTTCCCGGAGAGCTGGAAACACACCAAGATCAATGCCTTACTGAAAAAAAAAACCAAGGCTGACCCTAAGGACCTCAATAATTTCCGGCCCATCTCCCTGCTCCCGGCAAAGGTCATCGAGAAGACCGTCAACAGACAACTGATCCGCTACCTCGAGTAGAACAGCATCCTGGACCCTTACGAGTCCAGGTTCCGCAGCAACCACAGCACTGAAACTGCCCTCATCACCGCCACCGACGACATCAGGGCCCTGCTGGACAATGGCGAAACCACTGCTCTCATCCTCCTGGACCTGTCAGCCGCCTTCGACACTGTCTGTCACTGCACCCTACGCACACGCATGCATGACGCAGGGATCTGAGACAAGGCTCTGGATTGGACCACATCCTTCCTTTCCAGCAGAACCCAGAGCATCCGCCTCCCCCTTTCCTCTCCGAAGCCACCGAGAACATCTGCAGCGTACCCCAGGGCTCAGCCCGACGTTGTTCAACAGCTACATGGCACCGCTCACCCACATCGCCCGACTGCATGACCTCAACATCATCTCCTATGCCGACGACACCCAGCTGATCCTATTGCTCACCAAGGACCCCCTCACTGCCAAAACCAACCTCCACGTAGGAATAACAGCCGTCGCCGAGTGGATGAAGAATATCCCCCTTCCCTATGTATATAGAGATAACTCTAATCACTAGTATATGCAGTAGACTTTTGTACTCTCTACCATTCCTATGTGACTCTTAGAGTATATCTATTCATATCCCTTCCCTATGTATATAGAGAGAACTCTAATCACTAGTATATGCAGTAGACCTTTGTACTCTCTACCATTCCTATATGACTCATAGAGTATATCCATTCGTATCTCTTCCTTGAGTGACTTTACTATTTGTACACTTGCAATTTTTCTTTCTGTTTATATCTCTTCTTTGTGTGACTTTACATCTTGTACAGGGCTGAGTTATGTAACTGACTTATTGAAAATATCCCCAATAATATGCTGGTTTAAAATCTGGCTCAATCAGGAGATCTCCCTGAACCATATGATTTTAAAAGACTGCCTAGCTCTAGATAAGGTTAGAAAAATACTATGTCTAGTATACATTGAATCCACCCTTAAAAAAACTTGGTAATCATAGGCTTTTTTTTAGCACCGAACACCATTAAGAAAGAAGATGTTAATCTGATTAAAAATGCCATGGCAAACTATCTTTCTTCTGAAAGGGAGGAAGTAGAGCTGAAACAACCTATGGTAAGAGCGAATTATGGTCTGGTGACCTCACCGGGAATCGAGCCTTAGTGACACCTCGTTTTCATCGGCATTTACTAACCAGATTCCGACTCAATATAATCCACCTTACACTGGGTGATTTCCCTAAATGGGGAATACCAAAGGAAGCTGAACCTTGTAAGTGCGACAATATTTCTTTACAAGATACCATGCGTTTTATAATGTTCTGCGAGTAATATACAGACATCAGGAAAAAGTATCTGGTACCAGTGTTAAGGGGTGCGGGGTTTGCACAGGTTAGGCCGACACTCCTTTTTCTGTAGCTTCTGGGAAGTATTAGAACCACTTTTCATGTTGCAAACTTTCTAGTGGCAGCGGTACGTATTAAAGGGACGAAGAAAAGATTAGGTCTTATGGGAGCTGTAGTTTGAGTTCGATAATGAAGGAATATGTTGTTTGTCTTTTAGTCATTTGTTTATGATACTGCTTGTTAATTTTATTTTTTGGAATTTCGAATAACTTTTTAATGTATTTTTAAAGCTTACCCACATAGGGAAATATTTGAGTGTCAGTACTGTTTCTTGATTGTAGTCCTATGAAATGATTTTTAAACATAATAGATTTTAAGAAACCTATTTTTTTTAGGTTCTGATTACGATATGGTATTAATGTGTTGAATATGTATCTGTGCCTTTTTATGATATTAATTTATCGAATAAAGTATATGACTAACTGACTGACATCTTGTACATTTGCAATTTTTTCTGTTTGTATCTTTTATGTAACGCATGTAATCCTTAGTCCTTATGTTTTTACTGGTTCTTATGCAAAGCGCACTGACACCTTCGGGTAAAGTTTGCGCTATATAAAATCACATTAAATAAATAAATAAAAAATAAAAAAAGCTAAACTCGGACAAGACAGAAGTCCTCATCCTCGGCTCCACCTCCTCTGCCTGGGACGACTCCTGCCGGCCGACCGCACTGGGAACAACACCAACACCCACTGACCACGCACGCAACCTAGGGTTCATCCTCAACTCTTCTCTCTCAATGACAAAGTAGGTCACCGCCATCTTGTCCTCCTGCTTCAACACCATCTGCATGCTCCGCAAGATCTACAGGTGGATCCCCACCGAAACAAGAACTGTCACCCAGGCCCTTGTCAGCAGCAGGTTGGACTACGGAAATGCCCTCTACGTAGGAGCCTCAGCCAAACTCCTGAAACGACTACAACGCATTCAGAACGCCTCTGCACGTCTGTTCCTCGACATCCCTTGCCGCAGCCACATCACACCCCTCCTGAAAGACCTGCACTGGCTCCCCATTAACAAGAGGATCACCTTCAAGCTCCTCACCCCCGCACACAAGGCACTCCACGACACTAGACCTGCATCCCTTATCAGACGGCTCACCTTCTACACCCCCAACCGCCAGCTAGGCTCCACTGACCTCTCCCTGGCCAATGTCCCCCGCATCCGAAGAGCAACCTCCGGCGGCAGATCATTCTCCCACCTCGCCGCCAAGACCTGGAACACCCTCCCGATCCTCCTACAGCAGACCCAGGACCTGCTAACCTTCAGAAGACTACTCAAGACCTGGCTATTGGAGCAGTAGCAGCACCATCCCCCACCCAGCACCTTGAGACCCCCACAGGTGAGTAGTGCGCTTAACAAATGTTCTGATTGATTGTTTGATTGATCACTTACAGTCGCTGTGGCGTGTAGAGTCAGGGTCACCAGAGCTACTTGTTGGCAGTCGATGCTGGTGCCAAGATCTTAGCGTGAACGGGCCCATTCGCAGTCGCAAAGAGCCCAAAACTTCAGATTTCTCCTTTTCTTCTAGGAGGAGTTCAACGGATATCACACCAAGGGGCCAAGACCTGGAAAACACCTTTTGGGGATCTGGAATACACGCCAGGACAGGCCAGCAGGCCTCTTGCGGGTCCGGTTGTAGGTTCAGTCGGGTTCAGTTGCAGCAGGTCAGCTGGGCAGTTGCAAAGAGGTCTCTGGAGCTTGTTGTGTGCCTCTAGCTCAGAACAGGATGCCAGGAATCTATTGAGAAGTGGGTCCGAGGTTCCTATTTTTATTCCAGGTGCCCCATTTGAAGTGGGAGAAGCTTTTGGAGTTTTCCACCTACAGAGGCATGTTGAATTTCCTGCCTCTTTGCCCTGGTCCAAATCTGCCTGAGGCAGGTGCGCAACACCCATTGGGCTCATGGGGCTTCAGCCCCCCGTCGTGTTTGTCACACAGCTTTGCGGGCTGGCGACCATCTAATTGCAGCCGCACCTGAGTACTTAACAGGTCTTTAAAAGACCTTTTACTTGTAAATTAGTCTTTTGTTCTGTTTTCACCCCTTCTTTCAGTCACTCACTCTGTCTATGGTTGGAAGAATTAGCCCCCCCAGAAATATTTTTCAGCCTCCCCAAAATTTGGCTCTAGTTGCCCGCCTGGCCTGAGGGCACAATAGGCTAGAGTGAAGTGCTTTGTGAGGGTACTGGGCCAGTGGCAGAGGTAGGTTTTGTAATTGTGAAACATTTTTTTGAAAGATTTTTACTACCAGGATATATAAACTTAAATGCACATGTCCAACTTTTTAAACACAACGTACCCTGCCCAATGGGCTGTTTAGAGTCTAACCTAGAAGTCACTTAAATATATAAAAATGGAAGGTTTTGGCCTGGAAAAAGGTTTATGTTGAGAATTGCTTTTCCAAGGCTCGCAAATTGTTACAGGTGTGCAAGAAATATTACTGCTGACATCTGGAGAGAAACACATGGGCTATGGCAGTTGATTTCGAGGGCATCAACGTAATGTCAATTTATTTATTTTTAATGTATAGGTTACAAATCAAATGCACTGTTACCTATGGTTTAAGGATTTAAAGCTACAGTGAGAATTAAAAAAACTTGCGTCTGGAGTGTGGGGGCAAACTGACAAACTGGAAGCCTGAATGCAATGTCAGAGGTCTCATGGGGCAAAATCAAGCTTTATGGTTTATGTGCATTCCATTTTTTTTTTCACCCGCCGATCTCCCTAAAAAGCACCATGTTGCAGAGACGTTTTAAGGGAGGGGCAGAGTGGGCAAATGCCCAGGGCCCCCACCTTCTAATGGGCCCCCTGGGAAAGTAACATTTCTTTCTGTCTCACATTTGCCTGTTCCTCCATGAAAGCCTTTAATGTATTCAATATTATTTGCCATTATGGGCTTTGAATTAGCAGAAAATGAGTAATAAAATGAAAGCTGTTACAGACAGGGGCCCATAAGCTATGCCTTCTGGCTATTAAACAAGCTTTCGAAGAGTGGAGACAATATTTGTTTGGAGCTTTACATAAAGTTACTGTTCTTACAGATCATAGAAACCTACTGTTTCTGAAATCTGCATGAGCATTGTCCACCAGACAGTTATGATGGACTTCTTTTTTTAGCGAATACAACTTTGTAATCCAGTTTCAGCCTGGTAGAAAACATGGGAAAGCGGATGCGTTATCCCGATTGGGTTATGAAAATGTTGAACAAGTGCCCGACCCACCACCTATCATAGCTGCAGAACGTATTTTAGGGGCATTAACTTTAGAAGAGGAGTATTTGCAAAAAGTAAAAGGAATGCAAGAATCAGAGGAGCTTAAGACTTGGGAAAAGAAACACCTAGGGAATAGAATCGACAGACTCTTATACATCCAAGGTAAACTTACGATTCCCACCTCTGAATTGCAAGAACAGGCCCTGAAGTGGTGTCATGCCCATGTACTTGTGGGTCATCCCGGTTATAAAAAAACGCTAGACTTAGTACGTCGCTATTTCTGGTGGCCCTCTTTAGTGACTGTTGTTCAACTCTATGTCCAACGATGTTATGTGTGTGTGCTCAAGGCAAAAGCTCACATCAAGCTCCAGCTGGCCTTCTACTCCCCATGCCCACTCCTCCAAGTCCATGGCATACTGTTTCAATGGATTTTAAAACAGACCTATCTAAGACTACAAAAGGACACACTGTAGTATGGGTGGTAGTTGACATGTTGACAAAATTGACCCACTTCACTCCCTTGAAATCTCTTCCCTCTTCCCAAGACTTGACTTGGTTGTTTGTGCAGCATGTAGTGAGGTTACATGGTTTACCCTCTGTTCTGATTTCGGACCGGGGTCCCCAGTTTGTGTCTAACTTCTGGAAAGGGGTAGGCAAACTCTTGCACATAGACATGTGGTTTTCCTCAGGACATCATCCCCAAACTGATGGGCAGACCGAAAGAATTAACCAGTGTCTAGAACAGTATCTAAGATGTCAGCTGTTACAGACCCCAGTAGATTGGGATAGATATTTATGGGCAGCGGAGTTTTCAATTAATAATAGTGTACACTCCTCCACTGACTATTCCCCTTTCTTTGTTTCTGATGGATTCCATCCTCTTTTTCTAATGTCACATACTCCAACCTCTGCACTAGTCCCCGCTGCTAAGGAGTTTATTACACAACTCCAGGAGATACAAATAGCAGCACCAGTAAATCTTCAAAGAGCCAAATTGCCATATAAGAGGAGTGAAGATGCTAATCGTCGCTCAAACCCTGAACATGTTGTAGGGGATAAAGTTTGGCTATCAACTCGCCATATGCAGATCAAGGCATTACCAAGTTTAAACCTCGATATAGGTCAATGGTATAGGTCCTTATACCATTGTCAAAGTGATTAATCCTATAGCCATGAGGTTGGAACTCCCTGCTATGTTGTAGGGGATAAAGTTTGGCTATGAACTCGCCATATGCAGATCAAGGCATTACCAAGTTTAAACCTCAATATAGATCAATGGTATAGGTCCTTATACCATTGTCAAAGTGATTAATCCTATAGCCATGAGGTTGGAACTCCCTGCTACCTTAAAAATACATTCGGTATTTCATGTATCTTTGTTCCTGTTGCGTCGGGTACCGAACTACCAGCCCTCCCAGTCCCTCGAGAAGTTGACAAAGAGGAGGAGTTTGAAGTTGGGGCCATTGTGGACTCTAGGAGAGTACGAGGGAAACTCCAATATCTCATTCATTGGAAAGGGTATGGGCCCGCAGACAGGACCTGGAAACCTGTAGGTCATGCCCATGCTCCTCGTTTGGTACGGCTGTTCCATCGTAAATACCTGTGGAAGCCCAAACCTGCAGGGGGTTCCGTAGGGGGGATATGCTGTCATGGTTGCGCCGGAGCTAGAGTGCATGCCACCTTAAAGAAGGAGGTGAGTCGGAGTCGGAGTCTCTGCCTGTATAAATCGCGACACGTCACTCACACAGACGCTTTGCGTTCTAGTTGTTGCCTCTTGTCGTCACTTCCGGGTTTTGTCTTTCTCTTCCAGGTCCTGAATTACAGCATACTAGCGTTTCGCCTGGTTCCTGTTTTCCATGTCGGGAGTGGTGGTGTGCTGATCTTCTGTTTCCCGATCACTGAAATCACTGAAGACGGCTTAGGACTTCCCTAACTTTCCTCCCTTCTCTTGTTACCTTCGTGATGAGTTTCTCAATTTGCCGGTAACGCGCTAGCGCTTATCAGGTGGTCTGCTCTCCCTAAGGCTCCCTTGGCTTGCTGTACCGGGGTTCTTTTCAGCGGCGTTCTGGCATCTGCATTCTCCTTATTGTTATTTCGTGCTCAGTACCCTCTCACCTTATTTAGCATATTTTATGTGGTGTTCATTATACAACAAATAACCAGTTACCCCGGCTTCTGAAATTAAGGAGCTCATGGCTGGCCTTTGAAGGAGCTCTCGGTCTTGGGAGTTGGCAGTTGTTTTTAACTCTCTCTTTGAGCTCTATACTATTAAGTTGGCTTAATTGTTAGATGGCTACTCATTCCAATTGCGTTGGTCATTAAGAAAGGTTGTGCTGCTAACAACCCAAATATATTTATTTTCTTCCTTAAGCCATCATGCATTACATGTTCCTCATACATTCCAGGGGGTAAGAATTGAAATTACTATACTTTATATTATCCTACTGTGGCTTAGAGTGTTTAGGCGCTAACATTATCTTTATTTGTATTTAGGAACATTGCACCAGTTGCCCTATTTTTTTAATTTTATTGTGGACACAAGCGGAAGAGGGAAGATTTCCAGGTAGAAATATTAACAGATTGTTGGTTTTGTATGTTTATTCAAACTGCTAATGTGACCTTCTGTTTGCAGGAATTCTTCCGGATCCTAGTGGAACTTTTTGTGGTGTTGGACGTGTGCCGAACCTGCCCTGTCTCTCCCTCCCTTGTCTCCCCTCTTCCCCCTATTCACTGGCACTGCTTTGACCTTGTTGTGCGGGCAAGTGGTAGAGGGAAGTTTGGATATATTCATCTGGCTCCTGCTTCCTGCCCCTGCGGAGAACTCAGGTGAGCCTGACAGAAACTGCCTTAGAATGAGTGGAGACACTGACAAAATAAATAGCTGATTTGAAGCGTGATATCTCCGACGATAATGCATTAACTAATGTCAAGGAGTCATTAGAGAGGTTGGAGAAGACCATCAAGGAATTTAACATAAACACACAACCAAAGAAACTAGACAAACTCTCTAAGGATATCCGGTTTTATGACAAAAAACAAACGTATCCCTATGTGCAGGAGGACTACTTCAAACAAGACCAACAGGGCTGCTTCACTAACAGGGGCAGACGAGGTTACAGCGGTAATCGGAGATTCACAACCATTTCGGAGTCATCAGTCTCCTCAGGCAGTGAGGGAGACCAACCAGGTACCAGTTCTGTATATCAGTACAAGGACAGTTGGTACCAGCCCCAGCCAGGACCTTCTTGTTTAGAGGACGCCAAATGGAGGCCGCCGAGGGGCAGGAACCCAAACTGGAACAGAGGTCCACCTCAACAAGGTGAAACCTGGGATGGAGGAAGACAGCTGGGTCAGAACCAGAATCAGAAACAGGTCTAGTACCCACAGGAACAACACAGAGAGATACAGACCAGGCAACAAGTCTACAGATGGTAGCCAGCAGGAAGGATCTAATTATCAACCTTTCCACACATGAGCTGACCAACAATGAGAACTCGATTTTGAGTAACGGCATATCATTTGTGCCAATGACATATCCCAATAAGTTTATTATCAAGACTGAACTTCATTGGTTCTTCAGAAAGATCAGGTTGAGATACCACTTCAGGCACTCCCCGTCATCGCCAATAACGTCCCACACTTGGCTGAGGATTCCATTGAGTTTTACTCCGACTTCCCAGATCGTGACCCATCGCATCCTGACATACAAAAGTATGATTTTAAATGAGGCTCTCGAGATATGCTCAACTAGGAAATATGTAAAACACAATGTGATGGCCGCGTAACGAGAAGCTTTGAATGGCCTTAAAAATAACTATTCCATTGTGATCAAACCTGCTGATAAGGGGGGGGCTAATGTGGTCCAAGACATTGATGCCAATAAAAGAGAGATCTACTTCCAACTGCGAGATGGAGTCAGCTATGCTAAGTTAACTCACAACCCGACAAAGATGATTAGTACCATGATTTTACGGACTACTGAAAAAAGGCAAGGAGGCAGGTTTCCTATCAGACCTGAAATTTCAATACCTAAACCAAAAACAGCCCCGTTTGCATGACACTAGGGGCTAGTGACCTTTAGGTGTGGTATTTCAGAAACTGTCTATTTGACTCAGATTCCCTTTCTTTCAGCCACAGGTTACTAATCCACTGTGCCCTTCGTAATCTAACCCACGAACACCTGCGTATATTCTGAGTAAGTTTGTGTGAGCTTTGGATATATTCATCTACTCCTCCTTCTTCTAGTGATTATATCCTAGTGGTTACGTCTCTATCTCCCTTTCCCCTGTTGGAGCGTTTGAGGCCCAGCTTCCATATCTTCAGCTTGAAGGGATCACGCTGTCTTTATTGGTAAATAGGCCTTTAAATGATAACCCAACAATATATTCACCTATAATACATCACCTCACTAATTTCATCCCATTGTCCTAGGGTTCCTCCCTTTTCCTTCAACTCAGTCCTGATGAAGACCCCACCCTCAAGGCGCAAAGTTTCCTGTTTACTATAGGGGTCGAAACATTTACAGTTTTGTTGCTTCGTTGTCAAACATGGATGACAGAGATTTGACATCTGCATTTATTTTGTTATGATTTGTCATATGTATACAGGCCAGTCGCTCTGGCTGGATAGGTTGTAAATATTGATTGCTGATATATATATATATATATATATATACGCACTACCTTCCCTCCTCACATCACTACCACAAATCCCTCCCATGCACTTACCACCCCATTCTGGATGCACCTTTTTTATCTAAAATTGTCCAACGTGACATACATTGTGTTCTATAAGTTGATTAACTCCTGCTTTGTTATGAAATAAAATCATAATAATTGTTGGTACAATTTCTTGGTGATGTTTAATTTTGATGAATTAATCTAGAATCTCTGCATTTGTATATGTTTTGACTGTTCATGATTGGTGAAGGGACATTACTGCATCATTGCAAACCATTTCTCATACATTGTAAAATAAAAGTTCCTGAATTTCTCCTCATCATTTCTTTGCTTACCAAGTGGCAAGCACTCTAACATGGAACATGTTGCAGTGCCTAAGCCACTAAAATTGTCGCCCAGCCTACTCTCAAGGAGATGCTTCACATCTATACTGATTATGCTAAGCACTTGGTAGACAAGGGCGTTTTTTCGGACTCTAGTTTTTTTTATTAAGTCTACTACAGCAGTTATGCTTTCCTGTAAAAATCTAAGAATTCAGTAAAGTGTTTTTTTTTTCTAATCACTATCAATATGTGAACAAACAATCTCATATTTCTTGCCTTTGGCATCATCACTCAACTAAAGTGTTGTAAACTGTTGCCACATGGATAATATAACCTTCATGGCCTCTAGGACTGAGAACCACCAGCTAAGTGACACAGTTGGTATGACTTTTTATTTGATGCCACACAAAGAACAAAATGAGAAATATTTGTGTTTTAGTTTCAGGGCATAACAAAACAGTCCACTAGAAGGGGCTAAACAGTCAATAGCATTCTTTATTAGCTCTGAAGATTGTAAAGATGCTTTCAGCATACCATCTAACAAGTGGCAAGGATCTCTTATAGGGAAACACCATCTCAGATTTCGATTTTGATAGGTCATCACACAACTTTTTCATATACGTAGCTGAATCACTGCAAATACAAACAATGTCACTCCAATCTTTGTTAAACTTGGTAAGAACTTTTTGCAGCAGCATTCTAAGTGACACTACATTCTACGTTTCCAAAAATCTGGTGCCATGTTTTCACCAGGATCCCAGATGCTTTGCGACTGCACTCTTTTCACATATACTTGTCACTATATCTTGCATTGAAAGTATAAAGCCTGGGCTATTTGGCAATTCACCTACTACCAATACTGACTCACTAGAAAAGGGGGATGATGCATCAAGGGTTTTTACCCATTTTCTGTGGGTAAATGTGATGGTACATATTGGGAAAGATTCTTATGAAACCTACATTCTTCCTATCAGTGAACGACTAAAACGTAGCCCAAAAATCAAATATGATTTTGACATTTCCTTACTCTCTACAGTTTATAAAATAAATAAACAACACCTAACACAAGACCACAGAACTGAAAAAAAGGATGAAGAAACAATATTTTAGTGACATCCCTAAACCTTAAAACCCGAGCAGAATAATGTTAGCCCAGTCTTTCTTACTGCTACCTTATATAACAAAATTACATTGTATTGGCACATTCAGGAAGAAATAAAAATGACTCTTTCAATCTCCTTTTCCTTTCTTTGAATGGCATTTAGTTTGCTGTTCTGCAGGGAATTTTTCAATGTTTATATGTTTACACTGGTGAGGGCAATTTCCCTACCGGCAAGGTTCTATCAGTTATATCTAAAACCAGACGGCCTAATTTTATCTGTAGCTGAAGATACAACGTTGCTCAGTGAATAACTCCTGGATGTTAGTGTGGTCATGCCATTATCAACCACAGCCAAAGCCTTTTTGAAGTTAATTCTGTCAATTTCACACAATCTCTCCTCAGCTTCCTGTTGGGAGACTTTACGAATTTCATTATAAACAGTGTATAAGAAGCGTTTCTGATGAGGCTTTCGGAGACCTAATAAAAAATCTGTATGATCCATGTCTTCTGAGAGTAAGGACAAGTTTTGTTTCACCTAAGACAGTGTTGAGGTTCTTAGCCAATCTAGGCATAACTTCCCAACACTGTATGATGTCACCACCCAGGGATGTTTTCATTGGACATAGCGTGAGTCAGGCTATGGATACTAAACCCTTCAGTGGTAACCTTGAATTTTGACTGACACCTATTTGTGTCGATAGGCCAAACTAACCATCCCTTCCAATTGAGGTCTGTTAGATTGTATGAAACTTCGTGCATGATGTCATCTAGTGCTCCCCTCTATTTTCTGTAAATTGTTTCATCCGTCAAAGTGTGTTAGAGAAGGAATATGAGGTGTATTGAGGTCCTTAATCTTGGCTAACCCAAGACAAGAAGTTTGTTGCACAGTGTTTTTTAGGAAAATCATCTGTTGTGGTATAAGGCATGCTCTAAATAGTGCCTCAGTTCCCTGAACTTGCCAGTCCTTAGTACCCCAGACTGATTTTATGTCAATGCTGTCTTTCCATGAGTCCAAACACTGTTCAGACAGTTGAGCAATGAAAGATGATGAATATATCTGTTTCATGTTAGTGAGCATATTTTCCCACAGATGCAGGTGCAAGCTTATAATAATATGAGCATGATCTGATGTATTAAACCCATAAAAATAAGCTAACTTTTGTGCAAATGTTTGTGAACTATCTTTCGGTAGTGTTGGTCAATGTTCTCTTTGATGGTATGTGAAGATATTACGTGGTGCACTTGTTTTATGCAGAAAGTGATGACCATAATGTTGATAACAGTACATAATATCAAAATCAGGTGAGCCATCATACATTTCATTTTTCGAAAATGCTGCTGAGAACAGTTTCAAAATTCCAATTGTCAGAATATTCACTTGATGATATCATTTAAAGAAATTTTGAATACATGTGGTATTTTTTTAAAAGTTTAGTGGGACCAAATACATCATATGAAACAGTATCCCAAACTATTCCATCAGGCACTGGAACCGCTATAATGTTCACATAGGACAGGTCTCTTAGTTCACGATGAGATGATGTATGATGTTTGAATACCAAATTCACTTGTGATACTGCAGTGTGTTCTGGGAGATTGTGTCCATTCACAAGTAAGGGAAAGACAGTCACAAAACCTATCCAGAATAGTATGAACAGAATTCCTGTTATTATCCAGAGCTGTAGCCATGGTAAGACTAGGTATGTCTTCTTCAGAAAAATGTCAAAATCATGAAGTTGTTTTTTGTGGGAAACTGAAGCTGGCGGTGACTAACGCTCACTTGGAGCAAGAGCAAAACTGTTGAAATCGATAAAGTAGCCAGATGCAGTTCAATCTATCTTTGGTAGCTCTGCAGGTATTGATGAACTGGCAGTTGTCTCCTGTGGAGGCATAGTGATGGATGTAGATGTTGGTGGTAGGCCAAATTTATATTTGTGTTTCATTTGTATTATGTTGTATTTCAATTCCAATTGGGACAAGTTTCATTTCATTGTTGGTAACTCCATTACTACCTAGGGAAGACTCTTCAAATGTTATCAGTCTTTCTGGTTGAACCTCCTGTATGGTAGCAAGAGGAGGGCAGCGGCTACCTAGGAGCCCACGTGGCCTCCTATTCAGGATCAGCCACATAGTGTGGTTTAATCAGATCAATCAAGACAAATCTCTTCTCTTTTTTGCCGGCAGGAGGTGAAAGAAGTACTGTTCTTGTTCCCTAGACAGCTAGGACAGGGACAGGCTTTCTGTATGATGACCCACAGTCTTTCTTGTCCACAATCTTTTCCCTGACAGATCCCGACTTTTGGGGATCCAGGCAGGTCTTGCAGTTACTGATTTTACTTTCCCAGTGCCGGTGCGTTTCACTTGCATGTTGCTTTGTAGTGCCTGGAATTCATTAAGATCCTGTAAAACAGCCGAAAGTTTATTGATATCAAAAGGTTTTTCATCCACCTGTGCTTTCATAGTCGACATCAGGTACTCACATTATTGTCCCATATAGGACTTTGTAAGGGGTGACACCACCTAGGGAACTTCTTTGCATATTATTCAGTGCCCTTTGTGCGCCATACAGGTGATTGACCCAACTACCACCCGAATCTAAGACTGTTAAAGAATGCTTTAAGTCCAGTGTTTTCCTCTCCATTATCAAATTCACCTTGGGATGGTACAGAGAGGAGTACTGAAATGCAACACCCAAACTTCTTCTAGCTTCCTTGTAAGCCCTAGAGCTAAACGTGGGGGCACGGTCAGAATGTAATGTGCCAAATGCGTTTGTCCCTATGAAGACTCGCAAAGCTTTTAGAACAATTCGAGCATCAGCTGAACGCTGAGGCCAAACCCACAGGAATCTAGAACATGAATATACTGCCTAATTTGTGCTCCATGTTTGGTATAGCTCTATCCTCCGATCCTGGAATTTGAGCATACGGAAATTTTTTCACATCTATCTTGTAGGAGTACTTGAGTGAAAAGCCTTTTGGCAAGGCTGTGCTGTTCTTGCATGAAGCATTAACAGCTATCATTGGGCTTCCGTCTATTATTGTGCTTGAACTAGTGATTTCAGCTACTCCAGCTGTTCATACTGCCCCTATTGCGGCTTCATCAGCCAATGAATTCCCTTCAACGTGAATGCCATCACGTTGATGACTCAGTGTGTGTATCACGTGAGCCTGTGGCAAGTCTGTTTTACTTGTTCCAGCAATTTGTGCTTTATTGTGTAACCTTTTGAGTCTTTATAAACCCATTCTGATCCCAATAGTGAAAATATTCGTTAAAAGTTTGGACACGATAAAACGAATCGCACACTATAAGTGTGGGGAACTCCTAAACTGAGAATTATCCTCACTTTAAGACTTTCGGTATGCACAAAAGACATTTTGGAATCCTAAAGTTGGGACTCCTAACTTTTGTGAATACCGAAATGAGTAAGTGCCTTATGTGAATACCAAAATGAGTAAATGCCTTCTGTGAATACGAAAACGGTAGTAAGTTTAGGATTTTGTCTTAAGTTATTCTGTGAATCGGGCCCAAGAATTATGCAGCACTTAATTAGGTAAAAGTTCAATACCAAAACCAGTTATGTAGTGCACTGGCACAGTAAATGGGCCATGAAACCACCTAGCACACATTAGTAAGATAAAACACTCACCAGCGTGAGGTTTTATCAGTAACAAAACTTCCAAATTGCCAAATAGAAAACCCACCTCTATCCCGTGCACCAGCACTCCAAGTGCTAAATAATTGGCTGCAAAAAAAGCATGTGATGTATCAATATGTTAAGTAATGTATTTTCATCAGCAGAATATTTTAAAGTGCAGGATGTGGAAATCATACGTGTTTCCTGTAATGTTTAAATGCAAACTTATGAACTCTGTTATGTTACATGTTGTATTCAGACATTAAGAGGTTTCAGGCACTCAAATTAAGCTGCTCCCAAACAGAAACGTGCACTTCCTTAAATTGCGAGCAGGCGGGATGTTTCAGGCAGTAAGTGGAAAGAAACCTTCGCACTTTTTGGCGGCGTGCGTTAGAAACACACTTTGCATCTTTACATTCGGCACCCATTCGGGTATGGCAAACTCTAAATAGCCACACCCTGCTTCTAGAAGGCGCTTAGCCTTCTGCTGCTGATAGGAACAACACCTGATTCCGGTTTAAACTTGTCTGCACACTCTTCTCGTCGAGGGTCTTCTGAAGGAGCCTTGGAACCACCTTAAAGGAAAGAAAGAAAGAACAAGCTAAGTACCTTTTAATTGAAAATCCATGATGGCCAACGCAAGAAAGTTACAGCGCTATTTGAAATAACTCGTAAAAACTGTTTTTGGAAAAAACTAACATTGTTGCCTGAATTTAAAGGGAAAAACAGAGAGGACTTTTTTCAATGTTACAGATTTTGATTTAGGAAAGCACAAAGAGTTTTACTGGAAATGTTTATGTTTATTTAGAGTGTTGTATATATTTCTGGAATCAATCTCTTTTAGTACCAAATTAAGGTGAGAGACTTGCTGGAACATAATAAGTTAGTGATTAAGGTTAAAGTGAATAACTTAAAATATGTATGTTTTATTTAAAGGTGTAAAGGAAAAGATAGTAATATATATATATATATTTTGTCACTACAGAGAAAGTCCACATTTGTGGAGACACCATTCTTTCAGCACCTTTCAAGTCTTCAACCACGCATCATATCTGAGAAACCGCTTCAACCATCACTTGACAACACGGACGTGATACAACTCACCTGTAGATCGCAGGTAGGAGCATGAAAAACACAAACTGCTCAGAATAAGGTTTAGAGATAGAGTAGTAATGAATGGCGTCCGAATTTAAGATTTTTTTTAAAACTTCTTCACTCTTGTTGCCTTGCAGTTCGAAAACAGGATCCGGCCCCTCCTTCCTAACTTTATCACGTAGCCTAGTGGGTAGTTACTAAACACACAGGTTTTACGAAAGGGATTTGGGAAGTCTAGCACATAGCATCTCCGCCCTACAGGTAAGAGTGTCTTACTAGTCTGACAAAATATAGGTGAAGGGTTAGTGGACTACTCAAGCCTATATTGGGGTACCTTGCGAAATATAACAGCAGGACGCAAGTAACTCCCTCTGAGGGCCGTTTCTATGTGAAACATGACTGAAGTCATTAGGCAAGTGTTATCTACATATTATATATAGTCCAGCTTGTGTTCCTGTTATTGACATTTCAACTCCACTTTCGTGTCTTTCCCTTCAGATTCCTTCAGACTAGAGACTGGCCACTCAGACAAGGACAATCTCTGCACTTTACCACTGTTTGATGCCACCACAAAGGCTTCAGGAACCTATAAATCACATATGTGGTAATATATTGAGCATAGCCAGGTTGAAGTGACAGGTCATATTAATCCACTACTTCAAATGCACGAACGCCCTGTTACGGTGGCCATTGACATCGAGATGGGAGCTGCAGTCTTAGGTTCAAATCCTAACTTAGGGTTCCATTATGATGGTGAGCGGACCGTAACAGAATGCGGGAACGTCCGCAAGGGTGCGGCGGACCCGCACCTGCAATTAGGATGCCACCACCATGGCAGTGGCATATCCTATTCCCAGCATTGCTCACAGCACCTCCCGCCACAATGCAGGGAAAGCACAGCATGCATTGGCATGCACAAAGTGATAGGCACTGTGCGGTGCCTGCCACTTTGTCCATGCCAATGCTGGGGGGTACCATAGGTACCCCCTATATGCACCCTCCACCACCCACCTTCCTGGGGCCCCCTAAGGGCCCCCAAAGGCAATGGCCACATGCCTTTCCATGGCGACAACACCGCCATGGAAAGGCTGATCGCCACAGTGATCGTAATATGGATGGCGGTGCCTTGCAGACACCGCCACCATATTAACCCTGTTTTCCGCTGGTGGAAAAGCAGCGGACGGTCTTTCCGTCCGCTGCGGACCCCTCAGCCATCCTAATATGGCAGAGGGTCTTTGAAGTGTAGATGGCGGGTGGATCACCCCCGCCGGGCTTGCAGTGACTACCGCCATTCCAATGGGCCCCTTAGCCTCCAATCATTCTGCGGTCAGTGAAGCAAGTGCCAACATATTCAATAAAATGTTCCTTACAATTGGAAATGCTATTTTGAAACATTGTTAAATTATATATTAAACCCCCTCTTACACATCATTCCAAGGCACGCATCCTCCTTTCTAACAACAGACCAACAAAGCATAGGCTTCAAGGGATTAACGCCACCTATCATTTATATCTACAGTACTTTCATACCTTGAACCAAGAAAAATCTATAACTCAACTGGGCCCAAAACTGACCAAGCAAACTAAACAAATGTTTGAGTACTTACAATACAAAGTAAGACTTTACCCAACAACCAAAGGACTAGAGTATCTTGAAACAATAGCTAAAAGCCTACTTTAAATAAATGTACCTCAACCACCCAAAACAAGTAATTTAAAAACAAACTCAGATAAATATTTTTTAACTCAAAAAATATCATTATTTTGTCCATTATTTTAATTATTTTGTAAAAAATATATAGACAAAATAATTCTATTTTATATAATATAAATAGCAATACAATTATATTATAAACATTTCCCTCCCACTATAAGTAATTTAAAATTAATTACTATTTTTGTAGGTGAAGAAGGGCAATCCAAAGTGCCATTAAAAAATCCACAGTTGTTTAAAATCCAAATAAGTGAAAAATTGACCCCCCCCAAAAATGGAAAAATACAGCTGTATGAAAAGTAATCCATCAGCAATAGGGCCACCAATGATAAACCATACAAATCAAGGAAGTGTAAAATAATTATTAGTTTACTAAACTAATACACACTTCCCTAAAAACAAAACAAAATCTTCTCACTACGACAGCTTCCACTTGACATAAACATGTTAGGAAATAAAACAATCCCTCCCACACAAATACCCATATACACTATATCATATTAGAAATAAATACAACACTAACATCAAACATAATTACACAGTTCTATCAAACTCTAACACCGACCGTTTAACAAACTAACCGCATTTCGCACACTTATAATTTAAATGCATAACTATCCAAAAACTACAAAACCTAACACTAAATACACTATATAGTACAATACTACCTTCAAATTAACCCTAAATTAAAGTTTAAATAAAAAAAATTAAACTTACCTTAACGGATGAGACGCAGCTTCCAACTGCAAGCTTATCCCCTCAGAAATGACCTGAAAGAAAACCGATAGCTTACAAATTACAAGTTTAGTTTAAAAATGGCTGCCTTGAATAATAAAGATGTATCATTTTCTTTATTAAAATTATACATTAGAAATGCATTACTGTAATTTTTTGTACAAATACTACAAAAAAATACAATTGTATAAAAAATGTTTGACATATTATTTTGAATGAAAAATTATAATAAATATAAAAAATAATATGTATTCATATAATTAAGGAAAATATACATGCAATGTGTATTAAAAATGTGTCCTATTTTTAAGTAATGTGAAAAAAATATATTAATGTTGTAAAAAATGTTTATGTACTAATTTATATTATTTATATTAAAAATATAAATAATATTACCAAAAATATAACATGATATGTTAAAAAATCGAAATAATTATAAAAATGTTTACAAGAAAAATGTCATAAACCAAATGTTATTACTAATATACACTATATGTATTAATGTAACACATAGGTACAACATTAAAAAATAATGTAACTACTATTACCAAAAACATATGTTTTAAAAAATGTACAAAAAGGAATTAACTACTTTTTTGTTTTTCTAAAAATGTAAAACACTATAATGTAATAAAACAAAAATGTGTTATCCTGTTTTTTCAAAAATGTATCCGCCCAGGAGCCAATAATCTGGATGGGAGATTTCAATATTGTTCTTGATCCAAGATTAGACAAATCGACCAAATCTAGAGTCTCTAGCACAGTAAAATCAAGAGAAACCCTCAAATCAATTAGGAAACATCTAGGTTTGGCGGATCTGTGGAGGCAAAGAGTGGGCAATAAGCCAGGAGTGTCCTTTAGAAACAGTCTCTTCAAACATAAATCCAGAATTGACTACGCTTTCTTCAGTTACTGTCTAAAGGACACCCTAATATTATTAAACTATCTACCATCACACTTATCAGACCACTCCGCACTAGAATTTACTTTGAAAATAGGTAACCTAGTTAAACATCCTTCCTGGTCTTTTGATCGGACACTTTTGCTGGAGGAGGATGAGGTCAAATTTTTGTCAGACGAGACCCTATCCTTTTTTAATATTATTAAATATTCTGCTACCCCTACAGTGGTTTGGGAGACTTTTAAGGCCTTCCTAAGAGGGCAGATTACTAACAGAGCCTCTTACAGACGGAGAATATATAACGAAAAAATTAGGACGTTAGAAATGGACATGAAACTTTTAGAATTAAGATTGGACCCGACATTAGTAACATCTGCAGAACATGAAAAACTGGCTGAATTGAAAAATCACATGGAAAATACTCTACAAGAAAGAATAAATAAAAGGTGGGAAGGGAGTAAATCCTCCCATTTTGAGTTCGGGGAAGCTGCAGGAAAAATATTGGCATGGAAAATAAAAGCTGATAAAGCCCATAACTACATTAGAGAAATTAAGGTTGCAGGAGAGACTGAGATTAGATCAACTAATCAAGAAATAGGAAATGCATTCTTTGAATTTTTTGAGGAGATCTACAAAGAAGATCTCCCCAATGACCAACAAGCAAGAGATAGGTGGTTAGATGCTATTACACTTCCAACCCTATCAACGAATCAGAATAAACTATTAGAGAAAGAGATTTCTGTGGAAGAAGTAATAAAAGCAATTCGCTATTCAAAAAAGGGAAAAGCGGCAGGGCCGGATGGTCTGCCTGGAGAAATTTACAGATCCCTTGAATATATCATAGCTCCAGAACTCACGGCACTTTTCAACGGTATTTTAATAAAGGGAGATCTGCCACCTAAGTCTTGGGGAGAAGCCACCATAGTACTCATTCCTAAACCTGGAAAATCTCCATTAGAGTGTGGGTCATACAGACCAATATCACTTCTTAATAGTGATTACAAAATATTCACAAATATTATCTCCACAAGACTTGCTAGCGTCATTAGTAATATTATCCACCCTGATCAAAAGGGATTCATCAAAGGGAGACAACTAGCGGAGTTAACTCATGAACTAGTGGGGGCCATAGACATCGCAACTGCCGTCTCCGCACCCCTGGCTACTTTGACCTTAGACGCAACGAAAGCGTTTGATAGAGTCAATTGGCTCTATCTAAACGACGTATTAAAAAAATTCAATTGTGGGGAAGGGTTTTGTAGAACAATTAAACTACTATACAATACACCTTCTGCTAGGCTAATGATTAATGGAGGTTTAATCGATGCCTTTAATATATCTAGAGGTACAAGTCAGGGCTGCCCGCTTTCCCCGCTCCTTTTCAACTTATACATCGAACCGTTCGCTCAACTTTTAAGGGATGAGGCTAATATTCCATCTTTTAGCTATGGAGAGTGGGAAAAGTGGGTAGCACTATATGCAGATGATATTTTGGTCTGCACATCTGACCCAGTCAAAGCACTTCCAGTTATCATCGCACGTGCTGAAGATTTCGGCCAGATTTCGGGCTACGACATTAACTCCAGTAAAACAGAGATAATGGTATGGAACCTTCCAAATATTCAGTTATGGGCAAACATCTATGCGTTACTTAGGAATAAGAATAATCCAGGAAGTGGACAATATTGGATCAAATAATCTAGAAAGTATACATATTGAAAGTAAAAAACTTTTAAAGTCCTGGTCACATTTACCGCTCTCTATAATGGTCAGAGTAAATCTAGCTAAAATGTGCATCCTCCCTAAGTTCACTTTTATTTTTAATACAATCCCAATTGCATTTGAGCCGAAACAAATTGAAAAATCCCAAAGAGAAATTAATTGCTTTATATGGAATTATAAAACAACAAGAATAGCATGGAAAAAATTAAGAAGAAGAAGGGAAAAGGGGGGGCCTTGTTGTACTCCTCATGGGCCTTCCAGATGTCACATTCAAGAATGTTACTAAAAACGCCATCTAATCTAACTCCTAACTCCATGCACAAAGCAATTCTATTGGGGGCGAATTTAACACCAGAAGGTTTTATGTTTAAGTTTGACAGTCACAAATTTTTCAAAAAAATTAAACTTAAAATGGCACAATCATGGGCTAAAAATTGGAATAACATAAGAAAAAAAATAGGCTTGTCATATTACTCTACTTATTCCCCAATTTGGGACTCACCCGGCTTACCACCATTTTTGAAAGACAGCCTCTCAAATATCATAAAACAAGCAGGTATTATTAGGTGGGGCCAATTGCTTATAGACGGGAAAGTAATAGCCTGGAACGAATTATATGAACTTGTAGGAATAGGACTATATAGATTTAAATATATTCAACTAGATAGCTGGGCGAGATCACAGAGCCGTATAGACACCAACATCGGGAAAATTAGCACACTAGAACAAATGCTGGTAGAGCTACCCATTGGAGGGAAAGAAGTAGCTACATGGTACTGGCAGATGCTGGAAAAAAACAATGGGGAGTTTAAACTACCAGATGAGCTATGGGGATTAGCGATTAACACCCCATGTGACGAGAAATGGCAACAATCTTGCGGCTTACTGTACAAAACGGTAAAATCCGCATGGTTAAGACGTAACCATCTATTTTCAATTCACTGCGCCTATATAACACCACTAAAACTGTCTAAATTCCTACCAGACAAAAAATGTAATAAATGCAACATGGTAGGTGCTAATGACATACATATGTTCATAGAATGCCCAGACATCTTAAATTTTTAGGAAGAGGTGAAGAACACTCTAAACTCTATTTTACATACATCTTTGTCAATAACTCTTCCACTTGTCATCTTTGGTTTAGAAGACAATATTAAGGGCAAGACAAAATCTTTTCTCTTCTATGCAATTTTATTGGCGAGAAGACAGATCTGTATACAGTGGATAGAAAAAACTCCCCCATTACACTCTCGGTGGCTTTCATCCCTATATGAAACTTCTAAAATGGACCTCAAAAGAAGCAGCTAGTAAACGTAATTTGGCTTTTTGGTACCTCTAATTCAACTGGAGGTGAACCGACGTTTTTTTTTTTTTTTTTGGTTTTTTTTCCCCCCGGGTCCGATGATTATGCCATCAACGCTCCTGGACCAGGGCCAGCTTAGAAACGATTTGGTCCTACAGGTTGAAAAATACCTAGATGGAGTTAAAGATACCCTCTTTCTTGTTTTGGGACATCTCTGCCACCGGAAAATCAATTCACGTCTCTATGTCGTGCAAGGTGGTTGGTATTATCCTTGTCGGAAAGGGAAGGCAAATGAGGACAAAAAAAAAATATGTTTGACATATTATTTCGAATGAAAAATTATAATAAATATAAAAAATAATATGTATTCATATAATTAAAGAAAATATACATGTAATGTGCAATGTATATAAAAATGTGTCCTATTTTTAAGTAATGTGAAAAAATATATTAATGTTATAAAAAATGTTTATGTTCGCAAAATGACTTATGTACTAATTTATATTATTTATATTGAAAATATAAATAATATTACCAAAAATATAACATGATATGTTAAAAAATAAAAATAATTATAAAAATGTTTACAAGAAAAATGTCATAAACCAAATGTTATTACTAATATACACTATATGTATTAATGTAAACTACTATTACTAAAAACATATGTTTTAAAAAATGTACAAAAAGGAAATAACTACTTTTTTGTTTTTCTAAAAATGTACAACACTATAATGTAATAAAACAAAAATGTGTTATCCTGTTTTTTTCAAAAATGTCATATGTAAATGTATAAATATCTACAAAATATATAATGTCAAAATGTTTATTTTTATATTTTTTACTGGTTTGAACCATATATATTAAATATACTTAACAAACTAAAATGTTTTTCCTCATTTTTTGTTATCAATTTATCATTTGAAATAAAAATATAAATAAAATATAAACATGTTTTGTATTTATATTACATTTTATGAAATATTGAATATATAATAACATATTTATATTACATCAATGTACTTTAAAAACTATTGTATTAGTACAAACATTTATAACTATATCATTAAGCTTACACCATAGTATATTTTTATTTATTTACTATTCCCACTATAGACTACATTATCTTAGGAAAGGTGCTAAACAACAAACATATATAATTCATTATTCCCACTCCAATTTATATTAAGTCAGGGAACGGGTTGAACACTAAGCATATATAATTTGCTATTCCCAATACAAACTACATAGAATCAGGGAAGTTGCTGGATACCAAAAATATATAATTTACAATTCCTACTCCAATTTATATTAAGTCAGGGTAAATGCTTGACACTGAACATATATAACTTACTATTCCCACTCCAAACTACATTAAGTCAGGAAAGGTACTGGACATTAAACATATTTATTTTTAATTTTCTCACTCCAATTTATATTATGGCAGGGAGGGCGCTGGACACTAAGCATATATAATTTACTATTCCCACTCCAAACTACATTAACTTAGGGAAGGTGCTGGACAATAAACATATATAATTTATCATTCTCACTCTAATTTATATTAAGTCAGAGAAGGTGGTGGACACTAAACATATATAATTTCCTATTCTCACTCAAAACTACATTAAATAAGTGACGGTGCTGGACACCAAACATATATAATTTTCTATTCCCACTCCAATTTATATTAAGTCTAGCAACACGCTTGACACTAAACATATGTGGCTTAATATTCTCACCCAAACTACATTAAGTCAGGGATGGTGCTGGACACTAAACATATATAATTTACTATTTCAAATTCAATTTATATTAGGTAAGGCAAGGCGCTGGACACTAAGCATATATAATTTACTATTCCCACTCCAATTTATATTAAGTAAGGGAAAATGCTGGTCACTGAACATTTATAGTTTACTATTCCCACTCCAATTTATATTAAGTCAGAGATTGTGCTGGACCTTAAACATATATATTGTACTATTCCCACTCCAAACTTCATTAAGCCAAGGAAGGTGCTGGACACTAAACCTATATAAATTAGTATTCCCACTCCAAACTATATTAAGGTCCCAATTACGATAGTGGGCGGACCTCAGTCCTCCCGCTATCATTGCAGTGGTTGGGTCCAGCCTCCAGTCCTGCGGCGGTCCCACCAAGCAAATTGTTATGATGCGCCCGCCAGTATGGCAGGGGCATCCCGGCGCCTTAACATTGCAGACGGTGCTGCAGGCTGCAGCACCGTTCTCAATGTTAAAACGTCATGCAGTGCATTTCCCTAAACAATGTGGCAGCCACCACGCGGTGCCTGCTACCTAGTGCTGGGGAATGTTGGGGGGTACCCTGGGAACCCCACCAGTGCACCCCCTCTCCCAAATTGCAAAAGAGAACAAAGTTCCCCAGGGGAAAGACAAGAGGTATGTGTGTGATTGGGAGTAGAGCAAAGGCAGGGAACAGGATGTTCCCTTATTTTAACTAGAAGACCTCACACACCCAGTCAGCTAGGTGTCATGCTTCATCATTGGTCTCCTGCTCCTCGCCAGACTGGCGCTGCAATGTCCGACGGGCGCCAAAGGCGTTCTTTGTTGGAGTTCTTTTGTTCCAGCCAATGGTTGAGTGCATGTGAGGGGTCTGGTGAAAGTGTAGTCGTGAGGGATTGGTGATATTAAAAGAAGGTGGGTAAGTCCACAAGGGTTTTTATTCACGTGGCTGACTCCCTTGGTTAAAAGGGGTGGGAGGGAAGATAGGGA
Organism: Lissotriton vulgaris; assembly: GCF_964263255.1. NCBI lineage: Eukaryota > Metazoa > Chordata > Amphibia > Caudata > Salamandridae > Lissotriton > Lissotriton vulgaris. The sequence goes on along the minus strand of NC_141699.1, from coordinate 211,081,716 downwards.
CTGTAAGGGGCACAGTGGACTACCTCAACCCTCTAAATAGGTCGACATGTTTCTTGCCCAACTGGCAATTCTTCAGGACCTCGGGTGCTCGGTACTACACAGTGAAAAAACACAATAACAAGGAGAAAGATACAACCTCACTGGGTCAATCAGAGGGCAGGCCAAGTGGTCCTGCTCTAGCGGGGAGACCCGAGGAGTATCCCTAGTGGGCCCCGCAGTCTGTTCCCGTGGGACTGCTCGATAAGGTAAGGTACCTGTAGCGCGAGCAGCCTGGGTTCGAAGACCTACCCACACGTTGAGCGCTCCGACTGTAGCGCGGAAAAGCTGGGAGCCCCCGAATTCAATCTCCGCCGGCCTTTCCATGGTGATTTCACCTCCATGGAAAGGCTGGCTGAAGCCAGCATTGTAATCTGGTGGACGGTGCCTGCTCTACACCACCACCATTTTGCAGGTCCTGTCCGCTCTGCCAGGCAATCGCAACGATTGCCTGTGACAGTTCCATGTCGGGCGGTGTTTGCGCCTGCCGTGGTACGAACGTGATTCCCCCGTCATCGTAATGTGGCGTGGGGAAAATCGGGGTCCGATTGCTGAAAGACTGCAACCGCTTGGTTGGCAGTGGCGGTCCTTCCATAATCATAATCGTCCCCTAGGTCAGGGAAGATGCCGAACACTAAACAATATAATTACCTATTCCCACTCCAATTTATATTAAATCTGGCAAGGCGCTGGACAGAAACAAATATAATTTACTATTCCCACTTCAAACTACATTAAGTCAGAGATGGTGCTGAACACTAAACAAATATATATAACTATTCCCACTCCAATTTATATTAAATCAGGGAAAGCGCTGGACAGTTAACAAATATCCTTTACTATTTTCACTCCAAAATACATTAAGTCAAGGAAGGTGCTGGAGACTCAACATATATAAATTACTATTCCCACTCCAAATAACATTACTTCAGGGAAGGAGCTGGACACTAAACATATATAATTTACTATTCCCAATACCAATTATATTGACTCTTGTATGATGCTAGACACAAAACCAATGTAATTTACTATATTTAGATATACATTGTATTGCAAAATGAAATGTAATGATGATACTTGTAAAGCGCACTGTTACCCCATCTCGGGGTGTCCTGGCGCTGAAGACGGCTGGGGAACCCGTCCTGGATTTCCCTTCTGGGTATCTCCCAGGTGAAACCAGGCATTCCCGGCGGGCTGTTGTAGAGATGAGGCAAGCTTAATGCCCAGAGTTTCCGAGTGTGATCCCTGGTTAGAGTAGGCACCGAGGCGAGAATTATCGAGTCCGTTGACCCTGGTCCACAACCCTGCCGGGAATTGAACCCTGATCCCGGGCCGTTCTCTGCTTCCGGGTCTGCCGCCTCTAACCAGTGAGCCACACCACTCTATAAAATAATAATAGTTGTAAATATATATAACGATATATGACACATATACATATTAATATTCAAAATATTTTTCAAAAAAATATTGTGATTACCAAATTTAAATATATAATTGACAAAAACTAAAATATTACTCTCATTAATAAAACTTAGTGAAAAAAATATTTAATTAAAATTTTAGTTTTTTATCAAGTTCAAACATACTCAACTTTACCCCCTATAAACACATCTTCCTAGTACTCCAATAATTAAAATTTTATCTGAAATGTAATTTTTTATAAAAATGTGACATCTTCAGATAGCTCACTTGGGCTTGCATGATCCATCAGCAGGGATTACGAGCCTTGATCGCGGAGGCCACGCCCATGAGGAACATGGCGGCAGGCTGAGAGCCGGTCGCGGACGCACCCGGGGATCTCCGTGGCTGTAATGGAGAGCAGATGAGTACAGCTGAAAAACCCCCAGCTTCAAGGTGAGACAAGATGAGAGCCCTGCGGCGTGAAAGGGTCTCGCATACTTCCTAATCGGCACTCGTTCTGCTTTTTTTCTTCTTCCTTCGAGGCTTCGGCTGGCTGGCTACGGCTGGCTGAGTATGCACGGAAAGAGACGGCGCTAGGACCTCCTCGGACCCGCGCCTACCTGTATCCACGCTGGAAGAACGCCGGCGATGTTTGTGGAGCAGATTTCGCTCCGTTTTATTTAAAAATAAATTGAGGGGCCCAGCGTTCAATACATATGCACAACAACGCTGCAACACAACGTCAGGGAGGAAGAAGCTCTATTCAATTGCGGTAAGGTGTGGGGAGAAAGGGGGACAAGCAGCAACCAACGGGCTTACCTCTGGGAGGCAGGGTTGTATGGATCAAACACAGATTGAGTCTCTAACCAGCAAGAACAATTCTGTGATTTTGAAGAAAGGTTCAGCACAAGAGCCGGCTTTGTTGAAAATTGGTGAGCCAACAAAGAAAAAGATAACTGAAGCTGTCCCAACTGGAGTAATTGAGCCTGTTGTTTTTGATACAGTTTCCAATACAGCAAGAAAAGGAAATACCCCTCCGATAAGAAGGAATAGGTACCAGTTGAGATCTAGGGTAGAGTTAAAAGAGAGAGGGGCCTTAGAATTCGAAGAGCGGGAGAGACCTATGCCATTAACCCCTTGTAAAAGAAAAAATAAAAAGACTACCCTAGTGAAAAAATCTAAAGGAGTAATCCCTGAGAACCAGGTGGTGAAAAGTACCCCCTCCCTTAAATCTTTCTTTAAAGTTTTAGATCAGGCCAGGCGTTCCTCTCCGCAAATGGAAGATAACATTAGCACTATACCCCTAAAAAATCGTTTTGGGCCTCTAGAGAAACTGGGAAATATGGAAAATGTTGGGCCCCTGGCCTCCATGAACGGAGAGATGTGTGAGACGGGGGGAGCAGAGAATTTGGAATCAGCTGGTCTCGGGCAGCATCAGGTTCAATCGAACATTCCTGAGTCTGAAAATTCGAGTGTACCCCCTCCATCAGTTACTCCTGTTAATGTAAATAAAACACCTTTAGCTGATAAAGTGCAAGAAAAGCAGGACACTAGACCCAAGAGTCAGCCAGGAATAGCTAAATCTGCACAAAACAGTTCTAAGGGGGATGGTGAGGTGATTAGGAGGCAGGATGCAAATAAGGCTAATCAATCTGACCCGGCTCAAGTACTTACTGGAATAAGGAGAAGCCCTGAGGATTCGGGTGAGCAAGGGAACGATCGTCTTGGGGATCTCTTCCGATCTTTGAGAAGCGACATGATGTCAAAATTTGAGATATCAGAAAATAATCAAAAAACAATACAGGAAAGATTTGATATGCTGGAATCTAAGTTAGAGGAGGTTACCCTGAGTACAGGGAACCTTGAAACAGAAGCAGCTGCATTGAATAAAACTGTACATGGAAATCTAAAGGATATAGACACTTTGAAGGCCCAAAATAGATCAATGGCTATGGACATTGAGCGATTGGAGACCCAAGCACGGAGGAACAACTTAAGGATCTTGAAAATACCAGAAGGGGAAGAGTTGGAGGACATAAAGGGATTTGTTTGTAAACTCCTGAGAGAAGGTGTTTTAAAAGATCGCCCGGATATAGATTTGGAGGCAGAAATTCAAAGGGGGCATAGAGACCCTTACAAGAGACGCACAGATAGGAAAGCATCTAGAAAAATATTAGTACATTTCCAAACATACAGTGTCAAGGAGCTCATCCTGGGGAGATCCCTTTCGAAAACAGATCTCGTTACAAGTCCAGTCCTTATTTTATCAGGTCTGATATTGGTGCAAGAACTGCACAAAGACAATGGGAGCTGGGCACTAGAATGCTGGATCTGAGGTCACTGGGAGCACATGTGCAGATGAGATTCACAGCTATGCTCAGGATTATGTGGAAGAATAAGACCTATAGCTTCACACAGCCAGAAGAGGTTGATAATCTTTTAGACCGAATGAGAAGCGAGCAGGAGGAATAGTATTGGGCAGATCTGGTGATTACCTTAAGGAGGGAAGAAAATAAATAAATAAATAAATAAATTAAAAAAATGGTTGGGGGAAATTTGAGAAAGTAAATCATTGTGTAAATATGCTATATGACAAAACAGGGGACATGATTTATTTGTGATTTAATTTGTCTCGCTAGAATACAGTTAATTGGTCACGGGCACCACCTGGTTGCTCCGAAAGGCGAAGTCATCGCCAGGTATGTTGGGGGGGTCCTCAGGGGGTAGGGGTTCACTGGGTGGGGGGAGCTAGGGGGAAAAATAAAAAATCCTCATATATAAACAAACGCACTTTGTATAAAGGTATGGATGGGTACGAGTGGATACTAGACTCATGAGTAATCCATATAAGCTTAAGGTCCTGTCATGGAATATTAATGGTATAGGGGAAAAAATAAAACAGAATAGAATTTGTGAATTTTTAAAAAATTCAGACGCTCAAATTATAATGTTACAAGAAACACACTTAGAGGCAGCATCATGTAATTCTCTCTTTAAGAAGTCAAGGTGGGTTCAAGAAATAATTAGCTCCAGGCAATCAGGCGTCACAAGGGGAGTTTCTATCATTATTCGAGCGAACAGAGGGATAAGCTTAAGAAGCTTTGAGACAGATCAATCGGGAAGATGGTTAGCTGCAGAAGTATATATTCAAAACATCCCTTACACAATTGCAGTGTACTGTGGTCCAAACGAGGATAATCCGGGCCCGCTGTCCAAACTTGAAATAGCATTACTTGCGACAACTGGCCCTTTAATGTTAGGTGGCGATTTTAATTTGGTCTTTGACCAAAAATTAGATAGAACCTCTAAAGCTAAATACCATGCTCCCTTAAAATTACTTGCCACTTTAGATGCCTTAATGAAAGACTTTACACTAGTAGATGTCTGGAGAAAAAAGTATATAACTCAACCAGGCTTCACTTTTTATAGTAAGAAATATAAGAACTATTCTAGAATAGATCACTTTTTAGTCGATCAACACCTTCTCAAGGATATCAACTACCTTTCCTTTACGCCTACAGGTTTATCGGACCACGCTGTTCTGGAAATGGTAATTGAATTGAATATAATTCCTCTAAAACCAAGGTGGACACTGGAGAGATCACTTTTATTAGATAACCAAATAAAAGTAGAAGTTAAAGATAAAACATTAGAATTCTTCAAAATAAATTCAGGAACTTCCTCCCCCCAAGTAGTATGGGAAACTTATAAGGCCTACTTGAGGGGAGTCTTAAGCTCTCTAATGAATCATAAGAGAAAGAGCATGAAAATAAAAAGAAGGGAAGACTTGGCAGCAATAACAAGAAAGGATCTTGAATTACAAAATGCAATTCTAACGAACTCCAGTAGAGTACATTTGCTAGAGAAGGAACTTATTGATTTACAACTTCAGTTAAAAATTTCGGATGAGAGAATTCTTAAAGAAAAATGGGAGTCTAGTAGACTAAAAAATTTCGAATACGGAGAAAAGTGTGGAGCCCTCCTAGCCTGGAAAGCTAGAGAAGAGAGAACGAGAAATAATATCAAAGCCCTATTACAAAGGCAGACAGGAGACTTGATGGAAACAGACCCAGAGATTAGAGAAGAAGCAAGGTCCTTTATGAGAAGTCTCTATACGGAAGACATAGATCCTAAGGGGGAGGACTTAGAATCCTGGCTGATAACAAAACATTTGCCGCAAATGTCTGAAATGGATAAAGTATACTTGGAAAGTGAGATCACAGAAGGGGAAATTCTGGGTCAATTGAAGAAAATGAAACGAGGGAAAGCTGCAGGTTCAGATGGGTTGCCAGTGGAGATCTATCTGGACAACAAAGATCAATTAATATCTTCACTAAGGGAACTCTTCAACCTTTTATTAATCCATGGTTATTCTACACCTCCCTCATGGGCAGAAGCCATTATAACGCTCATACCAAAACCAAATAAAGACTCAAAAAGAATAGAGTCTTATAGACCCATTTCATTGCTAAACACTGATAAGAAGATCTATTCCGGAATCTTAGCCACTAGACTATCGAAGGTCATAAAATCTATAATTCACCCTGACCAGAGAGGCTTTATCCCAGGGAGACAGTTAAATGAATGAACATTTCAAGTAATAGGGGCCATAGACTATGCCAACGCCAAAAATCTCTTGCTGGCCCTGGTCGCCATAGACGCGGCTAAGGCCTTCGATCAGGTCAATTGGAAGTATCTATGGGCCACAATGGTGGCATTTGGGTTCCCTCTAATCTTTATAGAGGCGGTTAGATCATTATATCACAATCCAAAGGCACAGGTTTTAGTCAACTGAATCTTATCTGAGTGGTTTGATATATCCCGAGGTACTAGGCAGGGCTGTCCTTTATCTCCCCTTTTGTTTGATGTTTATATGGAGCCTTTTGTTTGTGGAATTAGAGAGGACAACATAATTCAACCATTTCAGCTCGGCAATTTGTCCCTGAAAGTGGCGTTGTACGCAGATGACCTTCTTATATATACTTCTGATCATTCAGTAGCAATACCGAGGTTGTTTCTTTTATCGGAAGAATTTGGGAAACTGTCAGGTTACCAGATTAATAAGGAGAAAACGGATATTATGGGATGGAATAATAACAGGTTTCCAAAAGAAGGGAGGCGAAAGGACACTATTTACCACTCAAGATGGTGGAAGGTCCAGTAGCAGCTTAGTGTCCGTACTGAGTACTAGAGATGCAAGCAAAAAGAGGGGGTGCTGCACTGTTCCTAAGGAGAGGTAAGGAAGTAGAGAAGGTTTTAGGGAAGGTTGTACCTGGCGTGACCAAGGGTTTTACAATGATACCCTGGGGCATCCATTATGTTGGATGTAATTGCCTCACACACCCCGAAGAGTGTCATGCTTCATCATCGGCGGTTGCTCCTCATCGGGGAGGCGGTGCAACCCCCGACGGGCTCACCTCAAAGAGGGGCTCTTTGGCGGAGATCTTTTTCCAACAGCCTTGTGGTGAAGTGGGGGTATGTGGGCAGGATAGTGTATTCCTATTGAACTGGTTAAAATGTAGCAAGGGGTACCGGAAGGACCTTTATTCTGGGGGTCCTCTGGCTACAGTTAAAAGGTGGGGCTAGCTTCCTAGGTGTCAACTAATTAGGGTTGTGTGACCCTAGAAGAGGCTAGAAGTGAATGTGGTCAACATGTTTCTCGCTAAGGCTATATTAACCGCGATTCTTCAGGACCAAAGTGAAAACAACAACATGCTAGTCTCATATATGTTGTATTTGTTACCTTAGTGGATCCTCCTATGCCTATACATAGAGAAAGGATAAGGAAACAGTAATTATATTCAGTACAGATATGCGAGTCACAATAATGCCAGGGAGAAAATGTATACATATATACTGACATGCTGGTGGTAATGGGAGTGATTATACACATCCACCGCATGCCAAGTGTATTGAGCGTGCAATGTTCAAAGTGAATAGCACACACAATAACTGAAACTGTGACTAGGACTGTGATTAGTGAGGGTGGTGATTAAAAACAGTGATATGGAGATTTCTTGTTAAAAATGCAGCAGTCTACAAATGAATGCCTGCCTGTAGTGTGTCAAGTACTGGGCAGGTCTTTTGTGCAGACACCAGTGGACAATTTTTCTAGACATAGTAAGCAACACTCACTGTGACCTGTAAAAACTTGGATATAAACACTTGTTAAATTCCCTACTCACCTATTGGTCATATGTTAGAGGCCACATGAGGGATCGGCGGTGTGGTACAACAGAGCTGAGCCCTTAGGATGTGGCTAAAATGGAGGTAGAGAAAGAGCGTCCCTGCATTAAAACGAGTGGGCTGCATAGTGCCCAGTGATTGATATGGAGCGAGGGGCTCCATGTCCGCCCTTCATTTAGCGCCAAACGCACTCACCTTCAGTGCTCCGAGTCCGTGTGTGGTGACCTACCCCTTACCGCCGAGCTCGAGTAGATGAGTGAGCTCGGCGGCGGGGGTTATTTCAGCAACAACGGACACCGTGCGCGCCAACTCTAGGCTCCGCCCCCTGTCTTAGGTCACGTGTGCGAGGCCGTTTGTATGGCGGCCATCTTAAGACGGTGTGGAGATAGCGGGGTTTGTATAGTTCACTGGCTTTGGTGCCGCCGTTTCCGCTATGAAGGGCCTCAATTAGAGGGGCCATAGTGCAGTTTAAAACGCGGCTGGGGCATACATGAATAAGGTGAAAGGGGTTATTCGTTATTATGCTTTAAAGGTGTACATCTCATAGGTACAGACCGGGCTAGTGCATTTAGACAGATGGTTGGCATGGTGTGGGACGCCTATGGATAGAATGGAGTGCTACGCTGTAGATGACTGAATAAGTTCAGGTGGCCCCCAGGCGACCAAGGTGTGGGGGGACCAGAGATTATCCAAACCATACACAAATCTGCAGGTGTCTGAGTTAGATCCCTATGTGTAGTTGGAACAAGGTGCACATGTGTTGGGGGACCAATGGCAGTGGGTGGGTTAGGGTCAACAGTGGCAACGACTAGGGTGGGTAGTGACCTCGAGTTGGATTGGTTCGTAGTGAGTGTCTATGTCAGATGTCTTGTCCCGGGAATGTGGCTGGTAACAGTGTCTCATGGGGGAACTACAAAGTTTTACAATGAATGCCAGGGAATGTCTTCGTTGAGCCCCTGTTTATCAGAAGACAATCGATGTACCCATCTCTGTTCCTTGTTGAAAAGGGCTTTTGTAGGGCAGTTGGGACTGGATTCCAAGACTACCCATTTCATAGAGTTCTCATCGTGGTTGGATTCCACATAATGTTTACACATTTTAGTCTTTTTGCAATGAAAATTGCTGCGGTGTTCTATGATGCGAGTCTTGATGGGGCGGGTGGTCATCCCTATGTACTGTAAGCCACACGGGCACATGAGCAAATATATACAGTGTGATGTGTTGCAATTTGTGTGTTGCCTGAGCTCCCATTTGAAGTTCTCGGAGAGTTGTATGGTTTTAACAGTCAGGGTGTATCTGCAGACCCCACACATGCCACAGGGGTAGTGGCCCATCATGGGGGGTAAATGCCATAAGGTTAGTTGGGTTTCTTTTCTCACAAGTTTTGGCCTGGTGCTGATCAAGATGTCTTTTAAATTTTGTGACCTCTTGAAGGTAAATCTGGGTTCCTCCAGAGTCATGTCTCCTGTGTTGAGTATGCCCCAGTGGTGTTTAATCGTGTTTCTGATTTTATTGGACAAAGGGGTAAATGTGGTTACACAGGTGATCGGTTGGTTCTCAACAGGGACTCTCTCCTGCCGTTCAAGAAGGGCTTCTCGGTTATTATTTCTGGCCCGTTTCCTTGCTTTGCGGACATCACTCTTGGGATAGCCCCTGTCAAGAAGGTTCCTTGAGAGAATTGCGGATTCCTTCTTGTAATCGGACACAGCACTACAATTACGCCTAATTCGTAAGAATTGGCCAAAGGGCAGGTTGGTACGTAAGGCCCTTGGATGGTGACTCTTGTAGTGCAGTAGGCTGTTGCGGTCTGTAGGTTTACGGTACATGGTGGTACTTATGGACCCTGCTTCCAATCTGATAGTTAGGTCAAGGAAAGCAATTTCATTTGGTGAGGACGCCATGGTGAAGTGTAGGTGAGGGTTGAGTGTGTTGACCCATACCAGAAACCCTTCGTGTGAGCTCGGTGGACTGCTCCATAGGATCAGGATGTCATCTATGAAGCGTTTCCACATTTTGATGTTATTGAGAAAGGGATTGGACTCATGATGTATGTGAGTACCCTCAAATTTAGCCATATATAGACAGGCCACCGAGGGGGCGAAGATACTGCCCATAGAAGTCCCCTGGGTCTGGTGGTAAAACTTGCCTCTGTATTCGAAATAGTTTTCCGTCAAGGCTAGAGTGGCGCACTCCATGATGAAGGTTTGGGGAGTGTGAGAGCTCCAAGACTCTTGACCCAGTCTTTCCTCGATTACCTCTAGAGTGGCCCTCTGGGGGATGTTCGTGTAGAGGGCTTCAACATCTAGGGTAATCAGAAGGTCAATCTCTCCTGTGTCCTGGACTGTATCCAGTATTCTTAGAACATCTGTGGTGTCCTGAATGTATGAGGGAATGCTTTTCACCAGGGGTTGAAGGAAATGGTCACAAAATTGTGAGAGAGGCTCTAACACAGAGTCTATTCCAGAGACAATTGGTCTCCCTGGTACTGGTCTAGTGGCTTTATGGATTTTAGGCAGGATGTAGAAATATGGTACCCTAGGGTCCTTTTTCATGAGAAATTCTGCCTCCTTTCTGCTGATCCATTGGTCACATTCAGCGCTACTAATCAGGCTTGTAATCTTGGTTTGTAGTCTTGTGGTCGGGTCAATAGTGATTGGAGTATAATATCTCTGGTCACTGAGTTGTCTGGTACATTCCAACTCATAATCCACAGTATTCATTAGAACTGTGGCTCCCCCTTTGTCTGCCTGTTTGATTGTGATTAAGGGGTCATTAGCCAGTGATTTGAGTACAGCCAACTCATTCTTAGAAATGTTTGAGTGTGGTATCTGTCGGTTAAGTTTGTTAATGTCTCTCAGTACTGCTTGCTCGAAAGTCAGCACTTCGTTGGGGACCATTCCATTGTGAGGTGTAAAGGTTGAGGGATTGTGGAGTCCTGAATCTTCCGTAGGTTCACTGGGTTTCCCTTCAAAGAAGGTTTTCAGCCTTATTTTTCTAAAAAAGGCTTTGAGTTCCCTGGTTTGTAGGAACGGATCGATCCTGGGTGTTGGGACAAAGCCCAAACCTTTTTGTAGGACTTCTTCCTCTCTTTGAGTAAGGTGGCGATCCGATAGGTTGACCACCAAGCTTACTGTTGTCCTGACCGGCTTGTGCTCCTCGTATCCATCTCTTGGGGGCGTGCGTCCTCCCATTGGACTCTTTTCTCTGCTGCGTTCCCTCTTTTTCGCCCTCGCCCTCTGCCTCAACCTCTGCCTAAAAAAGGAGGGTGTGAAGGGTTTTGGGGGGGATAGAATGCAGGGTATTGTGCTGCAAAAGGGGGTTGGAAGTGTGGTAATTGTGGGTATTGCCAGAACTGGGGACCTACAGGTTGCCCCTGATTTTGGTAATTTGGGAAGTTATGTTGCCCCCGTCCCTTACCTCTTTTAGCCCTGGGGGGCATCTGTGCAGGATTGTTATCCCCGCTGCTGTCCGAGCCACTATTTGAGCCCCTCCTTGACGAAGTCGTGCTAGAGTCTGAACTATAGCTAGTACCCGGGGGGACATAGTCATCCCTTAAATAGGGGTAGACTTTCTCTTTTGAGAACTTTTTGATGTCCTTTTGCAATTTGGCTACCTTCTGGTTCATAAGATACTCCTTATGTTCTGCCATTTCCTTGTTGATCTCTGCCAATTTTGTTTTGAAGCCTGGGTTTTGTACCGCAGTCTTCAGAGCAGCCTCTGCTGCTTGTATTTTGACTAGAAGTGCATCTGCTAGTCGTTTGGCTGTATTGACTATAAGGATGAGAAGGTCGTGGGTACACTTCCACGAGACCTGTGACCATTCCACTTTAAATTGTCCGTCCTCCCAGAATATTCTTGGGAAGTTTTTGACGATCAGTCCATTGGGTGCAATTTTAGCTTTGAAGTATTGAGCCATCATTGTTCCATGAATTGTTACCCTAATCCATTCCCGTTTGAGGTCTGACAGGGATTGCCACTCGGTGGTGTTGCTGCTTGTTCCTGGTTCGATGTCGATGCCAAAAAGAGAAGGTGTCCTCATTATGGCTGCTGCATCCTCCTCACCAAAACTCAGTCCCTGCCCCTCCATGGTGGCGAGGTCTAATAGGGCTGGTCCCGGTGTGGTGGAGTCCTTCACAGAAGGTAGGGAATAAAAGTGAGGGGTTTAGGAGGGGTGGCTTTTTTATTAAGCGCACCCTGGAGAGAGTGAGAGAGGGCCCCACGCCGGAATCGGCTATGGACCTGGTGTGAGCCACCAATATAGTGTGGACTCAAGTCTTTGGGGGATTTGAACAAACTAACCCACCATGTGAGAGCTCCCACGGTTGCACCGTGCACGAGTAGGTTTCCAAAAGAAGGGAGGCGAAAGGACACTATTTACCACTCAAGATGGTGGAAGGTCCAGTAGCAGCTTAGTGTCCGTACTGAGTACTAGAGATGCAAGCAAAAAGAGGGGGTGCTGCACTGTTCCTAAGGAGGGGTAAGGAAGTAGAGAAGGTTTTAGGGAAGGTTGTACCTGGCGTGACCAAGGGTGTTACAATGATACCCTGGGGCATCCATTATGTTGGATGTAATTGCCTCACACACCCCGAAGAGTGTCATGCTTCATCATCGGCGGTTGCTCCTCGTCGGGGAGGCGGTGCAACCCCCGACGGGCTCACCTCAAAGAGGGGCTCTTTGGCGGAGGTCTTTTTCCAACAGCCTTGTGGTGAAGTGGGGGTATGTGGGCAGGATAGTGTATTCCTATTGAACTGGTTAAAATGTAGCAAGGGGAACCGGAATGACCTTTATTCTGGGGGTCCTCTGGCTACAGTTAAAAGGTGGGGCTAGCTTCCTAGGTGTCAACTAATTAGGGTTGTGTGACCCTAGAAGAGGCTAGAAGTGAATGTGGTCAACATGTTTCTCGCTAAGGCTATATTAACCGCGATTCTTCAGGACCAAAGTGAAAACAACAACATGCTAGTCTCATATATGTTGTATTTGTTACCTTAGTGGATCCTCCTATGCCTATACATAGAGAAAGGATAAGGAAACAGTAATTATATTCAGTACAGATATGCGAGTCACAATAATGCCAGGGAGAAAATGTATACATATATACTGACATGCTGGTGGTAATGGGAGTGATTATACACATCCACCGCATGCCAAGTGTATTGAGCGTGCAATGTTCAAAGTGAATAGCACACACAATAACTGAAACTGTGACTAGGACTGTGATTAGTGAGGGTGGTGATTAAAAACAGTGATATGGAGATTTCTTGTTAAAAATGCAGCAGTCTACAAATGAATGCCTGCCTGTAGTGTGTCAAGTACTGGGCAGGTCTTTTGTGCAGACACCAGTGGACAATTTTTCTAGACATAGTAAGCAACACTCACTGTGACCTGTAAAAACTTGGATATAAACACTTGTTAAATTCCCTACTCACCTATTGGTCATATGTTAGAGGCCACATGAGGGATCGGCGGTGTGGTACAACAGAGCTGAGCCCTTAGGATGTGGCTAAAATGGAGGTAGAGAAAGAGCGTCCCTGCATTAAAACGAGTGGGCTGCATAGTGCCCAGTGATTGATATGGAGCGAGGGGCTCCATGTCCGCCCTTCATTTAGCGCCAAGCGCACTCACCTTCAGTGCTCCGAGTCTGTGTGTGGTGACCTACCCCTTACCGCCGAGCTCGAGTAGATGAGTGAGCTCGGCGGCGGGGGTTATTTCAGCAACAACGGACACCCTGCGCGCCAACTCTAGGCTCCGCCCCCTGTCTTAGGTCATGTGTGCGAGGCCGTTTGTATGGCGGCCATCTTAAGACGGTGTGGAGATAGCGGGGTTTGTATAGTTCACTGGCTTTGGTGCCGCCGTTTCCGCTATGAAGGGCCTCAATTAGAGGGGCCATAGTGCAGTTTAAAACGCGGCTGGGGCATACATGAATAAGGTGAAAGGGGTTATTCGTTATTATGCTTTAAAGGTGTACATCTCATAGGTACAGACCGGGCTAGTGCATTTAGACAGATGGTTGGCATGGTGTGGGACGCCTATGGATAGAATGGAGTGCTACGCTGTAGATGACTGAATAAGTTCAGGTGGCCCCCAGGCGACCAAGGTGTGGGGGGACCAGAGATTATCCAAACCATACACAAATCTGCAGGTGTCTGAGTTAGATCCCTATGTGTAGTTGGAACAAGGTGCACATGTGTTGGGGGACCAATGGCAGTGGGTGGGTTAGGGTCAACAGTGGCAACGACTAGGGTGGGTAGTGACCTCGAGTTGGATTGGTTCGTAGTGAGTGTCTATGTCAGATGTCTTGTCCCGGGAATGTGGCTGGTAACAGTGTCTCATGGGGGAACTACAAAGTTTTACAATGAATGCCAGGGAATGTCTTCGTTGAGCCCCTGTTTATCAGAAGACAATCGATGCACCCATCTCTGTTCCTGGCATTATTGTGACTCGCATATCTGTACTGAATATAATTACTGTTTCCTTATCCTTTCTCTATGTATAGGCATAGGAGGATCCACTAAGGTAACAAATACAACATATATGAGACTAGCATGTTGTTGTTTTCACTTTGGTCCTGAAGAATCGCGGTTAATATAGCCTTAGCGAGAAACATGTTGACCACATTCACTTCTAGCCTCTTCTAGGGTCACACAACCCTAATTAGTTGACACCTAGGAAGCTAGCCCCACCTTTTAACTGTAGCCAGAGGACCCCCAGAATAAAGGTCATTCCGGTACCCCTTGCTACATTTTAACCAGTTCAATAGGAATACACTATCCTGCCCACATACCCCCACTTCACCACAAGGCTGTTGGAAAAAGATCTCCGCCAAAGAGCCCCTCTTTGAGGTGAGCCCGTCGGGGGTTGCACCGCCTCCCCGACGAGGAGCAACCGCCGATGATGAAGCATGACACTCTTCGGGTTGTGTGAGGCAATTACATCCAACATAATGGATGCCCCAGGGTATCATTGTAACACCCTTGGTCACGCCAGGTACAACCTTCCCTAAAACCTTCTCTACTTCCTTACCTCTCCTTAGGAACAGTGCAGCACCCCCTCTTTTTGCATGGAATAATAACACACATATATTGGGCGCAAAACAGAAAATGAGGTACCTGGGAACTTACTTAACCCAATCATTAAAAGACATTACATCACTCAGCTGGCAAATGGTGGTTAAAGATATTAATAAAACTTTAACAAGATGGGGGAACCTGCCTTTGAATATATATGGTCGCGTCAACCTCATTAAAATGACAATTCTTCCAAAATTGACTTTTCTATTTAACTGTATCCCTTTATCATTCTCACCGAAAGATATTAGTACTTTACAGGGTAAAATTGGATCTTTTATATGGGCCTTTAAGTCAACAAGAATTGCATGGAAAAAATTGAGAAGGGGCTTAAAAATAGGAGGGTTAGCCCTCCCTAATCTATTGTCATACTGTCATGTATTTCATTTAAAAAATTTTAGGCTTCTTGCAAATAAGTTAGATGCATCATCACAGGGCCGCCTGTTTCAAGCTTTATTAAATGATTTACCTTACGACCATGATCACTTTATATTTAAGTTCGGAGACCAGAAATGTTTTTAAAAAATTTGCCTCAAAATTTTACAGACTGCATTAAAAAATTGGGGGTTTATCAGGAAGACATTTGATATCCCTTACTATCACACACATACCCCAATATGGGATTCTCCTGGTACACCTCAATGTCTCCAGGATCAACTGTCACAACCTCTGAAAACAGCTGGGTTAAAAAAATAGGGAGATCTCTGGGCAGATTCGGGCTTAGTGAATTGGAACTCTTTAGTACAACTTACTAACGGCCAGTTGACTAGGTTCAAATACTATCAATTATCTGCCTGGTGGTCTAGTCAAAATATGCAAAGGGAGAAAGATACAGACATTCTTGATGCAATTGGCAGAGGGGGGAAATGGTTAAAAGAACTTTCATTTTGGAACAACTTGATAATTAAAGAAGAGGAGAGTAATCTGTACTTGGAGGTGATACATTTATGGGGAAATTGCATATCTGATCTTCTTGAAGAAGTCAGCAAAGTATGGTTAGACTCCTTTTCTCTTTCACAGAGGCTAATTAAACCAGCCAACTTAAGACGCAACCACCTGTTTACGGCCTATAGAGTCTATTGGACTCCGGCCAAATTGTACAAGATTACACGAAATAACTATTATTGTCCCCGATGTAACCATTTCGCAGCTGATGATATTCATATATTTTTGGAATGTCCAGTTATTCAAGACTATTGGAAAGCTATAATGGATTATTTGGGTGATGTACTTTCAACAACTATTATTTGCTCTCGCAGGCTTGTCTTCTTTGGTTTATTGAAAGATTATAATATCAATAGTTTGGATACTCAGTTCATTTTTTACATAGTAGTCATTGCAAGGGACAAATTTGCATGGAGTGGAAGTCAGCGTCTCTTCCTAGATTCGCAGTATGCCTGAAGTATATAATGGAAGTTTGTAAAATGGATTTGGTTGGTCGTAGTGAGAACACTGAGAATGTCTGGTCTAAATTGGTGGTCTGGATAAATAGGTGAGCGGTCCTGTGATTATGCCAGAGGTTGTGTCGGTCCTGTCCTCCACCAGGCCTAGGGTGCCCAAAATAGGCAGGGGGGAAGTAGGATAAGGAAAGCACCCTACCTCTGGGACATCTCTGTCTGCTATGATACTGTCTCCAGGGCGGACTCGAAAACAACAGTATAAGAGGCAACAGTGAGACCCATCTAGAGCATACGAATTCTTGTGGCATATATGAGGACAAAAAAAAAAAAAAGATAGCTCACTTGGCAAAAACCTCTAACTCTAGTAAGCGAAAGAAAAATAAACTCCATTTTCCAAGCAGGAATTTGTAAAAAGACAAACTGACATTTGACTTCTTTCCTTAAACAGACAGAAAATGTAGCTGAAGGCCCCAGAAATTTCGGTTGTGGGGGAACCAGCTGCAGAATTAGCTTCAAGTCTACAAACTTCAAGAGCGTGATCGAGACTGTGCTCCCATTCACTCTCACCACGCCCTACGGATGGTCACAAAAGTGATGGCGGTGGTGGCAGTACACATTTGGAGGTCAGGGTTTCCAGTTTTCCCCTACCTCGATGACTGGTTGTTGAAGGCAGACTCACCCCAGGCAGGAGTCGGTCACCTCCAGACTGCACAGGCTTTCAAAAAATCTATTTGCCCACTTGCAATGGCGAGTCCGATTTTGTCAGTTCGAACTGTTTTTACCACCTACTAGTCTGTTCTGACTTGTGGACTTAAGCTGTAAAGGAACAGGTGTTTTGTTCATTCAGAAAGTGAATAAGAAATAAAGATGCCATTTAATCTGGTTTTTATCTTCACACATTTCTTTTAAAACCCTCACCACCCTTAAGCACTATAGGGCTGATTCCAATCTCGATCGGAAAGCCTTCCGATCGACATGGATCGGGAAGCTTCCCAAGCGACTCGTACGTGCGGTGTCCGAACAGCAGAGCACGATGCAATGCGTGTTAAATACGACTCGAACGGAGAGCAATATTGATGACCAAATTGTACGGAAATAATTCCGTGTGATTGAATCGTCTGGAAAAAAGCCCGATGCGAACAAAGGGAACACAAAAGCTGTTACATAGCTTTGATTTATTGGGACAGATTCGGACCACCCTGCCAATACACGAACAAGCATCCGGTGCGGTCAATGGAACGTTTCTGTAATGCTCAACATAATACAACATACATAGAAAGACCAAGTCCAAACAAACATTGGCAATGCTAAAAAATAATGTTTCCAAATCAACCCAAACAAATAAGGAGATTCAAAATAAGCCACATCAACAACTCCATCTATATAAAGGGCCATTAACTTACCCATGATCCTTTGCTACCTCAAAAGAACTACCAGCACATACCATCATTACACTGCATCAGAGACACACACACACACAACTCATCCACTAGACAACCTGTACATTACTAGCACCTGTTCACCACTACACTCACAAACACACACACGCATCAACTCATTCACACTCCCCCACACATACATCTCCATCACCATGCCCCCAAAGAAGAATACAAAGTTCACAGACAATGAGTTGGAAGTCATGATAGATGAAATTATCAGAGTTTAGCCCCAGTTATTTGGGACCCTAGTCCAACAGACCCCCCTGTCCCAGAAAACCAGTAGTGGGAGAGGATAGTCGACAAGATGAACGCTCAAGCACCTTTCCTGTGCACAATAGAGGATATCAGGAACAGATACTATAATGTGCGAAGGAGGGGCAAGAAGCTGATTGGCAGAGACCATGGCCTGAGCCAGCGGACCGGCGGTGGCCCTCCTGCAAAACCTGTGCACTAAACTTCCTAGGAGGAAAAGTTATGTGCCATCCTCCCACTGGAAGACATCCATGGGTTACCAGGAGTGCCAGAGCCTGTTGAGTACAGAACCAACTAGCCAATATTGCGAGCCACTACACACCCCCAGATATATCACTACCAAGGGGACAGTGGTACCAATCGCTGTCAGCAAAACCATGACAAGTACCAACTTTGCAAAATAAAAAGCAAGGCTTGGTGCTGAAAACTGCAGCCACCAATGTCAGCCATCTCTACAGCACTGTTACACTCATCACAGGAAAGCTGAGTGACAGTAAGGGTGTCAGGGATGGCTGGGAAGGTGGGTGTGTCAAAAAGCATGATGGGAGTTGAAGTCACAGGTACCAGTCCTCCGCCCACATGGCCCAACTAGCAAACGTTGAACTATGCTTAGCTCACAGGGAGTTGATAAGTACTGTCAATATGCCCGACAGTGGTCTCTGGTGTGGGGAGCACAAGGCCTTCATGAGAGTTGTGGTCCAACAGACATCAGGCACCACTATCAGACATCTTGAATCTCAAGTGTCACTCACTGTCATGGTGCATGGTGCACGGTAGTCAACCAGCTATGGCAGGTAGGAGTAGTGGTAGCCCTGACTACATCTACCAGCAGGCCCTGTTCCACACACCCCTACCACCACCAGCAAGCAGCACACCTAGGACCATGCTGTCCCTCAGAGTGAAGACAAATGTATCGGCAAGATGGCAGGCACCGTGATCTGGAGTTAGCAACAAAAGCCCCTGATGGAAGTTGTCCTCCAAAAATCTATTAGCATGAACAACCTATCTGCAATGTCAGTTGAAATATCAGATTTCATAAAGATGTACAAACTGTTCACAAACTCACAGCAAGGCAGTGGGAACTAAACACCAGTCACAGGAATCAGATATTTTATATGCACACATTCATCAACAGGAAACCAGGGTCACAGGAAGAGTGTCAGGGATGGCTGGCAAGGTGGGTGTGGCAAATAGCATGATGAGAGTTGAAGTCACAGCCAACAATACTCTTTCCACATGGCCCAAAAAGTACACCTTGAATCATGCCCATCTCACAGGGAGTGGAAATGTACCGGCAAGATGGCTGACACATGGGCCTTATGTATGAGTTGGCTCCAAGTCACAACTAGGCCATGGGCCTCACACATCAGTCCCCACTCCCAGCCATCTTCACTGTACATTTCCACTCACTGTCTGGGGATGCATTGTCCCTGTTGTGCTACCTGGGATGACTTGGAGGGGGTGTGGAGTACAGGACATAGTGTGATTTGCAGTCATGGCACTCATCACTTCTCACACACAAAGCAACATTTTCATCAGTGATAAGGGATACCGGACAGTGAATGGAAGGGGCACAACAAGATGGATGACACTGTTGCATGGTGTCATGTACACAAAGTACTGTTGGGAGTTGCATTCAACTCCTACATCATGCAGTGTTGTCAGCCTCCTTGCCAGTGCACTCCCCTCACTGTCATTGATACTTTATCCACGAAGAGTAAGCTGGACTAGGTGGGAGGAGGCGTACAATTTCCAGCAGCATAACACAAGCATACCTCACAGCTCTCAGCCTGAAAAAACATGAAAGCAACCTTGGTTAACTCATCTGCCCATGTAGACAAGGACAATATACATGGTGTGATCAGGCTCAAAGCTACGCAGTCAAAACACTTGCTACTGACAGCCATTCACATGTGTGCAATGAGATAAGAACTAGGAACACATTCATAAAAATACCATAAACCAAAAGCTATATACATTCCAGACTGTGATTGTGTAGGTAGCCACACCAATCTGACTGCAAACGACAGGCACAAATGCCAGCACACATGCATAAATCTTGAAACATATTGTAAGAGGAAGAGTACGTATATAATTTAAAAAGCACAGAAATACAACAGCAGACTGCCCGTCATGCCAACATGGAACAACATATGGCAAGGATGGAGGACAGAATGGACAGAATTGACAACCTGGCTGCAGTGCACAGGGACATACTCACCAGTCTCCGCCAGATTGCTAACAACCTGACCCCACCTCCCTGTGTGCCCAATACATCTGTTGCTTCCACATCTGCAACTGCCACAGGGAGGAATGAGGACACTGGTGGAGAGTCTCCTTCACTGCGACAACCTGCACCTGAGGTCCCCCTCCCCCAAAAAAAGAGGGGTCATATTCTGAAGGACAAATGAGAGACAGATGGCTGTGCATTCCCCCTCATGGAGTGACCACCTGCTCCTGATAGCCTCCATTGTGTGTTAAGCGTTCACTCTGTTGACTGTCACAGAACGTTCCCAACTGGGATGGAGGGTCTAAGTTAAATCAATGACTCAAATGACTGTGGACTTGGTTCTGGTTTCATCTACTGGCACTACCAACTCCTCTGTGAACTTTGGACTTCAAACTGTTGCACAGCAATATACCTTTTATGTCAGATTTCACACAGGCACTGTAATAAATCAACATTCACACAACATTTGCGTCTGCCATGAATGCTAAAATGTTTTATGATTGAAAAGATGATCCAAAGATCTAGGAATGGAATGACAATGACATTGGATGAAATGCAAGTACATCTGTCTATCCAACTGTATTGTGAGTAAATGTAACATTGCGCATATGGGAGATACATACAAGGTCATCACAACACACATATGACATGGCATACATCCTCATTGCCTCCACTCATCTAAAATGAAAGAACCGTCATATGCAAAAACAATATTCATTGTTCGATAAACTGCACATCTGGGCTCATGTACAGTATGCAAATGATAGTTGGATGTGTGGAAACAGAAAAGACACACCTCAATGTTGAGCACAGTTTTATCACACAGGCACAACATATTGCCTGCACAACAAAAGCTAACAATTCACACTGTGACAATAAGTGCAAATCATTAAAGACTTTGTGATTAATTCAGAAGTGATTGGGTGGCACAGATTCCTGATCCCAAGAAATCTTCCTATCTGTAACTGCATTGTGTGTCTGGGAGGTCACATGTCACCACCCAACAGCCAAAGGACCCTGTGAAGTTGAGACATAGAACAGTATTTATTAACCAAATGTTTGGCATACATTGCCAAAAGACCTTTCATACTTCAAATTGGGAACGTGTGCACACTACCTAGGAGTCATCTCAGCACTGTTCTGGTGACCATACTACCAAATTAGATGCCAAACTACTCCAAGGATCATGTGGCATATCATACACCCACACGTAGACAAATACATTGTACAACAGACACATATCATGCAAACAAATCCCTTTCTCAAATCACAATTGCATACTCATAAGCATGAGAAAAATGACTGATTAGCCGTCTCCGAACATCCTCCTCCTCCTCATCATCACTGGCAACATGTCCCAGGCCCAGATACTCCCCTGCTGGAGGCTGCTGGTCACCGTGATCTTGAATGAGAGGGTAGCTCATGCCTCGCGGCCATGTTGAGTAGCATGCAACACAAAATAATGATCTTACACACCTTCGCTGGTGCATATTGAAGGGCTCCTCCTGTAGGTCCAGGCAGCGAAATCTGCTTTTCATTAGCCGAAATGTCCACTCAATCACTCAAATGGTCCGCCCATGTGCCTCATTAAAATGAAACTTAGTAGGGGTGACAGAGTTCCTGAGTGGGGTCAGCAACCACGGCATATTGGGGTATCCAGAGTGAGTCTCCTAAATTAAAACAGAAAATACATCATGTGTCTGAAAACAGGGTACAACCTGAAATACAAGCATCACACAAAATAAACAGACAACATTACCAACCAACCAGGCACACTGATTTGGCAGCTGAGATATCATCTGTGGGATCTACTGTTCCTCATAATGTAGGCGTTGGGTACTGATCTGGGAAAACGCGCACAGAGGTGTGATTGTCATGTCAAGCCAGGTTCTGAAACTGGGATGGTGCAGTGAGCTAAAAAACGGTGTTGGATCTAGCCCTGATCTCTTGACTGGGTGAGAGTATTCTGTTTAATTCAGAGACTCTGTCCCTCACCACCCCTTGTTGTAAATATTTTTGTCCACCCTAAGCGTGGAAGGGTATACTCAGATGTGAGTCCCTTGCTCATTGCACCATCAGGATTCAAGCAAGCCGGGCCGAAGAGGCTGAAATGCCAGAAACCGGTCCCCGGTAGCTTGTTTCCTTCCCAGTGTAAGAATTGGCTTGTGTAGTTTGGTTTGCCCTGTTCCCATCATGTACTGGGACAGGAACAGACTAATTTGCATACAGCCAGGTTCTGAAACTGGGATGGTGCAGTGAGCTAAAAAACGGTGTTGGATCTAGCCCTGATCTCTTGACTGGGTGAGAGTATTCTGTTTAATTCAGAGACTCTGTCCCTCACCACCCCTTGTTGTAAATATTTTTGTCCACCCTAAGCGTGGAAGGGTATACTCAGATGTGAGTCCCTTGCTCATTGCACCATCAGGATTCAAGCAAGCCGGGCCGAAGAGGCTGAAATGCCAGAAACCGGTCCCCAGTAGCTTGTTTCCTTCCCAGTGTAAGAATTGGCTTGTGTAGTTTGGTTTGCCCTGTTCCCATCATGCACTGGGACAGGAACAGACTAATTTGCATACAGCCAGGTTCTGAAACTGGGATGGTGCAGTGAGCTAAAAAACGGTGTTGGATCTAGCCCTGATCTCTTGACTGGGTGAGAGTATTCTGTTTAATTCAGAGACTCTGTCCCTCACCACCCCTTGTTGTAAATATTTTTGTCCACCCTAAGCGTGGAAGGGTATACTCAGATGTGAGTCCCTTGCTCATTGCACCATCAGGATTCAAGCAAGCCGGGCCGAAGAGGCTGAAATGCCAGAAACCGGTCCCCGGTAGCTTGTTTCCTTCCCAGTGTAAGAATTGGCTTGTGTAGTTTGGTTTGCCCTGTTCCCATCATGCACTGGGACAGGAACAGACTAATTTGCATACAGCCAGGTTCTGAAACTGGGATGGTGCAGTGAGCTAAAAAACGGTGTTGGATCTAGCCCTGATCTCTTGACTGGGTGAGAGTATTCTGTTTAATTCAGAGACTCTGTCCCTCACCACCCCTTGTTGTAAATATTTTTGTCCACCCTAAGCGTGGAAGGGTATACTCAGATGTGAGTCCCTTGCTCATTGCACCATCAGGATTCAAGCAAGCCGGGCCGAAGAGGCTGAAATGCCAGAAACCGGTCCCCGGTAGCTTGTTTCCTTCCCAGTGTAAGAATTGGCTTGTGTAGTTTGGTTTGCCCTGTTCCCATCATGCACTGGGACAGGAACAGACTAATTTGCATACAGCCAGGTTCTGAAACTGGGATGGTGCAGTGAGCTAAAAAACGGTGTTGGATCTAGCCCTGATCTCTTGACTGGGTGAGAGTATTCTGTTTAATTCAGAGACTCTGTCCCTCACCACCCCTTGTTGTAAATATTTTTGTCCACCCTAAGCGTGGAAGGGTATACTCAGATGTGAGTCCCTTGCTCATTGCACCATCAGGATTCAAGCAAGCCGGGCCGAAGAGGCTGAAATGCCAGAAACCGGTCCCCGGTAGCTTGTTTCCTTCCCAGTGTAAGAATTGGCTTGTGTAGTTTGGTTTGCCCTGTTCCCATCATGCACTGGGACAGGAACAGACTAATTTGCATACAGCCAGGTTCTGAAACTGGGATGGTGCAGTGAGCTAAAAAACGGTGTTGGATCTAGCCCTGATCTCTTGACTGGGTGAGAGTATTCTGTTTAATTCAGAGACTCTGTCCCTCACCACCCCTTGTTGTAAATATTTTTGTCCACCCTAAGCGTGGAAGGGTATACTCAGATGTGAGTCCCTTGCTCATTGCACCATCAGGATTCAAGCAAGCCGGGCCGAAGAGGCTGAAATGCCAGAAACCGGTCCCCGGTAGCTTGTTTCCTTCCCAGTGTAAGAATTGGCTTGTGTAGTTTGGTTTGCCCTGTTCCCATCATGCACTGGGACAGGAACAGACTAATTTGCATACAGCCAGGTTCTGAAACTGGGATGGTGCAGTGAGCTAAAAAACGGTGTTGGATCTAGCCCTGATCTCTTGACTGGGTGAGAGTATTCTGTTTAATTCAGAGACTCTGTCCCTCACCACCCCTTGTTGTAAATATTTTTGTCCACCCTAAGCGTGGAAGGGTATACTCAGATGTGAGTCCCTTGCTCATTGCACCATCAGGATTCAAGCAAGCCGGGCCGAAGAGGCTGAAATGCCAGAAACCGGTCCCCGGTAGCTTGTTTCCTTCCCAGTGTAAGAATTGGCTTGTGTAGTTTGGTTTGCCCTGTTCCCATCATGCACTGGGACAGGAACAGACTAATTTGCATACAGCCAGGTTCTGAAACTGGGATGGTGCAGTGAGCTAAAAAACGGTGTTGGATCTAGCCCTGATCTCTTGACTGGGTGAGAGTATTCTGTTTAATTCAGAGACTCTGTCCCTCACCACCCCTTGTTGTAAATATTTTTGTCCACCCTAAGCGTGGAAGGGTATACTCAGATGTGAGTCCCTTGCTCATTGCACCATCAGGATTCAAGCAAGCCGGGCCGAAGAGGCTGAAATGCCAGAAACCGGTCCCCGGTAGCTTGTTTCCTTCCCAGTGTAAGAATTGGCTTGTGTAGTTTGGTTTGCCCTGTTCCCATCATGCACTGGGACAGGAACAGACTAATTTGCATACAGCCAGGTTCTGAAACTGGGATGGTGCAGTGAGCTAAAAAACGGTGTTGGATCTAGCCCTGATCTCTTGACTGGGTGAGAGTATTCTGTTTAATTCAGAGACTCTGTCCCTCACCACCCCTTGTTGTAAATATTTTTGTCCACCCTAAGCGTGGAAGGGTATACTCAGATGTGAGTCCCTTGCTCATTGCACCATCAGGATTCAAGCAAGCCGGGCCGAAGAGGCTGAAATGCCAGAAACCGGTCCCCGGTAGCTTGTTTCCTTCCCAGTGTGAGAATTGGCTTGTGTAGTTTGGTTTGCCCTGTTCCCATCATGCACTGGGACAGGAACAGACTAATTTGCATACAGCCAGGTTCTGAAACTGGGATGGTGCAGTGAGCTAAAAAACGGTGTTGGATCTAGCCCTGATCTCTTGACTGGGTGAGAGTATTCTGTTTAATTCAGAGACTCTGTCCCTCACCACCCCTTGTTGTAAATATTTTTGTCCACCCTAAGCGTGGAAGGGTATACTCAGATGTGAGTCCCTTGCTCATTGCACCATCAGGATTCAAGCAAGCCGGGCCGAAGAGGCTGAAATGCCAGAAACCGGTCCCCGGTAGCTTGTTTCCTTCCCAGTGTAAGAATTGGCTTGTGTAGTTTGGTTTGCCCTGTTCCCATCATGCACTGGGACAGGAACAGACTAATTTGCATACAGCCAGGTTCTGAAACTGGGATGGTGCAGTGAGCTAAAAAACGGTGTTGGATCTAGCCCTGATCTCTTGACTGGGTGAGAGTATTCTGTTTAATTCAGAGACTCTGTCCCTCACCACCCCTTGCTGTAAATATGTCATGTCAAGCAGACATACCACCAGGGCATTTATAGAGTGGAAATGATTACGATTCCTGTATGTTCGGTTATTGGCATGGGGTGGTACTAAAGTTATGTGTACCATTAATGGAGCCAATGACATGTGGCAATCTGCCCAAAAAGTCACTATTGTGGTTGGCAAACTATCCTGGTGTTGGGAACTCGATGTACATGTTTAGGAAATGTAACATTGCACCCCAAAAATCTCTAAGCACACAGATAAACATTGTCTGTGACATCCCACCAGCAGTAGCCACAGTATACTGGACGCTTCCTGTGGCAAAGAATTGTAGGGCTGCCATCACCTTCACCTTAGGGGTCAGCGCAGTAGGATATGGATGTCCAGGCTGCAAATGTGGGCCCAACTGCTCTGTCAGCTCCTCAATGAGTGGTCTGGTCAAGCGTTAACTTCTGATGCAGTCACGTTCTACCATGGACTCCAGGTTGGGGGAAGTGTCTGTGGACAGCTGGGCTCCTGCGGTACAAAGGTTACACATGTAACCTTTCTCAATGAACTATCCAATGTGTTAAGTTACACGCAACATAGCATGTGCTATATCAAAGCAAGACTCAATAAATTCAGGTGTGTAATGTGGAACATTGACACAAAGGCCAACAATGTGATTCTCACACAACATTCAAATCCATAATGGTTTCTGCACAATTGCACAGCTGTGCTATGAATGATCAATGGTGTCTACCACAGCCTTTCGCGGTAACCAGTCAGATCGTGTCTCTATGTGATCAGATCCCACGAAGTGTGGCACCCATTATTTTAGGACAATTTGGTCTAGGTGCATATATCCCTTACGTACACCAATAAGTCTCCCATCATTGCAAGACACATTATCGGGTTTTCATTGTCGCTATTATAAAGATGGGAGTACCGTTTGTATTTTCCTGATACCACTTGAGTGCATAGCACTTTTGGACTACTACGCCCTCTGCATCCAGTTTCAGAGGCGTGGCACGCCATAAATTAGCATTAGAAACCTGTTTACCAGTGAAATTATATCTCTCCTTTCCGGACGATTCTGACCAAAACATCAGGAAATGTGGCTTTTCTTCTCTTTTTGATGGCGTGACTTACGCCAAAACGCGAGTCGAAAAGTGAAAAGCAGAAATACGATTTTGCCACAGTACTATTTATCGTCAATAGCATTGCATTTTTTAAAAAACCAATTTTTGTGGGTTTTTTTTATGTATGTTAAATTAATTGTGTATTATGTATTTGTATTATGCTTTTTTAATGAAATTAATGTTTTGATGAATAAAACAATCTCAAAATCTTTTTAACATTTGTTTTTGACCTATGTTAGGTATAATTTTCATATATATTATTAACCTTACGTTGACTATTTGGACACAAATGTGACATTGATTTCATGTGTTATTTATTGTCTAGGAATTTTCTTCACATATTGTCTTACCCTGTTCTAAAAATTGGAACTTACCAGGGGTCCTTGTTACTTGCAAAGGTCTACCACAGTCCACTTCATCAAACATTACACACTAAACACACACCTACCCAACTATCAAGGATAGATGTTTGTAACAAATGACATGTGGGGGAAAGGTACACACACAAGGATCATGAAATGCCACCTGGACACAGTCGTGATGTAAGGTCTGAAATACATCAATCATTACATACATTACCCTCATGATGTGCATCACATTTTGTCAATTTTGTCACACAAACACACAGGTATGTCTTTGACACAAAAACAAAACAGCAACTCACAGGCCAAGTAGAAGTTCATGTCTCAAGTAAATATCATCAACACCATTAACAATGGAGTGTGTGCCAGGTACAAGCCTCAGATACTGGGGAGTCCCTCAAAATAACTTCACATAATGCACATTTGAACACACAGTTCATTGAATCCGTTATTATATGTGTATGTAACCTGTGATAACACATTGGTACCCAAGGGCTGTGTCCAGGCCTAGGAGGGTGATCTGAGCAATGGCCACTCACAGTTGTGATGTTCTTCACAAACAATATATTTTGTGCGCATGAAGGTTGCCTCATCATGGGAGTGTGAGCTATGAAGTGCCATGTCCAATAAGACATATTAATCACTGTAGCCACACATGTAAAACAGCAGAAAATGATGTTTAGATATACTGTCTGACATACTGATTGAATAGTGTAGGGCACCTTAGCTTCAAACAAAACATGTTATTGGCATCCTTTGGCTATTGACTGTAATGATGTGATACAAATTCACAGCATCAGTACACAACAACACATACTCAAACCCTACAGGGCAACAGGTGTAAACACACTCACGGAAGAATTACATTGTGATGTGTGAGTGTACAATCAGGTACACAGGAGACAGCCCACAACAACACACAACTCAACAGACAATCAAAATACATTCATGATGCTCCCACTGCAACAAACTTGAGGTGGTTGTGTCACAGCTGTGAGCGCTACTTGTTTAGACCTGATTCCCACTTGAGGTGTTGCAAAGCATTGAACAACTATGTAAAATACAGTCAAAATGTCTTGACTATGTGCGTTGCACACAACTCGAGATCACATCATTTACATGTCTATCACATCAACACTGCTATCTACCTATTAAATCTGCATCATGTGCAGATGATCAATTTTGTTAAAATGCATATGCTGACTGCTTACTGCAGAAGACTTGGAAGATACATGTCTCAACAGATAGGGCACACAACAACTGTGCCAGTAGCCTCCAATGCCCCGGTAAATGTGTAAGCTAATCTGCCTGCGCTGTTAACAACCCGAGGGGTGGTGGAGAGATGTGCATTTAACAAACACATTACACATAGCTAGGCATTACAAATGTCGAAACTAGTACATCTGTTTAGGATGGAGTACACGTACATAACGTGATATGTACCGGACACATTTGGAATGCAAAGACTGTCTCAAAACAATTAAACACTCGAGGAGACCTACAAAAACAAATCCTTGCCATCAGGCTATAGGGAAGGGTAGGAAATGCTGAGTGTGAGCAGTCACAGATACATACAAGTGCCAAACTTACAAAAACAGATGACTGATTATTAATACGCTGATGTTGCTAGCACAAATTTGACTCAGTGAATTAAAAATGTGTCACATGTATGTTTGCCAACAGTGCAGACCCTTGTCTCTACCCAACCAGAGATGTCACCATCATGACTCCATTCTACTGGTGCACCCACATCTCGGACACTCAAAGTCCAATAGATAGAGAAAGCACTGGACTACTCCCACATAGCAAGATTCTTAACCAGGAACACATGCAGGTACTACAGTCTTAGCAGGAAATGGGTTTGGCAGACAGAGAATAATGCTTACACCATTGTCTCAGGATATGTCACATATTTACACACTGCCATGAGGTGATGTCACTACTGTGTAAGGTCAGCTCTGTCAAGCTTGGTGTTGGCAGGGGTCCACCATGTCCCAATGAAACTTAGAAATGGATCCAACAATCCCAACACACAAAATACTTTGATTCCATCAGCCCGCATACATGTTTGTCCCCAAAGTCACCTGCACGTAGGCAAACTCCAAGTTTAAGAAGTTGCACTGATGAGACAGATGATGTGTTCATCAGCAATGCACTATTCTGCATGTCAATCATAGACGCTTGTACCGTTGGAAAATTTTACAATGTGTACAAATGTCAGAACAAGCAATGTCCAAAAGCGTGTGTCAAAGATGGGATGTTGTCGAACGCAGGTCACACTCCGCGTCCAAAACACTGTGGATCATGCCAACCTGCACATGCTGTCAATGATGACTGATTTATACTGTAGTACACATATACCATGGACCACATGCAGTCCCTCAAATCGTTAAACCATTATCATCACTAAACAAGATTTCCACAGCAATTTCACAATGAATCATTAACAAAATAAGGAACACAAAATGCAAATCTACAAAAGAAAAGGGAATTCTTTATTCAGCCTTGGAAAATTAATTATTCAGAACCTGGCAAACAATATGGCCAAAGCCCAGTCGATTTTATTTGAGTCCTTCGGGGGAACTTAATGCATTGGAATGCCTTGCTTGCCTGCACTGCTACAGATAGGGGGCATCTCCCCTTGGAGGGGCATCTTTAGGGGCATACCAGGCACTGCAGGGACAGGATCAAGGTGTACCAGTATGGGTAATGGGAGGGATGGGGGCTACTGGAGTGTCGTGGACAGGTCTGATTGAGGGGGTGGGGACTCCACTGCAGTGGACAGGTCTGCTTGAGGGGGAGGGCCTCCACTGCAGTGAACAGGCCTGATTGAGGGGGAGGGGGCTCCACTACAGTGAACAGGTCTGATTGAGGAGGAGGGGGCTGCACTGCAGTGGACAGGTCTGATTGAGGGGGTGGGGGCTCCACTGCAGTGGATAGGTCATATTGAGGCGGTAGGGACTCCTCTGCAGTGCCCAGATCTGAAAGAAGGTGTGGTGTTGTGGGTGGTGAAATGCTTGTGGTGGGGGGAGGTCCTAATCATCTTAGGGATGGTGTAATGATGTGTGGGTGAAACTTGGATGGGTTGTGCTGTGTGAACTTTGGGAGGACTGGGCTCAACAAGGGCTCGGGATGAATTTGGTTTTGTGCTGGTGGGTTTTTGATACCTTCGTCCTGGTGGATGTACAGGTGGGGTTCTCAGTCTTCCTACTCTTACTTAGGAGAAGGTGTGCAGGCAGGTGTGGATCTCCTCTCTGTGCTGGGTGACATCCTCCTCCCCTTGCGAGTCTGGTTTGATGTCTCAGTGGGGAAGATTCAGAGAAGGGGGTGGTGATGAACAGAGTGTCTGAATTGAGCAGACCACTCTTACCCAGTCCAAAGATCAGGGCTTTATCCGTCACCGTTTTTTAGCTCACTGCACCATCCCAGCTCAGAACTTGGCTATATGCAAATTAGTCTGACCCTGGCCCAGTGCATCATGGGAACAGGGTAGACCAAACTACCAAGCCAATTCTTATACTGGGAAGGAAACAAGCTACCGGGGACCGGTTTCTGGCATTTCAGCCGTCTTCGGCCCGGCTTGCTTGAATCCTGATGGTGCAATGAGCTAGGGACTCACATCTGAGTATACCCTTCCACGCTTATGGTGGACAAAAATGATTCAGAAAAGGGGGTGGTGATGAACAGAGTGTCTGAATTGAGCAGACCACTCTTACCCAGTCCAAAGATCAGGGCTTTATCCGTCACAGTTTTTTAGCTCACTGCACCATCCCAGCTCAGAACTTGGCTATATGCAAATTAGTCTGACCCTGGCCCAGTGCATCATGGGAACAGGGCAGACCAAACTACCAAGCCAATTCTTATACTGGGAAGGAAACAAGCTACCGGGGACCGGTTTCTGGCATTTCAGCCGTCTTCGGCCCGGCTTGCTTGAATCCTGATGGTGCAATGAGCTAGGGACTCACATCTGAGTATACCCTTCCACGCTTAAGGTGGACAAAAATGATTCAGAAAAGGGGGTGGTGATGAACAGAGTGTCTGAATTGAGCAGACCACTCTTACCCAGTCCAAAGATCAGGGCTTTATCCGTCACCGTTTTTTAGCTCACTGTACCATCCCAGCTCAGAACTTGGCTATATGCAAATTAGTCTGACCCTGGCCCAGTGCATCATGGGAACAGGGCAGACCAAACTACCAAGCCAATTCTTATACTGGTAAGGAAACAAGCTACCGGGGACCGGTTTCTGGCATTTCAGCCATCTTCGGCCCGGCTTGCTGGAATCCTGAAGGTGCAATGAGCTAGGGACTCACATCTGAGTATACCCTTCCACGCTTATGGTGGAAAAAAATGATTCAGAAAAGGGGGTGGTGATGAACAGAGTGTCTGAATTGAGCAGACCACTCTTACCCAGTCCAAAGATCAGGGCTTTATCCGTCACCGTTTTTTAGCTCACTGCACCATCCCAGCTCAGAACTTGGCTATATGCAAATTAGTCTGACCCTGGCCCAGTGCATCATGGGAACAGGGCAGACCAAACTACCAAGCCAATTCTTATACTGGGAAGGAAACAAGCTACCGGGGACCGGTTTCTGGCATTTCAGCCGTCTTCGGCCCGGCTTGCTTGAATCCTGATGGTGCAATGAGCTAGGGACTCACATCTGAGTATACCCTTCCACGCTTATGGTGGACAATAATGATTCAGAAAAGGGGGTGGTGATGAACAGAGTGTCTGAATTGAGCAGACCACTCTTACCCAGTCCAAAGATCAGGGCTTTATCCGTCACCGTTTTTTAGCTCACTGCACCATCCCAGCTCAGAACTTGGCTATATGCAAATTAGTCTGACCCTGGCCCAGTGCATCATGGGAACAGGGCATACCAAACTACTAAGCCAATTCTTATACTGGTAAGGAAACAAGCTACCGGGGACCGGTTTCTGGCATTTCAGCCGTCTTCGGCCCGGCTTGCTTGAATCCTGATGGTGCAATGAGCTAGGGACTCACATCTGAGTATACCCTTCCACGCTTATGGTGGACAAAAATGATTCAGAAAAGGGGGTGGTGATGAACAGAGTGTCTGAATTGAGCAGATCACTCTTACCCAGTCCAAAGATCAGGGCTTTATCCGTCACCGTTTTTTAGCTCACTGCACCATCCCAGCTCAGAACTTGGCTATATGCAAATTAGTCTGACCCTGGCCCAGTGCATCATGGGAACAGGGCAGACCAAACTACCAAGCCAATTCTTATACTGGGAAGGAAACAAGCTACCGGGGACCGGTTTCTGGCATTTCAGCCGTCTTCGGCCCAGCTTGCTTGAATCCTGATGGTGCAATGAGCTAGGGACTCACATCTGAGTATACCCTTCCACGCTTATGGTGGACAATAATGATTCAGAAAAGGGGGTGGTGATGAACAGAGTGTCTGAATTGAGCAGACCACTCTTACCCAGTCCAAAGATCAGGGCTTTATCCGTCACCGTTTTTTAGCTCACTGCACCATCCCAGCTCAGAACTTGGCTATATGCAAATTAGTCTGACCCTGGCCCAGTGCATCATGGGAACAGGGCAGACCAAACTACCAAGCCAATTCTTATACTGGTAAGGAAACAAGCTACCGGGGACCGGTTTCTGGCATTTCAGCCGTCTTCGGCCCGGCTTGCTTGAATCCTGATGGTGCAATGAGCTAGGGACTCACATCTGAGTATACCCTTCCACGCTTATGGTGGACAAAAATGATTCAGAAAAGGGGGTGGTGATGAACAGAGTGTCTGAATTGAGCAGACCACTCTTACCCAGTCCAAAGATCAGGGCTTTATCCGTCACCGTTTTTTAGCTCACTGCACCATCCCAGCTCAGAACTTGGCTATATGCAAATTAGTCTGACCCTGGCCCAGTGCATCATGGGAACAGGGCAGACCAAACTACCAAGCCAATTCTTATACTGGGAAGGAAACAAGCTACCGGGGACCGGTTTCTGGCATTTCAGCCGTCTTCGGCCCGGCTTGCTTGAATCCTGATGGTGCAATGAGCTAGGGACTCACATCTGAGTATACCCTTCCACGCTTATGGTGGACAAAAATGATTCAGAAAAGGGGGTGGTGATGAACAGAGTGTCAGAATTGAGCAGACCACTCTTACCAAGTCCAAAGATCAGGGCTTTATCCGTCACCGTTTTTTAGCTCACTGCACCATCCCAGCTCAGAACTTGGCTATATGCAAATTAGTCTGACCCTGGCCCAGTGCATCATGGGAACAGGGCAGACCAAACTACCCAGCCAATTCTTATACTGGGAAGGAAACAAGCTACCGGGGACCGGTTTATGGCATTTCAGCCATCTTCGGCCCGGCTTGCTTGAATCCTGATGGTGCAATGAGCTAGGGACTCACATCTGAGTATACCCTTCCACGCTTATGGTGGACAAAAATGATTCAGAAAAGGGGGTGGTGATGAACAGAGTGTCTGAATTGAGCAGACCACTCTTACCCAGTCCAAAGATCAGGGCTTTATCCGTCACCGTTTTTTAGCTCACTGCACCATCCCAGCTCAGAACTTGGCTATATGCAAATTAGTCTGACCCTGGCCCAGTGCATCATGGGAACAGGGCAGACCAAACTACCAAGCCAATTCTTATACTGGGAAGGAAACAAGCTACCGGGGACCGGTTTCTGGCATTTCAGCCGTCTTCGGCCCGGCTTGCTTGAATCCTGATGGTGCAATGAGCTAGGGACTCACATCTGAGTATACCCTTCCACGCTTATGGTGGACAATAATGATTCAGAAAAGGGGGTGGTGATGAACAGAGTGTCTCAATTGAGCAGACCACTCTTACCCAGTCCAAAGATCAGGGCTTTATCCGTCACCGTTTTTTAGCTCACTGCACCGTCCCAGCTCAGAACTTGGCTATATGCAAATTAGTCTGACCCTGGCCCAGTGCATCATGGGAACAGGGCAGACCAAACTACCAAGCCAATTCTTATACTGGTAAGGAAACAAGCTACCGGGGACCGGTTTCTGGCATTTCAGCCGTCTTCGGCCCGGCTTGCTTGAATCCTGATGGTGCAATGAGCTAGGGAATCACATCTGAGTATACCCTTCCACGCTTATGGTGGACAAAAATGATTCAGAAAAGGTGGTGGTGATGAACAGAGTGTCTGAATTGAGCAGACCACTCTTACCCAGTCCAAAGATCAGGGCTTTATCCGTCACCGTTTTTTAGCTCACTGCACCATCCCAGCTCAGAACTTGGCTATATGCAAATCAGTCTGTCCCTGGCCCAGTGCATCATGGGAACAGGGCAGACCAAACTACCAAGCCAATTCTTCACCAGAAAGGAGACAAGCTTCCGGGATGGGGCAGTGAGTTAAATAACGGTGATGGATCAAGCCCTGATCTTTGGACTGGGTAAGAGTGGTCTGCTTAATTCAGACACTGTGTTCATCACCACCCCCTTTTCTGAATCGTTTTTGGCCACTATAGGTGTGGCAGGGTATACTCAGACATGAGTCCCTTACTCACTGCTCCATCAGGATTCAAGCAAGCCGGACCGACGACGGCTGAAATGCCAGAAACCGGTCCCCGGAAGCTTGTCTCCTTTCTGGTGAAGAATTGGCTTGGTAGTTTGGTCTGCCCTGTTCCCATGATGCACTGGGCCAGGGACAGACTGATTTGCATATAGCCAGGTTCTGAGCTGGGATGGGGCAGTGAGTTAAATAACGGTGATGGATCAAGCCCTGATCTTTGGACTGGGTAAGAGTGGTCTGCTTAATTCAAACACTGTGTTCATCACCACCCCCTTTTCTGAATCGTTTTTGGCCACTATAGGTGTGGCAGGGTATACTCAGACATGAGTCCCTTACTCACTGCTCCATCAGGATTCAAGCAAGCCGGGCCGACGACAGCTGAAATGCCAGAAACCGGTCCCCGGAAGCTTGTCTCCTTTCTGGTGAAGAATTGGCTTGGTAGTTTGGTCTGCCCTGTTCCCATGATGCACTGGGCCAGGGACAGACTGATTTGCATATAGCCAGGTTCTGAGCTGGGATGGGGCAGTGAGTTAAATAACGGTGATGGATCAAGCCCTGATCTTTGGACTGGGTAAGAGTGGTCTGCTTAATTCAGACACTGTGTTCATCACCACCCCCTTTTCTGAATCGTTTTTGGCCACTATAGGTGTGGCAGGGTATACTCAGACATGAGTCCCTTACTCACTGCTCCATCAGGATTCAAGCAAGCCGGGCCGACGACGGCTGAAATGCCAGAAACCGGCCCCCGGAAGCTTGTCTCCTTTCTGGTGAAGAATTGGCTTGGTAGTTTGGTCTGCCCTGTTCCCATGATGCACTGGGCCAGGGACAGACTGATTTGCATATAGCCAGGTTCTGAGCTGGGATGGGGCAGTGAGTTAAATAACGGTGATGGATCAAGCCCTGATCTTTGGACTGGGTAAGAGTGGTCTGCTTAATTCAGACACTGTGTTCATCACCACCCCCTTTTCTGAATCGTTTTTGGCCACTATAGGTGTGGCAGGGTATACTCAGACATGAGTCCCTTACTCACTGCTCCATCAGGATTCAAGCAAGCCGGGCCGACGACGGCTGAAATGCCAGAAACCGGTCCCCGGAAGCTTGTATCCTTTCTGGTGAAGAATTGGCTTGGTAGTTTGGTCTGCCCTGTTCCCATGATGCACTGGGCCAGGGACAGACTGATTTGCATATAGCCAGGTTCTGAGCTGGGATGGGGCAGTGAGTTAAATAACGGTGATGGATCAAGCCCTGATCTTTGGACTGGGTAAGAGTGGTCTGCTTAATTCAGACACTGTGTTCATCACCACCCCCTTTTCTGAATCGTTTTTGGCCACTATAGGTGTGGCAGGGTATACTCAGACATGAGTCCCTTACTCACTGCTCCATCAGGATTCAAGCAAGCCGGGCCGACGACGGCTGAAATGCCAGAAACCGGTCCCTGGAAGCTTGTCTCCTTTCTGGTGAAGAATTGGCTTGGTAGTTTGGTCTGCCCTGTTCCCATGATGCACTGGGCCAGGGACAGACTGATTTGCATATAGCCAGGTTCTGAGCTGGGATGGGGCAGTGAGTTAAATAACGGTGATGGATCAAGCCCTGATCTTTGGACTGGGTAAGAGTGGTCTGCTTAATTCAGACACTGTGTTCATCACCACCCCCTTTTCTGAATCAGTGGGGAAGAGGCAAAGGTCACAGAGGAAGACCCTCTCAGAAGGTGGGGGTTGCCGGTGAGTCATAGGTAGGGGTTTTGGAGGGAGAGGTAGCTGAGGAATGCCGAGTGGTTGTGGATGGGTGTGTGTGTTTTGTGGTACTCTTCCCTGCATGTGTGATGTCAGTCCCCTGAGTGTGCATGCGTGTTTCTTAGACTTTATTTTGGGAGGCTGTGCGCTGCTTGTGTGTGTTATTGTGTGTGCTATTGTGTGTGCATGTGCCTGTGTGAGTGTGCTTTGGTCAGGTTGGTCAGTGGGGACAGAGGATGGGGCAGAGGTTTGAGGGGTGAGGGACTGCTGTAGGAGGGACACTGCTGCCGTCAGTGAGGAGGCCATGGACTGACTTGCCCGCTGTAGGGCAGACATGTTAGATGACATGCCCTCCATGTACGACACCCATTGGGTCAAACGACTGGTGTGCACATGGAGGACACTCAGCATGGATGTCTGCCCCACATATGTCTGTTGGAGCAAATCCACAGACTCCACACTCAGGGCAGCAGGGGTGACAGATGCAAGGGGTGCGGTGCCTGGCCCGAAGGAGACATGCTCCCTAATATGGGATGGTCCATGGACACTTGGGATGGGAGCAGCTGTGAGGGTGGAGATGGTGTTGGTGGCGGGGGCAGACTCTGATTGTGTGGTCTCTGCTCTGTTAACACCCACCACCACAAGGGAGTCTTCACTGGAGCTTGAATGGTCCTCTGCAGATGTTGATGTTGCAGATCGGCCCCCAGTGTGACTCCCCTCACCCTTCGTGGTGCCACTAGGTCCCTCCTTCTCCTCCCATGTGGATCCAGTATGGCTAGCTGCTTCCTCTTGTTCCTTGGAACTGTCTCCTCCTGTAGCCATAGATGATGCTGCGAACAAGGATGAAAAACAGATTCACATCAGTCATCTGCATAGACTTGACACATGAGTTTAAGCACAAGACATCAGAGAGCAAGCCTTTGCGTGACCTTGATGTCACTTTTAATAATCATTGTACATATATGAACATGGCACTTGTCAGTCTGTCACTGAACCATGGTTTCCAGAAACATGATTGGCAATGGCACAATCAGTTCCATGTATTTAAAATACCACTAAACAAATGTCCAACAACGCACTAAATTGGCTGTTGTCAGATCTGTAATGCTCCTGACTGTCATGTGTCGTTAGGAACATGTCTCATCTCCAGCAAGGTAGACTGGAAGTGACAGAGTAAATGGGTTGAACAAATTGATAAGTTGACATGTTGAACAGAATGTCATCCCCAGTCATCATGATGGGCTTATGTCCTAAACGTCAGTGCTATAAAGGCTGCATGCAGGACAACAGACAAGTACAGATAGTGCACCCTCACAAAATTATGTTTGGCATACTATGCCACTGGCGGGTGTTGCTCCACAGTCTATACTGACTATTGTCACAGGGGCAATGAATCACAACGTGAAAGTCAGCACTATGTCACAGTCTAGTAATCCCTTTCAAATCAACACCTATAGTGGTCAAATATACATGACCCCTACGTACTAAACCCAATGTGAAGAGCCTGACAAGCTCACGTTGTTCTACTTAGACATTGGAGTATATGAATTTTTCAGATCTGCCTACATGAAGTTTCCAATTTCTCTCAGGAAGGGAGTAATGCAGCATACATATACATGTTTAAGCCACCATTTTGCAGAGTCAAGGGATGACACACACATGTCCTGTCCTGTTTATGTGAGCCACCTTCCTGGCATTAGATGTCTGTGCACATTGCCTATATTTACTACCTGTTTTTCATGAAAGTCATGCCTGTACACACTGACACAGAGTCAGACACAAGATTGTAAAATTCACAAAGGTGGAAGTGTTGCCTGGCACACCAACATTTGATGTGACAGTGTCTCTGAAGGCCTGACTAGGCATGGCTGTCCTTGGTCAATGTGAAACACATGATTACACAGGGCACTATGCATGTGACTACACATTTGGACCACTAATCCATTTCATTTGTCTGAGGCATCGACATTGGTGTTTCCTACAGCCCAGATGTGTACCATATTTTACATGAAGCTATGTTTACCTCGATCACCATTTCAAACATATATGTATGTTCCACACAGAATACAGGGCACATTTCAGTCAATGTGCAGGCACATTTGAGACAATTACAACACTCATGATGGACAACTCAATGCACATGTTGTAAATGGTGCAGATCACATTATCCTTGGACTACAGCAGATACACAGGGGCTTAGTGACACATGTCACAGAAGGAAAGGGACACACCTGTGTATCCAATGATAATGGGGCATCATTAAATTTGTCCACATAAGTGGTGTCTCAGCAGACAGACGATCTGTGATTGGTTTACCAGGCAAAGGAAGTGCAACATGGATGTCAAACATAGTTCAGTAACATGGTACATAGTCAACCCCTCCTTGCTGCTGTCTAACCTTCAACTGCCTAGCCAGGTGAGGAAAGACCAACGTCAGTACCCGGAGCATGTGGGGGTCCGTCGTCCACCCCTTTTGAGAGGAGGTGACAGCTTCAGCTGGACTCTTGCAATCCTATGGGTCCAGTCACTGAGATCCTGACACCTCTTCTGGCAATGGCAGATGCGGTGTTTGAAGACCCCCACAGATCTCACAGCCCGGGCAATGGTCAGCCAAATATAATGCTTCTGATGGGTGTCAACCTGTGAGGTTGACATAGTGACAGACTATTACTACACATGGCACATGTTCATTCTTCACACACTTTCACATGTAGGTCATGGTAAGAAGGGCAGATAATGTTTTGAGGTTGAACAAGATTCATCAGGGACAGTCGTCCTGTGTGCAAGGCTGCCGTAACAACATAAGATCAGTGCATGCAAATCATTTACACATAATACACTTTTACCTCACTGTACCTGTCCAGCACATTAATCTACACACTGTAAGTCTTACAATAACTATTGTGCATACTTGCCCTTGTGGATCACAATGCTTGTAGTGCCTGTTTTAAAAATGGCTCATTTGAAAAGGCAGTGTAATGAACACTCACCTGCTCCCCTGGTTTTCTATACAGCTTGCTGTACTGTGGAAGGAGGCTGGCAAGCAGGTCCTGGTTCTCCTGCTTGGTGAAAGCTGGTACCCTCTCCACAGTACGTGCCATTGTTGATCCCAGAGGATGCAGAGTAAGCAGCAGTGGTAGCTTGTACTCCTGTCAAGTAGCATGTAGTGCAGGCAAGTAAAGTCTCTTGGAAAAAGACAGATATATCTGTGCTTTTTAAAAAAACAAGGGGGACGCAGCGGGTAGCTATGAACCATGGGTGTCAATTGAGTTTTTTGGGAACAAGGGTTCTTAGCTTTTCAAAAATAGAACAGTTATTATATAGAACACAATAGGCTGCTATATGCTTAACTTCCTTGTCCAGCCGGGCAAGGAATTTATTTATCAACAAATAAAAGATAAGTAGTTATAATACATTTCTACAACAGTAGCAAGACACAATCCTGTGCTGTACCGGAACGAAAGAGAAAAATTGGAAAGGGTGAAAGGGGTGTTTCAGGCAAAAGAAAAGAGCAGGCAGGGTACTGTTATGAGTAAAGAATATTGACAGTATTGCCTGGAGTAGTACATGCAACCACAAATATAAATTGTTTTCATGTATGGCCACTCATGGGTGTCGACGTTTCGATCCCTCGCTCAATTAATAAAGGGGATCATCTTCGGGACTTATGTAATTAGTTTTGCCTGATTTAAGAACGCCTCTTGGTTGGAGGTATCGGGTGGCGATGCTGGTAGTGTTGCTTTTGGTAGTGAGGCAAGTTGGTAATAACAACTCCTCGAGCAGGGTGCTGATGGCATCGCCGGGGCTTATGGTAGTGGGGCAAGTTGGTAATAACAACTCCTTGGGCAGAATGGTTAAATCTCTGTTTATTCACTTCGAAGCAAGATATGTAAGGCTTCCTGTTGTGCTGTGTGCGACGTGGAGCCGAGCGTTAATATCGCTGTCGTTCCAATTGGGGAGAGTTACAAGCGGGAGGCTCGATGGCCGTCGCCGCGGTGCGAACGATATTGTAGATGAGCCGCGAGTAGAAAATGAGCTCGCGGTGCACAGCCGGCGTGCCTGGCCCGGCTGGACAAGGAAGTTAAGCATATAGCAGCCTATTGTGTTCTATATAATAACTGTTCTATTTTTGAAAGCTAAGAACCCTTGTTCCCAAAAAACTCAAGATATATCTGTGCAGCAGAGGTGAAATCTGTTCCTTGTGTCCAAAGGGATAGGTCCGAGTCATACACATTATCCGAATTGGGTCAATCCTTAACATTGCACGCATCTGACACGCATACCGCTTTGTTTAAATATTCCCCATCATTACCCTATTTAGTTTGATACATTGTAGTTGTTAATCAACAGAGGAGGCCTGTACCCGAATCATAATCGAAGCGAAACCGCATCTGTCCCCATGATGACCAATAGCCAATGTGTGCACCCGCATCTGTTTGGATGTGTATGACGTGTCTTTTGAAAACTCACCCACGTCTGTCCCCACGAGGACCTATAGCCAATGTGTGCGCCTACCTCTGTTCGGATGTGTACAATGCATCTTTTGTAAATTCACCCGCCTCTGTCACCATTATAGTCAATATCCAATGTGTGCGCCTGCCTCTATTTGGATGCGTACGACTCGTCTTTTGAAAACTCACCCGTGTCAGTCATCATTACAGTCAATAGCCAAAGGATGCAAATAACATGTTTTGTTTGCAGCTCAGGTGCCCTACACTATTCAATCAGTATGTCAAACAGTATATCAATATCTCTAACGGTGTTGATAACCTGCACACCTAAACTCATTCATTTTAGAATCAAATTTTAAGCAATTTGTTAATCAGGATTTTTCAATGGTGCAGTCCTTATAAACCTGACTAGCTCCCGCCAGGTGTGAATAATACTTTAAAATTCCAACAGAACCTGTTTGATCATAAGAACGCACTTTTCACATGCCCAATAAGGTGCTATATAAAATTCAAAAAAGTTCAAGAAAGTAATGCATTC
The DNA here is from genome assembly GCF_964263255.1 of Lissotriton vulgaris. NCBI lineage: Eukaryota > Metazoa > Chordata > Amphibia > Caudata > Salamandridae > Lissotriton > Lissotriton vulgaris. The sequence continues at coordinate 211,040,527 of NC_141699.1, read as the reverse complement.
AATCTCTAGTACTCAGAGTTCTTAACTATCTTACTATTGAACACTATCTATATAAACTTCCCAAAGGTAGTTACCCATGGGTCTACTGGAATTACACATAGTTCATTTGTATATTGAAATTCCAGCATGCTTTTCTTCAATTGGTGAACCTGGAGTTCTGGACCGAATTAAGGTCCAGAGGTGTCAGGGACAACACCCGAAGACCCCTGAGTTCTACCTGTCTCGGTGCACAAATAAACAGAAACACGGGCTTCTCGATGGTGGCGTCAGAGACCAAAGGTTTATTACTGCAGGGATACAGAAGTCACAGAAGCTACACACGGGCAGATTCTAGGAGCCTGTTCGATTTGCACTAAGTGAGTTGCTCCTTAAATACAAAGATTTTAGCTGTAGGCAACATTCTTCACATGCTAGTACATTTCTTTAAGCTTTGTATCCTAAACAATAAATATTTGGCGTCAAACAGGAATTGTCAACAAATTTCTGATGTTCAAACATTACGAATGAGGGGTTCCCACTGTTCGATCATAATCCCATGTCATCTTCTCATTCAGGAGCCGGACCGCCTCATCGTAAATTTCGTTACCTCCCCCTAATAAAGGCCCAGAAGGAAAGGAGCAGAGACAGGTGTAGAAGATAGAAAAACAGGATAAGAGATGTTTGTGGGTCGTAAATGGGCAAGGCTACCGACTTCGGACACCTAATCATGATCAGGCCAACGTACACAAGAACCAGTATAGCAGGACTGGCCTCGGGCAGAGGAGGCAGCTTCTGCCGAGTCATGCGGCCACAGCGTTTCTGACTTAAGGTGTACGTGTCATCAACAAGGTGAATCGCCGGCTAAAGCCTACGTGTCCTTTGAGTGCAATGAATTGATCAGAGGTCACTGTATGTACATTGACTATGTGAGGGCAAGAAAAACAAGATGGATGCCATAATCTAAAATGGATGCCATCGGTGTACCAGAAATATGCTCATAACAGGAGTGCTCTTGCTCGCAGCATAGCGAAAACACCAGGATATACTATATGGATCATTTACGGTTCACTGGTACCGAAATTATGGGTTTACGACGATGTCGAAAACACGGGTTCGAATCGTCACGGAACCTCAGACTCTCCTTTTGCCCTAACATAGGCAATTACTCACTCTATGTCAGAGTCGATCTCGATGTTCATTAGGTCAGTGATATGTTGCTGTAGCATTGTTCTATCTCGCACCTTGTCTCCCAACACAGGCGGTTTCCTTAAGCAAGTTGCAGCACAAAGGCTACACAAGGCAGGGCCACACTGGATAATAAGACAGCACGAGAATAGGAACACTAAGACAATACCAATGACCATTAGAACCTTCCATCCCCACGCTGATAATAGAGTCCCGAGCCATTCCATTAACGGCCAGTTTCCCTTGTCTACATGGATAGAGTCAGAAATCTTGTGTAGCTTTGAGATCGCTTCATACACTGTCGGAGCATTATTGGGGATATAAACACAGCAACTCGATCGAATCATTCTGCATACCCCACCTCGATCTGCAAGTATTACATCAAGAACCAGCCTGAAGCTCAGCTGTTAAGTTACTAAGGGCACCAGCAGTTTCTGTAATAGTAGATTCAACTACCCGTGTTAGCTGACGTAGATTTCTACTATTGGCCATAGGACCCCAGAACGGAAGGAAACCTTTGAAGAAGTCTCCGGCTTCCTGACCAGCGGTGTCTTCCTTGCTGAAAATACCTCTTACTACTCTGGTTTTGTGATAATTTGAGGCAGCTGTGTATGTCGGAGGCAACAGTCGAGCAATATAGCATGAACCTGAAAAGTCAGCAGGCAACCATGTATATGCTCTGTCTCGACAGATAAAGTAGGTACCCTTAGCAGTGAGGAAGGCAGGGGAAGAGTTCGATGGATACACGTAAGTTTCAACACAATCACTCTTCCCCAGCCGAGCTCTTGGATTTCTCCCATTACCTTGCAAGCAGAATTGACCTCGGTGGGGTACGACCCAAACTGGAGTGGAGCTCTTACGTTTATTTTCACCCAAACTAATGCTATACTCCGTAGCATTCCAACTCGTAGCTCATCTTTAGGGATGAATGGGGAATTATTGACGTCTTTAATCATGTCAGTTATTCCCTTTAACAAGGCTTTGTTAGCGGAGTTATATTTAGTGGAACGTGGAGGACGTCGGGGATAGGTTTCGAGGGCATAGACAAATACAGTCTGGAAGGCCCGACATGATCCATTATAGCTAAAAGGCAAGACCAGGTAGGGAATGCCTTTATCCATAGTGTGTGGTATCAAACCGCACACCCAGCAGTCTGTTGTGTTAACTACCAGTTGGTGTTGGTGCAAGAGTTGTACAAAAGTGTTATTTATAAATTCTGAGTGTCGAGCTTGCTCATGTTCAGGAAACGGATGAAAGGAATGAAAAGAAGCAATAGTAGGAGAAACAAGAACATGGGGAGGTACTGTAGTTGTGATCGGTGCAAAGATTAAATGTATACCAAAGACAATTCCACCCACCAATGTTATTAAAATAATCAAAAACGTAATTGCACATTGCATCAGAAAACATTTGTTATGTAGAATTTTGTATAGTCTATTTCTGCGAACATAAATTACATTCTCTCGGTGCAGCCCAGGAAGCTCCATCTTCTACAACCGCTCGCGACCACTGATGATATGTACGTAGTTGAAAATGCCTCTATCAGCCCTGGGAGTTCCCAGAACTAACAGAAAGACCGACCTTGTGTCTGGCCCCCGCAGATTCAACTAGGCACAAAGCCACGACCCTACGTCGATCCAGACGGCAAGGTAATAAAAACAATAGAAATATACAGGAAAATACAAAATATTCAGCAAACTTCCTGGCTGGAGGCAATGTAATGGATCAAAATATGAAAAATAGGCAGTTTCCTGCTTTATTTGTCCTTGGTATGAGAGCGCAGGTTGTATCTCAATTTTCCTGGCGTTGTTTGATCCGGGAATAGTCTGTTTTCATCAGGGGCAACAATGTTCGAATTTGCAGATGACAAATGTTCGTTCGATGCAGTGTTCTGGTCAGTGATCAAAGAAGCAGCTTCAAGGGGAAAACCAGAGTTCGGTGAATCAGTAGTCAGTTCTGCATCACTGAAGGGAACATATCTTGGGACAGGTTCTGTATCAGAGGTGCCAATTCCTTGTCTAACCCAGTTGTCATAAGGGAGTGGTAGGGGTACACGCTTAGTGTGGGAAGCGTGGACCCAATTCTTTCTGCCAGCCACATGTACAGCAGTCCTCGTTGCCAAGATTACTTGGAAGGGGCCCACGAACTTCGGTTGGAGATTCCTGGTCCTTCCAAAATTTCTGATGACGATGTAGTCACCGGGTTTCAGCTGGTGACCTGGACTTTCCGGAGGCTTTGGCAATGCATCGAAAACCTGTTGGTGAATGAGACTCAATTTAGCAGTCAAGTCAAAAAGGTAATCGATTAACATTGGATATTCTAACTGTTTGAACTCTTGAGGTCTCGGCACTCCCCAGACATTTGCAGGACGACCAGACACAATCTCATATGGGCTAAGCCCTACTCGAGAGTGCACAGTCGCTCTGGTGGATAACAAGGCCAGCGGTAGTGCATCTGGCCAGGACAAACCCGTGGAAGCTTGGATCTTAGCGAGTTTTAGTTTAAGGGTACCATTGTATTCTTCAACTAAACCTGCTGACTGAGGATGGTTTGCACTGTGAAATTTTGCTTGATCTTCAAACCGGCACACACACTCTGCATAACTTTCCCTACGAACTCACTTCCGTTATCTGACCATACAATCCGAGGCATACCATATCTTGGGAAATATTCCTTTAGGAGGATTTTAGCAGTGGACAGGGCAGTGTTATCCTTCAGCGAATATGCTTCAATCCATCTCGAAAAAGCACAGACTACCACTAGGACATATTTAAGGTTATTACATCGGTCCATGTGGATGAAATCCAACTGAATCACTTCAAAGGGACAAGAAGGAGGAGCGAAATGTCCAGCGGGTGTGGGGGTTCCCTTACCAGGGTTATGCATCAGGCATATCATACAGTTTCTCACCACTCTCTCTGCACACTTACTGATTCCATCATTCTTCCAGACTGGGGCCAACATCTTACAAATTCCTTTAGAACTGATGTGCGCTGCTCCGTGCGCCATCGTTACTACCGCAAGCACATACGCATCAGGCAGCATCCAACGCTGGTGTTCCGACAAGTCAATCCAACATCCACTCGAGTCCAATTTACCCGTTTTCTCTTTCCATTCAATCTTTTCCTCTTCAGTCGCTTCTTTTTGAATTGCTTTCACACTTTCCACTGTGTCCTCACACATTCCCAATTCCGCAACCCATCTCGCAGACGTTGCAACATACATTCTACTCATCGTATTCCTAGCTGTCTGTTTAGCTGTTTCATCAGCAAAAGCATTTCCACGACCAACATCATCCGTAACTGCTCGATGGGCACTGCACTTCACAATCGCAACTTCAGTCGGTAAGGTTAGAGATTCCAACAAGTCATTGACTAGCTGACCATGCTGGATTTTAGTCCCATGGGACGTAATAAAACCTCTTTCCTTCCACAGTCGACCAAAACTATGCGCTACGCCGAATGCGTACTGACTATCTGTGAATACATTCACTCTCTTTTCCTCTGCTAAGACACACGCTCTAGTCAATGCAATTAATTCTGCAGCTTGGGCAGAATTCTGACTCACTCTTGCAGTCTCCACAATCGTACTCAAAGTCGTTACTGCATAAGCAGCTGTCACATCACCATTTTCCAATTTAAAACAAGACCCGTCAACATATAACGTGCCATCTGGATCTGGTAATGGAGTATCCTTAAGATCAATCCGTCCTTTTGTCTCCTCCTCGGTTCTAAAACAACAGTCATGAGGTTCCGAATCACTCGACTCCTGGTTAGTCGGCAACAGTGTTGCTGGATTCAATACATTGCATCTTTTAATCTGAATATGACTCGCTAGCAGTGTCAGCTCATAGCCTGATAATCTAGCACTGGTGAGGTGCTGAGTCTTCGTTCGGTTCATGAGGGTATCCACAGCATGTGGAACCATGACCACCAGCATATTGTTCATGACCAAACCAGCAGATTGTCGAATGGACACTGCAGCTGCTGCTGTAGCTCTTAAGCAACTTGGCAACGCTCTGGCTACCGGGTCTAATGTTGATGAAAAATACGCACAAGGACGTTGTTTATCACCAAATCGTTGCGTCAAAACACTCAATGCACAACCTTCTCTCTCGTGAACATAGAGTGTAAATGGTTTACTGTAGTCAGGTGTACCCAACACCGGAGCTGAACACAGTGCATTTCGTAACTCAGAGAAACTCTGCTGGCATTCGTCAGACCATGGCACCGGACTCGGAACACCTTTTCCAGTCAGGGCCACCAATGGTTTTGCTAAGAGAGAAAAATTTGGGATCCATTGCCTGCAGTATGAAGTAATTCCTAAAAACGCGCGCACTTCTCTCTGTATGTTAGGAACATTCATCTGCGTAATTGCTTTTATTCTCTCTGGGGTCAACCTTCTTCCCTCCTTTGACAAGAGATGACCTAAGTAGGTCACTTCTTGGCAACAATATTGCAGTTTGGAAGGTGACACCTTGTGATGTAAATCTGACAAATGATACAGTAAGGAAATTGTAGCTGTTTTGCAAGTTTCCTTGTCATCAGCAGCCACTAGAAGGTCATCCACGTATTGCACCAAAGCAGAACCAGAAGGAAGTACAAAAGAATCTAATTGACTTTTTAATGCCTGACTGTAAATGGATGGGCTTTCACAATAACCTTGTGGAGCACGTTTAAACCTGAAACTCCGACCTCCTAGAGAGAAGCCGAAAATATCTCTGCTTTCCTCGGCTATTGGAATGCTGAAAAAGGCATTTTTCAAGTCGATCACTGAAAACCATGTAGCTGTGGCAGGAATCAGCGTCAACAATGCCGTAATGTCTGGAACCACAGGAAACTGTGGAACTACGATTTTGTTAACCTCTCTAAGGTCAATTACAAATCTGTACACTGGAGGTTTTGAAGGATCAGTGCGTTTCAAGATCGGCAAGACAGGACTGTTACAGACATTTCCTCTAGTTTCTTCTATTACATCTTTCTCGATCAAATCTTGCACTATCAATAAAAGTGCACGCTCGCCTTCACTAGAAATCCTGTATTGTGGGATTCGTGGGAATTTGACATTTGCTTTCAAAGTTATTACGTAAGGAGGAATTTCCAAAAGACCTACATCGTTTGGACCAGTCACCCAAAGAGTATCAGGGAGAGAACGCAGCTCCAGTGGGAGCGCATCCATTGACAAGTACATCGGGGAGATGACTCTCCTACCCAACGTAAGCCGTACTCCTGAAGGAGAACAGTACAGTGTTGCATACAGGCGTTTTAACAGGTCTAAACCAAGCAGATTTTCATTGCAACCGGTCGTCAAAATCAAGGGTGCTTTCAATTGACGAGGCCCAACCGAAATAGACAAAGGACCAGAAACAGGGGCGCCTATAAAACCTACTGAAACGTTTGTTAAGCCGGACAAAGGTGTGCCAGGGAGTTTCGCATGCATGATAGAACTTTTTGCTGCACCAGTATCCAACAGAAACGGTTTGACCACACCTGATGTAGCTACTGCGACATAGGGCCCACTCTGATCTACTGGAACTGATACTACTCCCTCTCTTTGTCCAAGGCTGTCCTAGTATTCATTTTGTTGAATTTCCTCGCTGGCCTCACAGTAGTCTTCAACATGGTACTGTTGAGATCTAACAGACTGTGCAGATTGTCCGTTTCGCTGATCGAAATATTTAGAAGGGCGATCATTAGTCTGTGGAGGCATAGTACCTCGTCCTCGGCCTCTAGAATTTTGCGTATAACCACCACGACCTCTCTGAGCTGGAACACCATTATTTTGCGCATTCTGTGCTAGTACTGGACACTCATTCTTATAATGACCTTCCTTTTTGCAGTACGCACACTGATTCCATTGGTACTGCGGTCTTTGGGAACCGTAATCGGTCCTCTGATATGGCCCTTGCTGCGAATTAGTCTGATTCGTGCGAGGTGGATATGCCTGTTGCAGAAGGACTTTAGTTTTTAAGTCTTTAGTTTTCTTTTCTGATTTTTCTTTCTCTTCTTTATCCCTATTTTCATAGTACTGAGCAGTTGCAAGTATTTGCGCAGTCGTAGAGACAGCCCACGCACTTTCAGAATCTCTTAATTTATCACTAAGGTCTGGTAACAAGTTGTGCACAAACTTATCAACAAATAATCTCTGTCCTCCCTCCATGCTCATATCCAGACCACTATGATCTACAAATGTTTCTTCGAATCTAGTGAAGAAGTCGGATACGCTTTTGTCTTTCTTTTGCTTGCATGCGGACAATTTGTCCCAATTTACGCGCAATGCTGGCATCAAAGTTTTCATTAGATCAATTATCCTACCAGGTAAATTAGCAATTAGGGGTTCGGGTTTAGAACCACCAATCTGTAGTCCATCTGCCGCTATGATAGCTGGCCAATCACCACCTAGGGCAACTGGATGATTTTCATTACGAATCTTAGCCCAAATAGGTTGCGGCACCACATTGCCAAATAGCATGTCGATGTCAGCCAAATCCATTACGCAAGCCTGAACCGTCTGAGTCAGCTCTTTATAATATCCGGCTGGATTTTTACACGGATCTGGCAAGGCCTGTTTTACTGCTAACACCTCAGCTCGTTTCCATGGAATGTGTATCCACACTCTCTGGAATCGTGCTGGAGCGGCTACAATACCATTCACTGCATCAGCTTGAACGGCTTCGCGCCATATTGGCGGAACTTCCCTCATCGGATATTGACGACCTTGTTTCGTGCTGCGTTTCTCTAGGTCCCTTGGTGAACGGAGAGAAGGATCAGCCCTATAACTTAAAATCAGTTCCATCGCTTCTTTTACATCCTGACCCACTATCATACCTGCAGCAAATTTCTGCTGAACGTGAATTATCTCATCCGGAACTGATTCAGAGTCGTCCTCCTCCCAATCCTCACGCAAAAGGGAGCACATTACATCGAACACATAGCGCTGGGTCGGTTCATTCCATTGCATAAATGTGTCTAACACATCTCGTACATCATACCTTCCAACTTTCGAAATCCATCTAAGGGCTGTGGAATCTAATATTCCACGTTCTTCAGTACTAGGAAGCTGACTACGTCTCTGAGTAGATTCAGAGGCAGGACTCCTAATTAGAGTTTTGTAAAAGGGAGATAGAATATTAGTGACAGATTCAGTGATTCTTCGACGAACAGAAAGCGGAGTCATATAGCTTGCAGAAGATTTAAGTAAGGTAGTAGTTGGAACAGATGAAACAGCAAGAGTAGGAGTAGCAAGCAAAGTAGCTTGTGAAGCAACAGGTATAAGCGGAGCAGGCATAGGCAGAGGAGCGGGCAACCCCGGAAGAGGGGGTGCCGGAGGAATATTGTTAACCGCAGGGAGTACAGGAGCTGGATTCAAGGGAACAGGAGCAGGTATACCAGGCTGGACAGCAGCCAGTAACAAAACATTTGGCAAAGGTGGAGCTGTAGCACACTGTGCATACGGTGGAGGTGATCTCAACAAATAAGACAACAAGGGATCCTTTTCAGGGTCCTATATTGACTTAACAGTACTCGATGGCAAGGCAGGATAGCACTTGCCAATCGCCAAATTACGTTCTCTATCAGCTATTTCTATCGCTTTCTCAGTTTTATCGAGTTGCAGCTGCTCAGCAGCCTGTATTAAGGTCAACTCTTGCTCTTTCTGCTCTTTCTTCAAACTTTTAATCTCTCTTTGTTTAGATTCTGTTCGCCAAAAAACGGAAAGAATCAAACATTGCCGGCCGGGCTTTCCTCTTAAACAGGTTTACTTCCAAATTATCAAGAACTTCGGGTTCAAAACTACCATGTAGTGGCCAGCTAAGGACACCATCTTCTTTCGTGTAGCGAACCCACACCTCATTATGAGATATGGGACCCACACCATGCTTACAGTATAATTCATAAAGGGGAGTTCCAATCGGAGGAACCAGACATGAGTCCTCCAACCGGGAATCCTTGTTGCAACCAAAACATGAAAACATACAGTTTTTCCGACTTACCATTTTACTAACCGGAACACAGAACAAACACAGACAAAGATGCGCAATCGAACTTAGAACTTAGGCCTACCAGATGAACGAATGTATCGATACCCAAACTAAACCAAAGATTATCGTAACTAGAACAACCAGTGATAATCTACAAAACCAAGTCAAACCAGAGAACTAAAAGGATGAATCCTTAACACAAAAACAACTAGCAACCACTTAATACTTAACTGAGGCACTGAAGACGTCACCAAGGAGAAACCCGTCCACGTTTCGCCGTACTAAGGTCTGCACCTCGGGTCCAAGACAGGGCGACAGTCAAGGCAGCGGACCTCTTCAGCCGTCCGAACGGGAACCCTCGTGGAAGAGAACGTCGGGCCCCTTTTGCGATATACCGGGAACGATGAAGTTGGGCGCCTCCCTCTGGAATCTTCACACGAAGCTTCTCGAACTCTTCAGGCTTTTGGACCGGTACCGAATGACGTCGCCCCACATTGGGCGCCAATTGGAGTTCTGGACCGAATTAAGGTCCAGAGGTGTCAGGGACAACACCCGAAGACCCCTGAGTTCTACCTGTCTCGGTGCACAAATAAACAGAAACACGGGCTTCTCGATGGTGGTGTCAGAGACCAAAGGTTTATTACTGCAGGGATACAGAAGTCACAGAAGCTACACACGGGCAGATTCTAGGAGCCTGTTCGATTTGCACTAAGTGAGTTGCTCCTTAAATACAAAGATTTTAGCTTTAGGCAACATTCTTCACATGCTAGTACATTTCTTTAAGCTTTGTATCCTAAACAATAAATATTTGGCGTCAAACAGGAATTGTCAACAAATTTCTGATGTTCAAACATTACGAATGAGGGGTTCCCACTGTTCGATCATAATCCCATGTCATCTTCTTATTCAGGAGCCGGACTGCCTCATCGTAAATTTCGTTACCTCCCCCTAATAAAGGCCCAGAAGGAAAGGAGCAGAGCCAGGTGTAGAAGATAGAAAAACAGGATAAGAGATGTTTGTGGGTCGTAAATGGGCAAGGCTACCGACTTCGGCCACCTAATCATGATCAGGCCAACGTACACAAGAACCAGTATAGCAGGACTGGCCTCGGGCAGAGGAGGCAGCTTCTGCCGAGTCATGCGGCCACAGCGTTTCTGACTTAAGGTGTACGTGTCATCAACAAGGTGAATCGCCGGCTAAAGCCTACGTGTCCTTTGAGTGCAATGAATTGATCAGAGGTCACTGTATGTACATTGACTATGTGAGGGCAAGAAAAACAAGATGGATGCCATAATCTAAAATGGATGCCATCGGTGTACCGGAAATATGCTCATAACAGGAGTGCTCTTGCTCGCAGCATAGCGAAAACACCAGGATTTACTATATGGATCATTTACGATTCACTGGTACCGAAATTATGGGTTTACGACGATGTCGAAAACACGGGTTCGAATCGTCACGGAACCTCAAACCAGGCCCAGCCTGACAATAAAAACATTTTAGATCAGGAAACCATTACAGTAAAAAAACATAAACAAAGAAATTTTGCTTGGAAACAAAAACAATTACATGTTCATACCATAAACAACAGTGTGTTTTTACAAAAAACATTGGTGTATTTTTACAAAAAACATGTCAACTCAATTTTGTCATCAATCCACAAGAACTTAAAGTTTTAAGAGAACATATCCAAACCGTTTCTCTTTGTGCCAAATGCCTAACGGCATCAACATGTGGCAAGACTGACAACTTCTCTGGTACAGTAAAATGTGGCTGCGGTATGACGTGCTTTTTCTCCCCCCAGTGTAACGCTAAACATGATTTAACATTAGCAGTGCAAATCATACTTTTGTGTTTGGTCATTCTGACCTTAACTTTCTCAGTGGTACGTCCAACGTACCCTAACCCACATGGACACTTTATGGCATATATTACCATGCTGGTATTACAATCAGCAGTGTGTTTTATTGTAATCTGTTTCCCTGTGTGTGGGTGCACAAATTGTCACCTAGAATCACATTCCTACAGTGACCGCAGTTGTGACATTTCCGCATGCCCTGATTAACTGTGTCCGTGTGTGCTACGCTCCTCTTTTTTTAGGAACTCATTAATGTTCTTTGATCTTGAAAAAGTACAAAATGGACGTGCCTTGAAAACTTCCTTGAAATCATGTTCCTGCTCTATGACTTCACAGCGTTTCTCAATGCTACGCTTTATTGCTGTTGCTGCTGTAAAGCATTTAAAAAAACACAGTTGATGGACAGAATGCAGAACAATGTCTTACATCCACCCCAGTACAAAGATCTGGGCCTAAATCCATCGTTTCTTTGCACTCCACACCACCCTAGGTCAGACAATGGCTATATGCAAATCAGCCTTGACCCTGTGCCTCATGGGAACAGTCCAGCCCGAACTACCAAGCCATGTCTTTCCTAGACCGAAATCAAGCATCCAAGGACCGGTTTCTGGCTATCAGCCTTCTTCAGCCTGGATAGCTTGACTCCAGTGATGTGGAGAGCCTGGGACTCACGTCTGAGCATACCCAGCCCACTCGGGGTGAAAATTGCAAAAAACACAGTTGATGGACAGAATGAAGAACAATGTCTTACATTCACCCCAGTACAAAGATTTGGGTCTAAATTCATCGTTTTTTTGCACTCCACACCACCCTAGGTCAGACAATGGCTATATGCAAATCAGCCTTGACCCTGTGCCTCATGGGAACAGTCCAGCCCCAACTACCAAGCCATGTCTTTCCTAGACCGGAATCAAGCATGCAAGGACCGGTTTCTGGCTATCAGCCTTCTTCAGCCTGGATAGCTTGACTCCAGTGATGTGGAGAGCCTGGGACTCACGTCTGAGCATACCAAACCCACTTGGGTGAAAATTGCAAAAAACACAGTTGATGGACAGAATGCAGAACAATGTCTTACATTCACCCCAGTACAAAGATCTGGGCCTAAATCCATCGTTTTTTTGCACTCCAAACCACCCTAGGTCAGACAATGGCTATATGCAAATCAGCCTTGACCCTGTGCCTCATGGGAACAGTCCAGCCCGAACTACCAAGCCATGTCTTTCCTAGACCGGAATCAAGCATCCAAGGACCGGTTTCTGGCTATCAGCCTTCTTCAGCCTGGATAGCTTGACTCCAGTGATGTGGAGAGCCTGGGACTCACGTCTGAGCTGCTCCTGAAGATATAGTAGATGCTTAGCTGACCATTTTGCACAGGCTTACACTACCAACTCACGTATGACGACGGAAGAGGCGTGGACATACTTCAAAGACATCCAAATGCCTACTCTGTAATGTAAATTGATACTTGTATAGCGCACTATTCACCCGCAAGGGTCTCAAGGCGCTTGTACGAATACCGCTGTGGAACCCATCCTGGCTTTCCCTGTGAGGCGTCCACTCCTGGGCACCCCCAAGGTGGAGGCCAGGCATCCTTAGCATTGTGGGGGCCATTGTGGAGATTGAGCAAGCTATTGCCCAGAGTTGCAGAGTGGGACTCCATGACTGGAATAGGCACCGAGGCGAGAATTATCAGGTCCGTGGAATTTTTAGCCCAAGACCCGCTGAGGCGGGAAATGAACCCTGGTCCCGGGCTAGGCCTCTGCATCAGGGTCTGCCGCTCTAATCATTGAGCCACACTTCTCCACTTCTCCTGTCTGAGGAGGCGGCTGAATCTCTGGAGGCGGAATTCATGATAGACGAGATTCTATCAGCCATCCAATCCCTGCAATCGGGTAAAGCAGTGGGTCCAAATGGGATACCCATTGAACTCTATAAACGTGCTTCTGATTCATTAGCCCCTCATCTACTAGCGATGTATTCTTGTAGCCTGGAAGCCGGGGTGTTACCGCAAGACCAACGTATGGCTACCATAGTCGTACTGCCTAAACCAGGCAAATCTTTAGATGAATGCTCCTCATATCGCCCCATATCCCTGCTCAACGCCGAGGCTAAGATCCTAGCTAAGTTGATTGCTGTCCGATTGACCCCCCATCTCAATGCTCTGATCCACCCGGACCAATCCGGATTCATGCCCAGCTGGAATACCGCACTCAATCTGCGGAGGGTGCATGCAGTGATGGCCCGCATGCCATACATTCAAGAGCCAGCAGAACTCCTAGTTTAGATGCCCGTATGGCATTTGATATGGTAGAATGGTCATATTTGTTTGCGGTCCTCCAACATCTTGGTTTCGGTCCCAAATTCTGTGCCTGGGTGAAATTTTTATATTCACAACCTCTGGCTCATGTGGTGGCCAACGGCCACATTTCCAGGGACTTCCTGCTGAGTCGAGGGATGCGCCAGGGCTGTCCGCTATCTCCTCTGCTCTTTGCACTGGCATTGGAACCACTGGCGGCCTGGATCCGATGGGATCCCATGATTAGGGGATTGAACTGGACGGCGTATTGGGAGGACCGCATCTCTTTATATGTGGTTGATGTGCTGCTGTATCTGACTTCCCCCAGGCGGTCCATCATTGTGCTGCTGGATATTTTTGAAATCTTTGGGCGGGCAACTGGTTATACCATCACATGCGGATCATAAATCCGGAAGGGATAGTCCTCCTTTTTACCAGTGATTACGCATGAAAAGGAAGTTTTCGTTAAGTGGGGACGCTTGGGAGTATTAGGCATTTTCTAGACTGTATTATTCTTTCATTTTACAGTTGATCGCGGAAGATACTATTGTTCTTTTGCACAGGAAGACCGAGAGGGGAAAACACCAGGAGTAAGAAGTAGGTCATCTAATATACACCCGTGCGGGTGGCTTGGCTTTTAATCCATAGCCTTGAATTCGCAATAACATGTTTTGGACATAACACATGCTTTACATTTTCTTCAGTCTGCGCACTGCAGCTGGTACTTTTTCTTCGGTATACGTGTAGGTCACTCTTTTTAGTGAGAGGCGGGGTGAGGTTTACATGGTTGCTTTGGTAACGAGTCAGGGTTTGGCATGTTTTGATTCTGTTACCATAGTGCTCTTATTGCTACACTAGGTTATTTCACTTTGGCATTACTGCTCACATAGGGTGCTCTTGTGTTGTCCATTTTGCGTGATTTCACCTCTTGGGGACATGAACAGGATGAGCATATTATATGCACAGAAATACATTGATTATGTTTAATTCTTCTTTTCTAACTCTTTTCAATGGGACCGGTTAAGTTGCCTGATACTCCTTGAATTTAACTTTAACGTTATTGACATTAACAATATAGATGTGAACTTTTAGAAACATTGCACTATATTGTATTATTTGCAGTATTCCCCTGACGAAGGTGTTTGAACCGAAATGCATTGGGAAGTGTAGACACAACATCTTGAATAATAAAGAAATGAAAGAATGAAAAAATGATCATTATTCGATTGTTACCTTTCTGTTATTCTTTGTGAATACCACTTCCTTCCTTGATTGATGTCTACTGTTTAAAACTTTAGGTTATGAAATTTTGTTTTGTTTTGGAAAATTGCCATGAACTGTCAAAGAAAAGATAGTTAAGAAGTCTAAGTACTAGAGATTGAATGCATCACTTTCTTGAACTTTTTTGAATTTTATATAGCACCTTATTGGGCATGTGAAAAGTGCGTCCTTATGATCAAACAGGTTCTGTTTGAATTTTAAAACAGTACATCAAAACATCATCTTCTGCTGTTTTTACATGTGTGGCCACAGTGATTCACATGTCATATTGGACATGACACAACATAGCTCACACTCCCATGATGAGGCAACCTACATGCTGGTAGTGGGTAGTGATGGGCTTCCACCCCCTATGAGATGGGCAATACTAGTAGTGGGGTCAGCAATTCTGGTAGTGATGGGTTTCCACCCCCTATGGGGTGGGCAATGCCGGTAGTGATGGGCTTCCACCCCCAATGGGGTGGGCAATGCTGGTAATGATGGGCTTCCACCCCCTATGGGGTGGGCCAAGCTGGTAGTCTTAGGCCTTCCACCCTCTATGGCAGAGGTCTTCAAACATTTGGATGCCGAGACCCCCCTGTCAACATTTTCAGGCATAAGGACCCCCTCCTGACAAAGATTTCTAAACCCTGTGTGGGTGACAAGAGTACCCAAGTGACTGCACGGTGAGCGATGCAACAGTGTGAGAGTAGGGTAAAAGAAGTGACTGCAGGGTGAGTGAGGTGACCATATGAATTTGGGTTCGGCTGTAAGTGCAGAGTGGGACGAATTAATGCATGGTTAGTGATGGCCTTGTTTGAGTGTGCTACAGATTGAGCAGTGAGGGGGGGACAGGTGAGTGAAGTTTCACATGAGTGCAGGGAGAGCAGTGTGCTCATGTGACTGCATGGTGAGGTACAGGGTGAACAACGCTAGCGCATTGTTAGTGCAGAGTGATCACTGAGTGCAGGGTGAGTGGGTGAATTTTGTGAGTGCATGGTGATCATTGTGAGTGCATTGTGATCACTGTTAGTGCAGGGTGAGCGGGTGAATGGTGTGAGTGCTTTGTGATCAGTGTAAGTGCAATGTGATCAGTGTGAGTGCATTGTGATCAGTGTGAGTGTATTGTGATCAGTGTGAGTGCATTGTGATCAGTGTGAGTGCATTGTGATCACTGTTAGTGCAGGGTGAGCAGGTGAATGGTGTGAGTGCATGGTGATCAGTGTGAGTGCATTGTGATAACTGTTAGTGCAGGGTGAGCGGGTGAATGGTGTGAGTGCATGGTGATCAGTGTGAGTTCATTGTGATCAGTGTGAGTGCATTGTGATCAGTGTGAGTGCATTGTGATCAGTGTGAGTCCATTGTGATCGCTGTGAGTGCATTGTGATCGCTGTGAGTGCATTGTGATCACTATTAGTGCATGGTGATCAGTGTGAGTGCAGGGCGAGCGTGAAAGTGAAGGCGAGAATGAGGAGTGAGTTGTCTGAATGCAGGGTGCATTCCCAGAACCTTGAAGTGTAGGGTTTCAGATATAAGTTAAACTATTGCTATAATGGCATTAATCAGGGATCGAGGGTGGAGGAAATAAATAATGTGCCGATATAGCTCATTATTTTGATGGCTCAGAAATAAGCAGTCACCTAAAGCTGTATGTTTAGCACTTATCTGTGAATACTTAGAACAGCAAATATAAATAGAAAACACTTTTAATTGTGTTCTAGGGCTGCCTCAATGATCCATGACTGATAATTAAGGAGAACAAAGACAGAAAAGTCACATAGCTAATTAATACATACTTTTTTATTTATAACTCTATTTAGTGTGAAGAGCAGGTCTCTGCAGATCTTTAAACAACACACGGCAGGCATTTTTCTTTTGGCTACCCAACTTTATATTTCTTTTCATTAAATGTATTCTCACACTACAGAAGTAAGTGTAAAAATACAAAGGTAAAGAATAGGCAGAGTAGAACCCAGGGGGTACTGGAACTATTAAAAAAATTAAGAGTAGGTAACCAGTTAACAAAGGCATGTAAATATGCAAATGGTCTTTAAAGACCTGTGAAAAGCTAAGGCAGCCGGAGATAAGACCCCAGACACCTCCCAGCCGAGCCCCCAGCAGCGCGAGCTGCACTGCAGCAGCCCGGGCTGAGAGACACTACGGGGAAGGAGGGGGGCTGAAGCTATGGGCCTGGGCAGAAGTGTGAAGGGAATGCGCGACCCCCTTCCTAACATTCCACGGCCCCCCTGGGGGTCGGGCCCCACAGTTTGAAGACCCCTGCTCTATGGGGTGGCCAATGCTGGTAGTGATGGGCTTCCACCCCCCTATGGAGTGTGCAATGCTGGTAGTGTTAGGCCTTCCAGCCCCTATGGGGTCAGCAATGCTGGTAGTGATGGGTTTCTACCCCCTATGTCTACCCCCTATGCGGTGGGCCATGCTGGTAGTGATGGGCTTCCACCACCTATGGGGTGGGTAATGCTGGTAGTGTTAGGCTTTCCACCCCCTATGGGGTGGGCCATACTGGTAGTGATGGGCTTCCACCCACTATGGGGTGGGCAATGCTGATAGTGTTAGGCTTCCACCCCCTATGAGTCAAGTCTGTTACCTTTTGCGAGATCGTGTTGTTTTTGTGTGTTTTAGGTGTCTGTGATGGACGCATTGGTTCCGGTTGTTTATTCGACCGTAGGCATACAGTATAGGGATTACATGCACGATTGGATTCATGGCTACTTCGTCTCGTACACAGTGATCGTGTTGTGGTGGGATTCGGAGCTGAAATACAGCTCTTCCGGTTGCTGTGATGTGCTGGAGTGGCAACCGTTTGGGCGCAGGAAGTATGCAGCGTCGCTGCCGGCCGGAGACTGCTTCGGAAATGGCTCCGGATTACTCATTTTAGCGCTTACTGAGCCGAGTCGTACGGAAAATGGAGTTGGAATCGGAGCGTATGTGTTGCCAGGAAAAAGGAGACATTTGCTCATAGATCTTCCTCGTTTGGATGGATCGGCTCCAGGAATGAGTCGGTCGGAAGGTAATGCTATGGACGGCTCTCGGCAGGCGTTCCAAGCGAGATCTGAATCGGTCTCTAAAAACGCTGCATAACGCTTTTAAAAAATGTTCAATCATTTTTTTTTAATTTCAAAATATCTTTTACACGTTGGATATTTTTTTAAACTCCCCACCCTCATCCCCTATTAACCCAATACGTCACAAATAAAAAAACTTCCATTCATTTTCAATTTTGAAATAATTATTGAAATTGAAAAAAAACCTTTTTTAAACTCCCCACCCTTATACCCCATTAACCCAACATTCTGCTCCTAAAAATAATTTGTACATTAATTATACATTTTGTACACTATCAACAATACATCCCACTCTTAAAAAAATATTGTATATTCACATTAAATGATTAAACACATTTTAATATTTTGTCCAAATTTTTTAAAATACTCCCCACCCTTATCCCCTATAAACCCAACATTCTGCTCCTAAAAAATTTATTATAATTTCTTTAAAAAAATATTTACATTTTTTTCAATTTAGATAAAAAAATTAAAACACTCCCCTCCCTTATCCACTATAAACCCAACATCCCGCTCCCAAAAATTACTATACAATTTTAAAAATCATTTTTTTAACAATTATTTTAACATTTACAAACATGTAACAGTAAACAAAATACTAAGACAATATATTTTAATGAAGATATTTTAAAAAACGTTTTTTTACAACAGTATTTTTTACAACACAGAGTTGATATTATATACATAGATATTTTTAACATCGATATTTTGTACTAACGATATTTTTAACTCAATATTATGTCAAGTCGATATTAAAAACTTGATATTCTGACCACTTACCCATGTCAAGGCCTGAGCAGGGGAGAATCTATTGACTTTGAAGGCAATATATCTTCTGGGGAGGGGGAATGGGCATGCAGATCAGCTGGGTTGTCTGTTTCCCTTCTCGGTTACAATGTCTCTTTGTACTCAAATCTTTCAGGAGATTATCCTGAGATTCCACACTCCATGGCTGGACCTTTTAGCTTTGCTATCACAATGCTCGGCTTTCCAAGTTCTGTTGTCTCTTTCCATGTGAACAGGCATGGAAGGTGGATGCAATGCGCTTCAGTTGGCCTCTGGGTCTTCTTTTTTCATTTCTTCCCTTTGATCTTGTCAGCAGAATTCTGGCCAAGATCAGGAGAGATCAGGTGGATGTATTTTTGATAGCCCCAGATGGACACGAAAGCCTAGATTTCCATTGCTATGCCACCTTGCCAGATTCCCTCTGCAAATATTTCCCTTGAGCCCATCTCCACTCATATTTCTTTCCTCCTTTGATTATCTCTCAAACAACTACCCCTGGGGGTTTAGAGATTGAAAGGAAGAGTCTAGGGTTTTTAGGTTGCCCTTTCAATTCAGAGCTAGAAAATATTAGAGACATTGGACTACATTTTTTTACTGCTGTTCTTCCTACTTTGTGAAAGGTAAGAACATTTGGGATTTTCTTAGAGATGATTTTCTATTGGGTTTATCTGTATTCACTTTAAGTAGTCAGTGGGCAGCAGTTATTCCATTCTTCAGTTTGACCCCTTAGCTTCTTGTTTGCTTGGGAGTTTTTATTCAAAAAGACTGAATGTTCATTCTTTAGGTCCTCCTTGGGATTTTCCACTGGCTATTACTGTCTTGCAGTCCCTCCCTTTGAGCCCCTCTTCTCGGTCTCACTTTAGACTTTCTAACTCTTGAGGTATATTTTCTGGCAGCGAGGGAGAAATTGGGCCCTTACTTTGTCGTCCCTTCTCTCTGAATTATCGCCCTGCATTTTTGCCAGAAGTATCTTCAGCCTTCCATCTATCCCAGAACTATGTCTACAAAATAGGAAACTATCTGGTCTTCACTTGGTTTACCATGAGCAATTTTGATTCATATAGAAAGATCGGCTTGTTTCAGGGAGGTAGATGTTCTATTTGTCATAATTGATTTAGCAAATAGGAGTCATTGTTCTACTACTTCAACATTATCTCATTGGCTTAGAACAGTTCTTTCAGTGGCTTGCCAGAAATCTGCTGTTTCTCTTCCTACTGATGTGCACGGCCATTCAACTAGGAGTGTCCCCTCTTCTTGGGTGGCCTTTAAAGGTGCTCCATTGAAGGCTATCTCTGCAGCAGCCATATGGTCTTACCCACATACTGTTACCTCTCATTATACTTAAGAAAGGGAGAGAATTTTTGTTCAGATTTTGTGTCAGTAATTCTGTCCATAATTCATTGAATGTTTGTTTTCTGCTTTATTTTCATAGGAATAAAAGGTGGTGTAGTTTCTACGGCATTCTGGTGCACATTTTTAAACTGTAGTTTTGGTATGTGCATACTTGCTAGGATTGTGACAAGGATGACAGACGAGATAGCTAATGACTCAATTGCTGTTTCCAATAATCTTCATTAGTCAGAGCCATAGGGCCTGATTTAGATTTTGGGGGACTGGTTACTGCGTCACAACGGTGATGGATACCCGTTCGAGGAAATATAAATCCCAGAGGACACAATGGGATAAATCATTGTCATAGTCTTCCTTGTCGCAGTCCTAGATTCTCACCTTCACTCTCAGAGAGGAAAAAGGGTAAACATTGACATATGGAAGAATGACTTGGTATTTTAGGAAGATCCAACTTTTTGGCCCGTTACAAATTAGGTTATTGGTTGAAGAGTGAAAACCTTTTTCAAGCAAGAACCACCATCCTTGTGAGGGTGAACCACAAAGGTCACTAAGTTGATGTGTGCTCAACCTCAACCTTTTGGTAGATTGGTGCAAAAGCAGTCTGGCTTAACTTAAAGGCAGTGTTCAAAGTATTTATGCACACACAAAGAGTGATAAAGTGAAGACACAACACAAGAAAACTCCCACAAAAATTCTAAGAAATAGAGAATTTTAATAACGAAAATGATATGAAAACAAAACAAATACCAATCAGTAGAACATGAGTTATGAATGTTTTAAGTTTATGTGAAATCTAGCGTCTAAAAGATTAAAGCGTCAACCAAGGACATCTAGTTGTGCATGATAAGGGAAAAGTCAAAAGTTATGGCTGACCAAGATTGAGCTCGGTTCAGATACAAGAAGTGGTTTGGGCCTGGTCTTGGCTTACCTTCAGACTTAGAAGAAATTTTGAAGAAAAATGTCGGAGAAGGAAAATGCCACGCGCTCCTTAGCGCTGTGTAATAGAAAAGAGAAGCGCTCCAGCACTGCTGCAAAGGAATTGTCAATGCGCTCCTTAGCGCAACGAAGGAAGGTGAAACGCTCCTGCGCTCCACACCTGAAAAAGACAAGCCCACCGCTCGGTCAGGATCCGGACTGAGGTGAACGAGGTACGGCTTCAGGAACCGCCTAGTAAGTACACGAAGCGCCGTACTACGGGGAGTCGCGTCTGATAAGCGACCTCCTCCGGAAGTACGGATGACGTGGCTGCGCTTCTGAACGTCGACTGCACCGCTACCTCGCCGACGGCCGGAAGTGAGGATTTTATGGACCCATACGAGTGTTCGCAACATCCACACTGACCACGGCAAGCGGAACAGGGGGGGGGGGAATAGAAGGGTCTAGGAACCATGACATGGAATTGGACATTTCACAAAAGGAACTCTTAAAAGCTTTACAGACACTTAAAATAGACAAAGCTCCTGGCCCAGATGGTTTCACTGTAGAATTCTTCACTCATTTTTCAAATTTACTCCTTCCCAAATTAAGTCTCCTTATGTCTGATTTTGTGAATTCCGGTCACTCTTCTGGTTCGTTTGCGGACGCTCTTATTTGTCTAATTCCTAAAGATGGTTAGGATCCTCAACACTGCAAGAATTATCGCCCCATCTCCTTAGTCAACATTGACTACAAGATCTTCTCTAAAGCTTTAGCCTTACGACTGGAATTGTATTTATCTGTTCTGCTAGGAGCGGAACAATCTGGTTTCGTCAAAGGTCGCCTTATCTCAGATAATACACGCTTGTTTTTTGATATTTTGTCCAAGGCTTCCCACTCTTCTCACTCTCTAGCGGCCATCGCATTAGATGCCGAAAAAGCCTTCGATAGAGTTGAATGGCCCTACCTCTTTTGTGTCTTCGCTGGTTTGGTTTTGGTCCAAAACTTATTGCTCTAATCTCTTTTTTATATTCTAACCCAAGGGCAGCAGTAACAGCTAATGGTGACCTCTCTTCTTACTTTTCCCTACATAGAGGTGTAAGGCAGGGTTGTCCACTCTCGCCTTTTCTTTTTAATCTCGCACTGGAACGTTTCCTACTACGTAGTCGTCAAAACGTCGATATACATGGCTTACCTTTCAAGATACTATTGTAAAGATGGCAGCATATGGGGATGACGTCCTTATATTTTTATCTTGCCCTCAGGTCTCTCTTCCTGCGTTTTTAAATGAAGTCCAATCCTTTGCTTTTTTTCCGGTTATAAATTGAATAAGGATAAATGTGAAATTTTACCCCTCACCAAATTTACTCTTCGCACTGATTTTGCCGCTTCGGGTTTCACTTGGAGCCCTCATTACATCAAATACCTAGGTTTGCATTTCTCTCCAACCATTCCCGAAACCATTTCTCGTTGCATGGACAGCTGCATTCAGAAAGTATCGACCCTAACAACTAAATGGCATCCACTTTATCTGTCTTGGTGGGATCGCTTAGATACCATCAAGATGATGTTGTCACCTATAGTCCTATACACGATTTCGAACATCCCATTAGCTATTCCGTCCAAATATTTCAAAAAGCTTAATTCTATCTTATCATCCTTTTTATGGGGTACTAAAATAGCACGCATGTCTCTATCAAAGTTAATCCTCTCGAAAACGGAAGGGGGGGTGAATTTCCCTGATCTAATCACCTACCATAAATCATTTCTTCTAAATCAAGCATCGAAGTGGCTTGCGGATCCTGATGTCTACCTCCCCAAATGGGCTTCCCTTGAAAAACTCCTTTCTTTTGCCCTTTTCGTTTCAGGAATTCCTGTCTTTTATATGCCTGCCAGAATCGTTGGTTAATCCTATCATAAAGCACACTGCACGAATAATACCACCTATTAACCTTACTTCCTTTTTTGATTCACCAATTTGGCACAACAAAAACATTCTAATTAATAATAAGCCAATCTTCTGGAAAACCTGGAGACAGCGTGGCATTATATGGGTCCATCAATTGTATAATCAGGATCATTTCTTAACTTTTGACGAGGCCAACTCTTTATTTAGTCTACCTCTTTCTTTTAGATCCAAATTCTCGCTATTGTTGAAAGCAGTCCAAGTTGCTCACTCCATTTTCAATTCTAGTCAGTCATTCCAGACAACCATGCCTCCACATACGAACACTGTTAGGAGGAATTTAGTACTCCTTGCTTCCAAAGCATTTATCATATATGCAGCTTTACATACTTCTCCTTCTCCAAGAGAGAAGACTAAAGTGGAAGTCGCATGGAAATCCAAGCTGGGTATTTCTTGGTCGATTGATTTCTGGGGGAAAATCTGGTTTAAAATTCGTAAGTCCTCAAGGGCGGCTAATACTGTACAAACACTTTTTTAAATTTACAACAGACTCCTCCTCTCTCGCTCTATACTTCACTCTAGGCATACGCATATCTCGGACACTTGTTGGTCCTGCTCCACGCCACAAGCTGACCTCTTTCACAAGCTCTTTACCTGTCCTCCTGTCCATGATTTCTGGATTAAGATCTGGGCTCAAATAAATTCTATTTTCAATACTAATCACCCTTTTTGCCCCCCTACACATTTTTATGGGTAGTCTTTCTTCAATTTGTTGACCTATTGATAGCAGTGGCCTTCCAGCAGATCACAAAAAATTAGAAAGATTCTACTAAGTTATCATCTCAGGCATGGTGGTATGCAGTTTGTTCCAATCACAGATTAGACACTTCCTTTGTTTACCCGCTACATATGGCGCCTAAACGTTTGCACTTATGGTCACCAGTCACTCTCTTTATTGATATCAGTGCTCGTCGCTCCCCAGCCACATTTTCTCTTCAGCAGGAAGTAGCTAAACCTCCATGATATTGTTCCTATCTCTGATTATATGCAATATAATATTTCGTGTTATACTTCCTTCCAAACTCCTGTGTATTTTTATTCTCCTTTGTTTACTATTATTTCAATTTACTTCATTATTGTATTCTCTGCATTTTTAACCATTTTTACTCAAATGATCACATAGAAGTTATAAGCATATTAAGTATTGATCATATGTTATTTCTATTCTTTTCTCTTTTGTGTTATGTTACGTTTCTGTATTTTCTTCAATAAACTTATTTTGAACTAAATAAACATAATAACATAACAATGAATACTCAAACCAATGAATAATACCCCAATCATAGTCATCCCTTTTATAGTGTTATTAGCACCCCGTCCCGACGTTGTCCGGGTATAAATTGCTGCCGGCCAGTAGTATATTGTTTTGAAGGATTTCATTTTGATAGCATTTCTTATCCCCTCCAAACTGTTTGTTTGCCGCCAAGCTGCTCACTGGATGAAAGCGACCTCCCCAGAGGAAATCCTGTTCTAAACTCTGCAGAACTTTGCTGACCTCGCCGGACCTCGCCGGACCCAGAGGCTGCTGTTACTGTGGGAGCTAGTACCGGAGGCGCGGGCAGGTAGGAGAGCCGGCGGGGCTGCGAGCACAGGCAGGGACTCCAGTCTCCAGGAGCCTCTGCGCGCCCATTCTACACACCTGGGCTGCTCTCCCCGCTGGCCACGCCCCCCGCTTCTCTGCCTGATAAGCCGGTTGCCTGCACAGATCCAAAGATCCCCTCCAAACTGTTTGTTTGCCGCCAAGCTGCTCACTGGATGAAAGCGACCTCCCCAGAGGAAATCCTGTTCTAAACTCTGCAGAACTTTGCTGACCTCGCCGGACCTACACACCTGGGCTGCTCTCCCCGCTGGCCACGCCCCCCTGTCCACCAACCAATTACAGGTACCAATAGCGTTTAAAACTGACCATAGTCCCCGCTTCGCGGGAGCGCGCGGGAGGGCGCCGGGAGAAGTCCGGGACAAGGGCGGGACCGTCTATGGCCGTCAGGGGCCAAAGGAGGCCGGGCTGGGCCAGTCCCCTAATATTTGCTTAACGGATCACCTTACAGTAAGTGATATCTAAGTGCTGTATTTTGTTGGCGTTTAGTAGATCAATGTCTACCTCCACAAGTAGTGCCATTCTGACAACTCCACCGGTCGAGACCGGACCACTGACAATTGGTCCACTGGACAAATTCTTTTTTAACCGCTCATCCTTATCCATTGATAAAGAGATAACACTGGCAGAGAGGCGCGCTGAGCGCAGATTATCCATTGAACTACTCAAAAACTCTACGGATAAGCACCCAGCCCAAATATATCCTGCTTTGGTAACACCATTATCCTCAGTAAATCTCCCAGCTGTAAATGAGCGATTTGATGTACCCACAAATGTAACAAATAAGGACAATGTTACCAAACTGATTTCACCTTGTGGGAGTCATATTGATCCTATGTTGCTTCCTGACTCAGGTGCCCAGGCTATCTTGGCTCAACCCAAGCATGGATTTAAAAGGAAAAGGACAACCATACCGAGAAAATGTAAATTTGTTAAACCCCCACAAAAGCATAGGAAGTTACATAAAACTATGTGTACTAGAGAGGTTGCCACTGAAGCAAGTTGTAGCACAGAAAGTGTTCAGGAGGGGAATGTTGTTTTATTAGATAGCCCAGTCCCTGAAAAGAATATTTCTCCTGAGATAGGTCCCCCAATTGACGACAAGCTATCACCACTTGCAAACCTGATCCCTGAGTTAGAAAAGCTGCTTAGATCACTTCTCTCCCCGATAGAGGACCGAATTGGTAAACTCTCTGATCGATTAGACCACTTCGAGCAGGCAACGTTAGATAACTTCTATTCAACAAAAACGTTGATTAAAACTCACGCAAGGGCGGATGTAAGTAGCAAGCACCAGGGCAATACCCACTGTGCTACCCAGGATAAGGGAAGAAGGCCACAAACTAACCCCCTATTACCGCCCCAAATCAGGAATTGCGATTGCAAATAGAACTCCCAAACCTACTGAATTAGTACATCCAGGCCCTGCTCCAAATCCTCCTAATACTGTAAATCCAGCCCAGACTGTGGTGCATCAATCAGCAACAATACCAATTCCTCCCTCTGCTGTTGGGCCAGGGGGTATCGTATGTCCAAATCCTCCTAATACTGTAAATCCAGCCCAGACTGTGGTGCACCAATCGACAACAATACCAATTCCTCCCTCTGCTGTTGGGCCAGGGGGTAACGTATGTCCTTCAGTGGGCAAAGTTACAGTACCTACGCAACCAACTAATAATCAGTCAGCACCAAACAAACCTGCACTCCGCCCTGCTCCTACAGTTACCAAATCAATCCCACCACCCTTGATAAAGCCACCACATAGGAAACCCCCCGTGAACCTTACCCCAGATTCTTTCCCCTACGTAGCAGTCCTCATAAATGTTCCACCATTACCTGTAGGACAGAGAGAAACCTTCCAGATGCTTAAAAACAAGATCATGCACTGGTTAAGGGAGAATCGGCCTCTACCTGGAGACGTCGATGGGTTAATCTTGGGGGTAAGGAGAATAGATTGGATAGGGTATACAACTAAAAGCCTGAGTGGGGATTGTATTGTGGTTAACTTCCAAGATCCAAGGGTGGCAGGATGGATAACTAGACAGGGATGGGGTACAAACAAGGGAGGTATTGGAATTGTCGATCTCACCTTCTTTTACCCCCGCCCAACCAGTGTATTGACTAGCCTGCTCAACGAACATATAAATCCCCCCACCATACCATGGCCAATTATTCCCTTACCAGCTCCACCTCCACTGTCCCAAAACTATACTACATGTATGAATTATAACCCTCCTGTCGGATGGCAAGATCAAGGGTGGGGATGTTGACAAACCCCTCAACACTTGTGCAGTAGTATAGGAGGAAGTACCAATGACTTTAAAGGGAGTTGTGAAGATCATGATGTTACTGCTGGTACAATCACAATTGTTGGGAACACTGGAAAGGGGAGTCTGATTGTGGTGGAAGGAGGTGGGAAAGCAAATACCAACGTTGGTGTAGGGGAATTATCCATACCTACAGTAAATGAGGATGACGATATCAATGGTGATTTTGTGAAGGCCGCTAACAACATTGAAAACCCAATGACTTCTCAACCATGCTCCAATAATAACAATTCTGGTGGGATCGAGCTTAGCTTTGGTATGTTTCTATCCTGGAATATTGCTGGGTTGGGAAGCAAGCTAGACTCTCAAACGTGGGTGGAATTCATTAATGGGTTTGATGTGTGTTGTTTCCAAGAAACTTGGGCTTGTGACCCCGTTTTCCTTTGTGGCTATCTAAATTTCTCTATACCAGCCTCCAAAGGAGGTAGGGGTCGGCCAATGGGAGGTCTCACTGTATGGATAAAACAGGACCTGGACATCTCTATCAAAATGTTGGATTTGGGAACTAACGATTTACAACTGTTAAGAATTTCATCAGAAAAGGGGGTTTTAATGGATTTGTATAACGTCTACGCAAGAGGCAGTAACTCAGCTAACTCTTCCACCCTAGAGGTGCTGTCTGCCTCTTTAGAAACTAGGTTCCAAGATAGTAGGGTAATAGTAGCCGGGGATCTTAACAGAACCTTCGAACCTCTCGACTGTACAAACGATCCCTTAGGGAAGGAAGAGGACACTCTTTGGGGAGTACCATCTTTATGTTTAAATCCCGTTACGCGGTGGACAAAGGACATCCTGTTATTAAACGCTATTTGTATGGAGCACGGTCTAAGAGCCCTGAATGGGAGAACACCAGGGGATAAGGAGGGCAGTTGTACTTTTGATAACGGCCACAGCAGGAGTAGAATTGATTACGTAATATGTAGCCTCCAGCTGTGGCAGGGAGTTATTGATATGGCCATCAAGCCCAGAATAGAAAGTGACCATAATCCCCTTTGTGTGATCCACAGGTGGTGGAATGTTGGATCCGAAAACTTGCATTTAAGGAACAACCAGATCCCAGTTATGGCCAATGATGGACGTAGGCTAAAATGGCCAAGGGTATTGGCAAATGTTGAAACAATGACCTACATTAACCTTGAGGTGGATAAGGCAATTTCCGCCATGGAGGCGGTAGATTCCACAACCCCCAGGGCTAGGGATATCACAGATATCCATAATAAGCTATTTTCCCTCCTTAAACCATGTTTTCTGACTAAGACCAACAAAGGGAAAAAAAAACGGATGTTGGTAGGTGGTTCAATTGCCAGTGTAGATCCGCACGATTGAAAATGGGCCAAGCCATTAGAAATAGGGACAGTGCTGCAACCAGAGCGGCTAGGAAATTGTATAAACTAGCCATCTCCCAGGCCAAGAGGAAATGGGATGAAGACCACTGGGTAGAGTTAAAGGAGGCTTCTAGCAGCAAGGATTCTAGGCTCTTCTGGAAACTCATTAAGTGGGGTAGAGGAGGTATCCCAGCAAGGCCTGACAACAACGTAGCCGAAGACGCCTGGGTTGAGTACTTCAGACCACAATATGCTGAAGTAAAGCACTCCGGGATGGGGGAGGGCATACTGCCAGTCTTTGCTATTGACAATATGTTCTCCCTTAAAGAAGTAGAGAATGCAATTAGCTCTGTACAATGCGGGAGAGCACCAGGGTTAGACGGGATACCCCCGGATATCTTCAAGCATGACATGAAGAGATGGGTGAGGTATATTTTTCTGCTGGGAAATGCTCTAGCCAAGGGGGGGGGGAGGTGGTTCCCGAGTTATGGCAAGGAGCAATCATTATTCCCATTTACAAAAAGGGAGATCGTTCTCTCCCCGCCAACTACAGGCCCATAAGTCTGATAGCAACCGTACAAAAAGTAATGGGGAAAATGGTTACAAATCAGCTTATGGATTGGGTAGATGACAACAACGCTCTTTCCCCATACCAGGCAGGATTCAGGCGAGCAACCAGCACAATTGACCAGGTCTTCCGTTTTACCATACTGCGGTGGAAGACGGTTCTGCTTGGCAGGGGCTGCCTGTATGTCGCATTTGTCGACCTGCGGGCGGCATTTGATTTGGTCCCCAGGTTTAAGTTATGGCTGGTCCTGCAAAAACTGGGCATTCCCGCTGAACTGCTCACCCTAATCATGCGCCTGCACGAATCTAATTTCGCAAGAGTCCAGTGGGGTGGGAATGGTGAGGCAACATCGGACTTCCCGGTGGAAAGGGGGGTCCGCCAAGGCTGTGCCATGGCACCCTTACTCTTTTCATTATTCATTAATGGGATTGTCGAGCGAATGTTGGAAGCGAGTATAGATGCTCCATCGTTAGCGGACGCCAGGGTCCCGATCCTGATGTTCGCTGACGATACCCTGATTATGTCAAAAACCCCTGCAGGGCTACAACGCGCATTAAATATATTTGATGTTTTTTGCAAAGAGCACGGCTTAGAAGTAAATGTGGAAAAAAGACGATACTAATGGCCTTCTCCCCACGCCGTAACATTTATCCCAAGGTAACCCTGAACAATAGCAAGCTAGAGACTGTCAAGGAGTTTACATATTTAGGGGTCCAAATAGCAGAGGGCTCAGGTTGGTCCCATCACCTGGAAAAAACGGCCTTAAAACACCAACAACTATCAGGTGCATTGCGGGGGGAACACAGAAAATACAAGACCAAACCGATTAAACCTGCCCTTATAGTTTACGATGCAAAGGTCTTAGGCGCAACCTTATACGGTGCAGAGTTATGGGCTTGGGACAACCTCTCGACCTTACAGACATCTGAAAACAGGTTCTTTAGAGGGATCACAGGCCTCCCACAGAGCACCCCCCTAATACCATTGTTCCTGGAGTTGGGTAGACGGACAATTAGCGACAGAGCGCGATTGCGCCCTGTTCTCTATTGGAGACGTCTTTGGACAACTCCTGAGATTAGGCAATATGCTGATGGTTTCCTCTCGATAATCAAGGAAGATAATTTCCACAAGATAAAGTGGCTAAAAAATTTAAGGGCCATGTTAATTAACCTTGGGTTTTCTAATCTTTGGTCCAATCCACTGGGGGAAGTCTTCCCAAGCAAGGAAGCCCTCAAATCACAATATTGGGATTGGGTTGGCAACAATCTGCTGAGAGGTGCCAGGTCTGACTCTATGGCGGGTCGCTTCTTGGAGGCAAAAATCTATCCTATCTTAGAAAATTACTGGGACACTATTACGGTCCCACTGGATAGGAAGCTAGTCTTCCAGTTAAGATCTGGATCCATTCCCCTAAAAAAACTAACTGCAGGTTGGCAGAGGTCGACCAATATGTCATGCCCAGTATGTGAAGCAGCTGTGGAAAGCCTAGGCCACTTTCTATTTGTCTGTAAAGCCTATTCATCACCTAGGAGGGTATGGCTTACCCCTGTATGTAAAAACCTCGGGACACGAGATAGTGCAGTGGCATTGAGAATTTTGTGTACATCAACCCAGGAGTCAATAGTACTTGGGGTAGCCAAATACTTGGGGTGGGCCTGGGCAATTAGGCGGCGATCTATGGGGGGGCTCAGTTATTCTGATTTTTAATTGTTTTATAAAATCCAAACTTAATTTGTTATATATGTAAACCCTTTTATGTCGGCATTGTATGAGCTTGCACAAAATGTTTATATGAATTTGTATTTGTTAAATGATATGTTTTTATTCTGTCATGCCCAATTTTATGCTGTGCTTTTATGAGAAATTATCTCGAATAAAGCTTGTACAACCAAAAAAAAAAAAAAAGCATTTCTTATCAGTGACAGGCCTGTGAAACTCTCCATTCACAGTGCACTGCTGATGCACTTAAGAGTGCGCGTTGAGTAGTGTGTGAACTCGACTTTCCCTACTTTATTTTTCCTTGCAATATTATATAGCGCGAACTCGACAACATTTCATGAGCACAATTTACATTACAGAACAACACATTCATTTGTGGTAGGCACGGGGAGACAAAGCGATTTGCCTGTAATCACAGGATGTTGAGCTGATGCCGAGATTCGAACGTAGCTCCCCAGCTCTAAAGTTCGCAATTCTAGAACTTGTGGCGGGAGGTGTGTCTAAAAGTGTATGTCGGTGATAGCCATCAATGAGAGAGACCTGTGCATTTTTCAAATGGGTGGTGAAAAAATATGAGTAGGTTGCTGGAGCTGTGGGCCGCCGTGCCACCAATGTATTTACCGGGGGAGGGTAAACACCCATTATTCGGCAACTTTCTCTCCGAATACCATCACTCCGCGTACTTTCATTACGAAAGTACCATGACTCCGCAATGCCATTATAACGCATGGCATTACATTTTATATGCTTTTACCACGCATACGTTTACAACTAAATGTGTTGTAAACGCATGAATGGTAAAAGCATGTTTTTTTTAAATGTTTGGATAAGGTAAGTATGGGTATAGGGGTATATGTTTTGGGGTACTGAGGTATATGTTTTGGGGTGTTTGGGTATTTTAAGGGTTCAGATATAGTTTTGGGGTATGGGGTACAGGGGTAGTTTTAGGGTTTAGGGATGGGTATGGGTTTTGGGGTACAGGGATATTTTTAGGGTTCCGGGCTAGGTTAGGGTTTTTGGGTATAGGGGTATTTTTAGGGTTCAGGGGTAGGTTTGGGTTTTGGAGTACAGGGGTATTTTAAGGGTTCATGGCTAGGTTTGGTTTTTGGGGTACAGGGGTATTTTTAGGGTTCAGGGCTAGGTTTGGGTTTTGGGTTACAGGGGCATTTTAGGGTTCAGGGGTAGGTTTGGGTTTTGGGATACAGGGTTATTTTTAGGGTTCGGGCTAGGTTTGGGTTTTGGGGTACAGGGGTATTTTTAGGGCTCAGGGGCAGGTTTGGGTTTTGGGGTACAGGGGTATTTTAAGGGTTCAGGGCTAGGTTTGGGTTTTGGGGTACAGGGGTATTTTAGGGTTCAGGGGTAGGTTTGGGTTTTGGGGTACAGTGGTATTTTTAGGGTTCAGGGGTAGGTTTGGGTTTTGGGTTATAGGGGTATTTTTAGGGTTCAGGGGTAGGTTTGGGTTTTGAGGTACAGGGGTATTTATAGAGTTCAGGGCTAGGTTTGGGTTTTGCGGTACAAGGGTATTTTTAGGGTTTAGGGATAGGTTTGGGTTTTGGGGTACAGGGTATATTTATAGGGTTAAGATGGGTTAGTGTTTAAGGGTGTTGGGTTATTTTAAGGAGTACGGGTGGGTTGTGATTATGGGGTGCAGGGGTATTTAAATGGAGCAGGGTGGGATTAGCACACGATATGAGACAGCATTTGTCACACTCCCAGCACACGCCCACAGCCCAACGCAGACACGCCCACAAGGGACTACTTTGCTGGCATGGTTCTTTTACCTTTTAAATCTATATGGTGGGCGTCTGCATAGCCTATGTCCTTCTGCTGCAACTGCCCTTTCCAATGCTGTATTGGGTGTTGTGATTGGAGCTGTGGTTCCTGAGATTACCCGCCTCACAGGTTTGGGCTCTCTCTTTATTATATTAGTATGGAAGGGTAATATGATATTTATTCTCATCTGTAAGATGATTTATTACATTTTTTATTTCATCTGTCACATTAAGGGTGAGGTAAGGATTGTTGCATGTGGTCTGCAAGTTATGGTTGGATTGATAGCTGTGCGAGTTATGGATTGCAATCCTACCTGTAACTTAAGAATTCATATGTTTTTTCTGCATTTCGTTGTTATTTTGAATCTAGATCTACACTTTAACTGTGAATGTATTTAAGGCTTGCCAGGTTAACCTTTATCAAAGAATGCTCTTCAAAATGGATTGCTGGGTGCGGTGGCGTTTCAGCTGAAATAGATTTAGATTTTTGTGGAACGAGAGCAGGCGTGGACAAATGTCATTTGGTAGCATTCCGAAGCCCTGAAACAGGAGCCTGCATAGTTGCAGCTAACCTGAGCATACAACTGTTTTGCAACAATGCCACACCTCAGTTTCTGCATACTCCCCTATACTGAGGGCCACATTTACTATTATTTCACGCAATGCAGCGCAGCAAGGCAACTTGCTCGGTACAATGTATGAAAGGGAGACAGAAGAAATGCTCCCTATTTACAATGAAATTGAGCATTTCTGCTCTCCCTTGCACTGACACACTAAATGCAGCCAAGTGATGCGAGGGTGTCTGCGTTAGGGGTCAGATTATTTTTGTGCAGGAAATTACACCTTCCTGCAAAAAAACAAACCTTAAAAGGCATTTGTATTTTTTCTAAGTGTGCTATAGAATGCAGCACATTTGACAGAGGACGTAATGAGGAGAAATAATGATATTTCTCCTCATTACCCATCTGACTGGAACGAAGGGAGAGAGGCTACTATTCTGGCACAAACCCAGGTTTACGGGCCTTTGAAAATCTGTTTGCTTCAGACTACATAGGATGATTCATGGGAACGCCGATGCTCCACCTATGCTACACCTACCTGTTGCAAAGTAACGCAAGACATCACTATGCTCTGTGTTGCCTTACTTTGTGTTCACTAAACCACGCAAAGTGGCTTTGCGTGGCTTAGTAAAACCAAAAATGATTTTACATTGGGGTTGCGTCACAAAAGTGACACAGCCTTGATGCAAAATCACAGCAAATCTGGAATTTACTGTTTATAATCCTTATTATACCCCTGTTCCCACATCCTCTCCTATACTTAGTCCTTGTAGTTACACTGTATGGTGCTCATAAAATGCTAATGTAAATGCCTAACACACAATCAAATGGTTGTATGACAGAGCAACGCGGGCTATTACCACGCGTGCCATTACAACGCTGTTTTCACAACGTAAGTCGTTACAACGACTTGCGCTGTAAGCGCTGGATAGTGGAATAGTTTCATTTTCTATTCCAACTCCAGCCCACGTTATAGTAGTGAAGGTGTTGGATAGAAAATTAAACTATTCCCTATCCCCCAGCGCCCTCCAGCGCAAGTCGTTATAACGACTTGCGTTGTAAAAGCAGCGTAGTAATGGCAGCGCGTAGTAATGCCCGCGTTGTAAAGGATGCTCACCAATCAAATACAAAGGTTTACAAGATATTGTAGAGCAAGTAACTGACCTTATCTGAATTACTAAAGCAATACCAGATTGTTCCATTTTCTACCATGTAAGACTCTCTCTGGATCCATTTCTTCTTCTCTTGTCTTCCTTTGAATGCGCTCGAACATACAGAAGACGATCGAAAACAGGGGAAGCATGCATGCTTGGGCCTTACCAAACAGAAGCTTCATAATTTTTTTTAATGATATTTGTATAGTGCTTCATACCTCTTAAGAGGCGCTGGAGGTCTCCGATATGCCATACTAAGACATTGCTGAATTTGCTCTGTGAGATATCATAGACCCTGGTGTCTTTCTGTGTCCCCTTTCAAAGGCTTGTGCACGTTGCTGAAACATCAGACCTGCACATCACTGTACAAATCCGCTGCAGACCAGCCCACATGTCGGTGCGGCTCCGGTTCAACCTACTTCCACTTACTATAATTTGCACAATTATGTAGTTGTGATCACTTGGCAGAAAGAACGGTTTTATACCAGTCTTTGCTACTAATTATTTGAGGAAGGATCTTAATCATTACTTTCTGTCTAATCTGAATGTTTACAGTGTAAACATTCTGTTTATGTCAATGTACCCTTGCATAGCATGCCCCCTCAAGTAATCTTCCAGCCTGTGCATAAAATAAGTGTGGGAAATTGCACGTAATACATATAAAAGGATGTTCCATGTTGTCAATTTTTGCAATGAATAATTAGCCTCCACTTTAACAGTGACAGAACACTGTCCTTTCAAACTTTAAAGGCTATTTGTTTATCTGTTTATGCCTGACCACCATTCATCCTCCCATGATTCAACTCTAGAGTGGATTTAGAAAATACCCAGTTATTACTAAGCAGACATAACCCCGAAACCGATAAAATTGCTTTTGTCCTGCTTAGTGATTCTGCATTATGGGTCCTTGTTGTGTCTTACTTTTTTATTTTCTTGCTTTTTTCTTCACACTATTCTTTGTTGCTCCTTAAAAATCCCAGTAATATCTCTTGGGATCAGCGGCCCTACTAGGCACAATCTCAGGAATCCCACGGCACCCTCTTAGGGGTGTGAAGGGTGGAGGAGAAGGCTTTTACCTGACTATCATCGCTCAACCAAACCACACATGCAGTGGTGAATAATAGGCACTTTCACGCAATGCTATCGTTGTCTGATAAATAAAATAAATAGTAATAGTTCCCAGATCCACTACTAGAGTTGGGGAGGCTCCTCCATTTAGGAGCAATCGAAATGGCCCAGTCCATAAAAACGGGCAGAGCTATTACTCTCACCAGTTCATGCTAAATAAATTAAAAAAAGTAGGAGAGCTCTGCTCCATGCTAGGCCTCTAGTGTTGGATACTGTTCCTTAGTGCTTAATTTGTACAACTATAAGTGCCGGTGCTCGTGGCCAGCACTATCGAAAATCTGGGTGTCCACAACTAAGGCTGCATAGTAGTGATTTCATTTCACCTCTTTCCTCTTTAATGTACCACCAGTCACTACCTGCCCCTTTCTCTCGGCCTTGCATGTTCCATTTCATCACTGCTTTCTCTCTTTGTTACTGATTTTCAGGTTTTCTGTTCCCGTTTCTTTCCCTTTTGTCTTTTTCTCTCGCTTTTGTATTTTTCTCTCTCTTGCTCCAGATCAAAGACCATTGAGGAAAAATATGTGCTGATCCCCAAAAATAAGCGCCCGTGGGCTACACATTCAAGCACCTGCTTAAATTAAGCACTGCATCAACTGCAAGACATTATTCCCTTTCTCTCAGGACGGTTCTATATATCTGGCCATTACACTTTTTTTCCCAACAAACTGACTGCTTTTCTCAACAGATGGAAGTCTTGTTAATCGGAAGTATCGCCATTTAAGCCAAAATATATGCTATGTAGTTCCTTTTACGAACATCGTGCAAGTGGTAACTACACAAAATATTGAGTAAAAAATATCGAATTACATAAATATCGACTTCAAAATATAGAATGGACAAAATATCGAATGGAAAGAATATAGTCAGCAAAAATATCAAATTTAAGGTAAGTTATGTAATATCGATTTTTATAAATATAATATAGGTTATTAAAATATATCGAATTTTTAATAATATCGAATTGTTTTGTATGTTAGTATATGTGTGAAAAGTGTATTTTTTTTGTCATTTATTTTAAGTAATGAATTTTATGTTATTTAATTTTTTCGTAATTTAATTCTGTAGCAGGTTGTGGGTTTATAGGGGAATAGGGTGGGAAGTAATTTAATTGTAATAATTAAATATTTTAATTTATTTATTGGTATTTATTTTGAGTAAATTGTTAATTAATTCTTAATTGGGAATTATTTAATTTTTTATTGGTAATTAATTTTGATTATTTGATTAATTGATAATTATGTGAATGTTATTAATTTATTTTCTGTAGCGGGTTGTGGGTTTATAGGGGAATAGGGTGGGAAGTGATTTAATTGTAATTAATTAAATATTTTAATTTTTTTATTGGTATTTATTTTGAATACATTGTTAATTAATTTTTAATTGATAATTAATTACTTTTTAATTGATAATACATTTTTATTAATTGATTAATTGCTAATTATGTGAATTTTATTAATTTATTTTCCATAGAGGGTTGTGGGTTTATAGGGGAATAGGGTGGGAAGTTACTTAATTGTAATTAATTAAATGTTTTTATTTGTTTATTGGTATTTATTTTGAATTATTGGTAATTAAATTTTATTTGTTAATTAATCAATTGTAAATTGGTAATTAATTTGTATTATTAGTTAATGAATTTTAATAATTAATATTTATTTGTGTTTTTAATTGATTAATTATTATAATATATTAAATTGGTATTTACTTTTAATTAATTTTTCATTGGTATTGATATTTAATTTATTTTTATTAATATATTAAATATTTACTTTCCCTACTGTTAAGCTCACTAGAGTGGGAATAGTAATTTTTAACCCTACGCTATCCAACGCTTCCTCTAAGGTTGCACTCTCTGGAGTGTGAATAGTAATTTTTACCCCTACACTATCCAAGGTTTTCCCTACTGTTGCACTCTCTGGAGTGGGAATAGTAATTTTTACCCTCCCGCTATCCAACGCTTTCCCTACTGTTGCACTCACTGGAGTGGGAATAGTAAATTTTACCCATACGCTATCCAACGCTTTCCCTACTGTTGCACTCACTGGAGTAGGAATAGTAATTTTTACCCCTACGCTATCCAACGCTTTCCCTACTGTTGCACTTCCTGGAGTGGGAATAGTAATATTTATCCCTACGCTATCCAACGCTTTCCCTGCTGTTGCACTCACTGGAATGGGAATAGTAATTTTTACCACTACGCTATCCAACGCTTTCCCCACTGTTGCACTCACTGGAGTGGGAATAGTAATTTTTACCCCCACGCTATCCAACGCTTTCCCTACTGCTGCACTCACTGGAGTGGGAATAGTAATTTTTACCCCTAGGCTATCTAATGCTTTCCCTACTGTTGCACTCACTGGAGTGGGAATAGTAATTTTTACCCCTACGCTATTCAACGCTTTCCTTACTGTTGCACTCACTGGAGTGTTAATAGCAAATTTTACCCTCCCGCTATCCCACAGTAAAAATATTGTATGTTTTTTATTAATATCATGTGAATATATATATGTTTAAAAAAATTTAATTGTATGTTTCTTAGCTTAAATTTTTTTAAAAATAATTTTAAGGTTATTTCAGTATTTTTAAGTATGCTTTAGTTAACTATTTTTAATATTTTATTTATTTTAAATTACTTTTAAGACATTTACAAAAATTAGATATTTTGACTAACTATATTATTTTTAAATGATATTTTTGATTCAATATTTTTGTACTTACCTGTTTGTAGATAGGAATTCGATATTTTTGTAGTCGATATTTTATCCTCGATATTTTGGTATGTCTATATTTTTGTACTCAATATTATTTCAAGGATCCCGTGTAAGTATAATGAATCAAATCACTCCTCTCTGCAGGCAACATGGGCTCAACGGAAATTACAGACAGTGCAGAGAGAAGCATTTGATTTGGACAGGCATTATCGTCAACGCAAGTTTAAATAGTAATGAGAGGGAAAGAATATACCACACTGAAGAAGAATGAATAGTATCCGTACAATGTAAGAAATTTCATAGACAGTCTGAGCGGCCCAGCAAGCGGACGTTTTGTACAATACATGAAAACGCTTTAAGTGTTGCCCAAAGATAATCCCAGGCCACCCGGTCAAAAGCTTTTTCAGCATCCAATAATATAATGCCTCGTTAAATTTTTAGCTTCCCTGCAGCATCAAAGGCAGCTATTGCAGTATTGTCATGGGCAGTTGTATCTCTCCCGGTGATGAACCCATGCTGCTAGGGAGAGACCGAATTGGCCATCATCGGAGCTAACCGGGTGGCCAATATCTTGGCAAACCCTTTTGCATCTGTATTAATCAAAGAGATTGGGCGGTACGAGGCTCGTTCCAGAGGGTCTTTATCTTTCTTTAAAAAGAAAATTATGTTAGCAATGTTCCATGATTCAGGTACCTGCCCTATTCTACCAATTTGAGAAATAACATCGCACATTACCGGAGCAAGGAGATTTTTAAAATGCTTGTTAAACTCTGCAGGGAGAGCATCATCGCCTGCCGCTTTACCTAATTAAAGCCCCCCTATTGCATCCAACACTTCCTCTACTGTAATCTCCTATTCTAGAGAAAGGGAATCTTCATCAGTCAAAGTTGGTTACTCTGCTGTAGATAATTAATCATATCAGTCGCGTCCTGACCGATCTCCGGAGAGTAGAGTTGTTGATAAAACATAGAAATTCAACTAGGCATGATATTATTGGATGCTGAAAAAGCTTTTGACCGGGTGGCCTGGGATTATCTTTGGGCAACACTTACAGCATGTGGGATTAAAGAGAACTTTCGGAAACTGACAGTTGCTATGTATAGGGACCGGAGAGCCAAATTACTCTATTCTAATATTCAAACCACCCCTTTCTCTATTAGGCGCAGTACGAGGCAGGGCTGTCCCCTGTCACCTCTTTTATTTGCTCTTTACATAGAGCCATTTATTGGGACACTTTTGGCTAATAATGCGATCCTCCCGTTGAATATTGAGCAACGCTTTCTTAAACTGACGTCATATGCCGACGATATAGCTATGTTTACTGAGAAACCAAAGGAGGCTATTGAACACATAGATAGGGAGGCAAAACGCTTTGGGTGTTTTTCCGGGTACAAGTTAAATTGGAATAAAACTCAAGTCCTGTTAAATTTTCAGCCAGAGGATGTAGTCAAGGGTGTTTGTGAGAAGGCTACTTATTTGGGGGTACAAATCTCTTCCAAAATCGAGTTAATATATTCTCTAAACTATGTTTCTTTATTGAATAAAGTTGAAAAACAATAACAGATATGGCATAAACTTCCACTGAGTGTTTTGGGCAGATGCAATGTCCTTAAAATGAAGATACTCCCCAAATTTCCAAAGTTTTTTTTAGAAAGTTAGACGGCGTTCTTAGTAGTTTTATATGGGGGTATCGGAAAGCAAGAAGAGCCATAGGATTAATGAAACTTCCATTTTAACAGAGAGGGCTAGATCTACCCGATTTTAAATTCTATTTTTTTCAGCCTTTGTTGGCCGCTTGCGGAGCCTCCTGCATCCTGAGCTAACGGAGGCTTGGCAGTGGCTGATTTTGGGTGCTGACAGTAGGCTGTTTCTCTATTGCACTAATGACCCCAACTATTTTAAACGCGTACGGTTTAAGACCATACGGGACTCTGTTTATATATGGAAAAATATTGAGGAGACCAGAATCTCTCTCCCCTTAATGCATAGTAAACTTCCCATATGGGGTAATCCAATGTTGTTCGGCATTTATCAAGATAATATTGCACTTCAATGGGCCAAATATGTTGTACACTTTTTGGGACAGCTGTTTGATAGCAATGGCATGAAGACATTTGAGAACCTAGCCGTAATATTTAATATACCAAAATCCCTTTTTTTTTAAAATATCTGCAGGTTAGGGACCATTTGGTTAGGAGGTTAGAAATACGGGTGGTTAGTGGGGCTATTATGTGGGATTTATCTATGGTCAGAATCAGCAAGCAACTATTAGTAAGGCATATCAAATGCTGTGTCAGAACAGGAAAGATGGGTGTGAGAAACTGGCGCTTAAATGGAGTGAGAATTTGGGGGAGGCTATTACTATTGATAAAATGAAGGTTGCTTTTGCTAATATTTCTCGATTTGTACATTCAACTAATCTACAGTTGCAGCAATTTCGGACACTGTGTCGTCTCTATTATACACCAGAAAAAATTGCTCGATGGTCTCAAGATGGGAATGTATGGGGTGGGGCTCAGTGAAGGGCCCGTCAGAATTGCCCTAAATGCGGGCAATATGCAGCAGATATTGTGCACATGTTTGTGCTCTGCCCTTTGCTGAAGGGTTTCTGGGATAATATTCTGGTTACTATCTCGAACAGAATAGGGGGGATTTTAGGCTGTCAATAACAGAGAGGATGTTAGGAAATAGAGAAGATGCTGGGCAGAAGGGTCCTATATTGTCAATAATAATTGTTGCTGCACGACTAGCGATAGCTAGATCTTGGATCTCTCCTAAACTCCCTACGGAGATGGAGTGGTAGTTAATTCTTAAAGAAATTGGGGAAAGAGAAGGCTCTGGCTAAAATTAGGGGAGCGCGGGCTCTTCGGAAATATAGATCTGTGTGGGGAGTCTTAGAGTAGGAAAGCTTTAAGATATCTTGCTCTCATACTAAGAAATTATATAGTTGAATTTATTGCCTAGAAAAGCAGCTCAACAAGGAATACTATTGTCTAACTTTTTGCTTGTATATATCCCTGTGCCAATTTGTGCTATTTTGTGTTATATATGAGTATGCCATGAATATGCTATATGATTTCAATTGTTGTTCTATCTCTCCCTGGTTGTTTTTTTGTGTATTTTACTTGAATGTATGATTACAATATCTCCTCTTTTTTACAAATAAAAAACTTTAAAAAAAAAAGCTAACAAAAATTAATGGTTGCAGGGAACCAAGACGTCCTCGCCGGTCTTTTCTTCTGACCTGAAAATGCATTCACCCCATTGCGAATAGGACGATATCTGAATATATCTATGAAGCTAGAAAGCTGAAAGATATGAATGCGGCATATAACGTACACATGGCAAATGACTAGTAACAAAAGCCTGCCAGAGTGGCGGCTGGCAACTACGGACAGTGGTGCGATGGGGAAACAGATGGTGGTTGGTTCATTGCATGTGAGGCATCAATAATAAATTCATGCACGCATCCAAAGTACTCCCGTGCACAATCACAGGACTTTAAATCCATACAACCATGGCAGTTTGTGTGTGAAGACTTCCTCTGCACTTTAACTCTTCCCAACCGTGCACACTACTCTAGACTGTCACAGTACTGGACAGTCATCACCGTTGCACTTAGGATTCACATGCTCACGTGCACCACAAATCCCTTTGCTTTTACTGCAACTTTGAGGAATCGTCTTTGCTCTAAAGCATGGGTACTCACAAACTTTCTGTCGGAGCGGCCGAGGGCCGCACTGGTAGGGGTGAGGTCAGTGGGGGGCGGCACTAGAGTAAAAAAAAATCAACCCTGTTAAAAAAATTAGACAATGCAATCTTAACAGGCATTGCATAGCTTTGTACACACATTAACCCGATTCCATCACAGGGTTACTTTTGGCCCATCCTTAACCCTGCAATAGCCTGCAATGTCTTGCAAACGCAATGACGATAAGGCAAGGACCAAAAACTGCAGAAAGTCAAAAGTTCTCCCAAGGGTTTACATTTTATTCCAGGAGCAAACTCCGTGACTGCTGAGGCCAGTCTCTCTCTCTGTCTCGCTCAGTTAGTCAGTCTCTCTCTCTCTAACTCTCTCTCTCTCAGTCAGTCAGTCAGTCTCTCTCTCCCTCAGTTAGTCAGCAAGTCTCTCTCAGTCAGTCAGCCAGTCTCACTCTTACTCAGTCAGTCTCTCTCAGTCAGTCAGTCAGCCAGTCTCTCTCTCTCTCTCTCTGTCAGTCAGTCTCGCTAAGTCAGCCAGCTAGTCTGTCTGTCAGTCTCTCTCTCTGTCAGTTACTCTCTCTCTCTATCAGTTACTCTCTTTGGCAGTCAGTCTCTCTATCAGTCAGTCTCTCCCAGTCTCTCTCAGTCAGTCAGTCTCTTTCTCAGTCAGTCAGTCTCTCTCTCAGTCACTCTATCTATCAGTCAGTCTCTCTCTCTTAGTCAAGCACTCTCGCAGTCAGTAAGACTCTCTCTCATAGTCAGTCAGTCTCTCTTAGTCAGTCAGCCTATCTGTCAGTCTCTCTCTGTCAGTCAGTCTCTCTCCACTTTCTCTCACCAATCTCTCACTATCTCTCTCTCTACTTTGTCTCTCTACTCTCTCTCTCCTTTCTCTCTCTCCACACTCTCTCTCCCCTCTCTCTCTCCACTCTCTCGCTCTTCAGCTCTCTCTCCTCTTCTCTCTCTCTCCACTCTCTCTCTCTCTCTCTCCACCTCACTCTCTCCACCTCACTCTCTCCACTGTCTCTACTCTCTCTCTTCACTCTCTCTCTCCACTCTCTCTCCACTCTCTTTCTCCACTCTCTCTCTCTCTCCACTCTCTCCCCACTGTCTCTCTTTTTCCACTCTCTCTCTCTTCATCTCTCTCTCCTCTCCACTCTCTTCTCTCTCTCTCTCTTCTCTCTCTCGCTCCACTCTCTCTCCTCTATCTCTCTCCTCTCTCGCTCTTCCTCCACTCTCTCTCTTTCCTCTCTTTCTCTCCACTTTCTCTCTGCTCTCTCTATCTCTCTCTCTCTTTCTCTCTCTCTCTCCACTCTCTCCCCCTCTCTCTCTATCTCCTCTCTCTCTCTCTCTCTCTCTCTCTCTCTCTCTCTCCACTCTCTCTCCACTCTCTTCTGTCACTGGTAAAAGTGGGTTTCTGGAGGGCCATGGGTACATTAACTGCAAGGTCAGTGGGACGCCAAGGAAGGCCTGCCGGCCGCAATATGAGTACCACAGGAAGCAGCAACAGTCCTGGGGATAGGTATGCTTGGTTGTGAACCATAAAAGTACAGGGATATTTATGATTCCCCTTCAGTATCTATGTACGTTGTGAGCAATGGGCATAGGCATGTGAAAACGTTGCTGTCAAAATCATATTTTGGTTAATTAAAAAATAAAAAAAGATATTTTGCATGTACGATTATCATATCTCACAAATTGAAACGTTGTGTACTAATTGAAAATACTTAGTAGGGCTTTGTGTGATATTACCAAGTGTTCAGCACCATTAATTTCTAGGTTGAGGCCCTCCCATGACAGAGCATTACCACAAAGCAGCCTCATGTGAATTTGCACGAGATTCCGGTTCTTCTCGTGATGAACTGAATTGTGACCACCTAAAATGTGTTATGCTTTGAGTTTCATACGCCTCATTATTCAAATCATAAAAATGTTTTGAATGCCCATGTACACGTACTTGCTCTGTGGGGTGAGCTATTTCAATGACGTGTTTGTGGCATGCTAATTTACCCAGCCGGAGTCACGGTTTGAGGAATCATTTTTGGCATTCCTGCACTTGTAAGTGTGCAGTGTGCACCCACGCCAGCCCAGACTCTGGCCGAAAGGGCTTCAGCAAATTCCCCCGTCCCCTCTCCCCCCTCCCGCTACCCCCAAGTGTGTGTCAGCCCGGCTCAGACAGCTTCCCGGCACACACAGAGCCGCACCCGAGTACTTCACAGGTCTTTAAAAGACCATTAACTTGCTAATGTGGCTTTGTTGTGTGTCGCC
Source organism: Lissotriton vulgaris (assembly GCF_964263255.1). Classification (NCBI taxonomy): domain Eukaryota; kingdom Metazoa; phylum Chordata; class Amphibia; order Caudata; family Salamandridae; genus Lissotriton; species Lissotriton vulgaris. Next base: position 210,997,043 of record NC_141699.1, on the reverse strand, counting down.
TCTTCTTAGCGCCCCTGCATCTCCACTCTGACTATTACTGAAACATAGCCCAGCCCCCAGAGAGCAGAGTCTCTCGGACTCCACCCGGCGGTGTTTGCTGACACTCTTTTTAAAAAAAATAAAACACCAGTAGGATGTCTGTAAGGTCTGCGGGCCGCCAAGGAAGGTTTGCCGGGCCGATGGCGGCCCGCGGGCAATACTATGTGTGCCCCTGCCTGCTCTAAAGTCTCCTAAACTGCTCCTGCAGCACTTCAAGTTCACATCTACTCGCTGCGATCTGTTATTTATTAATAGTTTACCATATGCACTTAGAAGTAACTGCCGTTTTTTTCATCTTTCACTGCACTTTCACTTCTTTTTTACGTCTGCACTTAAAAGTGGTCGAGTTCTTGCAGCGAGACTTTAGACACACACTTCCCTGCCTAGTACAGAATGCATACTTCAGGTCACACTCAAAATATATATCCTCTGCACTCTTACAATCTATATCCACGTACATCGTTGCACTTTCAATGGCTATCCCTGCCCCGTATGACTTACCCTGGAAGTTATGGGCTGCACGCTGGATTGTGAGCGGATATTCCCCCCACAACCTCCCCAACTTTGTACTGGTAGTTACGAGCAGCACACTTTGATGGGATATTGTGGCCCTTAGCATTTAACATTAGAAGTTATAGGCGGCACTTTGAAAAGATTACTTACCCACATCACTTTACACTTGTAGCTAGAGGTGGCACTTTTGAACGGATATGCAGCTCCACAGTATTTTGTACTGGTAATTACGGGTTGCACTTTGAATGTAGATTAGAAATCTGACCTGCCTTGGAGGTAGGAGCTCACTCCTTGAACCAGAGAGGTATCAAAGAGCGCCAACTTGTCACTTGAAATTAAATTAAATGAAAATGAATACCCTGCGCTCCTACCTGAAGGTGTCTAGGCAACTTTAAGGATCAGGACTAAGAAGGAGAAGCAGTAACTGAGTTTTCAGTTGTTAAACAGACAAGTTTTCAACAATTTCCGAAATGACAGAGTGCTTTAAAGAGTTCAGAGCTATGGTGTGCTCTTTGGGGCTCTTCACCTCTAACAAACAGTTTCTGCATCAATTCAGAAAGTTTAGAGGCTATTTTAAAGGGATGACATTTAGACATCTAGCAGTGCAACAAACAGCCCAGTACTTTCAAGGTCCATGGACGTGGGCATGTTAGAGGGTGTTCAGGCCAGCTGGGGCACTAACTCAGTTCAAATTGGACCAATCCTTCTTCCCCTTCTAGAACTGCTACAAAACCACTTTAGTTTACCCTTAGTGTTGCAACCCCTACCAATGTATGGCAGGTATCAACATTTCCTTCCAGGTTGGCAATCCATCAAGTCTGACAGATGGGTCTTGCAGTTCTTTCAAAATGGTAATGCTCTAAGATATATTAGGCTCTTAGTGTTGTGCATCTTTCTAAATAGCCATGCCAGGTGGCACATGAATACTCGGCAATGCAATTTGAAGTTCCAATGAGCCCAGCAAAAAGGCAATCTGTCCAGTGCCATCCAAGTCTCAGAGGAGATAGCATGAGATTTGCCGTAGTGGCTGCTTGAATGCAATAGGTCCATCAGCATGTTCCTATTTCCACCTAGTGTTGATTGTGTGACTGACACATCCCTGCTGGGCCTGAAGAAGTCATCTGGGGGAGGTGAAGATCCGAGGACACTGGTATTCTGTGGAGGGCCAGCTCCACCTCAATCTGCTGGTGAACCATTTCTCTGGCTCGGAAAGCCTTCCTGCTTTCCTTCAACGGGAGACCGGTGCAGGCTCTTACAGAAAACACCACTGCCATGCGGTACTGCAAAAAGAATGGCAGAGTGGAGTCATGGGTCCTTGGTCACCTTTGGAGGTGGTTGGAGTGCTAAGGAATTTTTCTGATTGCTAATCACCTAGCAGGATCCCTGAATGCTAGAGTGAACAAACTGAGCAGGCAGAATCTGTCTCATCACAAGTGGCATCTTCATCTCAAGATGGGGCAGCACGTCTTCCAACAGTGGGGGAGAACCCTGTCTAGATCTTTTCTACACTGTCTACAACACAAAGTGCAGAAGATTGATTGCACTGGAGTTACTACAACAACACTTGTTTGGAGATGCATTCTGGCAAGAATGGAACACATGATATTTTGAATGGTTTCTCGCCACTTCCTCTTCTGCCTGAGTTAAATAATCGGGTACAAATAGGCACAAGTCATCCTGGTCGTTCCAATTTGGGCCAGCAGAATGTGGTACTCAGAACCCCTGGGCATGAGCATCTGTCCTCCTATCAGGCTGCCACTTCAAATGGGCCTCCTGTCTCAGAAACAGGTCATGTTCCACCACACAAATTTGGTATGCAACGTTTACAACAAAGTTTTTACAACGCACTACCATTACAACGCAAGCATTACCACGCATACCATTACAACGCATTGCGCTGGGGGCGCTCTAGGATAGGGAATACGTTTAATTTTCTATCCAACACCTTCCCTAGTGTCCACGGGGACTGGAGTTGGAATAGAAAATTATACTTACCACTATCTAGCACCTCTAAGCGCTATGCGTTGTAACGGTATTCGTTGTAAATACTGCGTTGTAAAGGTATGCGTGGTAAAAGTATGCGTGGTAACGTCATACATTCCACAAATTTGCACAATCTACACCTACGGAGAATAAGTGGCGGAAGTTGACTGCATTTGTTCTGTCCCCTGAAGTGTGGTGTCTGATTTGCCGCCTAAAGTGGTGAATGTCATCCTTGCCTCCATGCACCCTTCCACATACTCCACTTATGCTAGGCCCTGGGACAAACATGTGGCATTCGCAGGACTGGCGCTTTACTAGCAAAGTTATTGGATGGCCTTTTGTTTATTTTATCTTTGGCTCAACAAAGCCTCGCAGTGGGCACTATAAAAGATTGTTGACCCTGCCAGCCTTTTTACATTTTCTGAGCCAACTGTCCTTATTGTGATGAGATTTATGACTGATACAAGTTATAAAAGTGATGTTTTGACCAGTTGTTTACATTATTATCTTTTAGTCATCTAAGAGAGTATTACTCTTTGGATACAATGCCCAGCTCATTCATTCGGAGCCCACTCACAGCTCTTAAAAGACATGCCACTGTTCCCAGATTATCTCCCATTTTTTAGGACATCTCCTATTTTGACATATTGTACAGTCCTTTAGCCAACAACAATCCATGTTAGCTTGCCAGTCCCTCACTCGTGGGAGTGCCTTCGCCCCCCAGCACCAGGCCAGGCTGCGCTTTGCCACCACACCTGCCAATGCCATGCATATTTTGGTATATCTCAGCCAGTCCTTCTCCTCAGCTATTCCCAGTAGGAATCACTGCAGCACAAGAGGAACCTTCAGCCCAGTCACATGTGACATGATGTTTCTGATTCTTCCCCAATACTGTGTTTCCTGACCCTCCCAGAGGAGATGATAGAATGTGCTCTCTTGACCACACCCCCTGTGGCATAGGGATGAATCAGTCCTGCCTACTTGGCACAGCAGCCCACGAGAACAGTATACTCTGTGCAGGACCTTCAGTTGAATCAAATAGAAACAAGAGCTTATAGCAACTTCTCTGGGGCTCTGAAGGGCCTCCACCCAATCTGAATCCTCCAGTGTACCTATTTCACACTCCCATGCTGCTCGCAGTGGTCCCATGGGATCCGTGGCATTATTCACTAGTTTTTATATATTCACTAGATAGCCTTCTCTTCCAGGGAGTCTGTCAACAGTCTATCCTTTAGAGGGGACACCTCCATCAGTACCTCACCTTCACTGATATGTCTCCACAACGTATGGCCCAGCTGCAGGTAGCGCAGCCACTTACCAGGGCCCATTTCATACTCTTGTTGAAGGACAAGGAATCTTAAGTAGGCCCAGACCCTCTAGACATCTCCCAGTTTTTCAAGCCCGAGTAGTTCCCATTTAGTTAAAACCCTTAGCTTGATCACTTTGCCAGTTGGTCCCCCACCCACAGAGAGGTAATCTCCATCAATCTGTCCCTCCAGCCCAGGTACTTTGTCGCTTCCCACCACATTTTGGTCACTGTTTGCGTATGTGCTGGTAGATCTCTGATTCCCTTTTTGTCATAAAGCAGGGAGCTATATCCCCTGCCTCCCATATAAAGCTTGTCCACTCTATAAGCTGGCTCTATCCGGTTCCGAAATGCCCAGCTTTTCACTGTGACTAGTTGGGATGCCCAATAATATAGTTTCACATCCGGGATTGCCAGCCACCCTCATAGATGATGCTTTGTAGTTTATGAAGCGCTATTCGTGGTTTCCCTCCATTACACAGCAGTGAGCGAGCTCCACCTCTATTAAGCAAAAGAATTGCTCAGAATTTGCATTCTGTAGGACATGTACCAGTCTTGGAAGTGTCATCATTTTAAATAATGCCACGCGGTCCATCAAAGTCAACTGCAATGCCTTACATCTCTGGGCATCAAGCATAAATCTGTCCAATTGGGGCAATAAATTCTGATCATAATAATTTTGAGGATTTCTCTGTATATGTGTCCCGAGGTATTTGAACCCCACAAGCTCGACCGTGACCTCGCATCTGGATGTTGATTTAGGGACTTCCCCTGCCAGTGGAAACAGTAACGATGTATCCCAGTTAATACAATAACCTGAGAAAATGCTGAATATTTGCAGAATTCTTTCTATTGATTGCCGTGGGCATTGTACATACAACAGAACATCATCAGCCTATAGGGTCTTCCCATTCGTCACCCAGTGGAATAACCCATATCAGGGGTCCTGGCGGACCCATACCACCAGCTGTTCAAGGGCCAGGGCAAATGTTATTGAAGAGAGAGTGCACCCCGGCCTTGTTCCCTTCTGTAAAGAAAATTATCTGCAGACTGTTGAATTAACCTTTACCCTAGCGAGTGGTAGTTGCCTTATCCAACCAATAAACCTTGGTCCGAATCCCATGCGCTCCAGCACCGCCCACATATAATTTCACTCCACACTATCAAATGCCATTCTAGCGCAAAGGGACAGCAGCTCTGCCGGTACTGGTAGGGTTTAGATCTGTTGCCTTGAGTATTCCAAATAATCTATGGAGATTTAGTCTAGTACCCCTGTGCGGCATAAAGCCTGATTGGTCCGTGTTTATCAGAGAGGCTGGCACCGTAGTCAGCCGCATCTCAAGAACCTTTGCCAATACGTTTACTTCAAAATTAAGAAGTGATATAGGTCGATATGGCCCACAGCATGTTGGGTACTTACCCTCCTTGGGTATCAGGTCTATCATTGAAGTCCGCTGGTCACGGGGCAGCATCCCTGTCTGTTCCGCCTCTTGAAACATCGATGGGACATGAACCAATTTCGCAGTGGGCTACCGAGGGTGGTCTTGTGCCCAACCTAAGTCTTGCCACAAGAAAAGATACAGCTATCCCCCTGTTTTTTCCTTGGTAAGTGTGTTTGCGCTTTCTAATCTCTACCAGCACTTTTAACCAAGGATTTATTAGCCTGCACATCTGCCACTGACCCTACTTCTGTTGTGCTCTCACACGAGTTATTCAGTCCTGTGTTATCGGTATCGCCTTTAGGTACTTCCTCATCTACACTCAGAGTCAGTGGATTAGGAGCCAGGCTAAGACTGACCTTTGATGCTGTTGTAGATTTAACAGTAGGGACACCGTTTGCCATACTCCAAGCCCCTAGGGCCTGAGTACCTCCCCCTTCTACAAAGTCAGATACAGATCCCCCAGATAAGCCATCGCTACTCACAGTTCCAATGGTGTCATTATCCTTAGTTCGCTGGCTACCGTCTGGGAGCGATGTATCCAGCTTCTGTCCTCCTGCGACACTGTTTCATTCCATAGCAGTTAACAAAGTATCCAACTTTCCAGATGGCGCAGCGGGCAGCAACATATCCACAAGTGAGGTTTCCCCTCCTGGAGAGTCTTTAGAATATGCCTGCAGTATCGGGGCAGCTTCCGCAGTCTTGAGTAGTTTCAGAATTGGCCGCCCAGTGACAGTATCATTAGCATCCTGCAGTCAAGAGGGCGCCTCCACCTTCTCATTGTCAGGAACTCGGTCCACCCCAGGGCGGACTTTACTGCAATTGCAGGCTCCTTTAGCAACACGGCTGGTGTTAACTCTAGGCTGCGCCATATAAGCACTTAAGTTGTTTGCTCGAAAAATAGTAGTGCCCAGGGCGCATTTCGCCCAACAACAATAGGGCAGCCACATAGACAAGACCTGCAAACATCAACTTCCTCAGAATACCTCAAAAACTCTTCACCAGCAGCAGGAGAAAATAGCCCCCCTTGCCAGGACGCACTGAGCTGAAGCAGCCGGCCCAATACTAGTGCAGTACAGAATCTGGCAAATACGCTGAGGATCCCAGGATCAAAGCCGTCGCCAGGAGCATCTAAAGCGTGAGTAAAAACTGAGTCAGTTACAAGTCCTTGAATGTGCTGCGGAGACGGGATGAAAGCCGCCACCAGGAACAGCTGGATCGAGAACCAAATGATATCAGGCACAAGAACTGAAATGTGCGTCGAAGCCTGGAGCGCGAGATGAAAGCCGCTACCAGGAACCGTCAGAGCAAAACAGAGTCAGGTTCGAGCGGGGGTATCAGACACAAGTATTGAAGTATGCAGCAGAACCTGGAGCCCGGATGAGAGCCGCTGCCAGGAGCCGCCAAAGCAAAGCAGAGTCAGGCTCGAGCATGGGAGACAAGCCCGCAATCTTTGACATGTTAACTTTAGAAACTGTAGGAATGGCAGAGAAAACTGCTAGTTATTGGTGATTTTAACTGTACCTTGGATTATGTTGAAGATTCAACTAACCTTCATGCTTCTCTAAGAATGAGGAAGGTTAGGACTTCTATTCTATTCTATTCTTGAATTAGCACGCTTATCAGTAACAAATCTGTATATCACTCCACATCCATATGGCCTTCAACCATGGGTCCTCCCCCTGTTCCTAAACAAGAAATTAAGAGCCTGGGTATTTGGTTAGACGAAGAGCTCAACTTCTCAGCCCAGGCGCGGAAAACGGCTGGCACATGTCACAGCCTCCTTAGATCAGCAAGGAAAATCTTACCCCTGCTCCCGGCACAGTCCCGCAAACTCCTTATCCACGGCCTTGTACTGTCCCGCCTGGACTACGGCAACGCCCTGTACCTAGGTGCCCCCAAAAACGTTCTGGCAAAACTTCAGACAGCTCAAAATGCCGCAGCCCGCATTCTCACAGGAACCCATCGTCGCTGCTCAGCCAAACCCTCCTTGAATGCCCTACACTGGCTCCCCATTCAGGAGAGAATACAATTTAAGGCTCTCTGCACGACCTACAAAATTCTGCACGGCAAGGCCCCCCCTATACTCCAAAACCTTATCTCACCTCACACCACCTCAAGAACGCTTCGATCCTCCAGCTGCAATCTAGCCTCTGTACCTAGGATTAGGAAAGCCCGCTTTGGCGGCCGACTGTTTTCATACAACGCGTTCAAACTATGGAACTCGCTTCCTCCAAACCTCAGAGCCCAACCCAACCTTCTCTCATTTCGCAGAGCACTCAAAACATGGCTATTCCCATGAGGCTCGCCCTCATCAGGTTCTTGTCATTTAGCGCTGGGACGCTCACGGGCAGCCATGCGCTCTACAAATCCGTAAAATAAATAAATAAATAAATACATTGTCTAAGGGATGTATGGAGGTCACTATACCCAATGGCGTCTCAATATATGTACTACTCTGTAACCCATAAACAGTGTTCTAGGATCGATTAGGCTTTTGTTAACAACACAGTATAACAGTCTGCGGATCTAGAAGTGTGTCCTAGAGTAACATCGGACCATAACCCTATTTTGTTCTCTTTTTGCAATCAGGCTGTGAAAAGTCAGAGGTGTTCTTTTTACTTACTTCGTCGTCTTCTTATGGAAGAGGAGTATTTAATAAAGGTACAAAAAGAATCAGCAAAATTATGGAGAACGATGCTGGGTTTGCATCTCCACAATTAGTATGGGACCCTATGAAGATGCGCTACCCAGCAGCACATATACCAACAGAATAATAATAAGGAACTTTACATGAGGGCAACTCAGCGGACAGTTACACAGCTAGACGTTTTACATTCTGGGGCAATTAAGCAGGGGGGACAAGATCAACATGATATATATTTCTCCTTGATTGAGAAACGATCTCACTTGGGAAGTATACTGAAGGAGAGGGTAGTGGTCAGCTCCAATAAACACTGCTCCGTTCAGTATGAATACAGTGAGCAGGTAGGGAAAATGCTGGCGCACCAATTGGCTGACAAAAGAGCAAGTAGCCACATTAAGGCAATAAAAGGTGAGGATGGAGTCCTACACACACAGATACAGGCAATACTCAAACAAATAGGGTTTGATGAAATGGGGTTTAGTCAATACTTATTGGGGTGCACCATACCAAGGCTTAGAGCTGAACAAGCAGAGACTCTTCAAAAGAAAAACAACAGCGAAGAAATATTGGAGGCCCTTGCGTCATTGCCCAGTGGCAAAGCAGCTGGCAACGATTCAATACCTAAAGAGTTCTATTAAGCTTTTAAGGCAGGGGTCTTCCAACTGTGGGGCGCGACCCCCAGGGGGGCCGTAGAGTGATGTGAAGGGAGTCACGCATTCACAGTCACCCTTCTGCCCTGGACTCCAGGGCTTCAGCTTCCCTCCTCCCCAGTCCTGTGTCTCAGCCCGGGCTGCTGCAGTGGAGCTCGCGCTGCTGGGTGCTCGGCTGGGCAGTGTCTGGAGTCTTATCTCCAGCACGCCCGGGTTTTTCACAGGTCTTTAAAGACCATTAGCATATTTACATGCCTTTGTTAACTGGTTACCAAGGCTTAGTTTTTTTATGGTTCCAGTACCCCCTGGGCCCCCACTCTGCCTATTCATACATTTGTATTTTTACACTTATTGCTGTAGTGTGAGAATGCATTTAATGAAAAGGAATAATAAGTTGGATTGCCAAAAGAATTATGCCTGCTGTGTGTTGTTTAAAGAGCATTTATTTTTATTTATAAAGTTTGATGCAGAGACCTGCTCTTGACACTAAATAGAGTTACAAATAAAAAAGTATGTATTAATTAGTTATGTGACTTTTCTGTCTGTGTTCTCTTTAATTATCAAATTATCATTGAGGCATCCCTAGAACACAATTAAAAGTGCTTTCTATTTATATTTGCTGTTCTAAGTATTCACAGATAAGTGCTAACAATACAGCTTTAGGTTACTGCTTATTTCTGGGCCATCAAAATAATGAGCTGGTAACCCTAATCATAAGACTGGAAGTTTGTTGCAGGATCAGCACATTATTTATTTCCTCCACCCTCGATCCCTGATTAATGCCATTATAGCAATAGTTTAACTTATATCTGAAACCCTACGCTTCAAGTTTCTGGGAATGCACCCTGCTTTCAGACAACTCACTTCTCATTCCAGCCTTCACTTTCACACTCGCCCTGCACTCCCAGTGTTCACAATGCACTCACACTGATCACCATGCACTCACAGCGATCGCCATGCACTCACAGCGATCCCCATGCACTCACAGCAATCGCAATGCACTCACAGCGATCACAATGCACTCACAGCAATCACAATGCACTCACAGCGATCACAATGCACTCACACTGATCACAATGCACTCACACTGATCACTATGCACTCACAGCCATCACAATGCACTCACACTGATCACCATGCACTCACACTGATCACCATGTACTCACACTATTCACCCGCTCACCCTGCACTCACACTGATCATCATGCACTCACACTGATCGCCATGCACTCACACCAATCACCATGCACTCACACCATTCACCCGCTCACCCTGCACTCAGTGATCACAATGCACTCACACTGATCACCATGCACTCACACCATTCACCCGCTCACCCTGCACTCAGTGATCACAATGCACTCACACTGTTCACCATGCACTCACACCATTCACCCGCTCACCCTGCACTCACAGTGATCATAATGCACTCACACTGATCACAATGCACCCACACTGATCACCATGCACTCACAACATTCACCCGCTCACCCTGCACTCACAGTGATCATTATGCACTCAGTGATCACAATGCGCTCACACTGATCACCATGCACTCACAACATTCACCCGCTCACCCTGCTCTCACAGTGATCACTCTGCACTAAAAATGCGCTTGCATTGTTCACTCTGTACCACACCCTGCAGTCACATGAGCACACTTCTCACCCTGCACTCATGTGACACTTCACTCACCTGTCCCCCCCTCACTGCTCAATCGGTAGCTCACTCAAACAAGGCCGTCACTAACCATGCACTAATTTGTCCCACTCTGCACTTATAGCCGAACCCAAATTCATATGGTCACCTTACTCACCCTGTAGTCACTCCTTTTACCCTACTCTCACACTGTTGCATTGTTCACCATGCAGTCACATGGGCCCTCTTGTCACCCACACAGTGCAGAAGGTTAAAGTTCCTGGTACAAAGAAGATGTACCATGCACATCACAGAACTGAGTGTGAGTAAACCATGAGTAGCGCTATAAAAAAATGAAATGTTTGTCAGACAGGTGCTATAGAGAGATGAGGTGTATTGTTGGTGAGTGGTAGTGAGGGAATTCATGTAGAAGGTGGAAAGACTGTTGCACCATGTGCGACCAGTGCTAGGGCCAGCCCTGGCTGGGAGTGTTAACCCCCCCCCCCCCCTTGCCCCCCCCGAAGTTCGGGTCTAGTGGATTCCCTGCTTCTGCCTATTATTATTTACATTTGTAGTGCGCTACTGTTACCAAAAGGTGTCTTGGGGCTAATAACCATCTGCCTGCAATGTGAGAGAGAGATCCGGGGTTGGGAGAGGAGAGAAGAGAGGGATGGAATGAAGGGGGTGAGAGGAAAGGTGCATGGGTAAACTGCTTAACTCTGTACAAGACCGCCAGGGTTTGTAGGGACCCTTGCTGCTCCCGGCTATGGCCAGGTGAGCTTCTAATGTGGCAGCGCGTATTCCGGTGGAGTGGGAGGCCCTTCACAAAGGTTGACTAGACATCTTTCTGATGTTAATTGCTGTATTTTGGTTATAAATTGGTACTGATGGGGTGAAATATTTCCTCAGTGTTACTGTGTTTAAAAATCAAAATAATAAAGCAATGCTATCCCAAAATACGCAGCATCACAGAACATTATTTACATTTTCTACTCACACAATTTAGTCAAGCCTGTTGCATAATTTGGTCTTCACTTGTCTCATAATTCCAGTAGCCCTGCCTAGAGGTTTAGAAATTTTTGCCAGGAGGGGGGCTTACGCCTGAAAATGTTGACAGGCGGGTCCCGGCATCCAAAAGTTTGAAGACCTCTGTTTTAGGGACTACACTTTGCCATTGCTAATGTTGTGTGGCAACTTAGATTCCGTATGCATTTTCCCGATTCATGCCCTTATATAGGTACAATTCACATTGCCCTTATATAGGCATAGAAATCCAGTCCTTATTTAAGCATAGCCCATGCAGCCCAAATACAGGCATGGCTACTTCCATCTGTTCATCTACATCACAACGATTTCTTGGAAAACCAGACTCTTAAGTTATTAGGGACTTCCCCTTGCTTGAATATTGATTTCTCCAAGAAACTCATTATTATGCATGAACAACTATTCCTAAGGGGTTCATCCATGACGTTCATATGTCCGACTTTACGTCAAAGTTGGCATTCCTAAACATCTTCAAGGTATAAATATACCTTCACTTGCTATAGCAAGGCACGGTGTGGTTTGGTATAGTTTGACTACCTACTTGCACGACGTAGCTCGCTACAGCAAGTGCCGAAGGAAGCCAACTCTTCAGCTGACGCACTGAACAGAAGCTGCCCTCCTCTGCCGAGAATCCAGGTCCAGTATTTCTGACTACCCTTGCAGGGTGTTGGGAAATTGAGTCTGTGAAAGAGATACCAACCTCTCTCATTCTAAGGTATGGAGCTGATTAGAACCTAGAGAAACCTATGGCAATTCTTGGCAAAAACTAGACCTATGCTAAAGACCACACTTACTTCTTCCCTTGTACTAGACCTAGGTTAGGTACATCGCGGTAGGCGTATTTTAGAAGCACCAGTTGAGTATTTTAGCCTGTGTTATTTATGTATGTATTTGTATATGTCATAGCATCAGTCAATGCTATTACAGTATTATTTTATACTACTGTTTACACTGTACGCATTATACTTTGCATTCTGTCTAACGATTGTAGCAGTTTACCTCTCTTGCATGAGAAAGAATACTGTTCACCGTCTCTCTATTTTCTCTGCAACTCTGGAGAAACAAAGCATGCACGATTGACTGAGTAAAATAGTTATCTATTGTTTCCATGACTCTGAAGATGGCTTTCTTCTTGGGAAACAAAGTTGTCATGTTTATGCGAATGTCAGAAGCTAATCCCTTCTTGTGTATTCAAGAAAGTTTCTAGTGACTTCTGAGCTAGCTGGCGCTCACAATTAAATTTAGTATATTTGATAGAGACATCCTGACCTCAGTTCTATGTCAAATCTATAGGGTATATTATTCCAACGTGCAGAGCCTATTGGGAATATAGGGACTACACTACATGACGCCCAACATTTGGTAAGGCACTAATTTAACGCTAGATACTAAAGTAACCCAGTCGTGCTATTCTCAGACACTCCTTTTTCCGTAATACTCCAATAGATGTCTGGAGTGGGTAAAGGGATAATATCCACCATAGCTGAGTAGGATGAAAAATCCTACGTATTAGCTTTTTGGTTTGTTCAACGTTGAAGGATACAGTGTTCCAAAATATTGTGCACCTTACCTTTGTTTCCTTGAAACTTGCTCTGCAAACTTTCAGTCAACAAAATGGCCGACAAAGATAATCCCGAGGCCAGTGCTGCTACAGGCGACAACGCCAACAGAGCTTAAAAATATACAGGTTTCCAAGAAACCGATGAGGATGCTATATGCATTCCTATGAATTTAAGGAAAGCCATCACTATAAAACATATAAAAAATGGCCTAACATTGAGAGGTGGGAGGATAGTTTTTGTGATAGAGGCACATGAATATCACCAGACAGAGGTATTCTATTCATGCATAGTCTGTGGTTCTGTAATTATCCAACTTGACTGCATTTTAGTTTTGCCCTCACGTAGGCCAGTGAAGTAGGCCCAAAACAAGTGGCTTTGCCTTCTGAGTTCGTGCATATATTAATTTGTGTTTCTCTGACTCTGAATGAACTGCACAGAGAGTAACCCTTTTCACTTGAAACTGACCTTTTGCAAAACCAGTTTCGCTAGCTGATCGTTGTCTGAGTTTTTCAATCACTGTTCAGGACCTTGTTAACCTTTAGTTTCCTTGCGCATATCTTATCCTAAACAATATCTAAATGGTTTCTTTCCTTTAAAACTTTCTTTTCTGAAACATGGGTTTTTGCCATGTGTCGTGACTGCCATCTGGTGTTACTTTTTATGTAGGCCTCAGAAGTTAGTCTGTGAGCAAAGCAGTCTGACCCATTGTGAATCATATATATATACATTAACCAAGGATTTCTTCGTGCGCTGGAGTTCATTTCAGAAGCTGGCCTTTAACCTGGAATTCACCCTGCCAAGCCAATTTCCCTGCAAGATCGTTATTTACTTTTTCCAATCACTATTCAAGACATTTGTTAACTTTTAAGTTTCTTTACGTATCTGTTATCTGGCACATTATCTGAAACTACTTTTCTTGACTGTTTCTTCATTTCATGGGTTACGGTTTCAATTAAGGGTAACCCTGGGCGTAGTTCGCGGAGTCGGACTCCGCGGAGCTACGCGAAGACGTAGTTGCACTCCGCGAACTACGCGTAGCTCCGCAACCATGCGGAGTTGCTTGCTGGGCCCATTCGCACGCCGTTTTTCGTCTTCGGGAGCGCGGTGCGCGTGTTCGGGGTGTTGCCTGCATGCTCGGGATGGCTAGCGCGCTAAATTACCCCAGAGGTTTGTCCCGCCTGCTTGCGTTCCCTTATTTCCTGTTCCAGGTCACAATTAACGTGGTCGCGTTGTGCAAGACATGTTCGGGAACTCATCTTCTCGTTCGCACTACAAAAGTGCGTGATCGCACTAAATATCGCGCGAACCTACCCATGCGGTCGCGATGGGCGCAGCCATCTTGGATCACACACTCTGGCTATGGTTTTGGGCCTACTTTTGCATCCTGTTGAAATCTCTTTAATCCTTGTCTTTTTACCCACTTTTTCTAACTTTCTTTAGTTATTACCTATTTCTCTCTGTGCCTAGGTTTATATTTTTCATTTTATTTCTACTTTTACAACTTTTCTATTGCTTTTTACTTCCTTCTTGTTCTTTTACCTTGCTTCTTCTTTCCCCTACCTTTTTGTCTTGAACTTTTAGTTTTCTTCTACCCTCCACCCAGAACCATGGTCAAGGGCGCCGGCAGCAGCGGCGGCTCAAAGGGCAAGGCGCCAGTGCCCCAAAAAACTAGGCTGCCTTGCGGCAGAATGCGCCCCCTAGGGGTGAGGCCCCGCCAACTTTTTGGGGAGGAGGAGGTGGCTGCCCTGGTGTTTTTTATCCAGCGCTACCTCCCCTTGATGTTGGCAGCAGGTGGCAGGCCCGGCTCCGGCTACCACCATATTGAGGAGCGTCTCCGGCGGTGGGTGAAGGTGCGCCGGGCAGTCTTCCGCTGCTCCGGTATCCGGCGTACCCACCATCAGCTGACCCACCGTTGGGCAGACATTTTGGACCAGGAGCAGGACCTGTTGGACCTGCTTGGCGTCGAGGTCGTGGGTCTTGGTGAGTGGCTACCCCAAAAAAAAAGTGTGTGTATAATATATCTCTATAGTAGTATAAGTATTGGTATTGTATCTTTGTAAATCTTGGCTGAATAAGTAACGCGATGACTGGTGCTCCTAGTTACATTTCCGATGTATTCCGTTATTATATCTACTGTAATTGTATGACACTGGTCTATGCTGCGCTTCTTCATCTTCACTGACTCTTGCGTGTTCAATTTGGCGCTAGCTTTTGCTGTTTATTGGTGTGAGATTTTCTTTATTGTAGAGAACTGAAGTTAGTTAATGCTATTAATAGAGTCTTGTCCTTCCTTTGTCCGTCAGTGAAATAGCCGTTGATGGATAATTGTACGTGTTTGCAATGCATATTGTATCATTTTTTTTCCACGGCCTTCTCTTCTGCATGAATACTCCTCTGGCAATGAATGCAAAAGTTACTTTGTTCTTCTTACCTCAGCCAGGGCCGGATTTAGGCATGTTCAAGCTGTGCAACTGCACAGGGCCACCAAACGCCAGGGGCCACCCCACCAATATATATCCTTAATTTAATAATCCTCAGAGGATGGATACATATTTGCGTGGCGGCCCCTGGCAGGGATTTGGTGCCTCCGGCTCTGTTCCACTTCCAAACACCCTGACTCCCCCCTCTTCACTGGCCTCCGTGCTCCGCCCCGACCTCCTCTTCTGGGCCCCCCACCTACGCTCCCTGGCCAGGAGTCCAGGACCACCATGAGCCTAGAGCCGCCCCTGCCTCAGCCCTCCATAGAACTGATGTAGTTTGTTTATTGAGTGGGTAGGGCAGCAGTAGCATTCAGTCAGTAGCAAAACAAAATATGATGCCATGAACGTACAATTTCGTATTAGTTAGTATGCACAAAGTTAAGCATGTCTCCTCCTTGTGATCTATGCATTTTGCTGGCAAAAAATGAAAAAGAAATGGCTACTTACAGATAATTGATTGACAATCTTGAATCTGTGGTGTTGTTCAGGTCTTACTGCCTCTGTGTTACTTAGTAATCTGCAATCAGAATGTTTATGGAACATTTGATTTGTTTTCTCCAAGTACACTAGTCAGTGAATCATGCAAGGCAGTAGTCATTTGGTAGACCAATGTTTGTTTCTTTTAATGTTGTAGCAGTGGTTTTTGAAATGCTGTCTATGTTTCACAGCACTCAATGTTTTCCTCTTTCTTTATTATTATTTCTTACATGAACCACAGAACCCAGGGGCAAGCAGAAGACTGGGACCGAGTCGGCGGGTGAACGCGAAGAACCACAGGCACAGAGCTCCTCTACTGAGGATCCTGCTGCTGTCCCCAGTAAGTCCAACAGTGTTTTCTTTTGGAACAATGATATTTCCCTAACTTTCTAACGGAGCTTTTTTTCCAACCGATTAATGACATTTCACCTAACTAAATTTTGACAAATGCTTGTTTTTGTTTTATGTTTTCAAAATTTTGGGTATTACTATCTGTCCCTGCCTTTCTGTTCCTTGAAAGAGCCTCTCTTATGACTCTCTGTGCTACTACTAGACTGTCTGTAGGTAAGCTTGCCCTGTTGCCCACTCTTTAGTTAAGGTATTAATCTTTTCAAAAAATCTGTGATCGAATAGCGGAAGGCACAGGGTCCACTCCTGTCTTATGCTTTTTCCTCTGTAATGTCTCTTCTTTGCCAATTGACACCAACCAAGTATGCATCCAGATGTTGGTCTACTATTTTGTAAGCGTTAGTAATGAATACCACTACTACTCTTGCGGGTATTCTTCTATGCAGTCACATACATAACTATGTATGCACCCCAAAATTGGATGTTGTTGTTGATAGGCAGGTTGGACCTTACTTACTTACAGTCTTACACCTCAGTCACAGAACTCAGAGGAACCCACAATTCAATGAACGACAACCTATATGGGCTCAGTCATTGGTCAATTATTCAATTACCCCTTTCCTGAACCCCAATATGAAGATGCCAAATGCTTTTATTACACAATCCATAACCTAAGTAACCCCCTTTTGCTCACTCTCTCGTGTAAGTCTACAAGACAACAGACACTGAAAATATACTTCCGAGTCAATGTGGTACTTCAAAACCTTTATTTTGTTAGAAGTAACTAAGTAAGTAACATCAATGTTTTTAAGTTGTTCTGTGAAATACGTCAAGGGCAGGGCCACCAGAAAAAATCCAGAGTTAAAAAAGGCTGAATAAAAAGTAATCTACATTTGTACAGCTACCAGTGCACGATAGGGAAATGTGGGAAATGTCGGAGACCCCTCACCATTGAACGTATACTGGTTGCATATGCCTCTTTTTGGTAAGCTCTGGAAATCTTTGCTTCGTAGAAGGAAATCTTCTCATCTGCTGAAAGATAATGACAAAAGTGGTGCACGTTAGACAGTATGAAAACATTACATACATTTATTCAACTTTTTAGCTGTCATGCTAAAAAAAAGGTGTAACCTGAGGCTGTAAGGAAACTCGATTCCACAATCCACATTCAAAAAGTAAATACGGGCCTTTCTATTTTCCAAACTCTTCAGGTGTATGCTTTGAACTATCATGTGGCCTCAAAGGCGTCTTCTCGTACTGCGCAACAAGCTGTGAGGTAGCATGCGCAAAACTGTAGACATGTCATTGATGTACAAACTGGTTAGGTTACATGGTTCAGTCTAACTTTCCAAGGACTAGAGTAGCAGTATAGATGAGATGAGCTTGGGTACCATACCATACCAAATAAATGCTAATATGTGTAGTGTGTTACTTACTCTGCTGTACTAGGCAATGTGGACTACTACTGATTACGTTGTACTTAACTGTTTTGCCTAACTCCGTTCTTGGTGAACAAGTACAATGGGGGCTGTGCATCCATCTAAAAAGGTGTACTTAATTACTTATTTTTATTTTTGCAGAACCGGTACCATCCACCAGTGCCGACGGGGGCAGCGGCGCTGCAACGGCGTCAGCAGAGGCGATCCCGGAGGGGAATGGAGGACCACCAGAGGCACCTACAGCAGCACCGGCAGCAGCGGGGGAGGAGACAACAACGGTGGCCGATGGTAAGTTACATTCAATAGTGATCCGCATTACTTGATGGGTGGGGAAAACTTCCTCACTGTACTCTGATATTTATAATGAACTTGAAGTTCTACTGGACAATATATGACGCCACCTTTGTCATTACCAAGCTTAGCAAAAGCATTACCACCGGCGAGAATTGATAAAATAAGTTATACAGGCCTCTTCTATGTGACTACAACTCAGCTGTGAAAGGTTGGTGGCAGACTAAAAAAGTCTTATCCACAACATTACATGACCGCGATGGATTAACATGAGATTGATTTTAAGTATGATGAAAGGAGCAAGGAAAAAGCTCCAATCATATAATATAGAAGGATACTTTGGAATCAGCAATGCAGGTGTTTGAGAGCAGTTGGATGCGTGGGTTGTTGTGGAAGCATAGAAAGGGGAAAACAGCACAGCTGCCTGCGTGGGTGGGAGACACATCCAATGTCGGTTGTTAGTGGATAGTGGATACTAGTGTCGGCAGCGGTGTTTTGGTTAAACCCAAAGGCAAGGGAAGGAGGGGACGACTGGATGGATTCCGGGTCGTTGCTGGCGAAACACAAACCACCTAACGTTTGTTGCGCGATATAAAGAATGATAGTCTCTAGAGTAGACATTTACTAGTACTAGCTGGCCCCTATTAATTAATGTTAGTTTGAGACTGTCACTTTTCCCGGAAGCACAGAGTATATGATATAAAAAAACGAGATATGAAAAAGACAGGTGTTCGTATGTGACCGTTGAAGTACACCCATGCTATGTTACTAGGGCAGGCATAATGCCGTGCCAAAAACTCAGACAAATGAAGTATATAAGGCGTAGAATGTTCAAGATAGATAAAACAACATTTTTGGTACTCAGCTTGCTTGCTATTGTTACTGTACTGTGCCGCCCACTATGTGTTGGATACATTTTGTGTTCTTGATTTGCTGGGATTTTGGATTACAACAATTCTGTCTCTTTCTTTATAGTTACTCCTTCTAAACCAACGAGGAAGGAGCTGGCAGTCCGGGCCCGTCAGCGGAAACTGCAGGCCATCGTGGAGGCCTACCGCCGGCTGGTGGCTCAGGCCGAGGAGGAGGAGGAGGAGGCGGCGGCAGCAGCTGCTGCCTCTTCCAATGCCCCGGCCCCCAAGCCTGCAGGAGTACGTCGGCGTGGTCAGGCAGCCGCCCGCCGCCAGATTTTCCCAGCATCGTCCACCCCCCCACAACAACATGGCTGCCAATGTAGGTGCCGCCAGTTCCAGAGAAAAATTCTCCTCCGGGTAGCCAGGCTGGAGGCTCAAAGTAGTCAGACCAAAAGACAAATAGAGGAGCGTGTAAAGATCCTGGTGGATCAACACTTAAAAGCCCGCCGGCTATGAGATGGACCCTGTTTGCCCCTTTTTCAATCCATTTGTTGGTGGGTGGGAATTGGGTCTTGGGTTTTTCCTTTTTTTTTACATTACATTGAACGTGGGAATTTGGTTGGGGTTAGGGGCGGCGGGTAGGGACAGCTGTGGTGTAAGATTTATATATATTTTATTTTTGTATGATCTTTAGTTATATATTATATTATGTTAAAAATAAACAAGCCACAAAGTTATGTTGAAAAGAAAACATTTGAAGTTCATTTGCGTTTCTTGGGGGGTTTGAGAGGGGGAGTGTTTCACCAAATAATGTACGTTGTGCAACCTCGCAAGGTTTAATTTGGCCATGCAGGTCGGCGGACAGTGCTTTTTAATAAAAAAATATATTGCCCACATCTTTAACATGCAAACAGATAGATGCGGTAAACCCTCACCGAGTTATATTTGTAGTATTAGAAGAACGACCAGTCTGTCTTGCGTTATACCTCACTGCAAACTTATCTTACCTGTGATTGCTGATGATGAGATGATGATGATTTATGATGAAGTGTGGCACTGCAAGGGCTGCATTTGATTTCCAAGACAATGGCGAAGACTCTGTGGTTCAGAATCAGAACTTCTGTGATAGTAGTAGTAGACAGATCCTGCCAGTAGCATTTAGAGACAAAAAGAAAGAGGCAGTCATTTGCGTGACAAACAATGTGGGGGTAGTATAAGTAAGTACAGTACATTGCATGGGTGACCCATTATTGCAACTGCTAAACTGAAACAAAACAATGGTTTTGGGGACTAGTGGAAACTAAGTGCAAGAGAAGATAAGAAGTTCAACTGTACTTGTAGTACTCACGCGGCAACGTCAAACTTTTCTAAATCATCATAATGCTTTAAACTTTAAACCCAAAAAAATTACGCCAATTCATTAGATGCATTCGTTGTTTGGTGTTAATGGTAAAATTATTTGGCGTTATACACTGAGCTTGAGTTGGGAAGCCGCAGAAGATCCTGGCCATGCCTTGTTGACATTTCACTGTTGTTGCTTTCACCACATCTGCCCCAGCAAGCGCGTGATCAAATTGTTGGTGTATATTTAATGTAAGAAACATCACACCTCAATGTAACCACGCAGCCCGGGGGAAGAGGGTTAGGGTTTGTTGAATGGATGGGTACAGGGGTTTTGGGAAAGGTTTGAGAAAGAAAAACAGTACGCATGGAGATTGGAGACAACAAAAGCAAAACAATGAAGACGTTGATTTATGAAGTTGATCCGCTAGCCAATGAATGTAAGCAATGAACGTAAGAAAAGGACACGCTGAATATCATTCTTTGTTTCCCGCAATCCAATTGCTTGATGATGAGGATTTGTGGTAAGGGTGAGAGTTGATGCTCATACTATAAAGCAGTGGGTGAAAGACGTCCAGCCTGAAAAAGAAAAGGCAAATACAAAAGAATGTGAATGACCTAAACAAATTGTAATACAGTGAAGATAAAAAAAAGTAATACAAGAGGAGTAGTCGTATGAGAGGACTTTCAGACTGAGGCGGCTTGGATACAATTTGTATAAGTCTACTAGTTGCATATCATTATTAATCTAGAAGTACAAAAAAAGACAGGAGCCAGCACACAACAACAGGCCCACGACGACACAGGTTTGCCCGTTATACAAACTGCATTTCCCTAAAAATTTCACAGAGCCACAGAAAGGTGAATGAAATTGAAAAAGCAACCTAGCATTTAAAAAATTAATCAACAAAATCAATGCGTCATTCTCAGTCATCAATCATACCACTATTGTACTCTACCACAGCACAGTTCACAAACATGTAGTAGCCTGGGTCTACTGTGCTGTGCCTCTTATTTGTATTTATTTATTACCTTGTATTCCACTCCAAGAAACATCGTGCATCAATCAGCTCAGATCCAACTGCCTGACAGCAAAGATATGGTGGTCACCATCATTATCAGCAACTCAGTCTGTAGTGAGTGACTACGATAAATTAAGTCCTGACTGCATCTGTAGTAGTAGGAACACAAGTGCGTAAATAATTTCTATTATTAGTAAATAATAACATGGAAAAATTGGCTATCACGTGAGTCTGAACTGAAGTTACTAGTATACTTCAACTCCATGCACATTTGCTCAGAGTCAGCACAGAAATACATCCAATGCAATGCATGGCATCATTCATTTTTTAATATACCTGTTTTGCTCTTCTCTTTCACTGTCAGATGATTGATCACAGATGCTGCCGAGCCTTTGTAATGCGAGTCACAACAAGTTGACTTCAGTTGTGGATGCCTGCTCAAGTTTCTTTTAAAACAGAAGAGTTGTCTCTGAATGCCTGCAGACAGAGGTGGTAGCCTTAAGACTTAAGAGTAAGACTCAGCAAGGCAGTTATTATGAGTTGCAGATTTCAAATGAAATAGAGGATGGCTGTAGTCATGTACGGTTCACTTGTTATGGAGGGACTGTTAGAGGCTACATTATTGTTATTGTACTATACTCCATCTACAACATCAAATGTATGGCTGCCAAGATGGAATTGTATTGACTTGAGTGGGAGTCAAGAAGATGGAGCAAGACTCTGAGGAGTGCAGTCAACATGGAACATAAATGCACAGGCGTGCAACTCCAGGAGGTAAATAAAAAAGATACAGCAAAAATAAATGCACAGGTGTGCAACTCCAGTAGGTACATTAAAAGAATGAGTGGTGGGGATGGATTTGGTTGAGCTTTTTTATTTTAAGATTAGCAGTTTTGCACCAGAAAGTCATTTTTAATAAGAAAATAAATAACACAAATAAAAGAAGGGAAAAAGTAACAATTTAAAAGCCTATTGGTCAGGGAAGAGGTGCTCGTCCTCAAACTCTGTGGGTACGGACAGCAGTAGGTCATGTAACCCAGCAGTGATGCTTTCTTCGGGCTCGCTTTCTTCATCCTGCTCTGATTCACGTACAGTATAGTCTGGTGGTATGAAGTGTTGATTCATTTTTATCATTGTCAGCCTCTCGACGCTTTTGGGGGAGAGACTGGTCCTTTTCGATGTCACAATGGCACCAGCAGCACTGAAAACCCGCTCAGAGGCGACACTGGCTACAGGACAAGCCAAATACTTTATCGCCAGCCTGCTCAGCACTGGCCACTGTCTCCTTCTTTCATACCAATAGACCAATGGGCTTTGCTCCATGAACACCTCTGTTGTGTCATCCAGATAGGCCTGAACCATCCGCTCAGTGTTCATTGGTGCTCAGCTTTGCTGCTCCTCTTTCCCCTTTGCAACAGCAACGGACTTACCCATCCCCTTCTGTAGAAAAAAAGCAGTTATGCTTTTGGTTGTGTCTGCTGAATCAGATCGTGTAGGTGCTGCTTTTGGTACTGTTGGTGCCTGCTGGGAAGCGGACGCACTGCTCTCATGCTCTGATGAACTTGCCTCAGGAGGATGGCCTGGAGTTCTTTGACTCTGGGCTGGCACTGGCAGGCCTTTAAGTAACAGCCGTTCAGTTTCAAAATCATTAGCTTCCACAGCTATGAAACTTTTGTAATTGGCAACATCCCCATCTGAAAAAGGAATGACTGCGCCACTGCTGACAAACAATTTGTACCGTGGATCCAAGATTGTTGCAGTTATGTAATTTGGATCTGACACAATCATTTGAAGCCTTGCATTTCCAGATAAGCGGTTGGCTAAGGCCTTGGCCAAGGTATATGCATCAACTTTTTCTTCGTCACCTTCGTATGTTTCACAGACCTCCTTCAGCTGTTGCTCGAGCATGTACAACAATGGGATGGCTTGGCCCATAGTACAGTCCTCCCTGCTAACTGCACGTGTGAACACCTCAAAAGGTTGTAGCATCTCTGTCAAGCATTTAATGATGTCCCACTGCCACATCTCAACGGTCAGGGTTTTAAGATTAACAGTGGGATCCACTAATCTTCTTGACATTACATAAGCATTCAGTGGTATGTACTGCTCAAAGAGACGCTCAAGCATGAAATAAGTAGAGTTCCAACGTGTTGGGACCTCCTGGATCAGTGCTTTGACTGGCAAATTATGCTCCCGCTGAATGACGCGTAGCAGCTTCCGCGCTTTGAAAGAATGGTTAAAATGCGTGCATATTCTTCTGCAGATGGTCAGTATGTTGCTGACTTGTTGTTCATGTTTCAGAAAGTCTTGCACGACTAAGTTAATGCAGTGTGCCAAACAGGGTACCCTGAAATACTGTCCATCTTTCATTGCCCTCACTACATTACTGCCATTGTCGGTGGCAACAAAACCAATCTTAAGGCCTCTTGGTTTCAGCCATTCAAAGACCTTGCTGTTAAAGTCAGACAAAATGTTGTCAGCAGTATGATTTTTCTCCATACCAAACATGGCTACAGTTGCATGTTTGCGAGTGTCATTGAAAATCCCAGCAACGTCAAGAAGGCCTGAAGTTAACTTGTCTTTCACACCTGCAAAAGAGATCCAGTGTGCGGTGATGCACATGTAATCTGCTGTGGCTTCGCGACTGCTCCACATGTCGGTTGTCAGGTGGATACAATGGACAACACTCTGTTGAAAGGCTTTCCCAATCAATCCCAGCACGTCGTGGTGTAGTGCTGGAATAGCAACTCTTGCAAAATAGTAGCGACTGGGAACGTCCCATTTTGGGGCGAGTGTTGCCACTAATTGCCGAAATCCCACTGCCTCAACAAATTAAAATGGGAGAAGGTCGAGTGCCAACATTTTTGCAAGTTTCGCATTGTACAAACGTGCTGTTGGGTGGTTCCGCTCGTACTTTCCCTCCTGCCTAAACATGCCAGTAATGGTAAGCTGCTTGGTAATTCTTTCTGTTCTGCTAGACGGACCACCTTTCAACGCAGACTTTTCACTCCTTGTCCTTGGTGTCTCCGGCTGACTCTGGTGCCACTGAGAAGTTGCTGATGCTGAGGATTTGGACTGCACCACTCCAGTGCTGGCGACAGGGCTCATTTGTGTACCACTCCCAGATAGAAGGTCATCGTCTCCCTCTTCTTCCATGAGTGGACCTTGTAGTACTGTATCCTCCCCACCAACACCAGTGCTTACATCTTTTAAGCTTGCAAGGTGGTTCTCCCATTGAATTGTGTGTGTTTTTTTCATATGGGTCGTTGGGCCTCCAGTACCATAGTTTGTACCAATCTTACCACGACTAACATTGGTATGACAAATGGTGCATATAGCAATGTTCTCCTGATGTGGGTGAACCGTAAAAAAATCCCAGACTGGGGAGCTCAACTTTTGTCTCCTGCCATAGGAAGAGGAGGACCCACTTCCAATGCCGGATGAACTGGAGCCTTTTTGTTGAATTTCCCTATGTGACAGTTCATTACTAGTACTGCCACTACCTCCTTCTGTTGAGGTGGCGCTTGCGCTGGATGTCGCACGCTGCCGGGCCTTCGCTGATGCAAAAATGGGAGCTGGTGTTACTTTGGGTGCTGAGTGTGTAGGAGTTACACGTGCTACCTGCTCATCACTAATCGCAGCCCTTCTGGATAGGGTGAAAATGCTGGTCTCTACATCCTCTGCACCAGGAATAACGCTTGTGATGACGACATTGTCAGTGTCAGACCCGTCTTTATCACCATCAGTATCCTGCTCACCTACATCGAACTCCGGAAGTTCAAGCCTTGCCGGATCCTTCCTTTTTCCCAGCCTGGTCTTAGTATGTCTCTCCTTTGAATGCTCAGTTCTTCGTCGTGGATGCCATTCCTCATCAAGGTCATCTGAAGGGATGCTATGCGAAGAACTCGATGCACTGCCACTAACCCTCCTTTCCTTTCGTAAATTTAAAGACAGTAGATCACCTCCAGAAGTGGCTTCCTCTTCTTCTTGCTCGGAATGAGGCTCTACTTCCTGAACTGCCCCGACATCGGGAGGAACAACTTCCACTATTGCGTGCGGAGACAGTGGTTGTTGTTCTTGAGGAAGTACTATAGCGTGCTGTGGTTCTTCAACGACTACTATTGTGGGATTTGGTTGTTGTTGTTGAACAACTATTGCGGGCGGTGGTTGTGGTTTTTCAACAACTATTGCGGGAAGTGGTTGTGGTTGTTGAACATCTACTGCTGGCGACGGTTGTTGAGCACTTTCATCTTGCGTGGATTGTATGCTACTTTGAGACAGCGATAAGTTAAGTTCAGGCTCAGTATCACTGGTTTGTAACACTAGGCTGGCTACCTCTTCGACCCTCATGTGCTTGGCTCTGGGTTGGTGGCTTGCCCCCGCTAATGCGGATGTGCTGGCCCCAGCTTGCACCACGGACACCGCTGCTGCAGGCGTACGTTTTGGGGGCCCAAAAAAGGTTTAAGTGACACTTCCTTCTTCTGTACCTTCTTCTCAGCAACTTTCTTGGTGGTGGAGGACCTGGTACCTGCTCTCTTAGGGCCCATCTTCTTCTGATGTCAGCAGCACACAGCAGCACTCAGTAGCACAAATTGCAGAGATGTGTGGTCAGATGAGTCACACACCACACGTGGCGTACAATTGAAGGACGTCCGTCTGGCAGTTGAACGGGCGATGGATGAAAA
This sequence comes from Lissotriton vulgaris, assembly GCF_964263255.1. Classification (NCBI taxonomy): domain Eukaryota; kingdom Metazoa; phylum Chordata; class Amphibia; order Caudata; family Salamandridae; genus Lissotriton; species Lissotriton vulgaris. The sequence continues at coordinate 210,971,288 of NC_141699.1, read as the reverse complement.
CAACCAGCACCTCCTCAGTCTTTTTCTGTGCACCTACAAGCAAAGAAGACAGAACACGTCAGTCAAACAAGCAGTAAGCCAACACATGAACAATTGAAAGACACACAGGCCAATGTATAAAACACAAAAAAGAAGACTAATACTACCAGCCACATGAAGTCCAGAAAGAACCAATAATAAAGTCAAGCAGGCCTATCATATACCAATATGGACAGAAAAAGGAGGATGCCTGCTACACATGAGTCATGACAGGTTAATGCAAGGAAAATCAAAATACCCCATGGCTAAGAGTTTGGAAAACTTCACTGCAAAAACACATACAAGCCATAAAATTATTACACACACAAAAAAGTTACCTACCCCCCTGCCCAGACAACAAACTTGGAAATGCAATGGCATAAACACATGCCGTAATGATGGTAATTAAATAGACCAAATAGAAACAGCTACATAAAGCAGCCCCGCTAACTAGTAACTACCACCTCTGGGACTCTGGCCTACTATCAGATCAGACCAAAAGCAGGGAGGCCAATGATAAATGCACAAAGGAAGTACCTACAAAATGGCCGCCACCACATGGCCTGTCCAGGAAGACAAAACTTAACTACAACCAAATAACACATAAATGAGGACTTTTTGTAGCACAGGGGACACATTAAACATTTTCGAGGAACTTTTATGCAACTCGGGACATATTGTTCGCGAGATTGCAAAATCGGCGTGTTCGGCAACGCGAATCGAATGAAACGTCGTTATCGCGTTCCCGAGCCAGTACATTGAGCGCGCGAACAAGACAAAAAAGGTAAGGTCGCGTTCTCACACGGTGCGACGTTACCAAAAGTACGCGAGCAGTATTCCTAGGGTTACCTACTGGCAGGGAGTGCCATATTAGTTACACACAAGCAACCAAAAGCTGAAAGTACCACCATTACAAAAAATGTGAAGCAATCCAAAGCCATACACGGTGTAATTAAAGGTACACCCCAAAAATAGTTGGTTAACTTGAATGCACCTATGGCTGTGAGGAGTAGTACCTACAAAAGCCTTGGATGGCTATGGCAAAAGAAGAGAACCAGGGAAGGACACAGAAAATGGCCGCCTCCATAGGGCCAGGAGGACAGGGACACCCAAAAACAACATGGAAAAAGGATGCACCCAAAATGGCCTCCACCACATGGCATGGCCACCAACAACATGGCAAAATCAGTCACAAAGGAAGCATACACAAAATGGCCGCCACCACATGGCCTGTCCACCAACAACAACATAGCAGAATCATCACAAAGGAAGTAAGTACACACAAAATGGCCCTCACCACTACATGAAAAGAAAGAGAAGACAGACAATAAATGCCTATGCCAAAGGGACAATGCTTAGCTTCACAAAATGGACACACCACCGCCCAAATTGGTCACCCCAACCATAAACAAGAAATCATTACATAGAGGACAGAAAGGAACTGGGAGTGGCCCATGCTCCAGGAAGACAAAACTACCACCAAATAACACATAAATGAGGACTTTTTGTAGCACAGGGGACACATTAAACATTTTCGAGGAACTTTTATGCAACTCGGGACATATTGTTCGCGAGATTGCAAAATCGGCGTGTTCGGCAACGCGAATCGAGTGAAAAGTCGTTATCGCGTTCCCGAGCCAGTACATTGAGCGCGCGAACAAGACAAAAAAGGTAAGGTCGCGTTCTCACACGGTGCGACGTTACCAAAAGTACGCGAGCAGTATTCCTAGGGTTACCTACTGGCAGGGAGTGCCATATTAGTTACACACAAGCAACCAAAAGCTGAAAGTACCACCATTACAAAAAATGTGAAGCAATCCAAAGCCATACACGGTGTAATTAAAGGTACACCACAAAAATAGTTGATTAACTTGAATGCACCTATGGCTGTGAGTAGTAGTACCTACAAAAGCCTTGGATGGCTATGGCAAAAGAAGAGAACCAGGGAAGGACACAGAAAATGGCCGCCTCCATAGGGCCAGGAGGACAGGGACACCCAAAAACAACATGGAAAAAGGATGCTCCCAAAATGGCCTCCACCACATGGCTTGGCCACCAACAACATGGCAAAATCAGTCACAAAGGAAGCATACACAAAATGGCCGCCACCACATGGCCTGTCCACCAACAACAACATAGCAGAATCATCACAAAGGAAGTAAGTACACACAAAATGGCCCTCACCACTACATGAAAAGAAAGAGAAGACAGACAATAAATGCCTATGCCAAAGGGACAATGCTTAGCTTCACAAAATGGACACACCACCGCCCAAATTGGTCACCCCAACCATAAACAAGAAATCATTACATAGAGGACAGAAAGGAACTGGGAGTGGCCCATGCTCCAGGAAGACAAAACTACCACCAAATAACACATAAATGAGGACTTTTTGTAGCACAGGGGACACATTAAACATTTTCGAGGAACTTTTATGCAACTCGGGACATATTGTTCGCGAGATTGCAAAATCGGCGTGTTCGGCAACTCGAATCGAGTGAAAAGTCGTTATCGCGTTCCCGAGCCAGTACATTGAGCGCGCGAACAAGACAAAAAAGGTAAGGTCGCGTTCTCACACGGTGCGACGTTACCAAAAGTACGCGAGCAGTATTCCTAGGGTTACCTACTGGCAGGGAGTGCCATATTAGTTACACACAAGCAACCAAAAGCTGAAAGTACCACCATTACAAAAAATGTGAAGCAATCCAAAGCCATACACGGTGTAATTAAAGGTACACCACAAAAATAGTTGATTAACTTGAATGCACCTATGGCTGTGAGTAGTAGTACCTACAAAAGCCTTGGATGGCTATGGCAAAAGAAGAGAACCAGGGAAGGACACAGAAAATGGCCGCCTCCATAGGGCCAGGAGGACAGGGACACCCAAAAACAACATGGAAAAAGGATGCTCCCAAAATGGCCTCCACCACATGGCTTGGCCACCAACAACATGGCAAAATCAGTCACAAAGGAAGCATACACAAAATGGCCGCCACCACATGGCCTGTCCACCAACAACAACATAGCAGAATCATCACAAAGGAAGTAAGTACACACAAAATGGCCCTCACCACTACATGAAAAGAAAGAGAAGACAGACAATAAATGCCTATGCCAAAGGGACAATGCTTAGCTTCACAAAATGGACACACCACCGCCCAAATTGGTCACCCCAACCATAAACAAGAAATCATTACATAGAGGACAGAAAGGAACTGGGAGTGGCCCATGCTCCAGGAAGACAAAACTACCACCAAATAACACATAAATGAGGACTTTTTGTAGCACAGGGGACACATTAAACATTTTCGAGGAACGTTTATGCAACTCGGGACATATTGTTCGCGAGATTGCAAAATCGGCGTGTTCGGCAACTCGAATCGAGTGAAAAGTCGTTATCGCGTTCCCGAGCCAGTACATTGAGCGCGCGAACAAGACAAAAAAGGTAAGGTCGCGTTCTCACACGGTGCGACGTTACCAAAAGTACGCGAGCAGTATTCCTAGGGTTACCTACTGGCAGGGAGTGCCATATTAGTTACACACAAGCAACCAAAAGCTGAAAGTACCACCATTACAAAAAATGTGAAGCAATCCAAAGCCATACACGGTGTAATTAAAGGTACACCACAAAAATAGTTGATTAACTTGAATGCACCTATGGCTGTGAGTAGTAGTACCTACAAAAGCCTTGGATGGCTATGGCAAAAGAAGAGAACCAGGGAAGGACACAGAAAATGACCGCCTCCATAGGGCCAGGAGGACAGGGACACCCAAAAACAACATGGAAAAAGGATGCACCCAAAATGGCCTCCACCACATGGCATGGCCACCAACAACATGGCAAAATCAGTCACAAAGGAAGCATACACAAAATGGCCGCCACCACATGGCCTGTCCACCAACAACAACATAGCAGAATCATCACAAAGGAAGTAAGTACACACAAAATGGCCCTCACCACTACATGAAAAGAAAGAGAAGACAGACAATAAATGCCTATGCCAAAGGGACAATGCTTAGCTTCACAAAATGGACACACCACCGCCCAAATTGGTCACCCCAACCATAAACAAGAAATCATTACATAGAGGACAGAAAGGAACTGGGAGTGGCCCATGCTCCAGGAAGACAAAACTACCACCAAATAACACATAAATGAGGACTTTTTGTAGCACAGGGGACACATTAAACATTTTCGAGGAACTTTTATGCAACTCGGGACATATTGTTCGCGAGATTGCAAAATCGGCGTGTTCGGCAACGCGAATCGAGTGAAAAGTCGTTATCACGTTCCCGAGCCAGTACATTGAGCGCGCGAACAAGACAAAAAAGGTAAGGTCGCGTTCTCACACGGTGCGACGTTACCAAAAGTACGCGAGCAGTATTCCTAGGGTTACCTACTGGCAGGGAGTGCCATATTAGTTACACACAAGCAACCAAAAGCTGAAAGTACCACCATTACAAAAAATGTGAAGCAATCCAAAGCCATACACGGTGTAATTAAAGGTACACCCCAAAAATAGTTGATTAACTTGAATGCACCTATGGCTGTGAGTAGTAGTACCTACAAAAGCCTTGGATGGCTATGGCAAAAGAAGAGAACCAGGGAAGGACACAGAAAATGGCCGCCTCCATAGGGCCAGGAGGACAGGGACACCAAAAACAACATGGAAAAAGGATGCACCCAAAATGGCCTCCACCACATGGCATGGCCACCAACAACATGGCAAAATCAGTCACAAAGGAAGCATACACAAAATGGCCGCCACCACATGGCCTGTCCACCAACAACAACATAGCAGAATCATCACAAAGGAAGTAAGTACACACAAAATGGCCCTCACCACTACATGAAAAGAAAGAGAAGACAGACAAAAAATGCCTATGGCAAAGGGACAATGCTTAGCTTCACAAAATGGACACAGCACCGCCCAAATTGGTCACCCCAACCATAAACAAGAAATCATTACATAGAGGACAGAAAGGAACTGGGAGTGGCCCATGCTCCAGGAAGACAAAACTACAACCAAATAACACATAAATGAGGACTTTTGGTAGTACAGGGGACACATTAAACATTTTCGAGGAACTTTTATGCAACTCGGGACATATTGTTCGCGAGATTGCAAAATCGGCGTGTTCGGCAACGCGAATCGAATGAAACGTCGTTATCGCGTTCCCGAGCCAGTACATTGAGCGCGCGAACAAGACAAAAAAGGTAAGGTCGCGTTCTCACACGGTGCGACGTTACCAAAAGTACGCGAGCAGTATTCCTAGGGTTACCTACTGGCAGGGAGTGCCATATTAGTTACACACAAGCAACCAAAAGCTGAAAGTACCACCATTACAAAAAATGTGAAGCAATCCAAAGCCATACACGGTGTAATTAAAGGTACACCACAAAAATAGTTGATTAACTTGAATGCACCTATGGCTGTGAGTAGTAGTACCTACAAAAGCCTTGGATGGCTATGGCAAAAGAAGAGAACCAGGGAAGGACACAGAAAATGACCGCCTCCATAGGGCCAGGAGGACAGGGACACCCAAAAACAACATGGAAAAAGGATGCACCCAAAATGGCCTCCACCACATGGCATGGCCACCAACAACATGGCAAAATCAGTCACAAAGGAAGCATACACAAAATGGCCGCCACCACACGGCCTGTCCACCAACAACAACATAGCAGAATCATCACAAAGGAAGTAAGTACACACAAAATGGCCCTCACCACTACATGAAAAGAAAGAGAAGACAGACAATAAATGCCTATGGCAAAGGGACAATGCTTAGCTTCACAAAATGGACACAGCACCGCCCAAATTGGTCACCCCAACCATAAACAAGAAATCATTACATAGAGGACAGAAAGGAACTGGAAGTGGCCCATGCTCCAGGAAGACAAAACTACAACCAAATAACACATAAATGAGGACTTTTGGTAGTACAGGGGACACATTAAACATTTTCGAGGAACTTTTATGCAACTCGGGACATATTGTTCGCGAGATTGCAAAATCGGCGTGTTCGGCAACGCGAATCGAATGAAACGTCGTTATCGCGTTCCCGAGCCAGTACATTGAGCGCGCGAAAAAGACAAAAAAGGTAAGGTCGCGTTCTCACACAGTGCGACGTTACCAAAACTACCCGAGCTGTATTCCTAGGGTTACCTAATGGCAGAAATTGACAGACACCCAAAACCTGACATACCCCACACATAAACATAAGATTTTCTAAATCAAACCAGTCCATCCATGATTTTCTAATTAGAGGTACACCTGAAAAACAGTTGATTAACTTTCATGACCCTATGACTAGTACCTCTGGCCTACTGGCAGAGTAGGCCACAAGTTTGGAGGCCTATGGCAAGAGCAAAGTGGCTGGGAAACATAAAATGTCCGCCAACAACACATGGCCAGGCCAACCACAGAAAGTTATTACAATGAACTCAAACATGCCTACACACTAACTACATGGAGTACTAGGGTCAGCTATTGGCTTAAAAAAAATAAAAAACATTTAAATTACACAAACAGAAATTCCACAGCAGACATTGCTATTGCATAATGATGACATAATCCAATGCCAGCCATGATGTTTGTTTACAAACTTGAATAAAAATTTAAACACAGAATTATGATTTTACCCATGGGTACCTCTCTGTGTAGCCTGGATGAAATTTAAAAAGAAATACAAGTTGGGACCTCATAAAAGTACAGGCACCCATCAATAATTTAAATCAAGGAATGAATACTGTAGTTAAAAAATTTAAAATCAAACAAACACAAGTCTACAACATCATACTCACTCATACATTACTGAAACTTACTTGAAAAAGAGAATTCAAAATCCAAAAGTCCTCAGTAAAATCCAAAAAAAAGCAGTAATGCAGCCAACACACACAGAAAGTGATCCTGCCAGCTCAAAATCCAAATGAAAGTGACCACCTCATGGACAAAGCACTGGGAGGAGCCTGGTGGACAGGAACAGGAAGTTGTGAACTCCAGAGCCCTTCCTCCTTAATATTCAAAAATAGAGTAGAAACAGAAAGAGGACTCCTTCCCCCCAAAAAATACAGCCAAAGGTACAACTTTGAGGGGTTTCTCACTTTTTTGCTAACCAAAATGGTAATTTATTATTATGGTTTAACTTTTAACATGCTCGCGAGTTATTCTGTGCAAGATTGCAGGTTCTGCGTGTTCGGCAACTCGATCTTACCAACAAACATCCTCGCGCGTCCTTATGGCTTTATCGCGCATCCAATGACGTTATCGCGTTCGCACAGTCGCACGGGAGGGTTTACAAACATGGTGGCAGACGCGACCGGGAAAAAGCGAACGCAGAACCAAGGTAAGCCATTGCCGCGCACGCGATAATGTTATTCAGCGCGCGACAACTCCGCTACGCACCGGATAGCGGAGTAATCGACAGCTACGCGTACTCCGCGGAACGCGGAGTTGCCAAAACTCTGCAAACTCCGCGAACGGAGCGTAGTTCTTCGCCCAGGGTTAATTAAGGGTTTGTGCGGGCCTTCCAGATTATTATTTAGATATGCCTAAATATTAACTTGTGGGTTGGGACACTGTAAAATGAGCTTTACTGTATGATGCTGTGTGATGTCATGTATTTTCTATTGGTTGAATTTTGGTGCAGGGGTGTGCATTTTAAATGTACCTTTTTGTGTATAAATAGGGATGTCTCGCCTTAGTAAAATTGAGCAATTTCTTGAGTTGTACACCGTGTTGTATTGCTGGGATTTCTGCTACTAGCTGCAGCTAATAAATCTGATCTCTGACGCCACCTAGAAGTATTCCGTGTCTCTGTCTACCAAGGCAAGGGAACCTAGAGGACTTCGGGCGTGTCCCTGACGCCGCTGGGTACTTGAAAACCCGGTTCTTCAGTTGGCGCAGCCAACGCGGGCTGACTTCAGTGGTACCGATCCAAGCCCGAAGATTGCGAGGAGCCACATGAGGAAATTCTGGAGGAGGGCCCCCACTTCATCGACCCCTGCATGTCGGATGGACCAAAGGACTTTTCTGCGAGGCTTCCCGCTTTCCAACGGCTACGAAGGACTGCTGCCCTGACTGTCGCCTTGTCTTGGACCCTCCAATTGATGTTTGTAAAGCGAGACGATAGACGGTCTTCTGGTGGCGTGACATATATTTGGTTAAGTATAAGTGGGTCGCTCCCAAGACTTTGTTTGATTCCTTAGTTTTGATTTGGTTGCTGCAGTACCCAAAGCCGAAGGGCTTGTATATTTACGAGTGTATCATTTTTTGATTCCCTTTGAAGTTTGAAACCAGACTAGTGAGCAAGATGCCTGGTCTTGGTAAATTTGGTAATTGGTGTGTTTGTGGTAGTAACAGGGATTCCCGATTGGAGGATTCATGTCCGATACCTCCGGTTGGAACTCCGACTTATGAACTTTACTCAAAACACGGAGTGGGCCCTATTACTTATAATGAAGTATGGGTCCGCTACACTAAAAAAGATGGTGTTTTGCAATGGCCCCCACATGGTAGTTTTGAAACAGAGATTTTAGACAATCTAAAAGTTAAGCTATTTAAGAAGAAAGCCCGGCCGGCAATGTTTGACTCTTTCCACCTTTGGCGTAAGGAAGCCAAACAGAGAGAAATTAAGCAAGCAAAGAGAGATAGGAAAGATACAAATATGTCAGTACTACAAGCTGCTAGACAGTTTAAGGAAGATGGAGAAGAGCGTGCAAGTGAAGTTTTAGATAGACAGCGTTGCATGGCCATAGATAAATGTCATCCAGCCTTGCCGTCTTCTCCTCCGAAAGTGATGGAAGACCCTGAAAAAGATCCTTTGATCTCTCAATTACTGAGATTGCCTCCTCCTTATGTGCAGGGTGCTACTGCGCCTCTATTACCCCCGGTTGTTCCACCCTTTGTTGTTCAACCTCCTGCTGTTGTTCAGCCACCCGGTGCTCCACAGATGGTTTTGCCTTCTCCTGCGCAACCCATTCTAGGGTCGCCAGCCTTGCTATCAGCTTTGCCTCAAACTCCTTTGCCTTCTGCTTCTGCATCTTCGATTTCTACTGTTCTTGTTCCTACACCTTCCTTGCCTCAGGATACTTATTCTCCTGTTCTTATGTCTGCTTCTTCTCCTTCTGTTCGAAAACGAATGACAGAAACTGTTTCTAATCTGTTGTCACCATTGTTTGGGTCACTGAATATGACCCCTGTTTCGGAACATAAGCAGAGTCGTAGTCAGCTTCCTAGTTCTGAAGAACGGACAGTGTTGGATTTGTTGGCTCGTAGGTGGATTTTAAATGCTCCAAGGTATAATTTGCAAGCAGTTATGGATGTTTTCTTTCAGTGGAAACCCCCTAAGCAAAGGTATGTTTTTGATGTAATGTGTACTTTTCTGCGTCAGGAATGGGAAGATAATGAGTTGGGTCCGATTCCGCAGGATGTGCTCGATGTTCAGTCAGATTTTGCCAAAGGGATGATAGTGGAATCTGATGTTACAGATGCCGTAGAGACGATACTTGCTTTCAGATCTAGACTTTCGCCTCAGACATTGTATGAACTTGATTCCTCTGTTAGGAGGAAAGTGAAACAGTACCCTATGAGAGAAGTTCCTCCTGTATGGAAAGAAGCAGTTCAGGCTAATGTAAATCAGGGTATTCAGGCCGCTTCGGCTCATTTTCAGCGAGTATGGGTACATGTCCCTTGGAAGAGAGCAGAGGTCTTGGCTCTTAAGCAGACCTTACCTGACCCTCGTAAGAATCCTGCTGGTTATTACAAGGAGTTGTCCCAGACAGTTGAAGCGTGTATTATGAATTTAGCTGACATCGATATGTTGATGGGTAATGTAGTCCCTCAACCCTTGTGGGCGAAGATTCGTCATGAGAATCAAGCTGCTGAATTAGGTGATACCTGGGCGAATATTGTTGCTGCAGATGGTAGACAGGAGGGAGGTGCTAAACCTGAACCTTTAGTTTCAGAATTACCAGGTAGAATTATTAATCTGATGAAAACGATGATGCCTGCTTTACGAGTGAATTGGGACAAGTTAGCAGCATGTAAGCAGAAGAAAGACGAGAGTGTATCTGATTTCTTCACTAGGTTTGAAGAAACGTTTATCGATCATAGTGGTCAGGATATGAGTGCGGAGGGTGGTCAAAGGTTGTTTGTGGATAAATTTGTCTTTAATTTGCTTCCCGAACTTTCTAATAAGTTAAAGGACTCTGAGAGTTCATGGGCTGTCTCTTCGTCGGCCCAGATATTGGCTACTGCACAATATTACGAGAATAGGGATAAAGATGAGAAGGATAAAGTGGAGAAGAAAACGAAAGAGTTGAAGACGAAAGTTCTTTTGCAGCAAGCTTATCCGCCTCGTCAGAATCAGCCTCAGTTTCAGCAACCTCCACAATTTCAGAGATTGTTACAGAAGCCCAAGCCTTATGTTCAGCGATTCTTTCCTGGCCCTAATCAGTGTGCTTATTGCAGAGAGGAAGGTCATTACAAGAATAGTTGCCCGGCTTTGTTACAGCGTGCGAATGGTGTATCTGGTCAGAGAGGTCGTGGTAGTTTTCAGCAAGCTCCTAGGGGTAGGGGACGTGGTGTGTTTCCCCAGAATGAGCGTTCCTCTTCCCTACAGAATTCTGTGAATTATTTTGACAGACAGAATGTTCCGAGTGGTCAGTCTGCCCAGTATTATGTTGAGGATTACTATGTCGAAGGTGAGAGTTCTGGTTATAATGATAACTAGGACAGTCAAGGACAAAGTAAGGGAGTAGTGTCAGTTCCAGTAGACCAGAGTGGACCTTATGTTGAAGTGAATACATCAGGTGTGGCAGAACCTTTTCTTTTGGATACTGGTGCGATGAAGAGTTCTATTATGCACTCTAAACTTCCTGGCGCACCTTTGTCTGGCTTGACCAATGTTTCAGTAGGATTTTCAGGCGCCCCCGTTTTTAATCCGGTTTCTAGTCCTTTGTCCCTTTCGATTAGCCCTTGTGAATTGGAAGCTCCACTTATTTTAACGACTGGTTGTGGTGAGAATCTGTTGGGTTTGGACTTGCTGAAAAGATTGTATGCAACATTACATTGTTCTCCTTCAGGAGTACAACTTACCCTCGGTAAGAAAGGGATTTCCCCAATGTATTTGTCTAAGGATTGTTTGCCACTGGAATTGCGTTCGCTTCCTGATACACTTTGGGCTACAGGTCCAAATGATGTTGGTCTTTTGCAGATTCCACTTATGTTGTCACGCTTAAGTCGAATGCTAGGCTACCTCGTATTCTACAATACAAAATCTCGAGCAATGGCGAGAGCTCTTTTAGCGATTGTTTATAATCTGGTTGAGAAGGGTGTAGTTGAGAAAACGAGAGGTAATGTTTGTAACAGTCCTGTTTTGCCTATCCTTAAACGTACTGATGCTTCTCAGCCACCTGTGTACCGGTTTGTGATCGACCTTCGGGAGGTAAATAAGATAGTTGTGCCACAGTTTCGATGGGTACCTGATATCACTGCTTTGTTGACTTTGATTCCTGCTTCGGCAGGTTGGTTTTCTGTCATCGATTTGAAGAATGCTTTCTTCAGTATTCCTATTGCTGAGGAGAGTAGGGATATTTTTGGCTTCTCATTAGGAGGCCGAAGCTTCCGGTTTAAGAGAGCTCCCCAAGGTTATTGTGAAAGTCCCTCCATCTATAGTCAGGCGTTAAAAACTCAGCTTGACGGTTTTGTGTTACCTGTTGGTGCTACTCTTATTCAGTACGTCGATGATTTGTTGATTACTGCTGATGATAAAGGGATTTGTAAAGAGGCTACTCTTTCTTTGTTGCGGTATCTGTCTGACCTTCATCATAAAGTGTCACCTTCAAAGTTGCAATATTGTCGCCAAGAAGTGACCTACTTAGGTCATCTCTTGTTGAAGGAGGGAAGGAGATTGACCCCAGAACGAATTCAAGCAATTACGCAAATGAATGTACCATCCACACAGAGAGAAGTGCGTGCCTTTGTAGGTATTACATCGTATTGTAGACAGTGGATCCCCAATTTTTCACTGTTGGCGAAACCTCTGTTGGCATTGACTCTGAAAGGTACTCCGCATCCTCTTCCTTGGTCTGACGAATGTCAGAAAAGTTTTTCTGAACTACGCGATGCATTGTGTTCGGCTCCTGTGTTGGGTACTCCAGACTATAGTAAGCCTTTCACGTTGTACGAGCACGAGAGAGAAGGTTGTGCGTTGTCAGTTTTGACACAACCATTTGGGGACAAGCAGCGTCCATGTGCGTATTTCTCCTCTACGTTAGACCCAGTTGCTAAGGCGTTGCCGAGTTGTCTGAGAGCTACAGCTGCAGCGGCTGTTTCTATCCGACAGTCTGCTGGTTTGGTATTGGACAACACGTTGATTGTGATGGTCCCACATGCAGTGGATACCTTATTAAACAGGACTAAGACACAGCACCTTACTAGTGCGCGTCTGTCAGGTTACGAGTTGACATTGTTGGCTAGTCATGTTCACATTAAAAGATGTAATGTGCTGAATCCAGCTACGTTGTTACCGATCTCTACAGAGACGGATCCTCAAGAACAGCATAATTGTTTTCTTCGTGCAAAGGAAGAAACGAAAGCTAGAGTTGACCTTAGGGATACTCCCCTTGCGAATGTTGATGGTACCCTATGGGTAGATGGTTCATGTTTTAAGCTTCCGAATGGTGAAACGACTGCAGCGTATGCTATTACAACTTTACATACAGTTGTTGAGACAGCACGCATACCACAGAATTCTGCACGAGCAGCAGAATTGATTGCACTGACTAGAGCGTGCGTGTTGTCAGAAGGAAAGCGAGTGAATGTTTACACCGACAGCCAGTACGCGTTTGGAGTTGCCCATAGTTTTGGGTGTTTGTGGAGAGAGCGTGGGTTCCTTACTTCACACGGAACCAAATTACAGCATGGGCAGTTGGTGAATGAACTTTTGGAATCTCTCACTCTCCCAAAGCAGATTGCAATTATGAAGTGTAGTGCGCATAAGAAAGTTGTGAACGATGTTGGTCGAGGGAATGCATTTGCGGATGAAGTTGCGAAGGAAACGGCGAAAGACATGATGAGCCGTATGTATGTTGCAGGCCCAGCTAATTGGGTTATGGCTGGTGGAATGTGTGAAGACACAATAGAAAGTGTGAAAATGATTCAGGCTGAAGTGACTGAGAAAGAAGTGAGTGTTTGGAGAGAAACTACGGGTATGTTGGATTCGACAGGTTGTTGGGTTGAGTTGTCAGAACACCAGCGATGGCTGTTGCCAGATGCGTATGTGCTCCCAGTGGTTACAATGGCTCATGGAATGGCTCACATAAGTTCGAAGGGAATATGCAAGTTGCTGGCTCCAGTTTGGCAGAATGCTGGAATTCCGAAATGTGCAGAGAACGTTGTGAAACATTGTATGATTTGTTTGAAGTATAATCCTGGTAAGGGAACTCCAACTCCAGCTGGTCATTTTGCTCCTCCGACGTATCCGTTTGAGGTGATACAGCTAGATTATATACATATGGAGAGATGCAACAATTTGAAGTATGTCCTTGTGGTTGTTTGTGCCTTTTCCAGGTGGATAGAGGCCTACCCCCTAAAGGATAATACTGCCTTGTCTACAGCCAAGGTTTTGCTGAGAGAGTACTTCCCTAGGTATGGTTTGCCGAGAATTGTATGGTCAGACAATGGGAGTGAATTTGTGGGTCAAATCATGAAGAAAGTGTGTGCTGGATTGGGAATAAATCAGAAGTTCCATGCAGCGAATCACCCCCAGTCTGCTGGACTTGTTGAATGTTACAATGGTACCTTGAAGCTGAAATTAGCTAAGGTACAAGCGAGCACTGGTCTTACATGGCCGGATGCCTTGCCGTTGGCTCTTTTGTCAACAAGGACGACTGTGCATTCTCGAATGGGACTTAGTCCATACGAAGTTGAGTTTGGTCGTCCAGCCAATGTTTGGGGTATGCCTCGTCCTAAAGAATACAGCAGTATTGAGTACCCTATGTTGGTGGATTACTTACATGACTTGACTGCTAAATTACGTGTTCTCCACCAACAGGTCTATGACAGTTTGCCGAAAGCTACTACAGATCCAGGACATTCAATCCAACCTGGTCAATACGTCCTCATCAAGAACTTCCAGCGTACCAAGAATTTGGAGCCTAAATGGACTGGTCCCTATTTGGTATTGCTGGTCACTAGAACTGCTGTTAGAGTAGCTGGTAAAAAGAACTGGGTGCATGCCACCCATACGAAAAAAGTTCCTTTGCCTTTACTGTATGATCAGTGGGTGAGGGATGGTATAGCTGATACAGATTGCAAGCGAGTCCCCACATTTGTGCCTTTTAGTGATGCTCATTTGACATGGACACGGTCAGAACGCGAGTATGATGATGTTCTGCAAGCTGCTGTGCCTCCTCATCTAAAGATTGACACCACCAATCCAGAACTTTTCTTTACGGACCAAACTGTGCCGACTAAATCACGTTACAACCTCCGATCTCGGAATAAATAAAGAGACTTTGAACATTATTTTTTTCCACACTGAGATCAAAAAGAGACAATTTCTTCAAGTATTTTGCATTTGACTTTTGTTTTTCTTTTTCTCTTGATTTTTCTGAAATTATATTATGGTTTTCTGTTAAATTTTTGATTGGTTACCATTTGCCAGTTGCAGGGTCACGTAGGAGTACCAACGGTTCAGTTTGTGACCTGAGTAGTGGCAGTAGGTCTGCAGGACTTGCAGTGTCCCTACGACCTGCTAATAATCACAGCTGAAGTACTCTATCAAGATTGCGTGAGCGACATTAGAAAATGGAGATTGTATTGAGGAATGACGATAAAAGGCAAGAGATGAAAAAACGATATTATAGAATGTTGTTCTCCAAGTGTGATATAGCTTTATCTATTTTAATACTTTTATGTATTTTATTAGCTACTATATTCTGGTTTGTTTCTTCTACACAATTGACGTCTGCACCAACTTCTCAACCTACTCTTTCCTTTTCTACTGTTTCTCCACATGAGTTTCATACGTTACCTGAACATGAACAGACACGAAGATCAGAATTTGTGAACAATTCGTTTATACAGATGTTGCATCAGCATCAGCTAGTCATAAATACCACGAATTGTTGGGTGTGTGGTCTTATGCCACATACTACAGATAAGGAAATGCCATATTTGGTTTTGCCTTTTTCGCCTAACGGGTCAGTTTTGGCACTCCAATCAATGTTTATCTATGCGAATGAAGCCTCTCCTGTACGTTCCGTCAAAGACAATGCAAGTAATAATGCCTTGATACAGGGAATAGTTGATATTATTAGAGATATCGATGTGTATAACGCTATCCCTAGAGATGAGGTACGAGCATATGTCGGTTGGAATAAGACAACATATAGTGCTAGCTTGACGGAGAAAGAAAGACAGCGAAGGTCTCCTCCTATTTGGATTGTACCCCACGGAGGTCATCTTTGTTTGCAAGGTAATGGTCAGAATCCGAGAGCTCAGCTTGGTAAGAGTGTGTGTGTTCACACATACGTTTATACGTCCCAGAAATCTCCTCCGTTCGTGCCAGCTAAAGGCACGTATTTTGTTTGTCACAATAGAGCATACACATGGTTGCCATCTGATTTTTCTGGCACATGTTATGTGGCATTTTTGCTTCCCCCTACATACACTGCTGTTTCCGATTACCATAAGACAAGATATGGTAGAGGTGTAATGAATGCGAAAGATACTGTCGCACAAGAAGCTGGAGACTTCTTTATGGGTTTCCTTCCCTTTTGGGGTCCTATGGCAAATAGTAGGAATATTCGTCAGCTTACGAGAGTGGTTGAGGCCACTATAAATGAGACTGCAGGTGCCCTTAGCAATATTACAGCTGAGCTTCAAGCGGATCGCCTTATGACATTACAGAACCGTTTTGTTTTGGATATTATACTTGCAGATAGAGGTGGGGTATGCAAATTGATTAGATCTAATTGCTGCGTTTTCATACCAGATAATGCCCCGACAGTGTACCAAGCCATCTCTAGACTACATAAGATCTCTGAGTCTATTCATGTGGACGAAGGAGACTGGTCGTTGATGGGATGGTTATGGGAGTCGTTGTCCAAATGGGGATGGAAGATTCTGACGTTTCTTGGTATGGCCACTTGTGGGACACCCCCGCGCCGCACGGCCACCAGCTGCTGCGTGTGCTCCTGTGCCTGCCTTCTGCCTCAGCGCCGGCCTCGCTGCCGCCTTGAGCGCTCCCCTTTGGTTTTGCCGGTTTCTGACCGAAATTTGTGCTTGTTTTATTTGTTTGCCGTAAGATCGTTTGTCAACTGTTTTTGCCTCTGTTTTGACCTGTTTTGACCTGAATTGTTGCCTGTACCCAGTGCCCCGTTTTTTTCTTCGTGTTTAGCATCTGTGCCTGTCTCCTTCCTGTGTGCCCGCCTACCTCGCCGCCCTCCGCTCTCCCTCCCCGCTCCCGC
The DNA here is from genome assembly GCF_964263255.1 of Lissotriton vulgaris. Classification (NCBI taxonomy): domain Eukaryota; kingdom Metazoa; phylum Chordata; class Amphibia; order Caudata; family Salamandridae; genus Lissotriton; species Lissotriton vulgaris. The sequence continues at coordinate 210,954,790 of NC_141699.1, read as the reverse complement.
TTCCCGCCACCGCCATCAGCCCCGCCCCTTTTCTCTTCTGTTCCCTCCCCGCTCCCGCCTCCCAGCTGCTCCGCCCACCCGCGCACTTGGCCTTTAAATGGCGACCGTGCGACGCAGGTGAGTGTGACCCACTTGTGGGACACCCCCGCGCCGCACGGCCACCAGCTGCTGCGTGTGCTCCTGTGCCTGCCTTCTGCCTCAGCGCCGGCCTCGCTGCCGCCTTGAGCGCTCCCCTTTGGTTTTGCCGGTTTCTGACCGAAATTTGTGCTTGTTTTATTTGTTTGCCGTAAGATCGTTTGTCAACTGTTTTTGCCTCTGTTTTGACCTGAATTGTTGCCTGTACCCAGTGCCCCGTTTTTTTCTTCGTGTTTAGCATCTGTGCCTGTCTCCTTCCTGTGTGCCCGCCTACCTCGCCGCCCTCCGCTCTCCCTCCCCGCTCCCGCTTCCCGCCACCGCCATCAGCCCCGCCCCTTTTCTCTTCTGTTCCCTCCCCGCTCCCGCCTCCCAGCTGCTCCGCCCACCCGCGCACTTCGCCTTTAAATGGCGACCGTGCGAACGCGCCGATTGTGCGCCGAAGGCGCGCCAAAGGTAAGCCCGTCTGCGCCCGTCCGCGACCGGATCGCGACCAGCGCCAGGACCCCTGGCCCACGAAGACCCCGACCGACACGCCTGACGTACTCAGCCGCCACCCTCATCGCTCTCAACACCGGCCGACTCCCGGAATGCCATCAAGCCACCCCAAGACGTACCCACGGACCTTTCAGCTGCCACGCCTGCAAGTTCTCCTGCATCCGGACCTGCCTCGCACCAGCACCCGCCAAGTCTAACACCAGCAGCACCCACCTCAAGTGCATCCTGCTCAACACCCGCTCCGTCCACAGACACGCCATCGAACTCTGGAACCTCCTAGACGCCACAGCCCCTGACGTTGCCTTCCTCACGGAGACCTGGATGAACGCCTCTTCAGCTCCCGACATCGCCATCGCTATCCCAGAGGGCTAAAAGATCGTCCGGAGGGACCGAAACGCCAACCAGATGGGAGGAGGCATCGCCATCATCCACAGGAACACCATCCGCATCACGACCAGCACCGACAACACCCTGACCAGCGCCGAACACCTGCATTTCCAGATCCACACCAACCCGAACACCACCCTCAGAGGCACCCTGATCTACCGACCCCCTGGACCACGCACACAATTCAGCGAGGACATCGCCGACTTCGTCAGCCCGCAGGCCCTCCCCTCCGCTGACTACATCCTCCTGGGGGACCTCAACTTCCACCTAGAGAACAACAACGACCGCAACACCAGCACCCTGCTCGACAACCTCGCCAACTTGGGACTCAAGCAACTGGTGTCCACCCCCACCCACCTCGCAGGACACACTCTCGACGCAGTCTTCTCTTCCAGCACAGACATCGACTTCAGCCACGCCACAGAGCTCCAATGGACGGACCACAGCTGCGTCCACTTCACCTTCAAGAGAACGACGACCCACCACCACCAACAACAGGCCGCCCTCAGAAGCTGGAACAAGATCACAGCAGACCAGCTCGCCACCTCCCTGAGCCAGCACCCTCCTGCCAGCTCAGCGAACCCCAGCCAGGCCGCCGACAACCTCACGAAGTGGATCAGCAACTGCGCGGACGAACTCGCCCCACTGAGGACCCCGCCTAGCAGACCCGGCAGCAAGAAGGCGCCATGGTTCACCGACGAACTCAAGAGCTCCAAGAAGAACTGCCGAGCCCTCGAGAAAGTCTGGAGAAAGGAACCGACACCGGACAACAGGACCTCCTTCAAACTTGCCACCCGGAAACACCACCAGCTGATCCGCGCCGCCAAGAAAACAGCATTCAAGGACCAGTTGGACAACAACGCACACAACTGCAAGGAACTCTTCAACATCGTGAAAGAGCTCTCCAACCCCAGCGCAGGAAACAACGACATCACCCCATCGCAAGACCTCTGCAACTCCCTCGCTTCATACTTCCACAACAAGATCGCGGACATACACAACAGCTTCTACAACCAACCAACGCACACCATGACCGACCAACCACCCCCCACCACCACCCTCCACGCCTGGACCCCGATCAGCACCGAAGACACCATCCGCACGATGAACTCCATCCACTCCGGATCACCGACCGACCCCTGCCCTCACCACGTCTTCAACAAGGCCGACGCTGTCATCGCACCCCACCTGCGAGACATCATCAACACATCCTTCGACACCACCATCTTCCCTGAGAGCTGGAAACACGCCGAACTCAGCGCTCTACTCAAGAAACCAACAGCGGACCCCACCGACCTCAAGAACTACCGCCCCATCTCGCTCCTCCCGTTTCCAGCCAAAGTCATCGAGAAGACCGTCAACAAGCAGATGGCCGCCTTCCTCGAGACGAACGGATCCCTCGACCCCTCACAGTCCGGCTTCCGCGCCAATCACAGCACCGAGACCGCCCTCATCGCCGCCACCGATGACATCCGAGCCCTGATGGACAATGGAGAAACAGCGGCCCTCATCCTCCTAGACCTCTCCGCGGCATTCGACACGGTCTGCCACCGCACCCTAGTACGGCGCCTCAGCAACATCGGAATCCAGGACAAGGCACTGGAATGGATCATCTCCTTCCTCAACGGAAGAACACAGAGAGTCCGCCTACCACCGTTCAAGTCAGAGGCCTCCGAAGTCATCTGCGGCGTCCCTCAAGGATCATCTCTGAGCCCCACCCTCTTCAACGTCTACATGAGCCCCCTCGCGGCCATCGTACACAAACACAACCTCAGCATAATCTCCTACGCCGACGACACCCAGCTGATCCTCTCCCTGACCAACGACCCCACCGCCGCCAGAGCCAACCTGCACGAAGGGATGAAAGAGGTAGCCGAGTGGATGACGACCAGCCGCCTGAAACTGAACTCGGACAAGACGGAGGTCCTCATCCTGGGCCCCTCACCCTCCGCCTGGGACGACTCCTACTGGCCTCCCGCCCTGGGCACCGCACCCAAACCGACAGACCATGCACGCAACCTGGGCTTCATCCTGGACTCCTCCCTCTCCATGACCAGGCAAGTCAACAACGTCTCCTCGGCGTGCTTCAACATCCTACGCATGCTACGGAAGATCTTCTGGTGGATCCCCACCGAGACCAGGAAGACCGTCACCCAAGCCCTCGTCACCAGCCGACCGGACTACGGCAACGCCCTCTACGCCGGTACCACCGCCAAGCTCCAGAAGAGACTCCAGCGGATCCAGAACGCCTCAGCCAGACTCATCCTCGACATCCCACGAACCAGCCACATCTCCGGACATCTGAGAGACATTCACGGGCTCCCCGTCAACAAAAGAATCACCTTCCGCCTCCTCACCCACGCACACAAAGCCCTACACGACCAAGGCCCGAGCTACCTCAACAGCCGGATCAACTTCTACGCTCCCAAACGCCACCTCCGTTCAGCCAACCACGCCCTCGCCACCGTCCCCAGCATCCAAAGAACGACGACAGGAGGAAGGTCCTTCTCCTACCTGGCCGCCAAGACCTGGAACTCCCTCCCGACCGACCTGCGCCTGACCCAAGACCACCTCTCCTTCAGGAAGAAGCTGAAGACCTGGCTGTTCGAGCAGTAGCGGCACCTTCCCCCCCCCCCAGCGCCTTGAGACCCTACGGGTATGTAGCGCGCTTTATAAGTGTCACTGATTGATTGATTGATGGCGTTAGCTATCCTTTTCTCGTGTTGTTTATGCATCCAGTGTGGTCCCGCCATTTGTAGTTTTTTGCTATGATCTGTGTGAGAAGACCAGTCCCGAGAGAAGTGAAGGATAATAAGATGATGTTACAGCAACACCTTGATGACCTGATGAGAATAGATATAGACCTAGATTCAGATTGACATGAGTTTAGCTGATTGCCTACGTAATGGCAAAAGGAGGGTCTGTGGTTCTGTAATTCTCAAACCTTACTGCATTTTAGTTTTGCCCTCACGTAGGCCAGTGAAGTAGGCCCAAAACAAGTGGCTTTGCCTTCTGAGTTCGTGCATATATTAATTTGTGTTTCTCTGACTCTGAATGAATTGCACAGAGAGTAACCCTTTTCACCTGAAACTGACCTTTTGCAAAACCAGTTTCGCTAGCTGATCGTTGTCTGAGTTTTTCAATCACTGTTCAGGACCTTGTTAACCTTTAGTTTCCTTGTGCATATCTTATCCTAAACAATATCTAAATGGTTTCTTTCCTTAAAACTTTCTTTTCTGAAACATGGGTTTTTGCCATGTGTCGTGACTGCCATCTGGTGTTACTTTTTATGTAGGCCTCAGAAGTTAGTCTGTGAGCAAAGCAGTCTGACCTATTGTGAATCATATATATATATACATTAACCAAGGATTTCTTCGTGCGCTGGAGTTAATTTCAGAAGCTGGCCTTTAACCTGGAATTGACCCTGCCAAGCCAATTTCCCTGCAAGATTGTTATTTACTTTTTCCAATCACTATTCAAGACATTTGTTAACTTTTAAGTTTCTTTATGTATCTGTTATCTGGCACATTATCTGAAACTACTTTTCTTGACTGTTTCTTCATTTCATGGGTTACGCTTTCAATTACGGGTTTGTGTGGGCCTTCCAGATTATTATTTAGATATGCCTAAATATTAACTTGTAGGTTGGGACACTGTACAATGAGCTTTACTGTATGATGCTGTGTGATGTCATGTATTTTCTATTGGTTGAATTTTGGTGCAGGGGCGTGCATTTTAAATGTACCTTTTTGTGTATAAATAGGGATGTCTTGCCTTAGTAAAATTGAGCAGTTTCTTGAGTTGTACACCGTGTTGTATTGCTGGGATTTCTGCTACTAGCTGCAGCTAATACATTTGATCTCTGACGCCACCTAGAAGTATTCCGTGTCTCTGTATACCAAGGCAAGGGAACCTAGAGGACTTCGGGCGTGTCCCTGACGCCGCTGGGTACCTGAAAACCCGGTTCTTCAAGTTTTCCCAGAAGCAAATCCAATAACACATGTTTTTCACTTCTACAAAGATGATGAACCACCAGAGGAATATATTCCTTTCGAGGATATAGAAATTCCACTAACTTACCAGGAGCATGAGCTCTGGTTTAAAGTCGCCCTAAAACATTTAAATCACATTACCAGGCTCGGTCCACTAGGTAGACCAGGAGCAACATGGTCGGCTCTAGCCGGCTACATACTGACCCTGACATTGAAGAAATGTCGGACGAACAATTACTTAGTAATATACAAAATTAAATAGAATTATACACTGAAACCACAACTGTCTGAAAGTCCTGAAAAGGTCTTTACTAAAAACACTCCTACTCCTTTTTAAAAGAAGTGGGAAAACACGAAATAAACGTCTAAAGAGAGGCATTTTCATTCCAGAGGTAGGTCTCCTCAAAAGGAGCCCTCTGAAAGGAGGTATAACCTCAGGAATAGGGATAATTTGAGAAAACCTGATAGATATCAAGAAACTGATACACGTTCCTCTCGTACCTTTCAGACTTCGTCACAGAAATCTGAAAGAAGAGGACGGTCAGAACACAAGGAAGAACGTGTGAAGTCCAAAGAGGATCAACACGTTCAGAAAAACAAGAAACCTCAATTCACCAAAAAGAATTAGCACGTCTAAAAATCAGACATGCCGGGGATCTTGAGGACACAACTCAAGAACGGGGAATGGGCTCAGACAATGTTAGACAGTGCAGCAAAAGTCACCATAGCTTACAAGAACTTGAAGGATCATCTGAAGATAGTGGACTTGAATGAATTCATTCAAGTTGAAACTGCAGATACCAGGGTTAGTTCTCCACATAGGTTATATGAAATAACACTCTGGATGGAGGGAGACATACCAAGAAAGATAAGAGCACTCTTTTGGGAGTGACTTTCTGAGGGTTAAGACATTCTTCTAGCTGAACAAGACTGGCCACCAGAATTTGTCAGGGAGTGCCCACATGGCAAAGACATCGTTATGCCAGTCTTCTCCAACCACATTCCAATTCATTTTAAATATACCTATGCCAGAAAATGGGCAGCTGCCCAGGCTCCTACATTTTACAAGAATCATGTAGGATGGGATGAGGATTCTCCTCACCATAAAATTCAGTTAAAAAATCTACCAACTGAACAAAGGTAGTACCCAGTGAAGCAAGAAGCTAAAAAACAGGCCAGGGAGATCTTAGATCAACTTGAATACCAGGGGGTGATTGAAACTTGCTCCTCATCAATGAACAATCCTTTGTTTCCTGTCTCCAAACCAGACAATACATATTGTCTAGTATTGGATTACAGACATCTAAACTCTTGTTGCAAAACATTTGCAGTGCAAAATGCACACAGTGCAGCATTAATGAATAACATAGTGCGTAAAAAATATAAAACAACATAAAATATTTCTAACGGTTTCTTCTGTAAAAAAAGCATTGCACCAGAAAGTAGGTATTTGACCGCTTTCTCAATTATGGGGACAAAGCGTCACTTCTGTTGTCTCCCTCAGGGATTCAAAAATAGTCATGAGTTACTTTCAGCTAGGGTAACAGAGTTACTACAAACGTATGATGACAAACCATTATCATATGTAGATGACATCTATCTGACAGACGATGACTTGGATAGGCACTTGAACTGGGTGAACACCATTATACTGGGATTCACCTCTGAAGGGTACAAATTACATTTTAAGAAATCGAAAATTGCCCATCTCAACGTCCTTTTTCTAGAATATGATTTATCAAGTGAACGCAAAAGCCTGGCAGCAAACTTTCTAGAGAAATGTGCACTGCTCCAACCTCCAAAAACGCTGAAAAACTTACAGTCGATTCTAGGTTTCCTAAATTTCAGAAGAACATACATTCTAAATTACGCAGAAAGAGTTAAACCTCTCTAGGAATTAATCAAACCTGATTTTAAAACAGTAAATTGGACACAAAAACACACCGACATTTTACATTCATTGCAAACAGATATGTTAGCAACTAAACATTTGCAAACATGCGTAAACGTACGCAACTTAGTGATCCGAATCATTCCAGGATAATGCGGATTCACGTACTTAACTTTTAACTAAGGTGAAAAAGTACCAAAAGCTTACAAATCACAGTTGTATACACAAGCAGAAATGAAATTCACTTCAACAGAAAAAATTCTGACAGTTGTACAAACTGCTGTAGCAAAAGAAAGAGCCCTCACACAGGGAAAGCGCATTATGGTTGTAACACCTCTACCTGCCTTAGAGGCAGTGACGAAAGCGAGCATTCCAAATGCTAAAGCTTTACATCCACAATGGATAAAATGAGTTAATTCTCTTGCTGCAACTGATGTTGAATACGTTTTTGATCCTTATTTAAAAACACAAGCATTTCTACAATACAAACAAGAATGTCCTCTGCCTTCTGAAATTCTGCCTCTAGAGCAGTATGAATGTGTAATTTATACTGATGGATCAGCTCAACCTGCTACGGGGTGTAAACAAGCCTATAGTGCAGCGTGCGCGATCGTTAAAGGTCGTTGGCACGATGGCGAATTCCGACCAATGGTCACTTAAACTCAATCCTAAAGAGATTGTACAGCTCAGCGAGCTGAACACAAGCATTCAAGATGGCACTTGAGAATACGGACCGCAAATTCCCCACACTCATAGTGTGCGATTCGTATTATTGTCTTCAATCTTACAATGAATACTTGCAAAACTGGATTCAGAACGGTTACAAAGATGCAAAAAGGTGGCACTATCAAGCATAAACTGCTTTGGGAACAAGTAGTTCAGTTACGACAAGGACTACAAAACACTCACTTGGTACATACGCTGAGTCATCAACGTGATGGCGTTCACATTGCAGGGAATTCATTGGCTGATGAAGCCGCGAAGACAGCTTTGCAAATGGCTCCGTAAGTGCAATCACTCATTCAAAAACTAAAACAGACAGCGAAATAAAGCTAGCTGTCAATGCTTCAAGCAAAGACAGTGGTAAAACTTTACCGAAAGGGTTTCCACTCAAATACTCATATATAACTGATACAAACAATGTTCCGTTTGCTCAAATCTCTGGAGTGGGAGATAGAGTAATTCCAAACATGAAACATAGATTAGGACTAATCCTAGCAGCACATGAAGGGCTTGCCTCTGCTCATGCAGGTGTTTCCGCCAAAGTGTCATTATTAAAACAGAGATACTGGTGGCTGCGCATGAGGAAACAAACCAGAAACTATGTTTTGGAATGTGAAATATGCCAGAAGATGAAAGTCTCTACTGTGAAACGTCCTGCGCAGACGCCCCTGTTAATTTCAGATAAACCATTAGATTGAGTTTACCTGGACCACTGCGGTCTCTTACAAAGGGATGGTAACGATAAATATATCATGGTTGCAGTGTACTCATGTTCAAGGTTCATTTGGATGTGGCCTTAGGGCTCGGCTGATGCTCGAACTGTTATAAAAGATTTGCGAGTCTTTATCGGCACATATGCAGTTGGCATGCTATATTCTGACCAGGGTCCTGCGTTTAACTCTCTTGCAGATTCCACACTTATTCAATATTTCATTAAGTGACTTTGTTTCATCTGGTACCTTTTCTGATGATTGGGACTTCGTGACTGTTAATAATATGATGTCATATTTTTATTTTTATTTTTAATATGATGTCAAACTTAGAAATGTCTGCAGTATTTACAAATCATGAATATTTAGAAGGTTCATCAGACTATGAACAAATGTATTGTTATAATCATTATGGTCATCATTTCTTACACAAATCTGCAAATCCTACAAATGTATTAATGTATAACCAATGGGAACATTGTCCTACGGCACCAAAGGGTAGCTCAAAAACATTTGCAAGAACATTTCCGTACTTTTCAGCGTTCAATGCATCCAATCCAGAATCATTTTACTTTAGAAATATTAACAAAACAGGACTGAAAAGTATGTTGACAAATTCCAAACAGAGTTATTCTGCTGCCTTTTATGCTCAAATGTCTAAACTAGGTTTCAACTTTTGGAAAGACAACATTGAGATGAAAACTGTCTGGGGCACAAAAGATTGGCAGGTCCAGGGTCTAGAAGCTATGTATAGAGTACAAATGTGGAGTAAATGGTGTTGATTTTATCAGTGAAGAAGTTACCTAATTGTTTGCAATGAATAGCTGAGGAAGTAATGGTCTGTGATAGACAGATAGGCTGAGAAAGCTATTTTACTATTTTTAATTGTTCTCTGGAAGAACTGCTATTTTCGTTGAGTCTTTTAATAAAATAATCTTTCTTTGCTCTATCAAGTTCTCTGTGATAATCATTCTGCTCTTGTTCATATGCTTTACAGTCCCCTATACATTTTGAGTGCTTCCAGATTTGTTCCAATGATTTGCATTTTCTTTTTTCTGTTCCTAATTCTAAAGAGTACCATTTTTCTGAAGTCGAACCTCTAGATGATTTGTTTGCTTTCCATTGGGCCTAGTTATCCGGAGAGTTGGAGATGACAGAGTTGAAGTTATCTAAATAAGTATCAGTAGATTCAGCATTTATTTTGCTCCATGGACTTTTGGGGGGTGTGGGATGTGCCCACGTGTATTTTTTGACCTAGTGATAGTGTGAGAGAAATGTTGCTTATATAGTGATTAGACTGTAGTAATGAGTTGATGTTATGGATTTTGATAGTTTACAAATTTGAAAATAAAAAGTCTAATGTGTGACCTGCTACATGGGTAAGGCCAGTAGCCCATTGTTTAATGTGGAGAATTCGCATATTGCTCTGTAACCATCTTCAAAGAAGGTCCTTTATGTTTTCAAAATGCAGTTTAAAGTCCTCAATCACCAGATACTAGTCGTGTTTTAAACTAAGTGGGTACAACCAGAAAAGGAAATTGGAAGCCAGTTGGAGATTGTAGCGGGGGGGGTTTATAAAGAATAGCAAATCCGAGCAGTTTTTATTATTTATAGGATAGTTGGAAAGATTTCGCGTTATGCTGTAGAGAAGCTACGTTCAGGAGGTCATAAATATTTATCTTTAAAAATAATGGTGGCGCCGCAATCCTGACGGACTCTTTAGTCACATTTCAAAATCTTATAGCTCATGGGTATTGAGACTTGGGTAAGGTATAGTTATTATTATTATTATTTTCCCTTTTTTTGTCAATTGAACAATGTATAGCAGTACATTACAAGATATGTCAGTATGATCCCCCCTCTCATCACTTCCCCCTTGTATCTTATCTAAAAGGTATAGTTATTGATCCAGGTTTCTATAATAAAAACTAAATTTGATTTGGGGTCAATGATTAAGTCCCAAATCTCTATGCATTGATTAGGTATGGTTCTACCCAAACACTCAAATAATAGGGACCCTTATCTTATACAGCATTGAAAACATGACAACAGGATTATAATACACTTCTTTTCTCCACCTTAAGCCAGTGAAGAATGTTGAGGGAAGCTGAAGAGAAAAATTTGTGATCCTGGGGAAGTTAGACAACTGCATATTGGACCCTTTAACTTCTTCATCAGGCCAATGGTCTGGCCCAGAAAGAGAAACATAAAATATACATCCAGCTTAAAATGGTTGTCTGGATCACCACACGATGGCAGACTTCTGAAGCAGGGGTAGGATCTTCCTTAGTACCCTAAGGAGATAAAAACAGGAAAAGGCAGGATAGTTATCCTGTTTCTCAAAAAAAAAAAAAAAAAAAAGGTCCGGCTCTAGGTAAACTGACAGTTTTTTTTACGGCTGGGTGGGTTAGGGTGGCTGGATAGCGGCCAAATATCATGTGGCGAAAGGATGGACGAGCATGTATAATTTTTTCAGAGCCCTTCCATTTTCTTCTAAATAAATTATTCATTCATTCATTGATAACTTTATTTCGACCACTGTGGGCCATAGAAGTGCATATTAAAACAAGCATCAATACATTAAAATCCGTTTTTGAATGATACATAAAATTAAGTAAAAAGACAAATTTCATATATGTACACCTATTTACAACAAAACCTATCATTTTTTTTAAAAATAGCATTAAACCATCTAAAATGTGATCAATGTGATTCCGTACATTCTGTAAATGCCATTCTTATATTTCAAGTCATTATGTGGGTTCTACGTTTAATCCACATACAGTGTAAAAAGCGGGAGACGGCAAATACAACCGGGGGATGAGTTTCATATTTTAGTACTCTGAGCGCATGTTCACACTTGCGAAATCCCAAGATCTTACAAATAGGTTTTACCCATCGGGCGCGTGACAACCCGTATACCGGACAGAAAAAAAATACATGATTTTCATTTTCCAGCGGGTGTCCACACGCCGGGCACTCAGTGGTTTTATTAACATCCCATTTGCTGGTTACTGACCTAAGTGGTAGTGATGGAGCAAGGATTCGCACGTTATGCGCCGTGCTTGTATTCATTATCCTCGAATAACCCTAACTATATAATCAATCTGTTTTGTCTTACTAACTTACCTTTTGTCCGACATTTGGGTGTCCGAGAGACGCTTGCTTATGTGTCTATTAACCGTAATACGCTTGCTTATTAAAATGGCCGCTGCTACGCGGGAATTTAGACTGCGCATGCGTCGGTCATACCCATGTGACGTGACGTATTCAATGTCTTGGTGGAAAAATATTTGCACATGCGCTATAAAGCTAAAATGGCTGCTCTGTGTTGTCACATGCTCAAAGCTTGCATTGCTGCTTTCGCTAAGCTGTTCATTCTGCTTAAAACATAATGCTTTAGTTATTATAAAGTAATGGGTGTAGTATAGAAATTCATGGTATACAGTGTAATCATTTATTACTGTGTTCTAAATTGTTTTCTCTTGCTTTTCATGTATCGTAGTCTTTGGACCTAGAAGGTGCTTATCACTCCATTTTGAAAGTCCTTACTGCGCAAGTCAGGTTGCGGAGGAAAAGAACTTTGCAGCACTGGAACCCAGGCAGCTGGCAGCCACAGCCAAGATGCTCCTGGGAACCCGACCTGCGACCTAGCGAGAAGAAGCTGAACTGTACTAGGATTTGATACATTTGTATTTACTGTTATATTCACCATTGTTATATGAAAGGCATATGTCATGAGAACCTGAAATTCACAGGGCGGGTTAGAAATTTAAATGAGGAGCCTGAGAAAGTCTAAATTTTGGGTCGTGTGATGACCTGTCCTCTTTCCTTGTCCAATCAAAATTGGGGATCCTTACACATGCAACATTGGGCGGTGGTACACTGGCCCGAAAAACAGTATAACTAGCGTAGGTTTAGCTAGAGAAATTGTCCGACTTGTCCGAATAGCTGGCCTGTCACTGACCCAACGCAATCTATAGGTGACTGAAGCAGAGAGCTGCGAAGCACTCTGTTGGGAGGTTCGAGAAACCCATTCGGGGTTTTGAGAAGCAGAAGTGCTGCGAAGCACTTTGCTGAAAGGTTCGAGAACCCAATCAGGGTTTTGGCACATTCCTTGCAGAGAGGGAGTAGCTCAGGCGTTGCAACCGAAGCTGCAGGTGTTGGTCGTAACCTTTGGTGAACCGGTCCTGATCCAAATTCTGGGGTTATCCTGTCCTGACTGTCCATGAGCTGCACCTGCCCGCCTACTGGCACCTAAGTCCTTGGGGTCCTCCCATCTTTTCCAACTGACCCGTGGCCAGGGTTGGTCTTCACTCTATCCTAGGTAAATATAAGTCTGTGTGGGTGTTGATATATTATCTTGTGTTCCTATCTCTTACCCGACCCTATTTTGCAAAGTCTGCTTAAATTGCATATGTTCCTTTTCTTTACCCATCCTTTGGTAAATAAAATTCACACGTGTTTCATTGATTACAAGCGTGATCCAAATTTTTACCCACATTTAGCTAATTGCTAAATCGTTTCCATATAGTATATGTTCCCTTTTTCTTACCCTCCCTTTAGGAGATAAGCTGAATTTAATAGTATGTTCCAAATCTTACCTTCCCTATAGTGATTAAGTTAAAACTGAATAACCGAATTGCATAAATTTCATTTCCTATTAAACTGTCATCTGAATTTGCGAAAGTCATTTGGATTTAGTATGTTCCTTTTCTTTACCCTCCTTTAATCAAGCTGCAAAGTTTGTGTTCTGAATAGCATGTTTCTTATTTTTACCTTCCCTATAATCCAAGTTTCTAAATGATTAACATTCTCTATCTTCTACATAGTTATACTCTTTTTACGATCTTGATTATAGATAGTCTCATTACCTTTTTGCTCATGACATATGATGATGATGATGATTAGATTAAGCTTTGAACCTACCCAGGGTCTGTGGTTATTTCGTTTTTCCTTGAATACTTATCCTTGACTCAACTCCCTGATCCTGTGAGTTTAGGTTCCTAGTATCTATATTGCTAGGTTATAGATATAGGAACTAGAGAATAGGCATAGTATCACAAATTATACTGATAGTAGAGCGTGAGTTTCCTAAATAAATGTTGAGATGTGTGGATATTATGGGCCCAGGTGAGTATTAGTAAAAATTTCCTAGCTGGGTGACCTGCGCGCTCTATCAGTAGGGTACCCATTCTCAATTGCAAGTACAACTTTCTTGTTTGGGCAGGGTGGATCATGTCAAGGAATATCTCTTTCTTATAATCTGTTTTAATATCGAGGAATTGAGTTGTCAATCTGCCAACTGACCTGCTAGCATGAAGGATCAACAAATTATGGGACCTGTACCTTTTTACCAGGTCCGCCCTGGCATACACTGGGCAGGCTAACTCTGGTGAATCCCATAATTCAGGGAGACCAATCTTAGCACAAAGATCCTTAATATGGGACAACCAGGGTATTTTCTTAGATCTAGAGGAAACCCAAACCTCCTGGAACTCTGCACGATATGAGGCAAGTTCTGGAACAGACCAGAGTCTTCGCCAGTAAGTGAGTGGCCTCAGGGCCACCTCTTCTTCCACAGGAAGAAGCCCCAAGTCGAGTCTTAATGGGACCAAGGGGGTACTGACTGGCAGGGAAAACAGATTTCTCATAAAAGTATGTTCTACGCTTGCCAAACTTTTAGACCGATAGTGTCCCCAAAGTTCCGCCCCATATATAGTGGCTGATCTTGCTTGGACCTTGTATATTTCTACAACAGGAGCGGCCGGCTTACAGGAGGATGTTCTGTACATTTTGGAAATCCCGCCCACGGTCTGAGTCAGTTTCAGTGCAGACTTGGCTATCTGTACATTCCACCCCAGGTGTTCCTCAAGAGTAATGCCAAGATATTCGAAGGTTTTTACTCTCTCAAGGGGTGTACCGTTCAAAGCCGGATTTGGCCGCGTCTGCCTTGGGGGATTAAGGATCATAAACTTACTTTTGGCCAGGTTGATCTCAAGACCACTTAGTTCACAGAAATCTGCAAAACCATCAAGGATACGTTGAATACCAGTGGCTGTTCGAGACAGGAGTAGAGTGTTGTCTGCAAACATTACTGCAGAAAAGAGTGGGGGCCATCACGCATCCATGGCGCACCATAATTGGTAGCCAGGCTATCCTGTGTTCAGTGTTTATTTTTTGTGTATTTCACTAGTATTCAGAGTTTTTCAAACATTTTTAAATCAGTGCTTATCAGTATTTTTTCAGCCTCTTAACCCCAGAAATAGACAAAAAGTTTGTTTATCCAGTGTTTGCAAAACATGTTCTTTTAAAGTACCAATTTAATTTCAAGGAGAAATAATGCAGTGTCTTCCCATTAGCAGTCTGTCCAATGGACCTATGTTAGATGGTTCTAAGCATAGACAGTCTATGTATTGTGTGCTCAATCACAGTCAACTCATTACCCTCTCTCACATTTCATAACCTCGCACAATCACTCTGTCAGAGCTCTGCCTGGTTTACAGCACTAACGATGGACTGATAGAGTAAGAGCGCTATATTCAAATGTTTCAATAAAGACATTCCTGGACACAGTGGGGGTCATTCACCTATTCCTTTATGAGAATTATGGCCTTTTACGGGTGGTAACCCTGCCAACACTAAAGTACCTTTTGAAACCTTTCAAATTTTGAATTACGCCATATTCATTTGTAGCCCTACATACTAAGGCATCTGAAGCTTGACCTTTTAAGCGTGCTTGCCACTGCTGTTCTGCACTCTTTGCCAGACTACATTAAGGTGGTGCTGCTGTTGTGGGATGATCCATAGCTGCCACACAACCCTGTGGCAATTGTCTCACTTTAAGTCAGTTTTCCCCTTTTAACACTCAGCACATTGTATTCTAGGACTTGAAATACAGCTTTTTGTAACTATGGGTTCGTTACCTCCAGCAGTACAGTAAAATGTGTTCAAAAGCCGATGGAGCACCCTGCAGCTATGAATGTTGTTGATATGTATAAAGTCTTCTCTCGTGTTTTCACCACTAACCCATGTGCATGGTGACAGCACTCTTTTCACAGGTACCTGCGACTACACCTTCCAGTGAGTGTTTAATGCCTAGGGTGTTTGGCACATCACCTGCTATCAATACTGACTTTTTAGAAAAGGAGGCTGGTTTTTCAAGGTAAAACCTATTCTGTGTCTGTGGGTAAACTCTCCTTCACTTTCCTTTTTTAACAATGATATTTTAGTTTGAGGTTGTGTAGGTGTTTGTTAGTGTATATATGGTAATACTGATAAGGGCTATGTCCCTTTGGTGGGGTTATATCATTTATTATAGGTTTAAACCTAAAACAGGATAGCCTTGTTGTAGCCAAGATGATATATTAGCCGTATGCTGGTTGAAATAGTTCTAAGGGGCAATACCTGACTGGTCTAAAGCAACAATTAATTGAGTGTCACCTGCATAGTTCATGCAGTTGAAATCAAAAACCTTTACCACTTAAAAGACAAATATGTAAACTAAAAGGCGCCAAGATGAACCCTGAGGCACAGCTTGAGTCAGTGACTTGATTTCGGACATAAAAGGGGGTAGATAGACTGCTTGAGACCCATCTTTCAAATAAGATTGTCTTCACTGGTGAGCCGCTCTAGGCAGGTCCAGTATCATAAGTGCTGCTGGCCTTGCTCTGTCTGTCAGCAATTGAAAATCATGCATGGTACACACACTGATTGCATGCAGTCTGGGTGCTGTACGAATAAGCTCTCTGCATCTGAGTCTGTATGTCATTCACCAAGAGTGCACCTCTCAACTCCTCACAGGCCGAGGTGGGATCTGCTGATCCCATCCCAACTGACTGTGTGACGAGCTTGGAAAAAACGGGAGTGAGAAGGCAGAATGAGAGACCACTGAGCATGCAACAGGTGCCATTAGTCAAGCTAGGCCATATGCTTTAAAGAGATAAACTGAGCATGCTTCATTTCATGTGATGTTTGTGCACTATATCTCATGATCCTAAACTTCCAGGGAGTTTAGGCGTGGGCACAGACAAAGCTAACGAGGTATGCGCTCCCTGGTCGCATTGAATGATATGGAGTTAAGTTAACGTAGGTACATTGCACAGATATAGGTAAAATGGTGCCTTTTCAGTTCCTTGCTTTGTCTGGTGTCTCTACAAATGCAGTGAGACACTTACCTGACAAGACCAAAGCTCAGAGGCAGACATGTCAGTCAGGGATTATAGTCGACATAGATGGAAGGGGTGTCCAGGTGTTAACTATTATGCACTTGTAACAGCCTGCTAAAAAGCACTGGACACGAAGTAATATGCATATCCTTATTTGGGGAACAATTGGTCCTTGAATTTAAGGAATCTGCCATGCTTCTAAATGATTTGCATTTTACAGTCCGTGAAACCTTCCAAGGTTCTGAAGGTTTGGTCTTCCCTTTTGGGTTGATCTTGGTTTATGAGTAGAATGCAGACCAAGGATATCAGTCCGTCCAGTACAGGAGGATGGATACTTTGTACTGAATTGTTGAAAAGACGATGCTGAGGATGTGGCCATTGGAATGTATCCATAAGGTTGAGGAAGGTGTCTTGTTTTTTTAAGCTGGTGTTTTCAAGGAGGTTGATGGCACCCAAGAAGGTGGTGCACTTGTGTTGAATGGATGAAGTGGTAGATCTGATAATGTATCAATTAAGTTCTTATTCTAACTTGGGAGGCATGTATAGGAGATGGAAGATGGTGGTCTAAGTTTCAAGGGTGAGAAGTGACATGTCAGAAGCTCCATGAAGTTGAGTGTCACTTAACTGTCGACAGTGCTGGAGCAGAAGGACTTATGGATGACAGCGAGTTACTTCTCTTCTTTTGTACTCTAGCCACTTGATGGATGCTGTAGCCTACGATGTGGGTATAAGCTATGTTTCTGTGACGAAGAGGTTGTCAAGCTACATCCCTGCAATCTTGGATGATTGTGTTTGAGCTAATACATATTCATACAATGAGAAAACACTTACTAACCAAGTAAACAACAGAAAGAACTTGTGCTTGATTAATATTTACTGCTTAAATACCTGAAAAAGTATAGGAACATTGTCATTCTAGAATACTAAAAGAGAAGCACCCACAAATAAAATGATAATTTCATCAGTTGTGGAGATTCGATTAATCTCCAAATGCTTATCTTTGAGATAGACCTTATACCGTCACAAGGAGATAGGGTATGATACCTACACGGTGTATCGAGCTGGAGGGACAACATATTATGACACCCGGGGCAGCGTACAGGACACTGTTATACCTATGTTATGAAAAAAATAATAATCTTTGAGAAGCAGTGATTGCTTAGCTCTAGCGAATAAATGAAAGGGGTAGTTGAGAGGAGATATGTTCTTGCGGAAAGGTTAGACACTGTGTAACTAGGAGACAGAGATCTGACTCCTGGCTTCTCCGTTTTATCAAACTGTATGATCCTGGATAAATAGCCTTATGCTTCAGTTCCATTTTATGTAAAACAAATGGAGGACTTATGGGTTGTCTAGTGTACTGTGTGTACACATTTTATTCATGTCCAAAGAGCCAAGACAAAGATTTTGAACCTCAAAAAAGAACTACATTAGAGTGAAAGGAGGGTTTCTTCAAAGCTGTACACATATCTGACATCACTTCCTCTGGAACAGCCGCATTTACACAGCTTCAACCCTGCAACCTTGCCCTGCACTGCACAGTGGGGAAATTAGTTATCCTGCAAAATATGTTATAAACTGCCAGTTACTGATCAAGCATAAGATTGACACTAATCTATCGCTCAGTAGAAAATACATTTGAATGGCATTGGGTTTCTGGTGAATGCTTAAAATGCCGTTAGCCTTGGTTTGACAAAACCATAAAACTATACTGAATAAAAAGGAGGAGCATCTTACACTACAGTCGCAGTTCCAGTTCACTTTTAATGATTTTGGAAATCTGGCCTACCCCAGTGCCTATGCCTTAAATGAGACCTGAGTTTGGGCGTACTATCAGTGCCTGGGGAACTCAGCTTTAATGAATTTATACGGGTATGTCTTCCACAAGAGGAAAACCATGGGTTGATATGTTTAAGTAATTTTACTCCTTTCTTATTTTATGGCAGTAACGTTTTAGTGTAAGAATGGGGCAACCTTCTTGTGGTCAGTGGGGATTGCTCTTGTATTCAATTGAATTTTAGGTGTGTTTGGGTGTCCTCTGACTTTTTGTTGGTAGTGTGGTTTGTGATTACTGCCAGTTTCTGGCGACCTCAGTTTCATGTCGGTGTCGTTCTGCTCTGCTACCAGGTTCTGATTGTAAACTTCTCCCAATGACTGGTACTAAAACATTTCATGCCAGCAAGGGTCTAGACTACTTACAATTAAAACGTAGTTTCTGACTTTGAGTCAAGTGAGGTTGTGGGGCTTTCATTTCGAATGACAGGGAAGTTTTAGTCAGTTGGCACTGCCTTAAGTACAGCCCTGAAATTATGTGATTTGTGGCTGCTGATTTTTCGCACATTAAGGATTCGTCACATAATCCATCATGTAACAAGTAATCCGCTGATTTTAAGAAGAAAAACATAGTTTCAATGCTCATACGGACCAAAGGTTACTAAAAATGTGGCAAGACGTCACCACACAGTGGAAGGAATGCCATTTCCAAAGGTCGACTGGTCTCATTTCTGGTGCTTATTGCTGTAGTTCACTGTTAAACTGGTACTTATAGGGTGAAACCTTTGCCCAGACAGTATTAACCTGCATAGAAAAGATAATATTTTTAATCAGCACTCATGGATGGTGGTGCTCCACTGCTAACCGTCCTGAAAATAATGAGAGTTGTGAAGTTATGTAGTGAACTCCAGTCCTTTATCAAACTTATTACTGACCCACTCGTTTCTTGGAGGAAGAGGAAACTTTGAGGTCAGGAAATAGCCATAGAAGAGGAACCCCACACTGGCGCAGGCAGTAAGCCTCGAAAATGGTT
Organism: Lissotriton vulgaris; assembly: GCF_964263255.1. Lineage (NCBI taxonomy): Eukaryota > Metazoa > Chordata > Amphibia > Caudata > Salamandridae > Lissotriton > Lissotriton vulgaris. The sequence goes on along the minus strand of NC_141699.1, from coordinate 210,935,483 downwards.
AACTCATTCCCAGCTACTGCCAATGGAGAGCTAAACGTTTGAGAAGTGTTATATTAACTATAAAAAACAACGATTTCGACAGTTTTCAAGGATTTAGTACAGAAAGCTACGTTTCTCTTACATCTGAGGAATAGTTCGTCATTCAAGAATTTTACAAAGTTTATGTGTTGTCCCACAAACCTTATACATTTTGTGATGGGCGCAGGTCTGCATTATCGTGCCCCAACTTCCCCCCTCCCCCCACAGGGAACTACCGACCTTATGTACAAAGATATGAAGAGTCAAACTGCACAATGCAAAAACAGATCTCTCTGTTTACCATGTTTTATGTAAAAAAAACCTTGTTTTAACAAGTTCTTCTCTGGCAATGTTCCCAAAATCTGTAACACCATTCCTCGTGAGAGAAGGCCCCTTATTGTCCGAGGTTGAAATCCCTTAAGAACAACCTTCTTGCGAACCCTCTTCACTTGGCTGTTAAACTCATGGCTCCGGCCTACAGCTCTCTGCGCTGCGCATTGGCTCAATTTATCAAACTGTTTTTCAAGATATTACTGTTCACACTCCTTACGTTATCAACCCTACTACATTCTCCCCACTTGTACTTCGTGTCACAATATGTCTCAGAATGGGCATTTGCTGTATACGGGTCTCTAGCATGGCTGTTTTATGCCCTCACTGATCACCGCGTGATTAACCTTCCGTGCCTCAAATATCGGCCACCACTATGTCCCTTTTCATGCTCTTTTTCCAGACTTCCATACATTTCTCCTACCTCACACTGCATTAACTATTTGATACTCTGCTTCTTACTATTGTCAGCTGCTGCTGTTGTTCCCACACATGCCTCATTGTTACTATATCCTGTTGATGGCCGAGTCCTGCCTATATCTGGCCGATTTTCCAATTCACACAGTACTTCTAAACCAGCTGAGTGGAGTTTCCACTATATAAGGCAGTATGTAAATAAATATAATGTTTATCATCTTAGAGATCGCAGACTCCAAGCAGTAAGGTTTCAGAGAGCTGTACGGTGGCTTGTTTCAGAGCGCGGCATGGTGTCTTGTTTCAAGAGCGCTGTACAGTATCTTGTTTCAGAGTGCTGTACGGTGTCTTGTTTCAGAGCGCTGTCCAGCATCTTGTTTCAGTGTGCTGCACAGTATCTTGTTTCAAAGCACTGTTTAGTGTCTTGTTTCAGAGGGAGGCTTGGTGTCTTGTTTCAGAGAGCTGTATGGTGTCTTGCTTCAGAGCGCTGTATGGTGTCTTGCTTCAGAGCGCTGTATAGTGTCTTGTTTTACAGCGCTGTACAGTGTCTTGTTTCAGGGCCCTGTATGGTGTCTCGTTTCAGAGCGCTGTACAGTGTCTTGTTTTCAAGCACTGTAAGGTGTCTTGTTTCAGAGCACTGTACAGGGTCTTGTTTCAGAGCACTGTATTATGTCTTGTTTCAGAAGACTCTATGATGTATCCCTAATGGACCATTACAGATATCCCCTTGGGCACACCTAGTTCTCCTCCCTTTCAATCAGAGGATTCCACACATTTTTGTTCCTTAGTAAAGACATTTTTATTTGATGTTTTTGGATGATTTGTTTTCATTATGCTCATTTCATGAATATTTCAAAAAGATTTCCACATCATTTCAACATCAGTGGCAATGATTCATTTACAATCCATACTATAAAAAATCAAATAATAACAAAATTAAATTAATATTCCAGAGCAGTATCTGCGAGTTTGTTCAAAACCTATAACATTACTTTAGAAGTCCCATGGTTATTATCCTAGACTTGTTCAAAGTACTATCACTTAATGCGCTATCACCAATATTCACTTACGTGCCACTGTCTTTATAGTTGCGTTATAATCTGAAAAACACAAAATATCCAAAAGCCTGTGTAAGCAATTGGTCCTCTCAAGGTTCTACTCTCATAACTAAAGTTCTAGGACTAAAGCGGTTTGTTCAGTTAAAGTTTGCGGTGACTAACCTGCTTCGCGTGCTCTTGGCGTTTCAATCGGCGTTCTCTACACCTCCATAACGGACGGTTGTCGTGGTTACTAACAAAACTCTTCCTATTAGCTAACGTTCCGCTCACGTGATAATGAGACGAAACGAAATACTACTGTTGAATCTGCCACGTGAGTTAGCCGCTAATTCTCTGTATACCATTCAACCCAAGAGGAAACATCTATATATTAATCATGCTGGTGAATGAAGAAACTAAAAAGACTGTCACAAAATTTAATAATTCAAACAAAACATAAAAACTGATGATAGCTGGGAATTCGAACCCTTGCCAATATATTAACCAAAAACCGCAACTCTATTCTGTGTGCTACGCTCCCAATAAGGTGATTAATGCCGAGTTGGAATATGAAGGGTACAACTTCTAAACTCTGGATTCTAAATAAAGATGATAACTATAAATCAACATTAGTACATTATAGCATATGATATTGCAGGTCTCATGTCCAGCGTAAGAAAAACCACAGCATGTCTTTTAGAAAAATGTTACCACTTATAGATAGCATGATAGTTCACTCCGTTCATTAAGTCCATTTGGACTTTGAGTACAAAGTCTGTGTATCCAATAGTTCTCCCATTGCAACATGTGTTTAGTATTGTCTCTTCCTTCTGTTTTTTCCACTGCCTCCAAGATTATATATTGTAATTGAGAGATGTTGTGTTTTGCCTCCACAAAATGGGTGGCTACTGATGATTTGGGATTCTTCAACCTTATGTTAGATTTGTGTTCGGTCAGACGTGTCTTGATGCTTCTTTCCGTTTTGCCAATGTAAAGTTTCCCACATGGGCATTTCAGTGCATAAATGACATTTTTGGTGTTACATGTTGCATTGACTCTGATCTTAATCTTGTTGCCTTTCATTGGGTGATTGATAGAATTTCCTCTAATGATATTATTGCAACTTCCACAGCTTAAACATGGCTTCGTTCCTTTGAATACTTTGATTTCAGGTTTACGGCATTTAAGGATTTCTCCTAAGTTTTGCGCTCTGGTGTGAGCAAATATGGGGACTTGTTCAAATGATTTTTGAAAATCAGGTTCAGATTTTAACATTTTCCAATGTTTGATAATGATTCGTTTAAAATTGTGGCTTTGCGTTGAATATTTGGATACCGCAACTATACTGGAGGAGATGGTCCAGCCCTATAAGGCCTCTCGCTCCCTTCGCTCTGACCACCAACATCTCCTTCAGGTTGGCAGGGTGAAAAAGGCAAGAACTGGTGGCAGAAGGTTTTCAATAAATGTGGCCTCCTTGGGGAACTCACTGCCCTTACAACTGCGCTCCGAAGCCAGTCTTCTTAGGTTCCGTAAACTTTTAAAAACTTTTTTGTTCTCTGTTTAATCTTTGCATTCTTTTAGTAGTGTTATGTTCTGATAAGCGCGGGGATGCCTATTGGTAACCAGGCGCTATACAAAACTCAGAATAATAATAATAATACGTGCTTCCTCATGTTTTTGGGATGTCTTTAGAAGATTTTTTCTGTCCATATTGTCCACTCTTTCACTTGCTTTGTCTATGACTTCTTTAGGGTACCCTCTGTCCATAAACCTTGTGGCCATTTCATCCAGTGTTGTTTTTACTTTGGATTCCTCTGATGTTATCCTTTTAACCCTTGTCATTTGGGAGTATGGTAAATGTTGTTTTAAGCTTGGTTGGTGAAAGCTAGTGTAGTGTAGCAAATTGTTCTTATCCGTTTCTTTACGATACACATTAGTTTCAAATCCTTTATCTGTGTAGGTGATTCTCACATCCAAAAATGTTACTGTGGAGTCTGATATGTCCCACGTTAGTTGAATGCGACTGTCCTCTTTGTTGAATTCCTCTAGAGCAGTTTCTAACAGAGTTTTTGCAGATTTCCACATTATGAAAATGTCGTCTATATAACGAACCATGAATTTGAGATTTTCTTTCCAGATTGGTTTAGACAACATATTGGATTCCTCATAGTTTTGCATGAAAATATTAGCGTACACCGGTGCCACCGAATTTCCCATGGCTGTTCCTGTGAGTTGTTGATACCACTGTTCTCCATATTTAAAGTAGCTTTGATACAAAGTAAAAGTCATTAGTTCCATAAGAAAAACCTGAAAATCATGGGTCAAATCTGTGTTCAAAAGAGCTCTTTCAATTGCTTCCATTCCCAGTTGGTGTGGTATCGATGTATATAGAGACCTCACGTCTGCTGTGCACATGATAATGGTTTCATTTGGATCTATGTGAATCTCCTCTAGTTTTAGTAAAAAGTCAGTCGTATCCTTGACATAAGTTCTCATCTTTCTTACTGTGGGTTGGAGATGTTTGTCAATCAATTGGCCAATGGGCTCATGTAAACTTCCTCTAGTCGACACTATGGGTCGTAAGGGTGGATCCATTAGGTTTTTATGGATTTTCGGTATCATGTAGAATACCGGACGTTTTGGATTTTCTTTTGTTAGAAAGTTCTTAGTTTTGATATTAATGGTTCCCATTTCGTACGCTTTGTTTACAATATTGCACAGTGTCTTTGTAAATTCACTTGTGGGATTCCCATTTAGTAGTAGATAGGTGTTAGTCTCTGAGATGTGTTCTCGAACTTTCTTTTCGTACATGGAATTGTTCATAATGACAAGGGCGCCACCCTTGTCTGCTTTTGTGAACCTTAAATCTGTGTTCATTGCCAATTTCTTCAGAGTACCCAGATCCTTCTGTGTCATGTTTCTCTTAGAATGTTTGTCACATTTAAGTTGAGCTAGCTCCTGTTTGACCATTTTCTCGAAGAGATCCAATGTTTTATGACTTATGGGGGCTTGAAAGGTGCTAGTTGTTCGTAATCCACATAGTTGATCTTCAGTCTCTTTATCTGATTGGGGAAGAACATGGTCAAAGAAGTGTCGAAGTCTGAGTTTCCGCATGTGCTTGAAAAAACTCACTTCTAGTTCCAATGCGTTGGTGTTGGTTGTCGGAACAAACGACGTTCTCCTTTGTAGTAATTTGAGTTCGTATTCACTTGGTTGATAATCACTTATGTTGATGACCACTTGATTCAGTTTTTTGTTTTCTTCTTGTCTTTGTCTTTTTTTGGTATAGTGGTGCTCCTCGTCTGGGGATATTCCTTCTCTTTCTCATTTTCTTTTGTTTTGTCCTCTCAGGGGTCGCCTTTTTGAGCCTGGCCTTGTTCTAAAAAAGGATTCACAGTTGTTGGCATGCTTGTTGTTGGTTGTTCTGTTAAGGTGTCATCTTGTATTCTACCTCCTGATAGTGTTCTAGATTCAGGGTGAACGTGTTCTCGTTGTTTCGAGCTTGGTTGTTGTCTTTGAGTTCTCTGTGAGCTATCACTTCCCGTGGAGGATGTGTCCGTATTGGCTGAATATGGTCGATTTTTTCTCTTTTGGGCATAGATGTCAGCCTATGTGTATACCTCTCCCAATTTATAATCAAGGGTGTCCCTTTTAAATTTTCTGATTTTTCTATCAATAATGTCTTTTGTATGTTTTTCCATCTGTTCCTTGATGTCATTCAGTGTTTGTGATAATTCCTCCTCAGTTAGCATCTTTGATAACTCCTCAGACACTTCCGTTATTTCTTTTGTGAGTTCCTCTAGTATTCCTGAAAGTTCCTCTATTATCAATAGGATAAGGTCCAGTGAACATTTGTTGAGGATAGCAAACCACTTGTCCTGAAATTGTTTGGAGTTTTTACACAGTGAAGGTTTTAAGGAAATCCTGAGACCTCTCGGTATGCGCTGAGCTCGATGGTATTTTATCAATGTACTCGCGTGGAGCTTTTGGTTGATTTGTCTTTTGGTTAGATAGATTAACTGTTTGATGTTTTGTTCCTTACCCCGGGTAGAGGGTTCCTGCGATATTTCTTCCCTTATCAAAGCGTATATACGGTCAGCTTCCGTTTCTTTGAAAGCAAAAGTTTCTGCTCTGGCTTCCGTGCTTTTTGTTATCTCCTCATAGTTACTCATGATTCTGTAGCGTGCTACTCCCTCCGAGGGACTCACTTAAATGAATGTATAAACAGTTGGATGAGTGCACAGCTTGTATTTCTGTATTTCCTTAAAGTGTTTGGGTGCTTCCGTGGGTGGCGTCCAACGTCCCTGGGCGCCTAATTGATAGATTCTATGATGTATCCCTAATGGACCATTACGGATATCCCCTTGGGGACACCTAGTTCTCCTCCCTTTCAATCAGAGGATTCCACGCGTTTTTGTTCCTTAGTAAAGAAATTTTTATTTGATGTTTTTGGATGATTTGTTTTCATTATGCTCATTTCATGAATATTTCAAAAAGATTTCCTCATCATTTCAACATCAGTGGCAATGATTCATTTACATTCCAATGCATTTCGGGCGTACCGAATCGCCCTTCATCAGGGAATCCATACTATAAAAAATCAAATAATAACAAAATTAAATTAATATTCCAGAGCAGTATCTGCGAGTTTGTTCAAAACCTATAACATTACTTTAGAAGTCCCATGGTTATTATCCTAGACTTGTTCAAAGTACTATCACTTAATGCGCTATCACCTATATTCACTCACGTGCCACTGTTCTTTATAGTTGCGTCATAATCTGAAAAACACAAAATATCCAAAAGCCCGTGTAAGCAATTGGTCCTCTCAAGGTTCTACTCTCATAACTAAAGTTCTAGGACTAAAGCGGTTTGTTCAGTTAAAGTTTGCGGTGACTAACCTGCTTCGCGTGCTCTTGGCGTTTCAATCGGCGTTCTCTACACCTCCATAACGGACGGTTGTCGTGGTTACTTACAAAACTCTTCCTATTAGCTAACGTTCCGCTCACGTGATAATGAGACGAAACGCAATACTACTGTTGAATCTGCCACGTGAGTTAGTCGCTAATTCTCTGTATACCATTCAACCCAAGAGGAAACATCTATATATTAATCATGCTGGTGAATGAAGAAACTAAAAAGACTGTCACAAAAATTAATAATTCAAACAAAACATAAAAATTGATGATAGCTGGGAATTCGAACCCTTGCCAATATATTAACCAAAAACCGCAACTCTATTATGTGTGCTACGCTCCCAATAAGGTGATTAATGCCGAGTTGGAATATGAAGGGTACAACTTCTAAACTCTGGATTCTAAATAAAGATGATAACTATAAATCAACATTAGTACATTATAGCATATGATATCGCAGGTCTCATGTCCAGCGTAAGAAAAACCACAACATGTCTTTTAGAAAAATGTTACCACTTATAGATAGCATGATAGTTCACTCCGTTCATTAAGTCCATTTGGACTGTGAGTACAAAGTCTGTGTATCCAATAGTTCTCCCGTTGCAACATGTGTTTAGTATTGTCTCTTCCTTCTGTTTTTTCCACTACCTCCAAGATTATATATTGTAATTGAGAGATGTTGTGTTTTGCCGCCACAAAATGGGTGCCTACTGATGATTTGGGATTCTTCAACCTTATGTTAGATTTGTGTTCGGTCAGATATGTCTTGATGCTTCTTTCCGTTTTGCCAATGTAAAGTTTCCCACATGGGCATTTCAGTGCATAAATGACATTTTTGGTGTTACATGTGGCATTGACTCTGATCTTAATCTTGTTGCCTTTCATTGGGTGATTGATAGAATTTCCTCTAATGATACTATTGCAACACCAGAGCGCAAAACTTAGGCGAAATCCTTAAATGCCGTAAACCTGAAATCAAAGTATTCAAAGGAACAAAGCCATGTTTAAGCTGTGGAAGTTGCATTTGGGAGTACTGTCCTCTTTGTTGAATTCCTCTAGAAACTGCTCTAGAGGAATTCAACAAAGAGGACAGTCGCATTCAACTAACGTGGGACATATCAGACTCCACAGTAACATTTTTGGATGTGAGAATCACCTACACAGATAAAGGATTTGAAACTAATGTGTATCGTAAAGAAACGGATAAGAACAATTTGCTACACTACACTAGCTTTCACCAACCAAGCTTAAAACAACATTTACCATACTCCCAAATGACAAGGGTTAAAAGGATAACATCAGAGGAATCCAAAGTAAAAACAACACTGGATGAAATGGCCACAAGGTTTATGGACAGAGGGTACCCTAAAGAAGTCATAGACAAAGCAAGAGAAAGAGTGGACAATATGGACAGAAAAAATCTTCTAAAGACATCCCAAAAACATGAGGAAGCACGTATAGTTGCGGTATCCAAATATTCAACGCAAAGCCACAATTTTAAAAGAATCATTATCAAACATTGGAAAATGTTAAAATCTGAACCTGATTTTCAAAAATCATTTGAACAAGTCCCCATATTTGCTCACACCAGAGCGCAAAACTTAGGAGAAATCCTTAAATGCCGTAAACCTGAAATCAAAGTATTCTAAGGAACGAAGCCATGTTTAAGCTGTGGAAGTTGCAATAGTATCATTAGAGGAAATTCTATCAATCATCCAATGAAAGGCAACAAGATTAAGATCAGAGTCAATGCGACATGTAACACCAAAAATGTCATTTATGCACTGAAATGCCCATGTGGGAAACTTTACATTGGCAAAACGGAAAGAAGCATCAAGACACGTCTGACCGAACACAAATCTAACATAAGGTTGAAGAATCCCAAATCATCAGTAGCCACCCATTTTGTGGAGGCAAAACACAACATCTCTCAATTACAATATATAATCTTGGAGGTAGTGGAAAAAACAGAAGGAAGAGACAATACTAAACACATGTTGCAACGGGAGAACTATTGGATACACAGACTTTGTACTCAAAGTCCAAATGGACTTAATGAACGGAGTGAACTATCATGCTATCTATAAGTGGTAAAATTTTTCTAAAAGACATGCTGTGGTTTTTCTTACGCTGGACATGAGACCTGCGATATCATATGCTATAATGTACTAATGTTGATTTATAGTTATCATCTTTATTTAGAATCCAGAGTTTAGAAGTTGTACCCTTCATATTCCAACTCGGCATTAATCACTTATTGGGAGCGTAGCACACAGAATAGAGTTGCGGTTTTTGGTTAATATATTGGCAAGGGTTCGAATTCCCAGCTATCATCAGTTTTTATGCTTTGTTTGAATTATTAATTTTTGTGACAGTCTTTTTAGTTTCTTCATTCACCAGCATGATTAATATATAGATGTTTCGTCTTGGGTTGTATGGTATACAGAGAATTAGCGGCTAACTCACGTGGCAGATTCAACAGTAGTATTTCGTTTCGTCTCATTATCACGTGAGCGGACTGTTAGCTAATAGGAAGAGTTTTGTTAGTAACCACGACAACCGTCCGTTATGGAGGTGTAGAGAACGCCGATTGAAACGCCAAGAGCACGCAAAGCAGGTTAGTCACCGCAAACTTTAACTGAACAAACCGCTTTAGTCCTAGAACTTTAGTTATGAGAGTAGAACCTTGAGAGGACCAATTGCTTACACGGGCTTTTGGATATTTTGTGTTTTTCAGATTATGACGGAACTATAAAGAACAGTGGCACGTAAGTGAATATAGGTGATAGCGCATTAAGTGATAGTACTTTGAACAAGTCTAGGATAATAACCATGGGACTTCTAAAGTAATGTTATAGGTTTTGAACAAACTCGCAGATACTGCTCTGGAATATTAATTTAATTTTGTTATTATTTGATTTTTTATAGTATGGATTCCCTGATGAAGGGCGATTCGGTACGCCCGAAATGCTTTGGAATGTAAATGAATCATTGCCACTGATGTTGAAATGATGAGGAAATCTTTTTGAAATATTCATGAAATGAGCATAATGAAAACAAATCATCCAAAAACATCAAATAAAAATTTCTTTACTAAGGAACAAAAACGTTTGGAATCCTCTGATTGAAAGGGAGGAGAACTAGGTGTGCACAAGGGGATATCCGTAATGGTCCATTAGGGATACATCATAGAATCTATCAATTAGGCGCCCAGGGACGTTGGCCGCCACCCACGGAAGCACCCAAACACTTTAAGGAAATACAGAAATACAAGCTGTGCACTCATCCAACTGTTTATTGTTTCAGAAGACGGCACAGTGCCTTGTTTCTGAGCGCTGTGTGGTGTTATGTTTCAGACCACTGTACAGTGTCTTGTTTCAAGGCATTGCATGGTGTCTTGTTTCGGAGTGCTGTACAGTGTCTTGTTTCAGAGCACGGCACAGTGAACATGCCCGGCCTCCAAGCCCCTGTCTGAGCGCTCAGACCAATCACAATGCTGCTTTTGGAAGCATCATGATTAGTCAGGGGATTCTAGGAGGCTGGGTGCTTCCTGCTGGAGAAGACGCCGCAGTTGCGATGGCGACCGGAACCTCACGGTAATTTTTCTTTTCTTTTTTTATTATTTATTATTTTTAATTCCCTTCCCTCCCCCCTCCGCTCCTCTCCCCCTTCCTGCCCCCCACGTCTGTTCGGTAGCAGCCGCTTCTGGCTTTAGCGCTGGTGGCGCCTGGTGCAACAATCTTTTTGACTCCCCCAATAGCCTCCACCTCCACGGACTCTCACACTACCACCCTCATCTCTCTACAGCCCCTCTCACATGCATTTAATTTGTTTTATTGCGCTACTAGTACCAGTGCAGGGTGTCAGAGCACTTTATATCACACCCACTTCATACAGAGACAATGAATCATACATAAGTAAAATTGGTCTATAGGAAATGTTACATAACATAAGCCAATGAGGATTACAAGCTGTAAGAATCACCTCATCCACACTGTATATTTCAAGATTGTTTGTTCTAGAGACACACAAACTCAGGATTTAATACGTACCACAATGGTTGGTGTTGGCTTTACTAATAAGAATGTATTTCTACCCATACAAACCTTTTTTAGCAAAATTACAATCATGAAAAAATGGGAGAAAATCAAAACGTTTCTAACCTATACCATGCAATTTGTATGCAACTCTTTGATGACAGTTCATGGGTCGTTGTGCTATATTAGGATGGTGATTTATAAACTGCAAGTAACAAAGGGATCTCTGACAAAAGCAGTAACCCTATGAGCAATCCACATAAAATACAGTTGTGTGATTTGCACGATACACGTTCTTTGCAGCGGGCATATTAACCCTCCACTTTATGATGAGTTAAACCTGCTTCTGGACAAAACTTTGAACTCTCCAGCAGGTCCATTAATCACCAGAGTTATCCTGACATTTGTATTGTTGCCTTGCCTGAAAACTGATGGACACACAAGGAACTCTGCATCAGGTGCTTTTAAATCCATAAGTTAAATTTAAACACATCACCTCATTAAATAAGCGCCAGGTGCGGCTTCACTGGTCGCACCGCCCTAAAGCCAGCCCTGCTTCGATAACACACTGTGGATATGCCACTTGCTCTGTTCTCAAATGATTTTAAATCTGCCAGAATCAAAATCTGGGCCTGCCTCAAAGTGGCACATGCAACCTTCAACCTTAGAGGGCAACTATCCGGGACACAGGAGTGTTTAGTGACTACAAAACCCACAGAGGGATATTTTTTAACCACTTCAGCGCATTTAACTCAGTAGATTTCAAAATACACTTTTACCTATCATGAGTTAGGCTCACCTGCTCCACTTACAATGTGCCCCCTGGTAAACACAGGTGCAAAGGCATCTTGTTTTTCCAAGAACAATAATGAGGTTTTGGTCAGACAGACTAAGATAACTAAGAAAATGCTGTCCATGTCAAAACACAACGGCCACTGCCACCCCAACACATCCCCTCATTATCCAGCTTGGTAAGTACTATGTGCCTCTATTAGGGAGGGCACAAGCGCAACCAAAGGTAGATTGTAATTGTAACTGTATTTATATAGTGCTTACTACCACTGAGGCGTTGCAATGCTTTTTGGGGAGTAGCACGCTACTCCGGAACCCAAAAGGATTAATCGTAGATTAGTATAGGGAAATATGAGTTAATGTGGATGGTGGACATGTGAGTCTGTTAGTTGTATTGTATAGGATAATGAAGGGATAGAAGAGGGAAGAGTCTAGAAAGTGTTATTAGGGAGATAATAGTAGTAAGATGAGGTTTGGGATGAGTAAAAAAAGGAGGGATGGAGGACGGAAGAGTCTCTAAAATGATATTAAGGAGATCCCAGTAGCAAAGAGAGGTTTAGGATGAGTCAAGGGAGAGATACAAAAGGGAACAATTTAGACAGGGTTGTTTGGGAAATCAAAGTAGTAACATGAGAATTGGGGAGAGATGAGGAGGGAAGAGTCTTTTAAGAGTTATTTTGGAGATAATAGTGGTAGAGGGGGATCGCGAGGAATCAGAATAAAGGTAGAGGATATATTCAGAGAGGTACAGGCCGAGAAAGAGTAGTGTATTGGGAAGAGTGAATGTTCTTTTCCTTTCTTTGCATATGGGCACTCCTTTTTTATAAGCAAAGGTACAGCAGGGCACACGCATGGGTAACACGAACATCAATTAGAGGTGGGCATAAATGAGACACACACACACACACAGCCACACCACAGGAGTGCCTTATGCAGAAATATAAAACAGCTGCAGCGTCAGCGTGACACACATCTATTAGCATAGACTGCTAGGAAGATGCTGCCGGCTGCAATACCTGCACCACAGTCTCAGAAAAACAGCACAACATACAATGACTGACAAATATAACAACATGGAGTAAGAGACACCTAACCAAAATATACTTGGGCAGGTGTAGCGGTGTGTCGCCCGCGACTAACACAACAATATACATTTCAACTGAAATGTTGTAGTAAATGGTAACTTTATAAGTACAGTGAAGCTAAAGCAGAGTTGGCACGAAGATTGGTCACATTTATGGCTACAGTCAGTATATTAACCACTGAACTATTGCACCAGGATTAGAGTCGGAGGCGGTAGATTGCATACGCTACTCTGCATTAGGTGCATCACCACCTGCTGCACCTAGAGGATAGTTGCAGACACTGTTAAGTACCACATGATGCAAGGCTTGAAACCTGTAGAATCAAAGAACACTCAACACTCCAGGTGAGGATTCAAGGATGAGCCTTACATGACGTTTGTAACTAGAGACAGGTCTCCTTGCTCTGACTAATCCCGCCCATGTGTTTGCACCACGTTTTGACACCCGTTGACAACCTCAATCGTGAAATTAGCTGAAGGAATCTATTAAGGCACAATACTTAAAGGCAATCACAAGTAACTACATTTATTTTGAAAAATATCGTTAAACAATCATAATCATCAAGGTGTGTGTTTTAGGACAAATCATAGTTTTCTCCAAAACACTTGCAGAAGTACAAAAAAAAAAAAAAAGATTTTTTTTCACGTTGGGAAGAATACATGTCAAGTCTAAATATGTTGGATATGAGGCATGCCATGGATAATTTTTACATTGTTATTTTTCTAAATAAAAATTGATATAGCAAACTGGGAGCAAACAGACTGATTAGGTTTCCCCTTAAAAGAATGTGCACAGTAAATAGGTTAGTCTATAACGTTTGGCCTCAAATCTGTCTTTATTGTACGAGACATGTACACCCACATTATAAGGAAGTGAACAAATAATTAATCACCACAGATAACAGCAATCAAACAAAGCAAAAACTAAAAACAATGCACTTCTTTCGGGAAGGAGGTGGAGCAACGTCTGAATGGTTGTGCATCTAGCGCAACAGCAAGTCCCCGAGTAAAAGTAAACATTTGCCTCTGGTCCACAGGCTCAGGGTTGTGGTAGGGTCCTTTTATATTAAGTCTTGTTTGCAGACTGCTTTAGCTGTCTGTTTTCGAAGATCTGTTGTCTACAATAAATTAAACACAATGTTAGTTTCAGACCAGCCCCTCACTTAGCCCGCTTTCTCATTTGATGGCTTTTCTCCTGTTCTTGTGAATGTTGCGCCTTATAAGCATTACCGCTCTATATTGTTTCTGAATGGACCACTTGTCTTCTTTTGCTACAGCTATGAGGACACTATTGTTTGTGCTGAGTTCAGGAGTTCTTAGGAGTTTATTTTAATACATTTTGGGAGGGCCGAGCAGCTGCATACCACTACCAGGCTTGAGCTTGTTTCAGACCATCCCGCACACACTATTTCTTCATTTACCTTTCTAAAATGACCATACCTTTCTCAGAATGGTAAATAAAAAATAATTGCAAAGACTGAGACACCTTCTAATGACTGTCTTATACTTTGACTAAAGCTTGCATGCACATGCGTGGACGGCCATCTTGGAATGTTTCCGGCAAACTAGTAGACAAATGCAAGTATCTGCAAATTAAAAGACCTATTTGATTTGTTAATGCTGGTTTTTATTTGGGCCATCTATATGTCTAAATCTCATTTTCATAAAAAACAAGTATGGAAAGGGGCGACCACTCGGTCCCCCCGCACGTATGGCGGAGTGCCTCGATCCCCCCGGGAAGCCATTGTTGGGCGGGAGGCGCGTCTCGGCTGGTATGCCCGAAGCGGCGTAGCCGGGGCGCGCTTTTTCCCGCCCTAGAGTGGGCTGGCCTAGACACCGACGTAGCCAGCCCTGCCCCCGGGGCGGGCAGGGGCGGGTTTACGCCCGCCCTGAAGACGGATAAAAAGAGACGCAGGACCAGAAGACGTCCTCTTGTTCTTGTGCTCCGAAGCTGCACCTCCTCGCTACACGTGAGCTCGGGACAGAACGAAGAGCCAATTTTGAGCGTTTTGATCTTTTTCTTTGTCTTCTAGATACTTCGTCGGGGAGATGCCAAAGAAAGTCGCAAAGAGAATGACGACCGACCAGATGGTGCGGACCCTTTGCAAAGAGGTGTCCGAGATAAAGAAACGGTTGGCGGAGCGAGACGGTGAGGAGGGTTCGGGCCCTGCGCCGGCTGGAGGGAGACCTAAGAGGCCGAGAAGGGTTCCAGCCGGTGGAGACGTCCCGGTTCCCTCTGCACCGCTCGAGGCGCCGACCCCAGTTCCAATGGAGGGGAATCCAATCCCCGTTGTCGTCACCCCGACACCCAAGGATGACATGCCCCCCGAGCTGGCAGCACAGCTAGCAGCTTGGTTGGGGGATAGTAGTGATGGCGCCACGGCTGCCGAGGCTCAGGCGCTGATAAAAGGGCTTCGAGAGAAGAGAGAGGCAGCTAAAGTGACTGCGCCGTTGGCGGGAATAGACAAGCCGCAAGCGGCCGAAGCTGCGTCCGGTTCAGGTAAGCGGCCACTGCCGATTGCAAGGGACGAGTCAGCACCCTCTCGTAGAGAGAGATTGGGACAGCATGTGCCTTTAGCTATAAAGGAAAAGATCTGGGCCGGGGAGTACGTGAATATTTTCTCCTTGCTTGTTGATAATTATGAAGTGGAGCATGTTAAGAGTCAGAAGGACCTAATGCACCCGAGTGTTTGGCGCGCCAAAATGGCCGCCTTCAAGGTAAATGAGAATATTGGCAACTGGGGCAATGCATGGGGTATTTTTACATCGATTTTGGGGGAACGTAGGCCCGAGCTGCTTCTTGAATTTCCCATTTATCAATCACGAATTATGGGTTACTCGACAGCATATCAGGGGAACCATTGGTTTTGTTACGACAATCTGTTCAGGAAAGAGAAAGAACATAACAAGGGTTTGACTTGGGACTGTTATGATTCTGTAACCTGGGATAAAATGAAAGAATCGGGGATGTTGAAAATGCCTTTGGTCGGGAGCAGTGTGGTAGATTTCTCCCGCCAAAATGTGGGGACGCCCTTTCGACCGAGTACGAGCACCGACGATCAGTCAAGGCCCACGGCCAATACAGGGAGGAAGGGTCTCTGTTTTAACTTCAACAAAGGGAAATGTACCAGACCTCCGGGATCGTGTAAATTCAAACATGAGTGTAGTACGTGTGGGTCGTCCCATCCTGAGTCATCGTGCAGAGCCAGAACGGGTGAGAATGGGGGTAAGGGAGGCGCCAAACAGGTCTGAACTAGTCCGAGGGGCGCCTTTACCAACCCCGATTGATACCTTGGCGATGATTCCCTGGCTCAGTGAATACCCGGATCGTACTTCTGCAGGGGTGCTGCGGAACGGTTTTACACATGGTTTCCGCATCCCGGTGGGGGACTTTCAGGGTGTAGGGACTTGCAAAAATCAACTGTCTGTTTTACAACACACATCTGTGGTCCAAGAGAAAATCCAGAAAGAGGTTAGCCGGGGACGGGTCGCCGGCCCGTTTAGTGTACCCCCGGTACCGGATTTTGTTTGTTCTCCGTTAGGGGTGGTCCCCAAGAAGGACCCAGGTGAGTTTCGTTTGATCCATAATTTGTCTGCTCCACACGGCCTTTCGGTGAATGACGCAATTGACCCTGAAGTTTGTTCGGTGCGATACGCATCGTTTGATGAGGCAGTAGCCATCGTGAATCGCCTGGGGCCCGGGACGTTGATGGCGAAATCAGATATCGAGTCAGCGTTCCGGTTGCTCCCGGTACACCCAGACGATCAGCGTCTGTTGGGATTCGGGTTCCAGGGGTCATTTTACATGGATAGGTGTATGCCAATGGGATGCTCTATATCATGTGCCTATTTTGAGCAATTCAGTACTTTCCTGCAATGGGTGTTCACTAAGAAAACGGGTTTCCGAAATGTAATGCACTACCTTGACGACTTTTTGTTCCTTGGTCCCGCCGGAAATCCCGAATGTGCTCAGGCCTTAGCTGAATTCTGTGTGTTGATGGGTCATTTTGGCGTGCCATTGGCACCGGGTAAAACCATGGGTCCCACGACTTGCCTCGAGTTTTTGGGGATCGAGTTGGACTCAAGGGAGGGGTGTTTCCGTTTACCAGCTATCAAAGTGTCGAAATTCAGGACAGCCCTCCAAGTATGTTTAAATGCATCTAAGGTTACACTGCATCAGTTGCAACAATTAGTGGGGAAATTGAACTTTGCCTTGAGGGTGATCCCAATGGCCCGCCCCTTTTCCCGCGCAATTGCCCAAGCGATGGTTGGCCTAAAGGAGGGTCATCATCGTACGAGGTTATCGGCCGAGGTCCGCCAGGACATGCAAATTTGGTTAGCATTTTTGGCGGATTTCAATGGTCGAGTCGTCTGGAACAAGCCAGCCGTGTCCTCCGAAGAGCTTGGGCTATGGACAGATTCAGCAGGAAGCATAGGTTTTGGCGCCATTTTCGGCACAAAGTGGTCTGCACAAAGGTGGCCCCCGTGGTGGCACGAGAAGGGGCTGACAAGTAATATTGCTTTCCTTGAACTCTTTCCCATTCTGGTGGCCCTGAGAACATGGCCGGAAGGGTTCAGGGATCATTCTGTCGTGTTTTGGTCCGACAATATGACCGTTGTAGAATGCATCAATAGTCAGGCAGCCCGTTGTAAATTGATCTTGAGGCTGCTCAAAGAAATTGTCTTACTGTGCATGCAACTGAACGTGGTTTTCAGAGCAAAACATGTCCCGGGGGAGATGAATCAGGCCGCTGATGCACTGTCTCGTTTTCACATGCAGGCTTTCTCGGGTTTCCTTCCTTCAGCGGACCCAGAGCCGGCACCCTTCCCCGAAGCTCTCTGGTCTCTCGGTGCCCCGAACTTCGTCACCTCGTGGGAGAGAGTCTAGCACCCAGGACAAGGAAGGCATATGAAGGGGCGTTTCAGGCCTATTTAGCCTTTTTGGGGGCCGAGAGGGGGGGACTTTGGGGTCAGGAAGAGTGGGTAGTACATTTCCTGATGTCCTTACGTAGGGCTGGGAAATCGGTGGCTACGGCCCAAAGGCATCGTGCCGCCATTTCCTTTGTTGCCAGGGCCCATGGGATCCAGGACCCGACAGCGTCGTTTTCAGTACAAAAGGCGCTGCGTGGGTGGCAACGCTTAGAGGGTCGCAGAGTAGACGTAAGACGACCGATAGGTCTGGATAGGTTGTCCCAGTTACTGGCCACGCTCCCTAACACATGTTCGTCTCCTTTCGAGACCTGTTTGTTCCGGACTGCATTTACGCTGGCATTTCACGGGGCTATGAGAATAAGTGAGCTGGTTGCAAGGAACAAACAGGATGTGGCGGGGGGCTTGTGCAGGGAGCATGTTCAGATCAGGGGCGATGCGATGATTGTCTCCTTTCTCAGGTCCAAGACCGACCAAGATGGGAGGGGGGACTGCACGATCATTCGCAGGACCCCCGGGTCCTCCATGTGTCCGGTACAGTGTTTAGAAGATTACCTAACACGGAGGGTGGCATCATGGGGGGGGACATTGTTGAGGCATTCAGACGCCACCCCACTGACGAGGTTTCAGTTTCAGCGGGTGCTTGCAATGGCCATTGCCGCAGCGGGCTTGGACCCGGGCGAATTTGGGACCCATTCCTTTCGAATAGGGGCTGCCACTGAAGCTACAGCCAGGGGTCTTAATGTAGAACAAGTGAAACGAGTGGGGCGTTGGTCCTCCAATTGTTATAAGAGGTATGTGCGTTGCACATGTTGTGAAGCTGTAATCATGTACTCACGCTTCTTGTCTTTTGTTTGTTTTCAGTTGCGCAAGCCTACGCGGCAGGGCGGACTGTGCAGTCGACCCAACACCAGGCCAGCGGTCGCACATCACCGGCTGTGAGAAAGGAGGTGTGGGTCGTGGGCCACTCATACGTGAGACGGGCCGCAGACGTATTCAAAGCAGGTGACATGATTCACGTACCTGGGGAATACGGGTACAGAGTGTCCTTCTACGGAAGAGGCGGTCTCTGTATTGACCAGTTTCAAGCATTCTTTGAGGGTTTGTTAGAGCGGATGAGGTCACCGCCGTCCTTAGTCATAGTACATTTGGGGGGCAATGATTTGGTCACCATCGGTAGACGACTTCTCCTGGAGGCTATGCTTTCCACGGTAAGTTGGTTAGCGAGGAGAGTTCCGGGGTGCATAATTGCATGGTCTCATATGATCCCACGAAAAGTGTGGCGGGGGGCTATCTCGACCCCTGCTTTGAATCATTCTGTTAGGAAGCTAAACAATAAAGTGAGTAGGTTGTTCCGTTCCAAGACATTGCATTCAATCTCGCATAGTTGTATCAATGATGGCAGTATGTATTTGAGGGATGGTGTGCATTTGTCGAGGGTGGGGAATGAGTTACTCATAGGAGACTTCTTAGCTTGGTTAAAATCGTTAAAACATGACCTTTAAGTAGGAGTTTTGTGGGGGGTCCGGATAGCCGGTCAACTATCCGGACCTGTGGCGGTAAGGTCATGATCGGTGAGCACTAATTGGTAGATCCCTATGAGTGGGCGTCACCCAACACGGATGGGAGCGCTCGGGAGAGGTGGCCATTGGC
This sequence comes from Lissotriton vulgaris, assembly GCF_964263255.1. Classification (NCBI taxonomy): domain Eukaryota; kingdom Metazoa; phylum Chordata; class Amphibia; order Caudata; family Salamandridae; genus Lissotriton; species Lissotriton vulgaris. The sequence goes on along the minus strand of NC_141699.1, from coordinate 210,916,273 downwards.
CCCTCAATGGGGAGGCGGTCCCGTCTAAGGGCGGGTCGCCGGAAGTAAAGGAAAGGCGGTCAAGGCCCCTTCCTTTGTAGGAGGGGTTACAGCCCCCTCCTGGGGAATTTCCCGGGGCCAGTGTCATCTGCGACGGCAGATGCGGTAAGTTGTGTGGGGTGGGGGGAGGTCCACGATACCTTCTAGATACCACACACAAGTCTTCGAACGACCTTTAAATGGCGTCGAGTCTTAAGTGCCCCCGTCAAGTCAAGGGAAATTGTTAGTAGTTGCACTTGAGGTAAGCCTCTGTGCTGTCGCCCCTCCCAAGTGGGAGGGGTAAGTCTGGTTAGGGATCTTGACACCGGTTATGACCTTGCCGTTGGCCCTTAAACGTTAGGATGTACAATTTCAGAGTTTATAGAGAATGTTTTGTAGGATGCTAGTTCGGCTAGGAGAACCTCTGTATTAGAGAATATGTTAAGGGTAGCCAAACATCGCAATGTGATAATGAAATTGTACATAACATGAAACGTTTAATGTTTAATTTTTTGTTTTAATAAATACGGCCGCGGGAGGGTCACTCCCTCCCACATCCAAAAACTTTCAAGAACTGTTTCCGGTTTCCCTCCTTTTTTGGGATTGTGTTGAGAGGGGGTGGCGGGTATCTCAGCCATATGGAAAGGGGCGACCACTCGGTCCCCCCGCACGTATGGCGGAGTGCCTCGATCCCCCCGGGAAGCCATTGTTGGGCGGGAGGCGCGTCTCGGCTGGTATGCCCGAAGCGGCGTAGCCGGGGCGCGCTTTTTCCCGCCCTAGAGTGGGCTGGCCTAGACACCGACGTAGCCAGCCCCGCCCCCGGGGCGGGCAGGGGCGGGTTTACGCCCGCCCTGAAGACGGATAAAAAGAGACGCAGGACCAGAAGACGTCCTCTTGTTCTTGTGCTCCGAAGCTGCACCTCCTCGCTACACGTGAGCTCGGGACAGAACGAAGAGCCAATTTTGACCCACCCACCAGCCCCTGAAGACAGCCAGTTGTGTATAATAAAGTTGATTAATTTTGTTTTTGTTTTCGTTTCCAGGTTGTAGTGCCATGTTGATTTCGAGTTAATAAAGAATGTTCGTTGTTGAGTAGGTTTGCCATTAAAGATATTCAGTTAGTGTCGAATTTTGATCTATGCTCTTTCGGTCATAGTGGCCAATGTATTCTTAGGTTAATTTGCACTGTCGTATTTATTTTGGTAGGCGGTAAGGTCATGATCGGTGAGCACTAATTGGTAGATCCCTATGAGTGGGCGTCACCCAACACGGATGGGAGCGCTCGGGAGAGGTGGCCATTGGCCCCTCAATGGGGAGGCGGTCCCGTCTAAGGGCGGGTCGCCGGAAGTAAAGGAAAGGCGGTCAAGGCCCCTTCCTTTGTAGGAGGGGTTACAGCCCCCTCCTGGGGAATTTCCCGGGGCCAGTGTCATCTGCGACGGCAGATGCGGTAAGTTGTGTGGGGTGGGGGGAGGTCCACGATACCTTCTAGATACCACACACAAGTCTTCGAACGACCTTTAAATGGCGTCGAGTCTTAAGTGCCCCCGTCAAGTCAAGGGAAATTGTTAGTAGTTGCACTTGAGGTAAGCCTCTGTGCTGTCGCCCCTCCCAAGTGGGAGGGGTAAGTCTGGTTAGGGATCTTGACACCGGTTATGACCTTGCCGTTGGCCCTTAAACGTTAGGATGTACAATTTCAGAGTTTATAGAGAATGTTTTGTAGGATGCTAGTTCGGCTAGGAGAACCTCTGTATTAGAGAATATGTTAAGGGTAGCCAAACATCGCAATGTGATAATGAAATTGTACATAACATGAAACGTTTAATGTTTAATTTTTTGTTTTAATAAATACGGCCGCGGGAGGGTCACTCCCTCCCACATCCAAAAACTTTCAAGAACTGTTTCCGGTTTCCCTCCTTTTTTGGGATTGTGTTGAGAGGGGGTGGCGGGTATCTCAGCCATATTGAGGTTTCGGATCTCACTAGTCTAAGTCAAGTTACTTTTGTTATAAAACCACGTTTCCTTGTAAAGTTACAGGTGATTTTGCATTCCAGTGATTAACCATTGTCAAAAATACAGAAATTACGCTCAAAGAACTACACGGTATTTAACATATTTTCAAGAGGAGGAAGAAGAATGTGCCAACTGAGAGGGCCCTATGTGAGTATATCAGACAACTGGAGACAACACATTTATAGGTATAAACACACATACTTTTTTGGTTCGAAGCTGGTACATGGTTTAGGCATCACAGGTTACAAGAGGACATGGATAACATGATCTATCCTACCAGCGTCGGTTCCTTCGCTATGGCGGAGGAGCGTCACCCCCGCACCCCCCCAAAAAAAGTCAGGAAAGTGAAAAAACTAACACTCATGTTGTTTTATTTCTCCTTTCCTGTTGAGTCTTGGGGGCACGTCCTGGGGGTTGATGACACTGAGGGGAGTGGTAGTGCATTCCGTTCACTGTGCATGATGGTTTGGCTTGCTATCTCATCAGCTGCATTGCTGGGGTTGGAGAGAGCAGGCACAGACTCCCAGTCTACCCTGGAGTACCAATCGATGGTGCCCCGGCCAATGCTGAAGCTGCTATCATGTGAGAGCGTTATAAAACAATGGGGGAACCCGCAAATCCACTGGACCCGGGTCAGGTATAGTACAAAAATAATGGTCACCGTGGAAATTAGTTTTACAAAGAAATCAAAACATCACCTTAATACGATCTATTCAGATTCATAATACGCTTGTATTCATATTCAGATGACAGCACTATTATCAGTACATTTCTAAAGAGGTGAGAGCAGCTATAGGATTGGTCGCAGGGAATTCTGGAAGCCTGTGCCTGTCTGAAGCAGCGGAGCAGAGGAGTGCAATGTGGGACACGGCCGGCTGAAGGTAAGTATAAATAAAATTATTTTGCCCTCCCTTTGTAACCCCTATGACGTCTCCTCACCTCCCCCCACCACTCGTCCCAAATATGGGCTGATACTGTACCCTACCATCCATTTTTAGGTCTCGCCTACACAGCGTGCATGCGCTACATAGGAGAACTTTAGTAATCGATTCAGTTTTGGCCCCAAAAAACGTGCACGCGTTGCATCGCTTTCAATGGCAGCGCATGTACGTTTGGCGATTCCCTTGCGGGAGCGAGCTTTGAAACCATCTGTCTGTAATTAACAGATGGTTTCAAAGTTTGCTCCCGCAAGGGAAACAGGTGCAGGCCCCCTCCTCTCTCCCCTCCCCCTGCTGCCAGCGTGAGGCGCGCGCTTGTTTACTTTCTATTCGATCTCTAGTAGTCACACCCAACCACCCCATCCACATGTTTACAAGGCATTTTGTTCCACTGACTTGTGATGCGCTTGGTATCCTGGCTTTGTTGCTTGGTGACTTATTGCATCCCATTATGTCCAAGTTCCTCATTACTGTTCACTGTCCGTGAATGCTTTGTCCTCTTAAATCCTTAATCTGCAATGATTTATGGATTGTATGCCCTTCATAAACATGTGGGCGAGTGCAAACAGGCTGGCTGACCTTCCACTCAATGGAAACAGATTGCAGGTGCACTGCCTGCTCACTTGAGCCCTTCCTATAGCCACCAGACCTCAGGCGTGCTGCTTGCACACTTGAACCCTTCCTATAGCCGCCTGACCTAAGGCACGCTGCTTGCACACTTGAACCCTTCATATAGCCGTCTGACCCCAGGCGTGGTGCTTGCCCACTTTAACCCTTCCTATAGCCACCTGACCTCAGGCATGCTGCTTGCACACTTGAACCCTTCCTATAGCCGCCTGACCTAAGGCGCGCTGCCTGCACACTTGAACCCTTCCTATAGCCGCCTGACCTCAGTCACTCTTTCCTGTTACCCACGTTGCACCCACGGCCCATTGAAGGATGGCCCCTCATGGTGCCCAGTCATACTAACCCATAGTTCATATGCTGCCATTGCCCATTGATTACCTCAAACAGGGTCCACTGTGGCTACCTCATGCTGTTCCAGAGATTCTGGACGTCGCCAGCAGGGCTTTAAGAGTGCCGGGTCTTACTGGCGCTAAGCACTGTCAGTGCTAAAAAGCAGGTGCCTATTGGGCTCTCCATTTATGCACTCACCCTCTGGATGAAAAAAAAATCTTTTAGCAGTTCCACCCTTCAATGCCTTTGACGTAACTTCAAATAGACTTGATATAGTTCTTATACAGTCCCACCATTTCAGAACTGAAGCTTTTCCAATGTGCTCTACTATGAAGCCATCATGGTTGTTGCTGCACAAATTGCGGCAGGTGCAACTCAATTCGCTTACATATCAGTTATTTTGCAGCCGAATAAATGTCCTGGTATACTGGAGGTTTCCTGGCACCTGTTTCATAGATTTTGCTGTTCTTCAGAGGAGAATATTCCTTTTATTTGGGGGTGCTTAAGCCTTACCTGTGACAGCGGTTACATGGAAAGTGATGCGTGCCTTCTGCTGGTTACCTATATGCGCCAACTTCCTGCACAACAGGAGGCCTTCCAAAGCTACTCCCAGGGTGTGGTTCGCACTTTCACAAGTCTCACAAGACAACGACACCTAACTCATCAGGGTCTGTTATCATTTCAGGTTGGCCCACTTTCAATACGTAGAATGTGCCATGCCCACTCTGGAAGGGAATTGCACCTAACACGCCAATTACTCCATGCATACTACTCTTCTGCGATGTCATTGTTTTCAATGTATCAGTCCTGACGTTGTGTCTACCCTCCCTTATATGGGTGCTGGCTTATCCTGTATTTTTCTTGACTGTGATATTATTGATGTTATGTGTCTCCGAGCAATTGTAAAGCGAACTTTCTATAGAAATAGAGACGCTTCCTACATAAGCCTCATGAAAGAACACACTTTTACCACACACCACATGGTGTAGCGTGATACCACGTGAACAAGGGCTTCAGCTCCCCACATAAGGTACTAAGTGCTCTGTCAACACCATAATACAATACTGTTTATTGTTTTTTTTAAAATCTTTTTTTCATTTGTACTACACCATTTTATTAATGCACATTGATCACTGCTTCGTTGGACAGTTTTAACACCTTTATTCCCTTGAACACCATGTTTTATATTAAATGTTTAACCAATCAAAAGAACTTTAATTGGCACATGGGCCATAAAAGCACATACAACGTTATTAACATATAAAACCAATATATACAAAAGTAATCACTCAATAGCACTTAAAATTAATGATAACTGGACGCAGACATTCATATGTTGGTAACAATGGGAAAAAAATAAGGTACTGCCCAAAAATGTAAAAATTTCCAAGATCAGGGTAGGAGAACTCAATTTGTATGACTTATGGCTAAAAATGTAAAACAGTTGTGTACTGATAGCACTGCTTGTCCTTTAAAAAAACCAAGCATTGGCATAGCCAAAAGGTCTCGCCTTTGGGACCTTATAAGTGTTTAGTTATTCAGCACAATATCCTTGGTGCAACAACATCAAGTGTTGCATGGCTAAACACTTATAAGGCCCCATTGGCGAGACCTATAGGCTATGCCAATGTTTGTTTTAATAGGAATCACGGGCACAGCTTGCTCACTAAGATTGGAGTGGGGGTGAGGGGGACTTTCAGATTTCCCAACAATCACTCTGGCATGAAATGTTAAAGTACATTACAGACAGGAAAGGTGCATGAGCGGGGCTCTAGGGGCAGTGGAAAGGGAGAAAAGTACTGATAGGTGGGGTACTAGGTGAGAGAAAACACAATATTTGGTCAAATAACCAACACTTTTGAAGAGTTTCAAAACACGGAGGAAGAGAGTCTGTGTGTTTTTGTCTGAGTATGTAAACTTCCTTGTGAAATTCGACAGACTCCTCACCTTACCCAACTGAAAGCAACTATACCCAACTAATTACCTAAAAATGCATTCATTCGAGTGGGGCTAACACCCCAAACACCTCCCCCCAAAGCTACGCCCCTGATGGGAACCTCTGCCAGAAGCAGTGGTCTTCGCAACACATGAAAAAAGATTTACCTTTATTTGTCCTAATTCAAAGTGTACTGGCTATCAAATGTTTTTAGAGCTGCAGTGCATTTCCTTGTAACTCCTGAAAATTTCCATAAGTGGATTCATTGACACCAGCTCCCACCTATCACAGAATACATGGAAGTACATCTTTGTTCGTTAACAACACATGCCATTGCGGGTGGGGTGCGATTACATGGAGAGAGTGTATTTTAAATATGTACAAGCAATTTTTCACAAGGAAAAAAAGCAAATTATAGAAGAGGGTAACCTGCTGTACTTTCACTGGGCCTCCTAAGGAAGAAGGTGCTGGCTTGTTTATCTTTTTATACTTTTCCACAGGGCTCTTTTGTGCCTATGTTCGCCTCACAATTTTGGAAATTAACTGTAAGAAAAACTGAGGCAAATCACTATTTGAAACAAGTCTCACACTCTTGCGTCGACCACAGCAGGTGCAAACTGGGGTATGGCACGCTCCGATTGGTGTATTGAAGTAAGGGTGTGTTGGTATTTTGCATTACAAACAGGGACAGCGGCCTCCTTTTTTCAGAGACAAAAATGCAATGTGAACAAGGACTGTAGAATAAACTAATTTTCTACATTTTCCACCTATGATTCAGCTAATTTGACCAGATGTTTTAACATTTTACTATTGAAATCAGAAGGGGCACACAGCAGTGAGAAGCATAACAGAGCCTTTCTGACGACAAGCCTTTTAAACTTTCAATTGTTATTCATTTGTGGAGTTTGCCATCAAAGCATATGTTTGTTGCCCAAAACCTAGAACAGGTTCTCCTCGAATCGTGAATCACTGGAGTGTGCATTAGGAAGTTTTTTTTCTCCGTTTTGCTGATTTTACTTTTGTTTGCACTGTTACAAACTCACTTTTGGGCGGTTCTATTACTTGTGCAGACGTTTGCAGATCACTCTTTTCTTGACAGTCAATGATGCGGCTGATCCCTGGGGAGTTAAAAGTAGTGATAGAGAGCCAATTAGGTTTTATGTTTCTTTGGATGAAAATTGTTGACGAAACGTTCCTTGGTTTTGCATTAAAACAAGTGGTAGCAAATATATTGTCACTCAAAACCCACAACTTACACATTACTAAGTGACTTTTTGCATAATTTCCACCCAGTACTTGGAGGCAGGATGCTTACAGCATAGTCACGAAGGGTTTGTTGATGCGGTTCATTTAATAGCCCATGGGACAGATTGTGACATTAGCTCCCTTCGTCCTGTGAAAAGTGGCCAGTATCAAGAGAGCTGAATACAACATGCGGCGCCCCAGTCCGTGGAAATCAGCTGTGGTGCGGCGTTTGTCACAAGCATCAACTGGATGCCAGGGTGGCCTCGACCATCTGATGAGTGCAGGGGTCTTCAGGAAGCGATGCGCTCACCTGAGAACTTGAAGCAGCCAGGGGTCAGTCAGTCCTGGAGGTAGGGTCGGAACGGCTCCCTACTTTTGTCGGGCGGCTGGTGCTAATAGACTGGGGTAGTTGACACAAATTTAGCACAGCCCTGCATGTTGGTGAGCAGCCCTGCAGCTTCGGGGTGCATCCACCGTACTGTGGTACTGGTAGCCAGTGCTCGAGAATCCTACGGTACTGAGGGATGACACTAAGCAGGCAGGTGCCGTTAGATCAGACCTAGAAATAATTGCAGCAGACATGGAGCCTCACCTGCAGGTTGGAACAGCTCCAGCAGAAAACCCCCTGCGGAACAGTTGGCACTTAGACAGAGAGAGAGACTCGGTTCAACACAAGGTTAATGAGTGGAGGAAAACGGCAATCGCCCCTTGTGAAGTAGGGTTTAAAGTTCCGCAAAATACTGTGGGATCATTCATGGGATTCAGCATGTTGAGTCACAGGGAGTTTTTTTTTTTCCAAAACACAAATACTCGCGATTAGACGAGTCTATCCATCCGAGCAGCACGTGTGGGAGACAATCAGCACAACAAAAGGAGACAGTTTGATATCAAACAGGAAAGCTCTTGATTGAAACCCCGTTCACAGCTTGGGGTTTCCTACCCCCGGCCCCGGAGAAAGAATGAGTCGCCGCAGCGACTAACCGGAGCCGGCCGGGGGGTCCATGGCCGGCAGTGCCTCAGCCTCTTCATTGGAGGGCGGGGGAAGCCTCTTCTCCGGCAGGTTGACGGCCGAAAAGTACACTTGCTTTTCCTTCCAACGACCAAACTTCATGACCTTGTAGCCGCGCCAGCCGCACATCACCAGATAGAACCTGGGAAGCAGCAGAGCGGCTAAGTACAGAGCAAAGAGGGTTGCTTTGCCGCCGTCTAAGAGTGGTGCTTCATCCAGGTGCTGGTAAACTGGACTCTCGACTTTGCCGTACGCGTAAAATGCATTGATGATGTTCCACCTCCAGTTCACATTCTCCGTGAAGCGCAGGCAGGGCGGAGTGCGCATGAACGGGCTGCAGATGCTGAAGAAACCGATAAATACATCCAGGGTCAGGAAAGTGATGTAGGGCAGCCATAGCGATGGGATGTTCTTGGAAACCGCAAAAAAAGCACCCACGATCGACAGCATCACTAGCACACCACACAGATAGGCCACCAGCGCCACTTTAAATGACCCGTTATCGCCATAAACCAGGTCTGGACCATAAGACCTAAATGTAGAAAATATGAGTCTGTATACGATGATTTGTAGTATTCCTAAAGCCACGAACAAATCACCGAAGCTGCGCCTCGGGAACGGATCGGGAAGCCTTATCCAGCCGTCTCTCATCTCAGCTACAGATGAATGTGTCGAGACACGTCCGTCGCTGCCGAGAGTCGGTGACACTCTGCTGCTGTCAGTGTCTGAGTGTCACAAAGGCCGACAGGTTAAACGTCAGGCACTGTGTGATTGGCAGCCTCTAAGCACCGCCGCGGGAGTCCACGCCCGGGTGCCACTGTTACAGTACAGATCGGCGCGCGCCCCACGTTCCAACAGTGTTGTCACGCGCGCACACGCACAGGTTCGGAAAGTCCCTCTGCCACAGTCCTAGGAAAACATAGCATTGGGAGAGAGGGGTGGGGGAGAGTGAGCAGACCATGAAACCAATAGAGTGTGAAAAAGGCTGCTTTAATGGAACAGGTGCACATTTACAAATAACACAAAACCTCGGCAACAGCCTAACAATCTAAAACCATACCAACTTTGTTTGTATATTTTCAAATCCCCAAACCCCGCCCCCACCCCTCACCCTCCATCACACCCGCCCCCACCCGTACATACCCAAACACATAATAAACCATACCAAAACCCCAACAACATTATAACATCACATTACCCAAATCATAATTCCAAACCCCAATTACAAACCAAACTGATCCAGATCCCCCAACCCATATCTCCGAACACCACCTCAACCTGTACAAAATTCCCCCAACAAAATCCAACTTCACAACTAACGGGTCCAATCCTGGCCCAAAAACTGACAATTCCAGAATAAACCGCCACGCACCTGTCCCAAGCGACAAAATTAACACAGCAAAAAACCCCTATGTCCACCTGTTACAACCAGCCGCCAAATAAATAATAAATGAAAAAGAAAAGCAGAAAAATTAAGAGCCCAGAAAATAAGGGAGGGAGGGAGGGAGGGACAAAAACTAGCTGAGGAAACAACCGGCCACCAGGTCACCTAAGCCCAAAATGGTGCCCGGGAAAAGGAGCCCCGCCCATTTATAGGCTGGGCTCCGAATACAACCAAAAATAGCCCAAAAGAAGCCCAAATGGAAGCTGCTAGAAGAATGACCCCACCCAGATCTCCCAAACCGCCCGGGGGAGGAGCCCTCCCAGGGGTCGGCTGCCCTCCCCCAAGCCCCCCTTGGGAGAGAGGGGTGGGGGAGAGTGAGCAGACCATGAAACCAATAGAGTGTGAAAAAGGCCGCTTTAATGGAACAGGTGCACATTTACAAATAACACAAAACCTCGGCAACAGCCTAACAATCTAAAACCATACCAACTTTGTTTGTATATTTTCAAATCCCCAAACCCCGCCCCCACCCCTCACCCTCCATCACACCCGCCCCCACCCATACATACCCAAACACATAATAAACCATACCAAAACCCCAACAACATTATAACATCACATTACCCAAATCATAATTCCAAACCCCAATTACAAACCAAACTGATCCAGATCCCCCAACCCATATCTCCGAACACCACCTCAACCTGTACAAAATTCCCTCAACAAAATCCAACTTCACAACTAACGGGTTCAATCCTGGCCCAAAAACGGACAATTCCAGAATAAACCGCCACCCAGAAAGCAGTGGGGAGAAAGACCGAGAGGGGAAAGATCCCCACCTTTCTGCCCCCCAACCAGAAACCAGAAAGCGGGGGAAAACCCAGGGGGGGGGGAGGGAGAAAAGGAAAAAACAGCAGAAACACTAACCAACGCACTATTCACCTAAAAAATGCTGAACCGTCAAACAACGAGACAAAACCTCGCTCAACTCAAGGAGGTACAAATCCATCCCCATCCTGGACAAATGAACACCATCGCCTTTAAAAAATTCCACCGCATCGTACTTAATATCGCTGTGCACAATACGCCCGAAACCCAGGTCCCTACAAAACCTAGAAACTTCCATATTAAGTTTCCTACGGGATTTATCGATTGCCTTCGGCTTCACAGCATTCCTCCAGACCCTCCTGGGAACCAACTCGGTCCATAAAACATGACACCCTGACCATTGCTTGTGTAGCAAAGAAAGATCTTTCTTCATCGCCCGAAGGAGAACCACGCCCTTCACCAAACCCAAATCGTTCTCACCCAAATGGAGAACCAGCACATCTGGACAAACCCCACCTACCATCCAGGAATTGAGGGCAGGGATCAATTCTTTCCACAACATACCACCTTTACCCTTCCAAACAATGTTAAATAAGCGGTCATTAAATCCTAAGATTGCTCCAAAATAACTCTGGCGAGCTTGAACTTGCGCCCGTTTAATGAACGAATGGCCCACGATCCACACGGTTAGAAATTCAGTGCGAGGACCAGCCACGAAACCTGAAAAAGAAAACAGTATCAGACAGGCAAAACAGAAGAAGACGCAAGCGCTCCACTAGATTCGCTTCTGACATAGCGCTGAAAGCAGTTTGAAGTGCAGCGCCCCAAGCCCATGATATCTTCCCTCGACCAACCCCTGTTAAAAGCCTCAGTGGCCGCCCCAATCCTAAATGAGTGCGTACCATACAGAGAATCATCTAGGCCAAGATGACGCAGCGCTTTTCACAGTACCATGCGCAATTGATAGTTGCACACCAAGGAACCATTCATATGACGAAATACCGGATGTTCCAAAACCCCACCCGACAGCTCCCTCCAGCAATGAGCCCACCGTAACGGGCACGTCTCCGGAGGGGAAACTGCCTCCAACCAAACCCCTTTGCCGGAACTCTTCTGATCCGTCTTCGAATGAGAGAGCCAAACATGGACTCCCCTAACCGACAACTGAACCTCCCCCCACAAGAGACCTCGCAAAACTTTATTTCCCAACAGCTCAGACACCCGGAACGCACCAAAAAACATCCACACCATCAATGTGGCAAAAAGACAAGCTTCCACTCAATCTGTACATACAACCGGCAACACAGAAATAACATTAAACAGTTTCTGCCGGGATAAAGGGGACCGAAGGGCCCGAACACAGCCCCGCTCCCGGGACCACCCTTCTAACATTCTCCTACCCAACTCCCCAGCCGACGGAGCATAGCCCCATAACAACTTTCCCATGAAGGAAACACCTGCCAGCTTGCCAGCAATGGTAACTCTGGTCAAACCCTTGTCCATGAGACGCAAAATGAACTGAACCACATCTTCAGACCTCTGCCAAGAAATCTCTCTCTTACAAGCTCCCGACGCCAAAAACTCGTTCCAGGCCAACTCATACGCCAATTTAGTGGAAGGAGCCAGGGAACCTAAAACCAATTGAACAACCCTGTGTTGCCTACCGTCCACAGATGCTCTGGCATGGGAGTCGGCTCCTCGTCTGCCTCCAAAGCAAGCCCACGGAATCTCTCCCACTGTGAACGAGACAAAGCATCCGCAATGCCATTGTCCACTCCAGGAACATGTAGGGCCCGAAAGCAAATATCAAATTTCATACATCCTAGCACAAACACTCGAAGGAGTTTTAGGATTTGTGGGTCCTTAGCAGACTGTTTATTGATCACTTGCACCACAGCCATATTGTCAATTCGAAAAAGCACCTTTTTGTGGGCCAAATCCCGACCCCACAATGTAACAGCCACCACAACAGGGAACAATTCCAAGAAGGCAATGCTCCTGCCTCCATTCTTCCAAGGCTCCGGCCATTGTTGAGCACACAATTTTCCCTGCCAGTATAAGCCAAAACCCTCACTGCCGGTTGCGTCAGAAAAAATTTGCACATCCCACCACCAGTCCACCTCTCGACCTAAAGGCACACCATTGAAAGAATGTAAAAAAGTGATCCACATACGCAGATCCTCCTTGACCCCCGCTGACAGACGCACTCGATGATGTGGCAAGTAATGACCAGACAGAGCTCTACCCAACCTCCTACAGAAAGTCCTGCCCGCCCTGACCACCCTATATGCAAAGTTAAGGTGACCCAGCAAAACTTGAATCTCCCTCACCAAAACCTTTTCTTTACACAACATTGCACCCACCAAATCCAGCATTTTCTGTTTCTTTTCAATAGGGAGACGAGCCTGCATCAACTGCGAGTCAAGTTCAATTCCTAAAAAAGACATGGTCGCGCAAGGACCCATGGTCTTTTCAGGAGCCAGTGGTACACCCAAATGATTCATCAGTGACTGAAACGTTGTCAGAGCATTTTGGCAGTCCAACGAATCCGCTGCACCCACAAAAAAGAAGTCATCCAAGTAGTGCGTGACCAACTCATGTCCACTTCGTTGAATAAAGAACCATTGCAGAAACGTACTGAAGGTTTCAAACAATGCACCTGACATAGAGCAACCCATTGGCAGTGCCTTGTCCACGTACCATTTACCAAGGAAATGGATACCCAGAAGACTCCAGTCCTCAGGATGGACTGGAAGCAGTCAAAATGCAGATTTAATATCACATTTTTCCATTAAAGCAGCCGGGCCTGCAGTGACCACCAGTTGAATAGCCACATCAACAGAAGAATAAGACACAGAGGCAGCGTCATTGTCAATAAAATCATTCACCGACTCACCCTCTGGCCAGGACAAATGTTGGATGAAACTGCCCAGGCTCCTTCTTGGGGACCACTCCAATAGGGGACACAATCAGATTCACCAAAGGCCAATCATCAAAAGGACCTGCCATCCTGCCCTCACACACTTCTTTATCCAACTTCGCTTGCACTATAGCAGGATGCTCGCTTGCCGCCTTCAAGTTCTTAGACCAACGTCTCAAACGAGGACCCTCGTAACCCAAACGAAAACCATATTGAAAACCAGATAACAAAAACGACCGCAGCTCCGCGGGCACGTAGTCCCGTAAAGCGGCAGCCAAATTAATGACATTAACCGGTGTACGAGCCTTTGGGCCCAGAACTGGCTGATGATTTCCCTCCCCTGGGAGCTGGGGATGGCTGTGGCGCAACATAAGCTCCTGACCCCTGCTGTGAACCCTGTGGACCTCCGGAAGGCCTAGGACCCCAACATCTTGACAAAGGGTGATTTTTCCTGCCACATTGGGAACATTCATGCCGGAACCTGCAGTATTCTCTATTACACACCCCTTTGTTGAAATCCCAACACGTGCCTGCACTTGACTGCGTGGTTGAACTGGCTCCCACCCCTCCCCGGGTGGGCCGCGCCTGAAAGGGGCGATAAACTAAAGGAAAACCACTAGCCGTAAAAATAGTTCTACCACTAGCAGACAAACCCATGGTATGCTGCCAAAGGTCAGTGTCCAACTCCCCCCATTTTGCCTCCGGGTCCCAAGCCATGCGCGCCCTAAACTCCTCGTCATATTGTGCCCATGCAAAATCAGTTCTGGTTATTTGCACTTTCCGAATAACATCCATATATTTAAATAAGGAAACACAGCGCTCAGGGAACTTCTCACAATAGACGCTGGCATATATTAAAAAGGCCGCCGTCCAGTTTTCAATATTTAACGGAACTTTAGGGCGCTTGGCCAACTCATATTCCTCTTCCTTAGAGCCTTCTTTGGCCCGAACCTCCCTGTGCAACAATTTCAGCAGTTCCACATACTCACCATTCCATATTCGTTCCTTAGTGCTGAGCATTAGATGAGCCCCCAAGGGCTTAGTAACCCCCATATATGGCAACTTTTTAATTTTCAGCTCTTTACTGTGCAAAACATTTTTAGAAGTGCCCAAACCAACTGTGGAAGTACCACTATCCACTTTAGAGCTTGTTCCTTTATCCTCATCGTTTGTACCCACACCTTGGTCTTTTACCATACGACCTTTGTACAATTTACCATCATTTTCACCAGAGACCAAGTCCACACCAATCCCAATAGACACCATTTTAGGTTGCACAGAATGTACCACATTCTCACCTGGGCGCAATAAAGGAGGCTGACTTGGCTCCATCCTCCATGCCGTACGAGAACCGGCATCCGCCCTCCGAGGAGCCCTCACCGAGGGGCCGAGCACTCGTGGCCTGGACGACTCTGCATGACTCCGCACCACCGGTGCCTGTAACACACTGTGAGAAATATCAGAATGCCCCCCCCCCCAGACACCACTTCCCGCACTTCGCCCTCCTCAGGGCTCTCCTTGTCATAGTCCAGAATTAATGACTCCTCTAACTGGGAAGGAGCAGGTATAACCACCGTACTCTGAACCTTTTCAACCGTTTGAGAACGACCACGGGCCTTACCAGCCCTCAAACTTGACCTTGGCGGGGAGGCCGACTGTACGCGCCGGTACCCTCCTCCGCTATTACCACTTACAACCTCTTGATCACCTGGAAAAAACAATGCAGAATCACGAAGAACATAAGGCACAAGAGAAGTCGTGCATGACCTGCTCTCATGAAAGGCGCTGGAATCCCTCGATGAGGCTGGTAAGGTCACGCTTGACCTGCTTAATCCGCCTATGTTGAATTCCCTCGTTGGGGCCATCGAGGTCGTGCTGAACCTGCGTGTGATGGCCATGGCGGGATCCCTCGATGGTATGGGACGTGCCGCGCAAGGCTCCACCCGCACTTCCCCTTGGCGTGACTGGGCTGCCTGCCGCCCTGCCAAGTCAGCTGCTCCCGGGCGAACTCCAGCCTGCAAAGAAAAAGGCCGGACTGATGTGCCGGGTCCCTTACTACATACAACACCCGGAACCGAGGACAAATCACCTACCATTCTACCAAAACCCTGACCAGTCTCCCGAAAAACCATTGAACCAACCGCGCCTTTCCTTTTTAAAGCAGCGCTTAGCCTAGGGGGAGAAGGGGAAGGACCACATACTGCTTCATCAGAACAAACATCTAACAAGGCCTGAATAAACTCCGAAGAAGGGCCCTGAACCGTGGGACCCTGAACCCCCGACTCCCCCAAGGCACCCAACGCTCTATCCCTCCTACCCACGTGCAAACCTGGAAACTGTAGCTCACCGGACACAGCAGGCAAAGAACCAACATTACCACATCCTTGCCGAAAAGCGGCGTCCCCGCGCCCCTCCCCCCATGAAGGCAAACCTCCCGAAGCTCCCAAAGAACGAAACCTCGCTACAGAGTGACCCACACCAAAAGAATCCCCCGCAGGAAACGACCCTTCCCCACGCCCGGCACCCTCCAAACCCCCCATCTGCGCCCACTCACCCTCACCCAAAGAACCACTGCAAACCGAAACTACTTCCCCCCTATTAGAAACAGTAGTGGAAAACAATAACGGGCTACCTTGACCCCCATCCGCCGCACCACTCACAACAAAACCAGACAAATCAGCAATGGCAGGACCAGTCGGCAAAGACAAATGCTGTGAGATAGGAGGAGTACACACAATGTCATTTGTAACCGCCACAGGCGCTGAAAATTCAATCTGCCGGATATCACTCTGAGGAGCGACCTATTCAGACACAATATGCACCTGACCGCCCTGTAACGGTCGCGGCGCCACTGCCTCGTGATCCAAAATGGCCTCCGCCCCTCCTCCGCTAGTGACGTCAGTAACCGCCACCGCGGAGGCCGAGGCAGTGCGGCGCGTGCAGCCACGCTGTCTAGAAGCACGACGGCCTTGCAAAACAGGAGCAGAGGCTGCCCTGTTGCGCATAACGACCATTGATACCTCACCCGACACCGTCTGAAATTCACCCACCAAACCCGCTCCACCCACAGAAAGACCCAGACCACTCAACGGGTCAGAGGACCCTGAGTCACTCCCACGGCGTGACCTCGCACCCGCTCTCCTAGTTCTAGAGCGGCCCCTTTCACTTACCCCGTCCTGCCGCCGACGTTTAGGGGAAAAATCTCTGCCACCGCAGCCGACACCCTCGCAGATGCCTCCCTCTGGGGACGTGGGGGCTCGGCCTGCACCCGGTCGCCTATCACCAGGTTCAAACGACCCGCCTCGCTGAGAAGACGGATAGCTTCAAGCACACGATAATCCTCACCAGCCATAATAACAAATAGAAAATCACTACAAAAAAGTAGAGACTAAGAACTACAAATAACTCTGACAAAAACTAGCTGAGGAAACAACCGGCCACCAGGTCACCTAAGCCCAAAATGGTGCCCGGGAAAAGGAGCCCCGCCCATTTATAGGCTGGGCTCCGAATACAACCAAAAATAGCCCAAAAGAAGCCCAAATGGAAGCTGCTAGAAGAATGACCCCACCCAGATCTCCCAAACCGTCCGGGGGAGGAGACCTCCCAGGGGTCGGCTGCCCTCCCCCAAGCCCCCCTTGCGCCTCGTTGCATCCAAAGGCCGACAAGTTAGTTGCAAGTTGACCAGAGCCAGAAAGACACTTGCTCTTCTCAATACAGAACTTGTTATTTCACTCTAATTGGTCAAAAAGAGGCTGTATTTTAAAATATTTTACGGGATTAAGGCACATTTTAAAATATTTTACGGGATTAAGGCACCCGCAGCTTTGCTAGAATGATCTATGTTTCGACGACTCACAGTTTTTACTCATAACTAAGCTTAGAGGTTGAATGTGCCCGCTGCAAAGCACATTTCATAACACACAGTGCACCGATTTCTATTTCAGAAAGGTAAATTAATGCCTTACTGCTTTTGACAGGGGTGCTTTTGTTACTTGTAGTCGAAGAAAGGGAGAGTTCTCACTTGTAAATTTTAGGCCAATTAACCATTAACTTTAATAAAAAGATTGAGACTCTCACCTTGTCTTTATTCAATAACCATAGATTCTGTTCCAACTAAAGTCTCAATAAAGTTTAGCTAAAGCCTGCCCGTTTACCAAAAATACGCCTTTTTTAACGTTTTCGGACAATAGAAGCACACAAAGTTATAGCATGATGTTAATGTAAATGGGCAGTACTAAAAAGCTACATTTCATAGAAACTAATCAAATTATTAATGTATTAAGTGCCTACATCCTTTGATTTCAATTGGCTAACAGTGCACCTAGTTTGTTGTAGAAAGAAAACCATGTGTTTTATTCATGAAAACAATAAGCTGGTTTTGCAAGTAATAAAATCCATATGTTTATGAAGGCCTAGCTAAGCGGCCTCGATTGTTGCAACATTAGGAACCTCCTTTCCCGGTGCAGCAAGTGGAACATTGTTTTGCTACATGAAGGCAGAGGACGTGTTTTGTAGCTCAATTTAAAAATATTTCTCAAATAGAATGAAACATGAACATGCCTGGCTCGCGCCCATCAAAAATAAACGTGCACTTCTTTTGGCACTGCTGCCAGGCATTTTATTAACGTGACAAAATGTGTCCTCGTTATGCTGGCTAAAGTAACCTAAGCTAAGCTAATATGTTGTGTATGAAAAGAACAGTTCAACACAGTTCACACGTTGTCATCCTTCTAGTATAGCACAGTGAGCTATTCACCAGCTGCATGCAAACTGCAGGGCATGGGTTTAGAATCATACACTTTTTTTCTTAATCTGATGTTATTCTAAGGTTGGTAAAGAGGGTTCCTTTGGTGGATGATATGGTTTTATTAATACAGAGGACTCCAACTACTGTTGTACTTTTCAAATCCTGACATTGTGTTTCTCCAAACCATGCACTCTTAATATATAATGCCTACCATTAAGGACGCTAAGGGACTCCTACACCCTATAAAGCTCATTGTGTTGTGTAACATTTCCTGTACATTTACTTACACACTTGCATAATGTGTGCATGTGCTGTAAAGTTCTTTGATACCCTACATTGGGATGAGGAGTGCTGTACGAAAATTAAAAAAAATACATTTGTGAGTGCTGTTTAAATCATTATTAGTGTAAATACTCATGCAAACTGATACATCTGAAATGCTTACAAGGCAGGTACATGTCTACCTTAAGGGGATGAACAAAGATTTTCTTAAGTACAGTGGCGGCTACTCCACTAAAAAAAAGAAACTGATAATGACAGAAGTTATGTCTGTTATAATTTTTTCCAGCCAGGTTGGGCGGGGCTGAGACTCCTGTGACTTCCAGGAGGAAGAGTGGTTGCTGCACTCCAAAGTGCACAGGACTGCATGGACGGCACTCTCGGGTTAGCCAAACAGTCCTGCGAACTTTGCATGTTCCCCACCAGGCTGCATTACAACCTGGTGGGGAACTTGCATACACTCCCATTCGAGTATGAGCGCTGAGCTGCCGTGCTGAGACCAATCACAAAGCTGCATTGCAGCGTTGTGATTGGCTTAGGGGCGGGAGACTGTGTCCTTCCTGGTTCCGGCGGAGAGGGAACGAGGGTCTACGTAGCGAGGAGGTATGTGTTTTTTAAAATTGTGCAATTACCACCCCTCACTCCACTCCAGTTCCCTGCCAGCCCAAATGCTTAGGTACTTGTGCCTTTGTTTCCCTCCATTACATTGGCATCTAGGGGTTTGGATCCTGATTGTTCCCTGCGATGTTGGTTCTAAATCAAAAGGAGTGGTGATGACCCGTTAAATGAGGCCATTGTATTGGGCTCGTCTGAAAGAGCGGGGTTAGATCTGCTCGTCAGGCATTAATCTTTATCTGGGGAATCGATTCCGTTGTTGTGTCATTTAGTAACTTTTTTTTGATATAATAAGGTAGATCTCCAGTACTATCTGGCACACAGGTATTATCACTTAATAAAAATGTTATAAGGGATCCTAAAACAGACATGCCACTACTATTGTAAATTGACGTACTTTATGTTTGACTTAATATAATGGTTAGTGCAATAATTGCATATTAGCACTTTATAGTAAAGTGATGCACTTTATTATCACCTTAATATGATGGTTAAGGCAATACATGTACATTAGAGCATTGAAATGTAATTTATGCATGAAATGTACCTGAGAAAATTTTGGTCTCACAGATTTAATTTTTTTGGGATATGTATATGGAAAAGTATGGCACGCACTATGGTATTTTTAAAATCTAAAATGTGTAATATTATCTTGTAATCATTGATGCTATGTGAATGGATCTTATCCGTTTGATAAGTTTTAACATTGTATATATCGGATAGTTTTTATAATATCTGTTGCGAATATGTCTTTGTAAAGGAATTTTTTAATGATTAATCTAGTTATTATGATTGCAATGTGAAGTTGTGATTGCAATGATTTTAAGTAATCAAGCAATAAAGATTCATTAATACATCTGAAAGTGAATATAAGAAAACCCCCCTCACTGTTTGCAGTTTGCTAATCTGAAAGGAAAGTAGCAATGTATGGGCGCTGCTGAATGTGTCCAATGTCGGCAAACTACACCAGGACTAATTCAGCATATTTCACAAAGGCCCACCCAGATGCCAGATCAAGCTCAATAAAAGCAGCCGGTTACTGGATCCCACTGACCATCCCTTATTTCGTGCAATTCTGTAGCACAGTCCAATTGTCCTGATATTTAGTGTTAATTCCTTGGATATTTTGCTTATATTTGCTGTGTATTAAAGTCCCTGAAAATCTGGGTGCAAAGCTATTTTTTGCTTTGGTACTGGGAATGCAATACTCCCAAACCTATGAATATTTATCCCAGTAAACATTGTCCACTTCCATCCTGGCTGGCAAAGATGTTCACTTTCCCTTTTTTGTAACTCATACTTTTCAAACAAAAGTTATCTTTGAAGCAAGTCAGCCTGGGAGTGTGCACAAACCAGTCAACTTCTTGTCTCAAAAATGTGGGTGACGTCAGGCATTTAAGATGGCGACCCAACTAAGTTTGATGGAGAATAAACACTTCTTTCGCGCTTGATATAGGTTTGAAAAGCAGGCAAGTCCACTATAGTATATGGAAGCATTTTGTTTGACAGGCAGGTGAAGCGAAGTGAAAAGCAGAAGATACCCGCCAAATGAGGTTGAGTTAACAGTATGTGCACAAGGCTTTGGGATAAATATCTACAGATTAGGGAATATATGTATTGGAAAAACATAGCTAGGAAACATCAATTACGTTACATAGGGGTGGAGAGTCGATGAACATGCTTATGTACATCAATTGAGGATTACACAAATAGTTTTGCACATTTTAAACACTAATACTTTCAGATTTTTTATGGCACAGTGAGAATACCTGATTTACCCAGAATCGCACCATGTCGAGCCAGGTACTGAGGCTGGGAATCTAACCTGAGATATCAGGTCTTAAAATCGGAAGTTCCAGCCTCTAGGTCACGGCAGGAAATGAGTCATTGCTTTTATTTTTACAAAATTTAAGTAAGGGACTTAAAATGAGAGTATTCATTTTTCTAAATGTGTGATTCTGGAGGGCTAAATGCATCTAAAATTAATACAGAGTAGTATGAATTCCCTTGAATTCATGGTCAACATGAGTTTTGTGTTTCTGTTTGCTTGCGCCACAATTCTCAGTACAGAAATCCGAATCGAGCAAATACTTAAAAATACAAACACTTCTCCCTTCTATCCCTCCACTATCCTTTTCCATCCAAATAACAGACTAACATATCCATTGCTCAAATCGATTTCATATTGTACTATACTAATTCACCACTAATCCTTTTTGGGTTCTGGAGAAGAGTATTACTTGCTTAAAAAGTGCTTCTACGCCTCACCAGTGCTCAAGCTAAAGGTCTTTGTTATGCGGAGTGAATAGCCCACTCACTCGGGTCACAACGCCAAAGAAATCTTCAACATTGTTCAAAGCTTTCTCTCCCCCAAAGTGGAGTCCATTACTTATAGCCCTTTGCTCGTCTGGTGTGAAGAACTCTCTAGCTTCTTTATCAACGAGATTTGTGCACTCTAATCTAATTTTGATGTTGGTAATAGCCAGCCTCCGGTGAGCAATCTGCTTGACTAGTCGCCTCCCGCCACTTCGGCTACTCTGTTAGCCGTCAATTCCATATCTAGGCAGGACTCCTTAGCAGCCCTCAACTCACTTAAATCTGCCTCGCCAGCTGACACTTCCCCGGCTAAATTACTAGCCAGGCCCGCTGAGGTGATCAATCCAGAGTTGAACATGCTGATCAACCTATCCCTTTGATGCAGCCACTGTACCTAGAAGCCGTTTTCATTTCGTCCTCGCCATTGCCAGGCGTGACGCTGAACCCCTCATCACTACGTAGATCCTTGCGTCTAGGGTGGCTTTCATTTTGAAAACCAGACCATCCTCTAACCATTTTAACTAGCCACAGTGCAGTGCTCTTCGCCCCTAAAGTACGGTGGCATCTCGATATTAGTTGACTAAACATCGGAACGTCCTATCAAATCATTTGTTTTGCCCAAAGCGCCACATACTTCAAAACCAGAACCTAACTGCCTCAATAAACGGTGTCTATTTATCAACTGAGGGCCCCCTTTCTTCTTTCCTGTTATCATCAGCCTTTGCTTTATTTGAATTAATACCCAAAGTCTATGGCAGACATTTACTCCATTTGGAGTCTTGAATCATCCAATCATGAACATTGACCATCGGAAAGATATATCCACCTGTTGATCAGTGCAATAAGACGGTGACCTGAAAAAGGCGATAACGCCGAAACGTGTGTAGTCTTTTCTACCGCCTTGCCTCCATCAACTTGTCTAAGTTTTGGTTGTACTGTTCTTTATGAATTGTTACTTGCTGTATATATATATATATATATATATTGTCCGAATATTTGATCATACTATATATCATATGTTTATTCACATAGAATAGCAAAATCAAAAGAAAATAGTGAAAAAATATATTCATCAAATAAAAGAATACAAGTCTCTTTGAACGTTTGGCTATCTAGTTTTGGTTGCATGTCTCAAATCATGCTGCGTATGGAGTGACATACTGTATATTCTTTAGACCTGTTACTGTCTTTGTCAGTAATGTAACTGACTCAGCTATATAATCTTACCTATAAAGCCACTGTACCTCCAGCCTGGAAACAAGCAAAAATCTTCCTCAGCTGAAATAAAATTCCCTCCAGCTATCACCCTATTTCACTCCTTTCTGCTGTGGTGAAAGTGTGCAAAAAGCTGGTTAATAAACAGCTGTTGGAATATGTACAGCAACATGGTCTTCTCCACCCGGCACAATTGATTTCAGAGCCTCCTACAGCACTGAGTCTGCTCTGGTCGAAATCTCTGAGGCCATCCGGAAAACACTAGACTCAGAAGGCAAGGCTGCTCTGATTCTGTTAGACCTGTCGGCTGCATTCGACACCGTGCCGCATACCCCTCTCCTGGCCTGTCTCCAGGAAATTGGAGTTTCAGGGTCGGCTTGGCGCTGGCTGAAATCCTATCTTGCGGACAAAACGCAGCAAACCTGGATCCCTCCATATTCAGCCTCCCCCAGAACCTGAAGACAGGTGTGCCGCAAGGGTCTATATTGAGCCCGCTGCTCTTCAACATTTACTTGTCACCCTTATGCAGATGGCTGAAGATCTCAGTGACATAGTCATCGCATATGCAGACAACACCCAGCTCCTTTTCACATGGAATAAAAATGACTTCTTCACCTCCCAAGTTAAATCTTGACTGTTAGCTGTCTTTCGTTGACTCTCTTCTGCCCAGTTAAAACGTAACGAGGAAAAAAACAGAGATTCTTCTCTACGGGAACTTCCTCCTGCAGTCTGGAACTCGTTCTGGCTTGAAGAATCCCCCATGCTTATTTCCGAGGGCCAACCCATGAAGAACATTTGGATCTGGTTTGATGAGAAATTGAGCTTCATCTCTCAGATTAAGAAGTTAACGGGTCTGTGCTTTGACACCTTGAAATCCCTAAAAACGTTCCTTGCACTTCTCCCCATCCCAGCAAGGGAAACTGTCACCCGTGCACTGATATCTTCGTGCCTTGATTATGCCAATGCCTTATATGCTGGTATGCCCGGCTATATTCTGAACAAACTCTAGGTAGTGAAGAATGCCAGAGCCAGAACTCTTCTTAACACTCCTACAAAGAGCAGCCTCAGATAACACCTACATAATCTGCACTGGCTGCCGGTGAAAGAGAGGGTGAAGTTTAAATCCTTGGTCCTGGCACATGCAGCTCTCTATAGGCTTGGCCCTGCATACTTGAGAAAACGTTTCAGGTTCTATGTCCCTTCCAGGCAGCTAAGCCCAGCCTCGATGCTTTTGGCCCATGTCTCTATGTTTTGCCTAAACAGGGTGGGCAGCTTACAGGGTGGTTGTGGCCTGGAACCAACTCCCTCTGGACATCCGCAGAGTCCAGGATCCTATGCTCTTTAGGAAAGGGCTTTAGACCTTCCTTTTTATCTAGTTTACTAAGTTTTCCTCTGCTTCTTTCTCCTCTGGGTTTTGCTGGGACACTCGTTGTGTAGCAGTGCGCGCTACAAATCCCATAAATATAGTAAGCGCCATATGAATACAATTACAATACAGTACTTCCATATGTGAGATCATACAGTATCAAGCACAAACTCCAGTTTTCCTGACTCTGAATCCCATCATACATGTCAACATTTGGGAACAAATTTGAGGGAGTGTTAGAGAAAAACATGGGGGGAATACATTTTACCATTGTAAGAAAATGAATTATTAGTTTGGGGGGACGGTAGTCCACTACAAGTAATAAATGGGAACCATTTAGATCTTGACGGGACTACCACCATCCCGCGGCGGCAACGGTTCCAAGTACTCCGTCGAGCTGATGGTGTTTGGACCTCTGTATTTAGATGTGGCATCAATAGACTGTGTCCTGCCACATTGGCAGTCTTCTCTGCTGGCAAACAGTACTCCTTCATTATTATGCCGGCAGGTTTGCGCTGAGCCAATTTAGATGTACCTATTGTGCTGGCAGTGTCCTGGCGGCAAAGTCCTGATGGAGTGAGGCCCGCCTGGTGTTGTTGACAGGTAAGTATTACTAATTAATGCCTCACTACAGATATTTGTTGTAAATGTGTCAAAATGTGTATGTAGGTAATGTGCAATGCCCTTTTTGAACAATAGCATAGTACACCAACAACATACACACTATTGAATGTTCACCCGCAGGCACCACAAGCATAACACTAACAACCACCACCACCAAATAAATATTTTTTGAGTGTCAATACAGGGGTTTACATTTTACCACAATAAGTTATAAGATGAACACATGCATGACACATAAAAAAAATTGCATGTAGGAGCAATGTGGAAATTCCTGAGGCTAAAGCAAATGTTAACGCACAATTCATAGGAAGTCAAGTGAAAAAAATGTACCTTTGATTTGGTCGACAACGGAGTGGATTGGCATCGTGGTGAAGTTGTAGCATCAAAGGATGGACCTGGACAATGGGGTTCAAGATGGAAACTTAAGCCGGAGCCAGGAAAAAAGGATATGTTCTTACCTTATTTCCTTCAATTCCATCAACTCAAAGAAGGAGGTATCCCCGCCACATTTTTCCAGACGGAAAGGCACATTGTGATGAGCTAGTTTTTAATCCTAGCTGCATTCCCTCTGACATCTGCTTCTGTCTATGACGCTGTTGAAGTGGGAGAGCAATCCTCGCGAAGTCTGTGGCACTTGGATGGTCTTTTGTCTATGGACTCACCAATATCTAAATAGAGCAGGTGGACCGCCAAGTAGGTGGGCTGAAAAACCATTTGAAAAAGCGACAGCTGGACCAAATCCACCAACATCTAAATCAGGCCCAACGCCACTAACTTGTTTGATCCACTTAAAGGTTTGAGCAATTTAAACCTGAGCTCCAGCAGTGATAGCTGTGGCATAGACTAGACATTCTTAACTTAAGGAAAATGTGTAAAGAATTTAAAAGTACCAACACAGTTACAAAATCACAAACACAGCACAATAAAGTCCTAATTCAATCTTTAAAAATAGAACAAATGTAACCAGGGGAATAACACCAAAAGAACAAGAATCCAATAAGGGGAACCAAGGAAATGATTTTTCAAAGATTTAGGTAAAAATAGCACTAGAAAGTTAAAAGCGTCAATGGTAGTCAATTGTCGCGATGGAGTGTGGGTTGGATATAAAAAGTAGAGGCCCTGGAATTGGGAAGTTAAAAAAAAAACAACTTGAAGTCTAAATCTTAAAAGGAACTTTGGGGCATATTATCAAGGGATTTATCTCTGCTTTTTTGGCTTTAAAAGCCAAGAAAGCGGAGATAAAATTATCTCCCTATCAGCAACAGGGTGCTAACACGCAAATTTTCATGTTAGCACCCTTTTTCTTTACGCTTACCCTTGCATCTCTAATGAGATGCAAAGGGGGTGTTCCAGTGAAAAATGATAGGAGAAATGTTGTTAAGCGACATTTCTCCTATTATCAAGGATATCGCTAACCCTGTTAGTGATAAAAAAAAGCAGAGCTAACCGCAGTTAACGCTGCTTTTTTTACACCTGGTATTTTCCTGACTTGGCCATGATATCCTATGGAAGGTGGATATCATTTAAATGTAAATGTAAATGTATAGGCATTTATATAGCGCACTACTTACCCGGAGGGTCCCAAGGCGCTTCGACCGCTGCGAAACCCTTCCTGGCTTCCCTGAGAGATGGTCCCTCGCTAAGTTTGTGAGCCCCTATCATCAAGCTAACGCCAACCTTCGAGAGGTTATCGTTGGTTTTCCAGCGATAATCTCTCATTTGGCAGTTAGCGTGAGGATTTTTATCACTTCTGATATAAACGTTGCTAATAGCAAGTTATCTCAGCGTTAATTTCCGGCGATGCTTAGCGATAAAAAAATCGTTGCAAAGCCTCGTTAGCGATAAATATCGCTACTCGTTAGTAATATGCCCCTTTGTCTTTTTTTCCGAGGAAAATCTCTTCTCCGCACTGAACAAACTTAAAATTCTATCTGATATTCTGGAACTACCAGTAGGATAATTTTTGCTTTCGATCCCCTTGATGTTCTGGATTAAGAGTTTTGAAAACTTACCCAAAATACTTCTGGTGCCCAAACAATCACAGGATTACACTTTTAAGGCAGCAAGGACATCAGGTAGAGCACAGAAAGACTCTCAGTGTGTCATGCAGTGGGCAACAACAAAGTCCAGTCCAGCCCAGGTCCAGTTGACAGCTGGGATTTTTCCGAGGAATGTCCTTTTCGGCATTTTTATGTTCCTGGAACAACCAATGGGATCAGCCTTACAATGCTTGTAGATATTTCTGTCCTTAGATATTAACTGGAAGCGGTCCACCCTCCTTACGTACTTCTCACAGGTTGCAGATGCCAAGTGCCGCAGGTTCAATCTACGTAGAATCCTTTCAGAAGTCCAACAGTGTTTTGAGAAGAGATAGGTGAGTGTCCAACTTTGTAGGTTTCACAGTTCTGTAGAACAGGGACAACAGTCCTAATTTCTTTCTTAGCAATGGAATAAAGCTCCCAGCCTCTGCCCTACCTACTTTTGCAGTAGTTCATGTTTGATTTACTGCAAACAGGTCCAAAATGCAATGTGTCAGGGCAAATCCAAGATGGTGGAGCTCTTTGGCCACACTAAACCCAAGTTCTGACGCTGAGGTTATGAATGGGGAGTGGACTGAGGTCATTATAGTATCCTCTTACATCTAAAACTAAAATCCAGTTTGAAGCAGACACTGTACCTTCAAAAGATGCAGAGACAGAAATCTGGTAGGACTAAAGCCGGGTTCTTCAGCATCCAGACGGGATACACAACAACTGTTTGGCATCCTGTTGTTTCCCTTTTAAGTGTTCCCCAAGTGTCATATGAAGCTAAAAGCACCTGTCAACAAAGATTTGACAGTATGGTGTCACATGATGCCCCAACCCCCACTGTGAATATTTTATGGAGTTCCGATGCCCAGTCGGGTCTGCCTATTGTTTGCTCTTGGGATGCATTTCACACCTCTTTCACATGTATTCTTGTGCTTGAGCGCAGGTTGGGGAGCCAGCAGAGGCCTATGCTAAGTAGCTTTCTGACAGTTGAGGTCAATAAAGGTATTATTTATTAAAATTCTGACTTTACCATTGAATTGGAATTTTATTAATTAATACAAATAGTGGTTTAATAATTTTTTCGGCTTGCCCCATACCTGAGATAGAAGTATAAGTTTTTTTAATCAGTACTCTGGTTTTCTACATTTAACAGCTAGGAAAGCATAGGATGGCTAACCCCATGTGGTTTTATGATCAGAAAAATCAGTCCCCTGCTATAATTGCCCATTCTACATGTAACTGCACAGTACTCCGGGGATTTTTCTGGGTGGTAATGGTAAACTCAGTGATCCCAGTACCATGCTACTTATGATCAGAGACTTAGTCTTAGGCTCTCTGACCTCACCCCCATGGTTTAACCCAGGAGGGTCATAAGGAGGTTTGGATGAGCAACCTAATGCTAATCCACATCCTCCACCAAGTAAGAGATATTTAAATCAACTCAAACCTAAAGGTTCTTGTGAGGAGACAAGGGGAATAAGGAGTAGAAGAGAAGTCTCTGTTAATCATAGACATAAAGTTCTTCTTTTTAGGTCTCGGCTAGAAGCGAGCGAAGCTCGCTCTCGCCAGAGACCTATAGTTAGCGGCTCAGCTTCCGAGGAGGACAGCACCTGGCCGTGCGCAAGGCGATTTGCCAGGTGCTGTCCTCCTCGGAAGCTGAGCCGCTAGCTATACCTCCCGCTGCTTGCGCATGCGCTGTGCCCCATGGAAGGTTTCGGGCTTACGCATGCGCCGTGCCCCTTCCTGCAGGACCGGCCACGGCAGACCCAGGGCTGCTTCCATCCACAGAGCGCGCAAGGACGATGTAAGTGTTTGTTTTCTTTCTTCGGCTCCTCCCCTTGTTTTTATTACATAAGCGATCTCTGTAATGAGCGCTAAAACATTATGAGGGAAACCCTCTTCCAAGAGAGATGTTCCCCTAGTCTTGCCAATCAAGCGACAGCTTTTACACCACTTGCTGCTCTGGATATTTTATTATAATTTTGGTCCACACGGTGCAGTGGAATTTCAAGTTTGCCATTCCCAATGATAGCTTTGAAAAAAATACATCACAATTGTGTTTGGCGTGCATAGTGACCCTGGCGTTGGTGAGACTAGAGGTCACAAGTGACAGAGGAGGGTGACAGCGTATGACAGTCATTGGCCGGGTGATGGCTCACAGAGGACCCCCTCTGACACCGGTCTGTTTACATAGCGCCTACTGCAAGCACTACCTGCCACTGGAAGTGAGCGCAAGACAGTGCAGAAATCTCCTCAGAGAGATCGGATTATTTGAACAGTTGGTTGTAGGCAGTGGTGGTTTATTCTCATGGCAGTTTAATCGCTGTGGTGACAGTGTCATTCCTCCTGGGGCTAACAGGGAGATGTGTGCCAAACGTGTACGGAAAGGCCGAATCACTGAGCCGCCAAGGGCAGAAAGGCAAGTCTCTGGGAGTTGACTCCCCACCCCCTTAACGCAGCATTCGCCGTAGTTGTCCAGTGTCGGTCCTGTTTCCTCTGTGGAACGTTGTGATAAATGTCCTACAAAAAATATACAATTTAGTAGCTGCATCCTTCCTGGTACTCAATCATCATAATATATAAAGCGCTCTTTCACATTTGGGTGAGGGCTGGCGCTATATCAAACAGCACTCCTCTCTCCACCCACCGCACTGGCTAGCCTCCTCCCCCGGGCACACTTCACCTGCCCTCCCCCGTGGTTTGCTTTTTATGCCTCGCCCGTCTCCCAGCACGGGCTCTCCCTTTTATCACAAGCCTTTCCCCCATCACTTCAGCACTACCTCCCTGCACCCTTTTTCATCTGCCAGCATTGGATCACTCTTCCCCTCACCGCTGGTTCTCACCCCTCTTGCTCCTCAGCCCTCGCTACCTCTCCCCCTCCCCGGACGCACTCTCCATTCTCTGCCCACAACCAGCTGTAACTCAGAACCCGACTCCGCCGTCGCTCTCTCTCCCGCCTATCTCTCACACTCCCCGGCACCGACTTCAATCTCCCTTTCTCCTCCACCACTACCCCCCCCCCACCCCTCCTTGAGCATGGGTTCGGAATATAGCCTCTCCTTTGCCCGGTAATGGTATTTTCTTCTCTCATTTTTTTTGCACTTACTTTGATTATTTTTCTCTCGCCCTGTTCTTCGATTACCCCCCATCCTCCAGCACCGCCCCCTTCCACGCCCGTCATCCAGGAGTAGCTCGCTGTTTTTTCTCTCTCCCACATCTCCAACACCTCTATAGCCCCTCCTGCCACTCTCTCCTTTACTAGCTCGCGCTCCTTTACCCACCCTTTCCCCTCTGTCACCACATCTCCAGCCCCCCTCAGCAGGGTGATCAGTATGTGGGTGTCCAGGGTCCAGCCGTCGCTCTCTCTCCCGCCTATCTCTCACTCTCCCCGGCACCGACTTCAATCTCCCTTTCTCCTCCACCACTGCCCCCCCCCTTGAGCACGGGTTTTTATTTATTTATTTATGCAATTTTATATAGCGCTGACTTTACCCGAAGGTGTCAGAGCGCTTCACAAAAGGACCAATAATGATACACGAGGAACAAAATACAAAATACAAAAGAAACAACGGGTTTGGACTGTAGCCTCTCCTTTGTCCGGTAAGGGTATTTTCTCCTCTAATTTTTTTTGCACTCACTTTGATTATTTTTCTTTTGCCCTGTTCTTCGATTACTCCCCCCCCATCCTCCAGCACTGCCCCCTTCCACGCCAGTCATCCAGGAGATGCTCGCTGTTTTTTCTCTCTCCCACATCTCCAACACCTCTATTCCCCCTCCTGTCACTCTCTCCAGCACTAGCTAGCGCTCCTTCACCCACCCTTTCCCCTCTGTCATCACATCTCCAGCCCCCCTCAGCAGGGTGATCAGTATGTGGGTGACCAGGGCCAGCAGTGTGTGAGTGTGCAGGGTGAGCAGAGTGTGAGTGTGCAGGGTGAGCAGAGTGTGAGTATGCAGGAGGAGCAGTGTGAGTATGCAGGGTGAGCAGTGTTTGAGTATGCACTGTGATCAGTATGTGAGTATGCAGGGTGATCAGTATGTGGGTGTCCAGGGCCATCAGTGTGTGAGTGTACAGAGTGAGCAGTGTGTGAGTATGCAGGGTGATCAGTATGTGGGTGTTCGGGGCCAGCAGTGTGTGAGTGTGCAGAGTGATCAGCATGTCTGTGTGTGAGTGTGCAGAGTGAGCAGTGTGTGAGTATGCAGGGTGATCAGTGTGTAAGTATGCAGGGTGAGCAGTATGTGAGTAGGCAGGGTGAGCAGTATGTGAGTATGCAGGGTGAGCAGTGTGTAAGTATGCACCGTGATCAGTATGTGAGTATGCAGGGTGATCAGTATGTGGGTGTCCAGGGCCAGCAGTGTGTGTGTGCAGGGTGAGCAGTGTGTGAGTATGCAGGGTGCACGCTTTCACCAGGCATACACCACCAGCCGTCAGTGCACGCTTCCACCAGGCACACACACACCACCATCCGGCAGTGTACACTTCCACCAGGCACACACACCCCCAGCCATCAGTGCACAATTTCTACATGCACACACACCACCAGCCATCAGTACACACATCAATTGTTAACGCATCTACAATTAACCATTGTAGCAATCGCAGTATTGCGCACTTTACTTTTAAACATAGTCCTCTAAAGCGCAGCATGCCACCATTGCTACAATTCCAATCCAATCCACATAATTCCACTACACACCACATGCATACACTCCATAACACAAGGCAAAAAGACATTGCCATTTACAATGCCATTTGCTCTAACTCAAATATTTCCGAGACCTATTGCATTTCCAATGCTTGTTTAATACTTTCATAGAGCATATAGTATGCCCAAATTGTTAGCAAAGATGGATGCCACTAAACCGCATGGCTGTTTGAGGTTTGCAGCAGAGTAGGCGTATTTCTCTCACCTAGCGTGGAACCACGCACCAATACTGTCATATTGGGTAGAAGTCTTTCGACACCTTACTTTCATGAATGACTCCTACTTGAGCCCTTCCCCTTTACTGGCTCTATTAGTATACGTTAAGCTATTGAGTGCTCATGTTTGTTGTTTCTCCGACATTGCCAAGAGGCAAATCTCTAAGCACTGAGTTGCCTCTACAGTCCCAACAGTTAAGGCCTGGATTAGGGATTTGATGTACTGTGATCCTGCTAGTGACACATATGGGACGTTTCAACCGCCCTCCTCCAGACCCAAAAATATTGGCGACCACTTCGCCCTTGTTTGTTACTTTACCCTGAGGAGAGGGAATGAGCTGGGACTGCCCATATCTGGTTTGTGGACCTGTGTATGTGAGTCTATGGAGGTTATGGAGGGTTTGAAAAATATGTAATTCAACATTTACATTGTGCGATGTGATTATATTATTTCACTATGTATTACTTTATGGAATCGAGATGGATGATTTATCTTCACCTTTCTACCCTGCTGGATTTGCTCTTATACTGACCATGATGTGTTTCTAACTAATAATTACGCTACAGCTGATGCTTCCCCGTATGGATCTTTTCTACGTTTGGTTCTTTACTTTATCTTTTTTTACTGATTATTCTTTTGACATTTTAATTTCTTTTCTTCTTTTTTTGTCCTCATACAGGCCATCAGAGAGCACTCTAGTTGGAATAACTCCACTCCCTTCCTACAAGCCATTATTGGAAACCGCCCTGATGATAGGCCTGAAGAAGAGATAGAGTCTTCCCAGAGATAAGGCTGTATCCTGGTCCCACTCCCGTTCACAACATCTGGAGGGCCACCTGTTGTTAGGGAGGACCGGACCAACAAACCTCCGGCATAATCATAGGATTGATCTTACTTCTCTCTCCAAGTCTCCAGAGCTGGCAAGATTTTATTGACACTAGAATTATCACAGGCCATGTCCGATTGACTAGTCATAATGATATTTTTTAGACAGTCCGCAAACATAGGGGGTGCCTCAAGCTTCCAAGCTCTACAGATTTCCCTCCGAGCGATAATTACTACATATAGTGCAAACTTTGAGGCTGGAGCATTCAGACCATAATTCGCCAGAAGAACAAAAAAGATTAGCCTAGCACTTACTTCGATCTGCAGGCCCAATACATTCTCCAGGAAACCACATACCTCCATCCAGAAGGGGCCGATCTTTGGGCAATCCATAAATATATGCAGGTTGTCAGCAGCAGCATACTTACATCTGGTGCAGTGATAAATTGTTGCAGACATCTTGGACAGTTTACCTGGAGTCCAATACACCCTATGAGCGGTGTGTAAGTGGTTTCTCCTAAGATTAGCTGGTTTAACCACAGCCTGCAATATAAAAAAAGATCACACCAGAGTTTCTGCAGATCATCTCCACTTTCGGAAAAAATTCTGCCCCAGCGTCTCGCCAACTCTAAGTCTAGACAGTCCCCTGTATCTATAAACACCCCATACCAAAAAGACACTTCACGTTTCCATAATCCTGTTCTAGCAATAAAATCCACGATTATGCTCGAATCTTCATTGCTCCACAATTGTGATGACCACCATGTAGATAACTGATAAAACTTGAATCTCGTCAGAGTCCCCCTGGTTATTCGGGACATTAAGTCCCAACTGATAAGATGTAAGTCCACCTGGAGCTCTCCCCACAGTCTGATACCTGCGGATCTAAGCGGTTGTGACAATTGGTCCTGAAGGCATTCCGGGGTACCCAGATAATCCCAGATTGGGGCCGGAGACGCATAATATGGTATTCGCAGTGTATTCCTGATATACCCCCAGTTTCTTAGTGCAGCCAATAAAACCTTGAGTCTAACTTTCCTATAGAACGTGGGGTCCCCAAATTTAAAAAGGAAAAATTCCTGTCCCTGTGGAACATCGTGCAGCAGTGCCCGAAACAAGCGGCCCACGGAGGAAGAATCATTTGGTATTAGCTAACATTCTAAAAAATTTCAAATGGAAAGCATGACAATAGGAGAGCAAGTCAGGTAGAGCTAATCCTCCCAGTTTCAACCCTCTTCTTAGCTTTTTCCATGCTATTCTCGGGGTCTTGGTGGCCCAGATAAATGACCCAATTTTGCCTTGAAGGATAGCAAGACCTCTAACATTAAAGGAAAGTGGGATCGAATTAAACAAAAACATTATCTTAGGTAAGATTATCATCTTTACAAGGTTCACCCTCCTGTATATGTTTAATGGAAGATTTGCCCAACGTGCCAATAGGGAACCCACCTCCTTAGAGACCTTCTCCCAACTGATTCTAGATGTATCAATCAACTGCTGCGCTAAGTGGATCCCCAGATATCTCATCCGACCTTTTGCCTCTGGTATCACATCCGCACAATTTCAGCTCATTATTTCAGTTTTTCCACTATTAATTTTGTAGCCAGAGACCTTGCCAAATTCTCCAGCTAACTTGAATAATGTAGGTATAGCTTTTACCTGATCAGATGTATACATTAAAAGGTCATATGCATAGAGGGCAAACTTAAGTTCCACATCTGCAATTTTAAACAGCAGAATTGAGGGATCTTCTCTAAGAGAACAAACAAAAGGTTTGATATATAAATTAAACAATAAAGGTGACAGGGGACAACTCTGTCTGGTGCCTCTTGATATATCGAACTATTCCGATAGAGTGCCATTGACTAGAACATTCACACATGGGCTCGAATACAGAGATTTAACAGCCTCAATAAAATTCAAGGGGAAGCCAAAACTACGCATGGTCTCCCAGAGATAGTTGCAGCTGACTTGGTCAAACGCCTTAGCGGCATTGATTGCAACAAGTGTTAATGACATCCCTTTCTCGATTGCGACATCAATAGCCCCTATAGCTTGAAAGGTAAGCTCATGTCAAGTCAAGTCAAGTCATAAAATTTGTATAGCGCACTACATACCCAGAGGGTTTCAAGGCGCTTAGGAAGGGGAGGAGGATTATTTGTCAAATATCCACGTTTTAAGCTGCTTTCTGAACGCTAGGTGGTTCTGGGTGAGGCGAAGGTAAGCGGGGAGTGAGTTCCATGTTTTAGCAGCCAGGTATGAAAAGGATCTGCCTCCCATGGTGGTCTTGTTGATGCGAGGTACAGTGGCGAAGGCTTGGCTGGAAGAGCGAAGTTGGCGGGAGGGGGTGTAGAAGGACAGTCGAGAGTTGAGGCAATCTGGACCGATGTCGTAGAGTGATTTGTGTGCGTGGGTAAGCAGTCGGAAAGTGATCCTCTTATTGACGGGTAGCCAGTGGAGGTCTTTAAGGTGACCAGAGATGTGTTCGTTGCGTGGGATGTCTAATATCAACCTGGCTGAGGCGTTTTGGATTCGTTGTAGTTTCTTCTGGAGTTTAGCGGTGGTACCTGCGTAGAGGGTGTTTCCGTAGTCCAGTCGGCTCGTGACTAGAGCGTGGGTGACTGTTTTCCTTGTTTCGGAGGGGATCCAGCGAAATGTTTTTCTGAGCATGCGAAGAATGTTAAAGCAGGAAGAGGATACGGCGCTGACTTGTCTGTTCATTGAGAGTGAAGAATCCAGGATGACGCCAAGGTTCCGTGCGTGGTCTGTCGGGGTGGGTGCTTTTCCGAGGGCTTCCGGCCACCAGGAGTCGTCCCATGCAGAGGGGGATGTACCTAAGATGAGGACTTCTGTTTTGTCTGAGTTCAGTTTCAGACGGCTTTGTTTCATCCATTCGGCGACATCTTTCATTCCTTCGTGTAAGTTAGTTTTGGCGGTGCTGGGGTCCTTGGTGAGAGAAAGGATCAGTTGAGTGTCATCCGCGTAAGAGATGATGTTGAGGTTGTGTTGGCGGGCGATGGCCGCGAGGGGGCTCATGTATACGTTGAAGAGGGTGGGACTGAGTGAGGATCCTTGAGGTACGCCGCAGATGACTTCAGAGGCCTCGGACTTGAATGGTGGGAGGCGGACTCTCTGGGTTCTTCCGGTGAGGAACGAGGTGATCCAATCAAGTGCTTTTCCTTGGATTCCGTTGTTATTGAGGCGTTGTAGAAGGGTGCTGTGGCAGACTGTGTCGAATGCTGCAGAGAGGTCGAGGAGGATGAGGGCGACTGTGTCACCATTGTCCAGTAGAGTTCGAATGTCGTCTATTGCTGCGATGAGGGCGGTCTCAGTGCTGTGTTTGGCTCGGAAGCCAGATTGTGAGGGGTCGAGGGATTTGTTGGCTTCGAGGAAGGCGGCGAGCTGGTTGTTGACGGCTTTCTCGATGACTTTGGCCGGGAATGGAAGAAGCGAGATGGGGCGGTAGTTTTTGAGTTCGGTGGGGTCTGCTGTTGGTTTTTTCAGAAGGGCGGTGAGTTCAGCGTGTTTCCAGTCTTCTGGGAAGGTGGCGGAGTTGAAGGAGCAGTTGATGACGTCTCGGAGGTGCGGTGCTATGATGGAGTCAGCTTTGTTGAAGATGTGGTGAGGGCATGGGTCTGTGGGGGATCCAGAGTGGATGGAATTCATCAGGCGGATGGTGTCCTCAGTGGAGATTGGGTTCCAGGCGTTAAGGGTGTTTACGGGGGGAAGATGGTCAGCAGATGGTAGGGTGGGTTGGCTTCCGGGTTGGTTGTCAAAGCTGTTGTGGATGTCAGCAATCTTGTTGTGGAAAAAAGAGGCTAGGGAGTCGCAGAGGGTTTGAGAGGGGTGATGTCGTTAGAGTTGGCCGATGGGTTGGAGAATTCCTTGACGATGTTGAAAAGTTCCTTGCTGTTGTGGGCGTTGTTGTCAAGTCGATCCTTGAATGCTGTTTTCTTGGCTTTTCGGATCAGTTGGTGGTGAGTGCGGGTGGCGCTTTTGAAGGCGTCCTTGTTGCTGGTGGATTGGTCTTTTTTCCAGGCCTTTTCAAGGGAGCGGCATAGTTTTTTGGACTTCTTGAGATCATCGTTGAACCATGAGGCCTTCTTGTTGCCAAGTTTGTGTTGACGTTTTTTCAGTGGTGCTAAGGAGTCGGCGGTGTTGGATAACCAAAGGGTGAGGTTGGAGGCGGCTTCGTTGGCGTTAGAAGAGAGGGCTGGGTAGGTTCGAAGGAGCGATGCGGAGATCTGATCCGTGGTGATTTTGTTCCAGTTTCTTTGTAGGGTTGGTTGGAGGTGGATGATGGGTTTCGGCTTGTTGTAGGTGAAGTGAACGCAGCTGTGGTCAGTCCAGAGGAGATCCGTAGTGTGGCTGAAGGAGATATGGTTGCTGGAGGTGAAGATGGGGTCGAGTGTGTGACCTGCGATGTGGGTGGGAGAAGTGACCAGTTGTTTAAGTCCGAGGTTGGCGAGGTTGTCTAAGAGGGTGGCGGAGTTGCGGTCGTTGATCTTTTCGAGGTGAAAGTTGAGGTCTCCCAGAAGGATGTAGTCTTTGGAGGGGAGCGCGTGTGGAGTGATGAAGTCCGTGATGTCTTCACTGAATTTTGCGCGGGGTCCTGGTGGTCTGTAGAGGAGGGTGCCTCTAAGAGTTGTCTTGGGGTCGATGTGGATCTGGAAGTGAAGGTGTTCGGAGTTAGCGAGGTTGGCGTCAGAGCGGGTAGAGATGCGGATGGATTTCTTATGGACGATAGCGATTCCTCCTCCTGTATGGTCGGTGCGGTCCTTGCGTGTGATCTTATAGTCATCGGGGATAGCGATGGTGATGTCTGGGGCGGAGGAAGCGTTCATCCATGTTTCCGTTAGGAAGGCGACGTCTGGAGAGATGGTGTCTAGTATATTCCATAGGTCAATGGCGTGTCTGTGGATCGAGCGGGTGTTGAGAAGGATGCATTGTAGGTGGTTGGGGTCAGGAATCTGTGGTGTGGTCGTAGCGGAGATGTTGTCGGTGCCGCTGAATTTGCAGGAGTAGCAAGAGAATGGTCCATGGGTGTGTCCAGGAGCGGCTTGGACGCAGTTGGGGGCGCGACCGGGGTTGAGGGCTAGGAGGGTGGCGGCATCGTAGGTGACGCGGGGGGCTGGGCAGCGCGAGGGGCAGGGGGTATGGCGCTGGGCGCGGTCCAGGCGCGGACGGGCGTAGACGGGCTTACCTTTGGCGCACCTTCGGCGCGGATTGGGCGCGGTCGCTGCGCGTGAATGCTGCGCGCGGGAACGGCTGTCATATAAGGAGGGTGGAGGGGGAGGGGCGAGGGCGTCTCAGCTGGGAGGCGGGGCGGGCTCGGGATGACCAAAACAACAACAACAATCCGACAAAATGGAGGCGGAGGGGGGAGCCCAGTGGAAATGCGCGCAAACAGGAAAAGCGGTGCTTTAAATAAATGAAAAATGCAGTTTCAATACAGCGTCTAGCAGGCAAACAGGAAAAGCGGCGCTTTAAATAAATGAAAAATGCAGTTTCAATACAGCGTCTAGCAGGCAAACAGGAAAAGCGGCGCTTTTTTTGAGCTGCCTTCCCGGTATGAACCCCTTCTGATCAGAGTGTATGATAGTTTTAATAATTTTTGCCACCCTAGTAGCCAAAATGCCAGAGAAAATCTTAAGATCTGAGTTAAGTAGTGAAATTGGCCTATATGCCTCAATTCTGCCTCAATTTGATGAAAATTGCAATTTAGAAAAAAGGGAGTAGAAGAGAAACACACTAGAGGTTAATCCCCAGAGTTCAGGATTGAACCTGTCTCTCTCTATTTCACCCTCTCTCTCTAGGAGTGTAGAATCACAATTGTTGCACACATGCAAGAGGATATTATAATATGCACACTCAATTTGAGTATGAAAATAAGTGTGGATATATAGCAAATCTGAGGAAGCCCAATTTGCATGTGGCTTACCAGAGGCTCAGATACGTAGCTCTGGAAATACCCAGAAACCTTGACTGAGCTCTGTAGCACTAGTTGACACTATTGGTGGGAGTGACTTCCAATTAAGTTCAGATGTGGAAGACCACAAGGTGAGATAGGATCCTTCTTTGTAGGCAATGAAGGGAATCAAGAAACAACTCAAAGAAAAGGCAAGAAAAACAAAACAAAGGTGTAGGGAACGCAAATACAGTGAGCGAACGGAGCGTACAGGAACCTAACAACCAAGCAGTTGCAAGGCAGCTTATTCCTGTTATTCTGCTGCTTAAATTGTTCTGGATGCAGTCCTTCCATTATTATAATTGGTCTTTCTTCTCTGACTGACATTAAAGATATGTTCCCTATTTCTCAGCCCCACCGCCACTGACTAGTGTTCCACA
Source organism: Lissotriton vulgaris (assembly GCF_964263255.1). NCBI lineage: Eukaryota > Metazoa > Chordata > Amphibia > Caudata > Salamandridae > Lissotriton > Lissotriton vulgaris. The sequence continues at coordinate 210,877,745 of NC_141699.1, read as the reverse complement.
GTCTCTAGGTCTCTGACCTCAAACTATTTTTGGCAATCCAAGCTGTTCTTAGTTCTTGTCTGGTTGTACATTTTGTGCTATCTAATGACCCTTTGTGATTCATGACATCTATCCAATAAATAGCTGAAAGAGCTTTTCATTGGATAATACTGATTATGATTCAAACATTTTGTTATGGGAACTTGGTATTACATATCACATTACATTACAATCAAAAATGTAACTTTTCCCTATTGCTCAAAATAGCCATCTCGGAGACGGGAGGTAGAAGAAAGCAGAACTAAACTCACTTCATAGCTCAAACTAAGAGCAAAAACATATGATCAACAGGCCATAAGATAATGCAAAAGAATACATTGCTTAAGCTAAAGCTGGAACCCCCATCATGCCACAACCACACACAAATGTAATCATTAATATGTGCATATTCAGAAATGTTTTTTAAGCAGATTGGAGATTCATTTTGATTCACTTTTAGGAAGATTTTTGGGGCATGAACCATTGTGAATATGCCACTTCAATTGTTTGAGTCCTTGAGCTTCATGGGGACATAAAGATCCCCTAGTTTTCTATCGCCCATTAAATATAACCTGGCCCCATATGGGGACAAATGTGAATAAATAGAAAATGCAATCCAATAGTTTTGCACTCTTCTATTAGGAAAAAATTTATTTACAAACTGTCAATTCCAATTCTTTAACCACCCTCTCCAGGTAAGATTTAAGACAAGCTTATATATTTTTTTATCATGAATTGGTGCGTTGTTTAACACTTCATTCATAGTAATCTCTTTTCTTCATTCTTTTTAGTTCATAGAACTTTGTACACATTTATGCATGTCAATAGAATATATAAGCATATATTTGTGACTTAATGGTCAGAGCGGCAGACCCTGATACAGAGGTCTGGCCCGGGACCAGGGTTCAATTTCAGCTTTGGCGGGTCTTTGGCTCAATTTCCTCGGACCTGATAATTCTCGCCTCGGTGCCTATTCTAATCATGGGTCCCACTCTGCAACTCTGGGCAATAGCTTGCTTAATCTCCACAACGGCCCCAACAGCGCTGGGATGCCTGGCTTTAACTTTGGGGTTGCCCAGGAGTGGACATTTCCTAGGGAAAAGCAAGGAAGGGTTCCACAGCGGTATGGGTTACAGCGCCAGGACACCCCAGTTGGGGAATAAGTGCACTTTACAAGTACAAATTCTTCTTCTTCTTCTTTTACTAAAAGGTAAACATAAGTTAACAAACAATTTCACATGACCCACAATACATTACTCTTGTCTCTCAGTGAACATTTATATGGTGGTTCAAATCTTGTCTCAAAGCCAGCCTGATCCACTGGGAGGTAGTCCACGCATGAACAAGGGAATTCAATGAGGAACAGTCTCTCAGAACAAAAGTCCTTCAAACACCTTGTTGATAATCTATTAATTTTGTATTTTCCATTTATCTGCACCTCCAAATGAAGGTTATGCGTTTCAGCCCCAATCATTATTGGCCTCCTCAGGACCCAGAAAGGCAAATAAAGTAATCTGTATAAATAAAAAAAGCAAATCAACAGCTATGTTAAGAGGCACATAGTTTCCTTACATAAAGCACCACTTTTTCCTCTGCATACCGGAAAACCTGTGACTTTATTATATATGCCAGTTGCAATGTACTTCTAAGGATTCTGACATCCCCAATGGACACCTTCACCAACTAGTTAAATTAGTAGTGGTAGTGTAGTATCCATGGCTTCTTACATCTGTCCTACATACACAATACTACCACACATCTCCCACCGCCGCAACTATACATCATTGAGGTGTACAATCACAGGGCAAATCACTGCATATGTGTGTTAGGACCAAGATGGAAGTTTACATATAACGGAACTCTCATATTGTATATCATGCAATTATATCATTCCTTAACTGTTATCTGGTGTGTACACCGGCCAGCGGTACAGGTTGAAGATTTCAGTAAATGGGACCTGATTGGCATTGAACAGTTAGGAGACATTTGGCAGGGTTCCCATATAAAATCATAATAAGACTTACGTGCCGAATTTGCCTTACAAATTACTCAATTCTGCAGGTATCTCCAACTACGGCAAGCATTACTCACCTATGGGGACGCCATCGGAGACCTGTGGAATTTAGCCTGATGGAGGCACAGTTACCTACACACCATTTGGGAAATGGATAGGTGCTCTAAAACGACAACCTTTCTACACCTTATACTGTTGAGCATTTGCATTTGAAATGTAAAGGTGTAATGGTTTATTGCTATGCTACACTTTGCCACTATTTAATTGGAAGTGTTGCTAACCTCAAGCTTTTTGCCTAAAAAGCCCCCTTCCTTCTTGTTTTCCCCTGTGTACATGTCAATGTGTGATTTGTGGGATACAGGCTTGTGCCCCACATTGTACAATTGTTGAATTTTTGTGGAATTGATTAATAGTAAATATCTGACCACTGCCCGGCTGGGTAGGTCAACAAACCAAATATAGCTACGATTCCGTCTATATTTCATTTTTGCTGTTTTGAATTACCTTACCTATGAACCGTTGTTGTTTATAAAGTACTAATCCCAAGGTCCTCTGTAGACTTGGGCTCCCTTGTTGTTTAAACCCAAAATGGAAGAGGCTATTTATGAGGCAAGGGGCTGCCCCCATAAACATGGCAATCTTTGGAACATAATATGGGGGTTCTCTGAGCTAGTTTGAATTCACAAATGTGGCTCTTAACAAAACCATGTGTAAATCTGTTCTGAAATAAATGTGTGCGCCAAAGTTACAGTTGTAACAGTTTTGAAAATAATAGAATATTGTATATCATAAAAACGTAGTTGGTTGTATATTTTTAATAAATAACACTATTATTTTACATATTGTCAGCAGATAAAGACAAGCAACACATTTTAAAATATTTAATAATTTGTTCAAAGTTTATGGAATTTATATTTTTACCTTTTGAACATTTATTTCTAGCTATAAAAACTTTTATATATTGACAAAAAAAACATTTTTTTTTAGATATTTTTATTATCAAATCAACAATGTAAATCATATTTAAATAGTACTGTCTGTTTTATGTTTCCAGTTTTTTCTACAGTTTAACAAACATTTTTTAACATTAATTCAATTATTTCATACACACTTCCTTAACATACGTTTTTCTAGTACATAATAAATAATTGTATTTTTTTATATCATGTAATTTGTACTTTACAATTGTTGGACTTTTTTTTTTTAAACATACTTTATTCGTGAAATGCATACAAATCGCAGAGCTCTGCACACCAGAGTCATTTGCCGAATCATTCCGCACTTATTTACAAGAGCAAGTGACTTTCATAGGTATTCTCCAAGAAAATGATAAGAATGCAAAACACAATATAACCAAACCCCCCAACTCCCTCCTCCCTGTCCCCACCCCCCGAAGTCGCACACCTTCCACGTAGTCCATGTCACTGCCTCAATACATCGCAACAGAATCTCAGCACAATCTAACAACACACCTTCCCAGATCCCCCCCCCCCCACCCCCACCCTGCACCCCCACATCCTGGCGTACATCAGGACGCATCCTGGTGGGTGACCCCCTATGGCAGCTGGCTGCTCCAGCCACAACCCCCGGTAATCCACCCATCTATTCCATATTTTGAATTGTTTGCGTTTGAGCCCCTGGCTACGAACACAGGCTGTTCCAGCCCCATACAAAAATCCAAGCCGTTCTTCCATGCGATCACCATTCGGGCCAGCAGCGCCTTCCACGCTCTGGCGATTTCTCACTTGGCCAGTATGAAGCCAAGTTGTATGAGGTGTCGTTTGAAAATGTTACCCCCTATGTCCCCCATGACGTGGAGCAGAGCCAGCAGTGGCGTCCGGGGGAGCTCCCACCCCAGGACCTCTGACAGGCAGGCAAACACCCCCCTAAACCGATCCATGGAAAGGCAATGCCAGGTAGTATGTATGAATGTACCCTCCTCCAGACCACATCTGAGGCACTCTGGGGAGGCGATCAATCCCCCTCGGTACAGTCAAGCTTGAGTAAACTAGACCCTATGCAAATATTTAAACTGGATGAGGCGAAGGCGCATTGCTATAGCCATATCTCTAGGCGCTACCAAAGCCTCCCTCCAGTCCTCCTCCTCCAGCTCGCCCACATCCAACTCCCAATCCCCTCGCAGCTTCTGAAGGGAGGTGGAGCACTGTATAACTAGGGATTAATAGATCCAGGATATTTTCTTGGTCTCCAAATCCCCCATAAAAACCTTCGCCTCCAGCGGACTAAAGTCAGGGAGGCATTCCAGACCTTCAAGGCTAGGGGACAAGGCATGGCGAAACTGGAGATACTTATAGAACTGTGTCTGGAGCATAGAGAAGTCCTTCTGTAGGTCCTGAAAGGACTTGAGTGTTGTGTCTTTCATAACATCCCCCAGGGTCGAGATGCCAATATCATCCCATCCCCGGAAGCCCTGTAGGGCTGCCAGCTCCGGCAAGTGCCCATTGTTCCAAAGGGGGGTCCACCTGGTCAAAGACTTCCACCAACCCATACGGCGCAGCTCCTGCCGACATACCAGGAAAACCACCTGTGTGGCTGACGGCATCCTCACCCGCAACGGTGGAGAATTCAGAATGGTATGTAAAGTATGTGGCCCATTGAGCTGTCATGCCAGTGTGTATGCCAGGTCCCTCCTATCTCCATACCACCACTCATGGAGGACAAGTAGGTGAGAGGCCTAATAATATGAAAGGATGGTGGAGGACGCGAGTCCTCCGCAATAGTGGGACAGAAAACACGTGCGTAGTGCCACGCGCACCTTGCCTCCCTTCCACAGGAACTGCCCCAGTAAAGAATTCACCAGCTGGAACCATCTGGGCTTGATCGGGTATGGGTGATTCTGCAGCTGGTAGAGCAGCCTAGGAAGCGCCACCATCTTGAAAATTGCCGATCTGCCGTATAGCATAAGAGGCATACGAGACCAGGTCTTAAGGTCCGTGCGGACACGCTCCCACACTGGAACCAGATTTTGCTCCCAGGTGACGGCCGAAACATCAGACAGGACCACTCCCAGGTACTTAATTCCCCCGGCCGCTAACTGGAGTGTGTTCGCCCATGCTCCCAGCCTCGTCTGCTCCCCAAGAACCCATATTGTAGATTTGCGGGTGTTCATATACAGTCCCGACGTCTCCCCAAATATCTGCATGATCTCTAGAACCCGCGGCCGCGTTCTATCTAAGGCCGTGAGGAAAAACAGGACGTTATCCGCATACAATGCGATCCTGTCAGATACATCCGACGTCCACTCAAAGCCCCTGACCTGTGCATCCATGTGCACCCATGCCGCAGTGGTTCCTTGGCGAGCGCGAATAAATACGGAGACAGGGGGCATCCCTGCCGCGCATCCCTCCGAATCGGGAAGATGGGAGAGGCCGCCCCAGCCACCAGCACCGTCGCCATCAGGCCTATATAGAGAAGCATTAAGTAAGAGAGAAAGCGCGGGCCCAGGTTGAGTCTACGTAGCAACGCAAATAAATACACCCAACTCAGGGAATTGAACGCCCTTTCCATATCCGTTAACAGGAGTGCCGCCCGCTCCCCGATTTATTGATTGTTGGACATTTTTTACAACATTTTGTGATATGTTTTGAATGTTTAATAATTTTTTGCATTTTGAAAAATATTTATTCAACATTTTTACGTCATTTTCCCATTCATTTCTTTGGAGAGATAGTATTTTTTTAGTTTCATTTAACAGACACCTTTTTAACCACTACCTTCTACTTTGTAGTCTACTTGTGTCATTTGCAGTCTATTTTCCGGAATCTAGGTCTCAGTGAGGTAATTCCTGCTCATTGCAATAGGTAAGTATTATGCATATGTATTTTTGGAAATGTATTGGTTTTTTTCGGGTGGGTTTTCTGTTTCAGTTTGCAGGTTTTTTTACGAATGTGTCCTATTGGCATTTGGATTTACAATTTAAAAAACATTTTTTTTCAATGTAGCTAATAGTCAACAGAAAAAATATAATAGCCATTATAATGTGCTTCCACTATTACAAATACTTTTTTTCTATTCTTCTGACAAAACAAATCTTTATTCAGAAATTATCTTAAATCGAGTGAAAGCCCAAGTTTTCCTTAAACAGTTAAATGCATAGAGAAAATATAGACTACGGAATTCTTAGGAAAAAGGATAATAAACCATGTAAAATGCATTCATATCTCCTTTTTAATAGTAAAAATGCGCAAGGTAGGTTTCCAGTGTTTTCTTCTGAAAGCAAGACTTGTTTAGAGTTCATTAAAATGCTTAAAACCCTGCAAGCGGCAGTAAACCCATATAGCAAATGTATGTATTATGTATGGAAAACTCATAAAAACAATATTAAAAAAAAGTAAAAAACCCAAAAACATAATGGGCCGGGTTTTCATAAAGCATTTAAATAACTACGATATATACATATTTCCAAATTCATATTAGAAATGGCTATTTTAAACATTAAAAATACATGCATAATTCATTTTAGGTAGCACAATGCATAAATTAATCATGGCCAATTCATACTGTATCCTTTACCATTTTGGTTAGCCATTGGGAGATTGTAGGAATCGTCTTGGATTTTCAATTGGCTAGGATTAGCGATCTTGCTACTAGAGTTGCAATGAAAATAAATTGCCGCTGGCCCAAAGATTACCGGTAAGTAACCGGGGCATTACACCTATATCAGCTCTGCCAAAAAGAACGGCTAAAGGATCAGCGGAGAAGCTGATTACCAGTTTTTTTCCCATTTCTTAGAAAACACTCTTCCAGAAATTCATTAAGTTGCTACAGGTGAACCGAACCCCACGTGCAACTAATCCCCAGGTGCATGTCCACATCTAAAAAATCAATGATGAACAGCAAGAGAGATTTTGTGGAGTCTGTCGGGGATATAATAAATCATCCACTTACTAAATAATGCCATCCGCCTTAAATTAGCAGCTCTTAAATCCTTGCAGCTCATAATAGCCCTGCCACTGTTGAAGATTAAAGAGGCAGCTCGAGGAAGTGTAAATTCACTCGAAATAATCTAGAATCACCTGCTTGTTCTCTACGGATTTAAATAATCTATACCAGTTGCCTAGACATTTCAGTTCTTCATACAAAGTGGACCTTCCCAAGAAGTATGCCATTGCTATACTCTGAGCTAATTAAACACAAACAAAACTGCTTAATCCGAGCGTAGCTGAAGGGAAGGAACCTATTGATATTAATTGTATGAATTAGGATTTCCTGCTAGAATAAGAACTTCTCAATTTTGTAGAAATCTTGTATTGTATGGAACCCCAGTTTTGCCCACTGTCCACAATTCTGGGAAGACCATTGCAGCCCCAAAGGAATACATTTCTTTAAATTCATCTAGGGATGAAACCAAGGGATTTTTATGTGCTTCCCAGATTCTTTGAAAATGCGATGCAATAATTCTCAGAATTTTTTAACAGGACTTTTTGGTAATTTAGGAATGTGTAGATAAGGGGCAAGGCCAATCTCAGATTCCTTAAGCATTAAGATGAGAAAAACGTTTGTTTCAAACACCCCCCCTGAATTATTATAGTTCAGTCAGTTGATAAGTGAGGCTTGATAGTATAGCCATAGGTCGGGTAGGGCTACACCTCAATCTTTCACTTCTAATTGCTGGGCTTGTATTCTTAATCTCGCTTTTTGTGCTTGCCAAACAAATTGTCTTATTTCTTAATAAACGCTCTTGAAAAAAGATATGGGGACCTTCGTCATTATATTAGAAAATCAGAATAGGAATAGCGGGAGAATACTCATCTTAATGAGAGCAACTTGTTCCATGAATGTTATGGGGAGGTTCTTCCACTATTTAAAAAGGTTGCACATTTTATTTTGTGTGGGAATAAAATTGAGCAAATATAAATCCTCAAATCGAGAGATCACAAAAATCCCAAAGTACCTTATGGGATTAGTTATTGAATAGTGATTCTGCATTGGGACGGGCACTATGTTTGAGGAACATTTAAAAAGTAGCGCTTCTGATTCAGAATGATGTATTTTGTATCCCCCTATCTTTGTGAATGTCCTTATTTTGGAGAAAGCTCTCGCTGTGTTGTGTTTATCTGCTGCTAGAAAAAGACAAAAATAACAATTGATGGACAGAATACAGAACAATTTCATACATTCACCCCAGTACAGAGATCTGGGCCAAAATCCATCGTTTTTTTGCTCACCATGCCATTCCAGTTTGGACCCAGCCATATGCAAATCTGTCATGACCCTGTGCCAATGGGAACAGTCCAGCCCAAACTGCCAGAAAAAGAGCCATGTCGTCCGCAAACAGGTTAAGTTTGGTGGACCTGGTACAGGGGCAACAATGGCACAATTCTCCTGAATAGCGCATTTCAGAGGCTCAATGAATAGGGACAATAGCACGGAAGATAGGTGACAACCTTGGCGTGTCCCCTGGCTAATTGATGTTGTGCCATCCATATTCCCAATAATAATTATAGAAGCCTTGGCATTGAGGTATAGAGTTTTCACCACCTGGCAAAATTCAGCTGGTACTGCCAAGAAACCGTCCGGTGTACGCCGCGCTTTATAAGTAATTTTTACATTACTTTACATTACATTACATTACATTACATCACAAATGTGTTCAAAACTGCGAATAAAATATTCCATTGCACTCTATCGAACGCTTTTTCTGCATCTAGCATTATTATCACTGCTCTAATCTTATTGGTACAGAGACAATCAATTGCTTGACTTAAGTAATGGGTGTTTGAAGCCAGAAACCTGCCTTGAAGGAAACCATTTTGATCGCAATGAATAAGAGAGGGAGCAACTTCTGAGAGTCGGTTTGCAAGAATCACTTATAGGTCCATATGAATTGATCTCTTCCTCCAATTTCCATTTTTTGACAAAGCTAATGGATATTTATATATTACCTGATGACTGTTGACAGTAATTGGTTGGGTGTCTTTCTTTCGTCCTTTTTTATTTGTATTGGTATATTTGTGACTTTTATGGTTTTTATCAGGAAAGCCGAAGAAATTTTATCACAATGACAAAGCTTATCACCACAGCTTGAGTGAATGTATAGGGAACTGTATCCTCTTTTAAAATCCCATTAAATAATAACATCAAAAAAGCGTTCAATTAGGGTGCAAACATCTTATATACCTCAATTTGTACTCCATCTGGCCTACAAACTTTGGCTGACGGAGACAAATTCAACGCCTGAGTGACTTCTTTGAGGGAAATGGCTGTAGAACAGTTGCAATCAAAAACTGTAAGCAAAAAATCTCTCTGCTCCATAGATAGTGTGGAAATATTAATCCCACGCAGCCAGTCTGTGGCATTTTCCGAAATGGTAATATGAGACTCCGAATAAAGTTCCCTGTAATGATTAAAAAAGATCTTGGTTACTTCTGGGTGGTGTGAAGTGGATCTCTTGGTGGCCGGGTCAGTTATTTTTTTTATACAGTTGGTATTAGTACAAAACACTAACGATGGTCCCTGAGATACTGGATAGAGGGAGAGGAGAGCAGGGAAAAACCAGAGACAAGCACATTGGACCTTCGCTTGGCCAACCAAGCCAGATATCTGCCCATATGATTGCTTTCTTCATATCTTTTTTGCAAAACTGAATCAAAACTCAAAATTTCCTGAGATGTGAAAACATCTTGTAAGTTAAGCTTTACTCTGGAAACTTAAACTTTGCCTTCTTGATTAAGTAAGCGGTACAAAAGGGGGTGGTAATGGACGGAGCATCTGAATCAATCAAACACTCACACCCAGTCAAATGATCTGGGTTTAATCCATCACCGTTCTTTAGCCCACTCTGCCACCCCAGTTCAGACATGGCTATATGCAAATCAGTCTGACCCTGTGCCTCATGGGAACAGTCCAGCCTGAACTGCCAAGCCATGCCTTCCCTGGACCGGAAACAAGCTTCCGAGGATCGGTTTCTGGCATTCCAGCCGTCTTCAGCCCGGCTTGCTTGAATCCAGTGGCAAAGTGAGCAAGGGACTCACGTCTGAGCATACCCTGCCACACTTATGGCAGTCAAAAGTGGTACCAAAGGGGGATGTATTGGACAGAGCATCTGAACTAATCAAACACTCACACCCAATCAAAAGATCTGGGTTTAATCCATCACCGTTCTTTAGCCTACTCTGCCACCCCAGTTCAGACATGAAGGGGGTGAAAACATCCTTAACATCTCCCACTAAACAATGTCTTCCTACCATTTCTACTGAGAATAGGTATTCATCTTTGTCCTGTGATCCTGATATGGAAGAAGGGAGTGTCTCAGAGTCTCCTGGTCTTCTGGTCCCAATGGACACTACCACGCCGCTCCTGCATTCAGGACCCGCCGTTAGCCCATACCCGACTAGCACCCAGGCAGGTCCTACACCAGTTTCTCTTGACAGCAGCGATGCTGGTGGTCAAAATCATACGAGCTCAGGTATTTATAGATCTGGAGAGACTGAGCCTTTGTCTGAAAATTCGGCTAAGGGGCAGCGGCAGTTGGAAGTTCTGTTCCAGTCATTCAGGAGAGACATATTCTCTAAATTTGAGACCTCTGAAGCCAACCAGAAAGCAATTCATGAGAAATGCGAAACCCTGTAGTCTAAATTAGACGACGTATCCAAGCGTACTGGGGCTTTAGAGTTAGAAGTAGAGGCACTCACTGAAGTAGTTCAGGAGAATACAAAAAACATCCAGGGCCTGACAACACAGAATAAACCACTCCAAATGGACATTGAGAGGATGGAAATGCAGGCCAGGAGGAACAACTTAAGATTCCTGAAAATCCCGGAAGGGGCAGAGTGTGGCAATGTTAAAACTTTTATTTGTAAACTACTCAGAGAAGGATTATTGAAGGACAAACCAGATATAGACTTGGAGCAAGAAATTCAGAGGGCCCATAGGGATCCCTTCAGGCTGCATCAGACAGGAAAGCTCCCAGGAAGATCTTGGTCAATTTTCATACCTACACGGTTAAGGAGCTGATCTTGGGAAGAGCATTAACCGACACAACACTCCAACTCAAATCTGTCAACTATCAAATCCGCTCCGATGTCGGTATATTAACTGCTCAAAGGCAATGAGAGTTGGGTTCAAGAATGCCTGAGCTTAGGAGCTTGGGGGCGAATTTCCAGATGAAGTTCCCGGAGCTTTTGAAGGTGATGTGGAGAAATAAGCTCCACAATTTCAGCTCTCCCCAAGAAGTGGATACTTTCTTGATCCTAATGAAAGAGAATTCTCCATCTGGCCCTCATTAAGTTTGTGCTCTGGAGGCGAATATCATATCACTTGTTCCCCCCTCTTTTATCATAGTAGAAGAAATAACAGGAAAAAAAATGGGGCTATTGAAAAGATTTGAGACCCGAAAGAGACAAAAATATATATATATAGACAAATACAATGAAAATAGAAAGGAGGGGAGACTTAAGCACATTGCCCTAAAAGGGTCAATGTTTTAAAGGGGTCACTTCTATTTTCTTATTTTAAACATTGGGTTTTATATTTATTTCTCACTCCTTAGGGGTTTGCTTTGTTGCTGGCACAAGGGTAGTCCTGAATAGGCGACAATAATCGCCAAAGGGAAGTATGGGGGGGTTCCTCAGGGGGTGGTGGGGGCCGGGTAGGGGTCAAGGGGGGGAAAGCAAAACAAATAAATTAGTCCCGATACAACCAAAAGTAAAAGAAAGCAAAACAACCGCTTGGGTGTGGAGCTTGCTTCTTTGAAAGTTTTTTAATAAATGGCTAGTATCAATAAAATAGAATCAATAAGTTGGAACGTGAATGGCTTAAGAGATAGGAGGAAAATGTCGAGAGTGAGCGAATTCCTTTACAAGTGTAAGGCCCATATTTGTTTCCTAGAAGAAACACATTTAGAGACTCATGAGTGTAGGCTGGGGTTTAGCAAGCTCAGATGGGTTCAGGAAGGCCTTTACTCGGAACAAAGGGGCAGCTCCAGGGGTGTGGCAATTATAATTAGAAGTAACACAGGGATAAAGGTTGAAAAGTTCGATACCGATCAATCCGGGAGATGGCTTGTGGCTACTCTCTCGATCTGTGGCTCTCGCCTGGCATGTGCAGTCTATTATGGGCCAAACCAAGACAACCCAGGGGCCCTGCTAAAGCTAAAGGCAAGCCTCCTGGCCACATCTGCTCCTATCATCTTGGCGGGAGATTTCAACCTGGTATGTGATGAATTTTTAGATCGCACCTCCAAAGCCAAATACATTGTCCCCAGTAGATCACATTCTGAGCTGAAAACTGTTATTAAGGAATTTAGGCTCTTAGATATATGGAGAGCGAAAAATGGCTCTAAAAGAGACTTCTCTTTTTATAGCAAAAAATACAGACATCACTCTAGAATAGATTTTTTCTTGTTAGATCAGACCATTTTCTCAGATGAAGATTCAATCTCTTATATCCCTGCTATTCTCTCAGATCACTCAGCTGTGGTATTGGTAGTTAATTGAAAGCAAAAAAAGGCCAGATTAGGTGGACCTTAGATAGATCTCTATTATTAAAGGAGGCGGTAAAGGTAGAAGTAGCAGCACAAGCAGAAGAATATTTTAGGTATAATCTTGGCACTACAAATGATCAAATAGCATGGGAGGCCTTTAAGGCTTTTTTAAGAGGCCTGTTAAGCTCGCTAATGATTAGACAAAATAAATCTATGAGAAGGTTGGAGGAAGATCGGCTCTGTAAGATCAAAGAGAAAGAGCAGGAGCTGCAGTGGGCCTCAGCAGTCGCCCAGAACCTAGTTCCATCTTTACAAACTGAGCTTGAGGGCCTCCGGGCAGAATTTCAGGCCAATTTTGATAAGATCTTAAAAGACAGGTGGGATGCTAGTAAACTCCAAAAATGTTCATATGGGGGAAGATGTGGCTCATTTCTGGTATGGAAGGCCAGGGCAGACAGAGTAAGGAATCAGATAAACAATTTATCTCAAAGAAGTACAGGAACCATTTTATATGATGATGATCAGATCCGGGAGGAGGCGAGAGTATTTATGCAGGACTTGTATAAGGAAGATCTTAATTTTAGTTCTCAGGAAGCAAAAGACTGGTTAAATCAGATAGACCTCCCACAGCTGTCGCAAGCGGATAGGGCTTTTTTACATTCTAGTGTAACATAGGGTGATGTAGAAGCCCAGCTGAAGAAAATGGCCCGAGGTAAAGCGCCGGGCCTGGATGGCCTTCCCACAGAGGCATATCTGGCCTTATCTGATATAGTTATGCCTGTCTTAAAAAATCTTTTTAATAAAATATATATGCTCGGTGAGCCTATTCCAAGGTCTTGGTCTGAAGCTACTGTAACCCTGATGCTGAAAGCCAATAAAGATCCATCAAAAATTGAGTCATATAGACCTATCTCTCTTTTAAATATTGATTATAAAATCTTTGCTGGGGTGTTAGCTACTAGGACTGCCAAAATCATCAAAACTATAATACATCAAGATCAAAGGGGCTTTATTCCCGGCAGATAGTTGAATGAACTTACTTTCCAAGCCATTGGCCCATCAATGTGGCGGTAGATAAATAACTTCCCTTTACTTTAGTTGCCAATGATGCCGCCAAGGCTTTTGACCAGGTGAGCTGGTCATATCTCTGGGAATCTCTCTATAGTTTTAGATTCCCTAGTAATTTTGTTTTAGCTGTCAGATCTCTCTACTCTGCTCGCCGAGCGAAAATCTTAGTTAACGACGCTCTTTCAGACGGGGTTACTATTTTCCGGGGCACCAGGCAGAGGTGTCCCCTGTTACCCCTTTTGTTTAATTTACATATAAAACCTTTTGTGTGCCGGCTTAGGACCGACCCTCTAATTATACCTTTTAAAATCTCGGACCTGGTGCTAAAATTTGCCTTATATGCAGACGATCTGCTTATGTACACAACCAATCCAGCAGAGGCTATCCCTAGATTAGTAGAGCAGGCTGAAGTATTCAGGGAAATCTCGGGTTATAGAATAAATAGGGATAAGACCGAGATCATGAAATGGAACCAAGGCAACGGAACACAGGGGACCAAGTCTCGCATGAGGTATCTTGGCATCCAACTAGCCCATAAAATAGAGTATATCTCCAAGATTAACTGGAGCAGGGTTTCCAAAGATGTCTGCAGTTTGCTCCTCAGGTGGTCAAGCCTCCCTCTGAATATATTTGGGAGAGTTAATCTTATAAAAATGATTATTTTGCCTAAGATAACTTTTTTTATTCATCTCAATCCCATTATCCTTTAGTGCCTTGGAAATTTCAAAATTGCAGGGAAAAAATGGCTCCTTTATTTGGAATAGTAAATCCCCCAGAATTGCTTGGAAAAAGCTAAGGAGAAACTTAAATAGGGGGGGTCTAGCTTCACCAGATTTACTCAATTATTGCCATACGTTCCACTTTAAGAACTTTAGAATACTGGCCAATAAGTTTGTTCCGTCCTCATTGGGTCTACTGTTTCAGGCATTACTTCATGATATTCCCCAAGGGCAGGAGTTCATTCTTTTTAAATTTGGGGACCCCTAGTTTTATAAAAAAAAACAGGCTTAAGGTCCTGGGGCTGCATAAAAAAACAGGATTTTTGTCAGGAAGAGTTTTAAAATCCCATACTATACATGCCAGGCTCCTATCTGGGACTCCCCAGGTACCCCGCTCTGTCTCAGGGATCATCTCTCTCAGTCACTGAAATCGGCCCGGGTTCAATCTTGGGGCGATCTCCAGAGGGACTCACAGTTGTTGAGCTGGGAATCTGTTTCTGATATAACAGGTAGCACGCTCACTAGATTTAAATATTACCAACTGTCGGGGTGGTGGGCAACCCAGTCTTGGGACCATGAAGAAGTGGGCGTAAGATTCAAATCGGTCTCTAGAAAGGGAGGCTGGAAACGGGAAATCTCTTTCTGGTACTGGGCCCTGCTGGAAGATGAAAGAGTGGCGGCATCCGAAACCCGATTCAGAAAAGGGAGTGGTGATAAACAGAGTGTCTGAATTAAGCAGACCACTCTTACCCAGTCCAAAGATCAGGGCTTGATCCATCACCGTTTTTTAGCTCACTGCACCATCCCAGCTCAGAACCTGGCTACATGCAAATTAGTCTGTCCCTGGCCCAGTGCATCATGGGAACAGGGCAGACCAGACTACCAAGCCAATTCTTCACTGGAAAGGAGACAAGCTTCCGGGGACCGGTTTCTGGCATTTCAGCCGTCGTCGGCCCGGCTTGCTTGAATCCTGATGGTGCAGTGAGCAAGGGACTCATGTCTGAGTATACCCTGCCACACCTATAGTGGCCAAAAACGATTCAGAAAAGGGGGTGGTGATGAACAGAGTGTCTGAATTAAGCAGACCACTCTTACCCAGTCCAAAGATCAGGGCTTGATCCATCACCGTTTTTTAGCTCACTGCACCATCCCAGCTCAGAACCTGGCTACATGGAAATTAGTCTGTCCCTGGCCCAGTGCATCATGGGAACAGGGCAGACCAGACTACCAAGCCAATTCTTCACTGGAAAGGAGACAAGCTTCCGGGGACCGGTTTCTGCATTTCAGCCGTCGTCGGCCCGGCTTGCTTGAATCCTGATGGTGCAGTGAGCAAGGGACTCATGTCTGAGTATACCCTGCCACACATATAGTGGCCAAAAACGATTCAGAAAAGGGGGTGGTGATGAACAGAGTGTCTGAATTAAGCAGACCACTCTTACCCAGTCCAAAGATCAGGGTGTGATCCATCACCGTTTTTTAGCTCACTGCACCATCCCAGCTCAGAACCTGGCTACATGCAAATTAGTCTGTCCCTGGCCCAGTGCATCATGGGAACAGGGCAGACCAGACTACCAAGCCAATTCTTCACTGGAAAGGAGACAAGCTTCCGGGGACAGGTTTCTGGCATTTCAGCCGTCGTCGGCCCGGCTTGGTTGAATCCTGATGGTGCAGTGAGCAAGGGACTCATGTCTGAGTATACCCTGCCACACCTATAGTGGCCAAAAACGATTCAGAAAAGGGGGTAGTTTGGTCTGCCCTGTTCCCATGATGCACTGGGCCAGGGTCAGACTAATTTGCATATAGCCAAGTTCTGAGCTGGGATGGTGCAGTGGGCTAAAAAACGGTGATGGATCAAGCCCTGATCTTTGGACTGGGTAAGAGTGGTCTGCTTAATTCAGACACTTTGTTCATCACCACCCCCTTTTCTGAATCATTTTTCTCCACCATAAGCGTGGAAGGGTATACTCAGATGTGAGTCCCTTGCTCATTGCACCATCAGGATTCAAGCAAGCCGGGCCGAAGACGGCTGAAATGCCAGAAACCGGCCCCCGGAAGCTTGTTTCCTTCCCAGTATAAGAATTGGCTTGGTAGTCTGGTCTGCCCTGTTCCCATGATGCACTGGGCCAGGGTCAGACTAATTTGCATATAGCCAAGTTCTGAGCCGGGATGGTGCAGTGAGCTAAAAAACGGTGATGGACCAAGCCCTGATCTTTGGACTGGGTAAGAGTGGTCTGCTTAATTCAGACACTTTGTTCATCACCACCCCCTTTTCTGAATCATTTTTGTCCACCATAAGCGTGGAAGGGTATACTCAGATGTGAGTCCCTTGCTCATTGCACCATCAGGATTCAAGCAAGCCGGGCTGAAGACGGCTGAAATGCCGGAAACCGCTCCCCGGAAGCTTGTTTCCTTCCCAGTATAAGAATTGGCTTGGTAGTTTGGTCTGCCCTGTTCCCATGATGCACTGGGCCAGGGTCAGACTAATTTGCATATAGCCAAGTTCTGAGCTGGGATGGTGCAGTGAGCTAAAAACGGTGATGGATCAAGCCCTGATCTTTGGACTGGGTAAGAGTGGTCTGCTTAATTCAGACACTTTGTTCATCACCACCCCCTTTTCTGAATCATTTTTGTCCACCATAAGCGTGGAAGGGTATACTCAGATGTGAGTCCCTTGCTCATTGCACCATCAGGATTCAAGCAAGCCGGGCCGAAGACGGCTGAAATGCCAGAAACCGGTCCCCGGAAGCTTGTTTCCTTCCCAGTATAAGAATTGGCTTGGTAGTTTGGTCTGCCCTGTTCCCATGATGCACTGGGCCAAGGTCAGACTAATTTGCATATAGCCAAGTTCTGAGCTGGGATGGTGCAGTGAGCTAAAAAACGGTGATGGATCAAGCCCTGATCTTTGGACTGGGTAAGAGTGGTCTGCTTAATTCAGACACTTTGTTCATCACCACCCCCTTTTTTGAATCATTTTTCTCCACCATAAGCGTGGAAGGGTATACTCAGATGTGAGTCCCTTGCTCATTGCACCATCAGGATTCAAGCAAGCCGGGCCGAAGATGGCTGAAATGCCAGAAACTGCCCCCCGGAAGCTTGTTTCCTTCCCAGTATAAGAATTGGCTTGGTAGTTTGGTCTGCCCTGTTCCCATGATGCACTGGGCCAGGGTCAGACTAATTTGCATATAGCCAAGTTCTGAGCTGGGATGGTGCAGTGAGCTAAAAAACGGTGATGGATCAAGCCCTGATCTTTGGACTGGGTAAGAGTGGTCTGCTTAATTCAGACACTTTGTTCATCACCACCCCCTTTTCTGAATCATTTTTATCCACCATAAGCGTGGAAGGGTATACTCAGATGTGAGTCCCTTGCTCATTGCACCATCAGGATTCAAGCAAGCCGGGCCGAAGACGGCTGAAATGCCAGAAACCGGTCCCCGGAAGCTTGTTTCCTTCCCAGTATAAGAATTGGCTTGGTAGTTTGGTCTGCCCTGTTCCCATGATGCACTGGGCCAGGGTCAGACTAATTTGCATATAGCCAAGTTCTGAGCTGGGATGGTGCAGTGAGCTAAAAAATGGTGATGGATCAAGCCCTGATCTTTGGACTGGGTAAGAGTGGTCTGCCTAATTCAGACACTTTGTTCATCACCACCCCCTTTTCTGAATAATTTTTGTCCACCATAAGCGTGGAAGGGTATACTCAGATGTGAGTCCCTTGCTCATTGCACCATCAGGATTCAAGCAAGCCGGGCCGAAGACGGCTGAAATGCCAGAAACCGGTCCCCGGAAGCTTGTTTCCTTCCCAGTATAAGAATTGGCTTGGTAGTTTGGTCTGCCCTGTTCCCATGATGCACTGGGCCAGGGTCAGACTAATTTGCATATAGCCAAGTTCTGAGCTGGGATGGTGCAGTGAGCTAAAAAACGGTGATGGATCAAGCCCTGATCTTTGGACTGGGTAAGAGTGGTCTGCTTAATTCAGACACTTTGTTCATCACCACCCCCTTTTCTGAATCATTTTTGTCCACCATAAGCGTGGAACGGTATACTCAGATGTGAGTCCCTTGCTCATTGCACCATCAGGATTCAAGCAAGCCGGGCCGAAGACGGCTGAAATGCCGGAAACCGGTCCCCGGAAGCTTGTTTCCTTCCCAGTATAAGAATTGGCTTGGTAGTTTGGTCTGCCCTGTTCCCATGATGCACTGGGCCAGGGTCAGACTAATTTGCATATAGCCAAGTTCTGAGCTGGGATGGTGCAGTGAGCTAAAAAAACGGTGATGGATCAAGCCCTGATCTTTGGACTGGGTAAGAGTGGTCTGCTTAATTCAGACACTTTGTTCATCACCACCCCCTTTTCTGAATCATTTTTGTCTACCATAAGCGTGGAAGGGTATACTCAGATGTGAGTCCCATGCTCATTGCACCATCAGGATTCAAGCAAGCCGGGCCGAAGACGGCTGAAATGCCAGAAACCGGTCCCCGGAAGCTTGTTTCCTTCCCAGTATAAGAATTCGCTTGGTAGGTTGGTCTGCCCTGTTCCCATGATGCACTGGGCCAGGGTCAGACTAATTTGTATATAGCCAAGTTCTGAGCTGGGATGGTGCAGTGAGCTAAAAAACGGTGATGGATCAAGCCCTGATCTTTGGACTGGGTAAGAGTGGTCTGCTTAATTCAGACACTTTGTTCATCACCACCCCCTTTTCTGAATAATTTTTGTCCACCATAAGCGTGGAAGGGTATACTCAGATGTGAGTCCCTTGCTCATTGCACCATCAGGATTCAAGCAAGCCGGGTCGAAGACGGCTGAAATGCCAGAAACCGGTCCCCGGAAGCTTGTTTCCTTCCCAGTATAAGAGTTGGCTTGGTAGTTTGGTCTGCCCTGTTCCCATGATGCACTGGGCCAGGGTCAGACTAATTTGCATATAGCCAAGTTCTGAGCTGGGAAGGTGCAGTGAGCTAAAAAACTGTGATGGATCAAGCCCTGATCTTTGGACTGGGTAAGAGTGGTCTGCTTAATTCAGACACTTTGTTCATCACCACCCCCTTTTCTGAATCATTTTTGTCCACCATAAGCGTGGAAGGGTATACTCAGATGTGAGTCCCTTGCTCATTGCACCATCAGGATTCAAGCAAGCCGGGCCGAAGACAGCTGAAATGGCAGAAACCGGTCCCCGGAAGCTTGTTTCCTTCCCAGAATAAGAATTGGCTTGGTAGTTTGGTCTGCCCTGTTCCCATGATGCACTGGGCCAGGGTCAGACTAATTTGCATATAGCCAAGTTCTGAGCTGGGATGGTGCAGTGAGCTAAAAAACGGTGATGGATCAAGCCCTGATCTTTGGACTGGGTAAGAGTGGTCTGCTTAATTCAGACACTTTATTCATCGCCACCCCCTTTTCTGAATCATTTTTGTCCACCATAAGCGTGGAAGGGTATACTCAGATGTGAGTCTCTTGCTCATTGCACCATCAGGATTCAAGCAAGCCGGGCCAAAGACTACTGAAATGCCAGAAACCGGTCCCTGGAAGCTTGTTTCCTTCCCAGTATAAGAATTGGCTTGGTAGTTTGGTCTGCCCTGTTCCCATGATGCACTGGGCCAGGGTCAGACTAATTTGCATATAGCAAAGTTCTGAGCTGGGATGGTGCAGTGAGCTAAAAAACGGTGATGGATCAAGCCCTAATCTTTGGACTGGATAAGAGTGGTCTGCTTAATTCAGACACTTTGTTCATCACCACCCCCTTTTCGACATCCGAAACCCAGCATCTCTGGGGCAATGTTTTTGGCCCCGAAGTGCACAACTTAGGTGACATGTGGGGGGACTCTTTCACTATGTTGCGGTCAGTAGTAAAACCAGCTGCCCTTAAGAGAAACCATCTCTACATGACCTATAGGGTTTATTGGACCCCAAGGAAACTAGCTAAGGCGATAGGGTAAGAATATCACTGCCCTAGATGTAAGCATCTGGCGGCCGATGACCTCCACATGTTTGTAGACTGTCCGAAGATCATCAGCTATTGGCTTGAGGTGAAAGAGTTTCTTGAAGATGTTCTCCAGCAACAGCTGGAGGTTAACCCCAGGACAATCTTCTTTGGCCTGATGACAAACTATTGCTTGAAATATCTAGCATCTAAATTCATCTTTTATGTTGTAATCCTGGCGAGGAGACGGATCCGTAGGGCCTGGAAATCTGCAAACCCTCCAATGTTTGCTGAATGCTTGTCACACATCATTTTCACCAGTGAATCAGATATAGCCTGTGATAACATGAGTCTGGATAAGATATGGTCGGCCCTTGTGGCCTGGTGCAACCATTAAAAGCGGTCCCATGATTTTGCCCAGGCACTGTTGGTCCTTTTTCTCCTAAGTAATACATGGCCATGGAGCTGTGGTGAACAGGCGTGGATTAAGGAAACAGTTCTCGCTTGAGGGAACCCCATATCATTATCGTTATTGGCCTAATACCAGGGTTGGAACGAATTAGCCAGATGAGAAGAGTTGGAGGAATCCTTTCAAGAATGACCAACATGGTGTACGAGAACTATAGAAAAATGAAAAAAAAATATTAGCCCCTTCTTGGAGTCCAGTATAAATTGTCCACATTTCACAATGTTAGGAGACTTCGACTATTACCTAGAAAAGGAAAAACACCATAACACTATCACGCTAATTGATACCATGGAAAGTTTTTCTCTAGAGGAGATAGTTAGGCAAGAGACACATGTCGTAGGACATACACTGGATGGAATTTTCCCTTCTAATCCCAGGGTAAGGATCTCGGAAGTTATTCCAGTTCCGTGGTCAGATCATAAAGCTATAATATTCTCGGTACAGAATAACTGGCAACAAACTCTGCCAAATAACACCAACACCACGGTCGTATATCATGACTGGGCCAAAATAAACATTTCCATATTACATGGCCAACTAAGCACATCAAAACCAAGCCTAGACTCAGACGGAAACTCTGGGGTTAATAAAATAACCACTTGGATTAAAACAGCACTAGACATGACAGCCCCCAAAAAAAGCTCCATGTCGAAAAGGAAAAAACCCTCTGAGCCTTGGTTTTCAGAAAAACTTTGGGCCCCATTAGGATGGCGGGCGGATCGCCCCCGCCGGGCCAGCGGTAGCCACCGCCGGCCCGGTGGGGGCAATCCGCCCGCCATCCTCCCATTAAAGACCCCCGACCATATTACCATGGCGGGTGGTCCGCAGAGGACGGAAAGACCGTCCGTCGCTTTTCCATCCGGTCGAGAAGTCGACAGGGTGGAAAAGGGTTTAATATAGTGGCGGTGTCTGAAAGACTAATGTGCCCCTAAGAGCGCAAAAAAAGAATGCAGAAGGTCTGAAAGAAAGTGGAGAGCTAACTATGACCAAGTGAGAAAGACTGAATATGCATGTACCTCGACAGAAAATACTGGGGGCTATGAACTCCAGCAGAGAACTGTTTGGTACAGTATAAAAAACTAGCAAACCTCCCAAAGAATGGCCGGAAAATATACAGCCTGGAATTCTGTAACACTCTAGGTCAGTATGTTATAAACAAAGTCGAGACAGTGTATAAAACATTCTCAGATAACAACACTCCTTCAGCTGAGAGAACTAAGCTAGGACCAGGGGCACCGGACAAGGGTTTCTTCTTTTCCACACCCACGACGGAACAGATTACCCAGGTGGTAAAGACTACCAAGTCTGACCCTTGCCCTCCTAAAGTTTTTCATCTGTTCCCAGAAATTATCAGTGAGCAACTCAGAGCACTGTTCTCTGAAATAATACAATCTGGTATGTTCCCAGTAGCATGGAAGACAGCATCAGTCCGGCTTCTATTTAAAAAATATAACCTCGACCCCAGTGAACCTAGCAGCTACCGGACGATCTCTAGGATTCCTTTTCCATCAAAGGTGCTGGAGAAACTGCTTAACACGCAGATCACAACCTATATCGCCGCCGGAGACTCTTGAACTACTCACAATATGGTTTCAGAGAGGGCCATGGGACGGAGACTGCCTTGATCATAGCAGTAGAGGAACTCAGAAGAACTCTGGATGCAGGAAAGAAGGCCACCTTGATCTTGCTAGATCTATTGGCAGCCTTCGACACTGTCAGTCATGAGATCTTAATTAGTAGACTAGCCGAGTTGGGATTCCAAAACAATGCCATTACTTTACTGTCCTCATATTTAACAGACAGATCTTTTGTAGTAGAAGCAGATGGACCTGCATCTAAGTCTTTTACGCTGCCATGTGGGGTGCCACAGGGTTCCTCCTTGTGCCCCACACTTTTTAATATATATGTGGCCCCTCTGGCAGCAATCATCAGGTAATGCGATTACTCTGTGATATCATATGCCGATGATACCCAGGTGGAGGTATCAGTCTCAAATAACATTGAAGAGACAGCCGATCGAATTAATATCTTCATGTCACAGATAAACACTTGGATGCAGACTAATTGCCTTAAATTGAATGGCGAAAAAAACAGAGGTACTGCTACTATGGGCAAATACCTCCTTCTGGTCCCCAAGATGGTGGCCAGCTGAGATGGGCAAATGCTCATTTCCGGTCCCGAAGGTTAGAGTCCTAGGGGTGGTATTCGACAAAAGATTGACATTTGAATGTCAGATAAACAAGCTTGCCTTCACCTTCTCGGGTATCGCAAAAATGATCAGGAAAACCTGCCCTTTTTTCCCAGGGATACATTAAAACACTGATCACAGCATTGGCCCTCTCGAGACTGGACTATGTCAATGCCCTATATGTGGGATTATAGTCTCAACTCCTACTGAAGCTTCAGCGAATGCAGAAGCAAGACTAATTCGGGACATTCCCAAATATGATCCAATTTCTCACCGGCTGAGAGACCACCATTGGCTCCCAGTGGAAAAGAGAACTAAATTTAAGTCACAATGCCTAGCGTATAAGGCATTACAGGGTAGGGGACCTCTGTATATGAGAACACACCTCAGAAGATATACACCAACCAGAAATCTAAAGTCAGGTCACTCTCAAGTGCTGTCAATCCCAAGGTACAAGCAGGCTCGTTAGGGGGGCAGAAGCTTCATAGTAGGGACAGCAAAGACCTGGAACAGTCTACTGATTTCGATAAAGAACAGCACGTCACTCATAGAATTTAGAAGACTACTGAAAACATGGCTATTTGCCAACTGATTCAATATCAACAAGAGAGGTAGGGTATAGACACTCCTGTACCCTGGTAATATAAATTGTAAACAACGAAGGAGTGACTAAGGTGCAAAAGAAAAGTGACAAACGTGATAGGTTCAAAGGTTTATGAAATAAAGCTCCGCTGTGTGCTGCACGCGTGATCAATACTCACACGAGGGTAGTATACACAGCGGGGCAGTCTCAATGTCCCTAAGAGGGCCCGAGCGACTGTCTTCAACTGGAAGAAAGTCAGGGCGCTTGCTGGTCACCCTATAGTGGGTGGAGGGAAAGAACCTCCTGCTCCGCTGTAATCAGGCGTCGTAGCACGCTGGGAAGGCATTCGGTCACCCCAGCGGGGACCCGATGATGAAGCATGTCACCAACTAGTGGTGAGTGAGGGTCCTTCTAAGAATTAAGGTTCTTTCCCTCCACCCACTATAGGGTGACCAGCAAGTGCCCTGACTTTCTTCCAGTTGAAGACAGTCACTCGGGCCCTCTTAGGGACATTGAGACTGCCCCGCTGTGTTTACTACACGCGTGTGAGTATTGATCACGCGTGCAGCACACAGCGGAGCTTTATTTCATAAAGCTTTGAACCTATCACGTTTGTCACTTTTCTTTTGCACCTTAGTCACTTCTTCGTTGTTTACAATATTTGCCAACTGAAACATCAATATTTCCATGGCTGCCAAAATATCAACAGTCCTGCCTACTCCAGGGCCAAGACGCCCTTGGGCATACGTGCACTTTACAAGTCTATAAATCAAATCAAATCCGCTGCTCCTGTTGCGGTAGCACCGGCGAAGCCAAAGGCCCCCTTAGAGGAGCGTGAACTCTGCTGCCGACTTTCCTAACAGAAAGCGGCAGCCGCAAGTGGCACACCTGTCATGTCATCAGCTGAGCAAGAACGCCGCCGCCAGGCGCCGAGCCTGCCTCACCTTCAGTCGCGGAGCATGATGGGAGCTCCAGCAACTATCGATTTACCGTTTTTAAGGAAATCTTTTTTGGTTTATAATAAACCAATTGTTTTTACTTTGATTTGCTTTTCTGATGGCTGGGGGGTTCCAGGAGCATTTAAAAAACATATTTTTGGGGTTATTAGGATTCTGAGATACTATGTATTATTTAGATGGGTCTTTATTCGGTTTGGCTTTATTTTTGTGTTTTTTTTCGGACTTTTAGGAAAATATTTTTCACGTTTTTGATGGATTCTACTTTTTGACTATGTTGATACAGAGGATGATCTGGAGCTATAGAACAGTAAGTTATATTTAATATATTCGTTTGTGTGAGAAATGTTATATTTTTCTCTTTATGTAAGTGTTATTTGATGGTTATTTGGTATTTTGTATTTTATGTGCTAGAATTATCTTACATAATGGATTGAGTTTGTTCTTTCAGGTTTTTGGCTTGTAGGGTTTTGATTTTTTGATATAAATATTTTATGTATTATTTTATTATATCAATTTTATTTAAACTTTGAGTATTATTTAATGTTTTGACTGATGTAATAAAATGTTATTTGGATTATTTATATAAACACGATTTGAAATGTTGGTTAAGATTATGCTATACTTTTTGAGAGGTTTGTAGGTTAGTATATATTTTATAATATTGTAGTTATTTCTAAATAATCTACTACTTTGTTGTCTATGAAGAGTTTTACTTTAAATTGTACCATGTGGTACATTCTTTTCATTTGTTTGCTAAGTTTCAGTGCACTTTGGGTTACAGCTTGCTCCATTCGTAGTTGTTAGTAGCTTTTCTCTTTTTGTAATGCTTCTATACATTTACAGAGTCTGGGTTGGGTTCTTCCTTCTGTGGATTGGAGGGCATTGTGACAAGGTGCTGTCATGGATATATTATAAGAGCCTTGTATGACTGTGTGTTGTTAAACTTTTAAAATGGTTTGAATAATGGCTTGTTTAAAGTCTTTGATTATTTGTGGTGTGTAGTAGTTATTTGCTTTAAGTTTAATGTGGTTGAAAAGTTTGTAGTAAATTATATTTTGTTTATTTGGTAACACAGTTGTCTGTGTTTTGATATTCACCATATATTGTGTATATCTGAGTGAATGGGTTGGGGTACATTTTTACGGTCCTGTCCATCATCTGGGTTTGACAATGGCTTTGTTTTACAAAGTTAGATACTGTAGAACATATTAGTATTCACCTACCACTGTTTAGGTTCTCATATAGCAAGAAGGGGTCCTCATTATGAGTAATTTTTAAATGTTTAGTTATCTTTATAACTTAGTATCTTTGGCAATGGGGTATCACTGATGGCTTTTTAGTTTGTCCAATTAAATATTTTAAAGTGGGTATAGGTGGCAGTTGGCCTGCGCTGTCTATGGGGCCTTTAGGTAGTATACCTTTTAGGATTTTTGTTTAGAGGTACTGGGAGCCATTGTATTCCACTCTTATATTATACAATACCTCCCTTACTTCTATTTGTGTCACATTTAAGGGGTGTTTGTGTTCCCTTACATTAATTAAAACATCATCTTTTGTAGTGGATCTCCTGTGGCATGCAATAGAGTAATATTTAGTATATTTCCAATTCAGAGTACCATTTGGTGTACTTTCTTGGTTGTAGGTACAGCCCATCTGACTTAATGATTGATTTTCTTTCTGTGATGTTATATATCTTGCTCTTTCTGTCATTACGTGTGTAATTGTATACATAATTACAAACTTAAAATGTTTATATATGTTTTGTTATGTACATATCAAATCATGAAACTACTTTTCTTATTTATACTTATATGTATCTTCTTCTTAGATGTTTCACACTCTTGTGCAGCTTTTCTGTTGGGGTGTTGTAATGTAGTAGGAGAAGCCAAATCTAGAATCAGTAAATTGGAGGATGAGAATCTCAAGGATAAGGAGAGGGGATAAGAAGAAGGCATATGCCAGCTCAAAACAATTACACTGTCTCACCTTAAGTATAGCAGATTTAGAAAATAGAAAAATGAACGGAAATCTCAGAATATTTGGACCACCAGATGGCATGGAATCAATCAACCTCGAGTGTCTCCTTTCTTGAACAATGGATACCACAAACTCTAGGGAGCTCATTAGGATGGCCGGCAGAGGCACATGCGCTGTGCTGGCGGAAAATGTCATTTTCCACACTCCAGCAGTAGTGTTCGCTCCCATCATATTACAATGGGCAAACATAGCCTATTTCCCATCCGCCACAGTGCTACATGAACCGCCACAAATTTGAAACCGCCACCGCGGTGGTGTGAGCCAATAAAGACCCACCGCTGTGCAGAATTACGTCTCGTCCGCAGTACAAATCAGGATGCCCCAAACAGCCCGTCACACCGCAGCGGAGAAACCACCCAACCGGAAACAGTGGAAGCACGACAGCTGAGCAAAAAAAGCAGACTCCCGGTCCCCTCCACCCGGTCCAGACCGTTATGGATCCAGCTCTACAAGCCTTTCCGGTGCTATACCTGATTAAGTATGAGCGGAAAATCCGTTCCGCTCGCGGATTTTGCGAATTTTCGGTAAATTCGCGATCCGCGAACTCCCGCGAATTTACCAAGAATTCGCAAATCCGCGAGCGGCGGATTATTCCGGGGGCAAAAGTTGAACCTGCTGTAACTATTTTAGGATGGCCCTGGCAAGCTGCCATCGCCATCCTAAAATAGTTACTAAGTTAAGCTTCAACAGGAAGCTCTAATAGATAAAATCGAGCAGGTGCTCGATTTTATCTATTAGAGCTTCCTGTTGAAGCTAATTTAGTAAGTATTTTAGGATGGCGCTGGCAGCTTGCCGGCGCCATCCTAAAATATTTACAACATGCCCTTTCTGTAACTCATTCATCAGCCCAAAAACAATTGTGAGCGTCGTCGAGGCAGGTGTGCCTTCTTCACAAATCTACCGTGGAAAATCAGCTGTGATGCTGGATAGAGGCTTTTGCATCCGTGACTTTCACGAGCGCAATACCCGTGCTGTTTCTGTGACCAGGAGCTTATTTCTCTTCATCTGCTGAACTGATCTTTCTCTGACCTTTTATTCACACAAATGTGTGAACTCGCATGGTAGCCCTGCCCGTTTGGCCCCGCCCACACAATCGCGGTTTGCACCGTCTTCCCGCCATTCACCCACTATGATGGACAGTTCACTCAAGGGACCCCTGCGCCCTTCGGGGCGATTGCATAGTAACACACACATGGTCGCTCGAACTAGTTGATGCTCAAATTCAGTGACTCATTCATTAGCCCAAAAACAATCGTGAGCGTCGTCGAGGCTGGACAGGTGTGCCTTCTTCCCAACTCTACCGTGGAAAATCAGCTGTGATGCTGGATAGAGGCTTTTGCGCCCGTGACTTTCACGAGCGCAATACCCGTGCTGTTTCTGTGACCAGGAGCTTATTTCTCTTTATCTGCTGAACTGATCTTTCTCTGACCTTTTATACACACAAGAAGCATGTGCACTCGCATGGAAGCCCCACCCCAAATCCGCGGATCCGCAAATCCGCAAAATCGCACGATCCGCAAATCCGCAAAATCCGTGGATCGTGGATCCGCAAAATCCGCCCATGCTTATATCTGATCCACAACCAGCAAATAATGGACTGTAGCGGACAACGCCGCAATCATACAACTCAACACACAAACACAACTCAAAACTCCTGGGCTGATGTACAGTTCCTGTCCACATCAGACACAGTGGGGACAGGAACACATTCCCAAGTGTACCCACACATGTCCTACCTGTCAAAAAATCACCCCTCTGCATCCGGGTCACCCATCAACCGCGAATTCCCAGCAATGTCCCAATCACGTCACTGCAGCGGTGCAGATGCGGGAAAACCTGCGCATAGTGATGTAGGCAGAGCCAGCACCAGGCATGGGCAGTCTACAAAGATTAGCAGGGCCCCACCTTCTTCCTTCACACACTATGCCCCCTACACTCATTTGAGGACCTGCTGTGTGCTCCTCCTGTTCCCCTCCTATACAATTCATCTGCCAGGTATAGTCAGACACTGCACCACACGCACACCAAACAACCAGGGAGACTGTCTTAGAAGGTGGGGGTGAAGAGGAACACCCTGCACAGAAACTCAGGGGCAGGGCATTCCTCCTCCTCACACCTACCCTCCACTCATGTCAAGCAAACTGAGTCCAATCACAAAATTAAGACTTACACTCCATATGAACATCCACTGAACTGTTCTCACTGCCTGTCAAGTCACTCAGAAACACCCCCCACTGACACACAGCCACATACTCATAACAGATGTCAGCAGTAATGGAAGACAATAAATGGGCTAGCCAAAAGTGAAGTGGAAAGTGCTGGAAAGCTGTGAAGCAAGCCACAAAGCATGTGTACATCACATGCAAGAGAAGGAACAAATCACACCACCCTTAGGCCATCAAATCATACATGGGTGGCACAGTGAGTAGAATTAAACCAA
This sequence comes from Lissotriton vulgaris, assembly GCF_964263255.1. Lineage (NCBI taxonomy): Eukaryota > Metazoa > Chordata > Amphibia > Caudata > Salamandridae > Lissotriton > Lissotriton vulgaris. The sequence continues at coordinate 210,848,900 of NC_141699.1, read as the reverse complement.
AGTGAACTCTGTTCAACAACTCAGGGAGACATCAAGGCAAGCCACTCAAAACAAACACAAAGTTCCCTACTCCTTCTACTCTGAAAGCATGAGGATTCAATCCTCTAATTGGATTGGTTAACTTAGTTAAAGTAAGACCATACCCTGAAATATAATAAGACACATTTTACCAAGTTGCTAAATTTACAGACAAAAATATAAAATCATACATAGAATAATCAATTTCCAATCAATCATATGAATTCAAAGGAATGTATTATCAATATTAAATTCAAAAGATCATGTTTTATACAATTGATATTGACAAAGTTAAAAACACATTAAAATCATATACTCATCATATTTTTAAATAAAAGGAAAACAATATGTGCAATAAATACATGAAGAACAACTGTTGAGGTGGAGTTTCGGTGCTAAGGTGGATCGTCACCTTCTTCAGGACAATAGTTCAATATTTAAAATTCTGAATAGAATGTAAAAAACTTTATTAGAAAAATAATTTCCTAAAACATTCTTTTGTTACATTATTCATGGTTTATATTTAGCAACCTAGTTATAAGTCTGCATGAAAGAAAAGTGTAGGCCAAAAATCCAATAGGATTAGACTCATTTATTTGAAACACAGAAAGATTACTCAGACATAATAGTCTAATACACCGGGTCTCATTCATATTAATAGTAAACCCGTTACATACCTATTGATTTATGTGGAAGCTCTTTTATTTGCCTCCAATTAAAGTTTTGGACGGGTTCCTCGCCTGGTTTTTACAGTCTCATAGGTGCCGGATAATACTATGAGAGAAGAGTATTCAATTAGGATCAGACCCTCTATATATTGTTTCATTTCAAATATAGAACGGCCTTAATTAACTTACACCTATAATTTTCTTTGGAGGGTCTTAGTTTAGTTTTCTCACCCTTATATTTCTATGTATCCCTTCAAGAGTTATTGTGATACCTAGGGGGGGGGAGGGGGGGGGGTAATGCAAAAATATGCTATTTGGAATTATTTAAAAAAATATATATCTCCAAGGTTTTTGCATTCTACATACAGAGCCAACTTTACTTTGAATTGTTAAACGATAAAACCGCTTTTTAATCGTGTGGCTTACCTTTATTAGTCACACTTCGATGGGATAATTGACAAATAACTTTTATATTGTCAGGCCCATCTTAACTCAAAATATAGATCTGAATAGATTTTTTTATTAAAATATCACTTATTACAGAGTATATTCAATGGAAAAGATTTGTTTCTATTTTTATACTAGTCAGTATAAGCAAGTTAAATTTGACTTATCTCACCTCTAATCTTGTTTATTAGATCCACCCACTTTTTCTTCTTTCGGGGTGCTGGTTCCAGTTAATTTTAGTTCTGGTCCAGATTTTATTCTACAGAGACAACATATGAATGTATACTCAACTATTGTTCAGACTTTCAAGATTTTAACTTAACCTATAACTGGCAATGTTATTTTATAGTCAAAATTAAGTTAATTACTCTATTCTATTCATAGAATAGATTGGCATAATCTATTGGCATAATTAGGAGAAGCCCATGGCACAACCCCGTGTTTGTTTGTACAAGTTTTTATCAAACAGGAAGAACTTCTTCCTGTTTGATAAAAACTTGTACAAACAAACACGGGGTTGTGCCATGGGCTTCTCCTTTTCACCGAATTATGCCAATCTCACCATGGGCTGGTATGAACAAAATGAGGCATGGAAAACAGAAAACTATGCATGGAAAAAGAGGACAATACTATGGCTCAGATTCATAGACGATCTTTTTATAATATGGGACGGTGAACAAACAGACTTCCAACAATATTTTGAAACACTGAACAACACCTCCACAAATCTCAAATTCACCTATGAAATAAGCAGCAGCAGGGTAGTGTTTCTTGATACAGAGATCTATATTGAAAATAACCACCTAGAGACCACACTCCATCAGAAAAAAACTGCAACTAACTCTGTACTACATGAACAAAGCTTCCATGAAAACAAATTAAAGAGAAGCATCCCATACGGAGAATTTCTCCGCATAAAAAGGAACTGTTCAAAGCAATCTGAATTCCTCAAACACAGCACAGAAGCCTCAAATAGATTCATCAAAAGAAAATACCAACCCAACTTGGTGAAAAAATGCCTCCAAAAAGTGATTGAAACAGACAGAAAAACAATTCTACACAAAGTCCAAGAAACCAAAACTGACAACAAAATCAGACTAATAACATCTCACAATGCAGAAAAGGGCACTCTGATGAGAATATTCAAAAAACACTGGGGCATCCTACGTGCAGATTCCACTTTATCAAATATCATTGGGGAACACCCCCATGTTACTTTTCGTAGAGCAAAGAATCTGGGTGATCAATTAGTGCACAGCCACTTTAAAAACACCTCCAACGTGAATTGGATGCATCGTGAAGGCTTCTGGCCATGCAAACAATGCAAGGTCTGTCGAATTGCATGAGCTACAAAGGAAATTACTATGTTTGGGGGAAAAAAATGGAAAATCAAACAACACTTAACATGTAAAAGCACTTTTGTAGTATACATGGTAACCTGCCCCTGCGCCAAAAATTACATCGGCAGCACCATCTTTGAGGACAAGAAAAGAATCCTTGAGCACATAAGAGCAGTTACTCATCAAGACCAGTCCAATGCAATCGCCAAACAGATGACACAGCACCATGACAACAACTAGGAAACTCTTAAGTACAGTGCAATCGACCAACAAGCAAACTCAGAAAGAGGAGGAAATCGCAGAAAAGCATTGAGACAAAAGGAGTCAAAACACATCATTAGCTTCAGGACCCTCGAACCTTTTGGCCTCAACCAAACAGACAAATTACATGTCCATCTGTAATTCACTGTGAAAACCGTCAGGTACAGGAAAACATAATATTGGTTTCAGCAAATAAGAACAGTACAGGACTTATTCACCGGAGAGATGACATCCTCCCAGTCACCATGGTATTCGGAGACATCAATGGCAAATTTGAATAACTATAACTATTGTGAAATTGCTCACCAGAGAGCATGAATGATGACACAATCACAGCTGTGATTATGAGTCACCAATGACTGAAAAATAGAACTATAAACATTGTTCTACGCTGTCCGTAAATCCTTATAATTGCTCCCATACTATTTCACTGTAAATTGAGCACTCTAACATCCTTTTTCACGTGAAAGACTACATCACCCACAATGCAATGCATTTCACTGTAAAGTTTTTTTCACTGTGCACTGAAATAAAAGTAGGCTCGTGTTAGAGCCCAACACCTGTGATCAAGCCTTCGGCTGAAGGCGAAACGCGTTGGGTTAGGACGAGTATGCTGAAAATAAAGCAGTTGGTCTAAAAATCTAAAATTGCCTGAGTGAGTGCCTCCTTACCGGTTTTCAATCGGTTCCTTGTGTGATATATTACGACTGGTCCTGTCGTTTCTAAGGAGGGCACCACGCTTCAATCGAGAGCGCCGGCGTTCCACACAGAACCAAACTACGGACAATATATATATATATATATATAGACACAAGGGACTCTATGGTCCAGTTGAAGACTAAATGTAGTCGAAACGCGTAGGCCATCCTGCTGCTAATGCACATGGTGTTTGTGGAAAAATAAAGTAATTGAACTTACCTGCTGCTGTGGTGCCGTGACTTCTGTGTAAACTACGTGAACCCAGGGGACTCTAGGTGATATATATATATATATATATATATATATATATATATATATATATATATATATATATATATATATACATATTATTAACAAAACATATACTATATTTTTACCGTAGGATAGCGAGAGGGTTAAATTTAATACAACCACTCCAGTAAGCGCAACAGTAGGGAAAACATTGGATAGCGTAGAGGTAAAAATTACTATTTCAACTCCAGAGAGCGCAACAGTAGGGAAAACGTTGGATAGTGTAGGGGTATAAATTACTATTCCCACTCCAGAGAGTGCAACAGTAGGGAAAGCGTTGGATAGTGGGAGGGTAAAAATTCCTATTCCCACTCCAGAGAGTGCAACAGTAGGGAAAACATTGGATAGCGTAGGGGTAAAAATTACTATTCCCACTCCAGTGAGTGCAACAGTAGGGAAAGCGTTGGATAGTGTAGGGGTAAAAATTACTATTCCCTTTCCAGAGAGTGCAACAGTAGGGAAAGCGTTGGATAGTGGGAGGGTAAAAATTACTAATCCCACTGCATAGAGTGCAACAGTAGGGAAAGCGCTGGATAGCGTAGGGGTAAAAATTACTATTCCCACTCCAGTGAGACCAACAGTAGGGAAAGCGTTGGATAGCGTAATGGTAAAAATTACTATTGCCACTCCAGTGAGTGCAACAGTAGGGAAAACGGATAGCGTAGGGGTCAAAATTACTATTCCAACTCCAGAGAGTGCAACAGTAGGGAAAGCGTTGGATAGTGGGAGGGTAAAAATTACTAGTCCCACTCCAGAGAGTGCAACATTAGGGAAATCGAGGATAGCGTAGGGGTAAAATTTACTATTCCCACTCCAGAGAGTGCAACAGTAGGGAAAGCGTTGGATAGCGTAGGGGTAAAAATTACTATTGCCACTCCAGTGAGTGCAATAGTAGGGAAAGTAAATACTTCATATATACATATGAATAACATAACATTAATACCAATTACAAATTAATTAAAATATTTTACAATTCTATAAAATATATTAATTAATCAATAAAATTAAAAATAAAAATTAATTAATAATAAAAATAACCTACTAATACTAATTATTTACCAATTAATCATACATTAATTTACAATTTAAAAATATTTAAATATTAGACACAAAATAAAATTTTTAAAAAATGTAATTACTTACTATTAAATTACTTTCAAAGCTGTTCCCCTATAAACCCACAACCCACTTCAGAACATAATTTAATAAATGAAACACAATTATCAATTAATCAATTACAATAAATTACCAATAATATTTTAATTCATTACCAAATAATAATTATTTAACAATTATTTCTAAATAAATACCAATAAATAAAATAACATATTTAATTCATTATAATTAAATTACTTCTCACCCTATTCCCCTATAAACCCACAACCCACTACAGAAAATAAATTACTAAAATTAACATATTTATCAATTAATCAATTCTAATTAATTACCAAATATATTTTAATTAATTACCAATTCATAATTAATTAACTAATAATTCTAAATAAATACCAATAAATAAAATAACATATTCAATTAATTATAATTAAATTACTTCCCACCCTATTCCCCTATAAACCCACAACCCGTTACAGAAAATAAATTACTAAAATTAACATATTTATCAATTAATCAATTAAAATGAATTACCAATTATATGTTAATTAATTACCAATTAATAATTAACAATTAATTCTAAATAAATACCAATAAATAAAATAACATATTTAATTAATTATAATTAAATTACTTCCCACCCTATTCCCCTATAAACCCACAACCCGGTACAGAATTATATTACAAAAATTTTTTAAATTAATATTAACTTACCTTAATTTCGATATTTTTGTTGGCTATATTCTGTCTAGTCGATATTATGTCCATTCTATATTTTGGAATCGATATTATTGCTATTCTATTCGATATTAAAATTTTCTAGTCGATATTTTGGTAGTCTATATTCTGTCTGGTCGATATTATGTCTATTCTATATTTTTAACTCGATATTCTGTCTAGTCGAAATAAAAAACTCGATATTTTGACTCTCTACCATGCACATCATTTACTGGGACATAGAGTATGGCCTTTGTCCATTCTCAGAGAGCACTGATGGAAGAGGTACAGGCAAATGCTAGGCACTTGGTTCATGTAGAGCACAAAAAATGACTGCTAATTTTTTATAACAAAATATATGATTGTCTACTAATGTTGCAGGGATTCTGCACATGCACAGAACTATGTGCAGGAAACAGGACCTCAATGTGTAGAGGCTGAGCCTTCCTACCACCTTAGTACCCAAAATCCATAAACCGACTAGTGTCTCATTCTTTCTCCTATATATTCATGAAGCTACAAATGATTAGACAGCCCAGAACACAAAACTCAGACTCTCTCAGGAATCGAGGTAGCAAGACAACCCTTTCACTCGCTCAATCATACTTGTCCACAATAAGAATTGTCAGAGACACTGTTCTAGTTCAAAATGTTTATTTTAACTATTGTCCTCTATAATGCAGTATATGAGCCACTACCAGCAGCGAAATTCATAAACATAAAACAGTTAGCATTGTTACAATTCCATAAAATATAACGGGGATGTCATTATATAAAGACAGTGGGAAAATGACTTGGGCCATATGTATGAAGGCAATTTTGCGATCGCACACGCAAAATTCGCTAAATTTCGGCATTTGCGATCGCAATTCGGCCTAGTCCTATGTATGAAAGCACAACTGTCTCACAAACTAAGGAATTGCAAAATTTGCAATTCCTTATTTTGTGAATACATTTAAGGAATCGCAAATTGCGATTCCTTAAATAGAATGGATGTAGCACCAAAGTTGTGCGAATATGGCATAAGGAATCGCAAATTACTACCAACTACAGGTTGGTGGTAATTTGCGATTTCTTTTAAAAATGCACATTTTTACATTTTTCAAAGTGGCATGTGGCGCACACATGCCCTTAGGGCATGTATGTGCTCCACATGTGCACCTATGCTCATTTCAGGGGTGCAACAGGGTTTTCTTTTGACACCCTGGCACATTTGAAATTCCATTCTCAATTTGCGATTCTCTAATTGGGAATCGCAAATTGAGAATGTCTTCCCATTCATTCCTCTGGGCCTCTAGGCCCATAGGAATGAAAGGGGAGGTATTCCTTAATTGCGAATCGCAATTTGCGATTTGCAATTAAGGAATAGGTAGGATTCGCAAAATGCATTGCAAATCCTACATACATAGCGTTTTGAGTTTCTCATAAAATCGCTATTTGAGAATCACAAAACCTAACATTGATACATATGGCCCTTAACCCCTTCGCTGCTCATGACGAGCTCAGCTCGTCATGAGGCACACTGGAGCTGTGCTTATGACGAGCTGAGCTCGTCATGAAGAATGGGGATCAAGGATCTCCAGCACACGACGGGAATTGCCTTAGCAGCCAAGGTGTTAAAGGCCTAACCACCCTTCCCTTGGTAAGGTAAAGTTTATTATATGAAGGAAGATCTCTGGGCTTTGTCAGCAGACCCCATACCTCAATGCATTTATGGAACCTTTACATCATAGGAACTGCATAGCTCTTCTCCCTGAAAAAATCTCTCTCCAAGTGTGACTTCTGAACAACATGCATCCCCTTAATATCAAAGCACGGGTTTTCCAGCAGTGCAGCTGTGCTAGCGTGTTTTGTCTATGTGCTAGGGATAGACCAGAACAGAATAACAAGGGGCTTTGTTAGTGTGTGTGTTATGGTAAGCTGAGCGCTTGTTATTTGTTTTAAAAACTGCTATTCGCACAAAACTGTTTTGCACTCGAGAAAATCGTTTTTTAATAATTATACTGTGTCCTGAGGCGGAAAGCCGGGACCTGTATTTAAAAATTGTTTGCAATTTTAAAACTGATGACTAGGTTTTAAAGAAACTTGCACTCTGTTTTACCTGATTACAGCCGAGTAGAGGCTGATCGGGGCCCCAATTTTGGGTCAGGAAAGGGAGGAAGAGCTAGCTTACTAGTGCTAAGCCCCTACCGCCCTACCGCCCTGTACTAGATAAAACACCTCAGAAACAACCATTCCCCCACTGATTGCTAGTGTGTGTGTTATGGTAAGCTGAGCACTTGTTATTTGTTTTAAAAACTGCTATTTGCACAAAACTGTTTTGCACTCGAGAAAATCGTTTTTTAATAATTATACTGTGTCCTGAGGCGGAAAGCCGAGACCTGTATTTAAAAATTGTTTGCAATTTTAAAACTGATGACTAGGTTTTAAAGAAACTTGCACTCTGTTTTACCTGATTACAGCAGAGTAGAGGCTGATCGGGGCCGCCATTTTGGGTCAGGAAAGGGAGGAAAAGCTAGCATACTAGCGCTAAGCCCCTCCCGCCCTTTACTAGATAAAATGGCACCCTCATACAGGAGGCGCAGCGGACGGGCGCAGCGGGGGCACCAGCGGGGCGCCGAAGGCGCACCAAAGGCAAGCCCGTCTGCGCCCGGCCGCGACAGGCCGGGACCAGGGGCCATACCCCATGCCCAATTACTCACAAAAGATATTAACCACACTATCTCGTACTCCAGCGCGGCACTTAGGAGTCTGAACAACGTAGGGGTAAGAAATACCACACATTGTACTCGACTGGGACCATATGATATTATGGGCCCTTTCTGTTGTCAGCACTGTCAATGGGGAAGTGACACAGGGACAGAAGTCTGCATAAAAAATACCCCAACTCTGGCCCTTAAATGCATCTTTCTCAATACCAGATCTCTACCCAAGCATGCGATTGAACTGTGGGACCTATTGACCGAAACTAAACCAGACTTGGTTTTTATAACTGAGACCTGGCTCGATACCCATAGCACCCCAGACATCGCGACAGCCCTTCCAGCGGAATATAAAATACTCAATCTGAATAGAGTGAAGAAAAGAGGCGGAGGGGTAGCCCTGCTATTTAGGGAATCCCTCACCTGTAGACAAGAACCGATCACACAGTCCAACAGCCATGAAGCAATGGCATTCTCAGTATCCGTAAACACCAATATTTTATTTGGGGGAGTAATAGTCTATAACCCCCCTGCCAGCACTTTAGACTTTAGTGCCCAACTTTTTACCCAAATATTACCGATCTGTCTCAAGAACAAGAATATTCTTGTGATAGGAGATTTTAACGTACACTTTGATAGCAGCAGCAACCCATTAACCAAACAGCTACTGGAGGACATGGATATTCTACAGCTGACACAAATAATTAATCAACCAACACATAGGGCTGGACATATTTTAGATCTCATCTTCTCCAATATAGGAGCCATTAACATCAATGCGATTAAACCATTGATATGAACTGACCACTCTATGATTGTGTTCACTCTTAAAGTACCTACCAAACACTCTAAATCCATGCCCCCAGCAACAGCATCAGCTAGGAGCTGGAAAAAAAATTCTGTGGAAAAATTCCAGAATCATTTTACACATGCATCCATAGGAAACACCAATATTATTAATGAAATAGAAGAGCTCCAGAATAATATCAAGTGCGCGCTGGAACACTGCTCAGCTCCATTCTCTAAACATAAACGGAGAGGCACAGTCTCAGAGAAGTGGTATGGACCTGAATTAAAATCTTTAAAAAGGAAATGTACATCTTGCGAACACAATTGGAGGCTCAATAAAACCCTAGAAACGAGAGCCATATACAAAAGGGAACTTGCGCTTTACAATAAAGCTATTAGGAAAGCAAAGAAAGACTATTTCTCACGGAGGATAACATAAAGCAAAAATTCTTCAAAAGATCTATTTAAAATAGTCAAAGAGCTATGCAGCCCGGCTAATCTATCAGTGGATCTTACCCCCTCGCAAGAAGGTTGCAATAAAATTAATGAATATTTCTGTGAAAAAATCGATACGATCTATTCCTCTTTTTCCAACATCGACCCAAAGCAACCACAACCTCGTGTAACATCCCCAGTTCTGGCTAGCTGTCCTAGATTCGGTCCTTTTTCAGAGGAGGAAGTGGGCAAAGCTATGTTGGAAGTAAAATCAGGCTCCCCACTGGACCCATGCCCGCATCATATCTTCTCACGACTAACACCAATAATTTGCCCAGCTGTAACCAAAGTCTTTAATCAATCATTGAATTCTGCTGAATTCCCGAAGTATTGGAAAAATGCCATAGTTACTCCCTTACTAAAAAAAGCAGGGTCTGATATTCATAACCCGCCAAACTATCGGCCTATTTCCCAACTTCCTTATTTGTCTAAGGTGATGGAGAAGTTGGTCAACAGGCAGCTTTCAAAATTCTTAGAGACCAATGATCTACTGGACAGTTCCCAAACAGGGTTCCAGGCCAACAATTGCATCAAGACAACACTCCTGGCAGTGTCAGACAATATCAGAACCAAGGTAGATCAGGGAAATACAGTCGCCTTGATTTTACTAGACCTCTCGGCGGCATTTGATACCGTCCCACACCACCGACTCCTGGAAATCCTAGCAGCCAAGGGTATCCGGGAAAAGGCATTAGGATGGCTGCAGTCTTTCATGCAAGACAGAACACAGTCAGTACGGATGGGTGATTTTGTTTCCCCTCCCTGGAACATCAAATATGGGGTCCCACAAGGGGCCTCATTGAGTCCAACCCTATTCAACATGTTTGTCTCATCACTAGCCGAAATAGGGAGAAAATGGGGTGTTGGGATCTGCTCTTACGCAGACGACACCCAACTAATGATTTCATTAGATGAAGAAGACGACCCTAAGGATAGGCTACTGAACTGCCTGACTGAACTAGCCAATTGGATGCACAACCATTGTCTTAAACTAAATGCAGACAAGTCTGAGATTCTGCTGTTTGGTAGACATACACCCCTATGGGACAACAGCTGGTGGCCCACCACTCTGGGCACCGCTCCTATCCCAGCATCAACGGCCAAAAATGTAGGTGTGATCCTAGATAATACCTTGAGCATGAAAACCCATGTATCTACAATTTGTGGCAAAGGCTTCGCACTACTCAAGATGCTCCGGCGAGTTTTCCCATGGATCCCCACTGAGTGTAGGAAGATATTGGTCCAGTCTTTATTAATGAGCAGGCTGGATTACGGAAATTCCCTGTTTGTGGGAATGGCGGACTATCTGTTCGCGAAACTACAAGTCGTACAGAACGCTGCGGCAAAGGCAATTTGCAATAAAAGAAAGTACGACCCAGCCAAAAGCTGCCTGCGTGAGCTTCACTGGCTACCAATGAGACAGATAGCTATCTTCAAGCTAATGTGCATAACGCATAAAGCATTCCACAACACGGGCCCTCGCATCCTAAAAAATAAAATCAGATTCCATGCTCCCACAAGGAACCTGCGTTCCTGTACGGCTGCTAGAGCAAGCAACACTCGTGTGAAAACAGCTAGGATGGGTGGACGGGCGTTCTCCCACCTGGCTCCAAACCACTGGAACAAGCTGCCGCAGGAACTCAGACTAACAGACTGTTATTTGTCCTTCAGGAAGCAATTAAAAACATTTCTTTTCCCACAATCTGACTAAATACAATCCTTACTCTGTTATCTGTTAACTACTCACTACTGTCAGGACAGCGCCGTGATATCCCATTGGGGATGATTGTTTGCGCTCTATAAATACCATTGACATTGACATATAAATACCATTGACATTGACATTGTTTATCGACCTTGCACATTGTGTTCACACTCATTTCCAGGAACTAGCAGAGAACGCAGAAAGCAGACAGTTCTCATGTGAAAGGCACAGATAGAGTCTTGCGAAATAAAGTAATGTAGTAACGTGTGCAAAAGCAGCATCATGGCAGCAGAATTGAATTGAAAAGGTTCTTCTATAGCGCATGGCTACTCGGAAGCATCCCAGCGCTTGATATTGAACAGAAGGAATTGACAAGGAAACTAAAATATAGAGAGCCAACTTATCTATGTCTTGGGGAACAGTGCAGTTTTTAATTTTTTCCGAAATGCAAGCAGGCTGGGCTCTTGGCGAAGTGGGAGAGGGAGAGCATTCCACAGCCTGGCCGCATTTCGTGAAAAGAGACGGTCTCCTGATCGGGCTCTGTTGGTCCTGGGGATTATGAGAAGGTTTTGCTGTTTTGAGCGAAGGTCCCTAGATGGTTTATATGGTCTGACCATATTGTTTAAGATGGGGGGGCCATTCCCATAGAGAGTTTTATGGACCAAACAGAGAGTCTTGAAATGGACCCGCTCCTTTATTGGGAGCCAATGCAGGGTCCTTAGCGAAGGTGCCGCTGAAGTGCGGTGGCTGGTACCAGTGAGTAACCTTGCCGCGGAATTTTGGTCTATCTGGAGTTGTCGGGTGACTGAAATGGGGGCTCCTAGATAGAGTGCATTCCCATGGTCCAGCCTTGATAAAATAAGGGACTGGACTATGGTTTTCTTAGTAGTTTCGGGTAACTGGGGGAGAATTTTACGGATTGTTTTCATTAGACCAAAGCAAGTAGCCACTGTCTTTCTTGCCTGGATTTTGAAAGACAGTTCCGTATCGAGCCAGAACCCGAGGCTTTTTATCTCGGATTTTGGGATGGGTCCGGGCCCGGGCCCCATACAGGGAGGCCACAAAGAAGAGGTGTTAAAAGTGGCCTTCCTTCCAAGCAGCACAGCTCAGTTTTCCCCCCATTCAGTTTCAGGTGGGACGCATTCATCCACTCTGCAACCGCTCCCAGGCAGCTGCAGAGATTAGTCGGAGGGGATTCCACCTGGTTTAGGGAGACTACTAGCTGGGTATCATCAGCGTAGCTTACCAGCTGGATTCCAAAGGGAGCTACTACCTCTGCTAAAGGTGCCATGTACACATTAAACAGTGTGGGGCTGAGGGAGGAACCCTGTGGTACCCCACACTGTAATGGCACTGGGAGGGAGCAGTTGGTTTCCGAGAAGACCTTAAAGACTCTGTTGCTAAGGAAGGACCCGAGCCACTCAAGGGCCTTGCCTGTGACTCCGATCCTCTCAAGGCGAGCTAACAGGACACGGTGGTTAACCGTGTCAAAGGCGGCGCTGAGGTCCAGGAGGATAATGGCCGCGCTGCCACCTGCGTCCAAAATCCTCCTGGAGACCTCGACCACCCGCAACAGAGCTGTTTCGGTTCCCTGTCTCTTCCGGAATCCTGTTTGGGTGGGGTGTAGCAAGTCATAGGTCTCCAAATAAGATGCTAGTTGTTTATTCACCCATTTTTCGGTGAGCTTACTGATGCCAGGAAGGAGGGAGATGGGGCGATAGTTGGATAAATCATCTGGGTTAAGATTTGTTTTTTTCAACAGGGCCTGTACCATGGCTAGTTTCCAGTCTTGTGGTACTATGCCAGATTCCAGAGAGGTGTTGACAAGGTTAATCATGTGTTTGCTAACATGGGGTAGGGCCAGCTTCAAAATGGACATGGGAGCGGGATCAAGTGGAGAGGCGCTTTTTATGGAGTTGAAAAGGGGAGGGAAAAGTTCGGCATTGAGCGGATGAAAGGATGCAAGGTGAGGTAAGATAGAATTAGTATCATCCATCGGGGGGGGTTGGATTCAGCTGCATGAAGGGGAGGAAGAGGAAGGAGAATCTTTTCGATTTTTGTGGCAAAGAAGCTTGCTAGTTCGTTGCAACGAGCACCCGATTCCTCGGATGATAGTTCGGATGAGGAGGGATCGGGGGCTCTTACCAAAGTTTTTACTATTCTGAACATCTCTCAGGGAGCATTAGTGGATTTTCCAATTTTTTCAGCATAGAAGGTGGATTTGGCTGTATTGAGGGCAGATTTATATTTCTTTATTGTAAGTCTGTATTTAATTTTCTTCTCCTCGTCGAAGTGTTTTCGCCATTGCCTTTCCTCTCGTTTACATTCCTGTTTAAGGGACCTTAGGTCTGAGTTGAACCATGGCTGTTTATTCGGACCTTTTTTATTTACAATACATTTTTTTGGGAGCACACTATCCAATGATTGCTCAATCCAACGGTTGAAGTCTGTATTGGCCTTCTCGATATTCTGATTGGCCAAAGGTTCGTTCTGCTTCAATGATTCTATCCAGTCGCTGGGTTCTAGTTTTGTCCAGCGCCTACCTAAGGTTTTATGGGAAGGTTGTTTGGTGCTGGGTCTATTTATTTCCCATGAAAAGGGGATTACCATATGGTCTGACCAAGGGATAGGATATGGTTCAGCTGTGGACAATTTTGCAACGTTGGAAAATATGGGGTCTAAGAGATTCCCTTTAGAGTGAGTAGGGTGCCGGACAATCAGATTAAGTTGGCAGGCAGCTAAATCTTTGGTTAATTCCATGGCAATGGTGTCCAAAGGATTGTTAAAATGGAGGTTAAAGTCTCCTAACACTATAAAATTAGAGACCATAATGGCTGATTCCAGAATAGTTTCAATTAACCCTTCTACAAATTGACCTATCAGGCCAGGTGGACGGTAAATTAAGAGACCGGAGATTGACAGTTCTGAGGATTGGGTGATGGAAAATTGTGTACTTTCACAAGCAGAGGCCATGCTAATTAAGCAATGTCGACATTGACACTAATGCCCATATAACACTAAGGTCAGTAACTAAGCCAGATCATTTTAAAAAGTCTCTAAAATAATCGGTCATATGATGGTATAGTTGCAACCCTAAAGCCCCAGAGTACTAAAATTACCAAGTTATGGTTAACTAAACAACCTTGCCTTTGGTGGCATAAAAGAAATCTTCAGTTACACCAGTGATGCAGTAACAGATACTATTAAAGACAAGGGGGTGAGTAACTCTATAGCACTGTGCTAACAACAGCAATAGAGAGATGACCAAACACATTATGATGTCACTACTTACATGAAGAGGAAGCAACAACACTGCTGTAACTGACTATTTATTTCAGGCATCAGGCAGGAAGAATCATTGCGTGAGAAAAATTAAAGTAATTGTCATCTCCTAGAGTTTTTTGTGAAGCAGATTGAAAAACCGGTGGAACAAGATCTGTCGAAACTTTCAGAAACTAGAATGAATGTGCAAGTAATACCAACGTGAGGACTGTGAAGCCTCATGGGGTAAACAGCAAGAAGAAGAAAACAGTGGTTAGACAATAACTAAGAAGGAATAATAGAATTAAAAAGGTGACTCTTTAACTTGAATACAAAACAAGAAAGAAGGTTTCTCTTTTCCTGGTTTTTGCAGATAGATGAGACTGATAAGGACAGTCCTACTATCACATGATTCAAAGGTCTACTCTGAGTATAATTCAATATGAGGCCCCCCACAGGGTAACAAATTTACAAACAATCCTAGTAAATATAAGTAATACAGTTACTACAGTATTTCAACCAAAATTGCAAAATTACTTAAATAATAAAACAAGAGGTCAAATGATTAAGTACTAGAGTTGCTATTGATTACAATTAACACATTTATTGTGATTGTTATAACAAAAAGAATTGGCATTTCATAAAAATAAATCATCACATTCAAATTTTTAAAAGCATTAAAAAACAATACATTTGTTAAAAAAAGGACGAAAAAGCACAATAACTGTCAGTTGGTTCTTTCCTCCGCACTTGCATAGCAATCCGTAAATGCTGTTTGTTTGCTGTGTCATTATACATATTTCCTGTGGTACATAGCCAACAAGACCTTGCCAGCAGTCCCAGAAGGTCTTAGGGCCTCTTTGGCCCAAACTATCAATGATGGACAGGACACTAACAAATATGATGTGTTTGCAGGTCTAGATACTAGTGGTTGGCACTAGAGTTTTCTTTCGTTTACACATGTGGATGCATTCCACAGGATTCTTCTGGTCTTCTGTGGAGGGCCAGCTCCACTTCAGTCTGCTGGTGGCCCATTTCTCTGGCTCTGAAGGCCTTCCTGCTTTCCGTCAAGGGTGGGCTGGTGCAGGCACTCACAGAAAACACCACCACCAATGAACTGCAACAAGCACAGCATAGTTTGGTTCTGGGTCCTGTGTCAGCTCTAGAGGTGATAGGAGCGCTAGGCAATTTTTCTGATTGCTAATCACTTTGCAGGGTCCCTGAATGTTAGAGTGGACAACTAAACAGGAGATGTCTGACTGATCATAAGTGGCATCTGGAGCTCAAGATGGGGCAGGGTGTCCAACAGTGGGGAGAACGCTGGCTAGATCTTCTCACCCCTGTCGACAACACAGTGCAGAAAATGTAATGCACTGAAGTTGCCACAAGAAAACGTGCTACCTCTGGGCGTGAGCATCTGTCCTCCTATTCGGCTGCCATTTCATGGGGACCTCCTGTCTCAGCAACAAGATATGGTCCTCAACCCAAATACGTACAGTCTATGCCTATGTGCATGGAGAATAAGTGGCGGATGTTGACTGCCTTTAAGTAAGTAATAGGTTTATTAGTCAATTAAAACCATAAACACAGCACAATCATACAGGAACAAAAAATAAATAAATAAAAAAACTCCCCATTCAAGACTTCCTAACTGAGAAGATAAAGAATGCCCAGAGCAAAAATTAGATGTCATGCGTTGGCTGATCAAGCACCAACAAATACACTACATAGAATTGAGTGAAAGATAACAGAGGTGCCTATTATCGAGCTCCTAAATATATCGCTGTGGGTGGTAAAAGTGGTTATGCGCAGGATCTGGGAGCAAGTGTAAGTACTGAGCTACGTGGACAAAGGGTATTAGCAAGATCAGGTACATATATACGAAACTGAGCTTTATTAAAATGCCAGTGTGTAAGGCAAGAGGCCATGTGGAGCATATTAACCTTGGCAGGACGGAGTAGGTAACCACCGATGTGGGGAGCCCTAGCACTCACCTGCTCATGCAAATCTAACCTAAAAGCAACGGGGGAGTCACAGCTTAAAATCAAGTTCCAATCCCTCTGAACCCCCAAGATCAATCAGTACTCAATATTTATCACTTTTCTTTAAAAAGATTTTTTGCGCTGTCCAAAAACTGCACAAGTTTAATGTTCAACTTTATATTAACTTGGGTCCATTGACTCCACAAGGGCTGACCAGCAGGATCTGATACTCTGGTCAAGAAATTCTCACCTTAATAGGCTTCTACGTTGGACAGTCATCATTAGGCAACTGCATATTACGTGGAGCAGAGTCTCGATCTCCCGGTGTCTCCAGCAACAGGGCTGGGCTTCAGGTGGGTCGCCCCTCCTACATTTTGGCATGAGGTCTAACATGGGAATCTCTCCAAATCTGAGAGCCAGAAATGACTGCTTCACCTTCTGGTCATAAGGCACTGCAAGCAGGAGCAATTCCCTTGGGATTGAATACGATTTTAAAACCAGCCACCCATAGCGACGGTTGGACAGCATTGCCTTATCTGCAGTCCAACGTTGCAGCCTGGTCGACTTATTTACCACTTTCTTAAAAGATGTTCCAGTGATATTTGAGTTCCTAAGGTCGCCCAAATCCAGTAACCTAATACTATTATCAAGATGTTTCTTGTGGAAACCGTTTCCCCATTGTAAATTCATCTCGGACCAGACTAGGGCTGCCAAGGTGTTATCGGCCTCTGCATGCAATTGATAATAAAGCTTTACAAATGCCGCTGGCCTGGCAAGAGATTGTTTTGTAAGACAGAATTCTAAGTGGAGTTGAGCAGGCGAGGCTGACTTAGGTAGCCTGAAGGTTTGCGTTTAAGCTCTTCTTAACAATTTGTCAAGCAGAGGAGCCTCCTCACCCAACATTATCTCTGATTAAATTGCAAGGGTTGGCACCAATTTGACTTTCATAACGGCTCCCATAGATTTCAGCTCAAGACCTTAAATGGATCTAGCCAATATTAAAAAAACATAGTTAATGCTCGGAGCTTTTGCCCTGATCACCTTCTTCTGGGATGCAAGGGTGCCGTTTCCATCAATTTTGACCCCCTAAGTATACGTAGGATGGAACTTCATCAAAAATATTGTTGCTGAAATGTCATTTTTTACTTTTGTTGGGACTCCGATTGCTAGCCATTAGACTAGTTTTTTAAAATTCACTTCCAGACCGTTCTTTTCTGTATAAATACCAAGACAATTAAGCAGCCTTTGTAGCCCTATTAGAGTACTTCTAAACAACAGTAAATTGACGGCAAATACAATATGAGACTTCTGTCCTCCTCCAACACTCGGTGCATAGAGCAATTTGCCCATCTAGCTCTGCTGATAGATCTGCCAAATACAGATTAGAAAGAAGGGGGGGGCTTACACGCAGCCTTGTTTTACCCCAGTTGTTGTGTTTGCACTTTCCTTGATAAATGCGTGCAGTCACAAATTTCTATCTTGACCAAAGTGTCCGAATAAATCAGCATAATTGCATGGATGATGTTGGATGGAATGGCCCATTGCTGTAGTTTAGCCCAAAGTTTGTCTTGTGGCACACATTCAAAAGCTGCCTTGAAGTCTACAAAACACATGTAAAGAGATGTTCCTGTAGCCTGTGCTCTATTTGTAATTAGCAGTAGATATTATGGTGCGATAACAACATTAGTGTCAAATTGGGGAACAAAAATTCAAAACAACATTGAAAAATAGGTAAACATGGAAGAAAATTGGTAGTTTCAATGTTATTTAATCACACTGAAACTAAGCGTCTGTTCATCGGACAGATTTAGAAGTACATATAAGTATGTCAAAGTTCAAAATGACAGTGCCCGAAAAAGAGAGAGAAAAGTGAAAAGGGTTGTGATTCAGGTGTGATAGTAAAATAAAGTAGATAATAGTGACATGAAATCACAGGCAGTTCTGGCATATATTCCTCTTATGCCGAATAGACAGGTACATATTCATCAGAGTACACAGTATAAATACAAAATTGCCATGTAGCACAGGCTTTCACAATACAGTCATTACTGTTGAGTGGACTGGCAAATGTTCACCCATTGGGTGTGTAGGTAATTCAGACCTTACTCATGGGATCTTCCTCAGAACAGGTGGAAAGTGGTGTGCAGTGAAGGGGCACCTAAAAAGAGAAAGGATGGTGTGTCACATCCTTGCTAAAGCTAGAGATCATTTAAAAAACCAAACAGGCTTGGGCTTGGTTAGTATAGTTAATGTGAATGTAGAGGCGGGGGCTCTCACTATTTAATGGTAGAGGCACATGGGGCTCCGTGGCTCCCAAAGGAAACTCCAAGGTAGGAGTGAGAAAACACCTGTAGGGAGAAGGTGTTCGTCGGCTCAAAGGGTGGCAATTACAAGTGTGATGATCGGAGCCGTAGGGGCTTTGCACTTACTCAATAATGAATTTGCAGAAAGAATGGTCCCATCATGGCCAGGAATCCATCGTGTGTCGGGTTTGCAAGATCCCTAGTAATTCGAACAACGTGTAGTACCCCGAATAAATCAAGGCAAAGGAAAAGGATTCAATCTAAGAGGAGAAGAAATAATAACCAGCTATTATATATGCTCCAGCAGCTTGTGCTCAATTTTAACATAAAAGGCCGACATATGGTGGCACCTAAAACATGCAGGTCAGGGGCAAGATTGAAATATCAAAGCATGCGGCCCACGTGGTGGCAAACTATATATAATTAAATTAAGGGAACCACTTGAGGGTTTCCTTAACTCGGTGAGGTGGTAAGTATGCTGATGCATCGTGCACATGACGTGAAATCAATCCTGCAATGGCGTCAGACAAATTGTAAACCTTTCTACAGCGGTATGGAATACCGGCACTCGCGACCCTAATGGTCAAGTTACCTCAAGGATCTAACAGTTGTTATGCACAAGTGGTATTGAATGGCCGCTATTGCGAGAAATGGAAATAAGCATGGGGTGCCTGATTATAAATCGTTAGAATGGCCGATATCACAGCGTGACAAACACATACAGGGCACGGTATGAGCTGATATGCATTATCAAATGGAACGCCAGACACGGAGGTGTTCTGACACGTCTTGCGGGGTGCCTGGCGTGCACACTATCCGCGTAGCCTTTGGACTATTGTACGATGCTATGGACTCAGTGTAGATAACCCATTGATCTTTTCTGCACAGGTATTGATGAGAAACAGAGCCTGCTGGCAGTAGTGTTTACAAATTCTAGTGGATATTGGACTCTGGAGATTCGATTTCCCAGAACTCACAGGTACTACCATGACCCATCGTGGTTGACATTGTTTTTAACATTAAAGGACCAAATATGAGGGACGGTTCTAAAAATAGAAATATTTGAAGAAAATATTCTGCATAGACAACAATGATCATGATGAAAATATATATATGAAGAGACTAAGAGATGGATGGTGACACAATTTAATAAAAATAAAAAAGAACCCCCGCGATAGAATGACAAAAGATAGAGAACCAAGAGTGTCAGACTAGATGGCTGCCAGTAGGTATACAGACCGAACTGTCTGGGTTATTGAGTGTGTGTATATGTTGGCCTCATCTGTGAACAGTGGGTGAACAGTGGGTTGTGGTATGGACGGAGGGATGCTGCACTATAATAAGGGTTGTGTTTATGAAATGATTGGATCGTATATATTTATTGTACTATTGATGTTTTTCAGATATTTTCTTTGATTGGGACTTTTTAGTATAAATCTTCCTGAAGAAGGTGATGGCCAACTATTAGTGCCCACCGAAACGCGTCAATGCTTTTAAGAGAAAATCCTGTAAAATTTATGGTGACAAATGTTTCCAATCGCAGCATTTCCCGTAGAACAAGTACAGCTGTTACAATTGATCCTTGTTTGATTTACTGGTTTTCTTTTTTGATAGGAATTAGTTTTTCCTTGTATGTCCCTTACTAAATTGTGTGTATAATTTTTGTATAGGAATTAGTGTATAATTTAATTGTTGTAAATGTATGTATTGTGTGCATATATATGTGTTTTAATAGAGTTTACACCACAATTTACAGTGAAAATACAGATAACTTGTTCTTTCAGCCTGTGACTGGAAGTGGTTTAAACGTGTCATGTACTGGGCTGTTTTTAATAATTTTTATTTATCAATAAATGTGTTTATTTTGTTATAACGGTATATTCATGAGACAATCTCTTCTTGCTCTATGGTATCCCTTGTACCTGCAGCAACACCACTGTTGAGAGGCATAATTGTGTATGATTGCAGTGTGAAGTGTGCATTTATCCAAAGGGGCCTTTTTCTTGACTTTGGTCCAATAAAAGAAAAACATGAAAAGCAACAGCAATGATATGTGATGTCATGTCAAAGACTCCTGCAGGTTTACAGCGTGCATTAAACATATTCGATGTAAAGAGCACGGTCTAGAAGTAAACGTGGGCAAGACAAAACTAATGGTCTTTTCCCCGCGTTGCAAAATTCACCCCAGGGTATTCTTGAACAATACTAAGTTAGAGGTGGTTAGGGAGTTCACGTACCTAGGGGTCCAAATAGCAGAGGGCTTGAGTTGGTCTCATCACCTGGAAAAAACAGCACTAAAACACCAACAAATATCAGGGGCGCTGCGGGGGGAACATAGAAAATCTAAGACTAAACCCATTAAGCCTGTCCTTATAGTATATGATGCAAAGGTTCTAGGTGCGGCCTTATACGGCGCAGAGTTATGGGCTTGGGAAAACCTATCGACCCTACAGATTTCAGAAAACAGGTTCCTTAGAGGAATCACAGGTCTCCCCCAGAGCACCCCCCTAATTCCACTGTTTCTTGAGCTGGGTAGACGGTCAATTAGTGATAGAGCGCGACTGCGCCCCATTCTCTACTGGAGACGCCTTTGGACAACTCCAGAGATTAAGCACTACGCAGATGGCTTCCTGGCAATAATTAAGGAAGATAATTTCCACAAGATTAAGTGGCTAAAAAATCTAAGGGCCATGTTAATTAATTTGGGCCTTTCTAATCTCTGGACCAATCCGCAGGGGGAAGTCTTTCCAAGTAAGGAAGCCCTCAAGTCTCAATATTGGGATTGGGTAGATAGCAGCCTTTTGAGAAGTACTAGATCTGATTCTATGGCTGGTCGCTTCCTGGTATTACAGTCCCATTGGACAGGAAGTTAGTCTTCCAGTTAAGGTCTGGATCCCTCCCGCTAAAAAAACTTACTGCGGGATGGCAGAGTTCGACCTCTATGTGTTGTCCAGCGTGTGAAGCTGCTGTAGAAAGCCTAGGTCATTTTTTATTTGTCTGCGAAGCTTATTCGTCACCAAGGAGGGCATGGCTGACTCCAGTATGCAAAAATCTTGGGACACGACACAGTGCAGTGGCTATGAGAATCCTATGTACATCTACCCAGGAGTCGATAGTTCTTGGAGTAGCCAAATAATTGGGTGGGCTTGGGCAATCAGGCGGCGGCTGATGGGTAGGCTCAGTTAACCTGTTGTATATTTTTTATAAAATTCTATTGTAATTGGTTTTATTTGTGTGTAATTTTCCACTCTTTGGTATTGTATGAGCTCGCACAACTGTTTTTAGGAATATGCATATGTAAAATGACTTGTTTTTACTTGTAATGTATTTGATTTTATGTTGTGCTTTTATGAGAAGATATCTCGAATAACGCTTGTACTACTACTAGATATGTGATGTACAGCAGGATAACATAATCTTGATACGTCAGTTGAGGAGGTACATAACATTACCAGTTTGTAAAAAAAAAAACAAGGATTATTAACCTCATTACTATATGGGTCGCGGTAAGAATATGAAGCATGCTGATCCATCAAACTGTACATTAATAGCTAATTGTCATACGGTCAAGAAATAAGAAAGAAGAAGAATTTCAAGATGAAAAAATTAGAGAAGACTAAAGGGACCCAGAGAGAAGACTAGGTAAAAATCATACGATCAGAGCAATTAAGAGGCCTACACATTTTCAAGATGGATGTTTTGTCAATATGTGTGTCAGAGAAAAGGACCTACGGTAGAGAAACTTTCCAGGTCAATCATGGAGGTTTATGCGCACTGAAATATGTATCTAGACTATCCCACATGCGTCTAGTAGAGGGTTTACAAAGGGAGTTTTGAAGAGTGATATTGTCTGCGCCCCTAAAATGAATAATCCAGTTCATCCAGCATTTATATGATGCTTTGTGCGTGTCTTTTCAATTATTCAAAACAATTTTTACTGCAGATTTGAATAATAGGTCCAGTAGGCCCTTGTCTGCATAATTTAATATCAACTCTCTTTTTAGGTTACAAGAGAACAGTTTTGATATAAAGTCAAATACATCATCCCAAAAGGACGATACAGCACTGCAGTGCAGAATAAGGTGGGCTAAATCACCTGTTTCCTCCATACAGTTCCAGCAAAGAGGGTCATCACGGAGGTGCAGTAAGTGTTATCGGGCTGGTGTCCAGAAGGCTTGTGTAGGAGCCATAATTCTGTTTGAGACAGGACCAGAGGTATTTTATGTCTGGTGGTAGAGCTCTATATCGGAGGCAAATTAGTTTCAGGTATCAGGTTAGAGGACTGTGATTCCCAGAAAGCTATGAGATTTATATTAAGAGGTGAATTGTTAGGGTGGAGTAATTTATAGATCAATGAAACTTGGTGACCCAGCTTATTGAGCTTCATTACGAAGTTTTGTAAGGATGGAGTTAAATTACGGAAGTTGGCTTTTGCAAACGCAGTCCTAACCTTTAGAAAATTATAAAATTCTATGATGTCCAAACTATATTTAGATTGGAGATCTTTAAAGGTAAACGGGTAGGATGAATTTTCTAGTTGATGGGGGAAGAAGATCCCTTTATTGATCCAGGTATCAAAATGCATCGTCTTCCCTTTATATAAAATGTTGCGGTTGTCCCATATGGATTCCAATTTAGAGCGCTTTATGCTGGAGTCGAGTTTCTTATCTAATTTTAGCAAAGCTGCCTTTGTATTTTTAATGATAGATTTTGATCTAATTAGGTTTGCGCGGTTAGAGGTAAGCAGAGCCAAAGGGTCAAGATGGTTAAGGATGTTTTTTTCTACTTCTAGCCATACTGGGTATAATTGATGGGAGGCGAACACCAGTAAGAGCCCTGTTTTGCCAGGAACGCTGTTTGGTATGTTTTAAAGTCAGCTAAGTTGACTCCGCCTAGTGATTTGTCCAGCCGTAATTTAAAAAGTCCAATTCTAGCCTTCTTGCCTTGCCATATACATTTGGATAAGAGGACCTCAAGTTTACGGTGGAAGTCTTCAGTTAAAATGAGAGGGAACATGGTAATTAAATCATTATTTAGGGGTGTGATCATCATCTTTATTGTTTCAATTCTGCCCCACCAAGTGATACATTTTGGGGACCTTGTGTCTAGAAGTTTCGTAATTTTTTCCAGTGTGGTAAGTTCATTATGGAGTAAAGTGTCTATTATGTTGCTGCCAAATTCTATACCTAAATATTTAATAAATCCCAGTTTCCACACAAGACCAGAGTTGCCCAAAATCTCTCTAGTGCAATGGAGATTTAGGGGCTTTACCTCTGATTTGTCCCTGTTTAGTTTGTATCCCAAGTGTATAGAATATTTCCCTATTGTTAGCATCAGAACATTAATTGAGTATCTCGGGTCTTCTGTTGCTATAACGATATCATCCGCATAGGCGGCTAATTTAACTTGAATATCGTTGAACTTTATTTATTCCTTTTAGGTCTGAGTTTTGTTTGATGTCCTCTATTAAGGGCTCCAGAGTAGGTAGGAAAAGTGATGGTGAGAGCGGGCAGCCCTGTCTTGTGCCTTGTTGGAGAGTGAAAGATTCCAAGAGTGACCCATTAATTGCAATATGTGCAGTAAATTGCCATGATCATATTAATGTAGGGTTCCCCCAATCCAAATGAATGCATGCATTGTTTTAAGAACGGCCATGAAACTCTGTTGAACGCCTTCTAAGCGTCCAGGGTAATTGCAATTGACGGGTCCGGTTTCAAAGTTGTGTTTATTAGAACTTGGCATAGCAGGCGGTGTTGTCATTTGACATGCGATTCTTAAGAAAACCTACTTGTGAATTACTTATCAGGTGTGGAAGGACTAAATTGAGTCTTGTGGCTAATATTTTTGCTTAGATTTTAGTCAACATTAACGAGAAATATTAGTCTGTCATTTTTGGGTAATAGTGGATCCTTACCTTCCTTGGGTATAACCATAATATTGCCTTTTTTCATTGAGTTTGTTGTTTGTCCCTCCCGAGCTATATTATTACATACTTTTAGCATGGTTGGTTGTATTGACTCTGCAAATGCCTTATAAAATGCAGCTGAGAAGCTGTCAGGACCTGGGGCCTTATTGTCTTTCAGGGATTTAATAGAGTTCGTCACTTCCAATACATTTATAGGGATCCCTAGAGCTAGTTTATCTGCTTCCGTCAGATGAGGGAGGTACAGTGTGTTCAAGTAGTTAGTGCACTCTTCTGAATTAAATTCTTGAGTGTTCTTATACAAATCTTCGTAGAAGGATTTAAAGGTGTTTCAAATTTCCTTTTTCTTAGTCTGCGTTTTATTATTAATATCTTTCATTGATGAAATAGTCTTTTGTCTCTGTTTGTGTTTAAGATAGGAAGCTAGCAGTTTACCTGCTCTGTTTGCTTCACAGAGTTTAAGGGCCTTCAATTTATTTATCCATACTCCTGCGCGATTACTTAGGGTTTTATTATATTCATATTTCTTTTGCGTTAATTGGTTAAGAATATTATTATTGTCTAATGAATTGGTATGGGAGATCTCCAGAAGTTTAACCTCACGTTCTACATTAATTAACTCAGAGATAAGTTTTTTATTGATTTTTGCTTTAATCTCAATAAGAACTCCCCTAATAGTTGCCTTCAATGCGTCCCAGAGGGTGAATACACCTGTCTCAGGGAGATCATTATGCTTAAAATAATCCATGATTGCTTCTTCAATTTTCTTTTTGTCAGCAGGATCTGAAAGGACATCGTTACTAAACTGCCATCTTTTGGGTGAAGGTGTAGTGTGGCTACCAGCTAATTTGGGGGCTCATTAGGATGGCGGACGGAAGTGCCTCCGCAGACCCAGAGCATGCGGAACATGCCTATTTTCCGTGCGCCCGTCGCGGACACTCCGTCCGCCAAATCAGGATACGAAATATGGGCCAAAATCCGTCCGCGGCGGTAGATCACGGTCCGCCGCACCACCACACCCAACCACGCGGTGGACGTAACCTATCCAGAGACTCCGCCGAACGGACTGACGTCTAGGACCATCCTCCAAATCAAGATGGCGGAAAATACACATAAAAGCGCTGCGGAAACACAACCTGCCTGAACACATCGGATGCCCCACAGCGACCATACCCACCACGAGCCGCTCGCCGACATGGACCCTGCACTACACGCTTACCCGATACTCTTCGCGATCCACTACGTCCTAGTCTTGGCCCACCATCGAGGACGACGCAGGTAGGCTACAAACCATTCGCTGTCTGGAGAGGAGCACCTGCAAGGTCCGTGACGTTGGGAGGGGGGAGTGACATGTCCCGGAAACCACATATTCTTGTGTACGGCAACGCCTCCAAGGGTCGTCACCCAGGTAGGTAGGAGGGAGTGACATGTATCTGAACCCACCGCCCTCAACTAAATAAAAATACACACCAGCATCACACATGCAAGAATGACTCCGACAACCCACGACACATGATTGACAATTTTATTTACGCATAATCGGAGTAACATCACAGTCTAGGATCGAGCATGGGCAGTGTGGACACCAGAGCAGGTACATCAGAGGGCATACATCAGTATGAGAACAGCAACAGGGCAGTGTGGACACCAGAGCAGGTACATCAGAGGCCATACATCAGTATGAGAACAGCAACAGGGCAGTGTGGACACCAGAGCAGGTACATCAGAGTGCATACATCAGTATGAGAATAGCAACAGGGCAGTGTGGACACCAGAGCAGGCACATCAGATGCAGTACATCAGTATGACAACAGCAACAGGGCAGTGTGGACACCAGAGCAGGTACATCAGAGGCAGCACATGAGAGGGGCTAGGTGCATTAACAGTCCATGGCATCAAACAGCTACATCAGAGGCAGCACATGAGAGGGGCCAGGTGCATTAACAGTCCATGGCATCGAACAGCTACATCAGAGGCAGCACATGAGAGGGGCTAGGTGCATCAACAGTCCATGGCATCGAACAGCTACATCAGAGGCAGCACATGAGAGGGGCTAGGTGCATTAACAGTCCATGGCATCGAACAACTACATCAAAGGCAGCACATGAGAGGGCAGCCAGCAGTATGAGAACAGCAACAGGGCAGTGTGGACACCAGAGCAGGTACATCAGATGCAGTACATCGGTATGAGAACAGCAACAGGGCAGTGTGGACACCAGAGCAGGTACATCAGAGGCCATACATCAGTATGAAAATAGCAACAGGGCAGTGTGGACACCAGAGCAGGTACATCAGATGCAGTACATCAGTATGAGAACAGTAACAGGGCAGTGTGGACACCAGAGCAGGTACATCAGAGTGCATACATCAGTATGAGAATAGCAACAGGGCAGTGTGGACACCAGAGCAGGCACATCAGATGCAGTACATCAGTATCAGAACAGCAACAGGGCAGTGTGGACACCAGAGCAGGTACATCAGAGGCCATACATCAGTATGAAAACAGCAACAGGGCAGTGTGGACACCAGAGCAGGTACATCAGAGTGCATACATCAGTATGAGAATAGCAACAGGGCAGTGTGGACACCAGAGCAGGTACATCAGAGTGCATACATCAGTATGAGAATAGCAACAGGGCAGTGTGGACACCAGAGCAGGCACATCAGAGGGCATACATCAGAGGCCATACATCAGTATGAGAACAGCAACAGGGCAGTGTGGACACCAGAGCAGGTACATCAGATGCAGTACATCAGTATGAGAACAGCAACAGGGCAGTGTGGACACCAGAGCAGGTACATCAGAGGCCATACATCAGTATGAGAATAGCAACAGGGCAGTGTGGACACCAGAGCAGGTACATCAGATGCAGTACATCAGTATGAGAACAGCAACAGGGCAGTGTGGACACCAGAGCAGGTACATCAGAGTGCATACATCAGTATGAGAATAGCAACAGGGCAGTGTGGACACCAGAGCAGGCACATCAGAGGGCATACATCAGAGGCCATACATCAGTATGAGAACAGCAACAGGGCAGTGTGGACACCAGAGCAGGCACATCAGATGCAGTACATCAGTATGAGAACAGCAACAGGGCAGCGTGGACACCAGAGCAGGTACATCAGAGGCCATACATCAGTATGAGAATAGCAACAGGGCAGTGTGGACACCAGAGCAGG
The DNA here is from genome assembly GCF_964263255.1 of Lissotriton vulgaris. NCBI lineage: Eukaryota > Metazoa > Chordata > Amphibia > Caudata > Salamandridae > Lissotriton > Lissotriton vulgaris. The sequence goes on along the minus strand of NC_141699.1, from coordinate 210,821,003 downwards.
TACATCAGATGCAGTACATCAGTATGAGAACAGCAACAGGGCAGTGTGGACACCAGAGCAGGTACATCAGAGTGCATACATCAGTATGAGAATAGCAACAGGGCAGTGTGGACACCAGAGCAGGCACATCAGATGCAGTACATCAGTATCAGAACAGCAACAGGGCAGTGTGGACACCAGAGCAGGTACATCAGAGGCCATACATCAGTATGAGAACAGCAACAGGGCAGTGTGGACACCAGAGCAGGTACATCAGAGTGCATACATCAGTATGAGAATAGCAACAGGGCAGTGTGGACACCAGAGCAGGCACATCAGAGGGCATACATCAGAGGCCATACATCAGTATGAGAACAGCAACAGGGCAGTGTGGACACCAGAGCAGGTACATCAGATGCAGTACATCAGTATGAGAACAGCAACAGGGCAGTGTGGACACCAGAGCTGGTACATCAGATGCAGTACATCAGTATGACAACAGCAACAGGGCAGTGTGGACACCAGAGCAGGTACATCAGAGGGCACACAACAGCAACTTACATCACACTATCAGGTGGATTGCGTGAAGTACCCGCATCGGACAGACTGGCAGCACCAGAAACCGGAGTGTGACACACAGCCACAGATGTAGTGACTGACACGTGAGCCACAGACCCAGATACACTGCCAGCACCTGATTCATGAGTGTGAGACACAGCCACAGCCCGAGTGACTGACACATGGCCCATAGACCCAGATACACTGCCAGCACCTGATACAGGAGTGTGAGACACAGCCACAGCCCGAGTGACTGACACATGGCCCATAGACCCAGATACACTGCCAGCACCTGATACAGGAGTGTGAGACACAGCCACAGCCCGAGTGACTGACACATGGCCCATAGACCCAGATACACTGCCAGCACCTGATACAGGAGTGTGAGACACAGCCACAGTCCGAGTGACTGACATATGGCCCATAGACCCAGATACACTGCCAGCACCTGATACAGGATAGGGCTCAACTGATACACTGCCACTAACAGACACATGCGAGTCAACTGCACCAGCGCCACTGGGACTACTGAAATGAAGAGCCACAGGGCTGTATGGTCCAGGAGGCAGGGTGGCTCTGGGAGCGGGGGATAGTTGCAATTGTCCGACATCGGATTGTGCATGTGTCAATGCTGTGTGTCTACGTTTCTTGTGGACATGTGCCTGCACCCTGGACAGGACAGGACTGACAAGTGGGCCGGACTGAGAAGAAATTTCACCCACCTTGGCAGGTGCATCTGTTGGGGGGGGAATGCTCTCTGGGGACGTGCTGGAGCCTGCTTGTCGTTTGCTGTGTGTCTGCCTTGTGGCCTCTGCAACATGTGTCATGGGGGATGCTACTACAGGGTCCACCTGCATCCGTCCCTGACGGGCCCCGATGGGAGTGGAGGTAAGTGGTGACTCCACTGCGGAGACATCTGTATTCCGTTTCCCAGAAAACAGCAGCCTCAGTGCATCAATGGGTGATGTATGCCTGTCCCTGACAGCGCCACTGTCCATGGGAGATGCCTTGGGCCTTGGATGTTCCATTTCCGTTGGAGTACTGTTGTCTGCGGACATTCCCTGTTCCCTGGATGGTGCCCTGTTCCAGGCAGCAGACTTGTCGTCTGTGGTGTACATATCCCCAGGACACACCTTCTCCCTGTGTGTGTCCCTGCCCCTGGGAGTGTCCGTGATCTTCTTAGGTGCGTTTGTCTTGTGACTGTCCTTGTCCCTGCCCTTGGGAGTGGCTCCTTCCTTCCTAGTTTCCCTGCCCTTGGTAGAAGCTCCTTCCTGCCTAGTCTCCCTGCCCTTGGGAGTGGCTCCTTCCTTCCTAGTTTCCCTGCCCTTGGGAGTGGCTCCTTCCTGCCTAGTCTCCCTGCCCTTGGGAGTGGCTCCTTCCTTCCTAGTTTCCCTGCCCTTGGGAGTGGCTCCTTCCTGCCTAGTCTCCCTGCCCTTGGGAGTGGCTCCTTCCTTCCTAGTTTCCCTGCCCTTGGGAGTGGCTCCTTCCTTCCTAGTCTCCCTGCCCTTGGGAGTGGCCCCTCCCTGCCTAGTCTCCCTGCCCTTGGGAGTGGCTCCTTCCTTCCTAGTTTCCCTGCCCTTGGGAGTGGCTCCTTCCTTCCTAGTATCCTTGGCACTGGGAGTATGCGAGCCCTCAAGAGATTTATCCGTCTTCTGAATGTCCTCGTCCAAGGTAGTGTCAATGGAAGTGGGAGTGAGGCTTGCCTTGGTAGTACCTTGTGTGTGGGATGGCTGTGCAGCATGGGCAGCCATTACACCCAACCCCTCTTTTGCTTCACGTGTGTGTACTCCACTATATCTGACGTTGTCCTTGTGAACAGATTTAGCTGACCTAGGGGATGGGGTCTGAGGCCTCCGTGCCTTGACGTGCTGGCTGACGCTGCTTCTAGTGCAATAGCCTGTATTAGAGTCCTGGTTAGAATATTCACTCCCCCCTGAGACATCCAGTGTTGTAGATGGTGGAACAGAAGTACCACCCAGTCCATGCGTCTGTACAATGGCAGACGATACACTGTTAGCCAATGACTGGACTGTCCTGTGTACACCAGCCAGATCACCATGCATACCTTCCATGAATGCCACCACCTGCCCCAACTTCCTATCGTGGTCTTGGAAAGCATTTATCATATTGGTCTGCCCCACACACAGCTGTCGCAGCAGATCAACAGCCTCTGCACAAAGTGCATTTTGGCTCGCTGGGGCAGCGGTGCCGACACCGAAGGACACTCTGCTCCCCCTACTCCTGCGTGCACGAACAGTACATGGTGCAGTTGGCGGCAGGGTGGGCCCTGTGTGCTGTGTCCCGACCGAAGGTGTTGATTGCCCACTCCCAGTCTGTGACAACAGTGCTGACTCACCAACACTGTCGGAAGATGATGACGATGTTGTCTCCACATGCGAGTCCTCCGGGACGGTCCTGTCCCCCTCTCCGGCGCTGGCCCCTTTGGTGTCAGTCTGCGTGTGCGCGACGTCTGATCCGGATGCATTGCCTTCTATCATCTCCGCCGTCTGTGGCTGAGTGCCCTCTGCCAAAGCTGAAATGCACAGGAAATTGGTGTAAGTCATGGGCACACTCACGTACAGTACTGCTACGGAATCCCTAAAGCCACTGATGACAATGTCCATCGATCCCCCAACCTGCACACGGCCCACCCCAACCAGTCATCCTCACAGGAATTAAGTGGCGTTGGCCGTAATACATGTACAGCATGCAGACTGGGCATGAGGAACTACATCTGCACACTAGTGTTGCCAAGGGGTGACGGAGCACTACAGCATGTGCATGAACACTGAACTGCTTAGCGGGTGGCGTCTCAACATGCGGCACCGGGAAGTGAAATTTTACTGCGCCAATGTCACCAACATGCCATTGGAACAAGCCACACGATAGACGGAAGTCACTAATATGTGTGGCCAACAATACATGCATTGCACTCACAAGAAACATACACTGACAGTATGCTTACCCCCACGTTGCTGTTCATCCACACGCAACCGCTCGGACAGGTCAGGATGCGTCACAGCTAAGATACGGTACATGAGAGGGGTCATTGAGCGTCGGGCCAGACGTGCCGTCCTTGGAATCATCCCTAGTGTCACTTCGGCTACATTCTTGCTCAGTCTGGAAATGTCGTCCCAGCGTTTGTGGCAGTGTGTATGTCGTCTATTGGACAGCCCCACTGCTCGTACATCTCGTGCAATGCTCCTCCACACGTCTTTGCGAAGGTGCAGCTTGACCTACCATGATGGGAGACAAAAGGGTGCAAGTCAGTGGACAGTTGGCCAGTCACACAGATAGGGGCAACACATTTCTCTCTGCAGCCATGCACATTTCGATTCTTTTGTTGGTCACACATCACACCGCCAAGTTTCCAGAGCCCAGGTGTCATAGGACACCTCATGCACAACAACTTATCCCCCACTGCACTTACCACCTGTCCGTGTGCGCCGTACAGGCGTCAGTAGTTGCGGAGCACACCGTCCACGAGGACATCAAGCTCTGCGGCGGTGAAGGGACGAGACCGGATCTCTTTGACTCTCGACATGCCAAGGTCACGGAGTATGGCACTAGAGCTGCAGTCGGTGCTCAGCTCCGCAGCAGCAGGTGGAGGTGATGGTCACAGGCAGCAGTCGGTGGTCAGCTCCGCAGTAGCAGGTGGAGGTGATGGTCACAGGCAGCAGTCGGTGGTCAGCTCTGCAGTAGCAGGTGGAGGTGATGGTCACAGGCAGCAGTCGGTGGTCAGCTCCGCAGTAGCAGGTGGAGGTGATGGTCACAGGCAGCAGTCGGTGGTCAGCTCCGCAGTAGCAGGTGGAGGTGATGGTCACAGGCAGCAGTCGGTGGTCAGCTCCGCAGTAGCAGGTGGAGGTGATGGTCACAGGTAGCAGTCGGTGGTCAGCTCCGCAGTAGCAGGTGGAGGTGATGGTCACAGGCAGCAGTCGGTGGTCAGCTCCGCAGTAGCAGGTGGAGGTGATGGTCACAGGCAGCAGTCGGTGGTCAGCTCCGCAGTAGCAGGTGGAGGTGATGGTCACAGGCAGCAGTCGGTGGTCATCGTAGAATATATGGTTTTGCACATCACACATATATAGGGCCCTGTGGCCATGTCAGTGGCATACGGCGCCAGCCATTGGTCAGCCGTGGAAGCGTGTTTGGAATTGGGCCAATGATTGGCCCTGGTGTTGCGGTGAACAGCATACAGTACTTACTATTGGGCACACGTGGCCCATGTCCACACCTCCCATTGGCTGCACGTGCACAGACCATCACGCTCACACACCGGCAAGTGCACGTGCTAGACACCGGGACGGATGCATCATTTGCAACAAAGTTCAAACAGTGGCGCCACCATGGCGGGGCACGTATTCGGCGGGGAAGGTGCAGGCCAAAACAACCATAAGCTGATGTCCATGCACATGGCAGTTCATGACCCCCCTTACAGTGACATTGCATCAGCCAGCCTACACCGGGCGGCCCAGCCCTGCCCATGACCGCCGTGCCGGCCTTGCCAACTACCGCCGTTTCAGGCCCCGTCCACTTCTGCCGTGCCAGGCCCTGCCCATGACCGCCGGGCCGGCCATGCCAACTACCGCCGTTTCAGGCCCCGTCCACTTCCGCCGTGCCAGGCCCTGCCCATGACCGCCGTGCCGGCCATGCCAACTACCGCCGTTTCAGGCCCCGTCCACTACCGCCGTGAGGACCACCGTGCCGGCCATGCCAACTACCGCCGTTTCAGGCCCGTCCACTTCTGCCGTGCCAGGCCCTGCCCATGACCGCCGTGCCGGCCATGCCAACTACCGCCGTTTCAGGCCCCGTCCACTTCCGCGTGCCAGGCCCTGCCCATGACCGCCATGCCGGCCATGCCAACTACCGCCGTTTCAGGCCCCGACCACTTCCGCCGTGCCAGGCCCTGCCCATGACCACCGTGCCGGCCATGCCAACTACCGCCGTTTCAGGCCCCGTCCACTTCCGCCGTGCCAGGCCCTGCCCATGACCGCCGTGCCGGCCATGCCAACTACCGCCGTTTCAGGCCCCGTCCACTTCCGCCGTGCCCTGGCGGGGCCTGGCACGGCGGTCATGGGCAGGGCCTGGCACGGCGGAAGTGGAGGGGGCCTGAAACGGCGGTAGTTGGCATGGCCCGCACGGCGGTCATGGGCAGGGCCTGGCACGGCGGAAGTGGACGGGACCTGAAACGGCGGTAGTTGGCATGGCCGGCACGGCGGTCATGGGCAGGGCCTGGCACTGCGGAAGTGGACGGGGCCTGAAACGGCGGTAGTTGGCATGGCCGGCACGGCGGTCATGGGCAGGGCCTGGCACGGCGTAAGTGGACGGGGCCTTAAATGGCGGTAGTTGGCATGGCCGGCACGGCGTTCCTCACGGCGGTAGTGGACGGGGCCTGAAACGGCGGTAGTTGGCATGGCCGGCACGGCGGTCATGGGCAGGGCCTGGCACGGCGGAAGTGGACGGGGCCTGAAACGGCGGTAGTTGGCATGGCCGGCACGGCAGTCATGGGCAGGGCCTGGCACGGCGGAAGTGGACGGGGCCTGAAACGGCGGTAGTTGGCAAGGCCGGCACGGCGGTCATGGGCAGGGCTGGGCCGCCCGGTGTAGGCTGGCTGATGCAATGTCACTGTAAGGGGGGTCATGAACTGCCATGTGCATGGACATCAGCTTATGGTTGTTTTGACCTGCACCTCCCCCGCCGAATACGTGCCCCGCCATGGTGGCGCCACTGTTTGAACTTTGTTGCTAATGATGCATCCGTCCCGGTGTCTACCACATGCACTTGCCGGTGTGTGAGCGTGACGGTCTGTGCACATGCAGACAATGGGAATGTTGAACGCGGGCCGCGTATGGCCAGACGTAAACAGCGGAAGCAGTGCACCGCCATGGCGGGGTCAATGATTGCATGTCAGCTGACGATGCACCTTGTTTCATTGTCTGCAGCTGCATGATGACGGTTGTGTGCGTGATTGCGTGACTCCACACTTCATGCTCTATCCCATGTGTGTCCATACCATGCCCATCGGTGTGCCACAAATGTCCATCACATGTGCATGTCGACATCGGTTATTTCCATACACAAGTTTATCGTACCTCACATCTACACAGTAGATCCCGGATGTGTTGGCACATTGTGATTCAGTTGTCAGTGAGTGGTATATGTGTGATATTGACTATGGTGGGGGTTCACTTGTGTTCAGTGCATGCGTGTTGCCTATTGGGTCACCATGCATGTGATGTCCGTTTGGTCACCATTATTGGTGTTGCCATTGGTGCATCAAGAAATGGTGTGTGGATACTTTCGTTTGTGTGCATGCACTTGCATGTGTGTATGTCATGTTGCACATACACATGTGGGTCATGTCACATGTCTTGTTGGCAGTAATGTTGAGGTGAGACAAAGTGCATTGCACATGTTGCAACACATCATGTAGCTAGTGGATGCACATTGTTGCTACGTCAATCCATGTTGTTGTGACAATCAGAGATGTCACACATATGCTAATTGAACACTGCCTATTACATGTTGGATAGAGTGCGATGACATGTGAGTGAGTTGCACAGACATGCGTTGTATGTGAATTGACTTCCATTCCATTTACTCCCACACAGGAGGGCTCAAAATGTCCATCGCCCATACACTGTGCTGGAGGATATGGTGGACAAGGAGGTGATCAGGAAATTCAGGCTTGATCGACGTCGATTGCTGGAGCTTGTGAACCAATTGTCTCCTCACCTGCAGCCGCGAAGAACCTATCCAGGTTCCATTTCACCCACCCAAAAGGTGATGGCGGCACTCCATTTTTTTGCAACAGGCACATTTCAGTACACTGTTGGACATGCCGGGGGAATGTCACAGGCCATGTTCAGCACAGTACTTCGGGATGTACTGACAGCCATGATGCTGTACAAGCATGACTACATACATTTTCCACAGGCGGCAGAGTTGGCAGCGGTCAAAGCAGACTTCTATGCACTGGGTCGCATATCACACGTTGTGGGTTCCATTGATGGCACGCATATTGCGATCATTCCACCACGGGCACGTGAGCAGGTGTTTAGAAATCGGAAGCACTTCCATTCCCTAAACGTGCAGGTGGTGTGCCAGGCCGACAACATAATCTCACATGTGTGTGCAAGATTTCCTGGCTCTGCACATGACGCCCACATCATGCGGAGCAGCATTGTCCCCCAACTGATGGCAAATCTGCATCCGGCACAAGCGTGGCTTGTTGGTGAGTATGCTGTGGTGACAGGAGTGATATCTGTGTGGCTTGGTGTGCCTACATGTTCAGGTAGTGATGTTTCTCTCTCTCTCTAATTTCCACAAACACAGGCGACTCGGCTTACCCAAACAGGCCTTGGCTTCTGAGTCCAATACCAATCCCACTACAGCGGGAGAAATGCGATACAATGATGCCCATGGAAGGACACGTCGATTGGTGGAACGAACATTTGGCCTGCTTAAGTCTAGGTTTCGGTGCCTGGATAAGACTGGAGGGGCCCTGCCTTACTCACCAGGCAAAGTATGCAAGATTGTGATTGCCTGCTGCATGCTCCACAACCTGGCTGTGCGCAATAACATTGAGCTGCTCTTGGACCCAGATGAACAGCAAGTTCCTCGCCCTCCCGACCCACCCATGTCGACTGATGAGGATAGTGGTGAGGAGGAAGGTGTGGACCAGAGGCGCCAGCTCATTGATCGCTACTTCCCTTGAATGTGAGTGTGCTCCTCATGTGCTGCTTGTGTATGCCCTGTGTAGGTTTGCTGCTCTTGTGTCATTGTGTTGGGCATCATCTATGTGTTCTGTTATGTAATGTATGCATGTGTGTGTGTCTCTTCATTTATGAGTACATGCACGTCTCCATGATGTGTCTCATCCATTCCTGTTGTGATGTGTGTGGTTTGTTGAATGTTGCACTGCAGTGTGTTGGGATGAGTGTGATGGTGTTTCCTAACGTGTGTTTGCGTTTTCTATGTTTCCCTAGGTCACTCCCTTGCGGCATGATTCTGTACCAGTTGGATCCCTGAACCTGGTTACGTCTGTTTCTGATGCAATCATGTGAATAAACATGGAGCCAACACATCATTGAGTGAGTAAGTGTTATTTATTTACAGATTGTGCATAGGTGTAGGTGCATATTTACAAATGAGTGAAGGGGTGGGGGAGTGAGAGTCAAAGGTTATGGCAGATGAGATGACCGTGCAGACACCACATAGGGTGGTGTCTGCCTAGTGCAGCAGGCCTGTGCCAGGTGGGACCGGATAGTTGGCAGGGTGAATGGCAGGCTCAGGTACTCAAAAGAGTCATTGTCGGCTCCTCTTGGAGCGTGTGGCAGGAGCTTCGACACTGCTCTCGCCCACTTCCAGCCTCGGACGGCCCCTCCGTCTTTGTGTCGGGACGGAGTCAGCTGGGGGCGCTGGCTGATCAGGTACCACATCCGCCGCCAGTGGCGCAGGTGGTGGTGGCGCTGGCGTTGTTTGAGGGGGTGTGGGGAGGGTGGTGTTGGCGGATGTCCACGTGCTAAAAATGTCCACGAGTTGGCCAAGCTGCATCTCGATGGCCCCCAACATTGCTGTGTTGTCAACAAAGTCCTGGGTGGCCCGGTCTGCCTGTGCCTGGCCACGTAGATAGTTTTCCTCCACCCTGGCTAGTGCTTCTTGACACTGTTGCACGGCATTGGGTGTAGTTGTTTCATCATGCCTTCTTTGTGCAGTGCTCCTGCCTGCCGGATCTGGCCTTGCATCTGTGGTTTGCCTCACACTCTCCCTGCGTGGCTGGGATGGCGCTGGCCCAGCGTTGGGCGGTGGGTTGGGCAGGGTGGCAGGGGCAGACGTGGTGGTAGTAGTGGTGGTGGAGGTGGTGCTGGAGGTAGCTGTGCAGGTCACAGTAGCCGGTGTTGTGGTAATGCCAGAGGCCGTAGTAGTTGTTGGTGCAGGTGTGACCTGGGAGCCAGATGTCCCTGGCTGCCTGCTTGAGCCGGCACCATCCTCAGCCCCGGAGGTGGCTGGCCAATCGTCCCCTGAAACTTCTGAGTGTGGGGAGGCTGGAGGCCGGGTGTTTATTGCAGCTGTCAGATTAGGATCCCCTGCAAAACAAAAATGTGAGGATGAGTCAAGTGGCCATTACGTGTAAATTTATTTATATTTGACATTCAGTCGGCACTGGCACACACCCCACCCACCACCACCACCCTCTCTATGGACATGGGGGCCTGTTGGGAGTTGGTCTAGTGACCTGTAGCACAACCCACCCACCACCACCACCCTCTCTATGGACATGGGGGCCTGTTGGGAGTTGTAGTTCTGTCCCCTCACACACCCCACCCACCACCACCACCCTCTCTATGGACATGAGGGCCTGTTGGGAGTTGTAGTTCCGTCCCCTCACACACCCCACCCACCACCACCACCCTCTCTATGGACATGGGGGCCTGTTGGGAGTTGGTCTAGTGACCTGTAGCACAACCCACCCACCACCACCACCCTCTCTATGGACATGGGGGCCTGTTGGGAGTTGTAGTTCCGTCCCCTCACACACCCCACCCACCACCACCACCCTCTCTATGGACATGGGGGCCTGTTGGGAGTTGGTCTAGTGACCTGTAGCACAACCCACCCACCACCACCACCCTCTCTATGGACATGGGGGCCTGTTGGGAGTTGGTCTAGTGACCTGTAGCACATCCCACCCACCACCACCACCCTCTCTATGGACATGGGGGCCTGTTGGGAGTTGTAGTTCCGTCCCATCACACACCCCACCCACCACCACCACCCTCTCTATGGACATGGGGGGCTGTTGGGAGTTGGTCTAGTGACCTGTAGCACACCCCACCCACCTCTCTATGGACATGGGGGCCTGTTGGGAGTTGTAGTTCCGTCCCCTCACACACCCCACCCACCACCACCACCCTCTCTATGGACATGGGGGCCTGTTGGGAGTTGTAGTCCGTCCCCTCACACACCCCACCCACCACCACCACCCTCTCTATGGACATGGGGGCCTGTTGGGAGTTGGTCTAGTGACCTGTAGCACAACCCACCCACCACCACCACCCTCTCTATGGACATGGGGGCCTGTTGGGAGTTGTAGTTCCGTCCCCTCACACACCCCACCCACCACCACCACCCTCTCTATGGACATGGGGGCCTGTTGGGAGTTGTAGTTCCGTCCCCTCACACACCCCACCCACCACCACCACCCTCTCTATGGACATGGGGTCCTGTTGGGAGTTGGTCTAGTGACCTGTAGCACAACCCACCCACCACCACCACCCTCTCTATGGACATGGGGGCCTGTTGGGAGTTGGTCTAGTGACCTGTAGCACAACCCACCCACCACCACCACCCTCTCTATGGACATGGGGGCCTGTTGGGAGTTGTAGTTCTGTCCCCTCACACACCCCACCCACCAACACCACCCTCTCTATGGACATGGGGGCCTGTTGGGAGTTGCAGTTCCGTCCCCTCACACACCCCACCCACCACCACCACCCTCTCTATGGACATGGGGGCCTGTTGGGAGTTGGTCTAGTGACCTGTAGCACAACCCACCCACCACCACCACCCTCTCTATGGACCTGGGGGCCTGTTGGGAGTTGGTCTAGTGACCTGTAGCACAACCCACCCACCACCACCACCCTCTCTATGGACATGGGGGCCTGTTGGGAGTTGTAGTTCTGTCCCCTCACACACCCCACCCACCACCACCACCCTCTCTATGGACATGGGGGCCTGTTGGGAGATGTAGTTCCGTCCCCTCACACACCCCACCCACCACCACCACCCTCTCTATGGACATGGGGGCCTGTTGGGAGTTGTAGTTCCGTCCCCTCACACACCCCACCCACCACCACCACCCTCTCTATGGACATGGGGGCCTGTTGGGAGTTGGTCTAGTGACCTGTAGCACACCCCACCCACCACCACCACCCTATCTATGGACATGGGGGCCTGTTGGGAGTTGTAGATCCGTCCCCTCACACACCCCACCCACCACCACCACCCTCTCTATGGACATGGGCCCTGTTGGGAGTTGTAGTTCCGTCCCCTCACACACCCCACCCACCACCACCACTCTCTCTATGGACATAGGGGCCTGTTGGGAGTTGGTCTAGTGACCTGTAGCACAACCCACCCACCACCACCACCCTCTCTATGGACATGGGGGCCTGTTGGGAGATGTAGTTCCGTCCACTCACACACCCCACCCACCACCACCACCCTCTCTATGGACATGGGGGCCTGTTGGGAGTTGCAGTTCCGTCCCCTCACACACCCCACCCACCACCACCACCCTCTCTATGGACATGGGGGCCTGTTGGGAGTTGGTCTAGTGACCTGTAGCACAACCCACCCACCACCACCACCCTCTCTATGGACATGGGGGCCTGTTGGGAGTTGGTCTAGTGACCTGTAGCACAACCCACCCACCACCACCACCCTCTCTATGGACATAGGGGCCTGTTGGGAGTTGTAGTTCCGTCCCCTCACACACCCCACCCACCACCACCACCCTCTCTATGCACATGGGGGCCTGTTGGGAATTGTAGTTCCGTCCCCTCACACACCCCACCCACCACCACCACCCTCTCTATGGACATGGGGGCCTGTTGGGAGTTGTAGTTCCATCCCCTCACACACCCCACCCACCACCACCACCCTCTCTATGGACATGGGGGCCTGTTGGGAGTTGGTCTAGTGACCTGTAGCACAACCCACCCACCACCACCACCCTCTCTATGGACCTGGGGGCCTGTTGGGAGTTGGTCTAGTGACCTGTAGCACAACCCACCCACCACCACCACCCTCTCTATGGACATGGGGGCCTGTTGGGAGTTGTAGTTCCGTCCCCTCACACACCCCACCCACCACCACCACCCTCTCTATGGACATGGGGGCCTGTTGGGAGTTGTAGTTCCGTCCCCTCACACACCCCACCCACCACCACCACCCTCTCTATGGACATGGGGGCCTGTTGGGAGTTGGTCTAGTGACCTGTAGCACACCCCACCCACCACCACCACCCTCTCTATGGACATGGGGGCCTGTTGGGAGTTGTAGTTCCGTCCCCTCACACACCCCACCCACCACCACCACCCTCTCTATGGACATGGGGGCCTGTTGGGAGTTGTAGTTCCGTCCCCTCACACACCACACCCACCACCACCACCCTCTCTATGGACATGGGGGCCTGTTGGGAGTTGTAGTTCCGTCCCCTCACACACCCCACCCACCACCACCACCCTCTCTATGGACATGGGGGCCTGTTGGGAGTTGTAGTTCCGTCCCCTCACACACCCCACCCACCACCACCACCCTCTCTATGGACATGGGGGCCTGTTGGGAGTTGGTCTAGTGACCTGTGCACAACCCACCCACCACCACCACCCTCTCTATGGACATGGGGGCCTGTTGGGAGTTGGTCTAGTGACCTGTAGCACAACCCACCCACCAATACCACCCTCTCTATGGACATGAGGGCCTGTTGGGAGTTGTAGTTCTGTCCCCTCACACACCCCACCCACCACCACCACCCTCCCTATGGACATGGGGGCCTGTAGGAGTGGTTTAGACGTTGGTGAGTATGTGGACTGCATGCATGGGTTGGGGTCTGGGAGATGTGTCTTCAGAGTTGTGTGAGGCACAACGTGTTGTTGTGTTTGTGGTGCTTGGTTGGTACTTACCAGCCTCTTCTCCCTCATCAAGTCCATCAATGCTCTCCGAGTGCAGGATGGTCAGCACCTTCTCCTCCCACTCGGTGTACGGTAGGGGCTCCGGGGGGGTTCCACCGCCTGTGTTGTTGGCCCGGAGAAAGTTCTTGGCTCTGATGGATTTCACCCGGGTCTTGAGGTCGTGCCACCGCCTCTGAATTTCCTGCTTCGTCCTCGGGACGGTCCCGGAGGCATTGACCCTGGTGACGATCCGGTCCCACATGCTGTTCTTCCTAGCTATGCTGGTCTGCTGCACTAGGGCCCCAAATAAGTGGGGTTCGACACGAATAATCTCATCGACCATAACCCTTAACTCTGTGTCGGTGAACTTCGGGTTTTTCTTGGGTGCCATGGTGCTCGGGGTGTGTGTTTGTGTGAATTAGGAGGTGCTGGTGTGTGGTGTTTAGGGATGGTGTGGTGGGTCTTTGTGTACATGGTGTGTTTGGGTGTGGGTTATGTGTATGATATCTGTTTTATGCTGTTGGCTAAGTGGTGTCTCCTGCTAGCAGCTATGCTGTGATGCAGAGGATTTCTGGAGTGGGTGGGAGTTAATTTATAGTCTGTGTGTTGGCCCTGTGTGAATGTTGATTGGCAGTCAGGTGATAGGTGGGTGTGTTGGCAGGTGTGGTTTATGCGGTTCTTGGGGGTGGGTCATTGTGTCTTGTGTTTGGTTTAGATGTGTCAGGTGGGTTGTCGTTCATTTTCCTGTGTTTGGTGATAAATTCTGTCGCAATGTATGGCACTGGTTTGACTGTAGGGATGTTGTTCGTGTTGGACTTCCGCTGTGGTGCACGGCTTCTCGTAGCATTGGTACCGCCGCGGACGTGGATCGCGGTGGCTACCGGGGTACTTGCGGAGTTATCCTAATTGCGGACACGGACACTACGCAGGTATCGCGGGGGAGGTTGTTGTTTTCCTGGTCATGTGCGTACGCAGCGGTCGGTGTTCTTTTGGTTCCGTCCGCCTGCCGCGGCCTCAGGTGTACTTCGACCGCCGCGGACGGAGATTGTTGTGCTCCGTCCGCCGCGATCCGCGTTTCTGTCAAATTTGATCCTAATCGCTATTGCGGTTTTTCCGCGGACAGGTCCGGAGTATCTTGCCACATTCCTCGGCCGACGGAACACGTTTCCGTCCGCGATCCTAATCGACCCCTTAGTACTGATACATGAGTGATCTGACACTAACTTGGGTGAAATGTCTGTTTGGTCAATTAGGTGTGTGAATGAGCCGGCTATAAGTATATAATCTATCCTAGTATATGAGTTACGTGGGGCAGAGTAAAAAGTATAGTCCCTAGAGTCAGGGTGTTAAAGGCGCCAGGAATCTTTGAGGTTAAACTTGGAGCATAATTTCTGAATTATTCCATGAGACCTATATGGTATTTGCAGGTGGATTGGCGGTCTATTATAGGGTTATATTGTATATTAAAATCACCACCAGCAATGATAAGATAGTCTTGGGGAAGATTTCCTATGATTTTTTAGATACTTTCCCAGACATTGAGTTTGTCTGTATTAGGGCCGTATAAGTTTACCATATGTATAGGGTCTTCACCTTTTTTCAGATGCATAACCACTACTCTTTTGTCATCGTGATGTGATTGTAATTCAAGAGAGATGTTAGCTTTCCTTGCTAGTAGAGTGATTACCCCTTTCTTTTTATGATCTGCAGGCGAGCTTGAGGCGTGTGAAATCCAGTTGAGTTTCCTGTAGAAGTATAATATCTCCTTTTGTTCTGGCTAGATAGTCAAAGATTTTACTGCATTTAATTGGTTGGTTTAGCCCTTTCACATTTTGGGAAACAACGTTAAGGTCTTCTGCAATGTTATAATTGTTATTTTAAGACATTATACAAACCAGCAAAGATAATGTGGAATGGTCTCATATAAGGTTAGTATAGTCTGATGATTAATATACTCTACATGGAGCTCAACTCCATAGGAGTGCTAGACACACAAGGGTGTCTGATGTTGTTTGTAAATGAAGCAGTGATGGTACCAGTAAATGTAAAGTAAGCCATACCAATGATCTCTAGTCCGTCAGGAAGGGAAAAAAAGAAGAGCAAAGAGAAAGAAGAAAACAATTAAAACTAATCTTGCCCAAAAACCCTCTTCCCCCCTCCCACCCCACCCTCCCATACCTGAAGAATTTGAATACTGGAGGTGCGACGACAGGAGCATCAGTCTGACAACTCGAAGGGATGTAACAATCTGGAGTAGATAATAAACACTCCCTATAACTCTAGCTGCACTGTAGCCAGTAATAAGCTATATCTATATTGTGTAAGCATATGGGCAGATTGTATATGAGAACATTCAGTGCCCAATTTCGAATAAGTAAATTATGGAGATTGCATCCTAATGGCTTGGCAGTAGTACTGAATTCAACTCTTTGAGGCAAACAAATATAACATTCTTTAACCAAAGTAAACCAAACTCCCTGCCTCTGCTCCCGCCCCCCTACCCTACATATGGCGACCACATGAAACCTTGACCTCTGGGCCGAGGCCAGCAGTCTCCCCAGCAGCTGCACCTGATCGCTGACCGCGCTAGCACTGAGCTCTCCTCCCAAGCAGGGATTGAGCCAGCAGCCCGTCCCTGTGCCTCGCTCTAGGCACCCTGAGATATTCCTCAAGTGTTCCATTTTTCACACTGTAAACTTCTCGCTTTTTATTCCTTGCAGACTGCTACTGTTGTGTGTAGCCCTCGCTGTATGGCAATTAGTTGTCCTTTTCCCCTCTGTTTCCTGCCACTGCTGCCCCTGCAGCTCGCCCCCCTACTCAGCCGCTCCCGCCTCCCTGCTTCTGCTCCTGCCCCCCCTACATATGGTGACCGCTGCCTAAGGCAAGCTCTTCTGCGCCAGTCCGTGACCCGACCGCGACCAGCGGCAGGAACCTGGCTCTCCTGGACCCCACCACTATGACTCAGCCACCCTCCATGCTCTCAATCCCGGAAGATGCATTGACTGCGAAGGATTATCACCAATCACCACCCTCGGGGCGGTTCTCATGCAGACTCAGCCACAGATTCTTCACCAGGTCCATAGCTCCCATACTGGCTGAAGGGCCGCCTGATGCACGCACCACGGAAACCATGACTTGCATCTTTCTCAACGTGCGCTCCCTGCACTGACTCGCCATTGAAATCTGGGACCTGACCGACACCCTCTCGCCCAATGTCACCTTCTTCATGGAAACCTGGACCAACGCCACCTCGGGCCCAGACATTGCCACAGCCATCCCCAACGGCTACAAGATCCAGAGAAAGGAAAGCCCGCACCGCCCAGGAAGAGGACTCGCCATTGCACACAAGCCCACCTCCGACTCTCCACTTATAGCATGAGCAACCCCCACCCAAGCACAGAACACCTCCACCTCCACTTCCAGATCCAGACCAGCCCAGGACCACACTACGTGGCACCCTCATCTATAGACCTCCAGCTCCAGTTACCCAGCCTGCATTTACCATCGCCAAACTCGCCGTCACTTCCATGGACTATATTCTACTAGAGGATCTTCCACCATGACAACAGCTACTCCACCACTCTCCTCGACAACCTCACCAACCTAAGACTGAAGCAGCTTGTCAACCCACCCACCCACACAGCAGGTCACACCCTTGACCACATCTTCGCTGAAGGACCTAACATCTGTGTCAACCATACCACCCAACCCATCTGGACAGACCACCACAGCATCCATGTCACCTTCAACACCACCACCGCACCCAAGCCCACCCTGCTCCCCCCACAATGGAACTGGAGCAAGGTCAAAGAGGAAGACCTCAACCCCACCCTCTGGAATAACCCGCCCAGCGCCACCACCAACACCAACCCCGCCGCCAGGGAATTCCACCGATGGGTCTCCAGCTGCGCCGACAAGCAAGGAACCCTCCACCACCCCGCCAAACAACACCCTCTGAAGGCCAACCGGTTCACCACGGATCTCCAAGAAGCCAGACGCTCCTGCAGATGCCTAGAGAAAACCTGGCGTAGCTAGAAAACCAAGGAAGCAAGGGACAACCACATAAGCATCCTGAAGGAATCCCACTAGCGCATCAGAGACACCAAACGGACCTTCATAAGAGACAAGGTTCAGACCAACGCGACCAATGTTAAGGAACTGTTCAACATCATACAGCAGTTCGCTAAACCCACCTGCGAAGCAATGGACGTCACAGCCTCCCAGGAACTATGTGACAGGCTCAGCTCCTACTTCTGAAGATCAAGGTCCTCTACGAGAACTTCAGCAAACCAGCACTGGACAACCCCCCCCCCCCCTCCACCCACTACCACTGACTGCCTGCCATCAACTCTTGGTATCCCGTGACTATCGAGCTCATCACCACAACCATAAAGAAAACACACTCAGGAGCCCCATCAGACCCCTACCCACCCCAAATCTTCCACAGTGCCACCGCTGCCATCGCACCCAAACTAGAACGGACGATCAACACCTCCCTCAGATCCGACATCTGCCCAGACAACTGGAAACAGGCAGATATGAAACCCCTCCTCAAGAAACCAACAGCTGACCCAACGGACCTGAAAAACTACTAGCCCATCTCCCTCCTCCCTTTCGCAGCCAAAGTCACAGAGAGACTCGTGAAAGCGCAGCTGACCGGCTTCATCGAAGAGAACTGCATCCTAGACTCCTCCCAGTCTGGTTTCCACAGCAACCACAGCACCGAGACTGCCCTCCTCACCCCCACTGACGACATCCACATGCTACTAGATCAGGGACACACTACGGCCCTCATCCTTCTAGACCTCTCTGCAGCTTTTAACACCGTCTCACATCGCACTCTAGCATCCAGATTCCAGAACGCGGGAATACAAGGAGCCGCCCTCAACTGGATCCAATCCTTCCTCTCCAGGAGAACACAGAGGATCAGACTCCCTCCCTTCCTCTCCTAACCCACTAACATCAACTGCAGAGTCCGCCAAGGATCATCGCTCAGCCTTAAGCTCTTCAACATCTACATAGCCCCCTCACCACCATCGTCAGACAGCATGGGCTCAGCATCGTATCCTACGCCAACGACACCGAGCTCATCCTCTCACTCACAAAGAATCCAAATGACACCAGGAAGGGATGAAGAACGTGGCAACCTGGATGAAAAACAGCTGCTTGAAGCTCAACTCAGAGAAGACCAAGGTCCACATCCTAGGACCCTACACCTCCGCCTGGGAAAACACCTGGTGGCCGCCCGTCCTCGGGAACCCACCCACCCAACAGACCACTCGCGGAACCTCTGCATCATCCTCGACTCCTCCCTCTCCATGAACCACCAGATCAATGCTGTCGCCTCTACTAGTTTCAACTAATCCTGGGCGTAGTAGTGCTTCGCACGGCGTGTGCACTGTGCAAAATGCTGTTCGCACCGATTACACAGTGCCGGATGCTTGCCCGCACTGTGCAATCAGTGCAAACCACATCTTACACAGTGCAGGCGGTCGTTTTCTGCTCGAGTTGCAGCTTTCTCAACGTGGACTGGTAGTTTCTCATTGCGAGCATAAGCGACCACTCGCAATGAGAAACCTGGGGGAACATCGTTTAGAACGCGGTGAAAACACTGCGTTGCCTTTACAACTATGCCATTACAACGCAAGTCGTTACTACGACTTGCACTGGATGGCGCTGTTGTATCAGGAATATTGCAATTTTATATTCCAACACCTTCCCTACTGTTACGTGGACTGGTGTTGGAATATAAAATTATAATATTCCACAATTCACGCCCTACAACGCAAGTCATTGTAAAGACTTGCGTTGTAATGGCAGCGTTGTCATTTACCGCGATCTAAAAGATCGCCTTGTACTGACATACATCCAGAAACCTGACCTTCCCATGTTGAGATTCTTGCCGGGAGGTTTATTTTCCACGCTCGCGATCGGCCACTTGAAGTTGCTGATCGCGAACGAGGAATAAGTCTCGCCGGGATGTCATTTTGCTTGCGTGCGGTCGCTAACTTGACGTTGAGGACCACGAGCAAGCAAAAAATTACCGCTACGCGTGTTTGCACTGAGCTAAGTGCAATTCGCGTAGTGCGAAGTAGCGCAAACTACGCGAGCATAGCGTAGTACTTCGCCCAGGGTTATTTTCAACTGCCTGCATTTCCTCCGTAAGACCTTCAGATGGATCCCCCCGACTGCAGAAGGACCGTAACCCACGCACTCGTTCCCAGCAGTCTTGACTTCAGCAACGCCCTTTTCGCCGCAATCACAAACTCCAAACCATCCAGAATGCCACAGCCAGACTCGTCCTCGAGATACCTCGTCACAAGCATATGACCCATTACCTGCAAGGCCTCCACTGGTTCCCCATAGAGAAGAGGGTCACGTTCAAACTCCTCACCCACGCCTAAAAGTCCCTCAACAACATCGGACCCAAATACCTCCACGAAACAGTTTACTTCCATGTACCCAAGAGGAACCTCCGCTCCACCGACCTTGCTCTAGCAGAAGTCCCGCATATTCGCAGAACAAGAACCTGCGGGAGAGCCTTCTCCTACATCGAGGCTAAGACCTGGAACAAGCTCCCTGTGAACATCAGACGCTCACCTACCCTGCACACGTTAAGGAAGAACCTCAAGACCTGGCTCGCCGCCTATTCCCCCCAAGCGCCTTCAATCCCTCCTGAGTGAGTAGCGCGCTTTACAAACCCATGATTGATTGATTGATAGAAACTGTTAGGGCGAATGTGGTATATAAGCCTAAAGTGACCCACATTGCTATGTAAACCCTAAAATTATGATAAGATCTTAATCAATAGTGTAGGAAGCAAAATAATGAAAATATAACTGTATAACTATTCCCTGAAAGGTATGACCTTTAGCTCATGTGATTACTTTGAGCCTGCATAGTTGACAATATTTAATAAGATATAATGACCAATGGGTGTTATCTGTTACCACTAGTATACACTAATAAACCTAAAAGTTGCATTGTATGTTGAACTGGTCTATCAAAAGGTGCAGAGAAGAAATATTGCCGCAAAAATATTGCAGGTCAGAAATATCGCCGCAAAAATATTGTGGAACAGAAATATTGCCAACAACAATATAGTTGACAAGAGTATCGACTGACACTTAAGTAATATTGATTACACATCTGTGTAATAAATATTGTTTACAGAAATATAGTTTACAAATATATCGATTTATTAATAATTGTATGTATTTTAGAGTTTTTAATGAGAATTGTTTGTCATTATATTATATGTTTTAGAGTTTTACTAGTTATTAATTTATTTTAATTCTGCGTTTTTAGTTCCGTAGTGGGTTGTGGGTTTATAGGGGAATAGGGTGGGAAGTAATTTAATTTTATAAAATGTATTGAATAATTAATGTGTTAATTGATTCATGAATAATAGTTTAATAATTAGTTGTTAATTACTTTAAATTAGTCAATTAATAAATAATTAGGTTAATTGTTTAATTAATTTTAGGTGTGTGTTGTGGTGTTTATATGTGTAAATTGTGTGAAGGGTGGTAAGTAATATTTTTTTTTAACTGATTAATTATTAAATAGTTTTAGATTATTTACCATTAATTAATTAGTAATTATTCATTGTAATTGTGTAATTCATTTTAGGTGTATGTTTTTGTATTTATATGTGTAAATGGTGTGAAAGGTGGTTAGTAATTAATTTTTTAATTTATTTTTAATTAATTTTAATTAATTCATTAGTAATTATTTTATTTAATTGTGTAATTAATTTTAGGTTTGTGTTGTGGTGTTTATATGTGTAAATTGTGTGAACGGTGGTAAGTAATAAAAAAAATGTATTGATTAAATATTAAATACTTTTAAATAAATTACCATTAATTAATTCGTAATTATTAATTGCAATTGAGTAATTAATTTTAGGTGTATGTTTTGGTATTTATATGTGTAAATGGTGTGAAAGGTGGTAAGTAATAAAACATTTTATTTCATTTTTTTAATAATTTTTTTTATTAATTTTAATGAATTAATTAGTCATTATTAAATTTTATTGTTATTTTTATTTATTTTTTAATTACTTTTCATTAATAATTAGTAATTATTTAATTTCATTGTGTAATTAACTGTAGGTGTGTGTTGTGGATTTTATAGTGTTAAATGTCATGTCATGTCAATAAAAATTTATAGAGCGCACGTACACCGGGGAGGTTTCATGGCGCTAGTTTGGTGGAGATACCAGACTTAGAGAGAGAAATTTAGCAAGCCTGTCGAAAAAGCCAAGTTTTCAGAAGCCAAGAAGGTTGGAACAAAAGCGGATTTCAGAGGGGAGGGAGTTCCAGAAATTTGGAGCTAAGATAGAAAATCTGGAACCACCAGTGCGCTTTTAGTCTGAAATGGGGAATGAGGAGTAGATTTTTATGAGCGGAGCGAAGGTTGTGTGTGGGAACATATTTGTTAATAATATTATTGACGAATTTCGGGCTCTTTCCATTAAGAGATTTAAAAATGAGACTTCCAATCTGAAAGGCGCACCGCTGAGCAACCGGGAGCCAATAAAGTTGCTTCAAGAGGGGAGTAATGTGGTGATACTTAGGCTGATGGACAATGAGGCGGGCAGCCTGGTTCTGTACCATCTGTAGACGTTTTAAAAGGTAAAGAGGGATGCCAAAGTAGAGTGAATTGGCACAATCGACATGCAACATGACCAGGGTGATAATCGCCTGGATCCGAGCGTCGTGGGTAAGGAATTTACAGATCTTTTTTATTTTACGGAATTGAAAGAAGCAGGTGGATATCACTGAACTAATCTGGGGCTTCGGAGTAGGATCCTGACTAGAAGGAGAGGACGGCTGACCCAACTCCCTAGGCCAAAAGTGGGGACCCCAAGGATTGTTATTGGTGCCACCAGTCAGAACCAGCTCCGTTTTATCCGGGTTAAGTTTAAGTTGGTTCTCATTCATCCATTGGCTGATGAATAACATAGTGGACTGGAAAACATGAACCGACTCAGAGGAGTTCCTAATAGAGAAAATAACTTGAAAATCATCCGCATAATTAAAAATGCGGGCTTCGCGCTCCTTCAGGGCTCTGACAAGAGGGAGGAGGTAGAGATTGAACAACAAGGAAGAGAGGGAAGAACCCTGAGGGACTTCACAAGAGGTTTTAACTCTGGGGGCAGTAAACTGGGCAGTGCGAACTGCCTGAGAACGTTTTTCCAGGAAAGAGTTAATCCAGCTTAAGGCAGCGCCCGAGATTCCGGCGTCCCTCACACAGTCGACCAAAGAGGATGGTCGACCATGTCGAAGGTGGCGGAGAGATCGAGCAAGACAAGGGCTTGTGAAGAGGCTGTGTCAACCTCACTATGAAGGGTATCCTGTTCTGTAAGGATAACTGCCTCAGTAGAGTGTGCGGGGTGAAAGCCCGCTTGGTGGGAATCAAGGAAATCTGATTCCTCCAGGAAATCGGTAAGACAGCCAGTAGCATAAGCTTCCAATATCTTGGCGAGGTAAGGGAGAAGGAAGATTGGACGGTAATTAGTCAGGGTTAGTGGGTCAGAGCCCATCTTTTTCAAGAGAGGAACAACAATGGCCTCTTTGAAAGTTACAGGGACAGAGCCTTGAGAAAGAGATTTGTTTAGAAGATTTAAAACAGGACTGGAAATAGTGGTAAAAATGTATTTCAAGATGCTGGGAGGGCAACAGTCGGTGGGAGAGCCGGATTTAACTTTAGAAAGTAGATTAATAAGAATGCGCTCACATATTATAGGGAAGTGCGAGAATATACTATGGTTAGTTAATGGGGGAAGACAAGGGGAGAGCCTTTGATTAACTGAGATACTAGACTTAATTTTATTAATTTTGTCAATAAAGAAGAGATTCATAGCATTGCAAAAGGTTTGAGAGGAGGGGGTTTACGTGAAGTTCTATCGGGGTTGGATAACTCATTCACAATATGAAAAATCTCTTTCGAGCGCTTAGAATTTTGGATAAGAAGTGTGCCGTTTTAGCCATGAGAATGGATTTTTTATACGTTTTTAAAAAGTTTAAGTAAGACTGTTTGTCTTCAGGTTTGTATTAGCATCGCCACTTTCTTTCCAGCTGTCTTAGGGCTAGTTTTTGATGTTTCAGTTCAACAAAAAACCATTTCTGAGCATCATGGTGACGGGGCATGAATCTTCCTAAGGGGGGCAAACTTGTCACTGACAGCCAGTAGCCAGTGAGTAAGCTGAGCATCAGCCAGGTCGATTAAGGAATCACCCAATGGAATCGAGTTCGAGAGGGAGTCCAGGAATAAGTAATGTGTAATTAATTATTTGTATTATCTTTGTTAATAATAATATATTTAAATTTATATATTAATTATGTTATTATTGGAAATTAAATTTAATTAAAATGTTGATGGTTTTGTTTTTTATTGTTTTGGGATCCAGCGCTTTCCCTACTGCTGCACTCACTGGAGTGGGAATAGTAATTTTTACCCCTTCGCTATCCAACTTTTTAAATACTAATGTGTTTATTTTGTTATTAAATGTACATATTTTTTTTAAATAGTTTAATGTATTAATTAAATATAGAATATTTTATTTTAAAATTATTTATATGTGTTTATTTGATTTGTATATAATTTAAAAAGTTTATAAACTAAATAAAGATAATAGTTTATAAAATGTATTTAAGCAAATATATGTATATGTAAATATTGTTTTGTGTTTATATTTATTAAATTAGGTTTATTTGTTATTATTAGTTCAAATATATATTAAATTTAATTTGTTAATAATAATATTATTTAATGTATTTATTTTAAGTTATGTTATTTTTTAAAGTCGATATTTTTTACATCTATATTTTTGAGTTGATATTACTGTTCTTGCCTGTTTAAGTATAGGGATTCGATATTTACGTAATCGATATTTTTACATCGATATTTTTTTCATCTATATTTTTGTAATCGATATTTAAACATGGAACCCTATCAAAAGGATATTATGACTTTCTTTTATTCGAAGCTGATGTGGATAAATCCATGTCCTGAGTTGTCGTTGAGTCTAAGGGGCCGATTACGATGGCGGACGCACTCTGGTGGAAAAGGGACCGCCCGCCATAGGTGCGTCGGTCCTGCAAAATGAATTAGGATGTGCCCGCCACACTGGCGGGCGCATCCTGTATGTATACATTGTGGCGGGTGCCTCCCGACACAATGTAATAAAACATGTTTTACATTTGCATGCACAACGTGGCAGGCACCGTGTGGTGCCTGCCACCTTGTACATGCAAATGTAGGGGAGGTACCATAGGTACCCCTACGTGCAGCACCCCACCCCTACCCACCCGGGGGCCCACAAGGGGCCCCCGAAGGCATTTTCCGCCTGTCTTGTAGCGTCGGGAACTCCACCACAAAAAACAGGCATCCAAATGACCACAGCGGTGCCTGCACGGCACCGCCTCCATAGACCCCTTGTACCTGGTCCCGCAAGGCGGGTGGAAAAGGCCCACCTTGCGGGACCACAGTGGATGGTCTTTCCGTCTGTCGAGGTACCTTCCCCTTCCTAACGCCATCCTAATTTGGCAGTGGGAATTCTAAGGGTGATGGTGGGAATTCCGCCACCGCCACCGCCGGGCCAGCGGTCCTCGCCGCCGGCCCAGCGGTGGAGGAATTCCCACCATCCTAATCGGCCCCTAGGTTCTTTGCCAAAACATTTGGCTTTCTGAAGAAGTGTGGTCTTACATTTTCCAACATTCTACATTTCACAGGACCTGCAGAGGAAAATTTTATGTTTTTGTCTCTTAGTTTATCTCTTAATAGAAGAAATCCTTTCCTCGTATCCACAGTGGTTTTGAATGATCCTGCGTAAATGTTATCTTTTGACCCTCCCAGGAGTTGATGCGACTTTTTCGGGCAAAAGTTAAGAATGACTTTTGTGTGTTGGTAGTGCAGGGGTTTACCAGTATTAGGATGGGTCATTTTCCTTGTAGTAGAGCTAAATGATGGTACTCTATGTGCTCGGTCCAGTTCTAGCATTTGATGAAATTTTATGCCCGTGATCTTGGGTATCCAGGATTCCAGAAACACTATGCAAAACTCAGCTGAGTCCTCCAAGCCCTCCGAAATACCGAAAATTCCAATATTGCCTCTCCTGTTACGGTCTTCCAAGTCGGCAGCGTGTCTTTTAAGATTGCTAGTGATATCTTGAAGGGACTTGATTTCTTTGTTGGCTTGAATGGATGTGTCTTCAATGTCACTCATTCTTTGTTCAGCGACAGTAATTTTAGAGTTGATTGTGCTCATGTCTCAACATATGGCTGTTAGGTCTAGATGCATGGGGTGTTTTTGTTTAGTTGATTTTGCCAGATCATGGATATTGGCTAACTTCTGAGGATCATTTTCATTGTGCTATTCACATGTTTTAGCCTTGATAGGTGAATCTGATGGTGAAGGCTCAGCCTTAGATTTTTTGTATTGCTCACTGGGTTCTTTATCACCATTTTGGATCTAGTCCATGCACATGAGTAGGCCATCCTAATTTGGCAGTGGGAATTCTAAGGGTGATGGTGGGAATTCCGCCACCGCCACCGCCGGGCCAGCGGTCCTCGCCGCCGGCCCAGCGGTGGCGGAATTCCCACCATCCTAATCGGCCCCTAGGTTCTTTGCCAAAACATTTGGCTTTCTGAAGAAGTGTGGTCTTACATTTTCCAACATTCTACATTTCACAGGACCTGCAGAGGAAAATTTTATGTTTTTGTCTCTTAGTTTATCTCTTAATAGAAGAAATCCTTTCCTCGTATCCACAGTGGTTTTGAATGATCCTGCGTAAATGTTATCTTTTGACCCTCCCAGGAGTTGATGCGACTTTTTCGGGCAAAAGTTAAGAATGACTTTTGTGTGTTGGTAGTGCAGGGGTTTACCAGTATTAGGATGGGTCATTTTCCTTGTAGTAGAGCTAAATGATGGTACTCTATGTGCTCGGTCCAGTTCTAGCATTTGATGAAATTTTATGCCCGTGATCTTGGGTATCCAGGATTCCAGAAACACTATGCAAAACTCAGCTGAGTCCTCCAAGCCCTCCGGAATACCGAAAATTCCAATATTGCCTCTCCTGTTACGGTCTTCCAAGTCGGCAGCGTGTCTTTTAAGATTGCTAGTGATATCTAGAAGGGACTTGATTTCTTTGTTGGCTTGAATGGATGTGTCTTCAATGTCACTCATTCTTTGTTCAGTGACAGTAATTTTAGAGTTGATTGTGCTCATGTCTCAACATATGGCTGTTAGGTCTAGATGCATGGGGTGTTTTGTTTAGTTGATTTTGCCAGATCATGGATATTGGCTAACTTCTGAGGATCATTTTCATTGTGCTATTCACATGTTTTAGCCTTGATAGGTGAATCTGATGGTGAAGGCTCAGCCTTAGATTTTTTGTATTGCTCACTGGGTTCTTTATCACCATTTTGGATCTAGTCCATGCACATGAGTAGGTTATTAGCGTGTGAGTATCAGCCCTTGGGGCAAGATTGTAATGGCAACCGGTGGTTGGGTGTACTTGAGATGTAATCATACAGCAGCTGGGTTGTAACTAACTAAAGGTATCTTCTGAGCAATATTATCTCTGTATTTGGCGATAGGAACTGTTGAGATATCATAGGTTTAAGTGGACAACCCTGTCACTGTAGTGGCTGAAGGCAACCCAACTAGGGAAGTGAGTAGTTTTCTCAGTAATCATGAACTCAGATTAGCAGCACTGAGTATTGGCAACTACTTGTCTGCTGTTGTGTATCTGGTTATAATTGAAGCTTGGAGGACACTGTGAAGACTACTGGTATAGAGTGCACTACATGGACTCTGGATAAGGTGTTTAGCGAAGGGGCCTTCTGCCAGCTCCCAACCTATGCCAGAGTGGGCATTGCGCAATATGACCTCTGAGGCTTTTATGTCCTTCACAGCTGTAATTAGGACTGACTACCAAATTGCCATGGCGGGCACCATTTCCCACTTGTGGTGCTGTTAAGGCATCTGAATTGTATAGTTTTACTCAACAAGCTGCTGCAATACCTAGATGACTGTACACTTGAACTAGCACAGGCAACACCAAGGAGGGCTTACAAATTACATTTCCAATAGAGTGTGATAGCACCTGTGCCAAACATTTCTGTCCTGACCATGGAGAGCTGTTGTATGTATTTCAGAGCAATTAGAAACAGATCAGCGCGGAGGCGTGCTCAAATTCACCAAGAAAATCAGAGCCACCGCCATTTTAGGGTCAGGCCAATGTTAATGAAGCAATCCCTGCCCAGACGTTCCAGCGACACAAGCAAACCTTGTCCCAGATCATGGATCAGTATTGAACTGGAGGCCAAATATCAAAAAGCACCCTTAAATCACTGCTCTCCTCGCCGGTTAATAAATCAGAGACTCGAGTTGTGTAATGAATATTACAGGAGCCATTTTGGGGTCAGGCATCTCATGACGATGTGAGCGTTACGGTACAATATACAGATTTAAAAAAAAAAGATAATAGGTCTTACTGTTCGGTGATCGGAAATGCTTATCGCTTGCGTAGTAGACCGACATGTATCTGTTAGGGAGGAAAAAGCGGCATCTCCAACGTTGCAATTAGGGTTCCTGCCTTGCCATTTTGTGTAGCTGCCTTCCTCAGGACTCGTCAGGGTCGTCGCCACCCATTAGGAGGTGATTCAGAGGCTTCCCATCACCGGTAAGCGTAACATCTGTTAATCTTTCTGAGCGCAGAGCGATGGGTTTAGGCAGCCATAAGGCCTGCAGTCCAAGCCACGCACCCACTTTCTGGCTTTTGGTCATGGTGTTGGAGAGTGTTCCCCAAACCACTATTAGATTAGGACCAATCGGAGCTAGGTTTTGTAGGCTTGCAACTGCTACCGTGGCAATGGCATTAACAGAACATGAGGTCCACTTCAGACATTTGAGAATTTCTGTGCAGAACTTCCCTGTATCGTACGGGCCGCCTCATGTTTACACATAATTGCGTTCACCATATAAACCTGGAATATGGTCGCTCTCTTCACAATGGACCATATTATGCTTGCAAACCATATTATATAAGGACGTTGAAACCAGTGTATAATCTAAAATTGAAGCCGTGTAGCCCCATTCAAAGCGATGAAGTCCATTAGCTCACAGGCCTTTATAAGCTCTTGTCCGAGTTTATCCCTCTGAGTTAACGGAGGCAGTGCTTGCTCAGGGAGGGACCCAACTGCATCTATGTGTTCCGCTGGTGGAATAAATTGAAATTGAAATCTCCTGTGACTAGCCAGTGTGACATATAGTAACTTTCTTTCTATTGGGATAACTGGGTTATCGTTCTTTTAGATGAAACTGCTCTTTTCTTTGGGTTAATGTATAGATGACTGCATTTGATCTGCCCCTGAAGTGTGGCATTTGATTTGCTGCCTGAAGTGGTGAATGGCATCCTTGCCACAAAGAACCCTTCCACCAAATCCATTTATGTTGGGCCCTGGGAAAAATTTGTGGTATTAGCAGGACTGGTGTTTCCCTAGCTAAGCTGTTGTATGTCCTTTTGGTTATTTTATCTTTCACCCCTAAGGCCTTGCAGCAGTGGCATAAAAGTAGTCCCTGCAGCCCTCGCATAGCGGGGGGCCCAAGCTCCAGTGGGCCTCCTGCGGCACTGTGCATGCGGGATGGCTGAGAGCTCCTGACTGAGTCCAGGGCATGGTGGGCCCCCTGTATGTACTTTGCAGGGGGCCTCCTCAAGTTTCGTTACACCACTGCCTTGCAGTGGGCACTATGAAAGATTGTTGGCCCTGCCAGCCTTTTAACATTTCCCAGACCAACTGTCCTTATTTAAATCACCTTTTGTGAGGAAAGTTATTTCTGGTTTGACACACATGTTCCCTTCCAAGCGCTTTGTGTTGCTACAGAGGGACCTTAACTTGTTCTTGGTATTTCTTATGTGTATGCCCTTCTAGCGGGAAATGACCTTTACATCGCGGTGATTACACTGCGATGCCATTACAACGCGGTCGTTACAACGACCTCATTGTTAGAACGCAATTCCATTACTCTGCAAGTCATTAGATTGACGTGTTTGCCATCACATTTTGAAACACGTTGATAACCTCAATCCTTAAGTTAGCTGAAGGGACCAACAGAAGGAATTTATTGAGGCACAATACTTAAAGGCAAACACAGGTAACCCCATTTATTTCGAAAAATATCATTACACAATCATAATCATCCAGGTGTGTGTTTTAGGAAAAAATCATAGTTATCTCCAAAACAAACACAGAAGTGCTAAAAATACATAATGATTTTTTTTTCACGTTGTGAAGAATACATTTCAAGTCTAAGTAAGTTGGATATGATGCATGCCATGGATAATTTTTACATTGTTATTTTCCTGAATAAAAATTGATATTGCAGACTGGGAGCAAAGTGACGGATTAGGTTTCCTCTTAAAAGAATGTGCGCAGTAAACAGGTTAGACTATAATGTTTGGCCTCAAATCTTTCTTTATTGTAGGAGACATGTCCACCCACATTATGAGGAAGTAAGCAAATAATTAATCACCACAGATAACAGCAATCAAACAAATCAGAAACTAAAAACAAGGCACTGTTTGAGGAAGGAGGAGGAGCAACGCCAAAATGGTTGTGCATTTAGGGCAACGGCAAGTCCCCAAGTAAAAGTAAACACTTGCCTCTGGTCCACATGCTCAGGGATGCGGTAGGGTCCGTTTATATTAAGTCTCACCTGTAGACTGCTTTAGCTGTCTGTTGCGAAGATGTATTGTCTACAATAAATTAAACACAGGCGGAAGATTTTAACTTGGTTCTTGATTCCCTTAATCGACAAAACATATGAGAATAAATCCCCACATAATTGTAAAATGAGATCTCTTTTATTAAATGCGATCCATCAATGGGTTGGGTGGATGTATGGAGGAAAAAGTGGGGGACTAAAAAGGGCTACACTTTCCACAATAAGAAACGTGGGCATAAATCCAGACTAGATTTGTTTCTGATTAGTGAGGAGTTGTTAGGTTGGGTGGCGGACGTTAAACATCTAGGAGGGCACCTGTCAGATCACTCGGCTGTCTCGTTAGTTTTTAAAATTGACTTCTGCACAGGGCACTAAAAGATGGACCCTGGACCGAACTATTTTGCTGGATGATGAAGTGGTACAAAAGCTTTTGGATGAGTCAGAGAGGTTTTTTGAGACAAATCTAGGAACCTCTTCAATCGAAATGGGACACTTATAAAGCATATTTGAGGGGGATGATCACGTCTATACAATTTACGCGACAAAAAAAGTTTAGGGCCACGATAGCTGAAATTGAAGGAAAAATTTGTAACCTAGAACACGATCTCATAGCCCAGACGTGATGTCCAAGGGCCATATTCAGGAGGAGCTTTCAGCTTGTAAATTGGAATTAGCAGGGGTATTGGATGCTAGAGTGAGGAAACGGTGGTAGGCTAGTAATCTTGCACATTTTGAATATGGTGATTCGAGTGGGAAGCTCCTAGCCTGGAAAACTAAAAAGGATAGGAATAGGATTAAAGGAGTCTTTTGTGAGACGTCGGGAAAGATGTCAGAGAATCCTAAGGATATTGAGGAAGCCTTCTATAATCACTTTGAACAGGTATATAAGGAAGATCTAACCCCACAAGAGAGTTTGATTCAATAATGGCTTGATCAATATACCTTGCTAAGCATCGATGACGATAAATCTAACAATTTAAACAGAAACATCGGCTTAAGTGAGGTGGCCAATGCAATTGAGACGGGTAAGAGAGGTAAAGCGCCAGGCTGCCAGCCGAACTATATAAAGTTTTAGCGCCAGTTGTCGTCCCTGTTCTCCAAAGGCTTTTTGCTTCTATCTTTGAGGAGGGAGGGAAATCACCCCCATCATGGAATGAGGCAACTGTGGTTCTTCTCCTAAAACCATCAAAACCACCAGGCCAATGTGATTCTTACAGGCCAATCTCTCTGCTTAATCTTGACTACAAGATTTTTGCCAAGATTTTAGCACAGAGATTAAACGGGGTAGTAGGAAATCTACTACATAGTTATCAGAAGGGGTTTGTTAAAGGGCGGAGTATACAGGATCTGACTTATACGCTGGTGGGTGCTATAGACTTAGCAACCTTGTACAAATTGCCATTGGCCATTATCACACTTGACGCCACCATGGCGCTTGATTGCGTGAATTGGGCCTATTTAGCACAAGTCCTGGAAAGATGTAACCTGGGTGACAACTTTTGTAGAACTATCATCTTTTTATCAAAACCCCACAGCTAGAGTGCTGGTGAATGGCAATCTTTCTGCACCAGTAACTATCAGAAGAGGGACGAGGCAGGGGTGCCCCCTGTCACCTATACTCTTTAATTTATACATCGAGCCGCTGGCGGAGAAAATCAGGCAGGATGTCAGCATAGCTCCTTTTAAATGTCGAAATTGGGGGTAAAATGTATCGCTATATGCAGATGCCATGATGATCTACACTTCTGACCCAACAGGGGCGATCCCATTAATATATAATGCAGCTTCGCAGTTTGGGCAGATCTCCGGCTACGAGATCAATCAGTGCAAGTCAGAGTGCATGGTCTGGAATATAAATGCTCAATTTTCCATCTTGAAATGTGAGATAAGGTACCTGGGAATCCAAATCACTAAGGATATTGATCAGATGACCGATAGAAACCTTGCTAAGGTAGATAAAGAAATTGTAGATACTTTGAAGAGTTGGTCGTTCCTTCCCCTGACGTTAATAGGAAGAGTGGATATTCTGAAAATGATGTTACTGTCCAAGTTAATATTCCTCATTTCAGAAAATTCCCTTAGCATTTAAGGAAGAGAAGCTAAAAAAAATTCAAGCCAAAATTAATTCCTTTGTTTGGGCCTCAAAGGCAATAAGGATCTCGTGGAGGAAGTTGCAGAGAAAAAAAAGCAAAGGGGGGCTGTGTGCCCTGGATCTGAAGTTGTGTGCTTGGACACTTTTATTAAGGGCGGGAAAGATGCTTTTTAACCAGCCGGATGGATCAGAGATAGGTACAATTTTAAGGAAATGTTATGGGATATTAAAGGAGGTAACCATGGCTTTTTGTACAAGTTTGGAGACCCACGTTTCTTTAAAAAGGTCAGTTTAAAGCTGCTGAAAGATATGGTGTCCACCTGGGCAAGAATAAGGAAATCCCTGGAAATTGGATAATATAGTGCTCTGGCTCCTATTTGGGACTCACCGGGATCTCCAGAATGGTCCAGGGATGCTCGTGCAAAACCGTTGAAGGACGCAGGGATAGAACACTGGTTCCAGTTAATGCCAGAGGGTTCCTTGATACGATGGGATGAGATAATCATCATTACAGAGAGAAAACTATCTAAGTTTAAATATCTTCAAATCAAAAGCTGGAGCCAGGTGGTGGGCTCAGTGGTAGGAGTGACAAAGGAGCTTCAGGCAAAGTGCAACAAGAAACAGACAGTGACTCTTTACTGGACAATGTTGGAAGTTGAGGATGGAAATTTTACCTTACCAGCCGAGCTTTGGGGGGACCACTAGCTGGACGAGAATACAGAAGAATTATGGCAAGTATCTTATGATATTCTACATTCTACAGTAGCTCCTTCCAATTTGAAAATAAACCATCTTTTTTTCTGTTCACAGAGTTTATTGGTCCTCAGCTAGGTTGTCAAAATTTTCGAAAGGCTCTGTCGTAATTTGACGATGGCCGGGCTAGCGCTTAGCTTTGCTACACGTTATTTCCCTTAACTTGGCCTTACTCGAAAACGCCATTTTGTATGCTACGGCGGCCATTTTAGGGAATGAGCGGCCTCGTGGTCAGCATGCCCTTTAGTCCTTTGTCCGTGCCACTGACCACTCGAGTTTGCCCAGCAACAGGCTATTTTTAGTAACTGTCAAGCCTGTACATGCGCAGTTCTAACTGACCAGTCACCCCTCAGGAATGTTCTGCCAAAACTGACCAGTGGAGTTGTAACCCCTCCCATGAGTTGGCTGTGCTCCAAAAATGACCGTATATGTACCTAAACTCTGTAAACCTTGTACCGCCTACTTTTTATTACCTGTAAATTGTATAAAAGAAGGATTCGCACCAACGTTCGGTGTGATACTTCTTGCATTGCCGAAGGGTGCTGTAGGAATGTACCACCACCCCATGGGGTCTTAATAAACTTGTCTTTTGTACTTTTCAGTTTCCGTGCCAACAGTTCTTTTGGTGTAAGTGGGTATTTCTGCAGAGCATGTAGGCCTTGGGAACCCATTACCACAAATTGGCGACCACGAAGGGACTCATCGGCGACTCGGATGCCCGAAGGAGAGGTCGTGACGAAGGATTGGAAACTCGCCATGGACGCGTACGCTGCCGCTGAGTGACCCGAGTCTTGGCACACACAGTGTTTTTCCCTTCCTTCTGATCTGACCTTCCAGGTGGCGCCGGTCTCCGACTGAGATCCTGATCGTCTGCGTTGCTGTACAGTGCCCGTTTGGCTGATTCGATTAAAGACCTTGGCAGTTGGAATCTGGATATTTGAGATTGGGTAAGATTTGTGATCGGTAAGGTAGTCTACGGACGCTTACTGAAGTTCTATGATTGTGACTATGATTTGAGTTAGCTAACATTTTGACTTTGTGAACTTTGAATATATATGTGTAGTGCACTTCACATAGGCAGGCATGTAGAGATGTTTCTCTAATTTTGTTTGTACTCTGAGCGGCACATTTGTGTGAAGTACTGTAAGTGCCATTTTGTTATGGTATCACGCTTTCGTGGTACTTTTTGAACATGCCTGTTTTAAGCACACTCCGAGGGATGTGCTGCCTTGGAAATGGTACCACAATTAGGTTAGCGGAATCTCAGCTGGCTCCTCCAGAGGGAACTCCCAATCGTGAGATGTATGTGAAATTCGGCATACCCCCTATAATGTATAGTAAATTATGGCATAAATACACTAGAACTGATCCCGAATTGCAATGGCCACGACATGGGTCGTTTGATTTGCGAAAGGATCAGTTTGTGGAGCAATGTTTGTTTCAGCGCAGGTCTAGACAGAATATGTTTGATTGTGTGCGAATGTGGGAGAAAGCGGTGCGTGAACGAATGAAGCGTGAAGTTGCCTTGGCGGACAAAGAGCAGCGCAAGGCTGCTCGAGATAAAGCTTTACAGCTTGAGGAAAAGGAGGCGCAGGAAAAGAAAGAGAGGGGGGCACGGGAACGTAATTTGCAAACGACCGGTCAATTTCCTATTCCACGACCGCTTTATCCTGTCCTTAATAATGAAATTGATGATTTTTCGTTATTAGATCGATCTCCGCCTCCGTATGTTCAGCCTACGGCTCCTATTGAAGACTCTGGTGATGAAGAGCGGGATAAGACGGATAAGTCGAGTGTCAGGTTATCTGCGGAGAGAGCCGCGGATTTGCGTAGTTATGCTAGAAAATTAAATTTGAATCATATAACTGTGTCAGACGTTGTAGCCGAAAGGAGTAAATGGACAGAACGAGAATTGATGTGTTTTTTGAATACTTTTGCAGATGAAGTTGTTACTCGATTTCGTAAATATTCAGAGACGTTAGAACCTAAGGTAGTGTCAGTCCATCGTGAGAATTTGGATAAAGGTTTATTTGTTCTTGCAGATGTCGATGCTCTTTTCAAACAACTGCTCCAGCTACGGGATGAGGCGTCCAGGTTACGGGAAGAAAGGAAAAAAGATAAGGAGTCCGTGCCGGGGTCGATGGAGCAGTCCAAGGAGTGTTCTCTCCGGGGTTCAGATAAGAATTCTAAAGTGCATGTTATGCC
Organism: Lissotriton vulgaris; assembly: GCF_964263255.1. Classification (NCBI taxonomy): domain Eukaryota; kingdom Metazoa; phylum Chordata; class Amphibia; order Caudata; family Salamandridae; genus Lissotriton; species Lissotriton vulgaris. Next base: position 210,786,008 of record NC_141699.1, on the reverse strand, counting down.
TATGCGTGAAGCTGCACCTTTGTATGTTCCCCCTAAAGGGGACGGTACAGATGAAGATAAAACGTCGGCAAATTCAAAGGGGTATTTAGTATATAATTGGGTGTATACGCCTTGGAATAGAGCAGATGTTATGGCACTAAAAAACGCTTTACCCGATCTTCGTAAAAATCCAGCCGCATTCTATGAAGGGGTGGAAGGGGCCATTTCCTCTTGTGTTATGACTCTTGTTGATATAGATCTCTTTTTTGGGTTAATTCTTCTGCCTGATATGTGGAGGTAGATTCGTAAGACTAATGATCAAACAATGTTTGGGGCAACTTGGAAAGAAATAAACCAGGCTGACTTAGACAGGGAACCTGCATGTAAACCATGTGATTTGATTTTAGAACTTCCAACGGCTATTCTGAACAAACTAAAAATGCTTGTTCCTTCTAAAAAGATCGATTGGACCATGTTAGCTTCGTGCAAACAAAAGCTAGATGAATCGGTATCAGATTTCTTTACACGTTTCGAAGAAGCGTTTCATGATTACAGTGGTCAATCGTTAACAGATGATACGGGTAGGCATCTGTTTGTTGATAAGTACGTGGCTAATCTCCTACCGGAGATTGCAAAGCGGTTAAAAACGAGTGAAAGTTCCTGGACCACGGCGACCCCTGCGTCTTTGTTAACCATGGCTCAGTATTATGAGCGGCAGGAATTAGAGGCTAAAGAAAGTGTAGATAAGAAAACGAAGGAATTGAAAACGAAGGTGATGTTGGCGCAGGTTCGCGGAGCGCAATCCAGAGGGAATGATAGAGGCAGGCGAGGAGGGGGTAATGCGTCGTATGGTCGTACTGACATTGCTGAGCACCAATGTGCATATTGTAAAGAGTTTGGGCATTGGGCTGAAGATTGTCCGGTGCTTCGTGAGCAACGTAGCCAGCGTGGTCGAGGAGGTGGAAGGTCGAGGAATAGTTATTCAGGAGCGAGAGGTGGCGGAAGTGATCGTGGTCGGTTTGAAGAGAGGGGCCATGGTCAGGATGAACGAAATACTTTTGATAGACGGAATCAATATCAAATATCGGAGGGTGAGAATGTGGAGCATCAGGATTATGTGCATGCATAGGACTGCGTAGGATGGGGTACGGAATCAGTTGAAGTGCCAGTAGATCAAAGAGGTCCATATGTATCAGCGGGCATTTTGGGTTCTACTGATCAGTTTTTAGTTGACACAGGAGCTACTCGTAGTGCTTTGTCCAAAAACTTGGTTCCAAGGGCTCCCTTGTCTGGCGAAACGATAACATGTATAGGGTTTGATGGCACACCCTCTCCTAGCCCATTATCACAACCTCTTGCACTTTGCATTGACACATTTTTCAGCTTTTGTCCATTTTTGTTGTCACCTCACACTCCAGATAACATTATGGGCATTGATTTGCTCAAATATTTTCGAGCAACGATACGCTGCGCTCCTGAAGGAGTGCGGGTTATTTTGAATGACAATTACCCTGATTCAGACAGATTTTGTACAATAAAGGACATCGAAGCATTAGCCTCTCTCCCTCATACGTTGTGGGCGACCTCAGATACGGATGTGGGACAGATGCTTATTCCACCTATTCGAATTACTGTCAAGGAGGGAGTACTTTTGCCACATGTACCACAGTATAAGATTTCTAGGGAAGGTGAAATTGCCCTGACGCACATTGTTCAGGATTTGATCGTTGCAGGAGTAGTGGAGGAAGTTCCTTACAATGTCTGTAATAGTCCTATTCTCCCGATTCTTAAGAAAGACACTGACGACAAAGTCTATCGATTTATTATTGATTTGAGAGAAATTAACAAAATTGTCATCCCTCAATACCCAGTGGTGTCTGATATCATGACATTGCTTACATTGGTCCCTCCAACAGCGACGACCTTTTCTGTCATTGATCTTAAAAATGCATTCTTTTCCATTCCCATCCATCCCGACAGCAGATACTTATTTGGCTTTACGTTAAATAATAAATCGTATAGATTTTGTCGTGTTCCTCAAGGTTACACAGAGAGTCCTAGCATCTATAGCCAGGCTTTAAAAAGACAGCTTGGTTCTTTTGAACTGCAATCCGGAGTAGCCCTTATACAGTATGTTGACGACCTCCTGTTGGCTGCAGACACTTACGCACAATGTGAGGAGAGTACACTTGCTTTGCTTTCCTTTTTGGCTCAGAACAACCATAAAGTCTCTAAGAAAAAGCTTCAATACTGTAGACCCAAGGTGACCTACCTCGGTCATCTTTTGTCTAAGGAGGGGCGTGCATTAACATCAGATCGAATTCAAGCGATTTTAGATACACCAGTCCCCCGCACTCAGAGAGATGTACGCGCCTTCATAGGACTAACGTCCTTTTGTAGACAGTGGATCATGGGGTTTTCGCATATTATCAAACCTTTGTTAGCGTTACTGTCCAAAACTACTCCAATGCCCCTTGAATGGACAGATGAATGTCAGAATGCTTTTGAACAATTAAGACAGGCCCTTTGCTCTGCACCCGTGTTAGGTACACCAGATTACACAAAGATTTTCACATTGTACGTGCATGAGAAAGATGGGTGCGCGTTATCAGTGTTAGTGCAGGCACACGGGGACAAGCAGAGGCCATGCGCGTACTTCTCAGCCATCCTTGATCCTGTAGCACGAGGGTTACCTGGGTGTTTTCGAGCAGTTGCAGCAACAGCAGTAGCTATACGGCAGAGTGAGGGAATAGTTTTATCGCACAAACTGTTGGTGCTAGTTCCCCATGCAGTAGATGCCCTGTTAAATCAAACAAAGACTCAATATCTTACGAGCGCACGTTTAACAGGATATGAGCTCACACTCCTGGCGCCACATATCACACTGAAAAGATGTGCTACCCTGAATCCTGCCACTTTATTGCCTTATCCGGTTGAAGAGGGCCAGGAGGAAAAACATCATGATTGTGTTTTCCTGACTGAGGAACAAACAAAGGGTCGTGTCGACTTACAGGATATGCCACTTCCAGATGTGGATGGGGAACTGTGGGTTGATGGATCGTGTTTGAGGCTGCCAGATGGCACGACTTCTGCAGCATATGCGATCACGACACTTAAGACGGTGGTAGAAACAGCACGAATACCTCAGAAATCGGCTCAAGCAGCGGAGCTGATAGCCTTGACAAGAGCCTGCGAACTGAGTGCTGGCCTATGTGTGAATATCTACACAGACAGCCGGTACGCCTTCGGAGTAGCACATGACTTCGGCCTACTCTGGAGGGAGCGTGGGTTTTTGACCTCTCATGGAGTACATATTATGCACGGAGAACTAGTGCGTGATCTTCTAAATGCGTTGCTTTGCCCAAAGAAAGTAGCGATAATCAAATGCAGTGCACATAAAAAGGTCACTGATAAAGTGGGACAAGGCAATGCCTTTGCAGACAGTATAGCAAGACAAACAGCTATGTCTCGAAATGACTCCCCCATGTATGTAGCGAAGTCGCACGCCGAGCGATGGCATGATGCTAGAGCAGAGATACTAGACATTCAAAAGTCAGCGACTGAAGCAGAACTTGTAGCATGGTCAGCAGAAGGGGTACTGGATGACGAGGGTTGTTGGAGGAGTAAGGACATGGAGAGATTGCCAATACCGCTAAGAGAGTAGTGCAGACCTGTTTGATATGTTTACAGCACAATCCTGCAAAAGGGACGCATACTCCAAAAGGAGGGTTCGTTCCACCTTCTGCACCATTCGAGGTACTTCAAATGGACTACATCCAGCTTGAGCGTTGCAATAACCTTAAGTATGTCTTAGTGGTGGTGTGTGCTTTTAGCAAATGGGTTGAGGCCTTCCCCACGAAAGATAATACAGCTTTGACAACACCTAAGGTTCTGCTCAAAGAGTACTTCCCTCGATTTGGAGTTTGCAAATTTTTGTGGAGCGATAATGGTCCTCATTTTGTTGGGAAAATTGTAGAGTATGTGCTAAAGGGACTGGGGATCCAGCAGAAGTTTCATGCCGTGTTCCACCCTCAGTCAGCAGGTCTTGTCGAGCGGTACAATACCACGTTGAAATTGAAACTGGCTAAGATTGTGGCGTCTACGTCATTGAAGTGGCCGGATGCCTTGCCACTAGCATTACTCTCTCTTAGATCAGTGCCCCACTCTCGAACTGCCCTCACACCGTATGAAGTGGTGTTTGGAAGGTCTATGAATATATGGGGAGTTCCTAAGCCGCGATTGTTACATGATGTGCCTTGTATAATGATGAACGATTATTTGGCATGATTAACAAATGATTTGCTTTCTATTCATCAACAGGTTCGAGAAGCGCTCCCTGACAATTCCATTGGAGAGGCCCATAATCTCCGTCCTGGAGATTATGTCATGGTGAAGTCGTTTGAGAGAGCGAACAGCTTGGAACCGAGGTGGCGTGGCCCCGAGCAGGTCCTCTTGGCGACTCGAACGGCTGTGCGAGTGACTAACAGAAAGCGGTGGGTGCATTCAACTCACTGCCGTCGCGTCTCTCCGGACCTGGTGAATCCTACTGTGTTATCCGACTACAAAGAGATCTTGGATAAAGAAAAGAGCCCAGCTGTAACGTCGGCCGAACCTGAGGGAGCCTTCCCGGACCACACCGTTTCTGGACGACAGCGCTACGATCTGCGGCCAAGATAGTAAGAAGATTTTTTGTTGTTGTGCGAGACTGGTTGGTTACCGCTCTGGGGTTTGTGAAACGGAAGCCGGGAATCTCAAGGGGGGGGTCAGTTCTGCCAAGAGTAGCGACACCCGTCTTGACCCCGGAGAAGAAAACAACGGCTACCTCGGAGCTCAGCACTAACGTTTTTATTTTTTGTAGTTGTGTATTTTAAGACATTGTGAACTTTTGAACTATGGCGTCTCTTGCATCACGAGACAAGAGAATTCTTGGTGCTATCTTGTTCGTACTGACAATTGTGGTGATAGCAGTGATAGCCTGGGTAGTCGAACTTGTGGTGCCCGTACGAGAACATTTGCTGCCGACTACCCCGGCTCCATCTGAACATTTCCATTTCACCCTACCCTACCATGAAGAACGGCACCAACAGACTTACTTGAACAATAGCTTCATTCAAATTTTGCATCATACTCACAATATGACGAACACTTCTAACTGTTGGGTGTGTGGGATGTTGCCTGGGCATCAGAAGAAAGGGGGCACCCCGCTCATCCCACTCCCATTTTCCCACAATGGTTCCTGTAATGCCTGGTATACTCTTTTATTCACTCTATGATGGCCAACAAAAGGGGGGGTGCTTTTCCGTTTAAACAAGATATGTTATCATGACCGGGATGGCTATCCACGAGCTGAGGGTACTCGATTTGAATGGGAAGAGTACCGCCCCGACAATGTGTCTGCACCCCGAATTTACAGCAATCAAAGGAACATTAATATGTCCAGCTCGCATGTCATTAATGTTATAGATACTAAGGCTGATCTTTGTATACGCAATAAAGGTACAATCCCGGTTGGAAAAAGTGAATGTAACGTTACACTTACATTTGACAGTCCGAACGGCATATCATTTGTGGCATCCCGAAATACATACTTCATTTGTGGTAATAAAGGCTATCATCAGCTCCCGTTAGGATGGCTAGGTACATGCTATATCTCTTTTGTATTGCCCCCTGTATTCATTGCCCCACCAATGTACCACAATGATTATGTACTCTATCATGATTTTGTGTTAAATAGAGTTAGACGTGCTGTGGTCTTGGATGATATCGACCTGACCGATACTGCCTTACAGCAATATGTAGACTTTAATTTGGGATTGTTTTCCTTTGTGGGGGCTGCTTTGAACAGTTGGAAAATAAGACGACTGACCCGTGTTGTTGAGGCTGTAGCTAATGACACTGCTTTTGCATTAGGAAATATAACGGAAGAGCTTCAAATATCCAGAATTGTTACGCTTCAGAACCGAATGGTTCTCGATGTGGTTCTAGCTGATCGAGGGGGGGCATGTAGAATTATCGGAAGTAGTTGTTGCGTTTACGTGCCTGATAACTCGCCATCTGCATATGATACGATTTCCAAACTCCACAAAATCGCTGCTGAAATGCACCCATTCAATGGTACATGGACCCTTTCGGGGTGGTTCTGGTCAATGCTTAGTACTTGGGGCTGGAAGCTACTGACGATTTTATGTATCATAGTTGGGATGCTATTCTTTGTGTGTTTATGTATACAATGTGGCCCTGCCTTATGTTCTATGTGTTTATCAGCTTGCATTCCATCTAGACGAGCTCTTGCCCAAAAAGAATTGATGCTTCATAAAGAAGTAGCTCAAATAATGTCAATTGATATCGAAGATGAGTATCCCGACTACGTTCACTATGAGGTAGCTTCAGCTAAACGCTAAAAGGGTCGTCTGTCGTAATTTGACGATGGCCGGGTTAGCGCTTAGCTTTGCTACACGTTATTTCCCTTAACTTGGCCTTACTCGAAAACGCCATTTTGTATGCTACGGCGGCCATTTTAGGGAATGAGCGGCCTCGTGGTCAGCATGCCCTTTAGTCCTTTGTCCGTGCCACTGACCACTCGAGTCTGCCCAGCAACAGGCTATTTTTAGTAACGGTCAAGCCTGTACATGCGCAGTTCTAACTGACCAGTCACCCCTCAGGAATGTTCCGCCAAAACTGACCAGTGGAGTTGTAACCCCTCCCATGAGTTGGCTGTGCTCCAAAAATGACCATATATGTACCTAAACTCTGTAAACCTTGTACCGCCTACTTTTTATTACCTGTAAATTGTATAAAAGAAGGATTCGCACCAACGTTCGGTGTGATACTTCTTGCATTGCCGAAGGGTGCTGTAGGAATGTACCACCACCCCATGGGGTCTTAATAAACTTGTCTTTTGTACTTTTCAGTTTCCGTGCCAACAGTTCTTTTGGTGTAAGTGGGTATTTCTGCAGAGCATGTAGGCCTTGGGAACCCATTACCACAGCTCTATTCCCTGTTGTCCAAAGTGTCAGCAAGAAAAAGCGGATGATCTTCATATGTTTTTAAGGTGCCCTGTCTTATTTAACTTCTGGGGTGCGGTCTGTGAAGGTATGGAAGCCATGTTTAATTTTGAAATCCAGGTGAGCATTATCTTAATTTTTTTCGGTATTTTTCCAAATCATGATTTACTCTCTCGAGATGTTAATAAGCTGTTGTTATATTTGATTTTACTTGCTCGTAGAGAAATATGCAAATGCTGGTTAAAAGACACCGCACCAACCTACCTAGACTGGGTAAATGCGATTAAATTTGCACAGAATCAAGATAGGGTAAACTGGAAAAGGAAAACACATTTTGGCTGCCCTGTATAGCCTGTATAAGCTGTGACAGTTGTGACCTACTTTGTCCAATGATTATGCCTTTTTGCAGATACATATACCCTTCGGATCAGTCCCATGGCTGGCAAGTTAGAAGAACTGAACTCACTACGTGTGAGGGTAGCTGTGTAAAGTGCATCCATTAAGATCTTCAGAGTCCACGAATTGTAGTGGCATACACTGCTGTGGAGCTTGTTGTATGGATAAAGTGGACTCTGGGCATATCTTTTGGCGTATGAGAACTTTTAAATAAAAAATAAAAAAATTAAACACATTGTTAGTTTCAGACCAGCCCCTCACTCATCCCGCTTTCTCATTTGATGGCTTTTCTCCTGTTCTTGTCCATGTTGCGCTCAGGGTGCATTACCTCTTTATATTGTTTCTGAATGGACCATTCATTTTCTTTTACTACAGCTATGAGGACACCATTGTTCACGCTGAGTTCAGCAGTTCTTAGGAGTTTATTTTAATACAATTTGGGAGGGCTGAGCAGCTGCATACCACTACCAGGCTGCTCGCTTGAGCTTGTTTTTGTGCCATCCCGCACACACTATTTCTTAATTTACCTTTCTAAAATGACCATACATGTCTTAGAACGGTATCTTAAAAATAATTGCAAAGACTGAGCCACCTTCTAATGACTGTCGTATACTTTGACTAAAGCGTGCATGCACATGCGTGGACGGCCATCTTGGAATTTTTCCGGCAAACTAGTAGACCAAAGTAAGTGTCTGCCAATTAAAAGATCTATTTGATTTGCTAATGCTGGTTTTTATTTGGGCAATCTATACGTCTAAATCTAATTTTCATATAAAACCAGGATTGAGGTTTTGGATCGAACTAGCCTAAGTCAAGTTAATTTTTGTTATAAATCCATGTTTCCTTGTAAAGTTACAGCTGATTTTGCATTCCAGTGATTAACCATTCGTCAAAAATACAGAAATTACACTCAAAGAGCTACAGGGATTTTACATATTTTCAAGAGGAGGAAGAAGGATGTGCCAACTGAGAGGGCCCTATGTGAGTAGATCTGACAACTGGAAACGAAACGTTTGTATGTGTAAACAATGGGGGACCCGAAAATCCACCAGACCCGGGTAAAGTACAGTACAAAAATAATGGTCACAGTGGAAATTAATTTTACAAAGAAATCAAATCATCACCTTACTAAATCAATTAATACGATTTATTCAGATTCATAATACGCTTGTATTCATATTTAGATGACAGCACAATTATCCGTACATTTCTAAAAAGGTGAAACCAACTTGAGGATTGCCTGCAGGGTATTCTGGGAACCTGTGCCTGTCTGAAGCAGTGGAGCAGAGGAGCGCGACGTGGGAAGCGGCCAGCCGAAGGTATTTAAATTCTTTTATGGTGCCCTCCCCATTGTGACCCCTATGACGCCTCCTCACCTCCCCCCGCCACACGTCCCAAACATGGTCCGCTACTGTACCCTACCATCTGTTTTTTAATAGGAACCAGGGGCACAGCTTGCTCACTAAGATTGGCGTGGGGGTGAGGGGGACTTTCAGATTTCCCAACAATCACTCTGGCATGGAATGTTAAAGTACATTACAGACAGGAAAGGTGCATGAGCGGGGCTCTGGGGGCAGTGGAAAGGGAGAAGAATACTGATGGGTGGGGTACTAAGTGAGAGAAAACACAATATTTGGTAAAATAACCAACACTTTTGAAGATTTTCAAAACAGAGAGGGAGACAGTCTGTGTGTTTCTGTCGCTGTGAATGTTAACATTCCTTGTGAAATTCGACAGACTCCTCACCTTACCTGACTGAAAGCACCTGTGCCCAACTAATTACCAGAAAATACATTTATTATGGGGAGTGTAACACCCCAAACATTCCCCCCCCAAGCTACGCCCCTGATGGGAACCTCTGCCAGAAGCAGTGATCTTTGCAACACATGAAAAAAAGATTGTACTCAATTTGTCCTAACTCAATGTGTACTGGCTTTCAAATGTTTTTAAAGCTGCAGTGCATCTCCATGTAACTTTTGCAAATTTCCACAAGTGGATTCATTGAAACCAGCTACCGCCTATCACAGAATACATGGAAGTATATCTTTTTTCGTTACCAACACATGCCATTGCGGGTGGGGTGCGATTTAGGGAAAGCGGGATATACAAGCAATTATTTTTTTTTAAAGATAAAAGCAAATTAAAGAAGAGGGTAACCTGCTGTACTTTCACTGGGCCTCCTTAGGGAGAAGGTGTTGGCTTGTTTATCTTTTTATACTTTTCCACAGGGCTCTTTTGTGCCTATGTTCGCCTCACAATTTTGGAAATTAACTGTAAGAAAAACTGAGGCAAATCACTATTTGAAACAAGTCTCACACTCTTGCGTCGACCACAGCAGGTACAAACTGGGGCAAGACACGCTCGGATTGGTGTACTGAAGTAAGGGAGAGTTCAATCCCCAAAATGTGCTGCTATTTTGCATTACGAACAGGCAGGCCTCCTTTTTTCAGGGACAAAAATGCAATGTGAACAAGGACTGTAGAATAAACTAATTTTCTACATTTTCCAAATATGATTCAGCTAATTTGACCAGATGTTTTAACATTTCACTATTGAAATCAGAAGGGGCACACAGCAGTGAGAAGTATAACAGAGCCTTTCTGACGACAAGCCTTTTAAACTTTTGATTGTTATTCATTAGTGGAGTTTGTCATCAAAACATATGTTTGCTCCCAAAACCTAGAACCCGCTCTCCTCGAATCATGAATCACTGGTATGTGCATCAGTAAGTTTTTTTGTTTTGCTGATTTCACTTCTCTTTGCACTGTTCTTCAAACTCACTTTTGGGCGGTTCTGTTACTTCTACAGACGTTTGAAGATCACTCTTTTCTTGACTGCCAATGATGCGGCTGATCCCTCGGGAGTTACAAGTGCTGGTCAGGAGATAATTAGGTTTTATTTTTCTATGGATAAAAATTGCGGATGGAAACAATGAATGGATTGCGCACTCCCTTGTAATTCCGATTACTCAGATGCAACAAAGTAAGTTGATCAGGGTGCCACGCTTTTTGGGATGCCAGCCTAGCATTTTTTTTATTGCTCACGACGCGTTCCCTGGTTTTGCATTAAAAAGAGTGGTAGCAAATATATTGTCGCTCAAAACCAACCCAGTGCTTGGAGGCAGGATGCTTACAGGATAGTCACGAAGGATTTGTTGATGAGGCTGATCGAATGGCACAGGGGACAGATTGTGACATTACCTCCCTTCACCCTGTGAAAAATGGCCCATGTCAAGAGAGTCGCATACAGCATGTGGCGCCCCAGTCCAGAGTTCTTTCAGGAACCCTCACCTGAGAACTTGAGGCAGCCAGGGGGCAGTCAGTACTCGAATTAGGGTGTGAACTTTTGTAGGGCGACTGCCTGGTGCTAATAGACTGGAGTAGTTGACCCACATCTAGCACAGCCCTGCAAGTTGGTGAGCAGCCCTGCAGCTTCGGGGTGCATCCATCGTACTGTGGTACTGGTAGCCAGTGCTCGAGAATCCTACGGTACTGAGGGGTGACACTAAGCAGGCAGGTGCCGTTAGATCAGACCTAGAAATAATTGCAGCAGACATGGAGCCTCACCTGCAGCTTGGAACAGTCCCAGCAGAAAACCACCTGCGGAAGAGTGGGCACTTAGACAGAGGGAGAGACTCGGTTCAACACAAAGCAAATAAGTGGGGGGAAACAGCAATCGCCCCCTGTGAAGTAGGTTTTAAAGTTCCCCGAAATACTGTGGGATGATAAGATAAGATGCAGCCTTTCGAGTCACAGGTTGTTTTTTTCACTAAAGCACAAACAATGGCATTAGACGAGCCCATCCATCAGACAACAGGTCAGCGACAATCAGCACAAAAGGAGAAAGTTGATACCAGACAGGAAAGCCCTTGATTGACAGCTTTGGGTTTCCGACCCCCAGCCCTGGAGAAACAGTCGCCGCGGCGACTAACCGGAGCCGGCCGGGGGAGGGGGCTCCTTGGTCGGCAGGGCCTCGGCCTCTTCATTGGAGGGCGGGAGCAGCCCCTTCTCCGGCAGCTTGACGGTCGAAATTTGCACTTGCCATTCTTCTCTACGGCCGGCCTTCAGGAATATGTAGTAGCCCCAGGCACACTTCACAGAACAGGACTTCACAAGCAGCACAAAACTAAGGGGAACGTAGCACCCATGAGCACATTTAGCTGGCAAATAACGACGAGCTCAGCGTCCCCCATCTTAGCCTACAGAGGAATATGTCCAGACACGACGGGGCGCCTCGTTAGTGCCAAGAGAGTCGTTGACTGTGACACAGATGGCTCCACAATGTCAGAGGGACTTTCCGAACGGGTGGGATTGAACTTCAGGCACGCGCGTTCCGGTAACAACGGCCCCTGGGCGGAGACTCCCGCGGCAGTATTCACATGCTATCAATCACAGTGTCTGACTTTTAACTTGTCGGCTTTTGTGACACCCGCCCACTGACAGCCAGCAGCCTGTCACCCGAATTTTGACAGTCACTCGGCACTCGGGCATAATCTCTGTGTGAGACACGGCCGGATAAGACTTTCTGAAGCTGCCCGCGGCGCACCCCAGGGCGCATAGATACAAGGGAGGCCAACTTAGTGCCGCATTCGTCACATCCCCGCGCTCTAGTCACGGGGACCCCCGGGTTGTCCCCCAAAAACCGGTGCCAGAGCCGCGTCACTTACTGCGGGCGCCAAGTGGTCCGGGCTCCTGTCATTATTGTGCCCCACGATCTCAACCAACCCTGTAACTATTTCTGACGTATACCATGACAAGGGTCGGGGGCAGACACTCATTTCACGCGCGCAGAGCCATCGGTTCGGAAAGTCACTCCATCATTGTCCTTGGCAAAAATAGCATTTTTAAAATATCGCGGCTAGTTGAATTGAAAGGCCTGGAAGTTGCAAGTAGGCAACAGGCATAAGGATACTTCCTCTTTTCAAGACAGTACTTGTTATTTCACTCGTCAGTAAACTGGTATTGGTCACAGAGGCTGCATTATAAATTACGGGATTATAATCCTAGCGGTTTAATGTACCCACTGCAAAGCACATTGTGTAACAAGCAGATCACAGATTTCTATTTTAGAAAGGTAAGCAGGTTACTGCCTTTGACACAGAGATCGTTGGTGTCAGTTCACCAAAATGCAAGGATAGTGTAAGTGACATCCCATACCCTTTCACCACAACAACATCACAGGAAGTGACGTCCTATGACCCTAACCTGATTTTTTCCAGGAAGGCATGTCACATGACCTAACATCACAACAAATAAGGATTATCGCTGCATAGTATCACAAAGCAACACAAAGTTGGGCTATGTGCTGCTTTGCTTCATTTATTATCAAGGAGGTGTTCCAGGATGGTGCATGGGGGTTAGTTGGTATGCAACCACATTGGAACAGGTTTGGCGTACTCGAAGAAGTTGATTGACAGGCAGGGGAAAAGCATTCTTCTAAACAGGCAAGGTTGAAGGAGGCAGGACTGCTCACAATAGGAACGAAAATGGGGACGGGGAATAGACCAGAACGCGCTCCCAGCAAGGGAGGCGGCAATAAGCCGCCGAATATAAGCAGGGGGAGAGGTGATCTGATAAAATTTCCAGAACACAGGTCAACCACTGAACAGAGTAGATTAGCTATCCACTGTAGTTCTCAACCTAGCCCCGATATACCATCTAAAGTGGAAAACCCAGCAGTGCTCATAGTAAGAGATCTAATAGGAACTCCCAAGGAGGACAATTATGAAAACTTACAAATTGTATCCTAGAACATTGCAGTATTAGCGGCCAAATTCGAATCCCAAGAATGGCTTAGCTATATAAGCAAATTCCAAATCATATGCCTGCAGGAAACATGGGTCACTGAACTAAATGATTAAAGCCTAGAGGGTTACAAAAGTTTCTCTGTTCCGGCCAGAAAGGCATCCTCTGGGAGAGCCAGCGGGGGACTTGTAATATACGTTAACCTACACATCCAGGGCACCTGGCTAAACCTTAACTGGGCCTCACACAACCTGCAAGCAGTAAGGTTTGTCTCCACAAGACTAAACTTTTTTCTAGTCAATTGGTATAACGCTGTTGGCACGATGGAAAAGGGAACAGCCATAAATGAACTGGACTCTTGCCTAGAAAATTTGAACTCCTTAAACAAGACACCAAACCCCCCAAGTTTAATACTGTTGGGGGATTTTAATTGCCATCTTTGTGATAAACTTAAACCCTTTAATAAAGACTGGTCGAGATGCACCATAACGAAAGGTCCCCATTTCACTCACTCAAAAGAGGGATGGGTCCTGGAGAGACTAACGAAAAGGCATAACCTGATCCAAACTTTAGATCTTGTTGTGTTGGGCGAAAAAGGAGAATTAACCCCAACATACAAAGGAAGAGGTTGCCACTCTTACATTGACTATATCCTAGTCTCCCCTATACTAAAAAGAAATATTAGTAAAATCGTAATAGATGCAAGCATCTTCAGTGATCATAACCCGATCATTCTCACAACAAAAGGTTTTGATTTTAAACTGGGCCCAAAGAGATCTGGCACTATAGAAAAAGCAGTGGACCAAGGAAGGAGAATTAAATGGGCCAGGATTGACGGGGATAGATTTTACAAAAGACTGATATCAACGGGCTCAGAAGCAATAAACACATGCCTTGACCCAAGCATGGAAGGAGTTCTGGTGGTCAGAGCTTTTGAAGAAATTGCGGTCCATGTAAACAATTTCTTAAAGACCACTGGAATTAGTAAAGTGCCCTCAACTCCACGTTGGTTCGATTCTCTTTGTACCAAGGCGCATAAAAAACTGAAACTCAGCCTCCATGCCAAACCAAGGGACAGGTTCATTGTTGCACAGAATTGAGCCGAATACAAAAAAGCGCTGAAAAAACGCAAACAAGGCTTACAAAATCAAGCTTGGGAGGACCTAAGGGACGCTGCTGAAAGGAAAGATTCTTCAAGTTTCTGGAAAGGTATTAACGCCCCATGTTTTCAGCACCAAGGAGGTCCAAAAATAACGAATATCATCTTGCCAGAACAGTGGCAGAACCACTTTCAGAGTCTTTATAACCACTCAAGCCATTCAATCCAGGGGGATGTACTTAGGAGGATACAGCCGGCTAAACTGGACTTTTCCCTGAAAGAAGTTGAAATGGGAATTGCAGGGCTCAGTAAAAAGAAAGCACCCGGCCCGGATAGAATTCCACCCGACCTATTCCTTAGTAAACCCGAGCTATGGGCCCCGCTGCTCACTAGGGTTCTGAACGAGGGTCAGTAGTGGCAGGACTGCCCCGATCCTGGTCAACAGCAACCATAGTTCCTATTTACAAGAAAGGGAATCGTGACGACCCTCAATGCTACCGACCCATTTCACTTATCGACGTGACCGCAAAAGTATTAGGGCGAGTCATTTTACATCGCTTACAAGATTGGGCAGAGGAGCACCAGGTCCTCTCGGATATCCAATACGGCTTCAGGGAGGGCAGATCCACCACCGATCAATGTTTGAATTTATATCTTCTGACAGCAAAATATACCATCGCAGGCAAGGGGTCCATTTTCATGGGGTTTATGGACCTTTCAGCGGCTTTTGACCGCGTAAACAGAAGTAAGCTCTGGTCCTTGCTGACAGAACTAGGAGTGGATCAACCCCTCGTGTACACCCTGCAAACCCTTCACTGGAATACATCTGCAAGCGTGAGGTACAACCAAGAGGGAAAAAAGACCGACCCTTTTGCTTGCACCAGTGGAGTGAGGCAGGGATGCATCCTCGCGCCCTTTCTTTTCTCCATATACATTAACTCTCTGGAAAAAGATCTTCTCAAATTAAAAGTGGACTCTCCCCAAATTGGTCATCGTGCAGTGCCTGTGTTACTATACGCCGATGACGCGGTACTGCTTGCCAGAACCCCTTTAGGATTACAAAAGCTGATCGACGGCTTTGTTGTGTTCATGGACAAGCTGGACCTGGCGACAAACCTGGAAAAATCCTACATCATGTCATCAGGGCAATTGAAAAAAGGGAACTTTACCTACCACATTGGGTCACATAAGATAGACCAGGTCAAGACCTTTTCATATTTGGGGGTACTGTTCGATAACCATCTTAATTTCAAACCTCTGGCAGAGAAGCACACAACGAAATTGGCAGCGTCAGTAGGAGCCATCATGGGGTACGGACAAAGACTGGGAAGATGGTCCCCAGAGCAAATACTGAACCTGTACAGGTCAATTTGCTGTGCGAAGGTAACCTATGGGGCAGAAGTGTGGGGCTTCATAGACAATAAAGCACAGCAAATACAGACAGAAGAAAATAAATTTCTGAGAAGAGTTCTGAAAGTGCCCCAGAGCGTACCGGCTTACATCATCCATGAGGAAGTGGGAGAACCTTTCATTGAAGACCGCATCAAAGTTAAACCTCTCTTGGCATGGGTCAAACTATGGACAAACCCTGAGGCGGTCTTGACAAGACAAATTATATTGGATTGCCTTAAACGAGATAAAGGACACAACATACCCTGGTTGAAGTACGTCAAGAACTCATTAGCAGAGATTGACTGTATACATTTCTTCACATCCCCAGACTCTCTAACTGCCGAGAGCAAAGCTTTGGTAAAAAAACTTTTCCCAGAACGGCTTCAGAAATTAAGGGCCGAGAAAGAAAGACACAAACCCACTGTCCTATTTTACAGTAAACTCACAGCGAAGCAAGGAATGGAACCTTACCTGAGGGACATGTATAATGCCCAGGACCGCTATGTCATGACCCGTTTTAGATTTAATATGCTTCATCATCTTTTTGAGGTTCCGGCTGGGTTTACTCATACAGTGGCAGAGAAGGGTACCTGCGGCTGCGACCACAGGTCTCCGCAGGATACCCTTCACTTTGTTTTATTGTGTCCATTCTATACAGTACCAAGACGCAAGTTTCTGGTGGGGATTCTGAAAGACTTAAAGTTTAAACAAGCAAAATTGGCCCTGAAGTTCCTACAGGAAGCAGAAGACGCTTATACTCTTTTCTGCACTATAAACTTTATCCGGATGGCACTACGGCTAAGGAACACCAGAGAATTAGGACTCTAACATTACCAGACCCCTTGAATATTTAATTGCGTGCCCCACTAGCTTAATGGATATTTAATTGCGTGCCCCACTAGCTTAATGAATTATGGTGTTAGATAATTTTATCTTTTATAATTCTTTTTAAATTCACTCTTTTTTAAACATTTGTGTGTATATTGTATATGTGCTTTTATGGTGTCTTTTTAAGAACCGAATAAAGATTACAAATTGAATTGGTATGCAACCACTCATGGGTTTTGATGGAAATCCCCATCTACAAACATTGGTAGACAGCAACTTGTGCCAAACTCTTATACCTCAACGAGGCAGGCGTAACGAGGAGAAATGTCTACATTTCTTTTAGATTTCTCAACTTTACATGAATGCTGTATTGTACAACACACGTACAAAGTGAGAAACGCCTTAAAGCGTTGTTTTTGCACTGGAAGGGACTCCTTCCAGTACAAAACCTACTCTTCAGAGAATGCACACACCTTACACTCTGGCACAGACGTTGGTGCATGGCAGCCTAAAGTGCACAAGCGCACTGGTAGAGAAAAAATAAGCAATATATTATTAGATATGGTGTACCTTTTCTCTCCCCCTTTGATGCAGGGCTGCACAGCAACTCTGATTCAGTGTTGCTTTGCATCAAAGAACAGGAAATCTAGGCTGAATCCTACCCACTACCTGTCACTTGACTCGCATTCACTTTCGCTCACACACACACACACACACATACTTACAACAACTCAGAAACATTTTCTCACACATATGCATACTGTCTCTCAATTAAACATGCTCTCACCTGCAAGCACGCATACAGCATACATTTTAAACTGTTTTTACTTACCACAGCTGCCACCATGGGTCCTAAGCACAAATAGTGAATAATAAAATATCATTGACTATTAGTATAATAAAAATCAGGTAGACAATAAGGAATATAGAGTCCCTGCGTGTTCTTGGCACTGATGTTTCCACTTCTGAGACCAGGGGTTGCAAAGGCAGTGCCAGGCGTTGCAAGGGGCAAGTCAGGTGTCACAAGGCGACTCCTAAATTACGTCCATGACAGAGATCATTTTGTTACTTACAGGTAAAGCAACATAATGAATTAATTAAGGCAGAAAATTCACAAGAAAGGGAGAGTTCTCACATGTAAATCATTAGCCAATTAACCGTTAGCATTAATGAAAGTCTTGGGACACTAATTTTATCTTTGTTAACTAGTCAAAGTAATCATTACAGAAAATAAACGTTTTTAAATTAAGGAAATTACTATAATCACATCATAAAAATCTGCTCTGCTAAGAAATCTGGCAATAAACTGTCGAGCCACACCTCCAGCTACATCACATGCACTCTGAAAAGAGTAGGCAAAAGAGGCGGCAGGCTGGCTGTCATATATCAAGACAACATTAAGGCCTCCTTTTCAGTGGCGCCTTTATTGGATTGCGAAGCGCTGTACTTTAGTTTTAAAATACCATCACTTTTGATTTTAAAGGCATCCTACTGTATTGTCCTCCTGGTCACAGGGGATCATTTATTCCTAATGTTTGTTCTTTGTTTGAAGATGGAATACATTCCTCGAATTTCACCCTAATGGGTGATTAAAATTTTCATCTAGAAAATGCCACAGATTCAGGCTCAGCACGTCTTATCAACACATTTGAGAGTCTGGGCCAATGCCAGTTTGTTGAAGGGCCCGCTCACTTGGCAAGTCATCTCTTAGATAGTATTTTTTCAAACCACCCTTGTTAGTAATGGGGGTCTCTAGTTGGCAATGGTTTGCATCTTTGTCAAAGTACGGACCCTTTTTCCTAATCACGGTAAGGGAGTTACACTCCTAAAATACCCTGCTAACTCCCTTGATAGCTTGGCATGAACAGTCAAGCTTATATCAGAGGCAGTGTGTAAAGCATTTGCACATAACCAACAGTAATACAGTTAAAACACTACAAACTGACACCACACCAGTTAAAAAAATATCCAGTACTTTATATGTATTAAAAGAATACCAAAACGATAAAAATCCAACATACAGTTACTTAAAAATATGCACTTTGCAAGAATACTTCAAAAATGTAGTTCCTTGAAGTCCGTAGCTCCGTCCGGTTCTACCACGGTACAGAAACCAACAGAATCCAACAGTTCCTTCTGACCACCTCGGTCTGGTGTATCACCAGACTCGTAAACAGTAAATTTTGAGTTGCGGCCGACACGATGGTGCGGGTCGGTCGTGGCAACAGTCGCGGTTGCGATGCGAAATGTACCGGTGCGTCGTCCTCAAGTCGCGGTGCAGGCAGCGGGTTGGTGCTGGTTGTCAAGTGGCATCAGTGAAACCTTGGCTGTGGGGCAGAGTGAAAGCGGTGCTCGTTGCGGTGCTGACAGATCGTGGTGCAGGCGACAGAGCTGGTTAAGGGGAGCTGGCGTTGGTCAGTCAGGACTGCGGTGTGACCTGGGGCAGGGCGTCGTGAGACTTACTAGCGATGCCCCCAAGCCATGATTTGGTCGCCGAAGTCGCGGTCAGCGTGCAGTGATGGCTTCTGTGAGACCAGGGCGGTGAAATGAAGCAAGGCGGTGGGGAGTGCGTTGCCCACAGGTCACGGTGCAAGCAGCGGCTTGATGGCAGAGGCAGCGGTCATCGCAGTCGGTGAGACCAGGGTTGCGGTGCGAGATGCAGACGGTGCCTTCTGCGATACCTTCAGAACACAGAGCCGGCGACAGACTCGATGAAGGAGTCGGCTGCTTCCCTCCCCCCGTGGCAACTGAAACAGTGGTTCCAGAAGCGGTGAAGTCTTTGCGGTCCCTGAGACTTCAGAACAGGAGGCAAGTTCAGTTTCAAGCACTTGGAGATACTCAGCACAAGTAAAGAAAGTTCAGTTCAGTCCTTTCACTGGCCAAGGCGGAAGCAGCCATTGCACGCCAACCCAGTAAAGCAACAACACAGCAAAGGGGCAGTATGCCTCCTGGCAGTTCTTCTAGCTCTTATTCTTGACAGGTTCATTTATTACAGCGAGTTCTAAAGTTCTGGGGTTTGGGCTCCAATATTTGGACTCAGTTTCCCTTTGCTCTCTCAGGCAGAGAGACTCTGGGCTCAGCCCAAACCAGTTCTGTCCTCTCTGGCAAGGCTTCAAAGCAAGAGGTGGAGACAGCATTGTGTAAGGGTAGACCAGGCCCATTCAGGTGCATGGAAATCTCCTCACACTACTCTAAATGCAGCCGAGGCATATTCAATCAATCAATCAATCAGTACGTTTGTAGAGCGCGCAACTAACCCGTGAGGATCTCAAGGCGCCGGGGGGGGGGGGGGGGCATTTGGGGAGGTGGGGGGGGGGGTGCTGCTACTGCTCGAACAGCCAAGTCTTGAGGAGTCTCCTGAAGGCCAGCAGGTCCTGGGCCTGTTGTAGGCAGATGGGGAGGGTGTTCCAGGTTTTTGCGGCGAGGTGGGAGAACGATCTGCTGCCGGCGGCTGCTCGACTGATGTGGGGGACGGTGGCGAGGGCGAGGTCAACGGAGCAAAGCTGGCAGTTCGGGGTGTAGGTGAGTCGTTCGTTGAGGTACGCTGGTCCGGTGTTGTGGAGAGCTTTGTGAGCGTCAGTGAGGAGCTTGAAGGTGATCCTCTTGTTGACAGGGAGCCAGTGTAGGTCTGTCAGGTGGGCTGTGATGTGGCTGTGCCAGGGGATGTCAAGGATGAGGTGTGCAGAGGCGTTCTGTATGTGTTGTAGTCGTTTCTGGAGTTTAGCTGATGTTCCTGTGTAGAGAGTGTTGCCGTAGCCCAGTCTGCTGCTGACCAGGGCCTGGGTGACTGTCCTTCTGGTACCGGTGGGGATCCATCTGTAGATCTTGCGGAGCATGTGGAGGGTGTTGAAGCAGGAGGAGGAGACGCCATTCACTTGCTGGGTCATTGACAATGCCTAGTCCAGGATGACTCCCAGGTTGCTTGCGTGGTTAGTGGCGTTGGTGCAGCTCACAGTGCGTCCGGCCACCATGAGTCGTCCCAGGCGGAGAGGGTGGATCCGATGATGAGGTCCTCCATCTTGTCCGAGTTCAGTTTCAGGCGGCTGATCGTCATCCATTCGGCGATGGCCTTCATTCCTTTGTGGAGGTTGGATTTGGCGGTGGGGGGGCCTTGGTGAGGGAGAGGATCAGCTGGGTGTTGTCGGCGTATGGGACGATGTTGAGGTTGTGCAATCTGGCGATGTTGCAGAGCGGTGCCATGTAGATGTTGAAGAGTGTCGGGCTGAGGGACGATCCTTGGGGTACTCCGCAGATGATTTTGGTGTCTTTAGAGCGGAATGGGGGGAGGCGAACACTCTGGGTTCTGCCGGTGAGGAAGGAGATGGTCGAGTCCAGTGCTTTGTCGTGGATCCCTGCGTTATGGAGGCGTGTGTGGAGCGGGTGGCCCAGAGGTCCAAGAGGATGAGGGCCGTGGTTTCTCCATTGGCCATCATGGCCCTGATGTCGTCGGTTGCGGCAATGAGGGCTGTTTCAGTGCTGTGGGTGCTGCTTAATCCGGATTGGGACAGGTCCAGGATGTTGTTCTTTTCGAGGAAGGAGGTCAGTTGCCTGTTGACGATCTTCTCGATGACTTTCGCCGGGAACGGGAGGAAGGAGATGGGCCGGAAATTCTTGAGGTCCTTGGGGTCAGCTTTGTTTTTCTTGAGTAGGGCGTTGATCTCAGCTTGTTTCCAGCTCTCTCGGGAAGGTGGGGGTCTCAAAGGAGCTGTTGATGATCTTGCGGAAATGGGGTGTGATGGTGGAGCTTGCTTTGTTGAAGATGTTGTGCGTGCAGGGGTCGGATGTTGAACCGGAGTGGATGGTGTTCATGATTTTTATGATGTCTGCGTCGTAGTTGTGGGTCCCGAAAAGCAGCAGGTCGATGTCGATGTGGCTGGGAGCGGTGAGTCTGATGTGTCTTTGTCTGTCAGGGGGGCCTGGTTGCTGAAGCTGTCGTGGATGTCTGCGATCTTGTGGTGGAAGAAGGTGGCTAGGGAGTCGCAGAGGTCTTGTGATGGCGAGATGTCATTGGAGTTGGAGATGGGGTTGGAGAGTTCCTTCACAAGGTTAAGGAGCTCTTTGCTGTTGTGTGCGTTGTTGTCAATGCGCTCTTTGAAGGAGGTCTTTTTGGCGGTTCAGATGAGTTGGTGGTGTCTGCGGTTGGCGCTCTTGTAGGCTTTGTTGCTGTCTGGTGTCTGTTCGTGGTGCCACTTCTTCTCGAGCCTAGGGCAGGCCTGCTTGGATGCCTGGAGGTCGGCGGTGAACCAGATGGATTTTCTGTCGGTGCGTCTGTTCGAGGGTTTCTTGATCAGGGCGAGAGTGTTGGCGCAGTCGTCGATCCATTGCCTGAGGTTGAGGGTGGTGGAGTTGGTGTCGGTAGGGTCCGTTGTTGAGTTTTGGGCGAGGGTGGTGACTAGCTGGTCTTTGGTGACTTTGCTCCGGTCCAGTAGAGTTCCATGGTGTGGCTGAAGGTGACTTGGTTGCTGGCTGAGAAGATGGGGTCAAGGTGTGTCCGGGGGAGTGGGTGGGAGTCATGATGAGCTGTTTGAGTCCGAGGTTGGCAAGGTTGTCGAGCAGGGTGGTGGAGTTGCTGTCGGTGTTCTCAAGGTGGGAATTCAGGTCTCCCAGAAGGATGTAGTCCGTGGACGCAAGGGCGTGCTTGCTGACGAAGTCGGCGATGGAGTCGCTGAACTGTGGCTGGGGCCGGGTGGTCTGTAGATGAGGGTTCCACTGAGGGTGGTGTTGGGGTCGGTGTGGATCTGGAAGTGCAGGTGTTCAGCGGTGATAAGCGTGTCGTCTGTGCTGGTCGAGATTCTGAGAGTGTTTTTGTAGTTGATGGCGATTCCTCCTCCTGGTCCGTTGGTGCGGTCCCAGCGGGTGATCTTGTAGACGTCAGGGATGGCTATGGCAATGTCGGGTGCCGAGGAGGGGTTCATCCAGATCTCCGTCAGTAAGGCGACGTCTGGGGAGGTGGAGTCAAGTAGTGTAGTGTAGTTCCTATATTCCCAATAGGCTCTGCGCATTGGAATAATATATCCTATAGATTTAGACGTAGGACTGAGGTCGACTAGGTCTCTATCGAATATACTAAACTTAATAGTGAGTGCCAGCTAGCTCAGAGGTCACTAGAAACGTTCTCAAATCTACAAGAAGGGATTCGTTTCTGACAACTGCATAAACATGACAACTTTGTTTCCCAAGAATAAGAAATATATCTCTAGAGTCCCGGAAACAATAGATAAGTATTTCACTCAGTCAATCGTGCATGCTTTGTTTCAACAGAGTTGCAGAGAAATAGAGAGACAGGCGTTTTCAATAAAAGGTTTATTGAACAGTCTTCTTTCTCATGAAAGAGAAGTGAACTGCTACAATCGTTAAAAGGACTGCAAGGTATAATGCGTACAGCGAGACCAATATTATAAAATAATACTGTAAGAGCATTGTATGGTTTCTAAGCCATATAAAAATACATACATAAATACATAAACAAAAAATACTCAACTGGTGGTTCTAAAATACCCCAGTGTACCTAACCTAAGTCTAGTACGAGGGAAGAAGTAAGTATTGTGTAGCATAGGTTTTAGTTTTCTTTGCCAAGAATCTACCAAAGGTTTCTCTAGGTTCTAATCAGCTCCATACCTTAGTTAGAATGAAGGAGGTCTGGTATCTCTGTCTCGGGACTCGATTTCCGAACACCCCGCAAGGGGAGCTTGGAAACACTGCAGCTGGATTCTCGGCAAGAGAACAGCAGCCTCTTGATCAGTGCGTCAGCTGGAGGGTCGGCTTCTTTCAGCACTTGCTGTAGCGAGCTGCGTCGGGCAAGTAGATAGTCAAACTGCTCCGAACCACCGATGTTTCTTGCTAGAGCAAGTGAAGGTATATTTAGACCTTGAAGGTGTCTAGGAATGCCATAGTTTGACGTAAAGTCGGGCATAATAACGTCAGGAAAGAATTCCTAGGGAATAGTTGTTCTTTGCAAAGTACATGAGTTCCTGGACAAATCAATACTCAAGCAAGGGGATGTTCCCTGACTGCTTAAGCCAATTTTCCAAGAAATCGTTGTGACGTTTGGTATGGGTGGATGTAGCCATGCCTACATTTGGTCTGCTTGGGCTATGTCTAAATAAGGGTTTGATTTCTATGCCTATATTAGGACAATGTGAATTGCACCTATATAAGGGCATGAATCGGGAAAATTCACTTGGAGCCTAAAACGCCACACAACACCCACTCCACTTTATTATGTACGACATTACTAAGTTCTAAACATTTTAAACATATCTAAAACATGATGTATTAAAAACCCACCCAATGTACATAAAAATGCACTGGTACTGGTTGTACATTAAAAGAGCATTTGTGCTGTACGTATTTAAAGCAATGTTTCATTCAAAGCCTAATGTTGACATTTGAAAAGGCTATCTAAATGAATCCCGAAAATACATTTATGAAATGGCTCTTAAATACAGAAGAAAAAGGTCAAGACCATTTCATTGCGCAGAATATATAAATTGTTTGAATGTGGACAAGGTCAAATATTGTCTCTTGGAAGATTTCAAAGAATTCTAGTTCTCTATGAATAGTTCTACTATAAGCAGATTACTTTGTGCCAAAAAATGAAAAATACAGATTTTGAAAAACAAAAGTTTGATCATAGAAAAAATAGAGTCCAAAAGTTAGTACTTTTTGATTTGAAAAAAGGAAGGTCGAATTTAGAGACTCTCAGAACAGTGTGTGCCAATTCAAAAGTCAATGTTATTGTTTGGAGGAAACATCAAATCTTCTAAGCTGGTAAAGAATTTGTCTACTACTGTAGGTGATAGTTGTACTACCTCGTTAAGCAGATTAACTGCACATAGATGAGAAGCATCGCCGTCAGCGTCAGTCGCATTAGAAATGTTCAAAGTAGATGGTACCTGTGCGCCTGTTGCTTCACGTATCTCACCGTTAGCATGTTGCGTCTGTGAGATCTCAACAAATGCCGTCATCAGAATTGGTAGCCGCTGTGGACAACACAGTGCATGTGCTGTTACTGGTCCAAGCCAACTATCAACTTCCGTTGGCAGGACTGATGGGAGTGTCAGACAGATGTCTAGCACGCATTCTTCTCCACATAGCAGGCATCGCAGAGCAGGTAAGATGCAATCTTGCCAGATTGGTCTGAATGATAGAAACCATGAGGTATTCAAATCTCTCTAACAAGTTAATCCCAGTATTTGTATCATGCGCTCACGACACTTCATTGCCAGGAGAGTGTTCTCCAGGGTGATCTCGGTGTTGATGGTAAGTTGGCTTGCCATATCGTAGCAGAAGGAGTAAAAATAGTATCCCTGCTACGAGTCCCAAAATGAGAGGTAGTCCACCAAACATAGAGTGCACGAAGTTTGGAAATATGCCTAGGACTGATTCAAAAGATGCCAACAGTCCCGAAAAAACTGTCTTAAATACATGTACAATACCACTCCTATCAGACATGTTTAAGATACGACTCAACATTTCCGAGAAATGTATAGGGCAATTTGTTGTTAAAAGGGCATGTATCTCTGCAGAAGTCCTTGCGACTTGCAGGTCATATGTTTCTTTGGCCGAGGTCAGAGGCACAGTTTTTTGTAAAGGAATAGCTTTCATTCTGCTTAAAATCTCAATTCATATAGAAGAGATGTTCAGTGAAGGCCATAACGGCGACTGTCTTGGTTTTTGGAAACAGTTCTTGCATACAGCAAGTAACCCTGGCTGACAGTTACGAGATAGGGTGTGCTGGGCAATATGCCACAGCAGCTGTGATCATTCAACAAAATGTAACTCCCATTAGAAAGCTGCCTAAAAATTGGATCATTCACTGCAGCTGGAGAACCTTGCAGGTGACAGGATTAATTGTTCGAGGAACCATCGCAGGCCCCGTGTAAATTAATACCCTGACATAGGAGAGAACCGCTTAGTGCGTTCTCACAATTTTTACCACTAAGAAACACTTCTCTCCCCTCACTCCAACATTTGTGTGTATAAGGTCAATCCCAGGATGTCTTGATGTATTCTTTACCCAACCTTTCATATATGCCTGCTGGTATACGTTTTAAGCAATACTGAAAATGGAAAATTGTAACAGGCAGATTGATTGTACTGTGTATGATCCATTCTGTTGCTGGTTTCTCAGAAACAGTTAATGGCAATCTTTCCAGTTTTTCAATGCTCAGCCCTGTATTGTCTGCTCCCGTTTGTGCCAGAGTGAATTGTTTATCTGTAAGGTTAAATTCAGAAAACAATTACGTGGTGTTGATTAGAGCAAGGCACATAAACTGAACTTAGGTTTTGTAACGTCCAGCCCAATAGGATCATAGAACGCAATTGTGATTGACCATGTTGCAACATGACCAAGTCCTGTTCCCTTATGTCTATGGCAGAGGATACTATGCTGCCCAAAAAATATATTCTGGATGACAGAATTGTTAACCCATTGTCAACTACAGAGAGAGATTTCTCTAAGTTAATACGATCAATTTCTCATATTCTTTCTGCAGTCTCTGCTTGCATAATCTTCCATGCTACTTTATAAACAGCAGAGACACTGGCGTATATAAAACGTTTATGATGCTGTTTAGTAGGTCCTTGTAAGAAGTCCCTCAAATCAACGCCATCTTTAAGTAAAGATAAGTGTTGTTTTACTTCCTTTAATGTAGATTTTTGTAGCCACTTAAGGCACAGTTTTCCTACACTGTATGATGTTACTATTCCAGGATGCTGCCTCTGGATATATCTTGGGGATCACTGACAAAATATCGACCTACAAAATATCGACCTACAGGAATATCGAGTCAAAAATATCGAGGGCAAGAATATCCACATCCTATCTACAACATGGTAAGTACAAAAATATCGAAAAAATAATATAGATGTTAAAAATATCGATGTTAAAAATATTGTTTTTTTTCTTATAAAATATAAATGTAAAATAAAGTAAATAATACTAATAAATAAAATCCACATAGTTAAAAGTATTTAATAATGTTTAAAATTATTAAATAATACATATATAATAATAATACATTAATTAAATATATACAGTGAATATATAATATATATGTACTGAAAAATAAGTTGTAATAATTATTTTACTAATTTATTAATTAATAAATTATATTCTAAATTACAAATACATTTACAAACATAAAACAATAACATTAATAAAAAGTAAAAAATATAAAAAATTAAATATACTTGTAATATTTTTAAAATTAATTATATAACACTTTGGATAGCGTAAGGGTAAAAATTACTATTCCCACTCCAGAGAGTGCAACGGTAGGGAAAGCGTTGGATAGCATAGGGGTAAAAATTAATATTCCCACTCCAGAGAGTGCAACAGTAGGGAAAGCGTTGGATAGCGTAGGGGTAAAAATTACTATTCCCACTCCAGAGAGAGCAACAGTAGGAAAAGCGTTGGATAGCGTAGGAGTAAAAATTACTATTCCCACTCCAGAGAGAGCAACAGTAGGGAAAGCGTTGGATAGCGTAGGAGTAAAAATTACTATTCCCACTCCAGAGAGTGCAACAGTAGGGAAAGCATTGGATAGCGTAAGAGTAAAAATTACTATTCCCACTCCACAGAGTGCAACAGTAGGGAAAGCTTTGGATAGCGTAGCAGTAAAAATTACTATTCCCACTCCAGAGAGTGCAACGGTAGGGAAAGCTTTGGATAGCGTAGGGGTAAAAATTACTATTCCCACTCCAGAGAGTGCAACAGTAGGGAAAGCATTGGATAGCATAGGAGTAAAAATTACTATTCCCACTCCAGAGAGTGCAACAGTAGGGAAAGCGTTGGATAGCGTAGGAGTAAAAATTACTATTCCCACTCCAGAGGGTGCAACAGTAGGGAAATCGTTGGATAGCGTAGGGGTAAAAATTACTATTCCCACTCCAGAGAGTGCAACAGTAGGGAAAGCGTTGGATATTGTAGGGGTAAAAATTACTATTCCCACTCCAGAGAGTGCAACAGTAGGGAAAGCGTTGGATAGCGTAGGAGTAAAAATTACTATTCCCACTCCAGAGAGTGCAACAGTAGGGAAAGCTTTGGATAGCGTAGGAATAAAAATTACTATTCCCACTCCAGAGAGTGCAACAGTAGGGAAAACGTTGGATAGCGTAGGGGTAAAAATTACTATTCCCACTCCAGAGAGTGCAACAGTAGGGAAAGCGTTGGAAAGCGTAGGGGTAAAAATTACTATTCCCACTCCAGAGAGTGCAACAGTAGGGAAAGCATTGGATATCATAGGAGTAAAAATTTCTATTCATTCCCACTCCAGAGAGTGCAACAGTAGGGAAAGCGTTGGATAGCGTAAGGGTAACAATTACTATTCCCACTCCAGAGAGTGCAACAGTCAAAGAAGGCCGCAGAATAAATGTGTTTAGTATTAGTCAGCATATTTTTCATTCCTGTCTTATTAATATTTTTAAAGTAAAATGTTTCTGGATTGGAAGTATTAAAACCTGAAAAGTATAGAAATTTGTCTTGAAAGGTTTTCGAGCTACCCATTGGTGGCGTTGGCCAATGTTCCCATTGGTTATATTTTAAAAATTTCTTGGATTTGCAGATTTGTGCAAGAAATGATGACCATAGGGATTATAACAGTACATTTGTTCATAATCTGACGAACCTTCTATGTATTCATGATTTGTAAATTTCGCAGACATTTCTAAGTCTGACATCACATTGTTCACAGTCTCAAAGTCCCAAAGTCCCAATCATCAGAAAAGGTAGTAGATGAAACAAAGTCACTCAAGGAAACCTTGAATTGGTGTGGAATCTTCAACAGCTCTGCCGGACCAAAGATGTCATAGTCAGTTCTGTCCCAAGCTATACCACCAGGTATAGGAATGGCTGTGATGTTCACTCATGACAAGTCTCATTGTTCACAATGGGATGATTTGTGTGGCTTGAGTAGTAAATTGATGTTTTTACTTGCTGTGTCCATTTTACTACATCTTCCATTTATCAGCATTCCCAAAGTAATTACAAGAGTCAACCAAAGTAGAAGAAAAAGCACACCTAACACAAACCAAAGTTCAATCCATGGTGAAACCAGATAAGTCTTTTCCAGGCGATGAAAAAGTTCTGTTGCTTGATCTTTAAAAATTCTTTTAGCTGGCATTGTTTCAGGTTCACTAGGATCCTCGGAAAACGTATCAAAGTTAAAGAAATAGCCAGAAGCATTCTGTCAATTGTAGAGATTGCATCAGGATTCGTTGAAATCGCTGGAACCACTTGATCACTTGTCAGATTTGTATAGTGAGATGCTATTTCATTGTAGACAGGTGTTTCTTGACGAACTGTTATTTGGGTCTCAAGAGGCACAAGTTCCATGGCTTTGTTGCATAGTCCTTCTTTTCACACTGCAGAATCTTCAAAGGTGATGAGTCTCTCAGTTTGAACCGCTTCGATAGTAGCCAGATTCGGGCGGCTGCTACATCTTTGGAGTCCACTTTGCCTACTACCTATGATCGGCCACATGATGTTGTTTGACCAGGTCGATGGACACGAACCTGTTCTCCTTTTTTCCAGCAATGGGTTGAAGTATCACTGTTCTTGATCCTTGGATTGCTAGGACAGGTACTGCTTGTCTGTAAGAAGGCCCAAATTCCTTCTTGTCCACGATCTTTTCTCTGACTAGATCCCCAATTTTTGGAATCCTGACAGGCCTTGCTGGGACGGGTGGTTTCACTTCAGTGGTCGTTTGCTTCAGTAACATGTTGCTTTGACTTTTCCTTGTTTCATTCAAGTCCTGCAAAACAGCCAAACGGTCTTTGATATCAAAAGGTTTTTGTTCTACCACTGAAGTGTGACGATCAAGGTCCTGGACAAACATTCTAGTACCAAAAATAACTTCATATGGAGTCATTCCCCCTAGAGAACTTCTTGGCAGATTGTTAAGACTACGTTGGACATTTATTAGATGTATGACCCACCCGTCACCCGTGCCTAATACCCTAGCTGTTATAGACTGCTTTATGTCCCAGTTTTTGTTCTCCACTACCGAAATTCCCTGAGGATGGAATGGACTAGAATACCGCAATGCAACGCCCAAATTGGCCATGGCGTCCTTGTAAGCTCGAAAGCTAAACGCAGGACCCTGGTCAGAATGTAGCGTGCCGACTGTGTATGTGCCGATAAAGACTCGCAAATCTTTTATAACTGTTCAAGCGTCAGCCGAGTCCTGGGGCCACATTCAAATGAATCTTGAGCATGAATCCCCTGCGACCATGATATATTTATACTTGCCATCCATCTGTAAGGGACCGCAGTGGTACAGGTAAACACAAGCTAGTGGTTTATCTGAAATGAACAGGGGGGTCTGCGCAGGACGTTTCACTGTGGAGACTTTCATCTTTTGGTGGATTTCTCATTCCAAAACATAGTTTCTGGTCTGTTTCCTCATGCGCGGCCACCAGTATCTCTGTTTTAATAATGATACTGTGGCGGAAACACCTGCGTGTGGAGAGGCAAGCCCTTCGTGTGCTGCTAAAATTAGTCCTAATCTATGTTCCTTGTTTGGAATTATTCTATCGCCCACTCCAGGAATTTGAGCAAAAGGCACAATATTCGCATCAGTTATGTATGAGTATTTGAGTGGAAAGCCTTTTGATAGTGTTTTACCACTGTCTTTGCTTGAAGCATTAACAGCTTGCACTATTTTGCTGTCTATTTTCGTTTTGAACGAGTGATTAAAGCTACGGAAGCCTTTTGCACATCTGCCTTCGCGGCTTCATCAGCCAATGAATTCCCTGCAACGTGAACGCCGTCACGCTAATGACTCAGTGTATGTATCACATGAGTCTTTTCTAGTTCTTTTTGTAACAGAACTACTTGTTCCCAAAGCAACTTATGCTTGATTGTGCCACCTTTCGCATCTTTGAAACCGTTTTGAATCCAGTTCTGCAAGTATTCATTGTAAGATTGGACGCAATAATAGGAATCACACACTATGAGTGTGGGGAATTTGCGGTCCGTATTCTTAAGCGCCCTCTTGAATGCTTGTAGTTCAGCTCGCTGAGCTGTACAATTTTCTAGAGATTGTGTTTTAGTGTCTATAGGTTGGAATTTACCATCGCACCAGCGACCTTTAACGATCGCGCACGCAGCACTATAAGCATGTTTGCCCTCAATCGCGGGCTGTGCTGATCCGTCAGTATAAATGATACATTCATACAGTTCTAGATGCACAATTTCAGTAGGAAGCGGACATTCTTGTTCGTATTGTAGAAATTCTTGGGTTTTCAAATAGGGGTCAAAAACGTATTCAACGTCTGTTGCAGAAAGAGAATTAACCCATTGTATCCATCTCGAATGTAAAGCCTTTGCATTTGGAATGCTTCCTTTCGTCACTTCCTTTAAGGCAGGAACAGGTGTAACGACCATTATGCGTTTTCCCTGTGCTAGGGCTCTCTTTTGCTACTGCAGTTTGAACCGCTGTCAGAATTTTTTCTGTAGAAGTGAATTTCATTTCTGCTTGTGTACAAGTGTGATTTGTAAGCTATTGGTACTTTTTCTCATTCATTAAAGGTTAAGTACGTGCACTTGCATTTTCCTGGAATGATCAGGATAACTAAGTTGCGTACGTTTACGCGTGTTTGTAAATGTGTTCTTGCCAACATGTCTGTTTGTACTGAACGTAAAATTTCTGTATGTTTTTCTGTCCAATTGACCATTTTGAACTCGGGTTTAATTAATTCATAGAGAGGTTTAACCCTTTCTGCGTAATTCAGAATGTATGTTCTTCCGAAATGTAGGAAACCTAGATACAACTGTAAGTTTTTCCGCATTTTTGGAGGTTGGAGCAGCGCACACTTTCTAAAAAGTTGGCTGCCAGGCTCTTGCCTTCACTTGATAACTCATATCCTAGGAAAAGGCTAGGTGCGGCGACCGCCTGTCTATGATGCAGGGCAGTAAACAAGGCCGGTGACTTAAGAACTGACACTTGCAAATTGCTGCGAAGAGGGCGCCCAGCAAGGCCTTTAGAGACAAGGTGGATTCTTGGCGGGCTTGGACACCTACTACGCGTCGCTGGTTCAAAGGTGCTGTGGGAACTTGAGGGCCCAGATTGGTGCAGGTGGCGCTCAGCAACGACCAACTTCGGTGAGTTCGATCGTGAGGCTTGGCAGTATAGCACAAGCCAGCACAACGGACCCCCGTAGACTGAGGACGGCTAGTGCGCTCCACCGGGGGTACCATCCCGTGAGGGGGGTCTTGCTGCTGGCCCCGACGTCCTTATAGTGCCGGCTTACAGCCCTGGCTGGCAGTGACGCTTAAGACTGGTGAAGGGGTTGTTAAGTGGCACTGACTACAGGTCGTTTACGGCCAGTGGGGTTGCTAGGGCCTTACTACTGTGCTCTGGTCATCTGAGGCCCCCATTTTGTTCCTCGGAGAAGACTCGGTAGTGGAAACGGAGGGCAGGAGCAGTCTTCCTCCTGAGGTGTGGGAGTTGAGAGGTGTGCGGGGGCTGGGCCACACAACACAGTGTACCGAGCACGATGTTCGGCACAACACAGAGCGAGTAGCGGCCATTTGAGTCTCGAGGTATGCCAAAGGTGAGCACTGCCAGGTCGGGCC
Source organism: Lissotriton vulgaris (assembly GCF_964263255.1). NCBI lineage: Eukaryota > Metazoa > Chordata > Amphibia > Caudata > Salamandridae > Lissotriton > Lissotriton vulgaris. The sequence continues at coordinate 210,753,986 of NC_141699.1, read as the reverse complement.
TACGGAGATGACAGGAGCACTCAAATTGACTGCGCATTTGGCCCCGGGTATGAAAACAGCCAAGAGGTCTGCATAGCCCTAGATATGGCGAGCACCGATGGCCCAGTGAACTTCTGGAGGACAGGAGACTGGCAGCAAGCAGCGATAATCGTGAGTATGGCCTTGAAATCTACATGCTCAGCAAAGGGCGGCCCCGGTGACTTACTTCTTGATTGTGGCCAACTGACAGAACGGGGTCTAGAGGGCGTGCTCAAGGAGTAGTTTAAGACGAGGACTGCCCCTTATTAGCTTGGCACACTGTGGCACCATAAGTTCGGGGCAACAGGGAACACCCAGGACAGCAGTGGCACCCAGGGGACATAAGCTCTACTTTGCAGTGACTGGCCGGCGCCTGCCGCACTATCAGAGGAGATCAAAAAGTCGGCCTGCAGCATACAAGCTGACCCATGTGGAGCTCATAGGAAGGTTAGCCAGCAACTGTCCTGCATCAAGCGAATACGGACCCCCATCAAGACTCAGCCACAGAGGCTGTACGACCCCAGAGGAGGGCCCAGAGGGCGGAATCCCGGGTAGGGAGCCCCAACTTAGTAGTACCAAACCAGTGATGAAGGAAGCCTCTGGTCAATGATTCTGCCCATCCATTAGATCCCAGGCGTAGCTGCACCCACGGCGAAAGGCGCAAGCCCAGAACATGTAAAAGTAGCGCAGTAACGCTTGGTCGCTTTTTGAAGAGTTCAGGGGTGAACGGCTGGAGTGGCGACTGAGAAGGTCCTGGAGTTGCACTGGGGTCCCATCACCGCCTGGTTCAGGGCTGGGCCAACACCATGGCGGCATCCCGCACCAAGAAAGATAGGACCTTGAAAGAGGTGCCCCTGAAACAGTCTGGGGCACCTCAGCTTTGTTGCTGAGAGACTGACTGAGGCCCTAGAGCTGTGGTTCACAAACCTTTTTGACCTGTGGCTCCCTTGACCTAATCGGCAGTTAGCCGTGGTTCCCCACCATTTTTTTTACCGGTGGGCGGGATGTAATCCGACCTCGGGAGTACTTCCTGTTGTCTTCCTTAAAGTAATTGGGACGCAATGAAGGTATTATAATCATATTTGCAACAAAACAAGAAGATAACAGTTGTTTAATAAAAACTTGTTAAGTGAGGAACAATACAAGATTAATAGCCGGACTATAATTTACCCTCACAAGTCACCTTTTTTGTGCGTTTTAGTTCAATGAATCACAAGGAGTGCTGGCAAAATCCGCTTTAAAACAGCACAGGCCAGTCAGCAAGCCCGTTGTAACACACTGCACACGTAAATCTGCAAAACCCTGCTCTTACACATTGCACATGTACTACTCGTAAAACTATCAGTGTTATTAAATAAAACGGATGTCTCTGTACTCATTTGATTAGGCCAGATTTGTAAGAGAGCAGTGAAGAAAGCAATTGGGTAAAGCTTATTTTACGTTAGCCAGAGCAGCAGAAGAAATTAAAGAAGAAAACCTACTCAAAATGTCGGTAGTGGAGTCTACAGTGCACCAGGGCTACATTCCATACCCCAGCGAACGTTTATGTGTGCTTTCAAGTGAGGAGACCCATGAAAACAGTGCTTATCCACAGAGAAGATGCCACCAATTTTTCCAACTGTCTTTCATCAGTGGCAGCTTGGATGAATAGTAACTGCCTACGCCTTAATGGCGATAAAACCGAGCTGGTGGTGGTAGGGAAATCACCTTCAGCATGGTCACACATGTGGTGGCCTGCGGAACTAGGCAGTCCTCCTCGTCCTGTGGTTTTGGTGCGTAATCTGGGCATAATACTCGACTCAGACCTTTCATATAAGTCTCATGTCAGTAAAGTAACAGCCAGGTGCTTCAGCATACTGAAAGTTCTCTGTAAGGTCTTAGATCTCCTTCCCATCGATTCCAGAAAGACCATTGTCCACGCGTTAGTAACCCCCCATCTTGATTACGGGAATGCTCTGCTTTTGGGTTTGAGCAAAAAAGGACTTCACCAACTCCAGTGTGCTCAGAATGCCCCAGCGCGCCTTGAGCTCAAACTCCCTTGCAGAGCATCAGGGAAATCCGCTCTGTCCAAACTTCATTGGCTCCCTATTAAGGAGCGAATTAAATTTAAGTACCTCTGCTTTGCTCATCGAATCTCCCATGGCATTGGTCCAGGCTATTTACAAAGCCTTCTCACAATACACTGCCCCATTAGGAATCTGAGATCTTCTGGAACGATGATGTTCAAACTCCCCAAAATCACTAGAGCTAGGATGGGAGGATGTTCGTTCAGATACCTGGCTGCCAGGTGTTGGAACAAACTCCTGCTCGAGCTCCGGATGGAACCCATTGAAAATAGGTTCCGGGGAAAACTTAAAACTTTTCTCTTTCCCCGTGAATAACCCCTACTCTTTTTTCCCCGCTCCTTTCCAGCTCCCCCTTGTTCTCTCCTTTGAGCTATTTTGCAGTATTTAGCGCGGGGACACACTGTTTTTGCGTAACCAGGCGCTTTATAAATGGTTTTATTATTATTATTATTATCCGCCTCCCTCTCTTTTTATCCCCTACTACAGCAGTTATGCTATTCTCTACTTGAGGTGAGTAAGTGGCAAGCAAACTGCGCCGTTTATTGAAAAACATAACCTAACCCTATTACAATAACTGACCGCTAAAATTTACAGAAGCATTCTTTTGTTTGTAGTGGCACGACGCACACTGCAAATCACTGGTGCAGACCTGAGTCCTCGTTTTCCTTAACAGTACGATCAGCTTAGAAGAGAACTAAGAGCTTCAGTTTCTGGTGCTTTGCTGCCAGTTTTAACAGTTTCAAATGGGTTTAACTGCTCATATTTATTTGTTTTCCTGGTTTTCATTGCTTGATTTTGGTTGTGACAGTGTCAGTCATAGTTGTTGAAATGTCACACATAATTGTACTGCATTCATGAAAATGTCACACACAGCAATCTGAAACCTTGGCAGCTATGTTTATGTGGATTTTAGTTCAATTACGGCCCTGGACTTCACTTACCAATTTCCTTGAGTTCAGAGTCCACGAGGCACGGCAGGCGGGCAGCACAAACGAGGCTCAAACGCTGCTGAAGCTGGAGTCCAGAAGAGGGTTCCCACGAGGCACGGCGGGCAGGCAGGCAGCTCAAACGCTGCTCAAACGTTCAGAACAGGTATGGCCGTATGCCAGTAATGGCGGAGACTATACCTGTAGAAAGCACGTACAAAGTGTACGTACGCACGCCACTCACGGCCCAATCCATAATCCAGGATAATGAAGGGGGGTATTTCTAACTCCCCGTAGGTTCCCAAGTTGTGCGCAGCACCCCTGGCCGCTCATTGCGGCGCACCGGGGTGCCGCGGCGCACAGTTTGGGAACCACCGCCCTAGAGGGAGGTGATAGCACGGCCACCAAAGCCTTAATGATGGAGCTGTTTTCTGCCATTAAGGAAGACATACAAGACCTAAAGGGACAACTTTCAGCCGATTTAAAGGAGGTCAGGCACGACATTGACGAGGTGGGAGAAAGGGTGGCCACCCTGGAAGAGCATGAGAGGAACCGGGAGGAGGAGCTCCACCAGATGCAACAAGAGCTGATCCGCCTTCAGGAACAACACCTTGATTTACAGACTCACGCCAAGGATCTCGAGAATCGCTCTCGGAGAAATAATGTTCGGATCTGAGGTGTGCCTTGGCGGGCAGAGGGAGATGATCTCAGGTCTCACGTCGTGGCCCTCTTTCGACAGGTTCTGGGTGAAGAGGGCGCGAGGGACATCCAACTGGACCGGATCCAGAGGGTTGGCCTGCCTAGAGGAGAGAAAGCTCCACTGCCAGACATCCTAGTTTGCGTTCATGATTTCCAGCTCAAAGAACAACTAATACGCAAAGCCTGAGAATCACAACCTATCTAGTTTAGGGGTCATGCCCCAGCACTCTTCCAAGACCTGGCAGCATTAACTTTGATTAAGCAACGAGTAGTTAGGGTGGTCACCTCTCACCTTTGTAACAAAAGGGATTCCGTATTCCTGGGGCCACCCCTTTGCATCATCTTTCAGTACCAAGGGAAACTAAGACAATTTTACTCTCTTGACAAAGCGTTTGAAGTGCTGGTTTTGGAGAGCCCGGCAGCAGTGGAGCAGAGTGAGGGATATAAAGATTGTGCGGCACGGAGATCCTCGCGTTAGCAGATGATCGGTAAACCTGCATCTAAGCTGAAACCGGACCCAGAGACGATGGCCAAAAAACAAGAGGCGGTACTCACTTTTATGTCGCAGCCCCCAGAGAGCCCGACCTCTCCCTGACTGGGCCAATCGGACTGTCCCAGAATGGGTGTCTTCGAGAGGTGCTGGGGGTCACGTGAAGATGTTTCCTGACCTCTGCGAGTGGTTCATCAACTTGTTGAATAACGTTACTCAGGTACTCCTTCACACATTCAGTTGCCCGAGCCATGACCCTCTCGGGTTGTTCTCTACAGGCGAATCTTAGTCTACGGGTGTTCTAAGGGGTGGGGTTGTTCAAGGGTTCTTCGTTATCTTTTAATGTAGTAGACTGAATGTTGTTGTTTTTCCTTTTTGGGGTTTCCGCACCAGTCAGTCCTCCTTCAATGTCCCCTCGCAGAGGCAAAGTGGCCGGTCCGCATAGTAAGGACAAAGCAGGACATTGCACTCCCACACACTCAGGATGGGGAAAGCCCTCAAGATAGTTAGCCTTAATATGTGGGCATTAAACAACCTCGTCAACCGAACATCCATACTTTCCTTGCTGGAAAATTCTGCGGGCGATATTTGTCTTCACCAGGAGACCCACCTCTTTTCTACAGACACCCCCATATGTGCACTAGAAGCTTTCCGCAGTAATTCTGGTCCACAGGCCCGTCCTTGGAAAATGGAATAGGGATCCTAGTCAGAGCGCACTTCCCAGATAAAGTCGTGGCGACTCTGGCGAAAATTAAGGGGCGCTTGCTGGCAATTAGGATACAATGGAGTAGTACATACATCACATTGGCCTTGCTCTATGCACCCAACACACAACAGGAATCCTTTATAATTAAAGCTCTCACAGAAGCCTTCACGACCCAGGACACAGCGATACTAGTCACTAGTACAATCTCCTCCCGGGGATTGGGCTGGTTGACAGACAATGGACTGCATGACGTATGGCGTGCTCAACATCCTGGGGTGAAGGACTACACTTACTACTCGGCAGCCCACAAATCGTATCAACGACATGAACATTTCCATGTCTCCACTTCCTTAACGTGTCAATTACAAAACGCCACTATTGAGCCCAGATCTTTGTCGGATCATGCACTCATTACAGTCACTGTCTCCGCACAACACTCCCATGCGGTGCCCCTCGGCTGGCATCTACGGGAGGGTCTCCTCCATTCCTCTGAAACGGTGAAATGCATTAAGCAAAAATTTTTTGATTATTTGCAGATTAATGACGTGGGCTCAGCGTCGCTGTCGGCGGTCTGGGAAGCATTAAAATTGGTAATAAGGGGCAAACACATTGCAATCTCCGTGGCGGAAAACAAATTACATAAAGAGAAGAGCAGGGAACCGGAGAGACCAAATGGTCGGTGCAAAAAAAGAGGGGGGTGTGGGCCTTACTTTAGTTAACGGCTACTACCAGCGCTGTGCCTTCGCTACATCATAGAATGTAACAGACCCTTATCTAGTAAGCACTATAACTTCATGGATCAGACGGTAGCAGGAATCAACATCTGTCAGGAGCTCTGGCTACCACGCAAGCATAGAGCCTGGAGGCTTTACTCCTCGCCAATTACTTCCCCGACACTGAAGCCTTGGGACATGATAGCCATCAAAATTGGCTGGACGACTTTTCCCTCGCCAATGACGACAATTGTAGATAACCCTGAATTTCCCCCAGGGCAGACCTCAGTAGTGTTCCAAAGATGGAGAGAAGAGGGATGCAAGAGAGTTGGATCTTTGACACAGAAGGCCTGTTTCCGTTTCCCCAGCTTAGGCGAGACTAAGATCTCTTAATGACTGATGAACATGCATATCGCAAAATATATCACTGGGTCACAATGCCCCCCAATTATAACAGAATGTCCCGAACTCTCACAGCATTTGAGAAATGGCTGGTCTCCAAAAAAGATGACCATCGCCTCATCTCTGAACTGTACTCTATGCTTACTGCGCAACCCACAGAGCAACACAAAAAGGCGCAAATCTGCTGTGAGGCAGAGCTGAGGAGGCCAGTATCTGCCACAGAATAGTATCACATACTTTACTGAGCGGACCACACAGCACACAATACTGCCGGGGCAGAAGCCGCATTTAAGGTCCTTTCATACTGGTACTGTACCCCAATGCGAATACACAGTTGGGATAAAAGCAAATCTGAGCTAAGCTAGAGGGGGTGTGGTATCGCTGGCACCCTATCGCACTTACTATGGCACTGGCTCAAACTGCAGCACTACTGGACTGAGGTCCTTAATAACATTGACAAAGCATTTGACACCTCTATTCCCCGGTCGCCGGGATACACCCTTCTTGGACTGTCACTCCCGCAGATCTTCCCTCTACGCTCCATCAGAGGCAGACAAATGGTGCTAGCTTTACTAGCAGCAAGGCAGGTCATCTTAGCTCAGTGGGGAACAAATACCATACCAGAGTTCACAACTTGGTTGCACCGCCTGTGGCACATGCTGGCTTTGGAACGTCTGTCCCTAGTAGTAGATAAGAAGGGGGAGGCCTATGCCGAATTGTGGGCCCCCTTTATGCAGCTGCTGTCCAAAGACCTGAGGGAATTCACAGGCCCTAAACACTTCCAAATCCTTAAACTAGTGCCACAAGACGCCACCATAGCCGCACCTATGAACACAACTTGAGGGGGACCTACCACCAACTTATTTGATCGTAGGTTAGGGAGCTGATTAGGCTAGGTAGGCTGGTGCGGAAGAGGGTGGGGGGAGTTATGGATAGGTATGGTCTCCTTTTTGCTTTCCTCTTTTTATTTTTCATTGAAAAGTAAGAAGTCACTGACTCATGCAAAGAGCCATGCCTGCTAAAGTGCTGCCGGCCTCAGGGTTGTTGGCACAAAAGCTATGTGTTGCTGTTTGTTGTACGCTCTGCCGGCCCGTGGATGTAGGCAGGAGGCTGTGTTCTCTCACTTCGACTCCTTACCAATAAAAAGATTAGTTCCATAAAACTGAAGATAAGGGTGAGGACAAGGGTAAAGATCAACAGCCTTCATCAGGGCCTCAAAAACCTGCATCTGGGGGAGTAACAATCTAATAAGGAAAAAGGCAAAATGCATAAGGAAACTTTGGTGTTACTTGGTGTTTTGGACAAAAGATGCCAGTTGTCCAAAGGCCAAGGATTCTACTCTAACCACCACTGCCCCTACGGCAACTGCTCCACCTAGTACAGTTTCAAGTGGTGGTACAGGGAACAAGGGATTAGTAGGGTTAACCTTGGGCTCTGAGATGGGGTCTGGCCTAGTCAGAAGGCTAGGTCAAGCTGTACTAGGCTGTGATGGTGCAATAGATGTTGCCACCTTATTTGTAAGCCCCTGTAATCTAGGAAAATACAGACAACAGCCTTTACTTAATGGTAAGGAGGCCATGGCATGCAGGGACACAGGTGCAAGTGTCACTATGGTGACAGAGGACCTAGTGGATCCTGAACAGATCATACTTGGTGAGATGTACCAAGTAACCAATGCTAACAATGCCAGGACAGAACATTCCTTGGCAGTTGTTAATTTCAGCTGGGGAGGGGTAACTGGCCCAAAAAAAATTGTGGTTAACTCAGACCTCCCTGTGGAATGCTTGTTGGGCATGATTTGGAGACTTCAGCCTGGGCTGCCGTGGAACTCAGGACAGTTTGAGGTAGAAACCGGAATAACCCCCAATGGGTGAACCCAGAAAGCTAAGCATTTATGAAAACTATACAAAATTTCGAATTTAGCAAGGGGTCATTTTTGAGGATTGTTCACATTTTCCAAAATAAAGTAATTTTTTAAATAAAAAAAGATATGGAAATACGTAGTAAGAAATAGCAAAAGGCTTTATGCTGCTTCACTCCCTGTCAGTTAGGGACTGGTGTCTAGCCTGATCTTGAGTCAATGATTGCTGCTGTAAACTTCTTTGCTGAAATGACATCATCTATTCTGTTTACATTATACCTTCTATAGACTAGTATTTCATCTCAGCCCTAATCAACCAGGCCGCCTGACAGGCCTATTTTAATTGACATACTTTGTTGCCATTTTTTAGTAACTTTATAATATATAATCCATCTTTTCAAATTCACTGTGTAATAGATGTAAGACAAAACCCACAGCCCATGATAGATGTTGGAGGTGCCCTACACTTCTTGTGTGATGCTACTAGGAATGAGTCATTAATGGACTCAGATGTAACCCTTTATATAATAAGTGTTTCACTAAGCATGCATATATCACCATCAGTCTCTAATCACATAGCATACCTGGGCATATTCAGCAATCTTTCTAAAAATACATAAACCAAAAAATAGCATACAGAGACTTTTGTATAGCATTTTTTGATACAGGTACTGCTGTGCTGCCTTAATATCGCCGTCATTTGTTAGAGGATATTCCTATTCGTATTTCAGGAATGCTTGTGTTTTTAAACTTGGATCAAACCTGTATTCAACGTCTATTGCAGTAAAAGAATTAGCCCATTGTATCCATCTTGGATGTAATGCTTTTGCATTGGAAATGCTGGCCTTTGTAACAGCTTCTAAAGCTGGTACCGGAGTTACGACACTAATGAGTTTCCCCTGAGCTAGTGCTCTTTCTCTTGCTACAGCAGTCTGAACAGCTGTCAGGATTTTTTCTGTTGAAGTGAAACGCATTTCTGCATTTGTGTACAGGTGTGATTTGTATGCGATTGGTACTGTTGCGCCCTCATTGAAGGTCAGATAAGTGTACCCGCATTGAGCCGCAATTATACGGATTACCAAGTGGCCTACGTTTACTCGTGTTTGTAAGTGTTTGGAAGCTATCATGTCTTCCTGGAGTGAACAAATTATTAATATGTTGTTGTGTTCAATTTCTGGCTCTAAGTCAGGTTTTTTTAAGTTGTAGAAAGGTTTAACCCTTTGTGCGCAATCTAAAATGTATGTTCTGCCCAAATGTAGGAATCCTAGTATTAATTGTATTTTTTTTTATTTTGGAGGCTGGAGCAGCGCACACTTTTCGAAAAAGTTTGCTGCCAGACTTTTCCCTTCACTTGACAGTTTGTATCCCAAAAATATGACATTGAGGTGGGCTATTTTTGATTTTTTAAAGTTAAATTTGTAGCCCTCAGCAGCAGATACTATAATAAGGGTGTTTACCCTGGTCAAGTGCCTCTCTAAGTCGTCGTCTGTCAGATAAATATAATCCGCATAGGACAAAACTTCTTCATCAAATTTTTTAAGTAACTATGTTACTCTTGCTGAAAATACCCCGGGCTATTATTATACCCTTGGGCGAGTTGACAAAATTGTCGCTGGGACCCTACCGCACTGAATGCGGTCAGATACCTGCTTTCAGGCTCTATATTTTGGCAGAAAAATCAATTTGAGATATCAAGTGTTGTTTTGTATTTTTTTCACACAATGTTAATCATTAATGCGGCACTATGTGCATTTTTGACAGCAAATGTCTTTGTGCATGAGTTTAAATGTCAGTAATCTAAAACTGGACTATATGTATCGTCGGGTTTAGAGACAGAAAACAAAGGATTGTTCATTGGAGACGTAAATATTTCAATGACCCCCTGGAATTCAAGTTGATCTAAGATCTCCCTGACCTGTATTTCAGCTTATTGCTTTATTGGATATTGCCTCTGAGCAATGGGTGAAACTTTTAACAGGATCACGTGGTAGGTTGAGTTCTCATCCCATCCATTGTGATTTTTGTACAATGCCGGAGCTTGGGCTACTTCTCACTCCTGTGCATATGTATGTTTAAGGTGAACGGGAACATGATCGGAAAATGCAGGAAAAATTATACTTTCTCCCCTTGGACACTCAATTATGAATGCAGGAGGCCAATCTTGTTCTGCTAACAGGATGTCATAACCAGTTGATAAGTTCTTCCAAAAAAGACAAAAATAAATTTTACTTTCTTGAGCCCCCTCCATCCGGAGTGTTATTTCATATAACTTATGGGGGATGCTCACCCTGGTGTCTGGTGTTTCCACTGTGAAGTAATCATTCAACTCCGCTGTCACCAGAAATTCCTTCAGGTTTTGGCGAGCTATTGTTACTTCTGCCGCACTGTCTAGCATCGTCAGAGCCCATTCCCCGTTCAGAAGTTGTGTCCTCAGAATTCTGGCCATGTCTGATTTTCAGACCAGCAACTTTTTTTTTCTTAAATTGAGATTTTGAATTTTGCTTATCTTCTTTTTTAGAAGTAAAGTCTTGAGCGAGCTGCTTGTCTCTAGACTGTGTGCACTCCTCTCTGTGTTCTGACCGTCCTTCTCTTTCTGAGCTTTTCTTCGAGCCCTGAAAGGAACGAGAGGAACGTGTATCAGTATCCTGATACCATTCAGGTTTCCTAATATTATCCCTATTCCTAAGGTTGTATCTCTTTTCAGAGGGCTCCAGTGGAGGACACCTACAGTTCTTAATCTATCAGGCTTAAGACCGGACTCTCTGTTTACACCCTCCCTAGATGAAGTTGGCCCCGAGGTGAGGGTCTTTGAGAAGGTGGTGTGCTCTAAAATCCAGAACATGATCAAATGTGTTCCCAAAGTTATATACAATCTTGAATATGAGGAATATATGGCCCTCAAGTCCCTGTCACAGAATAAAGAGATTACCTTTAAACCTTGTGACAAGGGAGGAGGGATAGTGGCTCTCAATACACAGAATTATGTTTCACAAATTGAAGCCATGTTGAGTATTCCAGAACATTACCAACATGTGGCGAGCTACCCCGAAAGGAGAATCAGAAGTGATGTACTATGCTTCACTCAGAATGCCCTCAACGGAGGTACCATTTGCAAACAAGAGTTTGAGTATTTGAATCCTCCATATACCAGTATCCCTGTGCTATATGGGTTACCCAAAACCCATAAAAGTATTCTGTTGCCCCCATATAGGCCACTTGTCTCGACAATTGGTTCAATTACTGAACCTTTGTCTAAGTATGTGGACACATTTTTGAAACCTCTTGTCCTGAGTTTGCCAGCCTATATTAGAGACACTGGCCTTTTCATCAGTGTCATAGAAGGATTGACATTTAACCATCAGACGGACATAATTGTTACGATGGATATTGAGGCGCTCTATAACTCAATCCCCCAAAGGGGTGCACTCGAAGCAGTTAAAACGGCTTTAGAGAGGACAAATAGCCACTCGGATAATTTATTTGTTCTGGAATGTTTGAGTACAGTGCTTCAAGAGAATTACTTTGAATTTAACAGATCCATCTATAAACGAATGCAAGGTGTAAGTATGGGCGCAGCTTGCGCCCCAAATGTGGCCAATATATATATGGGTGAGTTCGAGAATCGTTTCATTTATAACAAAATCGCTCCCTTTTTTAAAAACATCTTTCATTGGCATCGCTATATTGACGATGTCTTTTTTATTTGGAGCGGACCAGAAGAGCAATTGGATGAATTCACCCTGTGGCTTAATCTATGCAATCCTTACCTCAAATTTAGTACCAACAAAAGTAAGATCAAGATTGAATTCTTAGACATCTGGATTATGGCATCGGAGGGTCGAATTGTGGTGTCACTGTATGTTAAGCCCACGGAACGTAATACTCTCATCAGGATACGAGAGTTTTCACCCTTGATGCCAGAAAGATGGGATACCATTTAGTCAATTTCTAAGGCTGAGACTCAATTGTATGACCATGCGTAACTTTGAACTACATGCTGAAGAATTAAGAACGAATCTTCTTAAACGAGGATATCCACCAAGACTATTAAAAAACTCATACAAAAGGGCAAAATACTAGAATAGAGATGCGCTCTTAAATAATGAGACCAAGACGATGAGTCCAAACTCGTCTGCGTGACAGGCCATTCTAACTACAACAACCAGATACGACAAATTGTCTGTTCCCAGTGGAATATACTTAACTCAGGATCAGCAGGAATGGCCATTCCTAAACCTATCTTTGCATTTCGCAGAAATAAAAATCTAAGGAATCATTTAGTCCACTCCAAACTCACACTAGTACCCCAAGTTCTTCAGAAATCTATCACAGGGTCTAACCCCGTACTTGGCACCCATAAATGTGGCCACTGCCACGCATGTGAGTCAGCAATTGTTTCCTCAAAACTGACATGGGGTAAAAACAAATTTACTGCCAAAGAAATGACAAACTGTAGATCATCGAACGTGGTCTATCTCATCTTATGCCCCTGCCCCTTGGGGTATGTGGGCGAAACCAGTCGTGAATTTAGATTCCGACTTAGTGAGGATAGGTCAGCCATCAAAAACAGCAAGAGTGGAGCACCGTTGGTAGCCCATTGGCAGGAAAAACAACACCCCTCAGTGACCTGAGATAGAGAATTCTGGAAAAAGTACACAAACCGATTAACAATAATATCAATGGTTATAGAGCCAAAAGAGAGGTTTTTTGGATCTATACTCTACGAACGGCAGAATTAGGACTTAATAAATCCATTCCTTGGCATAATGCCCTGACATGAGGATTCCTGTAAAAGTTATGGACCGGTTTTAGGTCCTTCTTACATATTTAGCTGAAACCTTGTTCTGTCCACCTCACTGTTATGAGAGTATGTTTTGACCCGCTGGCGCTTTAGGCTTCCATGTTCATTTACAGAATATTTTCTCTGTGATATTCTTTTGTTTTATTCTTGTTTCTGTCTATTTTACGCAAAATAATTATTTTGTGTGCATTTATATATTTTTTGTAAGGATTGAGGTGTTTAGTTTCATCTATTCCATTGTTATTTGCAGCCCTGCCCCAATACGAGGCGTTGTGCCGAGTACTTCTTCTATCATTATTACTCCGTTCAGCGTTTAGTCTGCTGTACGTCCTGAGGCCCCGCGTTTAGTCTCCTTTCTATCTTCAGGGTCACGCATGCCCAGTTTGGTCGTATCAACATACCTCCAGGTGCAATCTATCGCTATCTGGCGGGCCATTCAAGTATATAACAGAACCTGTCTCTGTTTGGTTCCTTAATCACTCCAGCTCCATCGTTGGATCTACGCTGCAACGTATTCGGAAGGAGGCACGCTACTCCCATGCGGTAAGTTCCCACCCTGTAGAAAATTGTACCCCCCACGCTGCCAGGGCTTGCCTTACCGGCACCTTGTCTTACTTTTTGCCCTTGTGCTCCATACTCTTTTATAGCTACGGGATTCCAATCGTCGGGGGACTACATAGGAATCTGGGCCCCTTGTCTACTACCGTTGGCTGGACTATCGCTTCCAGTTTATTTTCTGTGGGATACATATTTCCTTGGTAGGTAGCGTAATACATTTATACACACCTTGTAGCACATCTTTATACGAGAAGTGTTTTTCTAAATTGCTAATTCCGTCTTTATTTAAATTCGTAGTTTTCTTCCGCCTGGAGACACATTCAGGAGTCTGGGCCTGAACATAAACATCGTAGGTCGAACCATCGTTGTGAACATCTTACCTTGTTTAGGATCTATCTTATCACGGTGGGTCCTATATTAGAATTGAGCCTGTCATTAGCATAAATGTAAGAGAGTTTACGTATATCTCGGGTTGAGGCCTATATAGAGTGCAGCTTTGACACATAGAGGGAGCCAATCCTGATTCAAAAGTGGGGGTGACGAATATGTGGCGAGGCTGACGGTATTACAAACTTGAAGGAATACCATTTATCGAGCGTTGCTCTCTATAACTTCTGAGGTAGAAACTTGAGGCTGTTCAGTTGGGGTTCACTTTGACTTAACGATTGCTTTCTATTTTCTAGAGTCTAACTCAGTCCTCCAGTAAAGTACAATTCTCAATACCTGTACCGCCAAATTATTTCCCTGCTTGAAGATGAGGGTATGTGCTCCTTTGATAATTGGGTCTCTTCATCAGATGCCTGGAAGTATGGTGCATGGGCTGAATGTATTATGTATTTTGTAATATGGTGATGGCTCGTTGTCTATTTTCACGTATTTTCAATACTTTGTCTGAACTTTTCTGGCTTGGCGGTTATTTATGGATACCCTGTGGTACCTCTTTTCTCCTTTCTCTTTTCTCCTTTCCTTTTTTCATCTCTCCTAGTCTATTTTTATTGCTCTTATTTTCTCTTTGGCTACTAGTTTATTCGGGTGTATCTATCTCTCGGGTGATAGTTCTCCAGCAGCATATATTTCATTGCTCAGTTCTATTGATAGGTTGTCTCATTGTCCCCGCAGATATTCTTTAAAGATTCATGACTAGGATGTGAAGCTGCAGCCCTGACGTTATTTCATCATGCAATTTTAATTAACTTACATCATTCTTTGAAATTGAACTTTCTGGTATACTTCTGATGTTTTGAGAAGATACTGAAGAAACTGCATTTATCTATTTGCGCCCTGACGAAGGATTGGTGGATATCGGTCCTGTTCCGAAACTCGCGTCTGCGCTTCTTTCTCATTTTTCTTTTTGCTTTTTCCTCGTTTGTTTGATCTTTTGTAGATATATGAATGTTAATTTTTCGTAATTATTCTGTGTTCTCTGTATATATTGTCGAGTGGTATGATTGATGATGGTTCGGATGGGTGTGATTGATGTTTGCATTGAAGTTTTGAGAGGGCGTTCTTCACATATGTTTTTGAAATGTAACTAGAATATATATGTATTGATGTCTTCATTGCTTATGGATTTATGAATGAATACTTCAGAAAATGAAATAAATAATAATAAATAGACATATGTTTTTAAAATAAATACTCTCAGTGTTGGACAATGATGATGTTTTGAACCAAAGATTAGAGTGTTTACCTTATTATATATTTTGTTCGAGGGGAGGTTTCCTTGTTCTTGATTACAGTGTTTTCCCGGCCTCCTCCGCCTAGTATTCATATTCAGGGACCCTCGTATGTTTTTGACAGAGACCTACCTCTGGACTGGGATCTCTTGTCTTTAGAGTTTTGTTTTTTATCATTTTTAGAAGGAGTAGGTGTCTTCTTAAAAGTGTCCTTTTCGGGTCTGCCCAGTTGAGGTTTTAAAGCTTTCCTCCCCAAACTATCTCTGCCTAATTCTACATACGCAGTTTCAATTATTTTGGGTAGTTCATTCACCTGTTCTAGTGGAGAGAACTCCCGTAGGTGTTGGCGAATTGACACTGATGCTGCTTCCCCTTTATTGTTAGCTAGTATTATGGCTGATACTGGGTCATAGTTATTTAATATATCTCTGAAAGACCCGACATACAAGGATCAGTATATTACAATTCAAAGGACTAAGGGTGCCTATTCTTCAAAATGCTTCCCTTACAGGACAGTAAAATCGTTGCTTGCCTCTATGTCCCACTGTTCACAATTTCCACTAAACACCATCATGTACCACAGTTCACAACAAGCCTTTTTTAAAGGAGGCAAACCGTGTGAAAAAAATGTGTGAAAAGATAGGAAAGCACCTCACGTTAGTAACACCAAGGGTGCTACTGGCGTATGTTTACCAGTGTGTCCACACTATCATCATCTGTGGCTTTTCCAAACAGAAGAAAAGGTGAAAGTAAAGAGATTCCTCCAAGGTAAAAAATCAAAGAAAACAGAATCAGTGAAAAAGACGGCACTACTAGTGCAAGAGTCACTGAGTGACACCCAGGTCCCAAAAACAATTAGGTGAGGAGATGCAATCCTCAGAGTTAAAACGAGGTACCGCTTCCTTGCGTAGGAAATTTTATTAAATGCAGTGAGCGCCCTAAACATAAAAAAGGCATCTATTTAGCCATTCACAAATATAAAGCCCAACTTGTTTCGTTGCCTACATTCATTCCGGCAAGTTCATCAGGGCTTATATGGGACCATTCATCACCTCACTTGTTGGTCGCTCGGATCGCATGTTGCTGTATTTCTACGTACCTGCACACCGCCTCCAGGGACTCCGCGCCAAAAAGTTGAGGTCCCACTTAGGTTGAGGTGTGCTTATGTCAGTCACACCGCATCCGCGGTGTCTGTAGTCACTTGGTGCTCCGTCTCGATGATAGCAAGTGACTACAGCCCTGATGAAGTTGCTGGAATGAAAGTAGGCAACGAAACATGTTGACCTGTATATTCATGCTTTTACATGCTATTTAATACTAATTTTAAACCTAGTTGCCACAGTCTTTACTTCTAGCTTCTAGCTTGTGTCTTGGTAGGCGCTGTCTTATTTATTTAGCTGTGTTTTGTGACCACCAGATGTCACCTTTCACACTTTGAAAAAGGGAAGTTCCAGGGCTTATAAATTCTGTCTGACAATTAATGACACAGTGCTCTTATGATGCTAAAAGGTATATATTGGACTGTCATTCAAATGTGCTGTAGTCGCATGTTCTCAGAAAAACCCAAAAAGGGCGATAAACCACTCATTACCTCCCTCTGTTCACACGTGCCCCTTTGGTCAGACAAGATTGAACAGCTGCTAAATCTCTCTCGCTGGTGCAGGGGAATGAGCTCAGTTCATTCTATTAATAGCCAGGCATTCCAAGCCTGTGATAAAAGGAGGATCCTTTTTTCAGTGGTTCACCCCTCAGCAGCCTCCAAGTACTCAAACAACGTGAATGCTTTTAATATAGCCTTATAGTCCACCCTAACGGGCTATACCAGCTATTAAAGGCCCCGCGTTAAAAGCCCGAGCCGAAGGCGAGGGACTTTAACAAGGGATCGGGTATAGCCCTGCTACGAAGGGCTATAAGGCTATTGGAACATTCTGCCACTAGAGGGCATAATGTTCTAACAAATAAAACAAAGGCATCTCGAAGCTCGAGGGGATTTAAATCCCCTCGAGCTTCGAGAGGCCTTTCTAAAACATTGGAATGTTACTCTGCGGGCCTTTACCGGAACGTAGAAGCATGGAGCACTCCATTGTCTACAATGGAGTTCCCAACATTCCAATGTTCTAATATTTAATATCATGTATCTAAGGAGAGTGCTGCAACATTTTGCACAGGAGCCTTTTGAAACCCTAGGCCTGTGTGCGCATTTTATTGCTACTTTGACTTGTCATATGAAACTACTTTCCAAACTCCTATTTTTTACATATAAGATTCACCTAAGATGCTTGGTAGCTGATAAGCAGTACTAACAAGAGGTTGGGCATCTATATTTAATTTTTGTTATGTCCTAGTTGTGTAAAACACACAAATTTGTTTTTCTCGGGGGAGGTCTACTTTTTCTTTTTCTTTTTCCTATTGAGTGCCTGTTTCTAGGTAAAGTTAGTTTTAACATTATTATGTTAAAAGTTTAATATTTTTAGTATTACATAGATCTAGCTTTACCCAAAGGTATCTGAGTGCTTTATTTGTTATGAGATAACATTTAGAAGAGGTACATAAACATGAACAATCCTTAATACATCAATTATGTACATAAACACACACAAAATATCTTCTCTGAAACATAGGACAATGAACGCAAAGTCCTTTCTCTTTTTATCTGGAATGCTAGGCAATTCTGCCTCGAGTTTTAATTCTAATTTTTACCATTGTGGGAATATAATAATTGAAGCTTCACACATCACTTTCCATAGTAGCGCGCAACTACTTAACATATTTTATATCATTTATAATCCTACCTTTATTTGAAAGGCTATCTGGTGATGATTTGTTTTGAACTTTTCTCTCCTGACAGTTTTCTAAATAGCTTTCTAGTGGCCTTACCATAATTTTCATCCGAGACCCGGTCTTGTGAAATTTGCTTTTTACTCACAATGTGCACTTACACCCTGAAAGATAAATACAAAATGCCTCCTACAAAGGAAAAGTTGTTAGGTAGTGAAAAATAAGAACATCAACAGTTATGGACCACTCAGAGACATCACATAAAACAATGTTGCTTTTGTAATTCATGTTAGAGATCAATACACTACTTAAATGCAGTCATTCATCAATGACATACTACAGATATTTCAAAATCATTTCCCTGTGTTCAGGTGCAACCCGCAAATCAGAAGCTCTACTCACTATATTCTGGGAGGGTGTCTTTTTCTGGGGAAAATCAATACCCCATCCTTGCACAGGCTCTTCTTAGTTACTTATCAGTCCCCTGTTTCACTACATCTCATATGTGTAGGTACACCTCAATTTTTTATTTCACTACTAACTATATCTGAGGTCAGAAATAATTCTCTAGCCCCGGCTCTCCTGCAGTGGAAACCACATTTCAATCACTGTATTGATACAGAGAATATGTCAATATTATTGACAGTCCCCTGTTTAGTTTAAATGCCAGTTAATGCCCTTTTTTATTAATAATATATTTAATCCAAACATTTAGAAGGCAAGGTCTCCCATCCCACTTCTGACACCATTCTTTTAGGGAAAAACTTTCACCCTCCTACGAGCAAATGAATGAAACTCACCAGACATTGCAGGTTCCTCAGAAACAGTTTAAAATGTATTTATTGATACCAAATGCATGCATCAACATCATTGCTGATCAGCAAGGAAGAAGTCAGATCTGTCGCCTTAGGGGCTCTCAGACTGCTTCTTCCCAGAATGACTGGTTTCTGAGTGCCATATGCATTTTAGAAATGCCATGTCAGCAGAACTAGAATAAGGCACCAAGCCAAATATGGCTAACAGGGATGTGCAAGATCTGCACCATGGCAATTATAAACAGCTAGATATGGGCAGCCCAAGACAGCTGGTTTGGCACTGTGTAAGTAAATGTGCGCACCCAGATAAGGAAACTATCATGAAGTCAGAACAAGCAAAGTGACCTCTAAGGTGGTTTAGAATAGCTGTTGAAGCTTCTCCAGGCAAGGCCAGATGGGAAGCCCTTTGAAAAGCCAGGCCTCTTGTTAGTGTGCTATATCTAAGCATGATATCTTTGCAGTGCATACATATGAATTGATATGGATATACATATATATTTCTCAACAAGGATGCCATATTGTTGTTAAAACTATGGCCTCATGAGTAGTCATATGATATGAGTCTGGGTCGACGGAAAACAGAGTTGGCGCGGATCCATGTATTTGAAAGTTGGCTGTTCCTGACTTTGAGTCTCCTAATAGATCATGGATGCTGTCAGACTATAGCTTAGATTGGGGGGCTGCGGTCTTGAGAGTGGAAATTATGGTTTTGTAGAACTTCTCTGAATTGCACTTATGGGGTCACTTGTCATCGAATGATCAAACAATTCTAGTGATCGATGGTTGAATCATCCAAACGACTCTCATTCAAGTGGGTTGAACATTTTATTGTTCATCGGGAGGAGTTACCATTTTACCGGTCCTCCCTAGATTTTATGAGGGATCTGTATTGCTATAGTTGATTATTGTGATTGAGCTTGACAATGTCTCCTTTGAGTCTGGTTCAGGGTGTACACTATGTGTGACACTATTGTTAGTTTTTCTTGCCTGAGTTGACATGACGATTGGTCTGCAGTGTTGCATTGCTGATTGCAGGCTGCAGTAGTGACAGAAGTCTAATGGGACCTGATTTCCCCATGATTTTTTAGGCGAGGGGCAGAATCTATAACTATGCTAGAATGTATTGTTTGCACTGTTGGAGGGGTAGCAGGTTTATGTCAAATGGGTTTTTAAAGGCTGCATTAGTGATGGTTTGTGATCTGATGGAGTTGGCTGTGGTATGAATGGTGATAGCATTCTGAGTGGAGGCACTACAATATAGCTTCATCGGAGTTAAGTTATCATTTGAATTTTGCCCTGCTGACCTTGCTTGTTTGTTAATATAAAAGTAGTCTTTTAGTGTTATTGCCTGACACTTGTGGCTTGACCTGTTTTTATTCAGTTTCCTGAGTTGCTTCCTATTATGCTTCAATAGCTGTTCTGAAGGAGCTTGGCTCAGGGCGGCCATTCTATTTTCCAAAATAACTGGGGAGTTTGTTGCATTATTGGATTGCCTAATGTTTAAGCCTGGGCGGTGAACTCCACTCCACTTGCAGAGTTAGTTTGCAGAGTTTTCCAGACTCTCCTGAGCTCGTACGTTCTCTGCTCTTTATCTTGTGAGTATATTGTAGTACTGAATCTCTTGGGGTTTGCAGAACTCGTGTTTTGGCTTTGTCTAAAACCCTCTGTGAATAACCTCTTTGAATAAAACGTTCCTCTGAGTGTTTCAACTCCAAGAGAAACGTTGACTGCTCGCTACAGTTTCTCCTGATTCTTGTCATTTCACCCATTGGAATGGCATTAATTTGAGAATTGGGATGAGCACTGGTCGCATGCAAAACAGAGTTGCACTCTGTCTCCTTTCTGAAGAGTCTAGACACGAGCCTGTCATTGTTTGCATATATGACAACATCAAGAAATTCAATTTCACATAAGCTTGATTTATGCGTGAAACTTAAATTATATTCATTGTTGTTGAGATGTTCCACGAGTCTCAAAAGACCTGTCCCATCCCCTTGCTGGCTATACGCTGTCGGACCTTCATCGGCCTTAAATAGTCTATAGGTATCCTTATTTTGTGTATACTTATATTCAACTCCAGTTTCCCGACTTTGTGTATTTTGCATGATGTGTAACACACAACTGACATGTGCTCTTAACCGAAATATGTTTTTCGCATGTTGAGATAATGAATAGACGTGCTTGTAACAAGACAACTATTGTCTATTATGACATTTCTAACATATACTGCGGTCAGTGCACTACGCTATATGTTCACTTGTTTGCTGCTGACAGTCCAGCCCTAGAACCACAAGTATTATATTCACATGATTACATTGTTCTTTATCTCTTTGTTACTTAGGGTCTTATCACAGTACCCGATTTAGATGCATTCGCCTGCTTCCTGACTTAATTATGGAAGAGATTACTACCTCTTGAATGTAAGTTTGAACTAGCGCACATTATATAGATGGACTATCCTCCCCTGTGGCTCTTACTATATTTTGAAAGCCCTACATCTTATCTTATCTATCTCCACGGAACAGAATTTCACTTTGAGACACCGAATATTTGGACTTCTAACATTGAATTAGCGACCAAGCCACAGATTCCTAAACTCTTTCAGTGTAAGTTTCATGGGACACCTACGCTTTTAATATGTTAATATTATATCACTGTTTCGAGGTTTAGAATAAAGAAATATTAAGGTAGTTTCTTTCCCCTCTTTTTCTTTGTTTCTTAGGAATCTTTCTAAACTCCGAGCTTTATATTCAAAACATGGCCAGAACAAGGAGATTTATGAGCTGCTCGAACCTGAGTAATTTGTCAATAGAGATCCAACGCCTAAGGTACTTTGGGCTTAAACAATTATCGGGCGTCTTTTGATCAAACATATGTTTCAATCAACAGTTATTTCAGTGCTGGAGTTTACACTTGCTCTCATAACTCCGTTGTTCAGGCCATAATCGGACAAGGGAGGCTTGGCTACCGAAAACAAATTATTTTCCATAGGTACTAAATACCACGTACTTTTATGATCAAAGGCCTACCTCTGTATACATACTTTTATTGGCATTAAATAAGCCTTTCTTGTAATTTCAGCCTGTCCGCCACTAGTGTTTACATAGAATCTGCAGGAATTTGAGATTTCGGAGCCGCTATTTGGATGACCTTTCCAGGTCTATTTGTCATCATTTTTAAGGTTATTATACTTTACCTTGTCTAGAACTTGTTCTTAGTCTAAATTATTCCGTGTACCCATGATTCAAGGCTCATTTCTAGATACATATCATTGCTGGCACTAACCAAGCCTATGCTTACAATTTCAGCCTGTTTTCCATTAGCTCTGACAAAGGATACTCGACAGTCTTAGACTACAGAGCCACAATTGGAGCCTCCTTCCAGGCTCTTCTGCTACTATTAGAAGGTTATTTTACAATACTTCTTTTAAGACATTTTTGGGCGAATGATCATCTCTTAGAACTATACCTGGTGTTTCGACATACTCACGGTTTTCCCGTAAAATAATTTCTAAGCTTCTAAATATCTTTTCACATATTGGTCTTTCATTAACTGGTTCTCATATTTGATATAGTCACATATTTTTGGAGCTATGTGATTTTAAGTTGCACACGTCCTTCTGACGTCCTCTCACTTTGGAGACTTTTTCTTGCTCTGGGTGCTGTTCTCTCTGTTTCTTTGGTGTGACATGTCTTTCTTTTCACACTATCCCACACTTTTTCAACTCAAGACACAACTACAAAGTCTTAAGTTTCCTCTTTGGATACATGTGCCAACTACTGTATTCATGTTTACTCCTTACAGCCTTGAGGAAGTCACAGATGTGACGAAACGCGCGTTGGCTGTTTCTGTGCTACCAAGTCAAGAAACCGGAATTCTAACTACATCAAAGAATTTGTGTTTTGCTAATGCTAAGACTGTTTGAAATATCACTTTTGAGTCTTTGATCTAATAAATCACTGTTGAATCATCCAATTTTTGTCTGTTTACTAAATCCCATTGATAGAACATTTCTCTCATTATCATATGGTGTATCCTTTGCTGTAGAAACTTATTCACAAATTGTATGTGTAACATTTAGAGTGCCGGGGTTCTGTCGCTCATCAACAGCAAGTTGGCGAGTGCAAGCGAGGAAAATCTGCTTTGCAGCGAGGCTTTTCCTCTTTCTTGCTTGTCAACGTCAGGTTGGCAAGCACGAGTGAGGAAAATCATCCTCTTGGCGAGATTTCTCAACACAGGCGGTCGGATTTCTCATTGGGAGTGGTTGCATATTCTCGTGACAGTTCACGCTGAGAACCCGTCCGTTTGCGTTGAGAAAGCGGACACTTGAGTAGCAAATCTACTTGAGTGGCAGAAAGAAAGCAGCGCCCACTTGCGCTGTGTATGGTGCCATTCGCAATGATTTCACAGAGTGGACAAACAACTGGTGCTGAAAATCACAGCGAATGGCATGTCCCTAATGCATTCCGCCGCTTGCGGAGCTCTGAGTTGCGGGGCAGAGTTTTTTTGCACTTTACTAAGTTCTGTGTAACTCCACGAACTCCGCCCACGCTTACTTATGTTTATTTCTTTGAAATCAGTAGATTTGTTACTATTGTTATTTGAGTGATCGGTGCTCCCAGATGCTGAAGGATTCTCCGCACTGACTACCATAATATTCTGCTGAGATTTTGGGTTATTAGAGTTTGTGAGATTTTTTGGGAAGTTCTGATGGGGTTACGGATGATGATAATTGAGTATCTGTGTTTTGCAGAGCTGGTAATTGCATTGTGTTATGAGGATTATTATTCATGAGTTGTGCCTTGCCGGTCATTTTTACTTCCGGTAATAAATCGCCCTCTATTGAAGGTGGAGCAAGCAGCTTTTCCATAAGAGTGGCACATATCCATTTTTTATTAGAATTGGAGGACGTAGCTGATTTTTGCGTAGATCGATTATGAGTTTCTGAAAGTAAACTGCTTATAGTGGCATTAAGCCATTCAGTCTATGGTTGTAATATACTGGGCAGCATTTCAAGGAGGGAAATTTGGATGTCAAACTTGTTAGACTGATATCCCAGGACTTTGGCAGTGGTGTTTAGTGTGTTGATCATTTGCCGCCAGGTACCATTATTTGGCAAGTAGTTGGTAATATAGTCTTGCGAAGACAGCTTGATTTTGGGCTTGCTGATGAATGCAGCGTCATTTGTACCTGAGGAATCAATGGTAATGATAATAGGCGACAGGCTGGGCTGATTGCCATGATCCTGATCGTTATTTGCCATGTTCTCATTTTCAATGCCTGTCATCTCGCCTGGCTTTATAGTGGAAAATTCCTGTTCTGGGATTTATGTTGTTGTTGTTGATGGTATGTCACCTCTAGGTGCGTCATGGTTTGAATTGTAGACTATAGTTTGGTAGAGATATGTTTCAGTCACACAACTGATCCTCCCCAGTTCGTGCTGCTGAATCAGTTTGCTAACAATTCGTTTCCAGCGCCGATGGTGGCAGGTCATTTTGCAGTTTAGGGGACAGAATTGCAAATATGATGGTGAAGTTAAGACTAGGAGGCATGCCAGATGAGGTACTTTGAACATTTATATCCTTAACACCCTGAAAGGCATAGGAAGGCTTTGGGACAGCAGTACAGGGCATCAAAGGAGATTGCAATGATGGAAAAACCCCTTTTAATTTCTCGAGGGAGGGGAACAGTGCTGCATCTTCATCTTTAATAAAGGACAGCTTGGTTGGGTTTTTCTGGATCCTCGGCCAGGTGGCGAACAAACTCTTCTGAGCCGGGGCGAACAGAGAGATTGGAGTGCCAGCTGTGGTGGGTGGGGGCTTCTTCCTTAGCCTCATCATTTGGAGTTGAGGTTCACATTCAGCATTGGCTATCCTTTGTCCCTTTCTTTTTTGCTGCGCCAGTGAGGGGTCACCCTTGGTTTGGCATGATCACATTCTGCGGCTATGGGCTCTTCTGGGCTCTCTGATGCTCTCTCAATGCTTTTGATGTATGCCCAAAGTGGAAATGAGTGTGTAAAGAGAATTTGCTATTCCCCGTGATGGTATAGCAAATGACAACGTGGAGAGCTAGTATAGAGCAGAACTGCACCAGCCGAGTGATTACATCTTCCTTCACACCGTTGGGGGGACCACAACCAGAGACAAGTCCTTTGGCTGATGGTTACTGATGTTTAGTGCTTACTGGCACTTGCTGTTTACTCTAATGTTCCCTACCAGTACTTACTGTTCGCAGCCTCGGGACAGGGCAAGAGACTGCTGCTCCCTTACCCCCTCTACCTTCTTCTCCCTTTCCTCACACCAAGAAGGGAGGGACAGGTTTCAGAGCAGGGGCAATGACTCCATAGCAGCGAGCATACAAGAGCCCCCATAGCAGGACAGGAAAACTGGCGTGATAACTCCAGGCCAGCAGAGGGACACGAGCCTAAAGAACAAAGTCAAGGCAAAAAGAGCAAAGGCACGAACCTGTACCACCGTACATGCGCTCTGTGTCCATGTCAGGTTCTAGTTGCTCTGCATAGGCCTCCTATCTCCTCTAAGGGTGGGTTTGGGGTGCAGCCCAGCGTAGGGAGGTCTGCTCCCCGGGCAGATTGGGAGGGGCAGGACTGTCCAGGTACAGGCCATTTAGCTATGCTTGAGATGGTGTTTGTAGGAGCCCAATTAAACACCAATAGTATAAGGGTCTGCGTAGGGCGCTCCCAGTCACCATTTTAGGTTTGGTGACCTGGTGGCTGGTATTTATTTAGTGTGTTTTATATAGCGCACAGCAACCCCAAAGGGGTGTCCCGGCGCTCTTGTGCGATCTTAAGCTGAATTATATATTTTTTAAAGAGGGGATTAGCAGAAGAGGTAAGTTTTTTTAAGGGATTCCGAAAGGGGAGTTCTTCCTGGATCCTCCGGATGGAGATTGGTAGCTTGTTCCATAGGGCAGAGGCACATACTTGAAAGGTTTTTCTGCCTGAGCGGGTTTTTTTAAATCTGGGAGTACTGAGAAGGTTTTTTGAGGAAGAGCAAAGAAGCCTGGTATTGCTGTAGGGGGAGAGGCAAGTGGAAAGGTAGGCAGAGCCCTTTCCCCTCACTGCACGATGGGCCAGTACTAATGCTTTAAATTCCGCCCTTTTTTGTATGGGCAGCCAATGTAGTCTACGGCGGTGGGGCGAGATGTGCTCACGTAAGGGAATGCCACCCACCAACTGTACTGCAGCATTCTGGACTGTCTGGAGTCAATGGCACAGACCTGCAGACAGTCCAATGTATAGGCCATTGGCGTAGTCCAGATGGGAGGTAATCAGCGCCTGGACTATAGTCTTCCTGGTGTTGTTAGGTAAGAAATTGATGAACTTTTTCACCATCCTGATTTTGGCAAAGCATGCTGCAGAGACCGTATGTACTTGTTGTTGGAATGAGAGGTTAGAGTCCCATCTAACCCCTAGATTTTTCACCGATTCTTTAGGCTGGGGAGGGGCACTCAGATCAAGAGGCCACCAGATGTTGGGATCCAATGGGGTCGGCTGGTGAAAGAATAATACTTCCGTTTTCCCGGCATTAACCGGAGGAAATTGTTATCCATCCATTGGGCAATGGTACGCAGGCAATTTTTTAGTGGGTCAAAGGTAGATTGAGTGACACTGTTGAACATAAATAAGAGTTGAATATCATCTGCGTAGGAAGTGGCCTTTAATCCAGTTTGGGCGATGATTTCAGCAAGGGGTGAAAAATAAACATTGAATTGGAGGGGGCTCAGTGAGGAGCCCTGAGGGACTCCCCACCGAAGCGGTCGACTGTCCGAGGTGTGGGGAGGGGTGAACACTGCTTACGTCCGCTTGGACAGGAAGGATGCAATCCATTTTAAGGCCGTACCCTGGATGCCTTTTGATTGTAGGCGGTCCAGGAGGAGGGGGTGGGAGACGGTGTTGAATGCTGCCGTCAAGTCAAGCAGCACCAACACCGCTCTTGATCCCTCGTCCATCCTCCAGCGTACGGCGTCGGCCATCTCGATTAGTGCTGACTCAGTGCTATACCCTGGTCTAAAACCGTGCTGTGAGTCGTGAAAAGCACCATGTGTTTCTAAAAAACCTGCTAGTTGTTGCTGTACAAGTTTTTCGACCACTTGGGCAGGAGTTGGTAAGAGAGAAATAGGCCTGTAGTTGGCGGGTTCACTGGGGTTGGCATTAGCTTTCTTCAATATGGGGACTAACCGAGCATGCTTCCACGAGTCTGGGAAGACACCAGTATGCAGGGAATAATTCCATATCCCATTTAAAATGGGATTAAGAAGAGGTGCCAGGGATTTGTATTGCTTAGCAGGCCTGGGGATCAAGAGGTGAGCCAGATTTGCATTTTAAGAGTTCTTTTAGGGATTGATCTAAGGTAATCTCTTTAAAGTTGGAGAAAGTACAGTCTGATCCAGTGGCGACAGTATTGGTTACACGATTGTCTGGATTCGTATTGCTGGGGAAGGAGTCATATATGGTGGCAATTTTTTTTTCGAAAGTGCATTGTGTCTGAGGCACCAGAGGAGGTCGTTTGAGAGCTAAGGAGTCGGTGAAGGTTCTGACTGCATTAAATATTTCCCTGGATGATCCCTGTGCACGGTTAATTTTTTCTTCCCGAAAAATTCTTTTGTGCTCAATTATTTTTTTTCTATACTCTTTAAGGGCAGATTTGTATAGGACCTTACAGTCGGGAGAATAAGTTAATCTCCAGCGTCTCTCAAGGAGCTAACATGCCGATTTGCATTTTCGAAGCGCATCGGAGTACCAAGGGGCAGAAGGGGCGGTAGAATAGGTTTTAATGTCCCTGATTGGGGCAAGATGGTCAATGGCGGAAGAAATCCAGCCGTTGAAGTTGGTCAGTCTGGCATCTAAGTTAGAAACTATATCAGAGGAATGGATGGGGGAAAGATGGGCAGCTAGACTATCAAGGGAGATTTTACTCCAGTTTCTACCTTGTAATTTGGCCGGACGTCTAAGACGGTCTTGATGGTGCAGAGAAAAGAAGAATGGAATAAAAAAGTGATCGGACCAAATCACCGGGAGGGGTTCATTTATGGATAGTCCATCCAGGTTAGTACAGATCAGGTCAAGAGTATGTCCGGCCTTATGTGTTGGACTGCTAATAAATTGGTTTAGCCCTCTATCTGATAAGGTGGATAGAAAGTTGAGAGTGATGGAATCCGAGGGATTATCAACATGAAGGTTGAAGTCCCTGAGGAGGGTAAAGTTGGCATAACGCGATGTTGCTTGCAGGACGTAGTCTAAGAAGGCCGGTAAATGGGATGTTTTAGAGTTAGGGGGGCGGTAAACCAGAAGACCAGAAAAGGTCAAATTGGCCGCTATTTTAATACAAAAGGGAAGTGCTTCATTGCGTTCTAATTGTATGTAAGGGAAGGAGGAGATAGTCCAATTAGATCTATATATTATGGCAACTCCTCCTCCAGGGCGAAAGCCCTGTCTGTTAGCGCACAGTATGCTGTAGCCAGAAGGAATGGCTAGGTGTATAGCTGGATTAGTTTCGTCCCCTAACCAGGTCTCGGTTAAGAATAGGAGATCCCACTTTTCATCTTCCAGAGTTTGGGCAATGTCAAGAGAGTGTTTTGCTAAAGAACGGCAGTTAATCATACCAGATTTTATGAATAAAGTGTTTGTAGTGGAAGGAGTGGGGGCCAAGGTTCGTAAAATGGAACATTCGTTCCTTATATTGTTATTAGACTGTCCTGGGCTGCAAGATGTAAAAGGCAGATGAGGAGTGAGATCTTGAGGTGAAATTAGTGCCGAGGTACATTGATTGGGCTTAAGGTTCATAAGCATGGCCCTATCATAGGAGATGAGGGATGGGGAGTTGCAAAATGTCACAGTACTTACGTCTGCGGCCGCTTCCTGGTCGCGGACGGGCGCAGACGGGCAGGACTCTGGCACGACTCCGGCGCAGGTCCGGCGCGTCTGCTGATCGCGTCCACTGCGCGGAGGCATGTCCTTTCGTTTTTATACTATCCAATAGAGTGCGTGTAAACGCTGTCCCAAACTAAGATGGCCGCCAAAGTAGATTCAACCTGCCCGGGACTCAGCTGTCTCTAGGGTAGTGTAGTTTGGAATTTTTTCTGGCAGTTAGCTTTAGTAGTTTACATTTAGGAATTCATTAGTAATGGAGGATTACCGCGTGCTAGAAGCGGTGTGTCTTCTCAGCAGGGCGATGTGGCTGGATCTTCTGATGCTGGACACCGCAGATACATCACGACCTCCACGGTGGGCGGTGGCAGGGTGACAGCTGCCATCGCGTCCTGCACGTCCCCCAAAAGGGCAAAGATCAGGGTGGTAAATGGGAGGGGCAGCTCATATACCTCGTGCGCAGTCTGAGGCTCTGGCGAATGAGAATGGGGGTGGGGTCCGAGCAGGCCCCAGGAACACATCAATTGCATTGAGGGAAGGACCGCAAGGCAAGGTCCTGTCAGCTCCGGGGCCTGCATTGAGTGCGTCTGAGGTCTCCGGAGCAGCAGGGGGGCTGAGTGAGATAGCAATGCCCAAGCATAATGGGGAGAAGGAAGCCCGCAAACAAATTTTAAAGGAAGCCGGTGGGGGGGGGAGGGATCAAGAGAGGTTTCCCCGTTGAGAGAGCATGCCCCTAGGGAGATGAAGATGAAATTTCTGGGGAGTGGGAGCCTACGGGGGGCAGTCAGGCATGGGAGGGGTTAGATATTTTCACCTCCTGGAATGAAGAGGTGAGGGGCTTTGACAGGGTGGGGTAAGTAGATGCGAACATGTTAGGGAGCGGGTCCTTTGGGTTGGAGGAAAGGGGCAGGACTCACAAAAGGGGGGTAAAGAGGGTAAAAGGGGGTTGAGTATTATGCAGGGTAGTGGGGTCCTAGTTCAATTGCGGGGCAGGGCCAGGCACCTACAGGAATTGCAGCCGGGCTTGACGGGGTGAAGTAAAGGAAGGGGGTTAGTGACATGGAGGTGGGCGATCTGTTCAAGGTAGGAAGTCGGTGGGCAGAGAGTACTATAGGAGTAGGGAAGAAGAGGAGAGTGGATCTAGGGGAAAGGTTGCATAAGCCAAGCACACTAGACCAGTCGTTTTTCAGGTGGAGGAGCAACGCAGAGGAACAGACTCGGCAGAGCTGGAAGCGGATTGTTGGTGCCAAGGCGAAGGGAGGGCGGAGCCTTGAGCGGCACTCCCTTTACCATTGGGGGACCCCGTCGCAGCCGGCATATGTACGCCCTGAGCTGTCTCGCTGGCCCCAACACCTGACAGACCTCAGCGGTCCACAGGGTCAAGGTAATACAGGAATAAATGGTCAGGGGATCCAG
Source organism: Lissotriton vulgaris (assembly GCF_964263255.1). Taxonomy (NCBI): domain Eukaryota; kingdom Metazoa; phylum Chordata; class Amphibia; order Caudata; family Salamandridae; genus Lissotriton; species Lissotriton vulgaris. The sequence continues at coordinate 210,724,175 of NC_141699.1, read as the reverse complement.
TGGAATACCGGTGGGTGCAATCGGCACCCCCTGAAGCAGGGATACGGGGTCCAGTAGGGACCATCAGGTTGACACACAGGGCGAATGGCATGTGGAACTTGATTTTGATGAGAAGAGCCTTGAAGAATAGTGGGGGGTCAGAGTAATGTGTCTCATAGTGTTTTGCAGGTAACACAGAGGGCGTTGGGTCTGCGGGGAACCCAACAAAGTTGAAAATAACCACAGGGCTACTGGCGAGGTGGACTGCAGCAACAGAAGCACCCTCCTTAGAGCCAGGTAAGGCAAAAAGAAGATTGGGAAAGCCAGTGATGGTTTCAATTGGGACAGGGGGACGATACAGGGGAGGAAAAGGATAGGTTGCAGAAGGGCAAGTATGTGTTAGATATACGAATGCAATGGTGAGCCCTGAGTGCTCAGAGATTTAAAAAGCCGGGTGGTCATGTGACTAATTGAGTGGTCGCAGTGAGGTGGATGATAAGTGGCAGCCATGATGTAGATGTAAAATTAGTGAGAGAGTGAGAGAATACGCACCAAGAGGGATGTAGGGAAAACTGGAGAGTGGAAACAGTAAAGATATATGAGAGGTGCAGATATAGACGCCTTTCAACTCACGGAGGTGCTGTAAAGCCCAGTGGGTGGTAAATAAGAAAACAGAAATGGTGGCCATCTTAGTGTGGTCAGATGACCATGAATTAGTGAGCAGTACAAATTACACATTGACATGATGTACTGTTTGGCACATTTGCTATTAACAATAGAATGGGGCTCATACAGTGGAGTACTTCATACCAAGGAAACAAATTAATAAGTAGTGTAAATAGGGTCAATGGGACACAGCATTGTAAATGGAAGAGTTATTCAAGTTTCAATAGTAGAATTATTGTATAAAGAAGGAGAGATTATAGTACCAAATATTGTAGACATAACAAGTTGCTTAAGGAGAGGAATTGAGGAAAAAGCAAGCAGGGATACAAACTGTTCCAAGACCTAAAAGGTCAAAAGTTCAGATCGTATCTATGTAGGGTTTATAATAAAGCAGGCTAGTCTTCGAATCTGTTGAGTCCAGTGTTGATGCTTCCAGTGCACAGGATTCACTTGAGTTCCTCTTTATTAAGAAATTGCGCTACATCTGCTCCTCTTGGTGGTGGTTTTATCACGCTGATTACAGTCCATCTCAGGATGTCCTCGACATGTGCATTGTTGGAATAATGTTCCAGCAAGGGCGCGTTTGGTGATTTGCACCGTATTCGACTTCGGTGCTAGCAAATTCGCATTCATACTTTTTGCGTTATCTATCCAATGTAAATTTTATTGCATGGGCATAAATACCATAGATTACATTACATGTGTTACAGTTAATAATAATTTCCCCGCTGTGCTGAACGTTCCAAAAACGGGTGTGGCCGTGACAAGCTCAGCTCATCATGAGGGCAACTCCGCTGTGCCTCATGATGAGCTGAGCTCGTCACCAGCACGGCAGCGCCAAGCGCGGCCCCCCTCCCCCTGCACAGTGGGGGGGAAACACCCCGCAGCGAAGGGGTTAAGGATATCCCAATGTTTCAAAACACTTTTACTCAGGGCGTTCAAGACTGGAGAGAAGGTCGCAACACATACCATTCGATTTTGGGAGTTCTTTGGTTTAGGAGATAGAAGGCAGTCCCTGGGACAATACCAGGCTCTTTTTTGTGAGGTACGCACAAGCCTGCTTGAGTAGCCATGGGCTAAAAGTTTTTGAAAGAGAAATGAAGCCTCACAGAAATTGCACTCTAAAAGAATACTGCGAGCCTAACAGAGGGCTCTTCCAGTGCTTGGAATCATACCTCCCACACCGTTTATGGTGTGGGGGCATGATTTCAACATGTTTGGAATGGCCTCCCTTTTCATCTAAGAAGTATGACAGATTTACTGGCATTTAGGGAGGCCTTTAAAACCTGGCTTTTTAATGTATAACTCTGGTTTCTTTTTCACGCCTCAGTTGGAGGACTGTAACTAGCGCCAGGACACCTTTAGGTAACAGTAGCGCTTTACAAATGCCTTTAACATAACATAACATAACATAACATAACATAACATAACATAACATAACATGTGTGATACCAAACATGATACGATTTGTTGCAGCCAATTTCGAGATGTTCATCACGCAATTACGCAGTGCCCCTTTATATGGTATATGGCTGCTTCAATGACAACCCGGAATAATGGACTCCGCGGGCTGTAGGGGTGTCCTGCTCAAGCATATACTCCCTGTTACTTAGAACCAAGCACCCTTCTTTCAGGATTGCAAAGGCCTGCTATAGGGGTGACTTATAGGTATTAAGTGCAGTGGCCCTAGATGTAGGAAACCTATATCTTTAGTAAGTGGTGCTTTCACCAGCTTACACAACCTGCAACGGCAGGCCTGGAGTTCCATTTTGAATGGTCTCCTATGGTTGGCATAATGCATGCTTCAGCCCATGGTGGGCCTCTGGGGTAACTTTTGCCATAAGTACCTTAGTACCATATACTAGGGACTTATAGGGGTACCCGGTATCCAATCTGGGATGTGGTTAAGTACTGAACATAACAATTTAGGGAGAAAGCAGAGAGACTGGGGTCCTGATTAGCAGGATCCCAGTCAGACTAGTCAATAACAGCTTAGCACCAGGCGAAAAGTGGGGGTAACCATAGAAGCAGATCCTACTTTTCTACAGTTATGAAAGACAAACATGAATCATCACATTAGTGCATGAAGATGCAGCAGGTTAGAATGAAAGCACATCATCATTATAGGCTTTTCAGAACATACACCCTGTTAGATAGTACAAGATCAAAACAATAGGAATCATAACCACTGAGCATGTAAGGCAAATAACAGTGTGAATCACATAATTGTAATAACTACATAGGGCACAGCACACTCCTGTTATATGTTATACAATAAATGAACACAAAACATAAGGCAGTGGCGCACCTGTTACAGTTATTACTGTAATCCACAGTGTCTAAACATACAGTTCCCTCTCTTAGACGCTTTACCGTCGCCTGCAATGTCTCAAATCACTATTCATTCTAGAAGCACCTTTGCTTCTATCTAGTTATTTAAGGCAATCTTCTAATGCCCGTAAAGTGGCTTTATTCCTAGCGGACTGTCAAACTCAATGCCCCCAAGGTATGTATAGAATGGTCTCTCGAGACCGGGAAGGCAAATGCGGCACCTGCGATCATCCCAGGCAACTTAGAGCAGCTGGGCAGGCCACACTTGGGCGACACCAACCTTGAGGGTGAGCCAACCACTCCTCCTTCCCATATATGCTCTCCCCGAAGTCGAGACGGCTGCAGAAACTGCACACCCCAGGCAGGGCAGAGCTGCAGCGCAAGTTGGGCTCACTCCTCTTCTGCAGGATCGGCCTTGTAGTGCCCTCTGGCATGGGGTAGCAGTGCAGTCTACCCACACCGGAAAGGTCACGTTAGCGCTGGCGCGTGTCGTCACGCGCCAGCTACAAATAAAGGAGGCGGGGCCCGGCTCGTTAGTCGGAGCTACGCAGAGACCACATGAAGGAGTCCCGAGTATGTATTTATGCCGGAGCACTAATGCAACATGCACGAGCAGCCCCACCTCCACTACCCTGGCGAAAAGGGGCAGAAACGACCCCATGTAGTGCTGAGCAATCACCATAATTTGTTTGGTGATTGTGCCCATCAGTGTGCCTTTGATCTGGGCTCTGGGACCACGGATTGTAACCTGGCCTTTTGCTGGCCTGCTGAAGTGCCCCAGGCGAGTCTGCTGTGTCTGAGGCAGCCCGTGACACCCCTGACTGTGCCTTGAGTGAGAGGAAGGCCCTTCCAGCACGCCTGGGGGAGCTCACACCTGGGTGGGCCCTAGCACCACACTATAAACACATAAAAGAGAAGGGAAGACACCACGGTGAGACCGAGGACATACAGGCCACAGGAGGAGAACCTGACAACGTCATCTAACCCTCGGTCAGGCAGCTGCTAGTGCGCCCAGGAGGTAAGCAGTGCACGTGCCGTGAGGTGTGACTGCGTCTGTCCCAAGATGGTGTCGATCCCTGCCATTGAGCCTTTCATGGTGGACGTAGCACCCCCATCCCTTGCTTCATGATGGAGAGACTGGACTGATCGCCTCCAGATCTACTTCGAAGGGGTGGGCATAGCCCGGGAAAGGCGCAAGTCAAGTCAAGTCAAGTCAAGAGATTTATATAGCGCGCTACATACCCATAGGGTCTCAAGGCGCTTGAGGACGGGTGGGGAATTACTTGTCGAATATCCAAGTTTTAAGTTGCTTTCTGAATGCTAGGTGGTTCTGAGTAAGGCGAAGGTGAGTGGGAAGTGAGTTCCAGGTTTTAGCTGCCAGGTAGGAGAAGGATCTACCTCCCATGGTGGTTTTGTTGATGTGAGGTATGAGCCGATGGCGAACAGAGACTACGAAAGGTTCATTTTTTGCCAGGCCAAGCAAAAAGCCGAGGAATCGTTACTTTAGACGCATTTCACGGACGGTTAAAGGAGCTGGACAGCACGTGCAGATTCCACGACCAACAGGAGGAGATTCGAGGTCAGATAATCCAAGGGTGCTACTCACCCAAACTCAGAGTAAACATTCTTCAGGAATATGGCAAGCCTCTAGCGGACATCCTCACCCTGGGCCGATCAAAGGAACTGTTGCAAGCCAGAGCTTCTCACATGGAGGAGGCCCTCCACAGACCCATCAAGACAGAACAAGTCAATATAGCGGAGAAGGCGAATGTGATGAGGCCGAAAGTGCGCCAAAACGCAGGGAAAAGACAGCAGGACAAGAAGAGGGAATGCGGTTACTGTGGAGGCACACCCCATTGCATGAAAGACTGCCCAGCAAGAGGAAAGAAGTGCAGTGCTTGCGGGTGGATGAACCACTTTGCGGCGGTATGCCGGTCAACTAAATCAAAGAAGGAAACAGCACAGGCTGTAGCTGAGGAGCGAGACAGTGAAGATATGGATGACGACGCGGGAGACTACCTGGTACACTATGTGTTTTTTAGTCGATCAGCCTCGGCGGAAGAGACGACGACTCCCAAAGTGCAGAATCAAAGTCCACCACAAGGAGGTGAAAGCCACTATTGACACTGGGGCCTCGATTGAACTGATGGCTGCCAATGTATACATAAAAGATACGAAGTGTCCCTACAGCATATGTCTAGTGGACAGCTGAGCTAATCCAGAATGCCAATGTATACAACCAACAAAGTGCACACCCACCACTACGCGAGGCGAGAATTAGAGTATTTGCGTATGGCCAAAAGAAACCCATCCCGCTTCTGGGATGCTTCAAGACTGAACTGCAACATCACGACCTCAAGATCCCCACTACAGTGTACGTGACGAAGGAAGGCAGCAGTATGCTGATAAGTGGGCAATCAGCTGAGGAACTGAGGCTAATATCATTCGCCATGGCAGTACAGGGAGAGGAACTAGAGGCCATCATGGAGGAGTTCGAAGACGTCTTCTAAGGTATTGGATGCCTAAAAGGGAAGGAAGTCTCCCTCCATATCGCCGGTGGCGCTGAGGCACAGGCGCATTGCATTACACCTATGAAAGAAGGTTGAGGAAGAGTTGGAGGCACTCGAGAAGCAAGGCATTATCGAAAAGGTCAGTGGGCCCACCCCGTGGGTGTCCCCGATAGTAGTGGCACGGAAACCAAAACAGCCGGGGCAAGTCCGCATCTGTGTGGACATGAGCCTCCCAAACGCCACGGTGAAGAGGGAACGACACCTAACCCCGACCATCGATGACATACTAGGAGAACTGAACGGCGCAAGGTGGTTCTCGAAGATGGACCTCCGGTCCGGGTATCACCAACTACCACTACACCTGGACTCCCGATATATCACCACCTTCTCTACGCACTTCGGTTTCAGGAGATACTGACGCCTCAATTTCGGAATATCAAGTGCCGCGGAGGTGTTCCAAAAGACCATCCGTGAAGTCTTCAGCGGACTCCCAGGGGTTTTGAATGTAAGTGACGACCTACTCATCTAAGTGTCACCCATAGAAGACCACCATACAAGACTTCGGGGGTTCTCCAGAGGATCAAAGAATCCAGACTGACCTTACACAGAGAGAAATGACAATTCTTGGAGAACAAGATCAGCTTCTTTGGCTACACCTTCTCGGACCAAGGAGTGGCCCCAGACATCCCGTGACAAGGTGCGAGTTGTACAGGAAGCCCCTGCACCATCCAATATCTCGGAGATAAGAAGTTTCCTGGGAATGGTGAACTTTTGCGGGCGGTTCGTCCCCGACCTGTCCAACGTCACGAAGCCCCTCAGGGAACTGACGAAATCCTCCACCACTTGGCAATGGGGCCCGAACAGAAACAGGCCTTCAAGGATACGAAATGGGCCCTATCGGGAGATACGACACTGTCATACTTCAACCCGACCAGATCCACCGGAGCTACGCAGAGACCACATGAAGGAGTCCCGAGTATTTATTTATGCCGCAGCGCTAATGCCACGTGCGCGAGCGGCCCCACCCCCACTACAGGACTCAGCACTGGGTGACGTCTCCGTTGATAGTAACCTCTGCAGCGTGGTGGAGGTCTCAGCATTGGCAGGCAATTTCCTTCAGTGCCACCCAAAGCCTGTAGCTCAGAAACATCCGCTGCTTCTAGGTAAAATGTTGAATGCTTTCAACACACACTGACTAGAATAAATGTGGAGTGCTGACTCGCAGAATGCAGGGAAGTGCTCATCACGCACAGAATTTAGCAAGTGAAGGTGCACTCAACACCAAGCGCACGGAGCTGTTGAAAGCACACCTCTCATGGAGAAGCAATACTGCTGAACTCACGATGGACCAAGTCCCAAGGCAGTAGTGCAAGAGTGAAATCTTTGATGGCCCTGCAAATTTCTGAAAATTGGGCAAGCCAACATGCACTTGGAGAAAACTTAGGAGCTAAATTAAACCCTGTGGAGGTCCCTAGGTAGTCGAAATTTCAGGGTCCTTCTCGCAAATTTCTCCTAATCCGTTTTTAATTTTACCAACCCACAATTTTCATAAACCAATTTTATTAAGCATAACTAAAATAAACAATTAATGTTATTAAACAGAAAATGTAAGTTTTTTAATTGTAAGAATTTTAATAAACCAACAAAACTTTAAATATTCGCTTTGCTCAATTTGTTTGTGGTGAAACCTTTCAGGATATCTTGGAAGTCTAATTTTTGCAAGACTTTGTATTCAGTGGCCATCCGGGGCCCCTAAAAGGAGTGGAGCCCATTGGCCAATGCCTACTTTGCATATTTGGTTATCTGGAACTACAGGCCAGCACACAGAGTTACTTGGCAGAGTGGCAGTTCCTTCAGAAACCTAGCAGGCAGCAGGTTAGCAAAGGAAGTAGTCTAAATCGCTGTTCCTCCTGCCAGTACAGCAGTCCTCGGGTGCAGTATGTAGAGCCAGTGGAGTCTGGTAACAAGTCCCACGCAGTGTCTAAAATCATGGGGTCAGAGCCACTGTACTTATACTCAAAAATGTCTTTGTTCAAGGTGGAACTTCAAAGGAACCCTTTCAAGTGTACAACAATCCCTTTTCAATCCAGCACTGGCTTCAGACATCAACAAGGGAAAAATCAGCCCTTTGTATGAAGGCAGGACACAGTCTATACACAGTTGCGGCTGGCATAGCTTGCGGGTGGGGAGCACAGGGTTACAGGGTATCACGCGGGGAGGAGAGGTCGCACGGGGGGGGTTAAATTAATAATAATAATAAAAAAATGTAGCTTACCTTTCCGCCGGCTGGGCCCCGCATCTTCTCTGCTCCTGCTCTCCTGCCTCCGGCAGGAACAGGAAGCTGAAGCAGGCAGCCAGGCTCCCTCGCCTAAGCCGCAAGCAGCAATGTGATTGGTTGGGACGCTGCCCAGCCAGGGGCTTATAGGGAGGCCACTTTCTCCATGCATGCTGCATTGCAGCCTACATTAAGAAGGGCAGAGTGTGCATGACTGGTTTGGGTGGCCCCAAGAGGCTGACCAAACACTCTTTGCGCGCTCTGGAGTGGGCATGCACACCTCTTCTCCCCTGCCCTGCTTGCAGAGCAGCCCCACCTACCTGCAACCAAACATAAAATGGCAATAGCTGAAAGTTATTACCATTTTATGTAACTGAAAGTTATTACCATTTTTATGATTCTGCTTCTAACACTGCGAGAAAGCTGTGGGGCGACGCACCTCCACCCTAGTGGAGGAGATGCCCCTGCCTATACCAATATAAAGTGTGAACGTCCCTCTCTCTCCCAGCCCAGGAAGGTCATCAGTATGCAGATAAATGCTTATGTAACCCTGCCACACAGAATCCTTCCGGTATGATAGATGTCTAGAAAGTCTGCACAACGTATAGCTGTCACCCAGGCCTAGATGTGGATTGGAGTCAGGCAGCAAAGTACAAAAAGTCATAAGCACAGAAAAATGCCCACTTTCTAAAAGTGGTATTTCTAACATAGTGATGTAAATTCCAACTACACCAGTAAGCAGGATTTATCACTACCATTCTAAACATACAAAACACGACAACGCCACTCCTTTCAGATCAGGAAGTATCAATTGAAAATATAAATGGAAAATCCCAATGCTAGCTTTTGAGAGGAGTAGATGTCACAGTAGTGAGAAACAAAATAGGCTGTTAGTCAATACTGTTACTGCATTAAATAATTTAAAAGCCTAATAAAAATAATTGAACTACAGGAAACAACCTTTACAACGGAAGCATTACAACGCACTACATTTACAATGCACTACCTTTATAAAGCAGTAATTACAACGCAACGTCCTTTACATCGCATGCCATACAACGCAGCCATTACAAAGCATGTCACTACAACGCATGTCATTACAATGCATGTCACTACAATGCATGCCATTATGATGCATTATAAGGTAAGTAATGGGGAATAGTAATTTTTAACCCTACACTATTCAACACTTACCCTACTGCTGCACTCACTGGAGTGGGAATAGTAATTTCTACCCCTACACTATCTAACACTTACCCTACTGTTGCACTCACTGGAGTGGGAATTGTAATTTTAACCCATACACTATCCAACACTTACCCTACTGTTGCACTCACTAGAGTGGCAATAGTAATGTTTACCCCTACCCTATCCAACACTTACCCTACTGTTGCCCTAAAAGTAATATGTGTTGTAATGGTATGCGTTGTAATGGTATGTATTGTTGTGACATATGTTGTAAATGTAGTTTCTGAAAATGTGTTGTGATGGCATGCGTTGTAAAACCATGCGTTGTAATGGATGTTGGGATGTAAAAACTGTGTTGTAAAGGCATGCATTGTAAATGTTTGCATTGTAACATCATACATTCTTGAACTACCAGGACATGCCACACAATAAAGGCACATGTCCTAACTTTTACTTACACAGCACCCTGCCCAGAGGGCAACCTAGGGCCTACCTTTGGGGTGAACTACATGTAGTAAAAGGGGAGTTTAAGGCTGGGCAAGTAGTTTTAAATGCCAAGTCAATGTTGCAGTAAACTGTGCATGCAGGCTCTGCTGTAGCAGGCCTGAGACTGGTTTCAAAGGCTACGTCTGTAGGCGGCACAAGCAGTGATGCAGGCCCACTAGTAGCATTTAATTTACAGGCCCTGGGAATATGGGATACCACTTTACAAGGGACTTGTAAGTAAAGGAAATATACCAAACAGGTGTAAACCAATCATACCATGTTTTAGGGGATAGAGCACATGCACTTTAGAACTGATTAGCAGTGGTAAAGTGCTCAGAGTCCTAAAGCCAACAAAAAGGTCAGAAAACAGCAAAGGAAGGCAAAACATTTGGGGATAACCCTACAAAAAGGGCCAGGTCCAACAGGTTAAATAACCCATTTGCCTAGTAAATAGCCAGGGTATTTCACTTGCTGATAAGCAAATGGCTTTTGTTAGGATTTAACTTTGAATCCGGCTTGATTGGGGTTGTAAAACACTAACACAAGGAGGGTACAAAGTTCCCCGAGTGAGGTGAGGGTGTGAATGTAGCGTAGAGAAGGAAAAGGAAAAAAGGGCGGGGAATTTCCCTTTTTGGAACTAAAACCCTCACACACCTAGCAAGCTAGGTGTCATGCTTCATCATATGGGTTCTGCTCCTCGTCAGACTGGCGCTGCAATGTCTGACGGGCACCCGCGAAGGGGCTCTTTATCTGAGATCTTCTGTTCCAGCCATATGGTGCATGTGTGTGAGAGGGCAAGTGAATGTGTAGTCGTGAAGTGAGAGAGATTTAAAAAAAAGGTTAGGCAATCCACAGGGAGCTTTATTAGTGTGGTTGACTCCCTTGGTTAAAAGGTGGGAGGGGAGATAGGTTCACAGTGAGATATCTACAATCCTCTGGTTAGGTCAACATGTTTCTTGCATTCATTGCAATTCTTCAGGACCTAAGTGCTCAGTACTACACAGTGAATGTTTAAAATACAACCTTATGTCTTGAGGTCAGTAGAAAAGCAGGCCGAATGGTCCTGCCCTTAGACGAGCGACCCTAAGACAATCCCTAAGGTGCCCCGCAGTCTGCTCCTGTGGGACCTGCACCTTTGAGTAAGGTACCCAAGCGGCGTGTGGTCTCTGCCGTCAGCACCTACCCCCACGCAAAGTCAGAGACCGCACGTCGCTTTGGTACCTTACTGAAAGGTGCAGGTCCCACGGGAGCAGACTGCGGGGTATGTTAGGGATTGTCTTAGGGTCGCTCGTCTAAGGGCAGGACCATTTGGCCTGCTTTTCTACTGACCTCAAGACATAAGGTTATATTTTAAACATTCACTGTTTAGTACTGAGCACTTAGGTCCTGAAGAATTGCAATGAATGCAAGAAAAATGTTGACCTGACCAGAGGGTTGTAGATATCTCACTGTGAACCTTATCACAGCACCATCTCCCCTCCCACCTTTTAACCAAGGGAGTCAACCACACTAATAAAGTACCCTGTGGATTGCCTAACCTTTTTTTAAATCACTCTCACTTCACGACTACACATTCACTTGCCCTCTCACACGCATGCACCATATGGCTGGAACAGAAGATCTCCGATAAAGAGCCCTTTTGCGGGTGCCCGTCAGACATTGCAGCGCCAGTCTGACGAGGAGCAGAACACATATGATGAAGCATGACACCTAGCTTGCTAGGTGTGTGAGGGTATTAGTTCCAAAAAGGGAAATTCCCCGCCCTTTTTTCCTTTTCCTTCTCTACGCTACATTCACACCTTCACCTCACTCGGGGAACTTTGTACCCTCCTTGTGTTACTGTTCTCCCGGACATGTACACTGGACCCCGCTAAATATAGTCAGTTTCTGGTTCCTCCCTTTTGTTGATAGGTTGTAAAACACTGCCATGAGATGACCTACATGACCTACACAATTTCATCAATATATGCTGTTGCAGTTTTACTATGGTCTCTTACTAATATATTCATAATTTTTGGAAAGTAACAAGAGCTCTGTGCAGCCCGAACGTCATTACCATAAACTGAAAAACCTCACTGGGTGAAACATGCTGTCTTTTCCTTATTTGCAGGATTGAAGGGAATCTTCCAGTACCCTTTACAAAAATCCAGGGTGCTAATAAATTGTTACAAAAAACAAAAGGAGGGAGTGAAGAGGTAGTGTCCTTAACGAGTACTGGAGGTGGATACGTCCTCCCCTGGAAATCTACTACAAAAGGATCTACCTGTAGATGGGTTTCTTTCAGTGGAAGTTCTCTCTTTGTCAAAGGTGTGTCTCCTACATTGGTTGGAAGCACACAGTGTTTGCTTAAATACCCCTCACACACCAAAAGGGCCCATGGTGTCATGCTTCATCAAGGGGGTCTTCCGTCCCGCTGCGGGACGGGCGTGCTACGACCTGCGAGTACGCGGGAGCACTGATCTTCTGGTCCTGTTAAAAGTGTGTCGGAGATGTCCTGCTTTTAATGTGCGGATACTCCTAATCAACTTGATTAGGAGAATCCGCACATTACACGCAGGACATCTCCGACCCATTGCTTTTAACAGGACCAGCTCCAGGGAATATTAAAGTTTCTTAGTTCACAGGGGCCAGGTTCTTTTTAATTTCACTTTTCTCACTCACCCTTGACCCTTCCTCTCACAACTCCTACACCACACATAGTACTAAAGATCAGTGCTCCCACGTAGTTGCAGGTTGTAGCACGCCCCATCCCGCAGAGGGACAGGAAGACCCCCATGATGAAGCATGACACCAAAGGCCCTTTTGCGAAGGCTAGGCCCTCTATGCCCGCCGCCCTGACACGGGTGAGAAGGATGGAATGGTCCACCGTGTCAAAAGCGGCGGACAGATCTAAAAGGATGAGGGCCTGCGGGAGATTGATGTCAATGCCCTCGCGTAGGCTGTCCATCACTGAGATCACCACCTTCTCCGTAGAGTGGAGGGGCCGAAAGCCCGCCTGACGGGGAGAGATAGTTTTAAGAGAAATGGCCAGCAAGGGGTTTTGTTGATTGTCTAATTTACAGCACCATTAGAACCTGTATTGAATCATTAAGGTACCTAAGTCTGAGATTAATCAATGGCTGTCTTGGATTATTAATTTTTGGAGAAGAAGTCCAGTGGATTCAGGACAAAAAGTGTTACCACACTAACACAATAAATACAATGAATGATAAATAAAAATGAGAAAAATGAGAAAAACCAGGTTTTTGTATTGTCTGAAGGTTATTATTCAAATCAAATAGTACATTTATATACAGAAAATAGGGTACATACATGGATATAATTTAGATATTCAAGGTAATGGTTGTATCTTCCTTTGACATATCTAAACATAAAGTCCAGACTGCTCAAACATAAAGAACAATGATTTCAACTCAATAATCAGAAGAAAATCAAAGTATGGCAAGAAATCAAACAATGCAGAGATGGACTAAAGTAGTCGACGTTTCGGTCTTTTCTGAGGATTTTCACAAGACCATCATCAGGACAGAAAAGTAATATATACAATTGATGACCCTTTATATTTCTTGAGTATACGTCTATTTAGTTTTAAGACGGCAGCAGCACTTTCAATCGTGGCGTTGATTTGGGGGCAAAGAATGACATTTTTGTGCCAAGATTTCACTCTTGTTTTACATAGGATCGCTGTCTATAATTTCCGACAGGGAATCCAGATTCGGTCGATTTCAAACACTTGTATATTTTTCGAGTTTTGGGTGTGACCGCATCAGAGGAAGCTTTCAACGAGTCCGGTAAGATTTCACTCTTGTTTTACATAGGATCGCTGTCTATAATTTCCGACAGGGAATCCAGATTCGGTTGATTTCAAACACTTGTATATTTTTCGAGTTTTGGGTGTGACCGCATCAGAGGAAGCTTTCAACGAGTCCGGTAAGCCTTTACCGGACTCGTTGGAAGCTTCCTCTGATGCGGTCACACCCAAAACTCGAAAAATATACAAGTGTTTGAAATCGACCGAATCTGGATTCCCTGTCGGAAATTATAGACAGCGATCCTATGTAAAACAAGAGTGAAATCTTGGCCCAAAAAAGTCATTCTTTGCCCCCAAATCAACGCCACGATTGAAAGTGCTGCTGCCGTCTTAAAACTAAATAGACGTGTACTCAAGAAATATAAAGGGTCATCAATTGTATATATTACTTTTCTGTCCCGATGATGGTCTTGTGAAAATCCTCAGAAAAGACCGAAACGTCGACTACTTTAGTCCATCTCTGCATTGTTTGATTTCTTGCCATACTTTGATTTTCTTCTGATTATTGAGTTGAAATCATTGTTCTTTATGTTTGAGCAGTCTGGACTTTATGTTTAGATATGTCAAAGGAAGATACAACCATTACCTTGAATATCTAAATTATATCCATGTATGTACCCTATTTTCTGTATATAAATGTACTATTTGATTTGAATAATAACCTTCAGACAATACAAAAACCTGGTTTTTCTCATTTTTCTCATTTTTATTTATCATTCATTGTATTTATTGTGTTAGTGTGGTAACACTTTTTGTCCTGAATCCACTGGACTTCTTCTCCAAAAATTAATAATCCAAGACAGCCATTGATTAATCTCAGACTTAGGTACCTTAATGATTCAATACAGGTTCTAATGGTGCTGTAAATTAGACAATCAACAAAACCCCTTTCTGGCCATTTCTCTTATAACTAACCTTGCCCGAGCCCGTAAGGGTATATTGGGTTGCTCACCTACATATTCAATTTATTTGACGGGGAGAGAGGCAGTGATTGGTTTCCACGTGGGTGCTCAGGATGCTGGTTACATGAGTTTCTAAGACCTTACCCAAGTAAGGCAGGAGGGAGATGGGACGGTATTTGGAAGGGGATGAAGGGTCGGCGCCAGCAAAGCAAAGTAAAGTTAGGACTACTAACTTTAGGACTCCTAAATGCCTTCTGTGAATACCTAAAGTCTTACAATTAGGATTTTTATCAATTTAGTAGTAGTAAAGTTAGGACTCCTAACTTTACTACTACTAAATTGAGAAGAATCCTAATTTTAAGACTTTCGGTATTCACAGAAGGTATTTAGGAGTCCTAAACTTAGTAGTCCTAACTTTTGTGAATACCGAAATGAGTAAGTTCATTCTGTGAATACCAAAAGTAGTAAGTGCATTCTGTGAATACCAAAAGTAGTAAGTGCAATCTGTGAATACCAAAACAGTAGTAAGTTTAGGATTGAGTATTAAGTTCATTCTGTGAATCGGGCCCTATGTGCTTCCAACCAATGTAGGAGACACACCTTTGACAAAGAGAGAATTTCCACTGAAAGAAACCCAGATACAGGTGGATCCTTGCGTTTTGCCAATATTTCGTTCCTGACACTACCTCTCAACCATTTCATCGATTCGAGGGATAGGTGTAAAGTATTGATATCTTATTCAGTTCTTTGAAATCTATACATAACGTTGTCTCGAAAGGGTTCCAGAATTAACTTTCCTGTCCTATTTAACAACCTATTTTGTTTAAATAATTGTGATTGCTGGAGCCAAATTTGTTCTTGGAACTTCTCTCGGTCCAGTGATCTTTTTCGCAGTCCTGATGAAAAGAGGAGTTAACTACAACAGGCGCATTTAGAGAAATTTGACATCAGTGCAACCCATTTGGTCGCACAGTAAGGACCTGGACTCAGTTACTGAAGTTTAATAAAAATATATTACACATTAGTTATCAATTCCATAGATCCAATATCTTAAATCATCATAAGTATTTGTAAGTAAAGTTAATAAGCAAATTCTAGCTTGCAGCATAAAGTATACATGAAATCGGAATGGTTCAAATAGAAAGAACCACATCTCAGCAGCTTGCTAAGAAGCTTCAGGCTTCCTTCCTTCCAAGGAGTAAGGACAGGCTGTCATCTAGAAACCCTAACTAAGCTAAGTGAAGGACAGGGGAAACACCATTGAATTCTAAAATGGAGAAAGGTGTCAGCAAAGAGAAGACATCAGTAGAAGCCTCGACATAAAAAGAAATAAATATTAGGCATAAAGCCTTCCACTTGTCAGAGGATGAAAGGGCAGAGCGGTCTGTACGTCTCGAAGTCCAAAAGGATCTGCTCTAAACTCTAAAGATATGAACACCAATTAACCAACATAACATTCGAGAATTCCATGTCAATACTTTCAGCAACTTTCCATGAGAATTGGCAGTTTTGCTTAGTTATGCATTCCACACTCCAGCATCCAAATCCTTGGATATTGCGCTCCTCATAGTACACTAGGGCCTCTCCACAGTTCGTTAGCGTTGGCAAAAGCTCACATACTGTGCTAACACACAGTAACACTTGCTCTAACTGTAAAATCATGTGAAGGCACCAGCAAGAAAAAGAACATGGCAGCACAAACAAAACGTTCACGTTGATGGTTAAACATTGAAATCATGAATGCTCAAGACCTTTGGTTAAGGTAACTTAATAAAACATTAAAAATACACAGCAATTATGAGTCTCATGTGAAATGTATAACTGGTATTTGGGTTGGGGGTAGGGGTTATGCCAGGGTAGTTGGGAGCTTGTGCAGCGGCCCTGTCCTTAATGTACCATGGTGAATATACTTAGTTTGAATGTGAGGGGTCTCAATAAAAGGGTAGTAATACTCAACCAGCTTAGGGCGGCCCGATGTGGCCTTTGTCTCCTACAAGAGACACACCTGTTGAAGCAGGACTCCCACAGAATGCGATCAAGGTGGTTTGATCACCAATATTTCTCCCTGGGACAGGGGAAGAAAGCAGGAGTAGCGATCCCTGTGGCCACGCTCTTTCAAGGGAGGGTTGAAGGGATGCAATCTGAGCTCCCGGGCGGATACCATCCCGGAGGGTGTCTTTGGCCCACCACGCATTCACTATAGCTACCCTCTATGCTCCCAATGAAAAGATTGAACCCTTTATTCGCCAGGCACTAGGTGAAGTATTGGCGTCTCCAGATCCCAACCTAGTAGTAGGGGGCGATTTCAATTTGGTTATGGACGCTGCTATTGATAGGTCCCCTTCTTGTCCAGGGCCTACGGGATGTTCTCTTCACAGGGTTGCTGGATTGCGGAGGCAGGGCTCACTGATATTTGGTGGGCATTACATCCTCAATCGCGGTCTTACTTCTTTTTCTTTGCAGCTGACCAATCCCCCGCTAGAATAGATTATTTCCTGGTCTCTGCCCCTTTGTGTTCGAGAGTCGCTGGAGCCGCGATTGCTGTGATCTAACGGAATGCCCCGATTCAGTTAGATATTCACCTCCCGGCTGCACATCAGACCAGCAAAACGTGGCACCTTAATCCTAAACTGCTAACTTATGGTGCTGAAGCGAAGGAGGTAGAGAAGGCCATACTTGAATATATTTCCCTCAACGACGCACCAGACACTGCGATTACAACACTTTGGGGAAGCCCTTAAGGCAGTCATTAGAGGGACATACATTGCGATAATGGCAAGGATTAACAGAAACCGAGCCTTGAAGAGAGCTGTGCTCAAAGCCAGTGTGAAAGAGCTGGAGGATGAGCACCAACGAGTAGCCACACTTAAAAATAGGCGGCAGTTAAATGCAGCGTAGAAACAGCTTAGGGCGCTAGATATGGACGTGGCTACGTATGCCTTGGAGCGAACGCGGCAGAAGTACTATGCTGGGGGCAACAAGACAGGGAAACTATTGACACATAGGCTGAGGGCACAGGTGCACTCTAGACATGTGCAGGCGGTCATAGATAGCAATTGACGCCACCGCACCAGGGATGAAGATATGGCGGCAGACTTCGGCCACTTATGAGCGCAACTATACGCAACCGGAGACATTCACACAGACGCTTGCCCATTATACATCGAACAGGCTCCTGTCACAAAACTGCTGCCCTTTCATGCTGACTAATTGGATAAGGATATTGACGAAGCAGACATTTATATGATACCAAATACATATGTTTTCAGGCCTATAGTCTTCTTTTGATGTACTAAAGAAAGACACCAGCAGAAATCCACAGAGTGGTCGCACGCTCCATTCTGTGTGTCAGTCAGCTGCAACGTGCAGAGCGAACGCAAGGCTTCCGAGAAATGACATGCCAGCTTCCAGCTTTTAGCTTGCTATTGCCAAACCTCATATCTTTCAGTAAAAGATGTCGACATGACATGACCTGCCCTTGCTGGTCAAATACGTGCAGAACCCACGTACACTAGAAACGCCGATTTCACCTTTATGGAAAAACCCAATTCTGCTCTTGTAGATGACACGTGGGTAATGTAGGCACACTTTCGAGCCTTAAAAGGGTATCACACCATATGTGCACTTCACTGATTGGTCTAGCAGGTCATACCCTCATCCAGATTACGTATGCTATGATGCCCATCCTGTGGGGGCATATACCTATAAAATGTCTCTGCACTGTCATACCAATTGGGCACTCAGTGAGCTTTTGCTGAGGTCTCCGTGTGCACGTATCTTGCATTGTGATTACTTTCTAATTGGGTTCCCAATAAATCTTGCATACTCAAACATGCTGAGAGCGAATTGTTTATTGAACTGTTGTCATTGATCTTTTATTCTTGCAGTTAATCATTGAGGCTTCAACATTTGGTGAAGAATGCTGCGGGCCCAATACAGCTGACTGGCTACACCGACGGAGCGGACACTGGATCGGACCCTTTTGGCACCCTTCTGAGGGCGGGATTTGAGGTGATAACGTTCTGTTTGTTTATCTCTCCCCGGCCTGGTTGGTTGCTGGAGGGGGTCGGATCCTGTGGATGATCCGTGTGTGACCTCTCTGCTGTCTTTGGTCTTGTCCTGCTATTTTTCGCTCTCGGCACGCTTGTGTTGTGTTTCGGACTCTGCTGACTCTTCTTACTCTTGGCTCTCTATGTCTGACGAGGTGTGCCTGTGTCCTGGGGATATTTACAAGGCTTGTTCAGACTCCATGTCTTTCGTGGTTCCTTTTCTGATCACCTTCTTCATTCTGCTGTTTCTGGCTCTGATGGTTTACGTGTGTTTTTGTCACCGCACGACCCGGGAGGTAGCTCCCGTCTAGCTCTCTTTTCCTTTCCTCCAGCCCTCGGTGCTGTTGACCTTTCTGACGTTCTGTGCCACGGGCGTGTGTTCACCTCTGTCATTGCTGCCTGAAGTCCACTGCCGTCTCTCACATACATTTTTTTTATCTTATAGGGTCTGACCTTGGTCCCCTGCGTTTCCTTGCTGGCTGGTGACGGCAAGCTTCTGCAGGATTCCTGGCCAGCAGTAACTCTTTGGTGACTTCGTGTCAGTGGGCCCTTGGCCAGCCATTGAGGGCAAAGGTCTGCAACCCCTACCCCGCCGCAGAGAGTCACCGGCAGCTGGGATGCGGGATACCATCGCCAGACCATTCCCAGCGGGTGCAGTGGACGTCGGTAGGCTCTAACAGACAGGATGAAGCCCGGTGAGTACACTTGGGAGGGGACTTTAACCCTCCGGTATTGGGTTGTAGCAGTTGGCCCCTCATTGTGAGCTGTGGCAGTTTGTGCTCCCCTGTGGGTGGTAGCAGGTAGCTCGCCGTTTTAGGACGTGGCAGTTTCGCTCCCCAGAGGGGACTTTAACCCTCCGGTATTGGGTTGTAGCAGTTGGCCCCTCATTGTGAGCTGTGGCAGTTTGTGCTCCCCTGTGGGTGGTAGCAGGTAGCTCGCCGTTTTAGGACGTGGCAGTTTCGCTCCCCAGATCGGCACATAGTATTTGTGCCTGTTGAGTATCGCGATACGAGTGGCCAGGTTGGCTACTAGATTTAGTTTATACTGTGTATCTGATAGATTGTGATTTTATTTGTTCTCATGAGCTCTGGCCTGGGTCCAGCACCATCACCAACGCGCAGCTGGCCTAATATTTTGGCATTTATGAGGAACGCCCCGGGCGCTCCTGGCTCTCTTGCTAACGCCAGTCGCCCTGCCTGGGTTCCGCCTCCACCCTCCCCCTGGAGACGTCCACCTAGGGGCCAGAGTGGTTCTAGGTTCGTGCCAAGGGGACATACTCGGCACGAGGAGGGGGGTGTGACGCCTAGTACAACAGTGTTTCTTTTCTCAATCATTATAGGTTTCATTGCATTTTTTTATTGTGTACTTGTGATGTGCTTGGCCTATGTAGTGGCCAAATATTGCTAGGAAGGAGGAGTATTTTTTTGGCTAGGTTCTAGGTTACCTTTGCCGGCTTATCCATTTAAACCGTATAATAAGAACATTACTGAAGGAGATCTGGTAGAAAACATCCATCTCACACACCCAGTTACCAACGTTGCCAAATAAGTACTCCCGCCCACAATACCCCTGGCCTCTGGAAGGGACTGGCTGGAAAGACCGATTAAAGTGCACCTCCCTAAAAATAGAAAATTTGATGGTTTATGATAAGAGTTCTAATATTCCCCTCACTTTTTTTGGGACTAAGTACAGCAGACCCACACACATTCTCTGCACAGAAGGGTTTTTCTACAGCGCTGCTGTGTAGGATCCCCGTATTTGTCCTAGATGTTTTTGTGATTGACTGAACAGAGTGAAACAATTCACCACTATCGCTATATTGTTGAATGCCAGCACCCTGTGGCACAGCCGCACACAGGGTCTGTTTTCCTACCTTACCTGCTTCTCAGGCCGTCAAGGCCCAAACAAACAAAATAGGATCTAGCTTCTTTCTCCCTTGTGAAAATGCTTCGGTGAATTGGCGTACATGACCTGTTGGGGTGATTGATGTATGGCTTTCTTGTTGCCCTCTTGCAAATACTGTACGGCTGAAACATAAGTGAAGTATTTGTCAACCTATTGTGTCACATGTTACTCTATTGACGTCCACCCCGCAACCCATTTGTCTGGTATACTTGAACAGTTATTTGTAAAGCGTTTAGGACTAGCTGCTGCACACGACTCAACCATGGGAAACCTCAATAGTAAAAAGAATTTAAATACGACTCAGCCAGCCCCACCCAAAAACTCACCTGCATATAATGTAGCTATAAAAAAAGGCTTAAGCTCAATAATGTACACACATAAGTGGCATGATCTGACATCTAAAAATAAGGATCTCCAATTCCCATGCAATGGCACATATGACATGGCCAAACTATCATACTTACGCCAAATGTTAAATATAAAAGGAAGGAAAATTAGAACTTTAGAATGGGAGGCGTACCATAATTGGGACTCCGTGTTAAGCGATATGCGTTCAACAAGCGCAGTAAAATCTAAAGTCCACAGCGAACTTATGGAAATTAAAAAAAATATATTACAGGCAAAATTGGAGGGGAGATGGAGAAAAGAGCAATTAGATACAATAGGCGCATTCCCATGTGTACAAGTTAAAGAAGAAGAGGCAGAAGACCAAGTCTTAGAAGATATTCTTTTGGGATGCCTGGGCAGTGAGTCACTGCAGCAGGTACCTGAGCCAGAACACACTGAGCTAACCTCCGGGGAACGAGACGCAGCCATAACCTTTGTACGCAGAGCATTGAAAGATAAGGTTGCGAAACCAGAATTGGAATCTATCCATGACCTGGCTACGCTGAAATTGATGAGAAAGATAGCTGTCAAAGCCGCTTCAGATTACAACGACAAGAAAAACAGCGTTCTCAAACAATGTATTAAAAAACAGATTAAAATACCTAAGCTAATAGACAGTCCGTGGCAGCAATTATTTGAGGATGGATCACAGGATGACTCACTCAGCAAACAACAATGGCATTCGCTAATATGGGATGCATTTACATATGTCCATCACACAGAACACGACATTTCCACACTAGAGCAGTGTTTGACAGAAACAGAGCCAGCTCCAGAGAACAAAAGAAGAGGCAGTTTTGGGGGAACGGTGGGAGGGGCTTCAGCATCAAATCCAAATTCACCAAAACTGATGTTAAAAAGTGATTCTTTAAAGTGTCAGGCGCTACTACAGCAGCTTGTTGAGGGCTCACTAACTGTGGACTCTTTTATAAAAACACAGCATAGGAGATATTTAGAGAAAACACTGTCCTTAGCACGCGCAGAGTTAATGAACAAAGCACCCCAGGCCCACTCAGCATATGCAAAGCAAGTTGACGCCCAGACGACCACAGGCAGTCGTGCCCAACTTCCAGAAAAATATGATTGGGAAGTAGGGAAGTTCGGATTCACGGACCCAGATTTAGTAACATGGGAGGAGTCTAAGTTGCAGGACACGCTTGAATATGCTATAGATAAACTACAGCAATGGAAGCAGCTAATTCACACATGTGCAGTAATTAACGTAGCCCACTCCCTGGCCCACTCCATCGCCGCGGCCAACACAACAGGCAACTCTACAACAACAGAGGCCCCATCACTTATCATGCCCCTACGAGAGATACCACCACCACCTGGCAGCGCGCCAAATGATGTAGCATATGTTTATGTCCCATGGTCAAGGCAAGACATTAGCGCCTTCAGCAGAGACTTCCCCCGTTTACGCGAGGAGCCCAGGAGATGGTACGAAGAGCTTAGCAGAATGACATCATTAGGAGGTTTACTGTGGCGCGACCTCGACACGCTCTTTAACATCATCATCCCAAAAGATCTGTGGGAGGATTGTAAAAGAGCGATTGAGTGGCCAGAGGTTGAACCAAAGCGGGGGAACGGAGGGACACCAGGCCCAGAAGTAGAGGAGTTATACAAAAAAGTAGTGGGACATTTGAAGGAGAGGGTGCCGGAAGATAGGGTTGATTGGAGCAAAATTACAAGCACCAAACAGGAAAAGGATGAAAGTGTGAATGCATACTTTGACCGCCTCCTGCAAGTATATAGGCAGAACAGTGGATTGAAAGACCCCATGGGAGATGCAATGCCAGCTCTGGTAACTACATTTGTACAAGGCCTCGCACCACCCATCAGGACACACCTTCAGACTTCTTTCGTCTGTTGGCAGCAGGAGAAAATAGAAAAAGTGCTGTCAGCGGCGAAATATTGCGCAGATTTCCAGGCTAGCGCTCAGGCAATGGAGACAGAAAAACTGAAGAAAGGAAAAGTCAGGTTAATGGTGGCACAGGAACGGTTCTATAGCAATAACAGAGGCAGGGAAAGGAGCAGAGGGGGGGGGCGAGGCGTAGGAAGACAGCAGACCGGTAGGACACCTTCCTTACCCCGCAGATCAACCTCCCTGCCACCCCAAGGAACAGCATGCTTCTATTGCAAGGATCCTAATCATTGGAAAGCAGATTGTCCAATATTAAAGAAAAGAGGTGAGGACAGTAGGTACAAACAGAACAGCGGGCAACAGGGCAGACACCAGCACGCCAACTACACTCAGCACACAGAGTACAGAGACAACACGCCACATGAAAATGAGTCCCAGCAGCAATGGGCAGGAGGGGAGGGATGGACTCCAGTAACGAATGACTGGCCCCCACCCCCACCCCCAGCACCATTCTAGGGATGCCTGAAAGTGGGAAACTGCGTGATAATAGCAGCACCAGCAATATTAGTAGATCAATCCGGACCATATGTAGAGGGAGAGGTATTGGGCAGGGTTGTTCCATTTCTAATTGACACAGGGGCTCAAAGATCAATGCTGAAGGCACTAACAACGCCTGAAGCTCCACTTTCTAGGACTACGATAACCGCAGTAGGCATGACTGGCCAACCGATTACAGAATACCTTACTGAGCCACTACAGTTTGTAGTAGGCACGATAACAGTGCACCACCAATTCATCCTTAGCAGGTTCTGCCCCGTGAATTTACTGGGGAGAGATCTGTTATGCAAATTACAATGCACCATACACTGCTCACCAACAGGGGTCTTTTTAGAGAGCAAGGCAAATGGTTTAATGGTACAAGCATTCATGACATGCCCCGACCTCCAAATACCGCCAGAATTACGACATTGTGTGCCGCCAGAGGTCTGGGCAACAAGTGCCAATGACGTAGGGCGGGTATTGAACTACCCACCGGTACAGATAAAACTGAAGCCAGGGGCAGTTCTCCCAAGAGTGCCACAATACAAAATATCAAAAGAAGGGGAGGAGGGCATCGCACCAGTGATACAAGACCTCCTGAAGCAAGGAATTTTAAGGGAGATTCAATACAGTCAATGTAACACCCCGATACTTCCTGTGAAAAAAGGATCCAAGGGCCCGAACGGGGCCCCTGTCTATCGATTTACTCAGGACCTCCGAGAATTGAACAAAATAGTCTTACCATCTTTCCCAGTGGTCCCAAACCCAGCGACAATATTATCTAATATACCTGTGTGGGCTAAGACTTTCACTGTGATGGATCTTAGCTCCGCCTTCTTCACAATCCCCTTGCACCCTGATAGCCAACACTTCTTCGCCTTCTGTTTCCGACAAAAAAGATTTTGTTGGACACGGCTGGTTCAGGGCTATACAGAGTCACCATCCATTTTCACACATGCCTTAAAAACAGATTTAGACTCCCTGGTACTGAAGGAGGGATCCACACTTATCCAGTATATTGACGATTTGCTATTGGCCTCACCTTCAAAGGAGGCTTGTGTGAAGGACACCATCGCTGTCCTATGCCACTTAGCATTAAAGGGATACAAAGTCTCCCCAAAGAAGTTACAGTTTTGCCTCACCTCTGTGAAATACTTAGGCCACGAGTTAACAGAAGGAACAAGAAAACTGTTGCCAGACAGAATCTCGACAATAACACATTTTCCCAGACCCCGCACTCAGAAGGAAGTTAGAGCTTTCTTAGGAGTTGCAGGATACTGTCGCCATTGGATACCAAACTTCTCTCTCATTGCAAAACCTCTGCAGGCATTGACACACAAAGGCATACCTGACACTGTACCCTGGTCACAAGAATGCGAGGCAGCCTTCAAGGCGCTAAAAAGGGAATTAGAAAGAGCACCAGCACTAGGAATACCAGACTATGGGAAAGACTTTCACTTGTTCTGCCACGAGAAATGGGGGTGCTCGACGGGGGTCTTGGCTCAGAAACATGGAGCTTTCTACCGCCCCGTGGCATACTATTCTGCCACTCTAGACCCAGTGGCTGCAGGGCTCCCACCGTGTCTGAAAGCAGTAGCTGCTGCAGCACTCGCCGTGGAACAATCGGACAACTTAGTGCTAGGACACACACTAGTGCTGCACGTGCCCCACGCCGTGGACACACTTCTGACATCCACTAAGACACAGCACCTCACAAATGCACGCCTCACCAGGTATGAGTTGGTACTCCTGACACCACACATTATCATCAAGAGGTGTACCACTTTGAACCCTGCATGCTTGCTACCCACGCAGCATGAGCTGGAAGACTTTGACTCAGATGATTCCTTCCATGATTGCGCATTGGCAATAGACAGGCACACTAAGATACGACCGGACCTTAAAGACACACCGCTCCCAGATGCTCAAGGGGATCTATTTGTAGATGGGTCATGTTTAAGGGATGACACAGGAGTACTACAAGCATCCTATGCAGTGGGCACAGCAACTAAATTGCTGGAAGGAGGGAGACTGACAGCAGCAAAAAGTGCACAAGCAGCAGAACTTGTGGCACTCACCAGAGCATGTGTATGGGCTGAAGGGAAGAAAGTAAATATATACACAGACAGTCAGTACGCCTTTGGGGTGGTCCACGATTTTGGCCAGTTATGGTCAATGAGGGGGTTCCTTACATCAGCAGGCCAGCAAATACAGCATGCACAGTTGATTTGTGACCTCCTCCAAGCACTGCTATTACCTTGCAAGGTGGCCATAATAAAATGTGCCGCCCACACTTCATCAAAAGACCCCATCTCCAGAGGCAATGCCTTCATTGACCAAGAAGCAAAGAGGATAGCGCTTACAGGTTGCGAGCAAGCTATGGTACAACTAGTAGGCAACAAGACAGACACGGAAGAGGATAAGGGTTCACTGCATTTTGATCCAATACGTATTCAGAGGGAGGCAGCTGACAGTGAAAGAGAGGAGTGGAACCAACAGGGATGCAAACAAACTGAAGAGGGGCTATGGGTAGGACCTAATGGCAGGATATGCTTGCCTTCAACCATGCTCCCTTCAATGAGTAGGTTGTTCCATGGACCCTCACACGTGGGGCGGGATGGCATGATCAGGTTATTCTCCCAGTGTTGGTACAACACGAAATTCCGCCAGACAGCAGAGAGGCTGTGCAAGCAGTGTGCTGTCTGTGCGCAGTACAACACTGGAAAAGGTATCCCAACTGCGCCTGGCCACTTTCCACCCCCCCATGGACCATTTGAAAGCCTTCAGCTTGATTTTATAGACATGCCCCCTACCCAGTCATATAGGTTCGTTTTGGTAATTGTTTGTATGTTTAGCAAATGGGTAGAGGCCTATCCCACCAAAAATTGTGATGCCCAGAGCGTGGCAAAGTGTTTACTTAAAGAGCTATTACCCAGATTTGGGGTACCTTCCGTCCTGGCATCTGACAATGGTCCAGCGTTCATTTCCAATGTCATAAAAGGGCTTTGCAAGGGAATGGCAATAAAACAAAGGCTACACTGCGCCTATCACCCGCCGGCGGCAGGGGCTGTCGAGCGCAGAAATGGAATTTTGAAAAGTAAAATTGCAAAGATCTGTGCGTCAACTGACCTTTCGTGGGTAGACGCGCTGCCTCTCGCACTTTTAGCAATGAGATGTACGCCAGACAGAATAACAAAGTTAAGCCCCCATGAGATCATATTTGGCCGCCCCATGAAAATACCAGGGCATATGTCAACAGCCCCCCTGTCAGTAATGGACGACTTATTGCTATGTTACTGTAAAGAGTTAACACATGTCTTACGTTACCTCCACTGCCAGGTGCTGACGTCCCTTCCAGATGCAGTGACACCGCCACCCCATGATCTAAAGGCTGGTGATTGGGTTTGGATCAAAGCCCACACACGGAGAAACTGCTTGCAGCCGAGATGGAAGGGGCCAAGGCAGGTCATCCTCACGACGGCCACAGCTGTGAAGTGTGAAGGCGTAGCGTCGTGGATTCATGCCTCACACACAAAGAAAGTAACGGGCGGAGAAAAGACGCAACCGGTTCAGGTGGCAGCCACCGGGCCCAGCCAGGGATACAACCTTCGCTCCCACAGCAAACAGAAACATGACCAAGGGAGTTAATGATCAACGGGCTGCTGGCTAAATGCAATGCTCCTGACAAATAGACTTCGATCTGTGTCAATACAAGCCTGCGGACAACGGTCCAGGATACAATTAACTATTTTATGTCCGGGAAAAAACATAACTGCAACTCTGACCCTCCTGGTACCGAGGCCTCTATTGCTTAGTGAGCTGATACATTTGATTTTCAATGATATTTCCTTTCCGGCGAGCCAAGAGCAAATTCCTGAGCAAGAGTTAACAGACCTACGTTTTGACATTCTCAATAGTTCTATTTTTGCGATACAGAGTTCTGGTTCCAGCATTATTCAAAACCTTGAACACCACCCATTGTGCCGCTTTTGCAGCAGAAATCACTGGTCATAGGCCTGTTTGAGACAGTGAAAACTGAGAGAAGAGCAGTGGGTAAATGCTTGACTCTAAGGGCAAGCCAGCATAGCGCCAAGTGGACCAATTTAGGGCCTATTCACAAGAAGATTGCATAGCATAGGAAAGGGAGAGATTTGTACAGAGTCATGCAGTCCACTGAGAGACATACATGTAATTGGAGAGCAGTGATTCTTGCAATATTGTTACCAATTCCAGCGGTGATAGTGACGGCAATTATAATAACATATTCTAATGAGCTTGAAATACCACACCTAAATGGAAGGGTGGGGGATGGTAGTGATGGAACTGAGCCAACAAAAATGCCAAGAGACTATGAACAAAATATAACAATGAACATTACTGGTGTGGGGGTGGATGTGAATAAAGGGGACAAAGAAGGATTGTGGGATACCTACGAAGGGAACCAATATGTGGAAATGTTGAAACTGTATGTGACAATTTTGAATATATCTGACTGCTATGTTTGCACACACCTGCCCACAGACACCACACATAGTTTAAAGTACAACGTCCTGCCATTATCCAAATATGTAGGCTGTGTCCTCTTGCGAGACATGTTCCAAAGTCAACACGGCATGTCTGCGTCAGTATCTATAGGTACACCCTCTTCTGAAATACTGACTGTTGATCCCAGCGGCAGCAAGGGCTATAGCTATAGCAGGAAGACAACAGACCCCCCTCACAGACCTAAGAGGATCCCTTGTATGAATATGCAGCCAACTAAGGGAGACTTAGAGATGCTAAAGGGATTTGACAGGGCGTCCAGAAACAAGGAATGGAATGGCAGAGCAGGTTGGGATGACATAGAAACAGGCCACTTGAAAATACCAAGGTTCAGGATAGGGGAAGTCCCAGCCCCCTCCTGCATCCTCAAGGAAGAAGTAGTAACACCCAAGAGAGTGCCGGTTCTTCCAAAGGGGGCAACCAGAACATGCACCCTTTCAGAACTGCTGTCCAAAGACAATTGGAAGGAGTGCATCTCATTTGGATGTACCTTCGAGGAGGTCGCTCAAGGAGAACAGGGCCTATTTGATTGCGAGGACAGGATAAACAGGATAAAAGGCATACCACCCATAAAGACAGTTCCCCAGATTTACATGGGAATGAGCAGCTGTAACCACACAACCAGACTAACTCGAGTTAGGAGTCGTGACGAGCCGTCACCAGGTCTGGTAGGTTACAAAGGCCTTTTCTTTGTTTGTGGTCCATGGGCATACTTCTACCTGCCCCCAGGATGGTATGGAAGTTGCTACTTAGCCTCCATCATCCCAAAAATGACCCACTTCACAAAATTAGTGCCAGCAGAAAAACCAAAGATGACACTGGCAAGGGCCAAGAGAACGCCCGCTTGGGTAGACCACGTGCTAACAGGTGTTGGGGCAATGGTTCCAATACTAGGCAATGTCTATACTTCAGAACGGATACACCAGTTGTCCAGGATGATTGAAGATCTAGCGGACTCTACCACTGACGCCTTAGGGAACATAACAGAAGAGCTCACCTCCATGAGGGCTGTCGTAATTCAGAACCGGATTGCTCTCGATATGATTCTGGCAAAGGAGGGAGGAGTCTGTTCCGTCCTCCATGAGGCATCTTCCCCAGCATCTCCCCTGGCTCAGAGCCAATGCTGTGTATTTATTCCGGATAACAGTGGGAATATAATAAAAGCCATTAAAAAAATTAAAGATATTAGAGATGAAGCCCACGGGATACACACAGGTAGTCTATGGGAAGAGGTGATTAAGTGGTTCACAGGCTGGGGCTCATGGATACTTGAGGCAGTTATAATAGTGATAGCAGCTATTTTGACACTGTGCCTTCTGATAAAAATATGCCCATCTTGCTGTGCAGCAATTTTTAGGTCCTGCGCCAACTGCATATTCAGGAAAGGTGGTTCACAACACCACACTCACAAGGATGAGGATGAGGATGAGGAACAGGAGATGATAAAGATGAATGACTTCTGATTAACATATGATTTAGTATCAGATTTGGGGATGACGAAGCAGACATTTATATGATACCAAATACATATGTTTTCAGGCCTATAGTCTTCTTTTGATGTACTAAAGAAAGACACCAGCAGAAATCCACAGAGTGGTCGCACGCTCCATTCTGTGTGTCAGTCAGCTGCAACGTGCAGAGCGAACGCAAGGCTTCCGAGAAATGACATGCCAGCTTCCAGCTTTTAGCTTGCTATTGCCAAACCTCATATCTTTCAGTAAAAGATGTCGACATGACATGACCTGCCCTTGCTGGTCAAATACGTGCAGAACCCACGTACACTAGAAACGCCGATTTCACCTTTATGGAAAAACCCAATTCTGCTCTTGTAGATGACACGTGGGTAATGTAGGCACACTTTCGAGCCTTAAAAGGGTATCACACCATATGTGCACTTCACTGATTGGTCTAGCAGGTCATACCCTCATCCAGATTACGTATGCTATGATGCCCATCCTGTGGGGGCATATACCTATAAAATGTCTCTGCACTGTCATACCAATTGGGCACTCAGTGAGCTTTTGCTGAGGTCTCCGTGTGCACGTATCTTGCATTGTGATTACTTTCTAATTGGGTTCCCAATAAATCTTGCATACTCAAACATGCTGAGAGCGAATTGTTTATTGAACTGTTGTCATTGATCTTTTATTCTTGCAGTTAATCATTGAGGCTTCAACAATATCACTGAGAGGGAGGTGCTGGATGTGATAGGTCGCTTCCAGGTAGAGAAAGCGCCGGGGCAAGACGGCTTTATAGCTGCTTTTTACAAGCAGTACGCATCCCTTCAGGCCCTCATTTTGACTTGCCTCTATAACTTATTTAGCGAATCGAGGGAACTTTCCGAATCAATGGGCATGGTGGTCATCACTGTGTTACCAAAGCCGGGGAAGGACCCCCAACTTTGTGACTCCTACTTCCCCATTTCTCTTTTGAATGTCAATGCTAAGATATGCACCGGGATCTTGGTGGGGAGACTGGGCAGGCACATTCCAAGGGTTGATAGAGCCCGACAAATCTGGCTTTATATCGGGTCGCACCTGTAGTGACAATACTAAACGGCTCTTCCATCTATTGGACAAGACTCAGTGTTCTCGGGTCCCGGCGTTGTTTCTATCTATCGACGCTGAAAAGGCCTTCAACTAAGTTTATTGGCCCTTCCTACATGGGGTGCTGAAAGCGGGTGGCTTCGGACCCAGGTTACGGCATTGGGTCGGGCGGGTTATGCGGATCCCAAAGCGAGGGTGTTGGTAAATAACACGCAATCTCTGATCTTTCCGGTTGCAAGGGTGACGCGCCAGGTCTACCCTAATTACACACTACATGGAGCCCCTGGTGGAATGCATCCACTGTCACCCGCAGATAGAGGGGGTATGGATGGGGGGCCAATCCCACAAAATAGCCCTATACGTGGACGACTTCTTATTGACTGTCACTAATCTGCATGACTCCTTACCTTCCCTCCTAGAAGAACTGACTCGGTTTGGAGAAGTCTTTGGCTTTAAGGTGAACATAGCCAAGACACAAGCCATGAACATCACTATACCATGAGCGGAGCAAGCCCACTTAGAAGCCACATTTGATTTCAATGGTCACAGCAGGATATCCAACACCTGGGCATTCAAATACTACCCACAACAGAAAGTTCAATCACTCATAATTATGAGGCTCTGTTGCAGGCCGTGAGATTCCTCATTCAGTCATGGTGGGGGGCCCTCTCTTGGGTGGGCCGCATCGCGGTGTGAAAATAACCCTGTTACGGCAAATTCTATATCTGATGCAGGTGATGCCGTTGCTGCCTCCCCCTGCTATCTTGCGGAAATTGGATGCACTGGAGACCGTCATATGGGCGGGTAAGCGGGCTCGGGTGGCAAAGGAGCGCACATACCTACTGCTGGTCAAGGGAGGACTGGAAATACCTAACTTGAAGAAATATTATCAGGACGCTCAGCTACGATATATAGTCGAATGACAGCGTCTGATGACCGAAAAACACTGGTGCTTCCTAGACCAGGCAGTAGCCGACATCCATACTTGGAAGATCCTGTGGCTACAGCGTACATATCGCCCGCCTGGTGTATATATTAACTTTCCACATGTATTTTGCCACTTACGCCGATCATAGGGAATCTGGACTTCCCTCTGGGAATGTCAGAGAAAGCTTTTGTGCTTTGGCAGGAAGTACAATGTAAGCGGGTTGGGAACCTGTTTGATGTACAAGGTCTGTTGGATTTTAAGGACCTCCAATGGGACTTTGGGCACCCGGACTCAGAACATTGTCATTACCTAGCGGGCCATCACTGGGTGTCGTTACCTACGGTAAAGCCACATGCTAGCAGAAGGCTAACATTGTTTAAACGCTGGCTTTTCTCTCGTAAGGATGACTCTCATATTCTATCTGATATATACTCCTTTTTAAATACCCTGCCTACGCCACTACACACTCCAGTTCGAAATTGATGGGAGAGGGAATGCAAATTCAGTCTCCACAAGCTGGACAAACCTATAATTGAAAGCATAACCCATGTAATGAAGAAACATAAAAAAAGAAACAGTAACAGATGCTAAACAAGATAAGGCATGTGCAAGGAAACTAAAAAGTTAACGATGTCCTGAACATTGATTGGCAATCTCAGACAAAGATCGATCAGGGAAATTAGCTTTGCGAGGTCAGTTTCAGGTGAAGAGGTCAGTTTCTTACAGTTCATTTCAGAGTCAAAAAGAAACCTAGTTAATGTATACATGAACTAAGAAGGCCAGGCCACTTTGTTCGCCAGGTTACCTTTACAGGCCTATGTGAGGGCAACACAAAATTGTGGCACAGAACAAAATGGAGTCAGACTCGAGAATTACAGAACCTCAGACCCTCCTTTTGCCATTACGTAGGCAATAACCTTAGACTCATGTTAATCTGAATCTAGGTCTATATCGATATTCATTAGGTCATCAAAGTGTTGCTGTAGCATCATTTTATTATTCTCTACTTCTCTCGGAACAGGTCTCCGAACACACATAGTAGCACAAAGACTACAAATGGCAGGACCACACTGGCTGCAAAGACAACAAGAGAAAAGGATGGCTAAAACCATACCAAGGAATGTCAGGATCTTCCATCCCCATTTGGACAGCAGTCCCCAAAACCATACCGTCAATGACCAGTCTCCTTCGTCTACATGGATAGACTCAGAGATCTTATGCAACCTAGAGATGGCTTGGTACACTGTAGGGGCATTATCTGGTATGTAAACACAGCAACTGGATCCAATCAATTTACATACTCCTCCTCGATCTGCAAGTATGATGTCTAATACCATACGGTTCTGCAAAGTCATAAGGCGGTCTGCTTGAAGCTCAGCTGTAACATTACTAAGAGCACCTGCTGTCTCATTAATAGTAGCTTCAACAACGCGGACAAGCTGTCCAATATGCCTACTATTGATCATAGGACCCCAAAAGGGCAGGATGCCCTTGAAGAAATCTCCTACTTCGTGTGCTGCAGTATCTTCCTGATTGAAGACACATCTACCATATCTCTTTCTATGACAGTCTGAAGCAGTTGTGTATGTAGGGGGAAGCAAAAACGCCACATAACATGTTCGTGAAAAATCAGGTGGCAACCATGTGTAGGCTCTGTCATGACAAACAAAATATGTGCCTTTAGCTGGCACAAACGGCGGAGAAGTCCGGGATGAATAGACATAGGTTTGAGCACACATACTCTTACCTAGCTGAGCTTTCGGATTCCGACCAGTACCTTGCAAACAAAAATGGCCTCGGTGGGGTACAATCCAAATAGGGGGAGACCTTTTTCGTCTCTCCTTCTCTGTCAAGCTGGTACTATATCCAGTCACGTTCCAACCAACATAAGCCTGAACCTCATCCTTAGGGGTAGCATTGTATGCATCACTATCTCGGATCATAGCTACTATTCCCCTTATCAAGGCACTGTTGCTGGAGTTATCTTTAACCCGTTCAGCGCGGCGTGAATTTTCGCGCTGTGCTGAACGTTCTTAAAAACGGGTGTGGTCATGATGGAACGGTTCCGTCATAAGCACAGCCCAACCGGCGCTCCTGACGGAACCGCTCTGTCATGAGCACCGAAGGGGTTAAGGGAACGTAAGGGGTGTACCTCATTTGCATAGATAAACATGGTCTGAAAAGCCCACACAGACCCATTAAAAGAAAAAGGCAAAACCAAATATGGCATACCTTTATCTGTCGTATGAGGCATAAGACCACAAACCCAACAATTAGTGGTATTTACTACTAACTGATGCTGATGCAACAACTGTATGAACGAGTTGTTGACAAATTCTGATCTCCTTGTTTGTTCATGTTCAGGCAACGTATAAAACTGGTGCAAAGAAACAGTAATGAAAGAAAGCATAGGTTGGGAGTTGGGTGCAGATGTCTGTTGTGTAACGTACAACAAGAAACACTACGGTGGGGGAGGACCTCGGGGAAATTTATAGACCTAGCTCTGGATACAATCCCCAAAGCACCTGAAAACAACAAAAGGTACCAGAGGGTCTAAAGCCAAACACAGCCCAAAGGTGTACACTAGCCACCTAATCCACCACAGTACCCTGATCACCCAGGGTTCAGAATTGATTCGGCACAGAAGGCTCTCAAGGGATGAGGAAAATACCCATCAGTCACCATACGGATCCGCCCTTCATCATTTGGGATTTTATCCGGACCACCCGTCTGAGAAAATCAGTGCCACAATCAAAGGATGACCTGGTGGTAAGGAGGTCCCTTACGTGGTTCTTGATTACAGTGTGGTCTACCACTCGATCTTAATGAGTGGAAAAAGACGTGGGACTGGGGTGTGCAGTGCAAGAAAATGTGAGTGAAAAAGAAACCAAGACAAAAGAGTGTGTTAAAATTGGTTAGAAGAGAACGGAACGATTTTATTCTATGTATGCTCTCAATACCAAGGTTAAAAATGTGGGACCTTAGGCAGTCAAATTATGTAGATTGCCTGAGGTAGGATCGGTCGACATGTTTCAGCAAACATGGACTATTGCATCCTTGCTTTCATCAGAACCAGGACTACAATGCTAGGGCTACTGCACAACGTGAATAAATAATAAAGTGAAAGAGTGACAAAAGGAGAAATAAAACAAGTGCAAAAAGTCACCTGTATAGTCCAAATGCCATTACAGTTAGTGCCGATCACTGTGGATAAAGAGGGAAGTGAGTGTCAGGTTAGACTATCTGTATCCTATGGGCTATAGAGTAAGTCCATCATCTATGGATCAATAATGAAATCACACTAAAGATGTTGATATATACACTCTTATTGTTAGTGAGTCAGTTGCCATCCATTCGGAAATACATATTATTATCCAAACGCCATACAGTTCTTACCTTAATCTGTAAGGTAGACTTGCCTCACCCCACCTGGCAGCAGCTCAGGGGAAAATGAAGCACCGCTCTAAAAAACATGTGGAACACATGTCAAACATAGTGTGCACATCAATATATAAACACCCTTCTACTATCAATAACCGGAAATCAGTGAGGCTCGCACAGATATCTAATGCTGCCGTTCCAAAATATGATGGAGAAACGCCTCCGTCATGTGAAAAGGACTCGTTTGGGAACGGAGCATTGCCGCGAGTAATCAGGTAGGGAGCAGCTCGTCTTACCTCTCCGTCGGTACTCCGGGGCCGGCGTCCTGGCCTACTGGGGAGGTACCTGAAGGCGAGCGCGAAGCTGTATTTCAAGCGCGCTGCCATTGGTAGACCGATCACGTGGTATGCACGGACGTGTGTTGGTATTGGTTCCGCTCGCGTCTAAAGTAAAACAAGCATGCCCTTTGGTTATCCCAGTGTAAACCAGTGATGTAATTGGTAGATTGGCGGCCACACTGGTCGAGGTCTTAATTGTAAGTGTGCGTTGTCAAGGAAACCACGGGGGCAGTGTAAATAAATACAATCTTTGACGCATATACGCGAGGTAGAGTGGTGGATGGATTTAGAAGACAGCACTTGTGTCATTTGCAGATTACAGCCTCGTGATATGTGTTATCATGAAAACTACTGTAGGTGTATACTGGAAAAGATTCCATATGAGGGAATATTTGACCACTGCAAACCGAGGTAATATGCACAGAAAACCCATGCGCTCATGCACTATTGGTAAAAGTAGACAAGGTGTAAATGTCCACATTGTAGGCCTGTGCCTACACAGGGGCTAGTGATTACTAACCAGAAGAAAACTGTGTTAAGGACCAAGGAGGTACAGTGAAGACATATTCATGTAGTTGGTAGTATTTCAGTTCAGGGACATTGCGATTGGCAGACTACAGGATGGACCATGGGATTTCATCATTCAGGCCTTCATTATGTGTGTTAAGTTTTAGTACCCATCTTTGTTCTTTAATCAATAGGTACTTCGCCACATCCGCTGTGTGTGATGGAATGAAGGGTTGTTCCAGGACAGTCCAATGAAATTCCGTAGCTAGATGTTTAGCTTCCAGGAAGTGGGTGGTTAATTTTGTGGCCTGCCTAGCACATCGAATGGTGCTTTTGTGCTCCGATATTCTTATTCGGACCTTTCGTGTGGTCATACCCACATATTTATATCCACAGGGGCAGGTAATCAGATAGATCAAACGGTCACTGTTACAGTTGGTAAACTTCGTCTGCTTCCAGGGTCTAGATGTGCCAATATCAATTTCGACCGATTTTGTCGTCTGCGCGCACACCTGACAATCCCACAGGGGTGATGTCCCTGGACTGGAGGGAGGTTCCACAGTGAACCCACAGCTCTTGGTTGGTCTTCACGTGGTCTGGTGTGCACCAGTCTGTGTTTTAGGTTAGGACCCCTCTTGAAGGAGACTAAAGGACGAGGTAGGGTCAAAATTCCCGAATTCAATATTGGCCAGTGTTTCCGAACCATGCCTTGGATTTTGTTGGAGAGATTCCCAAAGGTGTGAACAAAAGTTAGTCGGTCCAATGTAGTCTTAGGTGGTCTAGGTTCCAACAGGGCTTGCCGATTATTGTTCATTGCTCTTTTCATGGACTGTTGGACTAGTCTGGGAGGGTATTTACGGGCAACCAGTTGAGTACTCAACATACTAGAGTGTTTCTTAAATGCCGCAGTTGTTGAACAGTTCCTCTGAACCCGTAACAACTGACTAAAAGGAAGACTCTCCTTCAGGGATTTCGGGTGGTTGCTGTCAAACAAAAGCAGCGAGTTCCTTGAAGTGGGCTTTCTATAGAGCTCTGTTTGTAGGCCCTCTGGTCTCGCAATGATCAACAGGTCAAGAAAAGCCAGTTCATGATGACCTATTTCAATGGTAAACTTCAAATGGTTGTTTCTGTTGTTCAGCCAACTCAGGAATTCGATGCATTTTTCTCTTGTCCCTCTCCAAATGACAAAAATGTCATCGATATACCTTTTCCAGGCCCTCAGGTTATCGATGAAGGGATTGCGATCATTCAATATGTGATCTTGTTCAAATGAGTGAACGTATAAATTTGCCAAGCTGGGAGCATAAACGCTCCCCATGCTGGTTCCAGATGTTTGTAAATAGACCTGCTCTTCGAATTGAAAGAAGTTCAGTTTCATGGCCAATGTGGCGCAGGCCATTATAAACTGGACAGGTGTGATGCTGTCCAGTTCCCTGGAATCCAGTAGTTGGTGTACAACGTCCAATGTCTCATCCTGAGGGATGGAGGTGTAAAGTGCCTCTACGTCAAAAGAGACCAAGAGGTCGGTATCCATGTTGAACTCGATGTCAGGTATTAATCTTAACAAATCTGTCGTATCTTTGAGGTATGTGGGCATTTCTTGCACCATCGGTCTCAGAAAATGATCCACGAAAGAGGAGAGGGGTTCCAGGGCCGATCCTATCCCCGAGATTATGGGGTGTCCTGGGGGTGGTCGCTGCTCTTTATGAACCTTTGGTAAGGTGTAAAAATATGGCATCTTCGGGTGTTCTGTACATAAGTAAGAGGCCTCGGCTGGTGTTATCCATCCTTCCGAGGACGCTTCTTCCACCAGCGTTTTGATGTTACGTTTCAATTCTTCAGTGGGATCATGGCTCAAAGGAGAGTAAGCATTCCTCATGTTAAATTGTCTGAGGCACTCGTTGTGATAGGTCTCGGTATCAAGTATGACAATCGATCCGCCCTTGTCAGCCGGTTTTATTGTAAGGTCCTTATTCTCAGTTAAGGATTTGAGCGCTAGATGATGTGCTTTGGGCAAGTTGTAGAAAACCTTGTGATTTTCAGAGAAAAGGTCATCCATCTCTTTCTCGAGTGCCTGTTCATAGGCCAAGACCTGAGGAGGCATTGAGTGAGTTGGAGGTGTAAACGTCGACTTACATTTCAGCCCTGTGTTGACGTTATCCTCAGTATGCAAGGGAGCATCTTTCCCTGCGAAGAAAAAATGTAGTCTTATTTTTCTTAGAAACCTCGCTAGTTCCAAGCGGGTCTCAAACTCATCGTTGCGATGGGTAGGTACGAAACCTAGCCCTTTATTCAGGGCTTCTTCCTCAATTGGAGTCAAAGTATGTTTGCTCAAGTTCATTACTATACTGGAGCAGCACTGCTCTGTCCGGCTTCTTTGTTCTTGGACGAGTTGCTCCTCAATACCCTCCCCTCCGTTGAGGTGGATGGGGGGCTGAAGTGAACCTGAGGTTGGGTTTTCCCTCTTCTTCTCCCGCGTGATCTGCCCCGGCCAAACCCTAAAAAAGGCTGCCCGTTGAAGTTGTTCTGATAGTTCGTTGGAAAGTTCCCTGGGAAATTGGGCATATTGGGTCCTATTGGCTGTTGAAAGGGACCTGACTGTTGTGGTGGAAAGAAGGGATGCATGCCACCAAACTGCCAAGGATTAGGTGACCACCATTGTTGTGGCTGATGGCCCCTCCAGTTGTTCCTAAAATTTCTCTTGCCCCGCCCTCGGCCTCTTGTGTTGAAATTCTCACTACTGGTATCACTCCCTGAGGTGTTATCATCGGAGCTCGATGTACCATATGACGAGCCTATTCTTCGGCCAGTGGTGCTGAAGTCTGGGGGGGTGTAGGTATCACTGGAGTATGGATACACTTTCTCAAATTTAAATTTATCAATGTCTTTCCTGAATTTGTCCCTTTTAACTGTAAGTGTGTGTTCCCTAAACTCCCTGTTGTTTTTGTTGGAGTCATCTAAGTTTTTTTGAAAGACTTTGGGAGCTATAGTGGTTTTGATTTTAGATTCAAGAACTTGGATCTCTATTAGTATGGCATCGGCTATACGTTTGGAGGTTTGGATGATGAGAATCAGCCAGTCTCTTGTGCACCTCCAGGCTATAAGAGCCCAATTCTTCAGAAACTCCTTATCATTTAGAAACAGCCTCGGGGAATTTGTCACTATAAGTCCTGTTGGAGCACAGTCATTGCGTATATATTGGGCCATAATCGTGCCGTGTAGGGCTGTCCTTGTCTGGGATTTTTTCAAGCCCACCAGTTTACCCCATTCGTCCTCGCTCATGGGGATGACAGAGACGGTGGATTCTGTCAAGTCCGGATGTTCAGCAAGTGCTGCCAAAAGGTCTTCATCGGAAAACGATAGACCAGGGTTCTCGGCCATAACTGTAGGGGGTGTATGACAAGAGTGCACACTAAAAAGAGGGTAACATATAAGTTCAAAACACTGTTTCGTGGTGAACTACTCCTATGATATACCTAATTCATGGAGAAAAGAGGTTCGCAGTTGAAAAACTGCACATAAACAACAAGAAACACTACGGTGGGGGAGGACCTCGGGGAAATTTATAGACCTAGCTCTGGATACAATCCCCAAAGCACCTGAAAACAACAAAAGGTACCAGAGGGTCTAAAGCCAAACACAGCCCAAAGGTGTATACTAGCCACCTAATCCACCACAGTACCCTGATCACCCAGGGTTCAGAATTGATTCGGCACAGAAGGCTCTCAAGGGATGAGGAAAATACCCATCAGTCACCATACGGATCCGCCCTTCATCATTTGGGATTTTATCCGGACCACCCGTCTGAGAAAATCAGTGCCACAATCAAAGGATGACCTGGTGGTAAGGAGGTCCCTTATGTGGTTCTTGATTACAGTGTGGTCTACCACTCGATCTTAATGAGTGGAAAAAGACGTGGGACTGGGGTGTGCAGTGCAAGAAAATGTGAGTGAAAAAGAAACCAAGACAAAAGAGTGTGTTAAAATTGGTTAGAAGAGCACGGAACGATTTTATTCTATGTATGCTCTCAATACCAAGGTTAAAAATGTGGGACCTTAGGCAGTCAAATTATGTAGATTGCCTGAGGTAGGATCGGTCGACATGTTTCAGCAAACATGGACTATTGCGTCCTTGCTTTCATCAGGACCAGGACTACAATGCTAGGGCTACTGCACAACGTGAATAAATAATAAAGGGAAAGAGTGACAAAAGGAGAAATAAAACAAGTGCAAAAAGTCACCTGTATAGTCCAAATGCCATTACAGTTAGTGCCGATCACTGTGGATAAAGAGGGAAGTGAGTGTCAGGTTAGACTATCTGTATCCTATGGGCTATAGAGTAAGTCCATCATCTATATGGATCAATAATGAAATCACACTAAAGATGTTGATATATACACTCTTATTGTTAGAGAGTCAGTTGCCATCCATTCGGAAATACATATTATTATCCAAACGCCATACAGTTCTTACCTTAATCTGTAAGGTAGACTTGCCTCACCCCACCTGGCAGCGGCTCAGGGGAAAATGAAGCACCGCTCTAAAAAACATGTGGAACACATGTCAAACATTGTGTGCACATCAATATACAAACACCCTTCTACTATTCATAACCGGAAATCAGTGAGGCTCGCACAGATATCTAATGCTGCCGTTCCCAAATATGATGGAGAAACGCCTCCGTCGTGTGAAAAGGACTCGTTTGGGAACGGAGCATTGCCGCGAGTAATCAGGTAGGGAGCAGCTCGTCTTACCTCTCCGTCGGTACTCCGGGGCCGGCCTCCTGGCCGACTGGGGAGGTACCTGAAGGCGAGCGCGAAGCTGTATTTCAAGCGCGCTGCCATTGGTAGACCGATCACGTGGTATGCACGGACGTGTGTTGTTATTGGTTCCGCTCGCGTCTAAAGTAAAACAAGCATGCCTGTTAGAACTGGCTATTTCTGGTAGGCTAAGGCTGACGCCAAATCCAGGCAGAAACCACCATTCTAGTCAGGGCAAGGAAGTCACACGCCAAGATAACCTCTGCTCACCCCCTTGGTAGCTTGGCTCATGCAGTAAGGCTAAACTCGGAGGCAATGTGTAAAGCATTTGCGTCAGCGCACAACAGCAACAACATCCTAGGCACACCACAAAAGAGACTCCACACAAGGTTATTATAAAAATAACTTTTGTATTGTAAAAACATATCAGATAAAATCACGCATATACATTGTGCCAACCGGCACGGGCAATATTCACAGGGATTATGTACACCAGACAGGGCCACATGGGCGCCTGTCTGAATCAGATATAGTACTTCTAGATAAAATGTAGAATATAAAATCACTTCTAGAATAAAGAATAAATGTAACATAAAATAATAATCAAAGATAACAACCAGTAACCACTAGTAACAGGAACCAGGACCTTACTAGGACCACCTGTACTAAGAAAGAAGAACCACCTAAGTATCACACAGCATTTAGGGGTCTAGGAAAAGAACACATTACCCATGATGCAATAACCTACATTCAGACGAGTAATAAAGAGAAACACATGATGCCTAAAGCATTCGGAGGTGTTAAGAATAAAGCACATGATGCAATAAAATACATTCAGGGGTGCAGCGCAAGAAGACACATGATGACTAAATATTCAGAGGTGCAGCGCATGGAAAGAAAGACACATGATGCAGTAACACATTCAGAGGTGCATAATAAATCAGAAGTCAATAGCGCAAACAAAACACACAGTAGGCAATTACTATTAAAAACATAGGAATCACATTTGCACCTAACTTACATATGCCACCACCTGTGGCAGTCCCTAGGCCAACTGGCCTTGAGGGGGCAAGGATGCCCTGGGTCCAATGTCAGGGCGCGCTGCCATGCAGCGCCAGTCCAAAGTACAAAAGCCTAAACGTGGCAGCTGCCCACAAAGTGCTGGGCATCTGGAGACATCACAGAAACTGTGGCAGGGGCTCTGAAATGAAGGGGTGCCCCTTGAGCACAAACTGCGCCACATTGAGCCACACAAGCTCTTAAACAAATATCTCTCTGAAGCCCTCTGGCTCCTCAGCAAAACGTCCCCCCTGAGCCTAACAGGCTCTTCAGCAAATAGGGGGTCGTGGGAGCGCCTCTCTGGGGGGGCTCGAAATCGCTACAGTGCCCCCAGAGCCTAACAGGCCCAAAAAGCAACTTGGCCCATCGTTGGAGTCTCTCTGGACTCTAAGGCAACAAGCACGATATCCCTCTCCTGGAGGGGGGGGGACACCGACACTGTGTCCCGGCGTCCCCCGAATATGCCCAACTGTTGGAGTCCTTCACAGGGGACTATGCAGAAATATTGCCCCCGGGTTGTGGGAGCCTCCACAGGCTCTCAATCACGTTGGGGCGGCCCGCTGCCAACCGGGGCCGCCCATGAAGCCCTCGTGGCTTTGCACATCGAGCGCGAGCTCGCGCTACTGCAGGGGGGGGGCGGACACCGACAATGTGTCCCGGCGCCCCTCCCCTGCTCTGCCCCACTCCGCCCGGCCCCAGTCCGGACTCACCGGGTCTCAGGGGCGGCTCCTCCGGGCGGCGGCTCTTCTCTGCTGGCGGTGGGGGCAGGCACCGACAATGTGCCTCGCGCCCCGCCGCTCCTCTCCTCACTCGGGCCTCCTCCTCAGATGCCGCCGGGCTCCCTCAGCTCACGGGAGCCCGGCCGACCCGCCGCCACGCGTCCTCTTCTCTCCCTTCCTTCCCCGGACTCGCGGTCGCCATTCCTCGGCACCCGGGCTGCGGGGGCGGGACTTCCGGCCGGCCGCGCTGGGATTGGCCGGCCGGCCAAGCACTTCCGGGTCGCTGCGGGCAGCGCAGCGGCCCTTCTCCTAGGCAGGCAGGCGGACAGGCAATCAAAATATCGGCGTGGGCAGCCGAAGGTAAAGTAAAGTTGGTAATAAGCGAGGTGGGCACTCGCAAAGTAAATAATCAAATAAGCGGGGTGGCACCCGCCAATCCTCACGCAAAATGCGTGCAACGAAACGTTCAAAATGCAGCCAGGAGCGCTCTCAAGCGCTAGGATCCCAGCACAGTGCTCCCAGGCGCCAAAGGTCCCCAGAGCAGACCCCTACAGCAAGAAGGGTCCACAGAAAGCTCAAGAAGTCCAGCAAAAGTCCTTAAAGATGTAGCCAGGCAGGGGGACAGCCAGGAAGAGTCCCCCAGCAGTCCATCAGATGTCCAGGCGCTGGGCAGGGCCCAGGGATTCCCCTGAGCCCCAGCAGCAGCATGCCCCTGGCAGATTCAAGTTAGAAACAAGAACCTTTTGGAAGGGGACACAGCCCCTTCTTATACACAGAAAAGCCTTTGAAGTCCTTTGAAGTCCTTTGAAGCAGGCAGTGTGAGAACCAGCTAGACTGGTTTAGAGGGAAGTCCCCTTCAGTATCAGGGACAGAGGTGTCAGTCGCCCAGCGGGAGGTGGAGCCAGCTTTGTAGTTAGGCAGGCACAGCCCTTCACTATCAGGTGCCATCTCCTCCCACTTCCCTGGCAGCAAATGCTGCCTTTCATCCATGGGCTGACTTCAGACAACCTCCTGGGCTCTCTAGCCCCTGTCATCCTCAAACCAGACAGTCAATCCACAAGCAGGCCCAGGCACTCTGGGCTAGGCTCACCAGCCAATCACACGCTAGCACCAACTTACACAAGTATGCCAACTTCCAAAAGTAGTACTTCTAGACTAGACACAGTCATGCCGCATACATCATTTTGCAGCATTCATTCTCACGAGTTCGCTCATACCAAACTCGCCCCTGCACTCCCCACGCATCAGGAACTACCATGGGCATACATATTCCCCATTCATTCCTATGGGAGGGCAGGTCACTCACCATTCATTCACAGAGAGCTCAAGCACTTTACACTGTACCACAGTGAAAAAGTGCGCAGAGGCCTAAAATCATCAACACCAGGTTCCATAAACAGGCTAGGAAAATGCAAAAAGTCTAGGGGTGAACCTGCCCAACGGGCCGGGTCCAACACAACCCCCTTCCAGCCAAAACGCAGGGTAGACCAATCACTCCACTGATGGGCTTCCTTGCTTTGGGCGACAAAAACACGGACACGGACCCGCACGGCAGGGACACCCTCCAGTTTTTCGCCACTCGGAACCAACATGGTTACCTCCAAACAATAACTCTCTGAAACAACTAGGATACCCCACTGGTACTCACTAGTCATCCACAGCCAGGACCATGCCATAGGCCATCCAAATCACAGGTCCTAACCAATCCACAGAGTGGGGGGCAGTAACCCCTGGCACACAATAGCCATTCTCCACTCTCTCAGTGTAGCTACAACTACCACTGATCCAACAACCTAGGGACCATACCCTCAGGCTGACCAGAGGTCACGGGCAAGAATGCCCCACCCTACCTCTACTTCTGGGTTTCCGCACCCTCACCGAAAAGCACTTCACCAGAACACTATCCTCCTACCAGCTCAGGATCTCCCTCCCTCACTGGTCTACCACCTGGAAACTATTTCACTCCAGAGGTACAAAGCACACAGCACAGTCCCTCTTCAAGCAGGTGGGGGGACACAGCACACAGCAAAGCCCCCTTTCCTCTACCTTAGTGAAAACAACAAACTGCAGGTGAGCCCCAGAACACACAGCAAGGGCAACCCCCTCAGTCTCTTCAGCTGATCCACTTTGGTAGAGATTCCTCTTGACCTAGAAGTTTCCTAATCTCCCAACCTAAGATCTAAACCCTCAGGTTACACCGGGGTCAGAAGTAAGGACACCGTCCCTCTGCACCCCCTTCCAGTATCAGTATGTCTCAGGCTAGACAGAGCACACGCCAGCGGCGTATCAGCGACACACTCTCCTTCAGTACTCCTTCCAGCAGTACTCCCAACCTGGCTTTCCCCCCTCCTCGGGGAACGACCTCCAGAGGCCCCACAAATGGTCAAGCACTCTAGACGGTCAAATGCTCAGCGAGCCAGGACTTCTGCACCCTCCACTAGGAGCGGTACTGCCCAACACTAGGGCCGCCGGAGATCTGGTTACAGACACTCCCCGTCCTCTAGACACAGGAAGATCTTCCTCAAATGACCTATGTACAGCTTAGGCCCCTCACCTGGCGCTCCTTTAGGGAACCCTCCAGGCCTTGAGATAGGGTTTCAGGCCAACGCGGGACACACCGTCCCACACTCACTCCGCCTCCACTGAGACAGGGCGTGAGCCCCTACACCCCTACCATACTACTGGGTGAAGGACTGGGTTATTTAAGACCCAGCGGTGCCAGGGGACAACACCTGAAACCTTCGTGGGTAACCTGTTCCGGCGTACAAGTGACAGAGACACGGGACACTTCCTTCGGCGTCAAAGATTCGAGGTTTATTTACTGCAGGGAACACAGAAGTCACGTGAAGTACATAGAATGCAAGTTCGCGGGATCTGATTCAATTTGCTACTGTGGATCGCTCCTTTTATACAGTTTTCTCTCATAGGTTAACATGGTACACAAAGGTTTAC
Source organism: Lissotriton vulgaris (assembly GCF_964263255.1). Taxonomy (NCBI): domain Eukaryota; kingdom Metazoa; phylum Chordata; class Amphibia; order Caudata; family Salamandridae; genus Lissotriton; species Lissotriton vulgaris. The sequence goes on along the minus strand of NC_141699.1, from coordinate 210,679,551 downwards.
AACTTGGTTCCCATAATTATCCCCAAGAGGGGTCGCTTTGATGTATTCAAGGTCCGGAACATAAGTACAGAAACATTTGGTGGTTCCCAACTGTAAAAACCCATCTTCCCACCATTAGTACATTCCAATCGGCAGTAAACAGATTGAAGAAGGAACAAGGACAGGTGCAGAGGAAGGCAGAAACAGTGGGGAGATCGGAAAGGGTGTAAAAAGGGGTGGTATCGGGAAACACGAGCTACAAGCATCAAAGGGACGTGCCTAATGAGATGCACGGCTGAGACAATAGACTGGCACGGCAAGATGAGCCTCGAGCGGGGCCATCTGCCTTACAGTATCATTCCCCTCGTCATAAAGACACTTTTGAAGGAAACGTGTCTTCCGCAAGAGTCTGGGAATCCCAGGGTCGCGAAGCGGACAGCGTCCGTCGCTGGCTACTTGAGGGCAAGAGACAAAATGGATGCTGCATCTAAGATGGAACCCGTGGGTACAGATAGATAAACCCACGAAACAGACGAACGGTTTAGGTTAGCACAGCGAAACTGCGTACACCCACTAAACACGTCATTTGCGGTTCGTAGATACCAGACTCGACCATATTCGTACGAGTCAAAAACACCACTAACGATCATCACGGAACCTCAGATGCTCCTTTTGCCCTCATGTAGGCAAGCACTAGTCAAAATCATACTCGATATTCATTAAACCATCTAGATGTTGCTGTAACATAACTTTGTCCAACCGAGTCCCTTTGGTAACAGGCGGCTGTCTTATACACGTTGTAGCACAGAGGCCACATAAGGCAGGACCACACTGCACACAAAGGCAACACGTGAACAGGAACGCCACAACAACTCCGATGATCATCAGAATTTTCCAACCCCAAGTCGACATCAGGCCCCAAAACCACCCAAGTAGCGTCCAATCCCCTACATCCACGTGTATGGATTCAGAGATCTTATGCAACTTTGAGATGGCTTGATAGACAGTCGGAGCGTTATCTGGAATGAAAATACAACAGCTCGAATGGATCACCTTACATACTCCACCTCGATCTGCTAAAACCACGTCTAAAACCATACGGTTTTGTAACGTCATAAGCCTATCCGCCTGAAGTTCTGTGGTGATATTACCAAGGGCACTGGCAGTAATATTAGCTGTTGATTCCACCACTCGAGTCAACTGTCTCAGGTTCCTACTATTAACCATAGGTCCCCAAAACGGGAGGAAACCCTTGAAAAAGTCTCCTGCCTCTTGACCGGCAGTGTCCTCTTCGCTAATTACGCCTCTCACAACTCTAGTCTTGTGATAGTCTGCATCTACAGTGAACGTCGGAGGCAACAGATTTGCGATAAAACATGAGCCCACAAAGTCGAAGGGCAACCATGTATACGCACGATCATGGCAGACAAAGTATGTACCCTTGGCAGCCAGAAACACAGGGGAAGAGAGCATCGGCAGGATATAAGTCTCGGAGCAAGCACTCTCTCCAAGACGAGCTCTCGACCTTCGGCCACGACCTAATAGACAGAAATTACCAAGGTGGGGTACGACCCATATCGGGGGCGAGCTTTTAAGCTGTTTTTCACTCGTGAGCACACTATACTCAACCTTACTCAGGACCCTATAGGCTTGTACCTCTTCCTCTGGGATGAGCGACGGCTCATAGATATCTCTATCTAAATCCTCTATCGCTATAGTCAAAGGCTTTTGGTACGAGCCAGGACCAGAGTAGGAAGAACGTGGCTCTCGACTGGGGTAGGAATCTAGTGCGCTTCGAAACATTGTTTGAAATGCTCGAGCTGAACCCTGGGAACTATAAGGTAGGACCAGATATGGAATTCACTTATCCGTGGTATGTGGCATTAACCCACACACCCAACAATTAGTAGTGTTAACCACTAACTGGTGCTGATGAAGGAGCTGAATAAAGGAATTATTTCTGAATTCTGCACGTCTAGCCTGTTCGTGTTCAGGTAAGATATGGAAAGAATGAGGGGATACAGTGGAAATAGCTTTAGGTTCAGAAGTAGGAGTAGGTATGACAGAAGGTAAGAAGTACGACATCATGTAATACACCCCACCCGCCAATAGTGCAGAAATAGTCAGAAACAATATGAACACTTGAAACATAAAACATTTGGTACGGATGATCCGTTGCAGTTTGAATCTTTGCGCCTGAGCTTCTTCCAAGTCCATCAGCTTTGAAAACGCCATCCCCTACAACCGTCCGCAACGTCTCTTGACGCACTTCGTTCTGTGTAGCAGTAGTCAATCCCTAGGAGTTCCCAGGAACCGACGGTCTTTGACCTAGCGCCAAGACCTACTAACCAGAAGGAAGTACACGCGCGGCCCTACGGTACACCTGGATGCAAGGTATCTTATTCACAATGTATATACAAAAAGTCTCTCAGCTGTGGAAGCAAAAACACATGTGGAACGAAACTCAATATTTACAAAATAATCACAATGATATGGGTGTTCAGACTGATCGTAGCAACGGGATAATGCAGTTATTGAGGGACAAAACGAGATTTTTATTAGTCTCTGATGCTGGATCGCAAAAAGTATCGAGTTTTCCCAGGACGTGTCTGTTCGTCAAACAAAGAATCCGATGAGGGAACAGAGTTCTGCTGATCAGTCGAGTGTTCAGATCTTGAGTCTTGTGATGGCAAATGCTCAACAATGTCTTTCTGCTGCACTGAGGATTCTCCGACAGGCTGTGCGTCGCTAAAGGGAACAAAGGTCTGCGATCCTTCGGTTTCAGATGAAGCAATGCCCTTCCTCACCCACGAGTCTGCCGGTAAAGGTATAGGAACCTTCCTAGTATGGGTGGCATGCACCCAATTTTTACGCCCTTCCAAACGAACGGCAGTTCTCGTGGCGAGGAGGACCTGGAAGGGTCCAGTGAAACGGGGCTCCAGATTTTTCTTTCTTCCGAAGTTCCTCGTCACCACCCAGTCTCCGGGCTGGAGCTGGTGGCCTGGACCCTTCGTCTGCGTCGGCAGTGCTTCGTAAACCTGTTGGTGAATTAACCTCAGTTTAGCAGTCAGATCATGAAGATAATCAATCAACATTGGATACTCAAGATCAGAGAACACACTTGGTCTAGGGACCCCCCAAACATTCGCAGGACGGCCAAACACTATTTCATAGGGACTAAGCCCTACTCGGGAGTGTACGGTCGCCCGTGTTGACAACAAAGCTAAGGGTAAGGCATCAGGCCATGAAAGACCAGTCATAGCCTGAATCTTCGCTAGCTTGAGTTTAAGGGTGCCATTATACCCCTCAACCAAACCCGCTTACTGGGGATGATTGGCGCTATGGAATTTCTGATTAATTCCTAGGCCCTTACACACACTCTTCATCACACTCCCCACAAACTCACTTCCGTTATCAGACCATACAATCCGAGGCATTCCATACCGAGGAAAGTATTCCTTCAGTAGGATTTTCGCAGTCGACAAGGCAGTATTGTCTTTGAGAGGGTAGGCTTCAATCCATCGGGAGAATGCGCAAACCACAACTAAAACGTATTTCAGGTTATTGCATCTCTCCATATGGATGAAGTCTAGTTGAATCACCTCAAAAGGACATGAAGGGGGAGCAAAATGGCCAGGAGGTGTTGGGGTTCCCTTACCAGGATTGTACAACATAAATACCATGCAATTCTTCACTAATCTTTCAGCACACTTCGTGATGCCATCATTCTTCCACACAGGGGACAACAACTTACAAATACCTTTTGCGCTAATCTGTGCTAACCCATGTGCCATTGTCACAACAGCTAGCACATACGCATCTGGCAACATCCATCTCTTATGCTCCGACAAATCAACCCAACAACCATCCGCATCCAACTTTCCTGTAATTTCTTTCCATTTCGCTTTTTCAGTCTCGGTGGCCTCATTCTGTATCGCTTTCACACTTTCAATAGTGTCCTCACACATACTAATCTCTGTAGGCCACCTAACCGAACTCGTCACATACATTCTAGTGCTAAGGTTCCGGGCAGTCTCCTTAGCAGTCTCATCTGCAAACGCATTACCACGACCGACATCATCCGTCACCTTACGATGCGCACTACATTTAACAATCGCTACCTGCTTAGGCAACGTAAGTGCATCCAAAAGGTCATTCACAAGCTGGCCATGCTGAATCTTCGTGCCGTGCGACGTCATAAAACCTCTCTCTCTCCACAATCGTCCAAAGCTATGAGCGACGCCAAAAGCATATTGGCTGTCGGTAAACACATTCACACGTTTCCCTTTCGCCAACACACACGCTCTAGTTAAGGCAATCAGTTCTGCAGCTTGGGCAGAATTCTGATTCAATCTCGCAGCTTCCACAACAGTATTCAATGTTACAACAGCATACGCAGTAGTCACATCACCATTTGGTAATTTAAAACATGAACCATTCACATACAAAGTTCCATCGGGATCTTCCAAAGGAGTGTTTTTAAGGTCCACTCGACCTTTTGTTTCCTCCTCAGTCCTTAAGTAACAGTCATGTTCTGCTACTTCATCTGACTCCGTACTGATTGGCAACAAGGTCGCCGGGTTCAGAACATTGCAACGTTTTATCTGAATGTGACTTGCCAAAAGTGTCAACTCGTATCCAGACAACCTCGCACTCGTCAAGTGCTGAGTTTTCGTACGATTCAAAAGAGTGTCAACTGCATGCGGAACCATCACCGTGAGCATATTATCCATGACCAATCCTGCTGATTGTCGGATGGACACCGCAGCTGCCGCTGTTGCTCTCAAACAACTCGGCAATGCTCTAGCTACCGGGTCCAAGGTCGAGGAAAAATATGCACATGGACGTTGCTTACCACCAAAAGGTTGCGTCAAAACACTCAACGCACAACCGTCTCTCTCGTGCACGTATAACGTGAACGGCTTACTGTAATCAGGGGTACCTAACACAGGAGCCGAACACAACGCGTCACGCAGTTCAGAAAAACCTTTCTGACATTCTTCCGTCCATGGTAAAGGAGTTGGAACATCCTTGCACGTAAGAGCCACCAATGGTTTCGCTAACAGTGAAAAATTCGGAATCCACTGTCTGCAGTATGACGTGATGCCCAAAAAGGCACGCACATCTCTCTGAGTTGTTGGCACAGTCATACGGGCAATCGCTGCAATTCTCTCTGGGGTCAACCGTCTTCCCTCCTTTGACAATAAGTGACCTAGATAGGTTACTTCTTGACAACAATATTGAAGTTTAGAAGGTGACACCTTGTGATGTAAGTCACAGAGATGTTGCAACAACGACGCCGTAGCAAGTTAGCAAATGTCCTGAGTATCTGCAGCCACCAATAAGTCGTCAACATATTGGATCAAAGCCGCACCAGCCGGTAACCGAAACGCATCTAGTTGGCCCTTCAAGGCTTGACAGTAAATCGATGGACTCTCACGGTAGCCCTGAGGAGCACGTTTAAACCGGAAGCTACGACCACCAAGAGAGAAACCGAAAAGGTCTCTACTTTCCTCAGCAATCGGTATACTGAAAAACGCATTTTTCAAATCAATCACTGAAAACCAAGATGCCGATGCTGGAATTAGAGTCAGTAGCGCCGTGATGTCAGGCACAACAGGGAACTGAGGAATCACAATTTTATTTACCTCCCGCAAATCGATAACAAAACGATAAACAGGTGGTTTCGATGGATCGGTACGTTTTAGAATAGGCAGTACAGGGCTGTTGCACACGTTTCCCCGAGTTTCCTCAATAACATCTTTCTCGATCAAATCATAGATGATTGCCAACAGTGCTCGTTCACCATCAAGGGAGATTCGATACTGGGGAATACGTGGCAATCGCACATTAGATTTCAGCTAAACAACATAAGGGGAGATGTCAAGCAGGCCCACGTCATTGGGACCTGTTGCCCACAAAGATACAGGAAGAGAACACAATTCCGGTGGAAGCTTATCGAGAGACAAGTACATAGGAGAGACAACTCTCTCACCCAAAGTAAGCTTCACTCCCGCAGGAGAACAATACAAAGTCGCATATAAACGTTTCAGCAAATCCAGGCCCAAAAGATTTTCACCACAACCAGTGGTCAAAATCAACGGGGCTTCGAGCTCTCGCGGCCCAATTGTAAGTGGCAAAGGGCACGAAACTGGATTGCGAACTGTGGCGCCAGAGAATCCAACGGAAACATTTGTTAAGCCAGACAAAGGTGCGCCAGGGAGTTTCGAATGCATGATGGAACTTTTCGCTGCACCAGTGTCCAACAGAAAAGGCTCAACGACGCCCGATGTGGCAACTACGACGTAAGGCCCTCTCTGATCAACCGGAACTGATACTACTCCCTCTCCTTGTCTACGGCTGTCCTAGTAATTACTGTCGTCAGTTCCCTGATCGACGTAGTAATCATCTACATTGTACTGCGCAGATCGTCCTTGCGATGATCCACGTTGATCAAAACAGTTATTGGAATTTAGCGAATTATCTGAACGATCATTTTGAGCACCGCAACCCCTACCACGTGACGTCTGCTGAGAACCACCACGACCTCCTCTAGATGTGTTACCACTATTACGGTCATTCAGAACAGGACAGTTGAATTTTAAATGACCCTCCTGTCTACAATAGGCACACTGATTGTACCCTAACGAAGATCTTTGTGAAGAGGAGTCATTTCGCAACTGCGACCTATTCGATTGCGACTGCAATCGATTTCGCTGCTGCGAATCATTTTGATTCGAACGCGGAGGATAGGCCTGCTGCAGCAACACTTTAGTTTTAAGTTCTTTCGTCTTTTTATAGGCGCGGTCATTCTCTTCTTTTTCCCTATTCTCATAATACTGTGCCGTAGCCAGTATTTGAGCAGAAGTAGAGACGGCCCACGCACTCTCAGAATTTTTCAATTTATTGCTCAAATCGGGCAGTAAGTTAGAGACAAATTTGTCCACGAACAACCGCTGGCCACCCTCAGTGCCCATATCCTGACCACTATGGTCGATGAATGCCTCCTCAAATCTCGTAAAGAAATCAGAGACACTCTCGTCCTTCTTCTGTCTACAGGCTGACAATTTGTCCCAGTTCACCCTCATAGCAGGCATAAGCGTTTTCATTAGAGTTATAATTCTCTGAGGGAGAGCAGTAATAAGTTGTTCGGGCTTAGCCCCACCAATTTGTCGTGTATCGGCCGCAGTAAGAGCAGCCCAATCACCACCTAATTCGTTTGCATGATCTTCCTGACGAATCTTAGCCCATACCGGTTGAGGTACGACATTGCCAAACAGCATGTCGATATCGGCAAGATTCATTATCGTAGCATCTACAAGCTGCGACAATTCCTTATAATACCCTGCAGGATTTTTGAGAGGGTCAGGCAAAGATTGCTTCACCTGTAATACTTCCGATCGTTTCCATGGGAGATGTATCCATACTCTCTGGAAATGCGCCAATACCGGAGGTTGAGCCTGAGGATTAGCTGGCATCCATACTGGAGGAACCTCGCGCATGGGATACTGACCAGAAGCATCTGACTGTCTTTCAATATCCTCAACGAACAAGGCTTGAGGCATCGGAGAGGGACGGAGGGCCAATAATTGCTCGATAGCACGTCGAACATTGGTACCCACCACCATTCCGCTCGAAAACTGAAGCTGTAGGTTGGTCAAAGCAGCTAATACATCTTCCGATGCATCTGCCGATATTTGATCGCGCAAAACCTTGCACATTTCTTCAAAAACATACCTCTGTGTCGGTATATTGAATTGACTAAACGTATTCAACACCGCACGCGGAGGATTTCTATAGGGGTGCAGCATCCATGACATTGCCATATTGTACAACGCAGCACGTTCCCTATTACCAGGGAGCTGACTACGTCTTTGTGGACCGTCCGAATCAGCGGACTCAGAAATAGGTCCAAGAGAATTGAAAAAATTAGCAGCGACAGAAGGAGTACGACGTCGAAAAGATGGAGAAGTATAACATAAGGGAGTAACAAAAGAAGTGTCAGAAACAGATGAAACAGCTGGAGTAAGTAAAACAGGAGCTGTAGCGGGAGCAGGAGTTTGTGGAAGTACAAGCGGAGGAGCAGTAGGAAGAGCAATAGGCAAGGGAGCAGGAACAGTCGGAGGAACAGGTTGAGGAGCAGGTACAGGAGCAGGTACAGGAGGAATCGCAGGAGCTGCGGTATCCTGTGCGTACGGAGGTGGTGACTTCATAAGATAGGACATTAAAGGATCCTCAACTAATTCCTCCTTCTTATCCGACTCCGTAGGCAAAACGGGATAACATTTATCTATAGACATACGCTGAAGCCGATCAAATACTTCCTTTTCCTTTTCCTCCTTATCGCGCTGGAACTGCTCTGCTTTCTTTACAATAGTAGCAACACCATCTCTCTGATTACGTTTAGTCTGTCTGATCTCTTTCTGTCAAGCTTCTTTACGCCACAACCGAAAGGCATCAAACATGGCCGGCCTTGACTTTTCCTTAAACAATTTAGCCTCAAGATTATCTAAAATCGGGGTCTCAAAACTACCGTGGGGTGGCCAACTAAGGACACCGTCTTTTTTGGTGTAGCGAATCCAATATTCATTAAAAGCAATCGGGCCTAGCCCGTGCTTACTATAGAGCTCATAAGTGGGAGTTCCAACTGGAGGTATCGGACAAGAGTCCTCCAGTCGGGAATCCATACCACAACGTTTAAAACAACTGAACAAAGTACTGCGACCAGGCATCTTACACACTGGTCGAGTTTCACAAACTTCAAGGGTTACGGGATTTACCAACTCCCAGCAATGAGCAAAAACCCTCGGTTTTTGGCGTCTGCAGGCGTCAAATACTACAACAAAGAACCAAGTACTGAGAACCACAAATGCAATGGAACCATGCAACAACTAAGCAACCACAACTAAGAACTCTGGGAGCGACCCACAAATACTTAACTCAAAGATCGATGGCGTCACTAGGAAGGCCCGTCAATCGTCTCGCTGTACCAAGGTCTACACCGGGCGCCAAAACAGGTCTACAGTCAGGGCAGCAGTCCGTTGCAGCCGTCAGGAGGCGGGAATCTTCGCGGAAAAGTCGTCGGGCCACTTATTTCGACAACAGGATCGATGAAGCGGGGTGCACCTTCCCTCGGAGATTTCACACGAAGTTCCTCACGATCGTCAGGCTTGGACCGGTACCACTGATGCAGCTCCACGTTGGGCGCCAACTGAAGGACTGGGTTATTTAAGACCCAGCGGTGCCAGGGGACAACACCTGAAACCTTCGTGGGTAACCTGTTCCGGCGTACAAGTGACAGAGACACAGGACACTTCCTTCGGCGTCAAAGATTCGAGGTTTATTTACTGCAGGGAACACAGAAGTCACGTGAAGTACATAGAATGCAAGTTCGCGGGATCTGATTCAATTTGCTACTGTGGATCGCTCCTTTTATACAGTTTTCTCTCATAGGTTAACATGGTACACAAAGGTTTACAACTTGGTTCCCATAATTATCCCCAAGAGGGGTCGCTTTGATGTATTCAAGGTCCGGAACATAAGTACAGAAACATTTGGTGGTTCCCAACTGTAAAAACCCATCTTCCCACCATTAGTACATTCCAATCTGCAGTAAACAGATTGAAGAAGGAACAAGGACAGGTGCAGAGGAAGGCAGAAACAGTGGGGAGATCGGAAAGGGTGTAAAAAGGGGTGGTATCGGGAAACACGAGATACAAGCATCAAAGGGACGTGCCTAATGAGATGCACGGCTGAGACAATAGACTGGCACGGCAAGATGAGCCTCGAGCGGGGCCATCTGCCTTACAGTATCATTCCCCTCGTCATAAAGACACTTTTGAAGGAAACGTGTCTTCCGCAAGAGTCTGGGAATCCCAGGGTCGCGAAGCGGACAGCGTCCGTCGCTGGCTACTTGAGGGCAAGAGACAAAATGGATGCTGCATCTAAGATGGAACCCGTGGGTACAGATAGATAAACCCACGAAACAGACGAACGGTTTAGGTTAGCACAGCGAAACTGCGTACACCCACTAAACACGTCATTTGCGGTTCGTAGATACCAGACTCGACCATATTCGTACGAGTCAAAAACACCACTAACGATCGTCACGGAACCTCATGGGACCTAGCTGGGTTACACATGAACCTCTTCCCCTTCACAGGATCATCAGATACACAAGCCACTCCTTTTAGAATCACTCCCTAATGCCTCTGCAAGACATCTAGCACACCGCCAGACATCCACCTTCCTGTCCAGTGCCTCTGCAGGACCTCCTGCACACCACCAGAGGTACACCTCTCATGCAAGCTCTTTAACAAAAAGAAAACTCACACCAACTCCTCCAGTTCAGCACATCATTCATTCGCACACTCCCCCCCCCCTCGGACTGGTAAGGCAGTTTCTACCTCCCCTGATCACTCAACCTGACCACACGTGACACAGGTACCAAACTCTGGGAGCGGGGAATGGGGATTAACACACTGGACACATTAAAGCTGCCACCACTGGATCCTACCACACTGGGGAATCCAGACACACACACTACACTCAGGGAACAACCACCCTCCTGAGCTAGTCATTTCTCCTCACACTCCCTCTCTTCCATCTACCCACACAGGGACAGGATTTGGGATTGGACACGGGACCCAGCAAGGGATTCCTAATCTATGGGAACCTCCCCCCTCTAATGTCGTCCCGCCCTGTCACTTTCTCTCATCTGCCACTAAACATAAAGCGCAGAAACACATTTGAAAGTGACACTCTTGAGGAAAAAAATCAAAAACAATAATCCCATACATGTGACTATCTGAAAAAAAACAATTGCAGAGTTTTGTAATGTAGCCAGTTGTCGCTATGGCACTGCGCAAACACAAGTCCAAATCCGCCCGCTGACCAACAATGTTAGAACTGGCTATTTCTGGTAGGCTAAGGCTGACGCCAAAGCCAGGCAGAAACCACCATTCTAGTCAGGGCAAGGAAGTCACACGCCAAGATAACCTCTGCTCACCCCCTTCGTAGCTTGGCTCCAGCAGTAAGGCTAAACTCGGAGGCAATGTGTAAAGCATTTGCGTCAGCGCACAACAGCAACAACATCCTAGGCACACCACAAAAGAGACTCCACACAAGGTTATTATAAAAATAACTTTTGTATTGTAAAAACATATCAGATAAAATCACGCATATACATTGTGCCAACTGGCACGGGCAATATTCACAGGGATTATGTACACCAGACAGGGCCACATGGGCGCCTGTCTGAATCAGATATAGTACTTCTAGATAAAATGTAGAATATAAAATCACTTCTAGAATAAAGAATAAATGTAACATAAAATAATAATCAAAGATAACAACCAGTAACCACTGGTAACAGGAACCAGGACCTTACTAGGACCACCTGTACTAAGAAAGAAGAACCACCTAAGTATCACACAGCATTTAGGGGTCTAGGAAAAGAACACATTACCCATGATGCAATAACCTACATTCAGAGGAGTAATAAAGAGAAACACATGATGCCTAAAGCATTCAGAGGTGTTAAGAATAAAGCACATGATGCAATAAAATACATTCAGGGGTTCAGCGCAAGAAGACACATGATGACTAAACATTCAGAGGTGCAGCGCATGGAAAGAAAGACACATGATGCAGTAACACATTCAGAGGTGCATAATAAATCAGAAGTCAATAGCGCAAACAAAACACACAGTAGGCAATTACTATTAAAAACATAGGAATCACATTTGCACCTAACTTACATATGCCACCACCTGTGGCAGTCCCTAGGCCAACTGGCCTTGAGGGGGCAAGGATGCCCTGGGTCCAATGTCAGGGCGCGCTGCCATGCAGCGCCAGTCCAAAGTACAAAAGCCTAAACGTGGCAGCTGCCCACAAAGTGCTGGGCAACTGGAGACATCACAGAAACTGTGGCAGGGGCTCTGAAATGAAGGGGTGCCCCTTGAGCACAAACTGCGCCACATTGAGCCACACAGGCTCTTAAACAAATATCTCTCTGAAGCCCTCTGGCTCCTCAGCAAAACGTCCCCCCTGAGCCTAACAGGCTCTTCAGCAAATAGGGGGTCGTGGGAGCGCCTCTCTGGGGGGGCTCGAAATCGCTACAGTGCCCCCAGAGCCTAACAGGCCCTAAAAGCAACTTGGCCCATCGTTGGAGTCTCTCTGGACTCTAAGGCAACAAGCACGATATCCCTCTCCTGTAGGGGGGGCGGACACCGACACTGTGTCCCGGCGCCCCCGAATATGCCCAACTGTTGGAGTCCTTCACAGGGGACTATGCAGAAATATTGCCCCCGGGTTATGGGAGCCTCCACAGGCTCTCAATCACGTTGGGGCGGCCCGCTGCCAACCGGGGCCGCCCATGAAGCCCTCGTGGCTTTGCACATCGAGCGCGAGCTCGCGCTACTGCGGGGGGGGGGGCGGACACCAACAATGTGTCCCGGCGCCCCTCCCCTGCTCTGCCCCACTCCGCCCGGCCCCAGCCCAGACTCACCGGGTCTCAGGGACGGCTCCTCCGGGCGGCGGCTCTTCTCTGCTGGCGGTGGGGGCAGGCACCGACAATGTGCCTCGCTCCCCCGCCGCTTCTCTCCTCACTCGGGCCTCCTCCTCAGATGCCGCCGGGCTCCCTCAGCTCACGGGTGCCCGGCTGACCCGCCGCCATGCGTCCTCTTCTCTCCCTTCCTTCCCTGGGCTCGCGGTCGCCATTCCTCGGCACCCGGGCTGCGGGGGCGGGACTTCCGGCCGGCCGCGCTGGGATTGGCCGTCCGGCCAAGCACTTCCGGGTCGCTGCGGGCAGCGCAGCGGCCCTTCTCCTAGGCAGGCAGGCGGACAGGCAATCAAAATATCGGCGTGGGCAGCCGAAGGTAAAGTAAAGTTGGCAATAAGCGAGGTGGGCACTCGCAAAGTAAATAATCAAATAAGCGGAGTGGCACCCGCCAATCCTCACGCAAAATGCGTGCAACGAAACGCTCAAAATGCAGCCAGGAGCGCTCTCAAGCGCCAGGATCCCAGCACAGCGCTCCCAGGCGCCAAAGGTCTCCAGAGCAGACCCCTACAGCAAGAAGGGTCCACAGAAAGCTCAAGAAGTCCAGCAAAAGTCCTTAAAGATGTAGCCAGGCAGGGGGACAGCCAGGAAGTGTCCCCCAGCAGTCCATCAGATGTCCAGGAGCTGGGCAGGGCCCAGGGATTCCCCTGAGCCCCAGCAGCAGCATGCCCTTGGCAGATTCAAGTTAGAAACAAGAACCTTTTGGAAGGGGACACAGCCCCTTCTTATACACAGAAAAGCCTTTGAAGTCCTTTGAAGTCTTTTGAAGCAGGCAGTGTGAGAACCAGCTAGACTGGTTTAGAGGGAAGTCCCCTTCAGTATCAGGGACAGAGGTGTCAGTCGCCCAGCGGGAGGTGGAGCCAGCTTTGTAGTTAGGCAGGCACAGCCCTTCACTATCAGGTGCCATCTCCTCCCACTTCCCTGGCAGCAAATGCTGCCTTTCATCCATGGGCTGACTTCAGACAACCTCCTGGGCTCTCTAGCCCCTGTCATCCTCAAACCAGACAGTCAATCCACAAGCAGGCCCAGGCACTCTGGGCCAGGCTCACCAGCCAATCACACGCTAGCACCAACTTACACAAGTATGCCAACTTCCAAAAGTAGTACTTCTAGACTAGACACAGTCATGCCGCATACATCATTTTGCAGCATTCATTCTCACGAGTTCGCTCATACCAAACTCGCCCCTGCACTCCCCACGCATCAGGAACTACCATGGGCATACATATTCCCCATTCATTCCTATGGGAGGGCAGGTCACTCACCATTCATTCACAGAGAGCTCAAGCACTTTACACTGTACCACAGTGAAAAAGTGCGCAGAGGCCTAAAATCACCAACACCAGGTTCCATAAACAGGCTAGGAAAAAGCAAAAAGTCTAGGGGTGAACCTGCCCAACGGGCCGGGTCCAACAATGCCCATTGGTTATCCCAGTGTAAACCAGTGATGTAATTGGTAGATTGGCGGCCACACTGGTCGAGGTCTTAATTGTAAGTGTGCGTTGCAAAGGAAACCACGGGGGGCAGTGTAAATAAATACAATCTTTGACGCATATACGCGAGGTAGAGTGGTGGATGGATTTAGAAGACAGCACTCGTGTCATTTGCAGATTACAGCCTCGTGATATGTGTTATCATGAAATCTACTGTAGGTGTATACTGGAAAGGATTCCATATGAGGGAATATTTGACCACTGCAAACCGAGGTAATATGCACAGAAAACCCATGCGCTCATGCACTATTGGTAAAAGTAGACAAGGTGTAAATGTCCACATTGTAGGCCTGTGCCTACACAGGGGCTAGTGATTACTAACCAGAAGAAAACTGTGTTAAGGACCAAGGAGGTACAGTGAAGACATATTCATGTAGTTGGTAGTATTTCAGTTCAGGGACATTGCGATTGGCAGACTACAGGATGGACCATGGGATTTCATCATTCAGGCCTTCATTATGTGTGTCAAGTTTTGGTACCCATCTTTGTTCTTTAATCAATAGGTACTTCGCCACATCCGCTGTGTGTGATGGAATGAAGGGTTGTTCCAGGACAGTCACTCACATTTTCTTGCACTGCACACCCCAGTCCCACGTCTTTTTCCACTCATTAAGATCGAGTGGTAGACCACACTGTAATCAAGAACCACGTAAGGGACCTCCTTTCCACCAGGTCATCCTTTTATTGTGGCACTGATTTTCTCAGACGGGTGGTCCGGATAAAATCCCAAATGATGAAGGGCGGATCCGTATGGTGACTGATGGGTATTTTCCTCATCCCTTGAGAGCCTTCTGTGCCAAATCAATTCTGAACCCTAGGTGATCAGGGTACTGTGGTGGATTAGGTGGCTAGTGTACACCTTTGGGCTGTGTTTGGCTTTAGACCCTCTGTTGTGTAACGTAGACAATCCAACCCACACAAGCTAATGTGATACTTAAAAACATCAAAAAGCACAATATTATAAAACATGTGCTATATATCAATGTACAAAATCTTGTCTTAAGATCTATTCTCTCAACATCTCTTTCAGTTACAACAGACTCCATCCTCTAACGTGCTGCTCGCTGCAATTTTCCTTCTTCACTCAAGTGTGCGTCCAGGCGTCCTAGACGTCCCTAGAACCGCAGACTTTTCGTCAATACGCGGGCCACCCCTTAAGTCTTATACCGCGACCCTGCAGCTGAACCGGGATGGTGGCTCAAAAAAGAAAAAGAAAAATAGTCTCTTGTCTGAAAGAGTGTAATTCACAAAAAAAATCATATTTTATTTGTCCTATTTAGACCTTAAGTTGTAGCATTCTTTACCAGGCACAGTTTGATCCTGAAAGAGTGTCTCTGGATGCGTAGTATCAAATCTCAAACACGGCGGCACAGATTCTTGCAAGACTTCATTATCCGCAAGTTCTGACTGAGTCCATTCCAGATGTGCATCGCTAAAAGGTACAAATCTTGGAACCCTTTCACTCTCAGAATCGGCAACACCTTCCTGGACCCAATTATCGTACGGTAAGGGCAAAGGTATCTTCTTGCAATGGGTACCATGTACCCAGTTATTCTTGCCGAACACCTTAATAGCAGTCTGAGTTAATAACAGGACTTGGTATGGACCGGTCCATCTTGGTTCCAAGTTCTTTGACCTCTGGAAATTCCTGGTTAGAATCCAGTCGCCAAGTTGAATTGTGTGGCCTGCGTCTACAGAAACTGAAGGCAAAGTGTCATGGACCTGTTGGTGAGAACACGCAATTTAGCAGTCAAATCATGTAAGTAGTTAACCAACATAGGGTACTCAATATCACTGTACTTCTTAGGCCTCGGCACACCCCAGACATTCGCCGGGCGTCCAAAAACAATCTCACCATCTCGCAGCATTCACTCTCACAAGTTTACACATACTAAATTCGAGCCTGCACTCCCCACGCATCAGGAACTACCAGAGACACAGACATTCCCCATGCATTCCTATGGGAGTGCAGGCCAGCCATACTACACGCACGCACTTTCACTCTGGGACTCAGGGGAAAGTGCGCAGAGACCCAAAAATCACAGACACAGGGTCACACATAAGGCAAAAAGTCTAGGGGTGAACCTGCCATAAGGGCCAAGTCCAACAGACCTGTTGGTGAGAACACGCAATTTAGCAGTCAAATCATGTAAGTAGTTAGCCAACATAGGGTACTCAATATCACTGTACTTCTTAGGCCTCGGCACACCCCAGACATTCGCCGGGCGTCCAAAAACAATCTCGAATGTACTGTTGTTCTTGTGGACAAAAATGCCAATGGTAAGGCATCGGCCATGTAAGACCAGAGCTTGCTTGCACCTTGGCCAACTTCAGCTTCAGAGTGCCATTATAGCACTCGACCAGGCCTGCTGACTGGGGGTGATTCGCAGCCTGAAATTTCTGTTTGATAACCAGACCCGCACATACTTTTCTTCATAATCTGACCCACAAATTCACTTCCATTATCACTCCATACCATCCTCGGCAAGCCATATCTGGGAAAGAATTCTTTGAGCAAAACCTTGGCTGTAGACAAGGCAGTATTATCCTTTAGAGGGTAGGCCTCTATCCATCTGGAAAAGGCACAAGCAACTACAAGAACATACTTCAAGTTATTGCATCTTTCCATATGAATGTAGTCTATCTGCAGCACCTCGAACAGATACGTTGGAGGAGCAAAATGACCCGCTGGAATTGGGGTTCCCTTATCAAGGTTTATGCATCAAGCAAATCATGCAGTGTTTAACCAAATTCTCAGCACACTTAGGAATTCCACCATTCTGCCATACCGGAGCCAACAACTTACATATCCCTTTTGAACTAATGTGAGCCAGCCCATGAGCCATAGTAACCACCGGAAGCACATATGCATCCGGCAACAACCATCGCCTGTGCTCTGACAACTCAACCCAACAGCCTTTCGAATCCAACATTCCCATACTCTCTCTCCACATACTCAATTTTTTCTCAGTAGCTTCTGCCTGAATCATCTTCACACTTTCTGTTGTATCTTCACACATTCCTCCTGCCACAACCCATCTGGCAGGGCCTGCAACATACATCCGACTCATCACATCTTTCGCTGTTTCTCTCGCTACTTCATCTGCAAACGCATTCCCTCGACCCACATCATCCGTAACCTTCTTATGCGCACTACACTTTACTATCACAATTTGGGTCGGCAAAGTAAGTGATTCAAGAAGTTCACTCACTAATTGTCCATGCTGAATTTTCGTACCATGGGAACTAAGAAATCCTCTATCTTTCCACAAACGACCAAGACTGTGAGCCACGCCAAATGCGTATTAGCTTTCAGTAAAAACATTCACTCTCTTTCCTTTTGACAACACACACGCTCTAGTCAATACTATCAACTCCGCTGCCTGAGCTGAATTCTGCGCAATACGTGCTGTTTCAACAATCGTGTGCAAAGTTGTGACAGCATATGCTGCAGTCGTCTCTCCATTCGGAAGCTTAAAGCACGAACCATCTACCCATAGGGTACCATCAGGATTCGAAAAAGGAGTATATTTCAGATCAACTCTACCCTTCGTTTCCTCCTCTGTCCGGAGAAAACAGTCATGCTGTTCCTGAGCATCTGTCTCTACAAAAATTGGCAACAATGTAGCTGGATTCAATGTGTTGCACCGCTTGATGTGCACATGGCTAGCCAAAAGCATCAACTCATAACCTGACAAACGTGCACTGGTAAGATGTTGAGTCTTTGTTCTATTCAATAGGGTAACCACTGCATGTGGGACCATCACAATCAATGTATTATCCAATACCAAACCAGCAGACTGTTGGATAGAAACAGCCGCTGCCGCTGTAGCTCTTAGACAACTAGGTAACGCCCTAGCTACCGGATCTAAAGTGGCTGAAAAATACGCACATGGCCACTGTTTGTCTCCAAATTGTTGCGTCAACACTGACAACGCACAACCTTCTCTCTCGTGTACATAAAGTGTAAAAGGTTTACTATAGTCGGGGGTACCCAACACCGGAGCAGAACACAATGCATCACGCAATTCACAAAAACTGTTCTGACATTCGTCAGACCAAGTAAGAGGGTGTGGTGTGTCCTTAAGAGTAAGTGCCAACAAAGGTTTTGCTAGCAAAGAAGAATTCGGAAACCACTGTCTACAATACGAGGTGATACCTAAGAAGGCACGCACCTCTCTCTGTGTGCATGGCACAGTCATTTGGGCAATCACTTGAATACGCTCTGGGGTCAATCGTCTTCCCTCCTTCGACAAGAGCTGACCTAAGTAGGTCACTTCTTGTCGGCAATACTGAAACTTCGAAGGTGACACTTTATGATGAAGGTCAGACAGGTGTCGCAACAAAGAAAAAGTAACTTCTTTACAAATCTCTTCATCATCAGCAGCAACCAACAGATCATCAACATACTGGATAAGAGTAGCACCAGAAGGCAATGCAAAAGTATCAAGCTGAGTTTTCAAAGCCTGACTATAAATGGAGGGACTCTCACAATAACCTTGAGGAGGGCGTTTAAACCAGAAACTGCGGCCTCCTACAGAGAAGCCAAAAATATCCCTACTTTCCTAAGCAATCGGAATACTGAATAAAGCGTTCTTCAGATCAATAACAGAAAACCAAGCAGCTGAGGCAGGGATCATAGTCAATAAAGCAGTAATGTCTGGGACAACAGGAAACTGTGACACAACAATCTTATTGACCTCTCGAAGGTCGATCACAAACCGATACACAGGTGGCTGAAAAGAGTCAGTACGCTTAAGAACAGGCAGAACAGGACTATTACACACATTACCTCTCGTTTCTTCAACCATACCTTTCTCAAACAAATCATAGATAATCGCTAAAAGAGCTCTTTCACCATCACTAGACATTTTGTACTGAGGAATGCGAGGTAATTTAGCTTTCGACTTAAGGGTAACAACGTAGGGTGGAATCTGCAAGAGACCAACATCATTAGGACCTGTAGCCCAAAGTGTATCAGGGAGAGAACGCAGTTCCAGTGGAAGGAGATCCTTAGACAGATACATCGGGAAAGTCACTTTCTTACCCACCGTAAGATGTACTCCCAAAGGAGAACAATGTAATGTCGCATGCAATCTTTTCAACAAGTCCAAACCCAAATAATTCTCGCCACAGCCAGTCGTTAGAATAAGGGGAGCCTCCAATTCACAAGGACCAATAGAAAGGGGCAAAGGACAAGAAACAGGGTTACGAACTGGGGTGCCAGAAAATCCTACCGAAACATTAGTCAAGCCAGACAAGGGTGAGCCAGGGAGTTTAGAGTGCACGATAGAACTCTTTCTTGCACCAGTATTCAAATGAAAAGGTTCTGACACACATGATGTAATCACTTCAACATAAGGTCCACTCTGGTCTACTGGAACTGACACTACTCCCTCCCTTTGTCCGTGGTTGTCCTAACTATCATTAAAACCAGCACTCTCACTTCCAACATAATAATCATCAGTGTAGTACTGAGCGGACTGGACGGTCGGAACATTCTGTTGGTCAAAATAATTTATAGAATTCTGAGGGGTAAAGGAACGTTCATTCTGGGGAAACGTTCCACGTCCCCTACCCCTAGGTACTTGTTGGAAACCACCACGACCTCTCAGACCAGACATACCATTTGCACGCTGTAGCAAGATCGGGCAACTATTCTTGAAGTGACCTTCCTCTTTACAATAAGCACACTGATTAGGGCCTAGCGGGAGTCGCGAAGCAAATGACTCAGGCTTCTGCAACAGTTTCTGAAACTGTGGGGGTTGCTGAAACTGACGCTGATTAGGGCGAGGCGGATAAGCCTGCTGCAGAGGAACTTTCACTTTTAATTCTCTAGTCTTCTTCTCTACTTTATCCTTCTCATCTTTATCTCTATTCTCATAGTATTGTGCAGTAGCCAATATCTGGGCCGAAGAAGAAACAGCCCATGAACTCTCAGAGTCCTTTAACTTATTAGAAAGTTCAGGAAGTAAATTAAAAACAAACTCATCTACAAACAACCTCTGACCACCTTCTGTACTCCTATCCTGACCACTATGATCAATGAATGTTTCCTCAAACCTAGTGAAGAAATCAGACACACTCTCATCTTTCTTTCGTTTGCATGCTGCTAACTTGTCCCAATTCACCCGCAAAGGAGGCATCATAGTTTTCATTAAATTAATAATCCTACCAGGTAGTTCTGCAACTAAGGGTTCAGGTTTGGCACCTTCTACCTGCCGATCATCTGCAGCAGTAATATTAACCCACGTATCTCCTAACTCTGGCGCGTGATCCTCGTGACGGATCTTCGCCCACAAGGGTTGAAGAACTACATTACCCATCAACATATTCATGTCAGGTAAATTCATAACACACGCATCAACTGTCTGAGACAACTCCTTGTAATAACCAGCAGGATTTTTATGGGGGTCAGGCAAGGTCTGCTTAAGAGCCAGGACCTCAGCTCTCTTCCAAGGGACATGCACCCACACTCGCTGAAAATGAGCCGGTGCAGCCGCAATACCATGAGCGGCATCAGCCACAACTGCCTCTCTCCATACAGGGGGAACCTCTCTCATAGGATACTGCTTCACTTTTCTCCTAACAGAAGGGTCAGGTTAGAACAATGACTGAAGTGGAAGTCTAGACCTAAAAGTGAGTAGTGTCTCTACCACTTCCTCAACATCGGAACCCACTATCGTTCCTTTAGCAAATTCAGACTGAACATTAATCAATTCCAGTGGAATGGAATCCAACTCATTATCTTCCCACTCCTGACGAAGGAAGGTACACATGACATCAAAAACATACCTTTGTTTTGGTTCCTCCCACTGTAGGAAGATATCCATAACCACTTGTGGACCGTACTTGGAGGCATTCGAAACCCATCTACGAGCAAGGAGATCTAACACTGCCCGCTCTTCGGGACCAGGAAGCTGACTATGTCTCTGCTTACGTTCAGAAACAGGGGTCATATTCAGTGACCCAAAGAAAGGAGACAAAAGACTAGTAACAGTCTCAGTCATTCGTTGCCGAGCAGAAGGAGAAGAAGTTGACATGAGACAAAGTGTTTTGAGGCAAGAGAGACGTAGGGACAGAAATAAGAGAAGGCGAAGATGAAGGAGTGTAATGCAAAGGAGTTTGAGGCAAAGCTGGTGGCAAAGCTGGCGGCCCTGGAGGGGGCTGCACCGCGGGAAGAAGAACCACCTGTGAAGCAACAGGTGGCTGAACAACAACAGGGGGTTGAACGACAACAACGGGTGCAACAACTGGAGGTAACGGAGGTGCAGTAGCACCCTGCACATAAGGTGGTGGTAATCTCAGTAAATGTGACATCAAAGGATCCTTTTCAGGGTCATTTGAAAGGGGAGGTGGCAAAGCCGGGTAACATTTGTCAATGGCCATGCAATGTTGTCTATATGACACTTCAATCGCACGATCTTCTTCATCTTCCTTAAACTGCCTAGCAGCTTGCATTACCGGCATATTCCTTTCCTTCCTATCTCTCTTAGCTTGCTTAATTTCTTGCTGTTTGACTCTTTCCGCCTTTGGCGTAAGGAAGCCAAACATCACCGGCCGGGCTTTCTTCTTAAATAGCGCAACTTCTAGGTTATCTAAAACATCTGATTCAAAACTACCATGTTGGGGCCATCGTAAAACACCATCTTTCCTTGTATAACGGACCCATACTTCATTAAAGGTAATGGGACCCACAGGAGGTATCGGACACGAGTCCTCCAATCGGGAATCCTTATTACAACTACAACAAAACCATTTCCTAATTTTGCCAAAACCAGGCATCTTTAGCTCACTAGTCTTGCTTCAAACTTCAAGGGGTTATCAAAAATGATACACTCATAATTATACGAACCCCTCGGCTTCGACTATTGCAACGGCCAAATCAAAACCAAGAAACAAAACAAAGTCGTGGGAGCGACCCACTTATGCTTAACCAAGATGTCTGTCAAGCCACCAGAAGACCGTCTAACGTCTTGCCTTACAAATCATCACAAGAGGGTCCAAGACAGGGCGACAGTCAGGGCAGCAGTCCTTCACAGCCGTCGGAAAGGGGAAGCCTCGCAGAAAAAAACCTTCGGTCAACGTCGACATGCAGGGGTCAATGAAGTGGCGGCCGTCCTCCAGAATTTCCTCACGGGGCTCCTCACAATCTTCGGGCTTGGACCAGTACCTCTGAAGTCGCCCCACTATGGGTGCCAGTTGAAGAACCGGGGTTTAACCCAGCGGCGTATTAGGCCTGGGTGGGTGCACTTGCCAGCGACCGAAAGTCTGCATGAGGGGGACATTTGATGTCCCTGTGCATAGTCCAGTTCAAACCAGTCCTGGGAGCCGTTGGCTCCTACTCTGGTGCAAAACTGGACAAGGGCATGGGAGTAACCTCCCCACTGTCCAGACCCTCCCCTGGGAAGGTCCCCTGAATCTGTCCAACCCTCTCCTGTGGGTACTTAAGGGCTTACCGAGCTGTAGGACCCTAGATTCAATGTGGACAAGATTCTGAACCAGAAACCACTAAACTTTAACCGTCTGTACACTCTGGACTTCCTGGACTTTGTTTGGGCCCGACTTCATCTCCCTTTCAGTCTGAAGCATCTTCCGTGCCCGGGTTTCATACAGGCTCTGTGCAGGACCTGTGGAGCATCAAGGACAACCAAAGATATCTCCCTTGGAGTGAAGGAATCACTCCCCTGCCACCGCAAGCACCACATCACTTTTGACCAGTCTTCTGCTCCAGAGCTTCTACAGATGCTGAAGGCTCCAGCAACACAGGAGGTGGGGTTTCCAAGTCCCTTGATGTCTGCGCTGCCCTCTCACCAAGGTTGAGGCCAGAATCCCTCGTGGGGCTGCAATACTTATACCTCTGTGCACCTCAATCATTTGCAAGTGCATATGCTTGTTGGCGTATCCCGTAAAAGTGCACTGGGCTCCAAGTAGCCCTGACATCTTGCACCATTTTCTACAAAGAACTCCGGCCTCCTTGCACCGAGTGATCAGTGGCCTGCTTCTTTGTGAAACTGCTCCAGGTCCCCTTGCAACTCCTGTGTGACCGGCCTGTGGATCCCCTTGAGGGTCAATACTGCTTTTCTTGGGCTCACCTGGTTGCACAATGTTTACCCTGACTTCCCTGTGCTTTGTGATTCTCCTGGACCTTGCTGGACAGAACCGTAACCTTTCTTGACCTTCTTCATGGGTTGCCGTTGCCAAGGCTTGTTGGTGCTTCTGCCGGACACCAGCCCCTCAGCACTCGATATCCTTTATGGGACAACTGGCATCTGGCTCCTGGTTGTCCTTGACATCTCCTGGTCCCTGTGGCTGCAAAGTCAAGAACCCCTGAACGCACCTGAAGCACCCGACATCGGTGGGCATTCGTCTACCGAGCCCCTGGTCACTCCTGAGTGACCCAGACTCTGTCCCCTCTGCTTTCAGGTACTCTTCAACAAGAATCCACCTTTTGATTCCATCTGAAACTTTTCTTCTTCCCAGCAGGGGCTCTCCTTCGAAGTCCCCCCTAGCCCCACTGATCTTAAAAGCGAAAAGCCCTGTAGCCTGAATGCGAACACCGGTCCCCAGGGGGTACTATAAGGTTGCATTCTGGTAAAACAAGCTACTTAACATTCCTTCAAGACTAAGCCTGAAGGCTGCACTCCACAGCTACCACTTGGATAGCTTTCTAAGGTTATCTTTGACTTCTTAAATCACCATAAGAGTTGTTTGGACTGGTATAAGGTGCCCACATTAATTAGTGGACAGCGTATACCAGGCCAAATTCTCACATCACTTGTAAGACGTGGAGTCGTTTAACTGTTTGTCTGCAACCTGAGTCCAAAAGTGCATTAACAGGATTACCATTTACTTTAAGGGGACGATGTTAGTCAGGTTTGTCTGTCTGTCCCACACAGATCACAGTTTTAGTCATGCCAATGTCCATGGGTGCTTGCTTCTGTGGACAAAACTTAGCAATATGACCCCAGATCCTGCAATTAGATTGTTGAGGTCCTGAGGTAGGAGGACCACCTCCACTCTTGGTCAGGGTTATCTGGACTTGAACTTAAACTAGTATACTCAACCATACTGCAGCAAATTGAGTCTTGTAATTAATTTTGTTTTTTTCTTATATTTGTTATAGCTGCTTTTAAGGTTTTTCGAACCAAAATAAGATGATGATAATGATTTTCTTAGTACTGCTGGTTTGTGAGATTTATCCAGGGTTGTTCTTTTTTTTTAGTTTCTACTTCATCTCTGATTCCCCTACTGTCTTGCACCCCATTATACATGACTGCAAGTTTTACAGCAGTTTTTAGAGTCAAAATACTGTGCTTTGTTAACAAATATCGACTTACCCAAACGGCATTTGGACACCATTCACCTCCATAAGGAATGGAAGGGTGCAATTTAATCCATGCTTGGCGCTGAAATTCACCCTTGCACTAAATACCACAGCAGTTAATCATAATCCTAAAAGTATGTATTAATTAATTAATAAAGACCATCATCAATATATTACAATATCCCAAATTTCAAATATAAAAATTGTGTTAGAAACATAATACATTTTTAATTTAATGAACTTGCTGTGAACACAGACCCATGATTTTTACTGTTTTGCACAAAGCATTGTAATGTTGCAAATCAGCCTTGAGTTTGCAGCATCCTTGGGGGTGTGTCCAATATAGTGACTTGTTAGGTTCCAACCTCTTGGAGCTCTGGATGGCCATACATACCTGAAAGTCATCAGGACTGTAGGCATGCGGCAGCGGGCAGACATAGTGGGTGAGAATTGGCGATCCACAGGCTCTACCACGTCTGAATTCTGGTGCATCACTGGAGAACAAGTTGAGTGTGAGGCCTGTTGTTGGAAGCCGTGCAGAGAGCTGGGCAGGGCCCATTCACTGCCGGCAGCCTGGGAGGGGGTAAAGGAAGTGACCCGAATAGGGTCACTTGGGTTACTAAACAACCTCTCGGCCTTACTTACATTATAGAAGAGTCGGTCAGTCAGTAGAGATGCAAACAAACAGTTTATTGTAAATACTCTGAAGAGGAGCCCAAAAAGAACAAGCTGCATGCGATGCTTGCTACCGGACTGAATCAATAATCATGCGCAGCATAGTATAATGCATGTTACACGTCATGGACCTAAATAACACGCCTACAAGGGAAAGTTACAGGCTTGGGATGCGTATTCTAGGGAGGCAGAGGGGCGTACATCACCAGCCTGAGACTGGCACACAATACCTCCTGTCCAAGGCCGTCCAGCTGCTTTCCCACTCCTCACATAGGACAGGTGCTGTGAATAGTACATTACTTACAGACACAGAAAGGGTCTATTCATAAGCGAAGGAGCACCCCTCGTTCAATCAGAAACTAAACTGGGTGTATACTTATTAGGTGAACAACAAGTGTCATGGCGCAACTATCTGGGCCAACCTCGTTCGCAGTTTGGAGTGTCACAGCGTGCTTATATGTAACCAAAATCTAAAATGGTGGCTAGTATACAAAATGGATGCCACCCGTCCAAGACTAACCTATACTGTAAAATATCATACTTATTAATATAGCTCAGTGAGTTGGGAATAGAGATGCTTACCGTACCAATATTATATTTTGATATATAAGGCTAATCGAAGTGGCATAGCATAAGGGGCATAGCCCTATGATTATTTTGAAACCTACAGACCCTCTTTTTAGCATTATAAGCTTAATATAAATGTGTGGAGGCTATCAGACTTACTCTTTATCTTTTCATCAGCATGACGGAAAACCTAAGGGGGTATGCAACGATGCAAAACTAAGGCGAGCTTTAGTAGAGTTCTGATCTTCAGTCCTTGAAAATTCCTTTGTCGATATCCATTAGTTCCTAAAGTTCTTTCAGCACCATGATCGCATCCCTGGCTTTAGACTCACTTATTGGAACAGAGGGGGTGAGTTTAGCCATGCAATAAGTGCCACAGGATGGAAGACAATTCGCACACAGACATCACATGAAGATAATCCCTGCAACCACCACTAAACCCATGAGAATTTTCCATCCCCATGCCGATATCAGGTCCCAGAACCACTGTTAGCGTATGCTCTTCAGCTGGAGTGCAGGGCTCTATTGTGCTGGGTTCTATGGTTGCACTTTATTATACATTTGATAATTATTATTGCCTTTATGACAAATCTAATAGGTCTGCCTTAAATATGTTATTATGCTGACCCCCTTCATAAAGCCAATAGGCCCGCTCATTATATTTTGGTGTTATGACCCTTTGAGAAAGTCAGGATGTCTGCCTTACTTAAAAGTACGTCCTTGGGTGTGCAGCAGAAGGGGTTAGGCACAAGCATGGGGTTGAGGACATCTTAAGTTATGTTAAAATCATTGATAACATCACTGCAACATCTGAAATTACTTCACTGATGACAACACTTTGCATGGCGGGGAACAAGCTGTAGTTACTTTAGGGAACGAGTTATAGTTACTTGAGATAACTATTTCAAAGTTTGGTATCAAGGGCCTTTGCAACCAGGTGAAACATTAAATGGATGAAAGTAATGGCATGGATGTGGTGGACTCACAGAATTCAAGGCTACACCATTCAAGCTTACACCCACACTTACACCTGCTATTCTTGCACGCAGACACAGGAATGTTTGCTTTCCCCTATTAAGAATACAGGTGAATGCCAATTGTCTTGTTGTTCTCCCATCACTATATGAGAGGGTGTGTGCCAGTCGGAGCAATCAGACAGAAATACCTACATTTCTAAAACTCTCGAATGGGAATAAACTATTTCTGTGCTTTATCAGCCCCAAAAACTGGCCTAACAAATATCGACTTACCCAATGACATTTGGACACCATTCAGCTCCATAAGGAATGTAAGGGTGCAATTTAATCCATGCTTGGCGCTGAAATTCACCCTTGCACTAAATACCACAGCAGTTAATCATAATCCTAAAAGTATGTATTAATTAATTAATAAAGACCATCATCTGTAGTGTAGTTCCTATTTTCCCTATAGGCCCTGCGCATTGGAATAACATAAACAGCAGTATAGACGTAGGACTGCGGTCTTCTAGGTCTCTACTGACTATGTTTGACTTAATTTAGGTTTGCGCCAGCTAGCTCAGAGGTCACTGGAAACTTTCTTGACTGAATAGGAAGTGATCAGCTTCCCTGGCTCAGACAAGAAGGGATTCAGCTTCCGACAACCGCATAAACATGACAACTTTGCTCCTCAGAATAAGAGTCAATCTCTAGAGTCGTGTGAAACAATAGACAGCTATTTCACTCAGTCAGTTCTGCAGATTTACTTTCACCATAGTGCATTGAATGGAGAGACGGGCGTTTTCAATAAAAGATATTATTTATTGAGCAGTCTTCCTTCTCATGCAAGAAAAATGAATTGCCACAATTGCAAGACTTGTTATAATGAAAAGTGCGTACAGTAAAAGGAGTATTACGAAATAATACTGTAAAAGCATTGATATGGTTTCTTAGCCATAAGATAGTTAAAATGAATAAAATATATACATTCATATATACATTGGCTAACGACCTCAACTGGTGCTTCTAACTACGCCTACCCCGGTGTACCTGACCTAAGCCTAATACGTGGGAGGGAGTAAGTAAGTAGCAGTTTAAGTTAAGTTGGTTTTGCCAAGAGTTGGTTTCAAGAATTCTCTCTAAGGGTTTAGTCAGCACCGTACCTCTGGAATAGAATGTAGGAGGTCTGGTATCTCCTTCTTAGGACCCGATATCACAGTCACCCGCAAGGGTAGGCTGGAACCGCAGGAGCTGGATTTTCTCGGCAGGAGAAAAGACAGCGTCTTTCTTAGCGCGTCAAGGAGGAGGGGCAGCGTCCGTGGGCTTCTCGCATCTGCTGAGCTCTCTGCAAGGGGACAGCTGTTCGTCTCCAGTATTCACCACCACCGTGTGTTTGCTTAAGGCAATGTTGGTATATTTATACCTGAAAGGTGCTGAGTTTGACGTAAGTTTTTGGACATAAGACGTCAATAAAGATGTCACTAAGAACAGGTCGTTCTTACAGTGCTTGCAGGAGTTCTATTACTAATCAAAACAAAGCAAGCGGGGTTTTCCCAGGTTGCTGGGGGTTTGGTATGTCGAAAGAACTCAGTGTGCTATCTAGGAATCTAAGGAAGTGGCTTCTGCTGTGTCATGGACTGTCATGGACTGAAGAGGCGAGTTTACTGAAATATGGCTCTGATTCTTATGCCATTATAGGGATATGTATTGATTATAGCCGTATAGGGGCATGAGGTCACAATATTGATCGGGGTCCTAGATAAAACACATCACATCAATATATTACAATATTCAAAATTTCAAATATAATAATTATGTTAGAAACATAATACATTTTTAATTTAATGAACTTGCTGTGAACACAGACCCATGATTTTTACTGTTTTGCACCAAGCATTGTAATGTTGCAATTCAGCCTTGAGTTTGTAGCATCCTTGGGGGTGTGTCCAAGATAGTGACTTGTTAGGTTCCAATCTCTTGGAGCTCTGGATGGCCCTACATGCCTGAAAGTCATCAGGACTGTAGGCATGCGGCAGAGGCCCAACAGAGTGGGTGAGAATTGGCGATCCACGGGCTCTACCACGTCTGAATTCTGGTGCATCACTGGAGAACAAGTTGAGTGTGAGGCCTGTTGTTGGAAGCGGTGCAGAGAGCTGGGCAGGGCCCATTCACTGCCGGCAGCCTGGGAGGGGGTAAAGGAAGTGACCCAAATAGGGTTACTCGGGTTACTAAACCACCTCTCTAGCTTACTTACATTATAGAAGAGTCGGTCAGTCAGTAGAGAATGCAAACAAACAGTTTATTATCAATACTCTGCAGTGGAGCCCAAAAACAACAAGCTGCACGTGATGCTTGCTACCGGACTGAATCAATAATCATGCGCAGCATCAGTATAATACATGTTACACGTCATGGACTTCAATAACATACCTACAAGGGAAAGTTACAGGTTTGGGATGCGTATTTTAAGGAGCCAGAGGAGCGTACATCACCAGCCCGAGACGGGCACACACTATCCTGTTCAAGGTCGTCCAGCTACTTCCCCACTCCTCCTCACGTAGGAGAGGTGCTTTGAACAGTACATTGCTTACAGACACAGAAAGGGCCTATTCATAAGCGAAGGAGCACCCCTCTTTAAATCTGAAACTAAACTGGGTGTATACTTATTAGGTGAACAACAAGTGTCATGGTGCAACTATCTGGGCCTACCTCGGTCGCAGTTTGGAGCTTCACCGCGTGCTTATATGTAACCAAAATATAAAATGGCGGCTAGTATACAAAATGGATGCCACCCGTCCAAAACTAACCTATACTGTAAAACATCCATCCTTATTATTTTAGCTCAGTGGGTTGTGAATATAGATGCTTACCTTATCACTGTTATATTTAGATATATAAGGCTAATCAAAATGGCATAACATGAGGGGCATAGCCCCATGAATATTTTGAAACCTACAGGGGACACTGCTTACCCAAATAGGAGAACCTGAATCTTTGTGGCCAGACCTGGAACCTCGAGTGAAGACAATAGTGGCATTATGCTTGGTCGCCAGTTTGGGAACCAGCAGGTGATATGAGGCCCATGGTGATTGCTGTTAAGAGCAGGAAAGAAGAAGTGCGGGACTGTTCTTACTGAGGCAGCCTCCTGGGAGGTGATGGTCCCGTTTGAGTGATGTAGCTGGTTGGCTCCTCCCTGGGGGTTCATACGAAGTGCTAACGCACTACATGAATGCTGTGATGAGGTTTGAGCTGACCCCCTGCGATAATGAGCCAACAGTTGTTGAACCTCTAGTAGAGTTCATACAAGCGGCATGCACTCATACCTGGGGCAATCAAGAGAGTAGTGGAGAGGCTTCATTTAGAGCTAAGCTATCTGCCCATAAATGTAAGTCAGGGCACGAGTTGGGGGTACACGCAGGTACATTGCGTCCACCCACTCTTTTCACAGGGTGGACACCGTGCGCCCTGCCATAGAAATATGTTGAACTTGTCCCAGAGTAAGACACAGAACACATTCAGCAGCATCTGCACGTTGCCTGCTTTCCATTCCCAGCAGCAACGTGCAGGCTCAAAGGTTTTTTTTCCCACCTACAGCTAGGACTAAGTTAAGGGGCCATCCAGCCTCCTTTTGTTTGTATATGCTGACTGGGGTCACCTGGCACCTCACACTTAAATGTAAATGCCACAGAGGAAAAAAAAGGTACACAGCTTGCCTGCTCTTCACAAGTACTTAAGAGAGGCATGCTTTTGCCTTTGTTCTGTCCCTGCATATAAATGCAGACACTGTAAGACTGTGAGATGGGTTGGTCTGTCCCAGTATTTACACAAATAATTTAAATAGCACTATTTTCTTTCTTTTATAACGCTACATCGTGACGTCATGATGTCATTGGCATAATGTCATACTTGGTCAGTCCCCCCACTTCTTTCTTTATATAGGACTTGTGCCCTGTTGTAAGGGTAGTGACCCGGGGAGCACCAGATTCACCAAACTGAATAGACTCCCTCTGTGTGTTTAACTCACCCGAGCCAGCACCGTGGGTTGTGATTGATGTGGGCCTGGCATATCCAGGCATACTTATTTTAGAAGGGCCAATGCAGGATTTTGTACCTCATGTACATTGACTGGGCTGTCTGAGCTGGTGGTGCAGAAGGAGGATGGATCCCCAGTACATCTGTGTATTGAGGTAAACGCAAGGCCCCAGGCGCTAATCAGGGGGGATTCAACGTAACACAGTAACTTCAGAAAGATTTCAGCTCAGGAAGATACAAGGAGACTCCAGCTCGATTACATAAGTGCACCGCCATATTAAAGAGACTGGAGCCAGCATCATGGATACATAATGGTAAAGCCCAAAGACATTTTTTTTAAACTTACTTCATTGGTTTTTCATTTACATTTATTGCATCTGGCAATAGCATTGATCCTTTACAGTACGTTCTGTCTAGTTTGGTGTTATTATACAGTTTCTAAACTGCAAAGTATTGTAAGTAATTACTGGGTCATTGCAAATAACAATTGTCGTACATGTACATAAGACTGTCCCATGAGTATTCGGACATCTAAAATGTAGGCAAACTTTTAATTTAATACAAACTGCCCGATCTGCCACCCCACTCCCAACTGTGTTCTAGCAATCTTCCCAATATCAGAGCATAGTTTACATCCTGATACAATTTGCATGGTACGTTTAACTATTTTGATCGTGTCCCACAGCCCAATAACTTACTCGTTACAATCTTGCGTGTCCATGCGTCCTGACTGTCTATTGCGTGTTCGGGGTTCTAGGTGTGAGATCAGGGTCTGTGCCTTTAAAGGCTTCTAACACTGTATCCCACTCCATGGATATCTGATTTTTCCGCAGCCCACGGGCCTCCTCCCGGGGTATGGCAGCCCTTTCAGCTCCGGCCCAACTTAACATTTCTCTGTGCCTGGTGTAGATCACAGGAGGTTCCGCCGACTTCCATCTCATGGTTATGGATCTTTTGGCTATGATGAGTGCAAGGTCAAGGAATCGGAGCTGGACCTTCCGCAAAGCTGGGTGTGTACGGAGGCCCAGCAGACATTCCATTGCGATATTGAGGCGTGTGGCTGGCTCAATGTGTTGCCGGACCTCGCTCCAGAGCCCCCTGAGGTGAGGGCATGCCCATAGCATGTGTGTGAGATCTGCTTACGCCAACTGGCATCTGGGGAAATGATGTTGCGTGTTTAGGAACATTGGCTGCAGGCGGCATGGCGTAAGGTAGGCCCTGTGTAGGACCATGCATTGTATCATTTTGGACTTTGCATTCCAAGTCACTTGTTTAGGGTATTTCAATATGTCTGCCCATTCTCTGTTCGATATCTGCCGCCCGCATCCTCTACCCACTTTATGTGTAGGACATCTAGGGGCACCGCAGCATGTGCCCGGAAGCCCACATAAAGCCATTTGATGAGATGACGTCCCTGTCCCATGTAATATAGGGATTTGACTGATTTGTGCATTTGGGGTACCTCTCTCTGGGGGGCTCAGTGCTTATTAACATATTGGACTATGTACAAATAACTTGGCACCCCGGTTTCTCGTACAAAATTCTCATGGTCCAGTACAATCGCACCATTGAATAACGATCCGACCGTGTTCACCCCCCGTCTGACCATCCCCTAAACCTGTGCCTCGTCAGTCTTCCATTTGGTATTGGTATTGGGATCCTCAGTAATGGAATGATGCCTGCATAGGGCGGGCAGCAGTATGAATATTGCAGGGCCTTCCTCCAGCACAGCAATGCTGTACGCAATAGGGGCGGCACATTCGAGGGGATCTTATATTGTGGTAATAGTAAAGTGTGCAGGGTTCCCTGGTTAATAGTTTCCATGGTATATCCGATCTCCTGCAGGTTGCGTCCCGCTGTCCAATCGAACAGCCACTGCAATTGGCACACGTAGTAGGTAAAGCCCAAAAACATGAATTAAGTAGCCTTTAAGGGCACACTAGAATGCACGCCTCTATCCAGTGCTCCGATCGTCCCCATGTTTCATGTGAGCTCAACCGTGGAGGAACACTCAAGAAGGTTTGCTTAAATTCTTCAAGCCATGCTACACTCTAAAAAAGACCTAGAACTGGAGATTGACACAGTGGCACTGGATGCTGGGTTCCTGAAAGACGACCAAAGGAAGCTAGTGCACCATGTACTAAATAAGTCTGCCCTCAGCTTCTTGTGCCACTCGGTGAAGGAACTTCCAACCCAGCTGAAATAATTAGAGAGTGAGATTAAAATTCTGAAGATTAGAGATCAGGAGGTGGAAGATTGTTTTAGAAGGAACAATATAAGAATCATTAGCATAGATGGGACCCGGTATGTTATAGGTGTGACCTGGTATGTTATAGACCACTTTCTCCTATTGATGCCACATCAAAGGTACTGGGGAGGGTCCTCCTAGACCGACTAGAGGCCTGGGTATCCATCACAGGGGTCATATCTAAATTATAATATGGTTTCATGAGGGAATTGGGCACTACAGAGCAATGCCTCAATTTGTCCCTAATAATCAACAAGTACATCAATGCCAGGAAGTGTTCTATCCACCTGGCCTTCATGGACCTGTCTAGTGCCTTTGACACTTTTAATCGGGAAAAATTGTGGGCCTTGATGAGAAGAATGGGTGTAGAAGAAGCACTGATATCCCTCCTTCGCACGTTACATGCTAACACCACAGTTGTTTTAAGCTATGGCACTCATGGTGAAAAGACCAAGCCAATTGTTTCTACAGAAGGTGTTCAGCAAGAGTGCATTTTAGCCCCTTTTCTCTTTCTAATTTACACAAACAATCTAGAGGCTTTTTTATTAGATAAGGAGATTGATTTTCCTCACATTGATGGTAACCCAGTCCTACTACAATCCTATGCTGATGACACAGTGTTAACGGCAGTGACAGTTAAAGGCCTCAAAAAATCGCTTAATGCTTTTACTGATTTGATGTTGTTGCTTGACTTAAAAGTCAATTTTAATAAATCATATACTATGGTATGTGGCCCCAAATCGACAAAAAATTGGAACTTTGCTGTAAGGGGCAAAAGAATAGAGAAGCTAAACAACTTCACTTATTTGGGGAACGTATTCAAAAATAAAATGAATTGGGAACAACTAATAACAGCAAGGGTACATCACACAAGCAGGGCAGTGGAGGGGCTTTTTCGCTATGCATGTAAATTAGGTCACACGCCTGTGAGAGAGCTAAATACCTAGTACAAAGCTAAATGTCTGTCCTTTGCAACCTATGGGGCAGGGGTGTGGGGACGCCACAAAAGCCACCAATTGCAAGTTTTGGAAAACACATGTTAAAAAAGATTACTGATGATCCTGATTAGTGCCTCCACACTCTTTTGTCTTAAAGAACTGGGATTAGAGTTCATAGAGGACCGTATAGCTAGTGCCCCCCTGCTGTTGTGGGTGAAAATATGGCTGGCAGATGAATTTTCAAGGGAAGTAATCAAAGATTATATTTACTTGGACAACACACTAATGATTCCATGGATTCGATTTATGAGAGATAAATTTCAAGAGATAGAACTGGGGCATTTTTATGACAATTCTGAAAGCATTCCCACGCACGCTAAAGGTATTATCAAAGAGGCGCATCACTCTAGGGCTATTATGCCCTACTCCCAATATGAGGATACGCGTCTCTTTTGCTTGCTCCCCGTCCCACAGCACTTTTATCTAACTTTCACTACTAATGTGCTGATTAGATTTTTTAAACTAGATTTCGTTTACGCACTTTCAACTTTCTAGTGACATCTCTGCACCAAATAGGGTGGGCTGACAGGCTCACGCCCTGCCCATGTGATAATTCAGCTAGCCAGAGCACTATGCACTTTATATTCTGCACTTTATATAAAGAGGCGAGGAGAAGTTTTTTTGCCCCACATTTAACGAGGATTCGCCCTTGTACATACATTGATGGTTTACATTTTTGCACACCCTGGCTACTCCTGTTATTTGTACTTTGGTATCTAATTATAATAAAGTTTGCATGGCTATTAGAAAGTGCTACGAGACATAGAGACTGAATAAGAATGACACAATTTCCTGTTATATAAGTCTATACTGTTGGAATTTTGTATGACTTTTGTAACACTATGTCACCATAGACCTTCTATTTTAGGTATTGAATGCCTTAATTGCAGAACTCTATGAATTGTGCCTCTTTTTCTTCCCATTTATTGCGATTTTTGTATGATTTTTTTATCTGTAAAGCTTTTATTTGCTAAACATTTATGGTTCTTTGAGCCGCTATAAAGTTATTTTGACTTGACTTGAATCATTGACATGTTTGAGCTAACTGTGGGCCCAAATATGTTGCTGTTTCTTGAGAAAGGGTTAATTGACACCATGTTGTCAGGGAAAACGCCACACTTGTTCTCTACATAGAGGACTCTGTGGGTCCAAAGGTACCTTACTCCCCTGGATGCTCTAATACGACCAGTGGCGTCCCACCAGTTCAATTATAGGGAAAGAGTCATCATTCTCCAGCTCATAAGATTGAAAGGACCATGACAAACTGGGAACACTATCACCATTATCCCCGACTGGACATTTGAATTTCAAAGACTCAGAATTTCCTATGTTGGAATTAAAAGATATTTACGTCAGATGGGCCTGCAGTATGCCCTTCTGCATCTGCCTAAAGCTTTAGGATCAGAGGAGGGATACAGTGGAGACTCAGACCAGGATACAAACAAGAGACTCCCCTTGACCCCCTGGTCTGCAGAACTGCTAATATAATGCTACTTACTGCCTTTGGTTAATGGTGCCAAAGACAAGCTTATGCTCCATGCACTATAGACTGCCTAGTGAAATTCACAGGGCTGTGTCTGCTTCCAGTTTAAATATATTGTTGGGGGGAGATAATGCATGGAACGCGGAAACATGTACTTTAAGCAGATGCAGAAAACCCCCTGTTGTTCCAGTGGAACTGGTTTTACAAACTGACAGTACATGTGGAGCTATCTTGCTTGTGGTTCTTGTTTGACAAGATGTTATGTTATGTTATGTTATGTTATTATTCTTTTATAAAGCGCTATATCACCCCGAGGTATCTAAGCGCTCACAGATGCCTGTTTATACTTTGCCTAGAAAGCATGAGTTGAGAATGTTGATTTTTATTTCAATTCATGGTTGTCTTATAGCAACCATTATTTACAAGATGACTTTCTAGTCTGCCTGCAACCGGCGATGCTTTATCATGGGCATTAGACAAAAGTAAATATCACAGGAATGTGCAAGGTATGGCCACACCTCCACCCTAAAAGAAATATTAGGTCTAACTGGGGCATTACTGGTATCCATATGTACTTAAGGTAAGAGTTAAAGAATAAGTAAATTATGAAAGCCACACCTTAGAAAATCATATTCTTCTGGTTCAATAAAGATGCGTATCTTTCCAATCTGTCAAAATGGTGGCATATATGAAACATGCTTGAGTATAATCCAATCTAGTGGACCCTGTAGCTAATATTGTCTGTAAATTGTTGATATGCTTCATCCAGATACATCTTGTTAGATATGGGGGTTTCTAGTTGGCAGAGGAAGGTACCTTTGTCCAAGTAGGGGCCCTTGCTTCTATTCAGGGTACGGGGATACGCTCCTAAAATAACCCCTGCTCACCCCCATGGAAGCTTGGCACGAGCAGACAGGCTTATCTCA
Organism: Lissotriton vulgaris; assembly: GCF_964263255.1. Taxonomy (NCBI): domain Eukaryota; kingdom Metazoa; phylum Chordata; class Amphibia; order Caudata; family Salamandridae; genus Lissotriton; species Lissotriton vulgaris. The sequence goes on along the minus strand of NC_141699.1, from coordinate 210,643,308 downwards.
GAGGCAGTGCGGAAAGCATTTGTGAACACATACAGTAACACAGTGAAAACGCTACAAGTGGACACCACAACAGTTTAGAAAAAAAAGTAATCTTTATTTAGATTTAACACAAGACCAAACGACAAAAATCCACAAAACCCTTATTCAAAATATCCTTAAAAATTGGTTATTCACTTAAATGCAGTCTCTAGCAACAAATAACTCCACTTGGAGTTATTACGATGTTGTGACAGAAGAAATCCCAAAGTACGGCAGCGACCACGAGATGAGCGGCGTCGGGCCCGGAGTCAAACAGACCCACAAAGAACAGTACCTTGGAAAAGCGATGAGAAACAAAGAAGGCTCACGACACCAAGGGAGGTGTAGACTTCATTCCTTACTGTGTCGGGGAGGTGATGTCACGATGGCGCCAAAACTGCTGTTCCTTATGATGTCGCAATGTCGATGGATTCGGGGTTACCAACGTCGAGGATCGGCTCTGCGATGATGAAGTTGACTTCGGAGTCGATGCGGCACAGCAGCAGGCGTCGCGCTCACATTGCAAGTTGGAGCAGCGCTCTTGGCTTCGGGCACGTTACGGTATACTTCGCTGACGTCGATATGCTCGGCGGCCGGCATCAGGTCTAATTTGCAAGTCGGAGCAGCGCTCATGGCCTCAGTGCAGATTACTGTGTTGCTTGCCAGTGTCGGTGTTGCAATTTCCTTCTGTAGCAGCTAGAACAGCAGTTCTGGATGCAGGCAGACAGAAAGGGTGAAGTCATTGTGTTTCTGAGACTTCAGAACAGGAGGCAAGCTCAGTTTCAAGCCCTTGAAGATCTTTTATTTAAGCAGGTGACAAAGCAAACAGCAAAGTCCTTTTTCTCCTTTCCTTGGCAGCAACCCCAGACAGCAACCAGCCAAGGGGCAGGATTCCTCCCCAGCTTATCTGGCTCTTCTCCTTGGCAAAGGTTTCTCTTGATTTCCCAGAAGTGATCTGAAGTTCTGAGGTCTGGGCCCCAATATTTATACCTCATAATACTTTGATCCCTGACGGCAGAGAGTGTCTGTACATAACCAAAACCAGTTCTGTCTTCACCTGTACAGCTTCCTGGCAGGAGGTGGAGACGGCTTTGTTGAAGGCAGACCGGGCCCTCCAAGTGGAAAGGAACTCTCCTCCCCCTACTCTAAATGCGTCCCTGGCCTATTCAACTTATCCTGGACCCATCAGACTTCTGGAGCCACAGCCCTCTCCAGCCACCTGTCCTCCAAAAGCCAGACATACAATACACAACCCTAATAGAGGCACTCTGAATGGGTAGGCAAGAAAATACCTACTTTCTAAAAGTGGTATTTTCAAACACAGAACGGGAAAACCACCTTCACTAAAAGATGCATTTTGTCATTCTGAGTTCAGACATACTAAACATGTCCTTTCGATCTTGTTCCCCGGGTCAGTCATATTTATAAGATGTTATAAACAAACTACCCGTTCTGGCCTATGGAAACCAATAGCCTTGCAATAGTGAAACACAAAATAGGCAGTATTTCACTAACAGGACATGTCATGCACATCAGGCATGTCCTACCTTTCACATCGAATGCACCCTCTCTTAGGAGTGACTAACATGCAGAGAAGGGAAGGTTTGGGGACGGGCAAGTGCGTGCACTGGCCATGTCGATAAGGCAGTCCGGTACTGCACACAGGCCCTGCGATGGCAGGCCTGAGCCATGTTTATGAGCGGCTTCTGTGGGTGGCACAACACGTGCTGCAACCCCAACAGCAGCATTTGACTCATACTCCCTGGGCACGCGTAGTGCACTGTACTAGGGTCCAATAAGTGATTCAAATAAACCAATCATGGAATCACTAATTCATAACAACAATTTACAATGGGAACACTCAAACTTTGGCGCTGAACAGCAGTGGCAAAGCGCCCAAAGCATCTAGACCAGCAAAAACACAAGAGGCAACAGAGAAAAATTGGAAAGGAGACCTACGCCAATGGGGCCAAATCTAACACATCTGTTTGGGTGGAATAACCACATTATCCACCTTATCCACAGTGCAGATCACAATACTTTCATCATCCTCAAGGGCCTTAAGGCTTTCGATTGGAAATAATTCAGTTTTTGATTACCTGAAACCTTTTACGTCATAACTTTTTTAACTCTCTGATAACTTCTTCATGAAATGTATCAATATGATCATGTGGTAATATAGGTCAACTTGGAAAACGTTTATCTAAAAAACGTCACCATTTTCTAATTCATTCACAAAATTTTCATGAGCTAAAGAGACCAAAATATTTAATGTATTTCTTTTCATACCACATTGAACGTTCAGTATAGATGGCCAGTCCCATTCATGCCCTTGTGTCCTTTTTCTTTAAACCATCAACTTTCAGGGCAAAACACTTCTTCAATTTGAGTTTACACATGAATTTGTAAAGGTCTATATGGGTTTGACTATAATCCCCAGTATTAGTGGGGCAGAATGACAACCCTCAACTCGTATTTTAGTTTTACTTAATTTTCTAGAAAAAAAGTTAATTTCCAAGAGGGTATCATTATTCTCCATTATTAGTTAATTGTTTAGCCACTGTAATCATTCCCATTGAGCCTTGGTTGTTTGCTTTTTTTGCTTCTCTTAATCTTTCTCCTCTGCATTTTCCTCCTCCACCTCTTGATTTCTTCTTTTTCCATAAATTTGAGTCCTGCCCCTGTTTAGAGGTAAGAACTCATAAAAAAAATGTCTTTGGTAGTTTTTTGTTAGGTGCCATATATTTCTTACTTCTTTCTTATTCTCTCAAGACTGACACACCACTCTCTCCTCGGGCGTCTTATGTTTTGTTACACCTGAGGTTCTTTTGAACCCCCCAACTAACCATTGGTGTAATCATTTCGGTTTCTTGTACCATATTTCTGACAGACTGTGCTCTCCTACCATCATATGTTTTGCTAAAAGTTACTGCACGTCCTGTTTTATATAATCAAATACATCCATTTAGAATTTTCTTTGTTTTTTAGGTTAGATATCATTCTTCAAAATGTCCAAACGTCTTGTAGATTCTGGTTTTACTTATCTCAATTATCTCCTGATTCTCACATTTTTTAACTCTATCAAAATAGCATCGATCTTTGATACCATATTTCACCAACATTTCCAGCACTCTAATGGAGCAGCTGTGGCAATTCTCATACCATTCCTCTAACTTCATCGGGCCAGGTTTTTCATATGCGGGAATGGTAAAGATTCTAAACTCTCTAGGAAAACAGCCCTTGTCTACCTATTTCTGTAGGGAGGTTTCTTCCCACCACTCAATCCTTTCCTATCTTCAGTAATCTCATGAGTAACATGTGACTCCTCAAATCATTATTTCTATTTACATTTTTTCCTGCAGGGTGTTCCTCTATATCTTGTGAATTCATTGCAGCAGGTCAGCCTACTTTAACGATTGGGTAACCTCACTGTGAGTGACGACATTCTGCCATTTCACAACAAGCATGTCCGAAAATTAAGCAGTTGCCATTAAGTGTTAGGGACTATTATGGCAGTCAGTACTTGAAACCAAATCTATTTCTGGTTTAAATTATTGTTAGAAGGCAACCTCAGGGGAGGGCAGGAAGTGCACCTGACCACCCTGGGACCCACCTCCCTAGTTACCAAGACGCCGCCGCTCCTTCTGTGCGGGGGGCTCCGGACTCCACCCAAGCTTTCAATGCTCTCTGCATGTCTTCCTTTGTGTTGCAGCCAGTGGTAGCGATTCCTAGTTCTTTGCAGAATTCCTTTAGTTCTTTGTGTGTGTACTCCTCCAGTTGTTCTATACGAAATGCACTACTCGCGTCGGCTTCAATGATACTCATGGTGGTTTCTTTTGTCGTCTTTGCTCGGTAGTGCGTTAGGCGTGTATTGTACGATCTCTAGTTTGCGGCTCGTATCCTGTCGCTTGCCACCAATGTTAGAAGGCGACCTCAGGGGAGGGCAGGAAGTGCATCTGACCACCCTGGGACCCACCTCCCTAGTTACCAAGACGAGCACTGGCGGGAGACTTCCCAGGGAGACAGTCTCGAATCTAGGACCGCACACACTATACCAACCCCACACGGTAAGGAGACACCACACCGTGGTTTCTTAAGAACGTTTCTTTATCTCGTACTTCAAGGGATCTTTATGATCGGCAAAGGCAGGTATTTACAGATTAGAGCAAGGGCTCAAAAGAGTCTTTGTCAGGGTAGGGGTAGCGGGACAGTCTTAAGGTTCTGTGTCAATATCGGTGCGTATCCGGCGCACAGCTCTCAATCCTCGAGCCGGGGGATACGAGGCAATCTGTGGGGTCCAGCCGGACCAGAAGAGTCAGGGAGCCGCGAGTCACTCAGCCGGGCTCAAGCAAGTTGTCGGAGGTCTTACGATCTTCGGGGGAGCCGCGATTCACTCAGCAGGGCTCAAGCAAGTTGTCGGCGGTCTTACGATCTTCAGGGAAGCCGCGAGTCTCTCAGCAGGGCTCAGGTGGCTCAAGGTTGCAGGGGAGCGGTGGGTCACTCAGCAGGGCTCAGGTGGTTCAAAGTTGCGAGGGAGCCGCGAGTCACTCAGCAGGACTCAGGTGGTTCAAGGTGGCAGGGGAGCCGCGAGTCACTCAGCAGGGCTCGGATGTTCCAAAGTTGCAAGGGAGCAGCGAGTCACTCAGCAGGGCTCTCGTCGTTCCAGAGTCAAATCTCTCGATAGTCCCGGAGCGTCCCCACTTATAGGACTGCTCCTCTTTGATCTCCGGAGTCTGGACGGCCGGGGTCTTAACACCTGGAGGCCGCTTGTTGGGGTTTCCTGCCACGCAGCCCTTTGATCCATTCATGTCAGGTTCGGGAGGAGTCCCAGACACACAACTGGCATGGAGCCAGCCCTCAGGGTGGCCGGAGGGGCGATCGAAACCCAACTCTTTAAGGGGAGGTCGGAGGTGTGAGAGCACTGCTCCTCCCACTCTCACTCAAGGGGGGTGCGCTGTCCTCCAGCCCTGGTGGCGCCTCTCGGCCTAGGCCGCGCTGGATCGGGCGGCCATCTTAGGTGCGGGGAAGGGGGCACACGGGGCCTACGGGTGGGAAAGATGGAGGCACGGACGGGGAAGTCGGGGACAGGTGTGTGTGTCATGGAGGGAAGGGTCGGCTTGGCCTGGGGACTCAGGGGTCTGTTGTGGTGTACAGCTCGGGAGGGGGTTGCGTAGGGGGATGGCTTCAGGGTATCGAGTGGCATGGTCCACTAGGACGAGGTTGAAGCGGTGACCTTGAGAGGTCTTGGGGTTTAGTGGCCCCACGATGTCAATTCCAACCCGCTCAAAGGGGGTACTGACGACGGGGAAGGGTTGGAGGGGAGCCTTGCGCTTCCCTCCACTTTTTCCACTAGCCTGGCACGTGGGGCAGGACTTGCAGTGGGCCTCTACGTTCGCTTTCATCTTGGGCCAATAGAAGTGCCTGACCAGGCGGCTATACGTTTTGTCTTGGCCCAAGTGGCCTGCTAGGGGTACATCGTGGGCCAGGCCCAGGAGGAAGTCTCGGAAGCGTAGGGGGACCACCAGCACCCGGGCTGACCCTAGTTCCGCTGACTTCTGTTCGCTGTAAAGGAGGTCATTCTCCCAGTACAGCCAATGCGTTCCTGATTGGTCGCCCGCGGCCTGGGCTTCGGCCTGTTGGCGGGGTCTGAGCAGGGAAGGACAGGTAGCTTGCTCCCGGCAGAACTCCTCACGGGAGGGGCCTCCCTCGTGGCGCCACTGCGCCAGCTCGGGCAGATCACCCAGGTCGGTGATTGGTGAGGGATCAGGGTGTAGGAGCTCGTTGTCAGTGACGTCTTCTCCTCGTGGGGAGAGGTCGGAGGTCCCTGCGGGATTGGCCTTGCCGTCATCCACAGGGGGGAGGTTGGTAGTTTCCTCCTCGAATTCCCCGTCAGGGGGCAGTCGGGCTGCAATGGATCGGGTGGTGGCGCACACCCATTCGGGAAGACCCATCATCCCGAGGTGGGTCCGGCGCTCGACCTGCTTCCATGGGGAACTTTCCAGGTCATTTCCCAGGAGGCAGTCAACAGGCTGGGAGGTCCGTACTGCTACTTTTAATTTACCTGCTACTCCTTCCCACTCAAATAGTACCAGGGCTACCTGACACAAGCTCTGTGTTGTCTGCTGAAAGTACAGGGCACAGGACATTGGGGAGGATCTGGTCTTCTCGCACCAAATGGCTAAGGAAACCCATGATGCTGGCTCCGGTGTCACGGAGGGCCTCCACTCGGTGGCCATTCACTGTCACAAACTGGCTGTACTTCTTGGTGTTGGTGGGCAGGGATACTAGGGTCATGGCAGTAGGTTCCCATACTTCGGTGTCCTCAAACTCCTCCCCTAGAGCTACATTCGCCATCTGCCTAGCCGGGGGAGCTGTGGTCGGGATACCTGGGGCCATGGGACACTGGGGATCACTGGCATAGTGCCCGGGCTTTTGACATCTAAAACATGTGATGGTCACTCGGTGTGGTCGGCCTGGGGGACCGGCAGCAGCTGGTGGAAGTGCGGGGAAATTTGGCAGTGGGTTTCTCGGGGGGCTACGCTGGGGACCGGACTGGGCGTCCCTGGGTCCTCCTGGGTTTCCCACCCCCCTCTCTGGCGGGGTGTGTGAGAAGTTGGCCTGGTATATAATGCTCACTAATTCTAGTGATCACTTTGTACCATGCCAAGCAACCCTTATGATGATTGGTTGTAATTCAACCTTGTAGACCAGTTATCCTAGTGGTAACGTGGACAAAGCAGTCTTAGGCTAAACTCTGAAAGGCATGTGAAGCAGCTATATTACCATACACAACCCCCTTGAATACCAAATGAAAGGACACCACACAGATATATATTGAAAATATATATATTGATTTATTAACTATAAAACCCCCTGGACTATTTATGAGCACAGAAGCACAAGCGTTAAATCACAAGACAGTTTAAAATACACAAAAGTTGCACAAATATGGATGAGCCCTAGGGGCCACCTAAACCATATACTAAGAAAGTGGTATAAGAGATACCAATAGGAAAGGGAACAGGCCTAGGGCCTTGGGAATCGCTGGAGCTATTCGAGACTAGCAATGATTAAGTCGGGAAAGGCCAGCGGGACTCGGGTGCAGTGTTCAAAGTGCACGCACTTTCCAATGTAAAGTCTATGGTGCGTAAAAAGTACAAAGTTAGAAAGTTAGGAACCTTCCGAGTGACCTATGGAGCTGAAACTTAAGACACAGGCCCTTGAGATGTGTACCAGTGCAGGAGCACCGGCGGAGCTGAGTTACCTCACCCACAGGAAGCGGGTGCACAGGGTCGAAGTAGTGTCGGGTTTCGTCACGCTGGTCGATGGTGCTTGGAGCTGAAGATGCTGCAGGCGGCTCGATGTGAAGAGTTCCGGTGGATCCAAGGGTGGATCTGAAGATATGAAGACCTCAAAGCAGAGGGGACAATGTTCAAAGTCACTAGCCAGTGACTACCGTGGAACCAGATTGGAACCAGGCGATGTCGGGTGCAAACAGGCGTTGTTTTGTAGCTTCTCTCTGCAGCCACGTGGACACCGGGGGTCGAGGACGTCCAGGAGTCGGTCACGAGCTGTCCCACGCAGGCTTCTCGCTGTTGGCGGTGTCGGTGACCTGATCGGAGCAAACAGGCCTTGGCTAATGCAAGCCACACAGGAATCGAAAGATGCTTTTCACTCGGATCAGCAAGGTCAGAGCGGGTGCTCCTTTTCACAGGAGCTTGGGTAGGTCTGGAGCAACCAGACCTGCTGTGTAAATTGTCGATTTTGTCGCCAAGATGGCCGCTGACCACGTGGCTAGTGGCCGGGATGGCGCGTCGAGTGGCACAATGCAAAAGGGCCCAACGCAGATCGTGGAGATGCTGGAGGGCTCTTCCTCGGTGCAAGGGCTGCTCAGTGGTGGGGGTTCTCAGTCCCTAAAGCACAACGTCGAGGGTGCCTCAGATGCTGCGCAGTCTGCTTTTCGGGTGTCTTCCAAGAGGTCCGGTCCCACGTCACTCGGTGCCTCCACGGGTCCCTTCTTTGAAGGGACTGTGGATCGGGCTGTGAGAGGTCTGGTAGTCTGGTTCTTGTCGGGCTCTGGGCTCGGGCTCCGGCGGGAGGCGGCGGCAAAGCAGATGTCGAGTTGCTGGTTGGTACCTGTGTTCACAGGGTGGCCACTCCTAGGCCACAATGGAGATTCTCTTCAGTCTTCTGAGCAGCAGAATGTCGAAGTCCAGTCTTCTTCTTAGTGTTAAGTTGATTCAGGATGATCTGCTGTGCAATGGCACTGCTCCCACTCTTATTCCCAATCTGAGGGGTGGATCACCTACTAGGTCCCTCCTCTGGGAGGAACCAGGCAGGGGGCGGTTACACCCCCTTTCCTTTGTCCAGCTCCTCGCCAGGCCTGGGTCTGGAAAGTCCCAAGACCGGTTTGGACTGGCTTATGCACGGGGACACCTTGTGTGCCCCGGGCATGTCTGATTCTATTCAGCCCTGTCCTACCCAATACACAAAACCCTGTCTGGGGTGGTGCTTGCACCTCCCAAGGCAGGAAACCCTTTGTCCAGGCCACCATCTGCCGAGTTTCGGTCAGCAGCAGGAGGCCAGACTCGTGTCTGTGGTGGCAGCATCCATTTTGTGATGCTGAGGCTCTGTTTAACTTTAACCGGGGTTAAGGCTACACACATGTCGTGTCTCTCTAGAAGGGTGGAATGCTATCCCCGTCGACAGAACTGTCGAGGGGATAGTATTCCAATTCGTATGACACCTTACTCGACATGTTTTGATAAAGCCAAACCAAAGACCGCGAGGATTATAATGCACTTAAGAGTATATGGTATGACAATATCCCGGAACAGCTTAGGGAGTGGTTCCCGACAGCTGCAGACAGGCTCAGCTCATGCTAGAGCACCACCTCACATATTTCCACGCACTCTGCCTCCAGGATTGATGAGGCCTTCCATAGGAGTGGCTGATAGGAATATATGTGTCCAGTTTAAGGTTAGGTATAGGGATACTACACCTAAGTAAGAGGTGATTACACCAACTTACCCCAGCTGAGTGATCATCCAGTTGTGTCAAATATGGAGGCCAGGCCAGGGGTGGCACAATACATGCTGCAGCCCCTGGTAGGCCTTGGAGACACCTATGCCCTGGGCACCTATGGTGCACTGTTACAGGGGCTCATAAGGTGAACCAGTTCCAATTCGTAATGCACCTAGAGTGCATTGGCAATAATTTAGAGAGAGAACAGCAGGCTGTGGGTCTGGTTAGCAGGCCCACAGCCACATTAAGTCATAAACCAGTGAAGCAAAAAGCAAAAATTTGGGGTGACCATGGGATAGCAGACCCTACTCTCCTACACAACCCCCCCCAAACGCAGGGACATTAGACTAACCTTGACCAGTTGTGTCTTCATGTTCTAAGTGGAAGTACCTGGAGAGACCATCTGCGTTGCCATGGTCAGTCCCTGGGCGGTGCTCTACTGTAAAGTCCATCCCCTGTAGGGAAATGGACCACCTGAGTAGTTTGGGGTTTTCACCCTTCATCTGATTAAGCCATAAGAGGGGCTTATGGTCGGTCTGAATCTTGAAGTGAGTGCCAAATAAGTATGGTCTCAACTTCTTCAGGGCCCACACCACAGCAAAGGCCTCCCTCTCAATAGCTGACCAACGTTTCTCTCTGGGGGTCAGCCTTCTGCTAATAAAAGCAATGGGTTGGTCCTGGCCATCTACATTAAGCTGTGAAAGCACTGCTCCCACTCCCAACTCAGAAGCATCTGTTTGGACAATGAACTCTCTTGAGTAGTCAGGACTCTTCAGGATATGTGCAGAGCACATGGCCTTCTTCAGGTCATCAAATGCCTTTTGACAGATTTCTGTCCACTGAACCTTTTTGGGCATCTTCTTAGATGTCAGATCATTAAGAGGAGTCACAATGGACCCATAGTTCTTAACAAACTTCCTGTAGTACCCAGTCAGGCCCAAGAAAGCTCTGACCTGAGTCTGGGTAGTTGGAGGGGACGAGTCCTTGATGGCCTGGATCTTACTCTCCAGTGGTTGAACTTGGCCTCCACCTACAAGGTGGCCCAGGTATACAACCTTGCTCTGCCCTATCTGGCACTTTGTTGCCTTGATAGTGAGGCCTGCCTTTTGCAGAGCCTCAAGCACTTCCTTCAGGTGGACCAGGTGATCCTCCCAGGTGGAGCTAAAGACAGCAATATCGTCCAGATATGCTGCACAAAAGTCATCCAACCCAGTAAGGACTTGATTCACCAACCTTTGGAAGGTGGCAGGTGCATTTTTCAAACCAAAGGGCATCACCACAAATTGATAATGCCCACTGGGGGTAGAAAATGCAGTTTTGGCTTTAGACTCCTCAGATAACCTGATTTGCCAGTAGCCAGCTGTTAAGTCAAATGTGCTCAAATATTTGGCAGAAGCCAACTTGTCAATGAGCTCATCTGCCCTTGGAATAGGGTGTGCATCTGTCCTGGTGACAGCAATGAGTCCTCTGTAATCCACACAGAACCTCATCTCTCTCTTGCCATCTTTGGTGTGAGGTTTGGGGACCAGAACCACTGGGCTAGCCCAGGGGCTCTCTGAAGGCTCAATGACACCTAATTCCAGCATCTTTTGCACCTCAGCCTTTATACAGTCCCTGACGTGGTCAGGTTGCCTGTAAATCTTGCTCTTTACAGGAAGACTGTCACCAGTGTCCACCACATGTGTACACCAGTTAGTCTGACTGGGTGTCAATGAGAACATATGCCTGTATGCCTGCAGAACTTGTCTACAGTCATGTTGCTGATGTTCAGTGAGGCTGCCATCTAAGGCCACACCATCAACTGAGCCATCCTCAGGGTTCTGAGTGAGCAGGTCTGGGAGAGGGTCACTCTCTTCCTCCTGTCCCTCATCTGTAGCCATGAGCAAGCCCATGTCTTCCCTGTTGACATATGCCTTTAGTCTGTTAACATGGAGCACCCTGTGGGGGCTCCTGGGAGTTCCTAGGTCCACCAAGTAGGTAACCTCTCCCCTCTTTTCCAGAATTGTATGGGGTCCAGACCATTTGTCTTGGAGTGCTGCTGGGGCCACTGGCTCCAACACCCATACCTTCTGTCCTGGCTGAAACTCAACCATGACAGCCTTTTGGTCATGCCAAGCTTTCTGTAATTCTTGGCTAGCCTCCAGGTTTTTGGATGCCTTTTCCATGTATTCAGCCATCCGGGAGCGGAGACCAAGCACATAGTCCACTATGTCCTGTTTAGGCTTTTTGAGAGGTAACTCCCATCCTTGCTTCACCAGACATAGGGGTTCTCTTACAGGGTGCCCAAACAACAATTCAAAGGGGCTGAAGCCAACCCCCTTTTGTGGGACCTCTCTGTAAGCAAACAAAAGGCAGGGCAGTAGGATGTCCCATCTTCGCCTGAGCTTTTCAGGTAATCCTTTAATCATGCCCTTTAGGGTCTTGTTAAATCTCTCAACAAGCCCATTACATTGTGGATGATAAGGAGTGGTGAACTTGTAGTTGACACCACATTCCTTCCACATAGCTGTCAAATATCCAGACATGAAGTTGGCATCTCTATCTGATATTACCTCCTTAGGAAACCCCACTCTGGAGAAAACTCCAAGTAAGGCCCTGGCCACAACAGGAGCTGTTGTGGTCCTAAGGGGAATTGCCTCTGGGTACCTGGTGGCTTGGTCCACCACCACCAGTATGAATCTGTGCCCAGATGCTATAGGGGGATCCATTGGACCAACAATATCAATCCCCACTCTTTCAAAGGGAACCCCCACCACAGGTAGTGGTATCAGGGGGGCCTTTGTGGTGCTTCCTGCTTTACCACTGGCTTGGCAGGTTACACAGGAGCGACAAAACTCCTTGGTGTCTTCAGACATGTGGGGCCAGTGAAAGTGAGGGACAAGCCTGTCCCAGGTCTTATTCTGGCCTAAGTGTCCTGCTAAAGGAATATCATGGGCCAAGGTGAGAAGGAAACCCCTAAATTGCAGAGGTATAACCAACCTCCTGGTTGTACCAGGCTTGGGGTCTCTACCCTCTGTGTAAAGGAGTCCTTCATCCCAATAAACTTTATGGGCACCTTGCGCATTCCCAGCAGCCTCAGCAGCAGCCTGCTGTCTGAGGGGTTCAAGAGAAGGACAGGTTAACTGAGCCTGCCCCAAGTCTGCCCTAGAAGGCCCCCCTGTCCCCAGAAACTCAACCTGATCAGGTTCAAGTTCTTCAGAGACAGTTCCTTCAGGGGTCTCAAGATCAGTTTTCTGTGAAGCCTGATCCTCACTTGTAGGCAGTTGGGAAGGCACAGCCTTTACCCTCCTGTTCTTCTTCTTGGAAGGTGCTTGGTCCATTGTTCCAGGATCCAAGACCTGAGGTTCAGAGAGGCACTTTTTGGCCTGTGACCTAGTCACAGCAAGGACATGTGATGATATCCCTAACATCTCTGCATGAGTCCTATACTCAACTTCTGACCATAGAGAGTTCTCCAGGTCATTGCCCAACAAACATTCAACTGGGAGATCAGCACTAACCACAACTCTTTTTAGGCCAGTTACCCCTCCCCAGGAAAAGTTAACAAGTGCCACACTATGTGTAGTAGTGACATTGCTGGCATTGGTCACCAGGTAATTATCACCTGGCATGTACTGTCCAGGGTCCACAAAGTTAGGTGTCACCATTGTGACACTGGCACATGTGTCCCTATAAGCTTGAGCCACTTTGTTGTTGATCAAAGGCGTCTGTCTGTATTTGCCCAGATTACTGGGACTCATGTCAGGGGTCAAATCCATGTCCCCCTCACAAACCAGAACAGCCTGTGTAAGGGTTCTGACTAGGTCAGTATCTCCTTCAGTTCCCAAAGTGATTCCCACTACCCCCTTGGTTTGTGGACCAGCACTGCTAGCTGTACTAGTGGGTGCAGGTGCCTTAGGGGCAGTAGTGCTGGGGGCTCCACCCTTTTTACACTCACTTGTCCAGTGAGAGGTGTTCTTACAAGTTTTACACCAGGGTTTCTTCTGACCTTCTTTCTTCTTCTTCTTGGAAGTTTGGGACCCACCCTCTGTTTCAGTTTGGGGCCCTGTTGAAGACTTCTGGTCTTTAGATTTCTGCCCCCCACCCTTCTGGTCTGTTTTCTTCTGGTCACCACCCTGGTTCTGGTTCTGGGTCTTTTGCTTAACTCTGGTTCTTACCCATTTATCTGCCCTCTTTCCCAATTCTTGGGGAGAGGTCAAATCTGAGTCAACCAAATCTTGATGCAACTGCTGGTTCTGACAATTATTTAAAATTTGTTCTCTCATCAGCAAATTATACAATCCTTCATAGTCTGTAACCTTGCTTCCCAGCAACCATCCCTCCAGAGCCTTAGTGCCACACTCAACAAATTCAGACCAGTCCTGAGTCTGTGTCTTCTGGGTATCTCTGAACATTAACCTGTACTGTTCAGTGGTTAAGCCTAACCCATCAATCAGAGCACTCTTCAGGACCAGGTAGTTTCTAGAATCCCCATCACTAACTGTGAGGAGTCTGTCTCGGCCTCTACCTTCAAAGGAGAGCCACAAGATTGCTGCCCACTGCTCCTGAGGGATCTGCTGTACTCTGCAGGCTCTCTCCATTGCAGTTATCCATTTATGGATGTCATCCCCAGCTTTGTAGGGGGGCACAATCTTACTCAGGTTTCTGTTATCAAAAGACCTGTCTTTATCCTTGTGGATAATGCTGCCACCAGTGGGTTCTATTACCCCACTCTCTCTAGGCTGTCTTGCTCTAGCAAGTTTCTCTTGGGCCAGGGCAACCTCTAACTCTTGTCTCTGGATCCTCAAAGCAGCCTCTCTCATTTTGGCCTCATGTTCCCTTCTCTGAGGGCTAGTCATCTCCCTTCTGGGATGACCATGAGAACCTCTAGAAGCATGGGAGTGGTTAGAGTCACCTGAGTGAGTCCTTCTCCTCCTAGGCTTCAGGTTAAATCCACCTGGGGGTCTGAATGGGTTTGTCCCAGAGTCAGTCCCAAATAGGCTTAAGTTAGTCTGGTTCAGTCTACTGACCAGTACCTGACTATCTCTGTCATCATCAGACTCACTGCTCCCCCCTTCTGTCTCTTCTTCCTCTTCCTCCTCCTCATCTACCTGAGGAGCTCCATTGATGGGGGCTTCCTCGTCTTCTAGGACTATAGGGACAGGGGCTTCTGCAGTCTCATCCTCAGTAGGAGAGCCTCCTTCAGCATTCCCTGTGGGGTCTGCCTTAGAGGACTTTAGAGTCTCAGACTGGTCTAAGATCTCTCTTAGGTGATCTGTAGTAGGGGAAGGCCCTGTCTTCAGACCCCTTAAGACACAAAGCTGTCTTAGTTCCTTAAAGGAGAAAATAGCAAATTTGGATGGTGCCCTTGGAGGGTCACTCTCAACAGAGACATTCCCAGTGGAACCCTCTGCTCCAGACATTGCTCTAGTGTGGGTGGATGTGTTGCAATCTACCTACACTGGTGTTTACCTACTAAACCTATCCAGTAGTTGTAGTCAGGGTGTGCTACTCCCTTTGCTCTACAACAACTAAGTTCAGTAGAACTTAAGTATACTAGTCTTGTTTTATATGTACCTAGCAGGTACCTGTATGATCTTTCAAATGATAATCTCAAAGATTGTAATGGTAAAACAACAGCAAGCTCAGATCCCAATCCGCTGCTCACCAATGTGAGAAGTTGGCCTGGTATATAATGCTCACTAATTCTAGTGATCACTTTGTACCATGCCAAGCAACCCTTATGATGATTGGTTGTAATTCAACCTTGTAGACCAGTTATCCTAGTGGTAACGTGGACAAAGCAGTCTTAGGCTAAGCTCTGAAAGGCATGTGAAGCCAGCTGTATTACCATACACAACCCCCTTGAATACCAAATGAAAGGACACCACACAGATATATATTGAAAATATATATTGATTTATTAACTATAAAAAACCCTGGACTCTTTATGAGCACAGAAGCACAAGCGTTAAATCACAAGACAGTTTAAAATACACAAAAGTTGCACAAATATGGATGAGCCCTAGGGGCCACCTAAACCATATACTAAGAAAGTGGTGTAAGAGATACCAATAGGAAAGGGAACAGGCCTAGGGCCTTGGGAATCGCTGGAGCTATTCGAGACTAGCAATTATTAAGTCGGGAAAGGCCCGCGGGACTCGGGTGCAGTGTTCAAAGTGCACGCACTTTCCAATGTAAAGTCTATGGTGCGTAAAAAGTACAAAGTTAGAAAGTTAGGAACCTTCCGAGTGACCTATGGATCTGAAACTTAAGACACAGGCCCTTGAGATGTGTACCAGTGCAGGAGCACCGGCGGAGCTGAGTTACCTCACCCACAGGAAGCGGGTGCACAGGGTCGAAGTAGTGTCGGGTTTCGTCACGCTGGTCGATGGTGCTTGGAGCTGAAGATGCTGCAGGCGGCTCGATGTGAAGAGTTCCGGTGGATCCAAGGGTGGATCTGAAGATATGAAGACCTGAAAGCAGAGGGGACAATGTTCAAAGTCACTAGCCAGTGACTACAGTGGAACCAGATTGGAACCAGGCGATGTCGGGGGCAAACAGGCGTTGTCGTGTAGCTTCTCTCTGCAGCCACGTAGACACCGGGGGTCGAGGACATCCAGGAGTCGGTCACGAGCTGTCCCACGCAGGCTTCTCGCTGTTGGCGGTGTCGGCGACCTGATCGGAGCAAACAGGCCTTGGCTAATGCAAGCCACGCAGGAATCGAAAGATGCTTTTCACTCGGACCAGCAAGGCCAGAGCGGGTGCTCCTTTTCACAGGAGCTTGGGTAGGTCTGGAGCAACCAGACCTGCTGTGTAAATTGTCGGTTTCGTTGCCAAGATGGCCGCTGACCACGTGGCTAGTGGCCGGGATGGCGCGTCGAGTGGCACAATGCAAAAGGGCCCCACGCAGATCGTGGAGATGCTGGAGGGCTCTTCTTCGGTGCAAGGGCTGCTCGGTGGTGGGGATTCTCAGTCCCCAAAGCACAACGTCGAGGATGCCTCAGATGCTGCGCAGTCAGCTTTTCGGGTGTCTTCCAAGAGGTCCAGTCCCACGTCACTCGGTGCCTCCACGGGTCCCTTCTTTGTAGGGACTGTGGATCGGGCTGTGAGAGGTCTGGGAGTGTGGTTCTTGTCGGGCTCTGGGCTCGGGCTCCGGCGGGAGGCGGCGGCAAAGCAGACGTCGAGTTGCTGGTTGGTACCTGTGTTCACAGGGTGGCCACTCCTAGGCCACAAGGGAGATTCTCTTCAGTCTTCTGAGCAGCAGAATGTCGAAGTCCAGTCTTCTTCTTAGTGTTAAGTTGATTCAGGATGATCTGCTGTGCAATGGCACTGCTCCCACTCTTATTCCCAATCTGAGGGGTGGATCACCTACTAGGTCCCTCCTCTGGGAGGAACCAGGAAGGGGGCGGTTACACCCCCTTTCCTTTGTCCAGCTCCTCGCCAGGCCTGGGTCTGGAAAGTCCCAAGACCGGTTTGGACTGGCTTATGCACGGGGACACCTTGTGTGCCCCGGGCATGTCTGATTCTATTCAGCCCTGTCCTACCCAATACACAAAACCCTGTCTGGGGTGGTGCTCGCACCTCCCAAGGCAGGAAACCCTTTGTCCAGGCCACCATCTGCCGAGTTTCGGTCAGCAGCAGGAGGCCAGACTCGTGTCTGTGGTGGCAGCATCCATTTTGTGATGCTGAGGCTCTGTTTAACTTCAACCGGGGTTAAGGCTACACACATGTCGTGTCCCTCTAGAAGGGTGGAATGCTATCCTCGTCAACAGAATTGTCGAGGGGATAGTATTCCAATTCGTATGACACCTTACTCGACATGTTCTGATAAAGCCAAACCAAAGATAGCAAATAACTGCGAGGATTATAATGCACTTAAGAGTATATGGTATGGCAATATCCCGGAACAGCTTAGGGAGTGGTTCCCGACAGCTGCAGACAGGCTCAGCTCATGCTAGAGCACCACCTCACATATTTCCACGCACTCTGCCTCCAGGATTGATGAGGCCTTCCATAGGAGTGGCTGATAGGAACATATGTGTCCAGTTTAAGGTTAGGTATAGGGATACTACACCTAAGTAAGAGGTGATTACACCAACTTACCCCAGCTGAGTGATCAGCCAGTTGTGTCAAATATGGAGGCCAGGCCAGGGGTGGCACAATACATGCTGCAGCCCCTGGTAGGCCTTGGAGACACCTATGCCCTGGGCACCTATGGTGCACTGTTACAGGGCCTCATAAGGTGAACCAGTTCCAATTCGTAATGCACCTAGAGTGCATTGGCAATAATTTAGAGAGAGAACAGCAGGCTGTGGGTCTGGTTAGCAGGCCCACAGCCACATTAAGTCATAAACCAGTGAAGCAAAAAGCAAAAATTTGGGGTGACCATAGGATAGCAGACCCTACTCTCCTACAGGGTGGTCCTTGACTGTTGCGGGGGTAGTCACCTACAGGGCCCGGGCGACCCGGGTGCTCACCCAGCGATCCGCCTCGACGGCCAGCTTCCTCGGATCTGCGAGCTTGCTGTCGAGCAGATGCTTTCGTAGCTCCACGAAGCAATTCGTGGACAAATATTACCACAGCATAAGGTCACTTAGTTCTTTCATGGTGGTCACTTTGCTGCCCTTGACCCACCCTTCGAATGCTCTGCTGAAAAAGTTCACGTACTCCACCCAGGTGGTGCCAGGAATCTTTTTGCAATCCCGGAACCGCTGGCGGTACATTTCTGGGGTGAGGCTTTCTCTCGTCAGGAGGGCCTCTTTCATGTGGCTGTAGGAAGTCTGCACGGAGGACGGTAGATCGAGCAGGGTGTCTCTCCCCTCGCTCAGGAATCGACCCCAAAATCGCCCCCCCAATCTTTCTGTGGGACTCGGTGGGAGGTCATGGCAACTTCGTAGGCTTTAAACCATTGCTGGATGTCGTCATTTGTGTAATATTCTTTGACCACATCTTTGGGGATGTGGACCTTCGGCTCTGCCGGGGGTCCGCTCTCTCTGTTCCCCGGGGGCCAGTTCTCTTCGTTCCTCGCCTTGAGCTCGAGCTCCTTCAAGCTTCGCTCGTGCTCCAGCTGAAGTCTCTTCCCTTCATGCTCCCGCTGGAGTTTCTATTCTTCTAATTCTCCTTGCACTTTCATTTGCTCAATCGCAAGTTTCTTTTCTGTCAACTTTATTTCGCCTTCGATCTTTAGTTTCGCCATCTCCAACTCGTGGTGGCGACTTCTTTCTCGATCTGCGAGCACTTCCGGGGATAGGCACGCGTCTGGTACGATGCGTCGTACCTGGCTGTCGCTTTCTGTCTGGGGGAGTCCCGGTTCGTCTGGCTGCGCCGCCGCTCCTTCTGTGCAGGGAGCTCCGGACTCCACCCAAGCTTTCAATGCTCTCTGCATGTCTTCCTTTGTGTTGCGGCCAGTGGTAGCGGTTCCTAGTTCTTTGCAGAATTCCTTTAGTTCTTTGTGTGTGTACTCCTCCAGTTGTTCTATACGGAATGCACTACTCGCGACACGGAATGCACTACTCGCGTCGGCTTCAATGATACTCATGGTGGTTTCTTTTGTCGTCTTTGCTCGGTAGTGCGTTAGGCGTGTATTGTACGATCTCTAGTTTGCGGCTCGTATCCTGTCGCTTGCCACCAATGTTAGAAGGCGACCTCAGGGGAGGGCAGGAAGTGCACCTGACCACCCTGGGACCCACCTCCCTAGTTACCAAGACAAGCACTGGCGGGAGACTTCCCAGGGAGAGAGTCTCGAATCTAGGACTGCACACACCATACCAACCCCACACGGTAAGGAGACACCACACCGTGGTTTCTTAAGAACGTTTCTTTATCTCGTACTTCAAGGGATCTTTATGATCGGCAAAGGCAGGTATTTACAGATTAGAGCAAGGGCTCAAAAGAGTCTCGGTCAGGGTAAGGGTAGCGGGACAGTCTTAAGGTTCTGTGTCAATATCGGTGCATATCCGGCGCACAGCTCTCAATCCTCGAGCCGGGGGATACGAGTCGATCTGTGGGGTCCAGCCGGACCAGGAGAGTCAGGGAGCCGCGAGTCACTGAGCCGGGCTCAAGCAAGTTGTCGGAGGTCTTACGATCTTCGGGGGAGCCGCAAGTCACTCAGCAGGGCTCAAGCAAGTTGTCGGAGGTCTTACGATCGTCAGGGGAGCCGCGAGTCACTCAGCAGGGCTCAGGTGGCTCAAGGTTGCAGGGGAGCCGCGAGTCACTCAGCAGGGCTCAGGTGGTTCAAAGTTGCGAGGGAGCCGCGAGTCACTCAGCAGGGCTCAGGTGGTTCAAGGTGGCAGGGGAGCCACGAGTCACTCAGCAGGGCTCGGATGTTCCAAAGTTGCAAGGGAGCCGCGAGTCACTCAGCAGGGCTCTCGTTGTTCCAGAGTCGAATCTCTAGATAGTCCAGGAGCGTCCCCAGTTATAGGACTGCTCCTCTTTGATCTCCGGAGTCTGGACGGTCGGGGTCTTAACACCTGGAGGCAGCTTGTTGGGGTTTCCTGCCACGCGGCCCTTTGATCCATTCATGTCAGGTTCGGGAGGAGTCCCAGACACACAGCAGGCATGCAGCCAGCCCTCAGGGTGGCCGGAGGGGCGATCAAAACCCATCTCTTCAAGGGGAGGTCAGAGGTGTGAGAGCACTGCTCCTCCCTCTCTCACTCAAGGGTAGTGCGCTGTCCTCCAACCCGGGTGGCGCCTCTCGGCCTAGGCCGCGCTGGATCGGGCGGCCATCTTAGATGCCGGGAAGGGGGCACACGGGGCCTACGGGCCGGAAAGATGGAGGCATGGACGGGGAAGTCCGGGGACGGGTGTGTGTGACATCGAGGGAAGGGTCGGCTAGGCCGGGGGACTCAGGGGTCTGTTGTGGTAAACAGCTCGGGAGGGGGTTGCTACGGGTCAGGGAGGACCACGCCACGAGGCCGGGTCTAACAATTATTTTTTTAACTATTATTATTGTTGGGGAGCTGCTGGACACTCACCAGTTTTGCAAAGACTATGGCACCGCCATGAATAGTGGCTTTGGCAGTGCTTGTGTTGTGTAGCAATTTAGGCTCTGTATTGAATTTTCCGAATCATGCCCTTATATAGGTACAAATCACGTTGCCCTAATATAGACATAGAAATCATTCATTTATTTATGCATAGCCCATGCGATCCAAATACAGGCATGGCTACTTCCACCCGTACAAAACGTCAAAACAATTTCTTGGAAAATCAGCTTAAGCAGTCAGGGAACTTCCCCTTGATCGATTATTGATTTGTCCAAGAACTCATGTACTTTTCTAAGAATCACTATTCCCTTGGGGCTCCTTCTTGACGTTATTATGCCTGACTGTATGTCAAACTGTGGCATTCCTAAACACCTTCAAGGTATAAATATACCTTAACTTGCCCTAGCAAACACACGGCGGTGCGGAGCAGTTCGACTATCTACTTGACCGACGCAGCTCGCTACAGCAAGTGCTGAAGGAAGCCGACCCTTCAGCTGAAGCACTGATCAGAGGCTGCCTTTCTCCTACTGAGAATCCAGCTCCAGTGTTTCCAAGCTCCCCTTGCGGGGTGTTGGGAAATCGAGTCCTGAGACAGAGATACCAGACCTCCTTCATTCTAACTAAGGTATGGAGCTGATTAGAACCTAGACAAACCTTGGGTAGATTCTTGGCAAAAAGAAAACTAAACCTATGCTACATAATACTTACTTCCTCCCACGTACTGGACTTAGGTTATGTACATTGGGGCAGGCATATTTTAGAAGCACCAGTTGAGTATTTTTAGTCTGTGTATTTATGTATGTATTTTTATATGGCTTAAAAACCATACAATGTTCTTACAGTATTAGTTTATAATATTGTTTACGCTGTACGCATTATACTTTGCAGTCTGTCTAACGATTGTAGCAGTTCACTTCTCTTGTATGAGAAAGAAGACTGTTCAATAAAACTTTTTATTGAAAAAGCCTGTCTCTCTATTTCTCTGCAACTCTGTAGAAGCAAAGCATGCACGATTGACTGAGTGAAATACTTGTTTCCGCGACTCTAGAGATATATTTCTTACTCTTGGGAAACAAAGTTGACATGTTTATTCGGTTGTCAGAAACTAATCCCTTCTTGTGAATTCGAGAAAGTTTCTAGTGACCTCTGAGCTAGCTGGCACTCACTATTAAGTTTAGTATATTCGATAGAGACGTAGTCGACCTCAGTCCTACTTGTAATCTATAGGATATGCTATTCCAATGCGCAGAGCCTATTGGGAATATAAGAACTACACTACATGGCGGCCAACGTGGGGAGCCATGTAGTGTAGTTCCTATATATTCCCAATAGGCACTCACTATTAAGTTTAGTATATTCAATAGAGACCTAGTCGACCTTAGTCCTACATCTAATCTATAGGATATACTATTCCAATGCGCAGAGCCTATTGGGAATATAGAAACTACACTATACTTGTTTGTAAAATTTTTGCATACATTTGGGATAGGTCAGAGATTCTAAACTATGTAAAGCTAAGGTTATTAAAACAGTGATCATTTACCTGACATCACATAGCCCCCACTGATGATCACACCTACCTGGAATTAATAGCGTAAATGCATAACATAATGTTTTTTCTTGCATGCATTTTTTTCTTGAGAGCTCATGACTAACCGCAATAACTAACAATAACCTCCAGATTAACCAATAACCGTGGGTTCTATATTAACGAGCTACTCGCCATAAGCACTTCAACCCTTCAACATGGGTAGCAAGCAATAAATATCATTCAATTACTAAACTAGCATACTATATACTTAACAAAATCATGAGTATAATATTTTCAAAAATCAAAAGAACTGTACAGACAACCATACAAAACATGTCAATCAAAACTGTGTTATACACATCCTCAAGCCATTTTAGACGTACACGCACTCAGGTCCCCGTAAACATCTTACTTGAAGTTATTGAAAATTAATTCATTGCAGCGCTCATAGGATCTTAATTCATATTGGATATTATCCTAATAAGCTGCATGGCTGGTTACTCTGGAGGTAAATTATTGTAGTACAGTTACTCCATTTACAGCAGACCTTACAATTACTATTAACAGCAGGTGGTACATTTACGAACGGTCACCACGCCATGACCTTCAATACTGCCTCAAGGGGCCCAACTCGTTACGGAAAATATTTGGCTTGGCAATTCGTACAAATCTCCATCCATCCTACCCGGTGCTTGTAAGGGAATTTGATGATATAACTCCAATTCTATGGCAGGACTGGAGGCTCAAATTATGCTTCTTCATCTTTACTGCATAAATCTGCCACTCCTCCGCATCGGTCGTCTTCAAGCTGGAGGACCAGCCCTTAGCAACACACGCGCAACGTTGTGTGGTTGCCAGGGTCTTTTCCTCTCTCTACCGGCCTTTCTCTAGGACAGCTGATCACGCTTGAGCACTTTGAAGGGCGATCAGCGGTTTTCCATTGCATGGCAGTTGCTCTTCTCTCCAGCTGCTTCTCGCCTCCTGGTGCCCTTAGTTAGCGTTTTTTGGCCCTTTTCAGCACAATTTATTCTCTCCCTTTGTCCTGTTCGTTTTTTCCAATATAAAAAAAGGGGGGGGTTCAGAGTTAGAGTTTATTTTACCTTTATTATCACCTATATAAGATATTTGGGATAAAAAAAAGGAAGTGAGAAGAGGAGCTTTTAGAAATATTGTATAAAATATCGTTAATATACTATAATATTTATTTGCCTTCTTTTATTTGAAAAAAAATGTCTGATATGTACTCAGATGAAGGCATTACCCCCCTAAACAATATTGAAGAGGAGTCAATTAGACGTATGATTCATAGGGAAATGAGATCATGCATGTTTTCAACACTTTCTAGGGTTATGGCTTCAAAGAGGCCTCCTCCCTCCGGGGAGGATAACGCCGTATCAATTGAAGAGAACCCTACTAATGGTGACAAAGTGATTGAAATAAGGGGTAAAAAATCCAGGAAGAGAAATAATATTGATTATACCCCAAGGAGCACTACAACAGGTCTTAGTACCTCAAGCTTGGTGGGAGAGCCTCACTCCTCCGATGCTTCGGGTGTCCTCAGCGGCACAACATTTAAAGGTGTCCCTCGCGGCACAACGTTTAAAGGTGTCCCTCGCGGCACAAATCATGCTAGTGCTCAAGATAACGATCTCAAATTCTTTCATGATGATTTTGACCATGATAATGATGACAATAATTCTGAATTCCCTGATGAGTACATCCTCGACCTGGACGAAGACAACCAGGAATTTGACTGACAATTATTTGATGATAATGCTCCTTCCTCTTCCAGAGATAATATTTTAGATCCTCTAGGTCAAGAGATGTTTTCCCCTCTTAACATTAGACATCCTCGCAGCTCAGAATGGTTCCCTCAGGATCATGTTAGTAAATTTATTATGAAGTGGCTTAGAAACCCTCTAGATAGAGACACCCGAAACCTCCTAAGAGCCGAATGCTCGAGACCATCTATTGAAGGCAAAGTATGCAATACCCCAAACCTGGATCCCGAACTTATTAAATATCTTTTTAAACTCGGAAGAGATCCCAGGAAAGGGATGGAGAGGTCCCTTAAAATTTGTCAGGATCGCCTCCTTGATGTCTTGGGCCCCCAGGCCAAGATTATTGATGCTGCACAGGATAGCTATATTACTGGTTCCCTACTTGACACCAATACTATCCGTGGTTGGAGCCAAAGGGCTCTAGTTTTACTGGGCAATGCTAATGCTGGGCTCAACTCAGAGAGAAGAAGGGTTGTGCTTTCTAAAATTAGCCCTAAATTGAGCGATCTGGCAGATAAAGAACCCTCCCTCAATTCTAAGGGTTTGCTCTTTGGTGAAGATCTGATTAAAACATTGGGCAAATACGTTTCAACTTTCACCGCTCTAGATAAAGCCCACCAAAATATGAAACGTGTTTTCAACTCAAACAACCTTTTTGGCAGGCCTGGAAGAAGGGACCAATCTTCTGGCAGCTTTAATCGCCGGGCCTACCCCAGATCCAGAGGCTTCGGTGGATGAGGCTTTCAACCCTCCAATCAAGCTCAATTCTTTCCTTCAAGAGGAAGAGGTTTCCGGTCCAGAGGCTTCAGGGCAAGAGGAGCCACTAATGACACCAACCTCAAAGTGAGTACTACAATTCCTTATTCTGTTCCCCTTTCTTCCCCAAAAGTAGGAGGCAGGTTAAAGTTTTTTGCCCAAAATTGGAAACTCATTACTCAAGATTCCTGGGTTCTGAATACCGTAAATGGGTTTACCATAGACTTTATAGAGACTCCTGTACAAACTTCACATCCCAGGGAAATTCCTTAGCTCAAGAGCAGATAATAGAAGAGGAGATCTCCTCCATGCTTCTGAAAGGTGCAATTTTAGAAGTCCCTGTGCATTTTCTGAGATTTATAAGTATACTCTTCCTTGTGGAGAAAAAGGACAAGGGTTGGAGACCTGTTATAAATTTGAGAGAGCTCAACAAATACCTTGTCTACAGACACTTCAAGATGGAAGGCATCCATCTTCTCAGGGATTTGTTACTAGAAGGAGATTGGCTGGTCAAGTTAGACCTAAAGGACTCTTATTTTACAATTCCTATGGCCAAAGATCATCAGCCCTTCCTACAGTTCATTTGGAAGAACCGTCTATTCCAATTCCAAGCTCTTTCTTTCGGTCTATCATCAGCCCCTTGGTGTTTCACCAAAATAATGAGATCAGTTGTTTCTTCCCTAAGAGAGAAGGGTTTTCGTATGATCATTTACTTAGACGACATCCTCATCATGTCACAAGATTATTCCCAGATTCTCCAGGATCTCAATACTGCGATAGACCTCTTAGAGAATCTAGGTTTCATCGTAAACAAAGAAAAGTCAATACTTTCTCCTTCAAAGTCCATGGAGTTCCTGGGCTTCACAATGGACACCTCCAATTGTCATCTTCTTCTTCCACCGAAGAAGATTTCTAAAATCAAGAAAGAGATAAAGCACGTTCTCAAACATCAGAATCTTTCCCTAAGAGAACTAGCCAGACTGCTAGGTCTCCTTTCCTCTTCTATCCAAGCCATCTTTCCGGGACCACTGAATTATCGTGCCCTTCAAAGAATAAAAGCAAACACCCTGAGATCAGGTCTGTGGTACGGAGATCGTGTCTCACTCAACCAGGAGGCCATAGTGGAGCTGAACTTGTGGTTAGAGAACCTAGATGCTTGGAACGGGAGAGCAATATTTGGTTCTGCGCCGGACTTCATTCTGGAGTCCGATGCAAGTCTTCATGGCTGGGGTGCCTGTCTCCTAGATCAGAGCACTGGAGGAGTTTGGTCTCAGGAGGAATCCTTACATCACATAAATTTCCTGGAACTCACTGCGGGTCTTTATGCCTTGATGAGTTTCAAACACTCCCTTAAGGGCAGATCTGTTATTCTAAAAATGGACAACATGTCGGCAGTAGCTTATATAAACCATCTAGGAGGTACCAAATCTGTGGACCTCTCGAATCTGGCCAGAAAACTATGGATGTTCTGCCTCGAACACAAGATTTCTCTGAAGGCGGAATATCTTCCTGGAAAATCCAACCTTTGTGCGGATTGGAACTCAAGATTCCTCTTAGATCACTCTGACTGGAAGCTCAACTCCTCCATTTTCATTTCCATCAACAAATGTTGGGGTCCCTTCCAAGTAGATTTGTTCGCGAGCAGATTGACTTTTCAACGGAAGAGTTATTACAGCTGGATGCCCGATCCGGGCGCTCTAGCAGTGAATGCATTTCTCCAGTCTTGGGAAGGGATCAATGCTTATGCCTTTCCGCCCTTCGCAATGATTCCGAGAGTCCTTCAGAAAGTGAGGCACCAACACGCCTCAATTGTCCTGATTACTCCCTTTTGGCCATCCCAAGCGTGGTTCCATACTGCTCTAGAACTGACTTTCGATCTTCCCCTCCTAATCCCACCCCTGATAGATCTTCTTACAGACATAGACGGTCACATTCACCCTCTTGTTCAAACAGGGAATTTGAACGTTCTGGCCTGGAGAGTGTCAGGAGATCCAACAATCTCGCAGGACTTTCGTCTACAGCTTCATATCTCCTTGGAGAATCATGGGCCCCCGGTACACACTACCGATACAACAACATTTGGAAAACCTGGTTACGTTGGTGCTTGGAAAGGGGCCTGGATCCCGTGGAGGCACCGGTTGTTAACATAGTTAATTTTCTTGGTGAACAATTTGATAGAGGTCTGAGTTACAGATCTATCAACTGTTATGGATCTGCTATCTCTGCTGGTCATTCCTTAATCAACGGTAAGAGGGTAGGTAAATCTTTTTATTATTTGTAGGATACTCAAAAGTATTAGACTTAGAAGACCTCCTAGACCTAGATATCAATCTCGTTGGGATGTGAAATTAATTCTTGATCTTTTCTGTAGTTGGCCGGACAATACTGTTTTGAACAGGAAATTCCTTACTATCAAACTAGCTACTCTTCTTTGCTTAATTTCTTGTCGTAGGGTCTCCGATGTTAAGGCTTTAGATATTTCATATAGATCTTATGATATGTTTGGTGTTAAATTTGAACTGCATAGAAGAACCAAGACTGTCTGATTCTATTCTTTATCCTCGTTTTGATACTTGCAGTAAGTTTTGTGTTGTTAACTGTATGAAAGAATACGATCTGAGAATGAACTCTCTCTGTCCTTCTGGTGTAAGTCAATTACTTATTTCCTTTGTTAAACCTCACAAGGGTGTTTCTTCTGTCTCTATTGCAAGAAGGGTTAAATCTGTCATGGAACTTGCTGGTGTTGATCTGAATATCTTCAAACCACACTCTATCAGAGGCGCCATGGCCAGTAAGTCTTTCTGGTCAGGTGGTAAGTTGGATGATATCCTTAAGGCCGCTGATTGGTCTAACTCCGGCTCATCATTATTGTAAGCCTCTTTCTCATATGTCTGATGTTGTTTTACATGGCTACCAACATGCATAATGTAGCCTCCGGTCTTGTAATGAAATTGCGATTCTCTTAATAACATGAACAGAGAATCTGGATTTCATTAAAGACACGGAGGCTATCATTATCCCCCCCCCACCCTTTCCCTGGGTGGTTGATTCTTCTACTGTATAATAATAATTTTTAATCTTCAATTTGTATATCTGAATGTTTAAATTTCGCTTTGAACTTGTTTTTTATCTCTTTCAGGTATACTATTTTATTTTTTATTTATGAAATTATTAACATCTCTTTTACCTTTTCAGATAACCTTTCATGACTTCATGGTCTTGTTTCTGGATGTTCTGTCCCTCCTCAAGTTTAAAGCCTTGATTGAAGCCAAGTTTGAAGCCATGGTTCCTTTCCTTGGAGTTTATTGGACATTTCCTTATCTTTCTTCTCAACACATTTAAAAGAGGAAGATTGCCTAGTGACCTTGTCCTTTTTTTGGTTTATAACATTCTATTTTGGAAGTTTACTTTATGATGTAGGCGGCTGCTTGGTTCTGCATTAAAAGTAATATGCATAATGATAGCCTCCGTGTCTTTAATGAAATCCAGATTCTCTGGTCATGTTAATAGGAGAATCGCAATTAACAACAGCCAATGAAAAAACAGTAACATATAAAAACACTACTAATCCCATGAGGCTTTGAACCACGCCTCCTTCAAACACTAATCATATTAGTCCAAAGTCTTCAAAATAGCGAGGCACCAAGTTTCTGCCTCTTTCTTTGCCCGTGGTCATTTGATTCTTTTCCCTTGGTGCATTTTGCCCCTTCATTTCCATTCTGTTTGATAGATTTCTGCCCGCGACCGTGGTCCGAGTGGTCGGGCTGACGTGGCCACACACTGCGCTGTTCCCTCAGGAGCTGCCCCTCCCAGGAGCGAGGTTGCATAAGCAGCCCAATTGGCTGGCTTACGTGTACTGCGGGAGCCTGCACTTGAGAGTGTACACAGCGACATCCTGATCGACGAGCTGGTGACGCCTGACCCAGGCTCGGACAATAGGGTGTTTTCCTTATCGAAATTGACTATGGTACTGGGCCACTTTAGATATTTTCCTGAATCAGATGTTTTTCTCTAACCATTGACTCAGATAACAGCCTAACTCGGCTTACCAATTATTCTGGAAATTCCTAGCTGTTTCCCAGGCAGAGGCCCCTCTTTTCAGTCCTACGGAATCAAGCTAGGGTGCCGATTTTATACAGCTCATTGCTCCTAACCAATGCCCTACATCAGTTTTAGGGCTGCAATAATTTGGCTTCTCTCTGGGGATTTTGATCTAGGAAGTACCCTCTTCCTTACACCATGTCAGATTGTGAGGTGTGTGAGCAGGACCTGGGGGTGTATGGTCCAAATGATGATGAGGATTTCTACTACGACGAGAATATGGAAAGCCTTTTTGACAAAACTCTCGACAAGAAACTCTACAAAGCTTTGTCCTCCGCCCTTCTACTTCCCATCTCCCAATGTCTCGACAAACTTGAAGGTAGCAAACCGTCCCCATCACCCTCACACCCCTGATCCGCTCCTCTTTCCCCCACAGAGACCCCTGGACATGTTAAAATCTATTCTATGGTCACCAAGAGGGCAAAGGACCATGATTACACCCGGACCCTTTGTCCTTACCACCACCTGTTATTCCTCTCCTTTTCCCCACCACGGACACAGGCTCTTCCTCCTCTCTGGAATCACGATTCTGCAAACGCGCTTAGAATCGCAAGCGGGCATCTTCCTCTTTGACTCAGTCTCCTTTCACTTTATATCCAGCCAGCACTGTCCACCCCAGATCGTCTAACTCCCGCAATGGCTGAGTACATGCAGATTAATCTGCAGAAAGGTTTTGATAAGGAAGTCCGATCCTGACTTAGGTCTGAATGTCCCCGACCTAACCTCCGTAACAAGACAGCTCTCACTTCCGATATAGATGTGTCCATGCAAACATTCCTGAAGAAATTCCATAAAGAAGACCTCCAAAAGGGAATCGACAGAGCCCTTAGGGCATGTCAGGACAAATTACTAGATGTGTCTGGCCCCTTGGCAAAAATCCTAGAGGTAGCTCTTCAGGCCCAAGAGACAGGGGCAGCAATTCACCCCGAGATCCTTGGTGGGTGAATCCAATGAGCCGTTTGCCTCTTAGACAACACTAACTGTGCAATCTCCTCCAAGAGAAGCAAAGCAGTGCTACGAAGAATTGACCCACAACTGGCCTCCACAGAACCTTGCCTCCTGGTGGACGGTCAACTGTTTGGTGATAAATTTGTCAAAGACATCGCAAAATTCGTCAATACATTTAGATCTTTGGACAAGTCTCAATCCTCTCTCAAGAGAGTTTTCCATCTCCTCTCTGACAGGGCCGGTCATGGCATAGGAAGCTCGACTGGCCGCTTCAATCAACAAGGTACTCACCAAGGCTATAACCCCAGGTGCAGAGGGGTAAACAGATAATATATCGACTTCAAAATATCGAATGGACAAAATAACGACTTCAAAATATAGAATGGACAGCATATCGAATGGACAGAATATAGTCATCAAAAATATTGTTTTTAAGGTAAGTAATGTAATATCGAATTTTAAAAATATAGAAAGTCACTGGAGTGGGAATAGTAATTGTTACCCCTACGCTATCCAACGCGTTCCCTACTGTTGCACTCACTAGAGTGGGAATAGTAATTTTTACCCATACGCTATCCAACGCTTTCCCTACTGTTGCACTCTCTGGAGTGGGAATAGTAATTTTTACCCCTACGCTATCCAACGCTTTCCCTACTGTGGAACTCACTGGAGTGGGAATAGTAATTTTTACCCCTACGCTATCCAACGCTTTCCCTACTGTTGCACTCACTGGAGTGGGAATAGTAATTTTTACCCCTACGCTATCCAACGCTTTCCCTACTGTTGCACTCTCTGGAGTGGGAATAGTAATTTTTACACTCCCGCTATCCTACGGTAATAATATTGTATATTTTTTAATAATATTATGTTAATATATATATATATATATATATATATATGTTTTAGCAAATAAAATGTAATAATTTTTTTTATAACTTTAAATAATTCTTTAATAATTTTAAGGTTATTTAAGTATTATTAAGTATATTTTAGTTATTTTTAATATTTTTTTAATTTTACATTATTTTTAAGAAATTCGATATTTTTACAAAGTATATCTTTTTAAACAATATTTTGGAGTCGATATTTTTCTACTTATCTGTTTGTAAATAGGATTTCGATATTTTGTCTGTTAATATTTTGGCATCGATATTTTTAGTAGTCTATATGTTGTCCCTCGATATTATGTCAGTGATCCGTGCAGAGGATATGCGCAAGACACGGCTCAAGCGGGATTCTATCCCACCATATTTCGAGGTTTCCGGGGCCGCTTCAACAAAGGCATCAACAGTGGCTTTCGTAACGAAGCCCAATCCTCAGGTACTAAATTTAACCTTTTCTCCCTACGATTCCTTTGGGGTCAGATTGATGCATTTCATATACAATTGGTGCAATATCACATCAGATACATGGGTCCTCAACATGGTCCAAGGATACCAGATTGAACTAACCTCTATTCCCGTTCAACAGACCTTTCCCCCTCTTCTCCATTTTTCCCGACAAGAAGAGTCTTTTATACACTCAGAACTATCAGACCTTTTGACAAAACTGCCCATTGCTACAGGACTTCTCTTACAAGAGGGTTTTTGCAGCACCGTCTTTTTTGTTCAAAAGAAAGGCGGAGGTCAGAGATTGGTATTAAACCTCAGACCTTTCAACCCCTTTGTAACTTACAGTCATTTCAAGATGGAAGGCAACAACTTTCTCAGAGATCTCCTTCTGGAGAAAGATTGGATGGTCCGATTTGACCTAAAAGATGCTTATCTCACAGTCCCGATCTATTCCCCTCACCAACAGTACCTACAGTTTCAATGGAAAGACCAGTGGGTCAGATATCTATCCCTGCCATTTGGCCTCTCATCCACCCGTGGGTATTCACCAAGCTGATGAAACCTGTGGTAACACGATTACGAGAAATGTGAATTTGCATGATTGTCTGTTTAGACAATATGCTTCTGATAACTCAAGATCACTTCCTCCTGTTGAAACATTTACAATGGACGATCTCTCTTCTACAGAGCTTAGGGTTTGTAATAAATCTCCAGACATCCATGAAGTCTCCCTCGCAACAAGTGGGCTTCCTGGGATTTCAGATAAATTCCGTGGTGGCCCAACTTCTCCTTATCCCAGCCAAAATAAAATCATCAAGAGGGAAACAAATTGACGTTGTTGACCCAGAAGACTTCTTTGAGATCACTAGCATGAATTGTAGGCCTATTGGCCATCTCGATCCAAGCGATATTTCCTGGATATTCCATTACAGAGCGTTACAATGTCTGAAGATTCACTATGTACAATGGAACTTCAGCTACAATCACTTGATTGCTCTGCCGTTAGAGGCGCAAGAATAACTTCAATGGTGGCTGCCCCACATGGAAGCATGGAATGGCAAAGCCATTTTCAGAGTCTCCCCAGATGCAGTCATCGAATCGGACACCAGTCATTGGTGTTGGGGCGCAAAGTGCGGAGAATTCGCTACTGGCTGTCGATGGCCAGCAGAAGAACTGAATCTGCATATCAACTGTCTGGAGCTGTTAGCGGGCTCCTTCGCCATCAAGTCGATCTCTCCCTTGAAGAGCAATTGTTGCATCCTTCTCCGGATGGACAATGTGTCAGCGGTGCGTTATATAAATCACCTGGGCCGTACGAGATCTCGACTGTTAGACAACATAGCTCAAGAATTCTGGCATTTCTGCCTATCACAGAAGATCACAGTCCTGGAGGACTACATCCTCAGCAAAGACAACGTAGTGTCCGATTGGAATTCCAGATTCCAGGGAGACTTTAGCGACTGGAAGCTAAATCCTTCAATATTTCAAAGATCATGGATATTAGAGGCCCATGTCTCATGGATCTGTTTGTCTCTTGACCGAACGCTCAACTTCTTCGGTTCATCATTTGGAGACCGGATCCAAAGGAACAGATGCCTTTCTTTATCAGTGGGGATCACAGACGCATTATGCATTTCCCTTTGAGATGCTCCCCAGAGTAGTGACCCAAGTCCGCGGTCAACTAACATCATTAGTCTTAGTCACACCTCTGTGGAAAACCAAATTGGGGTTTCCGACACTCTTGGAGTTGTCAATAGATCTTCCGTTTCAACTTCCTATATTTCCACAGTTGCTTCTGGACCCAGTCTGGTTACACCACCCCCTGATTTTGCATGATCAACGGACACTAATGGTGTGGATAATCTCAGGAAACATGATCAAATTTCATCGGTGACTGCCGAATTTACACAAGAAGGTTGGGCTCCTTCCACCTGTAAAAAATATTCTGCTGCGTAGAAACGCTGGGTGGGTTGGTGCCTTTAACGGAAAGTGGATCCCGTGGGATCTGATTTGAAAGATGTTCTAAACTTCTTATCAGAGTGTCCAGAGTCCGGACTATGTTACAGATCGGTAAACAACTTTAGATCTGCCTTGCTCGCTGGACACAATCGCATGGATGGGAAACTGGTGGGTGTCCATCCGGAGGTCTGTAATTTATTGAAAGGCATCAGGGTCGCTCGACTCACAAAGCCCAAGTATAACACTCTCTCGGATGTTTCTAATGTGATATCTTTGTAGGAATGTTGGACTGATAATAAAGATTTAACTTTAAAACAACTCTCAGCAAAACTTACCATGTTGTTGTGTCTCATCTCCTGTCGGAGCGTGTCAGATGTATGCTCCCTGGACCTTGCTGGTAGGTTATTTTCCCCACACAAGGTTTCTTTCATCATTTCCAGAAGAACCAAAACTATGGCACGTTCAATGAATTATCCATTATTTCCTCATAATGACAAGTTATATGTTATAAAATGTTTAAAAACTTACGAAGAATGTACTTTTTCCCACAGAACAGAACCATTGGGGGCTTTGCTTTTATCGATTTAAAAACTTTTCCTCCCTGTATCCATAGCTACCCTAGCTCACTGGGTTCGTTAGGTCATGGCTGAAGCTGGGATAGATGTCTCTGTGTTTGGGACTCATTCGACTAGAGGCGCTACGGCATCAAAAGCCTTTGTGATGGGGTCCAGGTTAGAAGATGTTCTTAAGGCAGCTGATTCGTCGTCTGACTAAATGTTTAAAATATTTTATTACAAACCAATTGTACTTGTTTCTTCTGTTGTGGTTGGTCAGCTTTGAACCAGCATATTCTGAGCTTCTGGTCCTGCCATAGAATTGAACATTTCCCAGCATATGCAACAAGAATTTTAGTTTCTATTAAGGAGACAGAGGCGAGGATAATCCCACCCGTTGGGACAGGTAAGAAAGAGTTCTTAACAGCCCGGATGTCATATGATTGCTTGAAATTTTTTTTTCCCTCCCTTGAAATGAGAAGGTTCTTAGGTTCTATGATACTCAAACTTCTTTTTGGTTTCAGGAACGGATTCCAAACAAAATTGAATGGACTTGGGCAATGGACGGTCCTCATGGATAAGTTGTCCCTTTGGGACCTGCTGTTTTGGAGTTTCTCTCCGTTGAGAGCAAGAACTGTATCCTGTGTGTGATTTCGTTTATGAAGACTTCTTGTGCAAAGAAAGAGGCAGAAACTTAGTGCATTGCTTTTTTGTAGACTTTGGACTTATTTGATTGGTGTTTGAAGGAGGCATGGTTCAAAGCCTCATGGGATCTGTAGTGTTTTTATACTTTACTGTTTTTTCATTGGCTACGGTTAATTTATGCAGTAAAAGATTGAGAAGCATAATCCTCGCCTCCGTGTACTTAATAAAATCTAAAATTCTTGTTGCATATGCTGGAAAATGTTCTGTTCTTCTCTAAATTTGATGGTCGGGCGTGGCTAAGATGCCGGCGTGAGCGGACGCTCGGCTCCGGAACTCCCGCCGACGGCATCTCTTAGCACAGGCATATTGGCCATAATTACATCAGTCAGCACAAATTCCTGGAGCGGTCCGTCTCCGGATCTGCCTGGGACACTTTTGGAGTGGTAGACAAGATCCGGGGGCTGTTCCTGGCCCTGGGAGAGTTGTGGCCTGGAGCGAGCGCTGGTGACGGCTGGCGAGACACGTGAGCTGTGAGACAGCGCGGCACGGTCCCTGCCTTCCCGGACGGGCGGCCTTGGGAGCTGAAGGGCGGAGTCGAGCAGTTACAACTACGGGGGGAAGGCGTGGAGGAGGTCACTTTCCCGCAAATACACGTAGCCCGCGGCGCTGCGACGGCCCTGGTCTGACTGCCATCTTGGGCTGAATCGGCAGAGTCGGACTGCGCCGCAGTGAGCAAGGGCCGCTGCAGAGGGGCTGAGGTGCGCCAAGATCTAGGACTCAAAGACCTGTCACCGCGACCGGCCACCTTGGCGAAGGAAGCGCCGGCATTGTCTGGATGGCGCCATTTGGTGGAGGAGAGAGGGACATTGGCAGCCGCCATTTTGAAAGCAGCCGCCAGGGACTGGCCAGGATAAACGTTGAGGCAGCTCCGAGAGATGCTACAGGAGCGGAGAAGACAGGGGATCTGCCCAGACTGAGGTGAGCGGGGATCTGAGCCTGAGGTGGAGATCGACTGCGGGGGAGCCTTGCCCGGCTGGTTCTGAGAGTTATGACTGAGTGACTGCTGAGGGCTTTGCCGCGCGATCACCTCTGGCGATGGCCGGAGGCCGTGGTTCGCGGATTGCGCATTGCCGGTGAGCTTTGGCGCTGAAAGTGCACCTGACCCCCACCTGTGCTGAGAGGACAGTGACGCTGAGGAGGCCTTGCGGGAGCCACGGCTGAGGGGGCTGCTGCCCTGTGGGGGCTGGTGGAGGCTGCAGGAGACCGGTGAGAGTGCGGTGGAGTGCCCTGCCCCTTAAGCGGGGAGTCTATTGGTGGCTTTTGGGAGGCCAGTCGGGCCTGCAACTGCCCATGGGGCCATAGAGTGCGGAAGGCTGCGGCTCGGTAAAGGAACTCAACGCGTCCCTGGGAGGTTGCGAGAGGCCAAGAGGAGCGTCGCAGAGCAGAGGTGGGGATAACTGGTGAATGCCGGGATTCCCTGGGCGAACAAGGAGTGCCCCCAAGACTGAGTACAGAGCGGTGAGGCCGAGGGGCACGAGGAGAGGTGCAACATGGGCTGAGTACCCCGGAGCTTGAGGCATAGGTGCCCCGTCTGCCTGATGTGGACTAGGACGGACCTTGGAGGGGAGCAACCGTCGGTGGAGTGTGCGGGTCCGGTAGGGGCTTTCACGGGCCTTGGAACGTCAGTGGACGGGAACACCGGCCCCCCTGGATCTTCAGGGTAGATATGTCCACAATGAGAGTTCAGAAAGACAAGACGGTCAAGGACCTCTTCTCCAAGGCAAAGTCAAATCAACAGGCCAAGGATATGGCGGCGAACGCTACCCACTCCACTGCGGGGCAAACGGAGGGCGCGGAACCGATCACCAAGGCATTTTTGGAATCGCTCTTTACTACCTTGTGAGACGATATTCGCACTCTGCAGAAAGAATTCGCAGATGAGATAAAGGAGGTGCGTAGGGAAGTAGATGGCATTGGGGAGCGCGTGGCAGACTTGGAGACCAAGAGTGATGGTCGTGATACCGAGATGGAGTCACTGCGACAAGAGATAGTGCGGATCCATGACCAACAGGTCGACCTACAGTCGAATGTGGAAGATCTAGAAAACTTCTCCTGTCGCCATAATGTCCGCATACGGGGGTCACGCTATCTGAGGATACTAAGGACCTGCTGGGCTTTACGGGTGACCTCTTCAACCACATCTTGGGGCGTCCGGCGGGGTCAGAGTTGAGGATTAACAGGGTTCACAGAGTGGGCCCCCCAAGACTGCCGTCATCCCCCCTCCAGATATTCTGGCCTGCGTGCAGGACTTTCGCACGAAAGAGGTATATTTTAAAAAAATGCGAGGCAGCAACACCTCCTCTCTTTTAGGGGACAATCTCCGGTGTTGTATCAAGACTTGTCTGCACTCACACTACAAAAGTGCAGGACATTCCGGCTGGTTACGGCCTATCTACAACAGCACAATTTTTCTTATAATTGAGGTCACCCATTCCACCTGATCTTCAAGAAAGACAATAAGCTATATCAGCTCCGGTCATTGACAGAAGCTTGCCGCCTGCTGGGTTTGGATCTCCCTGCGGATTTTACTGAGGAAGAAGTGCCCGCAGTTGACTCAGAGGACGGCAGACCTCGCTGGCGTCAGCAGACCAGAAGCCGTCGGTTCCGGAAGCCCCCGGTGGAGGTGATTCGAGATGGCGAATGGGCGGCGGTGGTGGCAGTCTCCTCAGGGGCCGAAGTGCCACATCCCAGCTGAACTCCGAGTAGACTTGATTACTGGCTATGTCTCTGAGCTTCTTTTGTATAATGCTGTTGGCTGGAGGGAGAGCTATTATGCAGACGAGCAGTTTACCCCATTGCTGTAATTTACCGATCATCTACAGATGATGGACACTTTGTACTTTTTGAAATGTTGGGTGCTTTCTGGTTTTCTATTTTGGGGGTTTTGGTGGGGGGAGTGTGGGGAAAGGGGGGGGGGGGGTTCCAGGTCCATAAGTTCCTTCAGGGCAATTGCAGAGTCACATTACTGTTTGTGAACAGAGAGTTCAATTCCCGGTGTAGCTGGGGGAGTAGCCGGTTTCTTCAGGCTTGGCCCGAGACGGGTGGAGGGCGTTCCTTGGCAGTAGAGGGTGTTGATTGGAAGGTGACTGATGCCTGCAACTGAACTACGGATCCTCACACTGAGTGTGCGGGGACTTAACAATCCTGTGAAAAGGAAGGTTCCTCTCATTTTTGGAGAATGCTAGGGCTGATATTTGTCTCTTACAAGAGACACACCTATTGCAAAAAGATTGTCAGAGGATGAGGTCCCGTTGCTTTCCACTCCAATTTTTTTCATCCGCTTCTACTAAAACTGCAGGGGTAGCGATTCTGGTGGCCCAGCGCTTCAGGGGGAAGGTTATACAGAAGGGAGTGGAGATCAAGGGGAGATTCTCCCTGGGGGGTTTGAGTTTTCACAGTTTGTTCCATCTATGCCCCTAATGAAGGCCAAGAGAAGTTCTTCCATCTGGCGCTGAGCGAAGTGGCCACCTCCCCTGATAGGCACATTCTGGTGTGAGGAGACTTGAATTTGGTGTTCGACAATATTCAGGACAGGTCAGGCCAGCGCTCTTCTTAGGCGGGGACTCTTTCGGGGGGGGGGGGTCTGGCCAGACTGGGTGAGATGGGAATGGTGGATCTTTGGCGCAGCTTCCAACCGGGTGCCCGGGAATACACATATTACTCTAATGCCCATAAAAACCTATGCGCGATTGGATTATTTCATGGCCTCCACGTCCCTTCAAGCACTATCGACGGGGATAGATATAGGTGCTGCGGCCCTTTCTGATCATACACCCCTAACCGCTGTGTTCTCCTTCCCGCCAGTGCAACGAGCCGCACGCTGCTGGAGGTTGCGCGATTCACTGCTGTACCGTAAGGAAGTGGTAGAGAAAATCACGGAGTCAATTAGGGACTACTTAGCACACAATAACACTGCAGACACGTCCTTAGTAAGGGCGTGTAAGAGAGATGAGCTTACACAACAGACGAGGGAATTAGAGCACACGCACCAACGGACCGGGGCGCCGAGGGTATGGAAACAACTGCGGCTGGTACGACAACAATTAGCTGCATTAGATCAGGACCGGGCAGAATATGCGGCCTTGAGGGTGCGACATATGTATTATACTGGTGGAGATATATGCGGGCATTTAACAGGTCATGCACTCCGGGAAGCTCAGCACCATCACACGGTACAGGAGATTAGGGCACAGGGCGAGGGGGTGGTCACTGAGGACGCCGACATTGCGCAGCATTCCCTGTATACTGCCTCTTCACTTGACTTGGCCGCAGGGGACACATTCCTGGCGTCGGTTCCCCTCCCGGCCCTGACACCGGAGCAGGCGAACCTGCTAGAATGACCTATTAGACCAGAGGAGGTGATCACAGCTATCTTGCTCCACAAATTTGCAAAATCGCCGGGGCCAAATGGCTTCTCGGCCATCTTTTACAAGACGTTTTGCTTGCAGATAGCGCCATTGTTGACCGCCCTCTTTAACTCATTCCCGAAACCGGGAGCGATCCTGAGGGACTTCCTGGATGCCACTATTTCTGTCATCCCCAAGCCAGGGAAGGATCATTCGCGATGCTAGGCCTACCGCCCTATATCTCTTCTTAACCTCGATCTTAAGCTCTACACCAGCATTTTATCGGCTCGGCTTGCTCCGCTGATGCCGGGACTTATCGATCCAGATCAGGCAGGATTTATACCGGAACGCCAAACAACCGACAATACTAAAAGGGCATTACATCTGATAGAGAAGGCTACGCGGATGGACGGCGAGTATATGATGCTCGCAATCGACGCGGAGAAAGCATTCGACCGAGTACATTGGCCGGTCTTGGTGAAGGCGGGGATGGGAGTGAAGCTCCGCACTTGGGTCTTGAACTGCTACACCTTCCCTACGGCGACGGTCAGGGTCAACGGATACACCTCACCCCGCTTCCCCATCAAGCGGGGTATGAGACAGGTGTGCCCTCTGTCGTCCCTGGTCTTTGCCCTTTATATGGAGCCATTGGCGCAGGTGATGCGACTTGACCCGAGGGTCTGCGAGGTTAAGTTTGGGGCCTACATATGTACCATCAGTCTTTACGCAGACGATGTCCTGTTATCCTTCTCTTCGCCCAGAGACTCGCTACCTGCTTGTATTGATATCATGGACGCGTTCTCTCGGATGACCAAATCAGTGGCTCTGGACCTTTCCCTGGGGGAGCACACACGGGCCTATCTGCAGGACCATTTTCCATTTCGATGGACTTCGGAGGCCGTCCCCTACCTGGGGATTCAGCTGGCGCCCACGCTGCAATACACGGTCAGTATCAACTATGCAAAACTTCGCCACACAATCCGACTTGAGTTGAGTAGATGGAGGCACCTCCCACTGTCGTGAGTGGGTAAGGTAGCTCCCATAAAAATTACCATCCTGCTGCAGATTCTCTATTTATTCCGTGCCGTACCGCTGCGGCCCCCCGAGGGCTGGATCCGCCAGACCCAATCTGAACTTGCCCAGTTCATTAGGAACGGCAGAAGTCCACGGATGAAGCTCTGACTGGCGACACTACCCCCTGAAAAGGGAGGACTAGGTTTACCAGACCTGCTCCTATATTATCAGGCAGCCCAACTGTGGACCCTTGTGGAGTGGAGCAGATGGGAGTCCGAGAAGCATTGGCTCTTCCAGGATCAGGCTGTTGCGGGACGTCCGCTCCAGGAGGTTCCCTTCCTTCGCAGACAGCATCGGCCCTCTAATCTTTACACCTCGCATATAACGAGGGTCCCGTTGGAGGTGTGGGATAGCACCAATCATAAGCATGAGTTGACCACCTTTCTGGTCCCCCTTACTCCCCTCGAGAACCTGGATTTTAGCCCCGGATGGGATGTCTCAGCTTTCGCTCGGTGGCGCCCGGCGGGCTGTAGGTTTCTGTTCCATCTCTACTCGCGGGAAGGAATTCGTCCATTCGAGGACTTCTGGCGGGAATATGGCTTGCCGGAATCGGAACGGTTTAGGTACCTCCAGGCCCGTCACTGAGCACTCA
Source organism: Lissotriton vulgaris (assembly GCF_964263255.1). Taxonomy (NCBI): domain Eukaryota; kingdom Metazoa; phylum Chordata; class Amphibia; order Caudata; family Salamandridae; genus Lissotriton; species Lissotriton vulgaris. Next base: position 210,603,621 of record NC_141699.1, on the reverse strand, counting down.
ATGGCCAGGTTCGAGAGGGGGCGGATTGTCGAATACGGCCTTATGAGCATTGGCTAATCACATGAATAACAAGGATAAAAAACTCATATCAGATCTGTACCGCATGCTCTTAGACCATTACACGCATGTCTACAACTCCGGGAGGGTGCGCTGGGAACGGGACTTGGGGCATACACTTAGCAATAAAGAATGGGAGGGTATCTATTCGGGAGCGCGGGACTCTGCTTACCATATGGGCCTGACGGACACCCTCACCAAAAATCGTGTCCTACTGGTATTACACTCCAGAGAAGCTTCACGAAATGGATCACACGAAGGAGGCGACCTGTTGGCATGGGTGCGGTGAGAGGGGTACACTAGTACATCTATTGTGGGATTGCGCCCAGCTTTAGGGGTACTGGAGGTTGGTCCTTGATGAGGTAGATGCACATTTTGATACAGAGATCCCTAGGTTTTCCTCCTATATATTATTGGGTTTGCCTAATCCCATTACTTATCCGTTGAGGTCCCGCAGGGGGTGTCTGATCGCAATTGCTCTAGGGTCAGCACTACAGAACATCTTATCCCTTTGGCGCACCCCACACATCCCCACATTCCAGGGGTGGTTGCACCGTCTTTGGAATGTTCTCGGCATGGAAAAACTGTCTCTGATTAAAGCTGGAGAGGGTGCTAAATATGCAGAACTGTGGCAGCCTTTTCTATCCCTACTAGCCACAGAATTTAGAGAGGTCATCTGCCTGCCCCAGATATCTACGCTTGCTGCACTTGTCCCAGGATGAAGGTTGAGGTGCTTTCTGGTGGCCAGCCGTGTTGCTACAGGAGGGTTGGACCTGGAACGGGGGTGGGAGGTGAGTGGTCGGGGGGGAAGTTGGGCGTTGGGGGGCGGAGGAGGATTTTCTGTTTTTTGCTTGTTTTGTACATTTGTTCATTCAGGCAGCTGTCTAAACAGGGGCATCGGCCCTTCACTTCTGCACGGCCCAACAGTTACTATGGTCAGTCCCCTTATTGCATGACTTTTGATGCGCTATTTGGCCATGGCCTTGTGGATCTGTGCCTTTATTGCTATCTGTGCCTTTATATGTTAATAAACAGATTTAATACTAAATTTGATGGTCGGAAATCTGCCAGGATGGCAGAAGTCAGACGTGCAATGCACATTGAGCTAAAAGGGCTTCACCCCCACTGCCATACCGTCATGTGGCGTAGCCTGGGCTCATCTTCATGGGGGCTTGTCTCAGGTGCTTGCCTTGGCGAGGCACTGCTTGGGGAGTAAGCATTCGAGAAAACATTTTCTTTTTTTGAGAGAGACACGTTTAGCTTCCCCTCTTGTTGTAAAGTGTCTTCAAAGAACAGGTGGAGGTCACCAGTCATTCTTAAAATCCGCGTTCACAGACCCCATGTGGAGGCTTTCATTGTGCACGGCCTTGTGTTTAAGCATTCCTCACTGTTTTAAAGGAGAGACAATGATTGACATTTAACACTCTGATGATGGAGGCAGCATTTGCACTTGAAAGGCAATCTTCACCCTGTTCCCAACCTGACTGTTAACCTGAGTTCTTCCAAACAAAGAAGGTACAAATGACAAATTATATTTATGCAGGGCTAATGCAATTATGCAATTGTGCGGCCACGTTGATTTCCACATAACTGTAGATTTTCTGCATGTGTCACATAATCCATCTTCTGCTGCATAATCTGAGTATTTTTACAAAAAAATTGTCTCTAGCTCAAATGGTTTAAAGGTTACTAAATACTGCTACTAATGAGGTGCAACTAATGCCCAGACAGAGTTAATAAGTGTAAAAATGTAAAATTAAGGAAGCAATAGTGTCCCGAGGACCGCCGTGCGGTAAGGATAGGTTTCCAGCGGGCTGACGCCTGATGACAAAACGCTCAAAGGCGGCCCCCCACAGCATCCATGGGGCTCTACTAACAGTAATTACTAATTTCCCTTACACAGAAGGCTGTAAGCAAGCTAAACCGTAAGTATGCGGTCTGGCACACTGGTGGGTTAGGGACGGTGCACCTTAGCGAGTGCAGACCTCCTGGCTCACCCCCTTTGGTCCTGAAGAAAACCTAAAATTCATACACGGTTGAAACATGTTGACCATATTTTAATGCACAATTTGATACTCTCTGGTTAAATTACACCAATAGAAGTATCCCACTTGTTTTTATTAGTGTCATACTGACTCCAGAAGAAAGTCTATAGGGAGCACAGGTAGTACACTTTTTAAACTTCACTACCTCTTCACACAACCACAGAAAATCCAGCTCCGCTGCAGTTGCAGGCGTCGAAGCACACCTGAGTGGCACTCGGTCACTCGGGCGGACCCCGATGATGAAGCATGTCACCGACCAGGTCGGTGAGTGAGGGGTTTCTTAAAAAAAGAAAGATTTATTTACTTCCACATATGTCTATCTCCGTGCTAGTTGACTAGGACCTTGGATCCTGGGGATACTCCTTTCTTTTGTTTTGTTTTATTTTGTAATACGCACCTGTTTCAATAAAGTGGCCTTTTCCACATACAAAATGGGTCTTGGTTTGGCTTGCTCCCCTCTCTCCCAAATCAGCTGTTTGACTAAACGCACATACAGAGACTAGGGCCTTTGAACCACAGAGTTATATTATTACTGTAGTCTTTCTTTTATGCTCCTGGGTTTGATTGCCTTTTGTGTTGATTGGACTTGTGGACTGCATCTGGTGAATCTCAGTAAAGATCCAAGTTAATAGCAATCGCTGCATGCTCTGTCCAACAAGAAAAGGAGGAGGCACCGCTGAAGCCTCCTGTCATGCTCAAGAAGGAGGTGACTGCAGTTGAGAGGGTCGGCTGATGCACGTCCCAACTGTGGTCTGATAAATAACTAGGCCACTGCCTACGAAGGTGCTTTGCATTTCATTTTGTGCTTTCATGTGCCTGAAACGGTCACTGCTCTTTTCTAGTGCCTTTTGCGCAGGTTGCTCCCTCCGTTCAAACTTAACCATTTATCATTGCTCCATGCACACCTCTGGTAAAGCTGTCTGGTGGCTTTACTGTGGCTTGACCTGCAGGCCTCACACCTCATGGTGAGATGGAGGGGGGCTGGGCTGTCACAACACTGGCAGCCCTACGTCCCTCCGGGTAGTAGAATGGCATGGGCCCCAAATCCAAACCAGCCCTGCATCGTAGGAGAGGGCTGCGCCTCTGACCATCTTTGAGATGGAAAGGCATGGGTACAGCTTTGGCGGGAGTGCGTGCCCACCCATTGTTAAATGGCTCCTCTTGAAACAGGTAAGAGATGAGAAGTAGCCTCCTGAGATGCAGACTTCTTCGTTTACTCTCTATTCCCATCATATGTGAACGACTACTGATATTATGGAAGATAACTAGCTCACTTGATGCATTACAGGCTTGTAAATCACTATATTCTGAAGGTTACAAGATGAAGATGGAGAACCCCCCCCCCCCCAAGTTGAGTTTATTTACACTGTACCTACCATGGTCTACAGGCGGTGTCTAAACATGTGTCCCCTGAAGTCACTTACAGGCCTGTTAGTGGACATCTGTGCTACTCATCCCATTTCGAAAGGATTGCTTTAGACACCATAAATTGTACTTGCTGTGCCCCCACACCTACACCCCCCCCCCAAAACACTAAGCAGGCTCCCCACACGGCGGCTGCAACAATGGCTCCCCCCAGCACCTCTCAACACATCATTAAGGCTGTTTCCTCAAATGCAAATACAGCAGAGGCGCCTCAAAGACCGCCTCACCTCTATGTAGGATAGCTCAGTATGGAAAAGAAATCGGTGCCATGAAATGCAAATACTGCCAAAAGACCCTTTTCATCACCATTGTTCATCTTCTTATTACAAGTTGCCAAGTTTGAAAACCTCAAGATTACCGAAGACGGATGGCTGAATTATTTTTGATGAACAAAAATCCTTAAGACAATTACAATAATGTACACAGTGCATCTTGCGAACACAAACCCCGTAAACAGTATACAGATAAGATTTGAAGATATTTTAATCAGAACCCTCCACCATACCCACCCACTTTCCCCACACCTTCTGATATTTTTTCCCACAGCCCTTTGCCATGTACAGGACTTTCTCCTGGGTTGCACACCAATCTAGACCCCTGCGCCAACTCCCAAGGTCAAGCGGATCAGGACACTTCCAAGCCGCCGCTATGTCACGTTTGGCTACAATCATAGCTGTATTAAAGAAGAACTTCCCAGCTCTGGACCCGTCCAGTCCATCTGTGATCCCCAGTAATGAGTGGCGGGGATCATGGAGAACCTCCCAACCCAGCACCTTTGTGAGTTCCACTTCAATAGCCCCCCAGAATTGCCCCAGATGAGGGCACGACCAAACCACATGAAAGAAGTCTGCCGGGGCATGAGTGCATCTTGCACATGAAGCGTCCGTGCTCAAGCCTGCTCGATGAAGGCGTAAGAGAGTGAGGTACGCAGCGTGCAAGAACTACAGCTGAACCAACTTAAGTTTGGCAGAAGCGGTGACTGTCCTGGGGGCCATAAGAGCATCGCGCCAGTCCACCTCATCAAGAGGGCCCACCCAGTCCACCCATTGGTCCCTCAACTTCTCCAAGGAGGTGGGGGTGTTGTTGACCAAGGAGCGGTATATGCGGGAGACGCCCCCTTTGCCTAAGTTTACCATCATTGTCTGGGCCTCAGTGGGGATAAATTCGGGGAGCCTCGAGTCATCCCTAATGTGCGTGTGAAGGGCATGTTGCAGTTGCAGGTACTTGTAGAATTGGGATGAATGTAAGAAGTAGCAAGTTTGGAGCTCTTGAAAGGAAAGCATATGGCCTTTAGCCCATACATACCCTAGCTGTGAGATGCTAATATGGTCCCATGTTTTAAATCCCTGTAGCTCACTAACCTCCCGGAGCCAGGGCCCATGCCATAGTGGCGTTCATTGGGGCATCTTTCGCTCACAACCGGTGTGACGCAGCGAGGCCCTCCAGCCCAGTAGGACAGAGCGTGTCACATCCAGCAGTCTGGATGGAAAGGGCCCTCCATAAAGCATAGCTTGGATTTGGGGAAGCCCCAGCTCACTCATCTCAAGCCTGTAGGCTGGGTCCGCCCAGCCCCCATTGAACCAGTTGTGGACCACCAAGAGACGTACAGTCAAGAAGTAGAGATATAAATGTGTCATCCCCATGACGCCATCAAAGGAGGGGATCCGGCATGTGGACAAAGCCAGATGCGCCCTCCCTCCTCTTACAATGTGTCCCCTGGTAAACACAGGTGCAAAGGCATCTTGTCTTTTCAAGAACAATAATGAGGTTTTGGTCAGACAGACTAAGATAACTAAGAAAATGCTGTCCATGTCAAAACACAATGGCCACTGCCACCTCAACACATCCCCTCATTATCCACCTTGGAAAGTACCATGTGCCTCTGTTAGGGAGGGCACAAGCACAACCAAAGGTAGATTGTACTTGTACCTGTATTTATATAGTACCTACTACCACTCACAAGGTATCACAACGCATTTTGGGGAGTAGCACGCTACCCCGGAACCCAAAAGGATTAATGGTTGATTAGTATAGGGAAATATGAGTTAATGTGGACAGCGGACATGTGAGTCTGTTAGTTGTATTGTATAGGATAATGAAGGGATAGAAGAGGGAAGAGTCTAGAGAGGGTTCTTAGAGAGATCCTAGTAGTAAGATGAGGTTTGGGATGAGCAAAACAGGAGGGATGGAGGATGGAAGAGTCTCTAAAATAGGATTATGGAGATCATAGTAAATAGAGGTTTGGGGTGCGTCAAGGGAGAAATACATGAGGGAACAATTTAGAAAGGGTTGTTTGGAAGATCATAGTAGTAAAATGAGAATTGGGGTGAGCTGAGGAGGGAAGAGCCTTGAAATGGTTATTTTGGAAATGATATTAGTAGAGTGGGGTTTGGGATGAGTCAGAATGAAGGTAGAGGATATTTTAAGAGAGACACAGTGTGAGAAAGAGTATTGTATTGCGGAGAGTGACATTTTGTATCCCTTTCCTTGCATAGGGGCACGCCTCGTGTATAAGCAAAGGGGCAGCAGAGCACAAGCGCTGGTAACACAAGCATCAATTAGAGGTGGGCAGAGATCAGACACACACACAGCCACACCGCAGGACTGCATTATGCAGAAAAATAAAACACAACTGCAGCACCAGCACGACAAACAACTATTAGCACAGACTGCTAGGAAGATGCTGCCGGCTGTAATAACTGCACCACAGTCTCAGATAAACAGCACAACATACAATGACTGGCAAACTTAACAACATGGAGTAAGGATCCCCAAACAAAAATACACCGCAGCAGGTGTCGCGTTGTACCTCCCTTAACTAACACAATAATATACATTTTATCTGAAATGTTGAAGAAAGTGGTAAATTTATAAGTACAGTGACGCTAAAGCAAGTCGCAGGAGGGGCTGGCGCGAAGACCAGTGACCTGCAGCGTACACATTTATGGCTACAGTCAGTATGTTAACCACTGAACTATTGCACCAGGGTTAGAGTCGGAGGGCGGTAGAATGCACACGCTACTCTACATTAGGTGCATCACCCCCTGCTGTGCACAGAGGATAGTTGTAGCCACTATTAAACACCACGTAATGCAAGGCTTGAAACCTGTAGAATCAAAGAACACTCAGCACTCCAGATGAGGATTCCAGGATGAGCCTTACACGTATGTTTGCAACTAGTCAGGTCTCCTTGCTCTGACTAATCCCGCCCATGCATTTGCATCACGTTTTGAAACCCGGTGATAACCTCAATCGTGAAAGAAGCCGAAGGGACCAACAGTAAAAATGTGTTCAGACACAAGACTTAAAGATAATCACAGGTAAACCCATTTATTTAGAAAAATTTCTTTAAACAATCATAATCATCAAGGTGTGTGTTTTAGGACAAATCATAGTTTCTCTAAAACAATCAAAGAAGTAATAAAAATACAGAACGATTTTTTTTCATATTGTGAACAAACATTCCAAGTTTGTAGGATATGAGGCATGGCATGAATAATGTTTACACTGTTATTTTGCTGAATAAAGATTGATATAGCAGACGGGGAGCAAACAGACGGATTAGGTTTCCTCTTAAAAGAATGTGCACAGTAAACCGGTTAACCTATAACATTTGGCCTCAAATCTGTCTTTATTGTAGGAGACATGTACACCCACATTATGAGGAAGTAACCAAACAATTAAACACCACAGATAACAGCAATCAAACAAAACAGAAACTAAAGACAATGCACATCTTTCGGAAGGAGGTGGAGCAATGCCTCTGTGCATCTAGAGCAATAGCAAGTCCCCAAGTAAAATTAAACATTTGCCTCTGGTCCACAGGCTCAGGGATGTGGTAGGGTCCTTTGACATTAAGTCTCTGCTTTAGCTGTCTGTTGTGGAAGATCTGTTGTCTACAATAAATTAAACACAATGTTAGTTTCAGACCAGCCCCTCGCTTATCCCGCTTTCTCATTTGATGGCTTTTCTCCTGTTCTTGTGAATGTTGCCCCTTGAAAGCATTACCTCTCTATATTGTTTCTGAATGCACCACTTGTCTTCTTTTGCTACAGCTATGAGGACACTATTGTTTGTGCTGAGTTCAGCAGTTCTTAGGAGTTTATTTTACTACATTTTGGGAGGGCTGAGCAGCTGCGTACCACTACCAGGCTGCTCGCTTGAGCTTGTTTCTGACCACACTATTTCTTAATTTACATTTCTAAAATGACCATACCTTTCTTAGAAGGGTAACTTAAAAAATAATAGCAAAGACTGAGCCACCTTCTAATGACTGTCTTATACTTTGACTAAAGCTTGCATGCACATGCATGGACGGCCATTTTGAAATTTTTCTGGCAAACTAGTAGACCAAAGTAAGTGTCTGCAAATCAGAAGACCTATTTGAATTGTTAATGCTTGTTTTTATTTTGGCCATCTATACGTCTAAATCTAATTTTCATAAAACACAAGTATAGATGTTTCTCATCTCACTAGTCTAAGTCAAGTTACTTTTATTATAAAACCACGTTTCCTTGTAAAGTTACAGGTGATTTTGCATTCCAGCCATTAACCATTGTCAAAAATACAGAAATTACGCTCAAAGGGCTACAGGGTATTTAACATATTTTCGAGAGGAGGAAGAAGTATGTGCGAAATGAAATGGCCCTATGTGAGTAGTTCCGACAACTGGAGACGACACGTTTGTATGTATAAACACACATACTTTTTTGGTTCAAATAGGGACACGCAGGTTGCAAGAAGACATGGATAACATGATCTATCCTACCAGTGTTGGTTCCTTCGCTATGGGGGAGGAGCGGCGCTACCCCACCCCAAAAAAACTGTCAGGAAAGTGAAAAAAAATGACACTCATGTTGTTTTCTTTCTCCTTTCCTGTCGAGTCTTGGGGTCGGGTCCTGGGGGTTGGATGGCACTGAGGGGAATGGTAGTTCACTCCCTTCACTGTGCATGATGGTTTGGCTTGCCATCTCATCAGCTGCATTGCTGGGGTTGGAGAGAGCAGGCACAGACTCCCAGTCTGCCCTGGAGTACCAATGGAGGGTGCTCCAGCCAATGCTGAAGCTGCTCTAATGTGAGAGTGTTATAAAACAGTGGGGGAAACCGAAAATCCACAGGACCCGGGAAAGGTACAGTACAAAAATAATGGTCACAGTGGAAATTAGTTTTACAGAGAAATCAAAACATCACCTTAATACAATGTATTCATATTCATAATACACTTGTAATCATATTCAGATGACAGCACAATTATCTGTACATTTCTAAAAAAGCGAGAGCAGCTTCAGGCTTGGCCGTAGGGCATTCTGGGAGCCTGTGCCTGTCTGAAGCAGTGAAGTAGAGGAGGGTGACGTGGGGCGCAGCCAGCTGATGGTAAGTTTTTCTTTTTTTTTATTTTGCCCCCCCTTTGTGACCCCTATGATGCCTCCTCACCTTCCCCTGCCACTCGTCCCAAACATTGGCCGCTACTGTACCCTACCATCCGTTTTTATTAATAGGAACCAGGGGCACAGCTTGCTCACTAAGATTGGGGTGGGGTTGAAGGGGACTTTCAGATTTCCCAACAATCACTCTGGCCTGGAATGTTAAAGTACATTACAGACAGGAAAGGTGCATGAGCGGGGCTCTAGGGGCAGGGGAAAGGGAGAAAAATACTGATGGGTGGGGAACTAAGTAGAGAAAACACAACATTTGGTAAAATAACCAACACTTTTGAAGATTTTCAAAACAGAGAGGGAGAGAGTCTGTATGTTTTTGTCTGTGTGTATGTAAATATTCATTGTGAAATTCGACAGACTCCTCACCTTACCCAACTGAAAGCACCTGTACCCAACTAATTACCAGAAAATACATTTATTAGGGGGGTGTAACACCCCAAACACTTCCCCCTCAAGCTACGCCCTTGATGGGAACCTCTGCCAGAGGCAGTAATCTTCACAACACATAAAACAAAGATTGTACTTAATTTGTCCTAACTCAATGTGTACTGGCTTTGAAATGTTTTTAAAGCTACAGTGCATCTCATTGTAACTCTTGCTAATTTTCCACAAGTGGATTCATTGAAACAGCTTCCGCCTATCACAGAATACATGGAAGTACATCTTTTTTCGTTACCAACACATGGTGCGACTTATGGAAAGCGAGTATTTTAAATATGTACAAGACATTTTTTTTTTCAAAAGGAAAAAAGCAAATTAAAGAAGAGGGTAACCTGCTGTGCACTTGACCTCCTAAGGAAGAAGGTGTTGGCTTGTTTATCTTTTTATACTTTTCCACAGGGCTCTTCTTTTGTCTATATTCGCCTCACAATTTTGGAAATAACTGTAAGAAATACTGAGGCAAATCACTATTTGAAACAAGTCTCACACTCTTGCGTCGGCCACAGCAGGTACAAACTGTGGTAAGGCACGCTCGGATTGGAGTACTGAAGTAAGGGAGAGTTCAATCTCCAAAATGTGTTGTTGTTTTGCATTACGAACAGGGACAGCGGCCTCCTTTCTCCAGAGACAAAAATGCAATGTGAAGAAGGACTGTAGATTTTCTACAATTGCCACCTATGATTCAGCTAATTTGACCAGATGTTTTAACATTTCACTATTGAAATCAGAAGGGGCGCACAGCAGTGAGAAGTATAACAGAGCCTGACGACAAGTCTTTTAAACTTTGAATTGTTATTCATTTGTGGAGTTTGCCATCAAAACATATGTTTTCTCCCAAAACCTAGAACCCGCTCTCCTCGAATCGGGAATCACTGGAGTGTGCATTAGTAATTTTTTTGATTTGCTGATTTCACTTTTCTTTGCACTGTTTCAAACTGACTTTTGGGCGGTTCTGTTACCTGTGCAGACGTTTGAAGATCACTCTCTTCTTGACTGCCAGTGATGTGACTGATTCCTCGAGAGTTAAAAGTACTGGTAGAGAGACAATTAGGTTTTATTTTTCTTTGGATGAAAATTGATTATGACACGTTTCTTGGTTTTCTATTAAAACAAGTAGTAGCAAATATATTGTCGCTCAAACCACAAAACTTACAAAAATACTAAGTGACATTGTGCATAATTTCCACCCAGTGCTTGGAGGCAGGACGCTTACAGCATAGTCTAGAAGAGTTTGTTGATGAGGTTCATCTAATAGCCCATGGGGCAGAGTGTGACGTTTCGACTTGTGAAAAGTGGTCAGTATCAAGAGAGCAGCATACAACATGTGGCGCCCCAGTCCGTGGTAAGCAGCTGTGGTGCGGCGTTTGCCACGAGCACCAACCGGATGCCAGGGCGGGTGAGTGCAGGGGTCTTTCAGGAAGCGCCCATCTGAGAACTTGAGGCAGCCCGGGGGCAATCAGTCCTGGAGGTAGGGTGTGAACGACTCCCTACTTCTGTAGGGCGGCTGATGCTAATAGGCTGGAGTAGTTGACCCACATCTAGCACAGTCCTATAAATTGGTGAGCAGCCCTGCAGCTTCGGGGTCCATCCTCCGTACTGTGGTACTGGTAGCCAGTGCTCGAGAATCCTACGGTGCTGAGGGGTGACATTAGATCAGACCTAGACATGATTGCAGCAGACATGGAGCCTCACCTGCAAGTTGGAACAGCCCCAGCAGAAAACCACCTGCGGAACAGTGGGCACTTAGACAGAGAGAGAGACTCGGTTCAACACAAGGCAAATGAGCGGTGGAAAACGGCAATCGCCCCCTGTGAAGTACCGTTTAAGGTTCCCCGAAATACTGTGGGATCATAAGTTAAGATGCAGTCATTTGAGTGACAGTTTTTTTTTCCACTAAAGCACAACAATGGCGATTAGGCGAGTCCATCCATCAGACAACAGGTCAGCGACAATCAGCACAAAGGGAGAAAGTTGATACCAGACAGGAAAGCCCTTGATTCACAGCTTTGGGTTTCCTACCCCCAGCCCTAGAGACAGAGTCGCCGCGGCGACTAACCGGAGCCGGTCGGGGGCGGTGGCTCCTTGGCCGGCAGGGCTTATGGCTCCTTGGTCGGCAGGGCCTCAGCCTCTTCATTGGAGGGCGGGAGCAGCCCCTTCTCGGGCACCTTGACGGCCGAAACGTGCACTTGCCTTTCTTCTCTACGGCCGGCCTTCAGGGACATGTAGTAGGCCCAGGCGTACTTCAGAAAATAGGACTTCACAAGCAGCACAGCGGCAAACACCAGAGTTACGGAGAAGATTTCGGCCCGCCTTTTCAGCGGCTCACTGGGCTCAATATAGCCCAAGGTGGGGTACATGAAAACCATCTTCGGAGGGTCCCTCCAGTTCAGAAACTCCATGAAGTGCAGGCAGGGCGGAGTGCGCACGAACAGGCTGCAGATGCTGAAGAGACCGGCAAATAAATCCAGGGCCATGAAAGTGAGGAAGGGCAGCAATAGTGACGGGATGTTTTTACTCAACGCGATACTTGCACACACGACTCTCGACACCGATAGCAGACTGACCAGAACGTTCAGCAGGATCAGGTACAACTGTACGCCGAGAACCAGTCCGGCCAATGGGAACAAAAATAAGACGGCCGTACCACCTATGAGCTGAAAAAGTAGGCAACAAAGGAACATTGCCTCGAGCTTCGCGTCTCCCATCTTAGCCTACAGAGGAATATCCAGACACGACCGGGCGCCTCGTTAGTGCCGAGAGAGGCGGCGACACTCAGATAGCTCTACAATGTCAGAGGGACTTTCCGAACGGGTGGGATTGAACTTCAGGCACGCGCGTTCCGGTAACAACGGCCCCTGGGCGGAGTCTCCCGAGGCAGTATTCACTTGCTATCAATCACACAGTGTCGGCTTTTGTGACACCCGCCCTCTGACAGCCAGCAGCCTGTCACCCGAATTTTGAGAGTCGCGGCACTCGGGCATAATCTCTGTGTGAGACACGGCCGGATAAGACTTTCTGAGGCTGCCCACGGTTCATCCCAGGGCGCCCAGATACAAGGGCGGCCAATTTAGTGCCGCATTCGTCACATCCCCGCGCTCCCCGGGTTGTCCCCCACAATCCGGTGCCGGAGACGCGTCACTTACGGCGGGCGCCCAGTGGTCCGGGCTCCTGCCATTATTGTGCCCCACGATCTCAACCAACCCTATAACTATTTCTGACGTATACTATGGACAAGGCTCGGGGCAGAGACTAATTTCACGCGCTCAGCCATCGGTTCGGGAAATCACTCAGTCCTTGTCCTTGGCAAAATTAGCATTTAAAAAAAATCGCGGCTAGTTGAATTGAGGCCTACAGGTTGCAAGTAGGCAACAGGCATAAGGATACTTCCTCTTTTTAAGACCGTACTTGTCATTTCACTCGTCAGTAAACTGGTATTGGTCACAGAGGCTGCATTATAAATTACGGGATTATACACCTAGCGGTTTAATGTACCCACTGCAAAGCACATTGTGTAACAAGCAGATCACAGATTTCTATTTTAGAAAGGTAAGCAGGTTACTGCCTTTGACACAGAGATCGTTGGTGTCAGTTCACCAAAAATGCAGGGCTAGTGTAAGTGACATCCCATACCCTTTCACCACAACAACATCACAGGAAGTGACGTCCTATGACCCGAACCTGATTTTTTCCAGTAAGGCATGCCACATGACCTAACATCACAACAATTAAGGATTTTCGCTGCATAGTATCACAAAGCAACACAAAGTTGGGCTATGTGCTGCTTTGCTTCATTTATTATCAAGGAGGTGTTCCAGGATGGTGCATGGGGGTTAGTTGGTATGCAACCACCCATGGGTTTTGATGCAAATCCCCATCTACAAACATTGGTAGACAGCAACTTGTGCCAAACTCTTATACCTCAACGAGGCAGGCGTAACGAGGAGAAATGTCTACATTTCTTTTAGATTTCTCAACTTTACACGAATGCTGTATTGTACAACACACGTACAAAGTGAGAACCGCCTTAAAGCATCGTTTTTGCACTGGAAGGGACTCCTTCCAGTACAAAACCTACTCTTCAGAGAATGCACACACCTTACACTCTGGCACAGACGTTGGTGCATGCCAGCCTAAAGTGCACAAGCGCACTGGTAGAGGAAAAATAAGCAATATAATATTAGATATGGTGCACCTTTTCCCTCCCCCTTTGATGCAGGGCTGCACATCAACTCTGATTCAGTGTTGCTTTGCATCAAAGAACAGGAAATCTGGGACAAATCCTACCCACTACCTGTCACTTGACTCTCATTCACTTTCGCTCACACACACACACACACATGCTTACAACAACTACAGAAACATTTTCTCACACATATGCATACTGTCTCTCAATTAAACATGCTCTCACCTGCAAGCAGGCATACAGCATACATTTTAAACTGTTTTTACTTACCACAGCTGCCACCATGGGTCCTAAGCACAAATAGTGAATAATACAATATCATTGACTATTAGTATAATAAAAATCAGGTAGACAATAAGGAATGTAGAGTCCCTGCGTGTTCTTGGCACTGATTTTGCAACTTCTGAGGCCAGGGGTTGCAAAGGCAGTGCCAGGCATTGCAAGGGGCAAGTCAGGTGTCACAATGCGACTCATAAATTATGTCCATGACAGAGATCATTTTGTTACTTACAGGTAAAGCAACATAATGAATTAATTAAGGCAGAAAATTCACAAGAAAGGGAGAGTTCTCACATGTAAATCATTAACCAATTAACCGTTAGCATTAATGAAAGTCTTGGGACACTAATTTTATCTTTGTTAACTAGTCAAAGTAATCATTACAGAAAATAAACGTTTTTAAATTAAGGAAATTACTATAATCACATCATAAAAATCTGCTCTGCTAAGAAATCTGGCAATAAACTGTCGAGCCACACCTCCTGGCTACACCACATGCACTCTGAATAGAGTAGGCAAAAGAGGCAGCAGGCTGGTTGTCATATATCAAGACAACATTAAGGCCTCCTTTTCAGTGGCGCCTTAATTGGATTGCGAAGCGCTGTACTTTAGTTTTAAAATACCATCACTTTTGATTTTAAAGGCATCCTACTGCATCGTCCTCCTGGGCACAGGGGATCATTTATTCCTTATGTTTGTTCTTTGTTTGAAGATGGAATACATTCCTCGAATTTCACCCTAATGGGTGATTACAATTTTCATCTAGAAAATGCCACAGATTCAGGCTTAGCATGTCTTATCAACACATTTGAGAGTCTGGGCCTATGCCAGTTTGTTGAAGGGCCTGCTCACTTGGCAGGTCATCTCTTAGATAGTATTTTTTCAAACCACCCTTGTTAGTAATGGGGTCTCTAGTTGGCAATGGTTTGCATCTTTGTCCAAGTACGGACCCTTTTTCCTAGTCTCGGTAAGGGACTTACACTCCTAAAAGAACTCCTGCTAACTCCCTTGATAGCTTGGCACGAACAGTCAAGCTTATATCAGAGGCAGAGTAAAAAGCATTTGCACATAACCAACAGTAATACAGTGAAACACTACAAACTGACACCACACCAGTTAAAAAAAATATCCAATACTTTATATGTTTTAACAGAATACCAAAACGATAAAAATCCAACATACAGTTACTTAAAAATATGCACTTTGCAAGAATACTTTAAAAATGTAGTTCCTTGAAGTCCGCAGCTCCGTCCGGTACTACCACGGTACAGAAACCAACAGAATCCAACAGTTCCTTCTGACCATGTCGTTCTGGGGTATCAGCAGACTCGTAAACAGTACAGTTTGAGTTGCAGTCGACACGTTGGTGCGGGCCGGTCGTGGCAACCATCGCGGTTGCGATGCGAAATGTAGCGGTGCGTCGTCCTCAAGTCGCGGTGCGGGCAGCGGGTCGGCGCTGGTTGTCAAGTGGCATCAGGGAGACCATGGCTGCGGGGCAGAGTGAAAGCAGTGCTCGTTGTGGTGCTGACAGATCGCGGTGCAGACGACAGAGCTGGTTGCGGGGAGCTGGTGTTGGTCAGTCAGGACTGCGGTGTGACCTGGGGCAGGGCGTCGTCAGACTTACTAGCGATGCCCCCAAGCCATGATGTGGTCACCGAAGTCGGGGTCAGCGTGCAGCGATGGCTTCTGTGAGACCAGGGCAGTGAAGTGAAGTAAGGCGGTGCGAAGTGCGGTGCCCACAGGTCACGGTGCAAGCAGCGACTTGATGGCGGAGGCGGGGGTCATCGCAGTGGGTGAGGCCAGGGTTGCGGTGCGAGATTCAGATGGTGCCTTCTGCGATACCGTCAGAACACGGAGCGGGCGACGGACTCGATGACAGAGTCGGCTGCTTCCCTCCCACCGTGTCAACTGAAACAGTGGTTCCAGAAGCGGTGAAGTCTTTGCGGTCCCTGAGACTTCAGAACAGGAGGCAAGTTCAGTTTCAAGCCCTTGGAGATACTCAGCACAGGTAAAGAAAGGTCAGTTCAGTCCTTTCACTGGCCAAGGCGGAAGCAGCTATTGCACGCCAACCCAGTAAAGCAACAACACCGCAAAGGGGCAGTATTCCTCCTAGCAGTTCTTCTAGCTCCTTTTCTTGACAGGTTCCTTTATTCCAGCGAGTTCTAAAGTTCTGGGATTTGGGCTCCAATATTTGGACTCAGTTTCCCTTTGTTCTCTCAGGCAGAGAGTCTCTGGGCTCAGCCCAAACCAGTTCTGTCCTCTCTGGCAAGGCTTCCCAGCAGGAGGTAGAGACAGCATTGTGTAAGGTTAAATCAGGCCCATTCAGGTGCATGGAAATCTCCTCACACTACTCTGAATGCAGCTGAGGTCTATTCAATCAATCAATCAATCAGTACATTTGTAGAGCGCGCAACTAACCCGTGAGGGTCTCAAGGCGCTGGGGGTGGAGGGGGGGGGGGGAGGGGGAGGGTGGGGGATGGGTGCTGCTACACCTCGAACAGCCAGGTCTTGAGGAGTCTCCTGAAGGCCAGCAGGTCCTGGGTCTCTCGTAGGCAGATGGGGAGGGTGTTCCAGGTTTTTGCATCGAGGTGGGAGAAAGATCTGCAGCCGGCGGTCGCTCGGCGGATGCGGGGGACGGTGGCGAGGGCGAGGTCAACGGTGCGACGTTGGCGTTTCGGGGTGTAGGTGAGTCTTTTGTTGAGGTACGCTGGTCCGGTGTTGTGGAGAGCTTTGTGAGCGTGGGTGAGGAGCTTGAAGGTGATCCTCTTGTTGACAGGGAGCCAGTGTAGGTCTGTCAGGTGGGCTGTGATGTGGCTGTGGCAGGGGATGTCGAGGATGAGGTGTGCAGAGGCGTTCTGTATGCGTTGTAGTCGTTTCTGGAGTTTGGCTGATGTTCCTGCGTAGAGAGCGTTTTGCCGTAGTCGGGCCTGGGTGAGAATCTATGACAAAATATCGACTACAAATATATCGAGGTACCAAAATATCGCAACAAAAAATATCGATGGCAATAATATTGGGATGCTATCTCTAACAAGGTAAGTACAAAAATATCGAAAAAAATATATCTGTCAAAAATATCGTTTTTTAGAAAATATCGTTTTTTTAAATAAAATAAATGTAATATTAACAAAATAATACTTATAAATATAATAAACATAGTTACAAATATATTATAATATTTAAAATTAATAAATAATGTAATAAAAAATAAAAATATAATTCATAGTATATACTTAATTAATATTAACTCTAAAATAATTATTTTAATACATTATAAATAAATGAAATTATAATATATTGCAAATAAATTTATATACATAAAATATTAATATAAATAACAATTAATAATAATGTAAAACTAATAAAAAAAGTTACATAAATTTTGGATAGCGTACGGGTAAAAAGGACTATTCCCACTCCATAGAGTGCAACAGTAGGGAAAGTCTTGGATAGAGTAAGGGTAATAATTACTAGTCCAACTCCAGAGAGTGCAACAGTAGAGAAAGTGTTGGATAGCATAGGGGTAAAAATTACTATTCCCACTCCAGAGAGCGCAACAGTAGGGAAAGTGTTGGATAGCGTAGGGGTAACAATTTCTATTCCCACTCCAGAGAATGCAACAGTAGGGAAAGTGTTGGATAGCGTAAGGGTAACAATTACTATTGCAACTCCAAAAAGCGCAACAGTAGTAAAAGTGTTGGATAGAGTAGGGGTAAAAAATTACTATTCCCACTCCAAAGAGTGCAACAGTAGGGAAAGTGTTGGATAGCGTAGGGGTAGAAATTACTATTCCCACTCCAAAGAGTGCAACAGTAGGGAAAGTGTTGGATAGCGTAGGGGTAATAATTACTATTCTAACTCCAGAGAGTGCAACAGTAGAGAAAGTGTTGGAAAGCGTAGGGGTAAAAATTACTATTCCCACTCCAGAGAGCGCAACAGTAGGGAAAGTGTTGGATAGCGTAGGGATAAAAATTACTATTCCCACTCCAGAGAGTGCAACAGTAGGGAAAGTGTTGGATAGCGTAGGGGTAACAATTACTATTCCCACTCCAGAGAGTGCACCATAAGGGAAAGTGTTGGATAGCGTAGGGGTAATAATTACTATTTCAACTCCAAAGAGTGCAACAGTAGGGAAAGTGTTGGATAGCGTGGGAGTATAAATCACTATTCCCACTCCAGAGAGTGCATCAGTAGGGAAAGTTTTGGATAGCGTAGGGGTAATAATTACTATTCCAACTCCAAAGACCGCAACAGTAGGGAAAGTGTTGGATAGCGTAGGGGTAAAAATTACTATTCCCACTCCAGAGAGTGCAACAGTAGGGAAAGTGTTGGATAGCGTAGGGGTAACAATTACTATTCCCACTCCAGAGAGTGCAACAGTAGGGAAAGTGTTGGATAGCGTAGGGGTAAACATTACTATTCCCACTCCAGAGAGTGCAACAGTAGGGAAAGTGTTGGATAGCTTAGGGGTAACAATTACTATTCCAACTCCAGAGAGTGCAACAGTAGGGAAAGTGTTGGATAGCGTAGGGGTATAAATTACTATTCCCACACCAGAGAGTGCAACAATAGGGAAAATGTTGGATAGCGTAGGAGTAAAAATAACATACTTATAAATAAATGTTTTATTTTAAATAATAAAAATATTAACTATTAAATAGATATAAACCATTCACAAATAACAATACCTAATTATTAAAAACATGATGAGCAAAATATATGTAATTAAAAAAATTAATAAAAATACCATTTAATAATATTTATTTAACAATTAATAATTAATCAACAATAGATAATTAACAAAACAATTAATTAAAGAACATTACTTAATTACATTTAAATTACTTCCCACCCTATTCCCCTATAAACCCACAACGCACTACAGAATATAATTATCAATTAATTAATTAATTAAAATTAATTACCAATTAATTAAAAATTATTATCAATTTTTAAAAATTAATTTAGAATTCCTACTAATTACTAATTAATTTAACATAATTAAATTACTTCCCAGCCTATTCCCCTATAAACCCACAACCCACTACAGAACATAATTATCAATTAATCAATTAATTAAAAATAATTACCAATTAATTAAAAATAATTACCAATTATTAAATATTAATTTATAATTCCTACTAATTAATACTTAATTTAACATAATTAAATTACTTCCCACCCTATTCCCTTATAAACCCACAATCCGCTACAGTACTAAAATACAATTTTTTTTTAGATTACATAAAATTAAATTAAAAACATAATAAATACATAATAATATACACAAAAATATTTAAAAAATCGATATTAGTACCATCGAAATTATTAACATCGATATTACTTACATCGATATTTTAAGCTTCGATATTACTAATATCGATATTAAATATATCGATATTACTTACCTTCTATATTTTGTCCCTTCGATTTTAAAACTTCGATATTAGTGTATGTCGATATTAAAATTTCGATATTTTGTCTGCATACTCCTGGGTGACTGTCCTTCTGGTACCGGTGGGGATCCATCTGTAGATTTTGCCTTGCGGAGCATGCAGAGGGTGTTGAAGCAGGAGGAGGAGACGCCGTTCACTTGCTGGGTCATTGACAATGCGGAGTCCAGGATGACTCCCAGGTTGTGTGCGTGGTTAGTGGGTGTCGGTGCAGCTCCCAGTGCGGCCGGCCATCATGAGTCGTCCCAGGCGGAGAGGGTGGATCCGATGATGAGTTCCTCCATCTTGTCCGAGTTCAGTTTCAGGCGGCTGATCGTCATCCATTCGGCGATGGCCTTCATTCCTTCGTGGAGGTTGGATTTGGCGGTGGTGGGGGCCTTGGTGAGGGAGAGGATCAGCTGGGTGTTGTCGGCGTATGGGACGATGTTGAGGTTGTGTGATCTGGCGATGTTGCCGAGCGGTGCCATGTAGATGTTGAAGAGTGTCGGGCTGAGGGACGAACCTTGGGGTACTCTGCAGATGATCTTGGTGTCTTTAGAGCAGAATGGGGGAGGCTGACACTCTGGGTTCTGCC
The DNA here is from genome assembly GCF_964263255.1 of Lissotriton vulgaris. Lineage (NCBI taxonomy): Eukaryota > Metazoa > Chordata > Amphibia > Caudata > Salamandridae > Lissotriton > Lissotriton vulgaris. The sequence goes on along the minus strand of NC_141699.1, from coordinate 210,583,726 downwards.
GGTGAGGAAGGAGGTGGTCCAGTCCAGTGCTTTGTCACGGATCCCTGCGTTATGGAGGCGTGTGCGGAGGGTGTGGTGGCCGAGATGTCCAAGAGGATGAGGGACGCGGTTTCTCCATTGTCCATCATGGCCCTGATGTCGTCGGTTGCTGCAATGAGGGCTCTTTCAGTGCTGTGAGTGCTGCTTAATCCGGATTGGGATGGGTCCAGGATGTTGTTCTTTTCGAGGAAGGAGATCAGTTGCCGGTTGACGATCTTCTCGATAACTTTCGCCAGGAACGGGAGGAGGGAGATGGGCCGGAAGTTCTTGAGGTCCTTGGGGTCAGCTTTGTTTTTCTTGAGTAGGGCGTTGATCGCGGCTTGCTGCCAGGTCTCTCGGGAAGGTGGCGGTCTCAAAGGAACTGTTGATGATCTTGCGGAAATGGGGTGCGATGGTGAAGCTTGCTTTGTTGAAGATGTTGTGCGGGCCGGGGTCGGATGGTGAACCGGAGTGGATGGTGTTCATGATTTTTATGGTGTCTTCTTCGTTGACGTGGGTCCAGAAAAGCAGAGGGTCAATGTCGATATGGCTGGGGGGCGGTGAGTCTGAGGTGTCTTTGTCTGTCGGGGGGGCCTGGTTGCTGAAGCTGTTGTGGATGTCTGCGATCTTGTGGTGGAAGAAGGTGGCTAGGGAGTCCCAGAGGTCTTGTGATGACGGGATGTCGTTGGAGTTGGAGATGGGGTTGGAGAGTTCCTTCACAAGGTTAAAGCGCTCTTTGCTGTTGTGTGCTTTGTTGTCAATGCGCTCTTTGAAGGAGTCCCTTTGGCGGTTCAGATGAGTTGGTGGTGTCTGCGGATGGCGCTCTTGTAGGCTGTGTTGCTGTCTGGTGTCTGTTCGTGGTGCCACTTCTTCTCGAGCCTGCGGCAGGCCTGCTTGGATGCCTGGAGGTCGGCGGTGAACCAGATGGCTTTTCTGTCGGTGCGTCTGTTCGAGGGTTTCTTGATCAGGGCGAGAGTGGTTGGTGCAGTTGTCGATCCATTGCCTGAGGTTGAGGGTGGCGGAGTTGGTGTCGGTAGTGTCTGTTGTTGGGTTTTGGGCGAGGGTGGTGCCTAGCTGGTATTTGGTGACTTTGCTCCAGCTGAGATGGGGGGGCCCGTAGTTTGCATTGGTGCGTGGTAGGCTTCTCGAAGGTTAAGTGGACGCAGCGGTGGTCGGTCCAGTAGAGTTCCATGGTGTGGCTGAAGGTGACGTGGTTGCTGGCTGAGAAGATGGGGTCAAGCGTGTGTCCGGCGGAGTGGGTGGGAGTCGTGATGAGCTGTTTGAGTCCAAGGTTGGCAAGGTTGTCAACCAGGGTGGTGGAGTTGCTGTTGGTGTTCTCAAGGTGGGAATTCGGTCTCCGAGGAGGATGTAGTCCGTGGACGCAAGGGCGTGCGTGCTGACGAAGTCGGCGATGGAGTCGCTGAACTGCGGCTGGGGGACAGGTGGTCTGTAGAAGAGGGTTTCTCTGAGGGTGGTATTGGGGTCGGCGTGGATCTGGAAGTACAGGTGGCACGCAGGTTGCAAGAAGACATGGATAACATGATCTATCCTACCAGTGTTGGTTCCTTCGCTATGGGGGAGGAGCGGCGCTACCCCACCCCAAAAAAACTGTCAGGAAAGTGAAAAAAAATGACACTCATGTTGTTTTCTTTCTTCTTTCCTGTCGAGTCTTGGGGTCGGGTCCTGGGGGTTGATGGCACTGAGGGGAATGGTAGTTCACTCCCTTCACTGTGCATGATGGTTTGGCTTGCCATCTCATCAGCTGCATTGCTGGGGTTGGAGAGAGCAGGCACAGACTCCCAGTCTGCCCTGGAGTACCAATGGAGGGTGCTCCAGCCAATGCTGAAGCTGCTCTAATGTGAGAGTGTTATAAAACAGTGGGGGAAACCGAAAATCCACCGGACCCGGGAAAGGTACAGTACAAAAATAATGGTCACAGTGGAAATTAGTTTTACAGAGAAATCAAAACATCACCTTAATACAATGTATTCATATTCATAATACACTTGTAATCATATTCAGATGACAGCACAATTATCTGTACATTTCTAAAAAAGCGAGAGCAGCTTCAGGCTTGGCCGTAGGGCATTCTGGGAGCCTGTGCCTGTCTGAAGCAGTGAAGTAGAGGAGGGTGACGTGGGGCGCAGCCAGCTGATGGTAAGTTTTTATTTTTTTTTATTTTGCCCCCCCTTTGTGACCCCTATGATGCCTCCTCACCTTCCCCTGCCACTCGTCCCAAACATTGGCCGCTACTGTACCCTACCATCCGTTTTTATTAATAGGAACCAGGGGCACAGCTTGCTCACTAAGATTGGGGTGGGGTTGAAGGGGACTTTCAGATTTCCCAACAATCACTCTGGCCTGGAATGTTAAAGTACATTACAGACAGGAAAGGTGCATGAGCGGGGCTCTAGGGGCAGGGGAAAGGGAGAAAAATACTGATGGGTGGGGAACTAAGTAGAGAAAACACAACATTTGGTAAAATAACCAACACTTTTGAAGATTTTCAAAACAGAGAGGGAGAGAGTCTGTATGTTTTTGTCTGTGTGTATGTAAATATTCATTGTGAAATTCGACAGACTCCTCACCTTACCCAACTGAAAGCACCTGTACCCAACTAATTACCAGAAAATACATTTATTAGGGGGGTGTAACACCCCAAACACTTCCCCCTCAAGCTACGCCCTTGATGGGAACCTCTGCCAGAGGCAGTAATCTTCACAACACATAAAACAAAGATTGTACTTAATTTGTCCTAACTCAATGTGTACTGGCTTTGAAATGTTTTTAAAGCTACAGTGCATCTCATTGTAACTCTTGCTAATTTTCCACAAGTGGATTCATTGAAACAGCTTCCGCCTATCACAGAATATATGGAAGTACATCTTTTTTCGTTACCAACACATGGTGCGACTTATGGAAAGCGAGTATTTTAAATATGTACAAGATATTTTTTTTTTCAAAAGGAAAAAAGCAAATTAAAGAAGAGGGTAACCTGCTGTGCACTTGACCTCCTAAGGAAGAAGGTGTTGGCTTGTTTATCTTTTTATACTTTTCCACAGGGCTCTTCTTTTGTCTATATTCGCCTCACAATTTTGGAAATAACTGTAAGAAATACTGAGGCAAATCACTATTTGAAACAAGTCTCACACTCTTGCGTCGGCCACAGCAGGTACAAACTGTGGTAAGGCACGCTCGGATTGGAGTACTGAAGTAAGGGAGAGTTCAATCTCCAAAATGTGTTGTTGTTTTGCATTACGAACAGGGACAGCGGCCTCCTTTCTCCAGAGACAAAAATGCAATGTGAAGAAGGACTGTAGATTTTCTACAATTGCCACCTATGATTCAGCTAATTTGACCAGATGTTTTAACATTTCACTATTGAAATCAGAAGGGGCGCACAGCAGTGAGAAGTATAACAGAGCCTGACGACAAGTCTTTTAAACTTTGAATTGTTATTCATTTGTGGAGTTTGCCATCAAAACATATGTTTTCTCCCAAAACCTAGAACCCGCTCTCCTCGAATCGGGAATCACTGGAGTGTGCATTAGTAATTTTTTTGATTTGCTGATTTCACTTTTCTTTGCACTGTTTCAAACTGACTTTTGGGCGGTTCTGTTACCTGTGCAGACGTTTGAAGATCACTCTCTTCTTGACTGCCAGTGATGTGACTGATTCCTCGAGAGTTAAAAGTACTGGTAGAGAGACAATTAGGTTTTATTTTTCTTTGGATGAAAATTGATTATGACACGTTTCTTGGTTTTCTATTAAAACAAGTAGTAGCAAATATATTGTCGCTCAAACCACAAAACTTACAAAAATACTAAGTGACATTGTGCATAATTTCCACCCAGTGCTTGGAGGCAGGACGCTTACAGCATAGTCTAGAAGAGTTTGTTGATGAGGTTCATCTAATAGCCCATGGGGCAGAGTGTGACGTTTCGACTTGTGAAAAGTGGTCAGTATCAAGAGAGCAGCATACAACATGTGGCGCCCCAGTCCGTGGTAAGCAGCTGTGGTGCGGCGTTTGCCACGAGCACCAACCGGATGCCAGGGCGGGTGAGTGCAGGGGTCTTTCAGGAAGCGCCCATCTGAGAACTTGAGGCAGCCCGGGGGCAATCAGTCCTGGAGGTAGGGTGTGAACGACTCCCTACTTCTGTAGGGCGGCTGATGCTAATAGGCTGGAGTAGTTGACCCACATCTAGCACAGTCCTATAAATTGGTGAGCAGCCCTGCAGCTTCGGGGTCCATCCTCCGTACTGTGGTACTGGTAGCCAGTGCTCGAGAATCCTACGGTGCTGAGGGGTGACATTAGATCAGACCTAGACATGATTGCAGCAGACATGGAGCCTCACCTGCAAGTTGGAACAGCCCCAGCAGAAAACCACCTGCGGAACAGTGGGCACTTAGACAGAGAGAGAGACTCGGTTCAACACAAGGCAAATGAGCGGTGGAAAACGGCAATCGCCCCCTGTGAAGTACCGTTTAAGGTTCCCCGAAATACTGTGGGATCATAAGTTAAGATGCAGTCATTTGAGTGACAGTTTTTTTTTCCACTAAAGCACAACAATGGCGATTAGGCGAGTCCATCCATCAGACAACAGGTCAGCGACAATCAGCACAAAGGGAGAAAGTTGATACCAGACAGGAAAGCCCTTGATTCACAGCTTTGGGTTTCCTACCCCCAGCCCTAGAGACAGAGTCGCCGCGGCGACTAACCGGAGCCGGTCGGGGGCGGTGGCTCCTTGGCCGGCAGGGCTTATGGCTCCTTGGTCGGCAGGGCCTCAGCCTCTTCATTGGAGGGCGGGAGCAGCCCCTTCTCGGGCACCTTGACGGCCGAAACGTGCACTTGCCTTTCTTCTCTACGGCCGGCCTTCAGGGACATGTAGTAGGCCCAGGCGTACTTCAGAAAATAGGACTTCACAAGCAGCACAGCGGCAAACACCAGAGTTACGGAGAAGATTTCGGCCCGCCTTTTCAGCGGCTCACTGGGCTCAATATAGCCCAAGGTGGGGTACATGAAAACCATCTTCGGAGGGTCCCTCCAGTTCAGAAACTCCATGAAGTGCAGGCAGGGCGGAGTGCGCACGAACAGGCTGCAGATGCTGAAGAGACCGGCAAATAAATCCAGGGCCATGAAAGTGAGGAAGGGCAGCAATAGTGACGGGATGATTTTACTCAACGCGATACTTGCACACACGACTCTCGACACCGATAGCAGACTGACCAGAACGTTCAGCAGGATCAGGTACAACTGTACGCCGAGAACCAGTCCGGCCAATGGGAACAAAAATAAGACGGCCGTACCACCTATGAGCTGAAAAAGTAGGCAACAAAGGAACATTGCCTCGAGCTTCGCGTCTCCCATCTTAGCCTACAGAGGAATATCCAGACACGACCGGGCGCCTCGTTAGTGCCGAGAGAGGCGGCGACACTCAGATAGCTCTGCAATGTCAGAGGGACTTTCCGAACGGGTGGGATTGAACTTCAGGCACGCGCGTTCCGGTAACAACGGCCCCTGGGCGGAGTCTCCCGAGGCAGTATTCACTTGCTATCAATCACACAGTGTCGGCTTTTGTGACACCCGCCCTCTGACAGCCAGCAGCCTGTCACCCGAATTTTGAGAGTCGCGGCACTCGGGCATAATCTCTGTGTGAGACACGGCCGGATAAGACTTTCTGAGGCTGCCCACGGTTCATCCCAGGGCGCCCAGATACAAGGGCGGCCAATTTAGTGCCGCATTCGTCACATCCCCGCGCTCCCCGGGTTGTCCCCCACAATCCGGTGCCGGAGACGCGTCACTTACGGCGGGCGCCCAGTGGTCCGGGCTCCTGCCATTATTGTGCCCCACGATCTCAACCAACCCTATAACTATTTCTGACGTATACTATGGACAAGGCTCGGGGCAGAGACTAATTTCACGCGCTCAGCCATCGGTTCGGGAAATCACTCAGTCCTTGTCCTTGGCAAAATGAGCATTTAAAAAAAATCGCGGCTAGTTGAATTGAGGCCTACAGGTTGCAAGTAGGCAACAGGCATAAGGATACTTCCTCTTTTTAAGACCGTACTTGTCATTTCACTCGTCAGTAAACTGGTATTGGTCACAGAGGCTGCATTATAAATTACGGGATTATACACCTAGCGGTTTAATGTACCCACTGCAAAGCACATTGTGTAACAAGCAGATCACAGATTTCATTTTTAGAAAGGTAAGCAGGTTACTGCCTTTGACACAGAGATCGTTGGTGTCAGTTCACCAAAAATGCAGGGCTAGTGTAAGTGACATCCCATACCCTTTCACCACAACAACATCACAGGAAGTGACGTCCTATGACCCGAACCTGATTTTTTCCAGTAAGGCATGCCACATGACCTAACATCACAACAATTAAGGATTTTCGCTGCATAGTATCACAAAACAACACAAAGTTGGGCTATGTGCTGCTTTGCTTCATTTATTATCAAGGAGGTGTTCCAGGATGGTGCATGGGGGTTAGTTGGTATGCAACCACCCATGGGTTTTGATGCAAATCCCCATCTACAAACATTGGTAGACAGCAACTTGTGCCAAACTCTTATACCTCAACGAGGCAGGCGTAACGAGGAGAAATGTCTACATTTCTTTTAGATTTCTCAACTTTACACGAATGCTGTATTGTACAACACACGTACAAAGTGAGAACCGCCTTAAAGCATCGTTTTTGCACTGGAAGGGACTCCTTCCAGTACAAAACCTACTCTTCAGAGAATGCACACACCTTACACTCTGGCACAGACGTTGGTGCATGCCAGCCTAAAGTGCACAAGCGCACTGGTAGAGGAAAAATAAGCAATATAATATTAGATATGGTGCACCTTTTCCCTCCCCCTTTGATGCAGGGCTGCACAGCAACTCTGATTCAGTGTTGCTTTGCATCAAAGAACAGGAAATCTGGGACGAATCCTACCCACTACCTGTCACTTGACTCTCATTCACTTTCGCTCACACACACACACATGCTTACAACAACTACAGAAACATTTTCTCACACATATGCATACTGTCTCTCAATTAAACATGCTCTCACCTGCAAGCAGGCATACAGCATACATTTTAAACTGTTTTTACTTACCACAGCTGCCACCATGGGTCCTAAGCACAAATAGTGAATAATACAATATCATTGACTATTAGTATAATAAAAATCAGGTAGACAAATAAGGAATGTAGAGTCCCTGCGTGTTCTTGGCACTGATTTTGCAACTTCTGAGGCCAGGGGTTGCAAAGGCAGTGCCAGGCATTGCAAGGGGCAAGTCAGGTGTCACAATGCGACTCATAAATTATGTCCATGACAGAGATCATTTTGTTACTTACAGGTAAAGCAACATAATGAATTAATTAAGGCAGAAAATTCACAAGAAAGGGAGAGTTCTCACATGTAAATCATTAACCAATTAACCGTTAGCATTAATGAAAGTCTTGGGACACTAATTTTATCTTTGTTAACTAGTCAAAGTAATCATTACAGAAAATAAACGTTTTTAAATTAAGGAAATTACTATAATCACATCATAAAAATCTGCTCTGCTAAGAAATCTGGCAATAAACTGTCGAGCCACACCTCCTGGCTACACCACATGCACTCTGAATAGAGTAGGCAAAAGAGGCAGCAGGCTGGTTGTCATATATCAAGACAACATTAAGGCCTCCTTTTCAGTGGCGCCTTAATTGGATTGCGAAGCGCTGTACTTTAGTTTTAAAATACCATCACTTTTGATTTTAAAGGCATCCTACTGTATCGTCCTCCTGGGCACAGGGGATCATTTATTCCTTATGTTTGTTCTTTGTTTGAAGATGGAATACATTCCTCGAATTTCACCCTAATGGGTGATTACAATTTTCATCTAGAAAATGCCACAGATTCAGGCTTAGCATGTCTTATCAACACATTTGAGAGTCTGGGCCTATGCCAGTTTGTTGAAGGGCCTGCTCACTTGGCAGGTCATCTCTTAGATAGTATTTTTTCAAACCACCCTTGTTAGTAATGGGGTCTCTAGTTGGCAATGGTTTGCATCTTTGTCCAAGTACGGACCCTTTTTCCTAGTCTCGGTAAGGGACTTACACTCCTAAAAGAACTCCTGCTAACTCCCTTGATAGCTTGGCACGAACAGTCAAGCTTATGTCAGAGGCAGAGTAAAAAGCATTTGCACATAACCAACAGTAATACAGTGAAACACTACAAACTGACACCACACCAGTTAAAAAAAATATCCAATACTTTATATGTTTTAACAGAATACCAAAACGATAAAAATCCAACATACAGTTACTTAAAAATATGCACTTTGCAAGAATACTTTAAAAATGTAGTTCCTTGAAGTCCGCAGCTCCGTCCGGTACTACCACGGTACAGAAACCAACAGAATCCAACAGTTCCTTCTGACCATGTCGTTCTGGGGTATCAGCAGACTCGTAAACAGTACAGTTTGAGTTGCAGTCGACACGTTGGTGCGGGCCGGTCGTGGCAACCATCGCGGTTGCGATGCGAAATGTAGCGGTGCGTCGTCCTCAAGTCGCGGTGCGGGCAGCGGGTCGGCGCTGGTTGTCAAGTGGCATCAGGGAGACCATGGCTGCGGGGCAGAGTGAAAGCAGTGCTCGTTGTGGTGCTGACAGATCGCGGTGCAGACGACAGAGCTGGTTGCGGGGAGCTGGTGTTGGTCAGTCAGGACTGCGGTGTGACCTGGGGCAGGGCGTCGTCAGACTTACTAGCGATGCCCCCAAGCCATGATGTGGTCACCGAAGTCGGGGTCAGCGTGCAGCGATGGCTTCTGTGAGACCAGGGCAGTGAAGTGAAGTAAGGCGGTGCGAAGTGCGGTGCCCACAGGTCACGGTGCAAGCAGCGACTTGATGGCGGAGGCGGGGGTCATCGCAGTGGGTGAGGCCAGGGTTGCGGTGCGAGATTCAGATGGTGCCTTCTGCGATACCGTCAGAACACGGAGCAGGCGACGGACTCGATGACAGAGTCGGCTGCTTCCCTCCCACCGTGTCAACTGAAACAGTGGTTCCAGAAGCGGTGAAGTCTTTGCGGTCCCTGAGACTTCAGAACAGGAGGCAAGTTCAGTTTCAAGCCCTTGGAGATACTCAGCACAGGTAAAGAAAGGTCAGTTCAGTCCTTTCACTGGCCAAGGCGGAAGCAGCTATTGCACGCCAACCCAGTAAAGCAACAACACCGCAAAGGGGCAGTATTCCTCCTAGCAGTTCTTCTAGCTCCTTTTCTTGACAGGTTCCTTTATTCCAGCGAGTTCTAAAGTTCTGGGATTTGGGCTCCAATATTTGGACTCAGTTTCCCTTTGTTCTCTCAGGCAGAGAGTCTCTGGGCTCAGCCCAAACCAGTTCTGTCCTCTCTGGCAAGGCTTCCCAGCAGGAGGTAGAGACAGCATTGTGTAAGGTTAAATCAGGCCCATTCAGGTGCATGGAAATCTCCTCACACTACTCTGAATGCAGCTGAGGTCTATTCAATCAATCAATCAATCAGTACATTTGTAGAGCGCGCAACTAACCCGTGAGGGTCTCAAGGCGCTGGGGGTGGAGGGGGGGGGGAGGGGGAGGGTGGGGGATGGGTGCTGCTACACCTCGAACAGCCAGGTCTTGAGGAGTCTCCTGAAGGCCAGCAGGTCCTGGGTCTCTCGTAGGCAGATGGGGAGGGTGTTCCAGGTTTTTGCATCGAGGTGGGAGAAAGATCTGCAGCCGGCGGTCGCTCGGCGGATGCGGGGGACGGTGGCGAGGGCGAGGTCAACGGTGCGACGTTGGCGTTTCGGGGTGTAGGTGAGTCTTTTGTTGAGGTACGCTGGTCCGGTGTTGTGGAGAGCTTTGTGAGCATGGGTGAGGAGCTTGAAGGTGATCCTCTTGTTGACAGGGAGCCAGTGTAGGTCTGTCAGGTGGGCTGTGATGTGGCTGTGGCAGGGGATGTCGAGGATGAGGTGTGCAGAGGCGTTCTGTATGCGTTGTAGTCGTTTCTGGAGTTTGGCTGATGTTCCTGCGTAGAGAGCGTTTTGCCGTAGTCGGGCCTGGGTGAGAATCTATGACAAAATATCGACTACAAATATATCGAGGTACCAAAATATCGCAACAAAAAATATCGATGGCAATAATATTGGGATGCTATCTCTAACAAGGTAAGTACAAAAATATCGAAAAAAATATATCTGTCAAAAATATCGTTTTTTAGAAAATATCGTTTTTTTAAATAAAATAAATGTAATATTAACAAAATAATACTTATAAATATAATAAACATAGTTACAAATATATTATAATATTTAAAATTAATAAATAATGTAATAAAAAATAAAAATATAATTCATAGTATATACTTAATTAATATTAACTCTAAAATAATTATTTTAATACATTATAAATAAATGAAATTATAATATATTGCAAATAAATTTATATACATAAAATATTAATATAAATAACAATTAATAACAATGTAAAACTAATAAAAAAAGTTAAATAAATTTTGGATAGCGTACGGGTAAAAAGGACTATTCCCACTCCATAGAGTGCAACAGTAGGGAAAGTCTTGGATAGAGTAAGGGTAATAATTACTAGTCCAACTCCAGAGAGTGCAACAGTAGAGAAAGTGTTGGATAGCATAGGGGTAAAAATTACTATTCCCACTCCAGAGAGCGCAACAGTAGGGAAAGTGTTGGATAGCGTAGGGGTAACAATTTCTATTCCCACTCCAGAGAATGCAACAGTAGGGAAAGTGTTGGATAGCGTAAGGGTAACAATTACTATTGCAACTCCAAAAAGCGCAACAGTAGTAAAAGTGTTGGATAGAGTAGGGGTAAAAAATTACTATTCCCACTCCAAAGAGTGCAACAGTAGGGAAAGTGTTGGATAGCGTAGGGGTAGAAATTACTATTCCCACTCCAAAGAGTGCAACAGTAGGGAAAGTGTTGGATAGCGTAGGGGTAATAATTACTATTCTAACTCCAGAGAGTGCAACAGTAGAGAAAGTGTTGGAAAGCGTAGGGGTAAAAATTACTATTCCCACTCCAGAGAGCGCAACAGTAGGGAAAGTGTTGGATAGCGTAGGGATAAAAATTACTATTCCCACTCCAGAGAGTGCAACAGTAGGGAAAGTGTTGGATAGCGTAGGGGTAACAATTACTATTCCCACTCCAGAGAGTGCACCATAAGGGAAAGTGTTGGATAGCGTAGGGGTAATAATTACTATTTCAACTCCAAAGAGTGCAACAGTAGGGAAAGTGTTGGATAGCGTGGGAGTATAAATCACTATTCCCACTCCAGAGAGCGCAACAGTAGGGAAAGTGTTGGATAGCGTAGGGATAAAAATTACTATTCCCACTCCAGAGAGTGCAACAGTAGGGAAAGTGTTGGATAGCGTAGGGGTAACAATTACTATTCCCACTCCAGAGAGTGCACCATAAGGGAAAGTGTTGGATAGCGTAGGGGTAATAATTACTATTTCAACTCCAAAGAGTGCAACAGTAGGGAAAGTGTTGGATAGCGTGGGAGTATAAATCACTATTCCCACTCCAGAGAGTGCATCAGTAGGGAAAGTTTTGGATAGCGTAGGGGTAATAATTACTATTCCAACTCCAAAGACCGCAACAGTAGGGAAAGTGTTGGATAGCGTAGGGGTAAAAATTACTATTCCCACTCCAGAGAGTGCAACAGTAGGGAAAGTGTTGGATAGCGTAGGGGTAACAATTACTATTCCCACTCCAGAGAGTGCAACAGTAGGGAAAGTGTTGGATAGCGTAGGGGTAAACATTACTATTCCCACTCCAGAGAGTGCAACAGTAGGGAAAGTGTTGGATAGCTTAGGGGTAACAATTACTATTCCAACTCCAGAGAGTGCAACAGTAGGGAAAGTGTTGGATAGCGTAGGGGTATAAATTACTATTCCCACACCAGAGAGTGCAACAATAGGGAAAATGTTGGATAGCGTAGGAGTAAAAATAACATACTTATAAATAAATGTTTTATTTTAAATAATAAAAATATTAACTATTAAATAGATATAAACCATTTACAAATAACAATACCTAATTATTAAAAACATGATGAGCAAAATATATGTAATTAAAAAAATTAATAAAAATACCATTTAATAATATTTATTTAACAATTAATAATTAATCAACAATAGATAATTAACAAAACAATTAATTAAAGAACATTACTTAATTACATTTAAATTACTTCCCACCCTATTCCCCTATAAACCCACAACGCACTACAGAATATAATTATCAATTAATTAATTAATTAAAATTAATTACCAATTAATTAAAAATTATTATCAATTTTTAAAAATTAATTTAGAATTCCTACTAATTACTAATTAATTTAACATAATTAAATTACTTCCCAGCATATTCCCCTATAAACCCACAACCCACTACAGAACATAATTATCAATTAATCAATTAATTAAAAATAATTACCAATTAATTAAAAATAATTACCAATTATTAAATATTAATTTATAATTCCTACTAATTAATACTTAATTTAACATAATTAAATTACTTCCCACCCTATTCCCTTATAAACCCACAATCCGCTACAGTACTAAAATACAATTTTTTTTTAGATTACATAAAATTAAATTAAAAACATAATAAATACATAATAATATACACAAAAATATTTAAAAAATCGATATTAGTACCATCGAAATTATTAACATCGATATTACTTACATCGATATTTTAAGCTTCGATATTACTAATATCGATATTAAATATATCGATATTACTTACCTTCTATATTTTGTCCCTTCGATTTTAAAACTTCGATATTAGTGTATGTCGATATTAAAATTTCGATATTTTGTCTGCATACTCCTGGGTGACTGTCCTTCTGGTACCGGTGGGGATCCATCTGTAGATTTTGCCTTGCGGAGCATGCAGAGGGTGTTGAAGCAGGAGGAGGAGACGCCGTTCACTTGCTGGGTCATTGACAATGCGGAGTCCAGGATGACTCCCAGGTTGTGTGCGTGGTTAGTGGGTGTCGGTGCAGCTCCCAGTGCGGCCGGCCATCATGAGTCGTCCCAGGCGGAGAGGGTGGATCCGATGATGAGTTCCTCCATCTTGTCCGAGTTCAGTTTCAGGCGGCTGATCGTCATCCATTCGGCGTTGGCCTTCATTCCTTCGTGGAGGTTGGATTTGGCGGTGGTGGGGGCCTTGGTGAGGGAGAGGATCAGCTGGGTGTTGTCGGAGTATGGGACGATGTTGAGGTTGTGTGATCTGGCGATGTTGCCGAGCGGTGCCATGTAGATGTTGAAGAGTGTCGGGCTGAGGGACGAACCTTGGGGTACTCTGCAGATGATCTTGGTGTCTTTAGAGCAGAATGGGGGAGGCTGACACTCTGGGTTCTGCCGGTGAGGAAGGAGGTGGTCCAGTCCAGTGCTTTGTCACGGATCCCTGCGTTATGGAGGCGTGTGCGGAGGGTGTGGTGGCCGAGATGTCCAAGAGGATGAGGGACGCGGTTTCTCCATTGTCCATCATGGCCCTGATGTCGTCGGTTGCTGCAATGAGGGCTCTTTCAGTGCTGTGAGTGCTGCTTAATCCGGATTGGGATGGGTCCAGGATGTTGTTCTTTTCGAGGAAGGAGATCAGTTGCCTGTTGACGATCTTCTCGATAACTTTCGCCAGGAACGGGAGGAGGGAGATGGGCCGGAAGTTCTTGAGGTCCTTGGGGTCAGCTTTGTTTTTCTTGAGTAGGGCGTTGATCGCGGCTTGCTGCCAGGTTTCTCGGGAAGGTGGCGGTCTCAAAGGAACTGTTGATGATCTTGCGGAAATGGGGTGCGATGGTGAAGCTTGCTTTGTTGAAGATGTTGTGCGGGCCGGGGTCGGATGGTGAACCGGAGTGGATGGTGTTCATGATTTTTATGGTGTCTTCTTCGTTGACGTGGGTCCAGAAAAGCAGAGGGTCAATGTCGATATGGCTGGGGGGCGGTGAGTCTGAGGTGTCTTTGTCTGTCGGGGGGGCCTGGTTGCTGAAGCTGTTGTGGATGTCTGCGATCTTGTGGTGGAAGAAGGTGGCTAGGGAGTCCCAGAGGTCTTGTGATGACGGGATGTCGTTGGAGTTGGAGATGGGGTTGGAGAGTTCCTTCACAAGGTTAAAGCGCTCTTTGCTGTTGTGTGCTTTGTTGTCAATGCGCTCTTTGAAGGAGTCCCTTTGGCGGTTCAGATGAGTTGGTGGTGTCTGCGGATGGCGCTCTTGTAGGCTGTGTTGCTGTCTGGTGTCTGTTCGTGGTGCCACTTCTTCTCGAGCCTGCGGCAGGCCTGCTTGGATGCCTGGAGGTCGGCGGTGAACCAGATGGCTTTTCTGTCGGTGCGTCTGTTCGAGGGTTTCTTGATCAGGGCGAGAGTGGTTGGTGCAGTTGTCGATCCATTGCCTGAGGTTGAGGGTGGCGGAGTTGGTGTCGGTAGTGTCTGTTGTTGGGTTTTGGGCGAGGGTGGTGCCTAGCTGGTATTTGGTGACTTTGCTCCAGCTGAGATGGGGGGGCCCGTAGTTTGCATTGGTGCGTGGTAGGCTTCTCGAAGGTTAAGTGGACGCAGCGGTGGTCGGTCCAGTAGAGTTCCATGGTGTGGCTGAAGGTGACGTGGTTGCTGGCTGAGAAGATGGGGTCAAGCGTGTGTCCGGCGGAGTGGGTGGGATTCGTGATGAGCTGTTTGAGTCCAAGGTTGGCAAGGTTGTCAACCAGGGTGGTGGAGTTGCTGTTGGTGTTCTCAAGGTGGGAATTCGGTCTCCGAGGAGGATGTAGTCCGTGGACGCAAGGGCGTGCGTGCTGACGAAGTCGGCGATGGAGTCGCTGAACTGCGGCTGGGGGACAGGTGGTCTGTAGAAGAGGGTTTCTCTGAGGGTGGTATTGGGGTCGGCGTGGATCTGGAAGTACAGGTGTTTGGCGGTGATAAGCGAGTCGCCGGTGCTGGTCGAGATTCTGAGGGTGTTTCTGTAGACAATGGCGATTCCTCCTCCTGTTCTGTTGGTGCTGTCCCAGCGGGTGATCTTGTAGATGTCAGGGATGGCTATAGCGATGTCGGGTGCCGAAAAGGGGTTCATCCAGATCTCCGTCAGTAAGGCGACGTCTGGGGAGGTGGAGTTGAATACTGTAGTGTAGTTCCTATATTCCCAATAGGCTCTGCACATTGGAATAATATATCCTATAGATTTAGACGTAGGACTGAGGTTGACTAGGTCTCTATCGAATATACTAAACTTAATAGTGAGTGCCAGCTAGCTCAGAGGTCACTAGAAACGTTCTAGAATTTACAAGAAGGGATTTGTTTCTGACAACCGCATAAACATGACAACTTTGTTTCCCTAGAATAGGAAATATATCTCTAGAGTCCCGGAAACAATAGATAAGTATTTCGCTCAGTAAATCGATCATGCTTCGTTTCAGCAGAGTTGCAGAGAAATAGAGAGACAGTGTTTTCAATTTTCTACACCCAGCGGCCGTCGGAGTCCATACAGCGACTAATGGTTATGTTACGCACGTTCGGGGAATACTCCGGGTATCGCATCAACGGGAGTAAATCCCTGGGCTATGTTCTGGTGGGATCTCAGCCGCACACGGTGCTCGGCTGCGAGGGCCTTGATTGGCGTGCAACGTTTTGTTATCTAGGGATTTGGGTCACGCCGTCAGACACTGGATTTTTTCAGCTCAATGTACAGGCACAACTGAACCGCCTACACAGTGATGTGCAACACTGGCGAACCGTCCCCGTCTCCCTCATGGGCAGAGCCGTATTATTTAAAATGATGGCCCTGCCCCGTCTGCTATATGTGCTGCAGAGCTCGCCCTTCCCGATCCAGGAGCATGTCTTTAAAACGGTGGAAGCGGAGCAACGCTCCTTATTATGGGGCGGAGGATGTCTGAGGATTGCTCTTCGGAAATTGCAACGGGGACCCTATGAGGGGTAACTGGTGGTACCCGACATCCGCCTATACTATTGGGCGACACAGCTGATAAATATCAATGGATGGGTGTTCGTCCCACAGTAGGAACCGGCATACCGGGTGGACTGAATGACCTCGGAGCGGGCTCCTACTTAGCGGCTCTCTATTCCAAACCACGGCGCGACCAGTCTTTGCCTCCCCTGACTGCGGCAGTGGTGAACATCTGGAAGCGAGCAATTAAACTGCTTGGATGGGGAATGAGGCTTACGGCCCAAATGCCCTTATGGAAGGGAGACTTCCTTGGGGAGGTGGTGAAACTCTGTGACCTGCGACAGTGGAGCCTGATCGGTATAGATATGCTGGAAGACGTCTGGAAGAGGGGGCAGGTGGTAGAATTCACAACTCTTCAGTTGGAATTCCAAATGGGGATGGCGAATTCCTGCACTATCAGCAATTCAAACACGCCCTATATAGGCATCTTACACAGGGGGGTCAGGTCCCTGACTATGCCCCTCTCGAGGACAGACTACTGTTAGACCCCATGATCGACAAGGCCATATCTCTTACCTACAAGAAGCTCATTAATAATATCCCTGATATCCTGGGGCCACTGCGGGAGAAGTGGGAATCCGACCTTGGTTTGCTAGAGGACGATGACTGGAATGAGGCCCTGCAGTGTCCCAGGGAGGTGGCGATTCGAGCTCGATTCAGGTTGGTGCAGTTGCACATCCTCCACAGGTCCTACACCCCTCGAACGGTACAATTCAAGATGGGATACGCAACATCACACTTCTGTTTGAGAGGTTATGGGGAAGAGGGCCCATTCTTTCACATCCTATGGGACTGCCCTAAAATCCGTACATATTGCGTCAGGCTGAAGGACATAATGGAGGAGGTGGTGGGGCGGAGGTACCGCTGGAGGCTAGGTGGCACGTTTTGGGGGTCACGGGGGACACTACATGGCCCAAAGGAGACAAGATATGGTTAGCCTTTGCGAGCATGGTAGCCAAAAGAAACATCGCAAGACTTTGGGGGAGTAACTTGATTCCGACAATAGAAGAATGGGAACAAGATATAGACTGGTGCCAGAGGGCAGAGAAAGTCATCTATAATAGTAGAGGATGCCCCAAAAAATGGGAAAAGATATGGCAGGCGTGGAGGAGATATAGAGGAAAATGGATGGATATCCCAGATGCATCACCGTGGGAGTTCCCCCCTCTGGACACCACAAACTACATATCTTTGATACACCCTCTCGGCTGGTAGCAGAGTATGAACACTTCGTAGGGGGATGGGGGAGGAGGGAGGTAGGGCGGAGAGCCTTGGCCAGGGAGGGGGGGACAGAAGGAGAGGGAGGGGCGGATTAGCAGACCCACTTATAATCTGTTGGGGCGTGACCTGGGGGCAGACTGTATTTATGCCCATTAATGTCTGGTGCATTCTACTCATTTACTGTGTAAATACCACTGCTTTCTCACTACTACCTGAAGTGTCTTTTGATGGAGCTGTTTTGTTTCAATAAAAAGATTTTTTTTAAAATACTCAACTGGTGCTTCTAAAATACGCCTACCCCAGTGTACCTAACCTAAGTCTAGTACGAGGGAAGAAGTAAGTATTGTGTAGCAAAGGTATTAGTTTTCTTTACCAAGAATCTACCAAAGGTTTCTCTAGGTTCTAATCAGCTCCATACCTTAGTTAGAATGAAGGAGGTCTGGTATCTCTGTCTCGGGACTCGATTTCCCAACACCCCGCAAGGGGAGCTTGGAAACACTGGAGCTAGATTCTCGGCAAGAGAACAGCAGCCTCTTGGTCAGTACATCAGCTGGAGGGTCAGCTTCCTTCGGCACTTGCTGTAGCGAGCTGCATCGGGCAAGTATATAGTCGAACTGCTCCGAACCACCGTCGTGTCTTGCTAGAGCAAGTGAAGGTATATTTATACCTTGAAGGTGTCTAGGAATGCCATAGTTTGACGTAAAGTCGGGCATAATAACGGTAGGAAAGAACCACTAGGGAATAGTCATTCTTTGCAGAGTACATGAGTTCTTGGATAAATCAATATTCAAGCAAGGGGAAGTTCCCTGACTACTTAAGCCGATTTTCCAAGAAATCGTTGTGACATTTGGTATGGGTGGAAGTAGCCATGCCTGTATTTGGTCTGCATGGGCTATGTCTAAATAAGCGGTACAAAAGGGGGTGGTGATGAAAAGAGCATCTGAAACAATCAAACACTCACACCCAGTCAAAAGGTCTGGGTTTAATCCATCACCGTTCTTTAGCCCACTCTGCCACCCCAGTTCAGACATGGCTATATGCAAATCAGTCTGACCCTGTGCCTTATGGGAACAGTCCAGCCTGAACTGCCAAGCCATGTCTTCCCTGGACCGGAAACAAGCCTCCCAGGACCGGTTTCTGGCCATAAGTGTGGCAGGGTATGCTCAGACGTGAGTCCCTTGCTCACTTTGCCACTGGATTCAAACAAGCCGGGCTGAAGACGGCTGGAATGCCAGAAACCGGTCCTCGGAAGCTTGTTTCCGGTCCAGGGAAGACATGGCTTGGCAGTTCGGGTTGGACTGTTCCCATGAGGCACAGGGTCAGACTGATTTGCATATAGCCATGTCTGAACTGGGGTGGCAGAGTGGGCTAAAGAACGGTGATGGATTAAACCCAGATCTTTTTACTGGGTGTGAGTGTTTGATTCAGATGCTCCGTCCATCACCACCCCCTTTTGTACCACTTTTGGCCGCCATAAGTGTGGCAGGGTATGCTCAGACGTGAGTCCCTTGCTCACTTTGCCACCGGATTCAAGCAAGCCAGGCTGAAGACGGCTGGAATGCCAGAAACCGGTCCTCGGAAGCTTATGTCCGGTCCAAGGAAGACAAGGCTTGGCAGTTCGGGCTGGACTGTTCCCATGAGGCACAGGGTCAGACTGATTTGCATATAGCAATGTCTGAACTGGGGTGGCAGAGTGGGCTAAAAAAACGGTGATGGATTAAACCCAAATCTTTTGACTGGGTGTGAGTGTTTGATTGATTCAGATGCTCCCTCCATCAACACCGGCTTGATTTCTATTGCTGTATTAGGGCAATGTGAATTGTACCTATATAAGTGCATGAATCGGGAAAATTCACTCGGAGCCTAAAATGCCACACAACACCCACTCCACTTTATTATGCATGACGTTACTAAGTTCTAAACATTTTAACCATATCTAAAACATGCTGTGTTAAAAACCCACCCAATATACATAAAAATGCACTGGTACTGGTTGTACATGAAAAGAGCCTTTGTGCTGTACGTATTTAAAGCAATGTTTCATTCAAAGCCTAATGTTGACATTTGAAAATGCTATCCGAATGAATCACGAAAATACATTTATGAAATGGCTCTTAAATACAGAAGAAAAAGGTCGAGATCATTTCATTGCAGAATATATAAATTGTTTGAATGTGGACAAGGTAAAATATTGTCTCTTGGAAGTTTTCAAAGAATTATAGTTCTCTATGAATTGTTCTACTTTAAGCAGATTACTTTGTTCCAAAAAAGGAAAAATACAAATTTGGAAAAACAAAAGTTTGATCATAGAAAAAAAGAGTCCCAAATTTAGTACTTTGTTTTGAAAAAAGGAAGGTCGAATTTAGAGACTCTCAGAACACTGTGTGCCAATTCAAAAGTCAATGCTATTGTTTGGAGAAAACATCAAATCTTCTAAGCTGGTAAATAATTTATCTACTACTTTAGGTGAAGGTTGTACTACCTCGTTAAGCAGATTAACTGCACATAGATGAGAAGCATCGCAGTCAGCGTCAGTCGCATTAGAAATGTTCAAAGTAGATGGTACCTGTGCGCATGTTGCTTCACGTACCTCACCGTTAGCATGTTGCGTCTGTGAGATCTCAACGAATGCCGTCATCAGAATTGGTATCCGCTGTGGACAACACAGTGCATTAGCCGTTATTGGTCCAAGCAAACAATCAACTCCTGTTGGCAGGACTGATGGGAGTGTCAGACAGATGTCTAGCATGCCTACTTCTCCACATAGCAGGCCTCGCAGAACAGGTAAGATGCAATCTTGCCAGATTGATCTGAATAATAGAAGCCACGTGGTGTTCAAATCTCTCAAACAAGTTAATCCCAGTATTTGTATCATGCGCTCACAACACTTCATTGCCAGGATAGTGTTCTCCAGGGTGATCTCGGTGTTGATGATGAGTTGGTTTGCCATATCGTAGCAGAAGGAGTAAAAATATTGTCCCTGCTAAGAGTCCCAAAATGAGGGGTAGTCCACCAAACACAGAGTGCACGAAGTTTGGAAATATGCCTAGGACTGCTTCAAAAGGTGCTAACAGCCCCGAAAAGACTGTCTTAAATACATGTTCAATACCACTCGTATCATGTTTAAGATACGACTCAACATTTCCGAGAAATGTATAGGGCATTTTGTTGTTAAAAGGGCATGTATCTCTGCAGATGTCCTTGCGACTTGCAGGTGATATTTTTTCTTTGGCCGAGGTCAGAGGCACAGTTTTTTATAAAAGAATAGCTATCATTCTGCTTAAACTATCAATTCATATAGAAGAGATGTTCATTGAAGGCCATAATGGCGACTCCCGGTCTGTCTTGGTTTTTTGGAAACAATACTTGCATACAGCAAGTAACACTGGCTGACACAGTTACGAGATAGGGTGTGCCGGGCAACATGCCACAGCAGCTGTGATCACAAAATGTAACTCCCATTAGAAAGCTGCCTAAAAATTGGATCAATCACTGCAGCTGGAGAACCTTGCAGGTGGCAGGATAAATTGTTCGAGGAACTATCGCAGTAAATTAATACCCTGACATAGGAGAGAACCGCTTAGTGCGTTTTCACAATTTTTACCACTAAGAAACACTTCTTTCCCCCCCACTCCAACATTTGTGTGTATAAGGTAAATCCCAGGATGTCTTGATGTATTCTTTACCCAACCTTTCATATATGCCTGCTGGTATACGTTTTAAGCAATACTGAAAATGGAAAATTGTAACAGGCAGAGTGATTGTACCTTGTATGATCCATTCTGTTGCTAGTTTCTCAGAAACAGTTAATGGCAATCTTTCCAGTTTTTCAATGCTCAGCACCGTATAGTCTGCTCCCCTTTGTGCCAGAGTGATTTGTTTATCTGTAGGTTAAATTCAGAAAACAATGACGTGGTGTTGATTAGAGCAAGGCACATAGCCTGAACTAAGGTTTTGTAACGTCCAGCCCAATAGCATCATAGAACGCAATTGCGATTGACCATGTTGCAACATGACCAAGTCCCATTTCATTATGTCTATGGCAGAGGATACTATGCTGTCCAAAGAATATATTCTGGATGACAGAGTCATTAACCCATTGTCAACTGCAGAGAGAGATTTCTCTAAGTTAATACGATCAATTTCTCACATTCTTTCTGCAGTCTCTGCTTGCGTAATCTTCCATGCTTCATTATAAGCAGCATAGATACTGGCGTATATAAAACGTTTATGACGCTGTTTAGTAGGTCCTTGTAAGAAGTCCTTCAAATCAACGCCATCTTTAAGTAAAGATAATTGTTGTTTTACTTCCTTTAATATAGATTTTTGTAGCCAATTAAGACACAGTTTTCCTACACTGTATGATGTTAATATGCTCTCTCTGGATATATCTTAGATCTGGCCTAGTGAATGTGAACCCTTTTATTTTATTCAGGAATCTATCTTGACCATTGTTTTTGTCCTCATCCTGGGCTCCTCACCCTCCGCCTGGGACGACTCCTGGTGGCCTCCCACCCTGGGCACCGCACCCAAACCGACAGACCATGCACGCAACCTGGGCTTCATCCTGGACCCCTCCCTCTCCATGACCAGGCAAGTCAACAACGTCTTCTCGGCGTGCTTCAACATCCTACGCATGCTACGGAAGATCTTCTGGTGGATCCCCACCGAGACCAGGAAGACCGTCACCCAGGCCCTCGTCACCAGCCGACTGGACTACGGCAACGCCCTCTACGCCGGTACCACCGCCAAGCTCCAGAAGAGACTCCAGCGGATCCAGAACGCCTCAGCCAGACTCATCCTCGACATCCCACGAACCAGCCACATCTCCGGACATCTGAGAGACCTTCACTGGCTCCCCGTCAACAAAAGAATCACCTTCCGCCTCCTCACCCACGCACACAAAGCCCTACACGACCAAGGCCCGAGCTACCTCAACAGCCGAGTCAACTTCTACGCTCCCAAACGCCACCTCCGATCAGCCAACCACGCCCTCGCCGCCGTCCCCCGCATCCGAAGAGCGACTACAGGAGGAAGGTCCTTCTCCTACCTGGCCGCCAAGACCTGGAACTCCCTCCCGACCGACCTGCGCCTGACCCAAGACCACCTCTCCTTCAGGAAGAAGCTGAAGACCTGGCTGTTCGAGCAGTAGCGGCACCCCCCCCCCCCAGCACCTTGAGACCCTACGGGTATGTAGCGCGCTTTGTAAGTGTCACTGATTGATTGATTTATTGATTGTCTGTGGGCCAGATTAACCATTTTTTCCAATCAGGATCTGTTCTGTTACTATGAAAAATAGTAGTTACGTTGACCACCCCCTCTGAAGTGTTCTTACTATCAGGTAGGTGTTGGTACTGACGGTTTGTTTAAATCTTTTATCTTGGCTAACCCAAGACAAGATGTCTGTTGAACAGTGTTATTTAAAAACATTATTTGCTCTGGGATGATGCAGGCTCTAAATAAAGCTTCTAATCCCTGCACCTGCTAGTCTTTTGTGCCACAGACACTTTTCGTCTCAATGTTGTCTTTCCAATAGTCAAAGCCTAAAATAGACAGCTGAGCAAAGAAGGCCGCAGAATAAATTTGTTTAGTAATAGTCAGCATACTTTTCATTCACGTCTTATTAATATTTTTAAAGTAAAATGTTTCTGGATTTGAAGTATGAAAACCTGAAAAGTATCGAAATTTGTCTTGAAATGTTTTCCAGCTACCTATTGGTGGCGTTGGACAATGTTCCCATTGGTTATATTTTAACACATTTCTTGGATTTGCATATTTGTGCAAGAAATGATGACCATAGTGATTATAACAGTACATTTGTTCATAATCTGATGAACCTTCCAAGTATTCATGATTTGTAAATTTCGCAGATATTTCTAAGTCTGACATCACATTGTTCACAGTCATCAGAAAAGGTACTAGATGAAACAAAGTCACTCAAGGAAACCTTGAATTCGTGTGGAATCTACAACAGCTCTGCCGGACCAAAGATGTCATAGTCAGTTCTGTCCCAAGCTATACCACCAGGTATAATAATGGCTGTGATGTTCACTCATGACAAGTCTCATTGTTCATGATGGGATGATTTGTGTGGCTTGAGTAGTAAGTTGATGTTTTTACTTGCTGTGTCCGTTTTACTATATCTTCCATTTATCAGTTTTTCCAAAGTAATTCCAAGAGTCAACCAAAGTAGGAGAAAAAGCACACCTAACACAAACCAAAGTTCAATCCATGGTGAAACCAGATTAGTCTTTTTCAGGTGATAAAAAAGTTCTGTTGCTTGCTCTTTAAAAATGATTTTAGCTGCCGCTGTTTCAGGTACAATAGGATCCTCGGAAAACGTATCAAAGTTAATGAAATAGCCAGAAGCAGTACTGTCAATTGTAGGGATTGCATCAGGATTCGTTGAAATCGCTGGAACCACTTGATCACTTGTCAGATTTGTATAGTGAGGTGCTATTTTATTGTAAACAGGTGTTTCTTGACAAACTGTTATTTGGGTCTCAAGAGGCACAAGTTCCATGGCTTTGTTGCATAGTCCTTCTTTTCGCACTGCAGAATCTACAAAGGTGATAAGTTTCTCAGTTTGAACCTCTTCGATAGTAGCCAGATTCGGGCGGCTGCTACATCTTTGGAGTCCACTTGGCCTACTACTTAGGATCGGCCACATGATGTGGTTTGACCAGGTTGATGGACACAAACCTGTTCTCTTTTTTACCAGCAAGGGGCAGAAATATCACTGTTCTTGATCTGTGGATTGCTAGGACAGGTACAGCTTGTCTGTAAGAAGGCCCAAATTCCTTCTTGTCCGCGATCTTTTCTCTGACTAGATCCCCAATTTTTGGAATCCAGACAGGCCTTGCTGGGACGGGTGGTCTCTCTTCAGTGGTCGTTGGCTTCAGTAACACGTTGCTTTGACTTTTCCTTGTTTCATTCAAGTCCTGCAAAACAGCCAAACGGTCTTTGATATAAAAAGGTTTTTGTTCTACCACTGAAGTGTGACGATCAAGGTCCTGGACAATCATTCTAATTCCCAAAAACATTTCATATGGAGTCATTCCCCCTAGAGAACTTCTTGGCAGATTGTTAAGTCTACGTTGGACATTTATTAGATGTTTGACCCACCCGTCAACCGTGCCTAATATCCTAGCTGTTATAGACTGCTTTATGTCCCGGTTTTTGTTCTCTACTACCGACTTTCCCTCAGAATGGAATGGACTAGAATACCGCAATGCAACGCCCAAATTGGCCATGGCCTCCTTGTAAGCTCAAGAGCTAAACGCAGGGCCCTGGTCAGAATGTAGAGTGCCGACTGTGTATGTGCCGATAAAGACTCGCAAATCTTTTATAACAGTTCGAGCGTTAGCCGAGCGCTGAGGCCACACCAAATGAATCTTGAGCATGAATCCACTGCGACCATGATATATTTATAGTTGCCATCCCTCTGTAAGGGACCGCAGTGGTCCAGGTAAACGCAAGCTAATGGTTTATCTGAAATGAACAGGGGCGTCTGCGCAGGACGTTTCACTATGGAGACTTTCCTCTTTTGGCAAATTTAACATTCCAAAACATAGTTTCTGGTCTGTTTCCTCATGCGCTGCCACCAGTATCTCTGTTTTAATAATGATACTGTGGTGGAAACACCTGCGTGTGCAGAGGCAAGCCCTTCGTGTTCTGCTAAGATTAGTCCTAATCTAATTTTGAAGTCAGGTTTAATTAATTCGTAGAAAGGTTTCATCCTTTCTGCGTAATTTAGAATGTATGTTCTTCCGAAATTTAGGAAACCTAGAATCGACTGTAAGTTTTTCAGCGTTTTTGGAGGTTGGAGCAGTGCACACTTTTCTAAAAAGTTGGCTGCCAGGCTCTTGCCTTCACTTGATAACTCATATCCTAGGAAAAGGACTTTGAGGTGGACAATTCTCGATTTTCTAAAAATTGAATTTGTACCCTTCAAAGGCGAAGCCAAGTATGATGGTATTCACCCTGTTCAAGTGCCTATCCAAGTCATCGTCTGTTAGATAGATGTCATCCACATATAATAATGCTTCATCATCATATGTGTGTAGTAACTCTGTTACTCTGGCTGAAAATAACCTTGGACTATTCTTGAATCCCTGGGGAAGACGACAGAATTGATTCTGTGTCCCCATAATTGAGAAATCAAATACCTACTTTCTGGTGCAATGTTTTGACATAAGAAGCCATTAGATATATCTAATGTGTTCAAAGAAACTTTATTTCGATTGATTTATACAATCATAAAAAGTACATAGTATAAAACAGTTGCATCAAAATTGTAAAAAAGTTATCACATGAGCAGTGTTAACTGTTGCATAAACAAAACAATAAGTTTAGTCTTTTTAAAAAGAGTGTCGCCTATGCAATGGAACACGGGTTGTTAGTTAAGTGTAAATTGTGCATATAAAAGTTACAAAGCAGGATCAGCCAGTTGTAAACGGGTTTTCAGACATGCTTTTAAAAAACAAGCTATACACTTAGCAGCAAATTGTGTGTCTAAAAACTGTAGTGTCAAAAGAGCGGGTCTGCATCTTCTCAATCCCATTTGGCGGAGAAGTGGTACCAGCCAGCGTTTACGCGGTGTCTCGTAGAAGCTACAAAATAGGAGTACATGCAAGGTAGACTGAGGTGCTTTACCATCACAGGGGCATCTAATTAGTTCTCGTGACCAGTCTGATACCCCGGGGAACGAGACGAGACGATAAAAAGAATCAAAGCGAAATCTGGTTAAAACATATCTATCATAGTTTGACAAATAAAAGGACAGATATGGTTGGATGCCAGGTGTGGTTTGAATCGTCATTAAATGACTATTTGAATGTTTATCAATTTCTGAACACATGCGAAGCTCTCTTAGGTGGTTAACACATAAATTCTTCAGAGTCTTTCTGGATATGTCCACAAATGAGGGAGGGTCAGTAAAATATGCTGGACAGTTCAAATCGTTCAGAAAATTAAACACATAAAGTAGCCATGGGATCTTTTTCCAGTGAGTCAGGGATAGGCAATCGGTTATTAGTGACCGGGTGAGATGGCATTGCTCTTTGGTCCATATACGGTGCCAAAGGAGTATCGGTTGGTATCTAATGGTGTCAGTTAGATTGTCCAAACCGAGCTCAATGTGGCTGCCGTAATTTGGAGCACTTCGAGGGAGGGCTAGTACATATTTCAAAAAGTCATTTTCGGTTGTTTGGAGCTCTCTGGCAGGAGCATAGCCCCATACGCCCGCTCTGTAAGTTGCCACACTCAGACATTTGGCTTGATAGATTTTGAGCAGCTCATCGGGAGCGGGCTTGCCCAACTTCCTGGAAAAAGAAGTCAGCGCCGCAGTTGTACGCTGGAATTGCATTTTTTTACTAGTGATGGCAGGTTTCCAGGTTATATGATCATCAATAAGGATGCCTAAATAAGGGTATTCCCTGGCATTTTCCAGTCTAACCGTTTCTATAAAAAGAGGTTACCGTTTCTGGACTTTCTTGCCTATGTGCATCACAAAAGTCTTGGTCTTGTTCACTTTTAAGCCAAGGGAAAGCATGAATTGGCAGTACTTGTCCAGTTGGAGTTGAAGCTGATTTAGGGTTCTCGCCAATATGACGGAATCGTCAGCGTATAGTAGAGCTGGAATGGGCCGAGTGTTTATGCAGGGGAGATCCTGGTTGCCTTCCAGCATCGCTTGCTCCAGGCCATTTGTATAGATATTAAATAAAAACGGAGCGAGAATGCACCCCTGTCTGACGCCTTTTGCTATGCTGAACGAATCCGATAGCTCCCCATTAATGCCATACCTCACACATGCTTTGGCATCGGTGTAGAGTTCTCGGAGGAATTTAAGAAGTGGAGGATCTACCCCCAGGTTTCTCAGAATCTCCCACAGCTTAGAGTATATTACACAATCGAATGCGGAACTTAGGTCAACATACACTAAGTAGAGATTTCCGCCTTTAGCCCTAGCATATTTGCCCATTAACAGTGTCAAATTAAGGGCCTGTTCTACAGTGCCCAATCCCTCTTGGAATCCAAACTGGAGGTCGGTTAAGATCTTCTTCTCTTTGGCCCAATCCTGGAGACGCTCCAGAATTAGCCTCCCGGCAACCTTACCCAGTGAATCCAAGAGGGAAATGGGTCTGTAGCAGGCTGGGTTATCGCGTTCACCCTTTTTGAACATGGGTAAAAGCACTGATGAAGACCAAGATTCAATTAGGCCAGCCTGGGAAACTGCAGACATGACTTGTAATATTGATATATCTAATGTTATTTTATAATTTTTACGCACAATGTTATTCATTAGTGCTGCACTGTGTGCATTTTGTACTGCAAAGGTTTTGCAACAAGAGTTTAATGTCTGTAATCCAAAACTAGACGATATGTATTGTCTGGTTTGGACACAGGAAACAAAGGATTGTTCATTGACGAGGTGCATGTTTCAATCACCCCTTGGTATTCAAGTTGATCTAATATTTCCCTGACCTGTTTTTTAGCTTCTTGCTTAACTGGATACTGCCGTTGCGCAGCTAGTTGATTCTTTAACTGGATTTTATGGTGCGGAGAATCCTCATCCCATCCTACATGATTTTTTTATAATGCCGTAGCTTGGGCTACTGCCAATTTCCTAGCATAGGTATATTTTTTATGAATTGGAATGTGGTTGGGGAAGGCTTGCATAATTATTTTTTCGCCATGTGGGCACTCCCCGACAAACTCAGGTGGCCAGTCTTGTTCAGCTAGAAGTATGCCATGACCCTGAGAGAGCTTCTCCCAAAAGAGTTCTCTTATTTTTCTAGTTATGTCCCCCTCCATCCAGGATGTTACTTTATATAACTTGTGTGGGACACTAACCCTGGTATCTGCAGTTTCAACTTGGATGTACTTATTCAAGTCCACTGGCTGCAGATGATCCTTCCAGATCTTGCGAGCTATGGTGACTTCTGCTGCGCTGTCCAACATTGTCTGAGCCCACTCCCCGTTCTTGAGTTGTGTCCTCAAGATCCTCTGCATGTCTGATTTTTAGACCTGCTACCTTCTTTTTGATGAATTGAGTTTTCTTATTTTTTGGAACGTGTTGATTGTCTTTGTACTTCAGCGTTCTTCCTTGTGCTCTGAGCGTCCTCTTCTTTCGGATTTCTGTGAGGTACGAGAGGAACATGTATCAGTATCTTGATATCTGTCAGGTTTTTTCAAATTATCCCTATTCCTGAGGTTGTACCTCCTTTCAGAGGGCTCCTTTTTGAGGAGACCTACCTCTAGATTGCGAATGCTTTTCTGTAGAAGTTTCTTTAATGTTCTCCCACTTCTTTTTAGGAACAGTAAGAGTGTTTTTAATAAAGACCTTTTCAGGACTTTCAGTCAGTTGGGGTTTCACTGGTTTACCACCCAAACTGTCTCTACCTAGTTCTTCATAGAATTTTTCAATTATTCTGGCTAGTTCTTGTGGTTGCTCAGTTACATCAAATTCTCTTAACTTTTGGCGGATCGTCCACGGATGCTGCTTCACCTTTAATATTTACAACAAGGGGTGGTGAGGGACAGAGTCTCTGAATTAAACAGAAAGCTCTCACCCAGTCAAGAGATCAGGGCTAGATCCAACACCGTTTTTTAGCTCACTGCACCATCCCAGTTTCAGAACCTGGCTGTATGCAAATTAGTCTGTTCCTGTCCCAGTGCATGATGGGAACAGGACAAACCAAACTACAAAAGCCAATTCTTACACTGGGAAGGAAACAAGCTCCCGGGGACCGGTTTCTGGCATTACAGCCGTCTTCGGCCCGGTTTGCTTGAATCCTGATGGTGCAATGAGCAAGGGTCTCACATCTGAGAATACCCTTCCACGCTTAGGGTGGACAAAAATAATTACAACAAGGGGTGGTGAGGGACAGAGTCTCTGAATTAAACAGAAAGCTCTCACCCAGTCAAGAGATCAGGGCTAGATCCAACACCGTTTTTTAGCTCACTGCACCATCCCAGTTTCAGAACCTGGCTGTATGCAAATTAGTCTGTTCCTGTCCCAGTGCATGATGGGAACAGGACAAACCAAACTACAAAAGCCAATTCTTACACTGGGAAGGAAACAAGCTCCCGGGGACCGGTTTCTGGCATTACAGCCGTCTTCGGCCCGGTTTGCTTGAATCCTGATGGTGCAATGAGCAAGGGTCTCACATCTGAGAATACCCTTCCACGCTTAGGGTGGACAAAAATAATTACAACAAGGGGTGGTGAGGGACAGAGTCTCTGAATTAAACAGAAAGCTCTCACCCAGTCAAGAGATCAGGGCTAGATCCAACACCGTTTTTTAGCTCACTGCACCATCCCAGTTTCAGATCCTGGCTGTATGCAAATTAGTCTGTTCCTGTCCCAGTGCATGATGGGAACAGGACAAACCAAACTACAAAAGCCAATTCTTACACTGGGAAGGAAACAAGCTCCCGGGGACCGGTTTCTGGCATTACAGCCGTCTTCGGCCCGGTTTGCTTGAATCCTGATGGTGCAATGAGCAAGGGTCTCACATCTGAGAATACCCTTCCACGCTTAGGGTGGACAAAAATAATTACAACAAGGGGTGGTGAGGGACAGAGTCTCTGAATTAAACAGAAAGCTCTCACCCAGTCAAGAGATCAGGGCTAGATCCAACACCGTTTTTTAGCTCACTGCACCATCCCAGTTTCAGAACCTGGCTGTATGCAAATTAGTCTGTTCCTGTCCCAGTGCATGATGGGAACAGGACAAACCAAACTACAAAAGCCAATTCTTACACTGGGAAGGAAACAAGCTCCCGGGGACCGGTTTCTGGCATTACAGCCGTCTTCGGCCCGGTTTGCTTGAATCCTGATGGTGCAATGAGCAAGGGTCTCACATCTGAGAATACCCTTCCACGCTTAGGGTGGACAAAAATAATTACAACAAGGGGTGGTGAGGGACAGAGTCTCTGAATTAAACAGAAAGCTCTCACCCAGTCAAGAGATCAGGGCTAGATCCAACACCGTTTTTTAGCTCACTGCACCATCCCAGTTTCAGAACCTGGCTGTATGCAAATTAGTCTGTTCCTGTCCCAGTGCATGATGGGAACAGGACAAACCAAACTACAAAAGCCAATTCTTACACTGGGAAGGAAACAAGCTCCCGGGGACCGGTTTCTGGCATTACAGCCGTCTTCGGCCCGGTTTGCTTGAATCCTGATGGTGCAATGAGCAAGGGTCTCACATCTGAGAATACCCTTCCACGCTTAGGGTGGACAAAAATAATTACAACAAGGGGTGGTGAGGGACAGAGTCTCTGAATTAAACAGAAAGCTCTCACCCAGTCAAGAGATCAGGGCTAGATCCAACACCGTTTTTTAGCTCACTGCACCATCCCAGTTTCAGAACCTGGCTGTATGCAAATTAGTCTGTTCCTGTCCCAGTGCATGATGGGAACAGGACAAACCAAACTACAAAAGCCAATTCTTACACTGGGAAGGAAACAAGCTCCCGGGGACCGGTTTCTGGCATTACAGCCGTCTTCGGCCCGGTTTGCTTGAATCCTGATGGTGCAATGAGCAAGGGTCTCACATCTGAGAATACCCTTCCACGCTTAGGGTGGACAAAAATAATTACAACAAGGGGTGGTGAGGGACAGAGTCTCTGAATTAAACAGAAAGCTCTCACCCAGTCAAGAGATCAGGGCTAGATCCAACACCGTTTTTTAGCTCACTGCACCATCCCAGTTTCAGAACCTGGCTGTATGCAAATTAGTCTGTTCCTGTCCCAGTGCATGATGGGAACAGGACAAACCAAACTACAAAAGCCAATTCTTACACTGGGAAGGAAACAAGCTCCCGGGGACCGGTTTCTGGCATTACAGCCGTCTTCGGCCCGGTTTGCTTGAATCCTGATGGTGCAATGAGCAAGGGTCTCACATCTGAGAATACCCTTCCACGCTTAGGGTGGACAAAAATAATTACAACAAGGGGTGGTGAGGGACAGAGTCTCTGAATTAAACAGAAAGCTCTCACCCAGTCAAGAGATCAGGGCTAGATCCAACACCGTTTTTTAGCTCACTGCACCATCCCAGTTTCAGAACCTGGCTGTATGCAAATTAGTCTGTTCCTGTCCCAGTGCATGATGGGAACAGGACAAACCAAACTACAAAAGCCAATTCTTACACTGGGAAGGAAACAAGCTCCCGGGGACCGGTTTCTGGCATTACAGCCGTCTTCGGCCCGGTTTGCTTGAATCCTGATGGTGCAATGAGCAAGGGTCTCACATCTGAGAATACCCTTCCACGCTTAGGGTGGACAAAAATAATTACAACAAGGGGTGGTGAGGGACAGAGTCTCTGAATTAAACAGAAAGCTCTCACCCAGTCAAGAGATCAGGGCTAGATCCAACACCGTTTTTTAGCTCACTGCACCATCCCAGTTTCAGAACCTGGCTGTATGCAAATTAGTCTGTTCCTGTCCCAGTGCATGATGGGAACAGGACAAACCAAACTACAAAAGCCAATTCTTACACTGGGAAGGAAACAAGCTCCCGGGGACCGGTTTCTGGCATTACAGCCGTCTTCGGCCCGGTTTGCTTGAATCCTGATGGTGCAATGAGCAAGGGTCTCACATCTGAGAATACCCTTCCACGCTTAGGGTGGACAAAAATAATTACAACAAGGGGTGGTGAGGGACAGAGTCTCTGAATTAAACAGAAAGCTCTCACCCAGTCAAGAGATCAGGGCTAGATCCAACACCGTTTTTTAGCTCACTGCACCATCCCAGTTTCAGAACCTGGCTGTATGCAAATTAGTCTGTTCCTGTCCCAGTGCATGATGGGAACAGGACAAACCAAACTACAAAAGCCAATTCTTACACTGGGAAGGAAACAAGCTCCCGGGGACCGGTTTCTGGCATTACAGCCGTCTTCGGCCCGGTTTGCTTGAATCCTGATGGTGCAATGAGCAAGGGTCTCACATCTGAGAATACCCTTCCACGCTTAGGGTGGACAAAAATAATTACAACAAGGGGTGGTGAGGGACAGAGTCTCTGAATTAAACAGAAAGCTCTCACCCAGTCAAGAGATCAGGGCTAGATCCAACACCGTTTTTTAGCTCACTGCACCATCCCAGTTTCAGAACCTGGCTGTATGCAAATTAGTCTGTTCCTGTCCCAGTGCATGATGGGAACAGGACAAACCAAACTACAAAAGCCAATTCTTACACTGGGAAGGAAACAAGCTCCCGGGGACCGGTTTCTGGCATTACAGCCGTCTTCGGCCCGGTTTGCTTGAATCCTGATGGTGCAATGAGCAAGGGTCTCACATCTGAGAATACCCTTCCACGCTTAGGGTGGACAAAAATAATTACAACAAGGGGTGGTGAGGGACAGAGTCTCTGAATTAAACAGAAAGCTCTCACCCAGTCAAGAGATCAGGGCTAGATCCAACACCGTTTTTTAGCTCACTGCACCATCCCAGTTTCAGAACCTGGCTGTATGCAAATTAGTCTGTTCCTGTCCCAGTGCATGATGGGAACAGGACAAACCAAACTACAAAAGCCAATTCTTACACTGGGAAGGAAACAAGCTCCCGGGGACCGGTTTCTGGCATTACAGCCGTCTTCGGCCCGGTTTGCTTGAATCCTGATGGTGCAATGAGCAAGGGTCTCACATCTGAGAATACCCTTCCACGCTTAGGGTGGACAAAAATAATTACAACAAGGGGTGGTGAGGGACAGAGTCTCTGAATTAAACAGAAAGCTCTCACCCAGTCAAGAGATCAGGGCTAGATCCAACACCGTTTTTTAGCTCACTGCACCATCCCAGTTTCAGAACCTGGCTGTATGCAAATTAGTCTGTTCCTGTCCCAGTGCATGATGGGAACAGGACAAACCAAACTACAAAAGCCAATTCTTACACTGGGAAGGAAACAAGCTCCCGGGGACCGGTTTCTGGCATTACAGCCGTCTTCGGCCCGGTTTGCTTGAATCCTGATGGTGCAATGAGCAAGGG
The DNA here is from genome assembly GCF_964263255.1 of Lissotriton vulgaris. NCBI lineage: Eukaryota > Metazoa > Chordata > Amphibia > Caudata > Salamandridae > Lissotriton > Lissotriton vulgaris. Next base: position 210,550,526 of record NC_141699.1, on the reverse strand, counting down.
TCTCACATCTGAGAATACCCTTCCACGCTTAGGGTGGACAAAAATAATTACAACAAGGGGTGGTGAGGGACAGAGTCTCTGAATTAAACAGAAAGCTCTCACCCAGTCAAGAGATCAGGGCTAGATCCAACACCGTTTTTTAGCTCACTGCACCATCCCAGTTTCAGAACCTGGCTGTATGCAAATTAGTCTGTTCCTGTCCCAGTGCATGATGGGAACAGGACAAACCAAACTACAAAAGCCAATTCTTACACTGGGAAGGAAACAAGCTCCCGGGGACCGGTTTCTGGCATTACAGCCGTCTTCGGCCCGGTTTGCTTGAATCCTGATGGTGCAATGAGCAAGGGTCTCACATCTGAGAATACCCTTCCACGCTTAGGGTGGACAAAAATAATTACAACAAGGGGTGGTGAGGGACAGAGTCTCTGAATTAAACAGAAAGCTCTCACCCAGTCAAGAGATCAGGGCTAGATCCAACACCGTTTTTTAGCTCACTGCACCATCCCAGTTTCAGAACCTGGCTGTATGCAAATTAGTCTGTTCCTGTCCCAGTGCATGATGGGAACAGGACAAACCAAACTACAAAAGCCAATTCTTACACTGGGAAGGAAACAAGCTCCCGGGGACCGGTTTCTGGCATTACAGCCGTCTTCGGCCCGGTTTGCTTGAATCCTGATGGTGCAATGAGCAAGGGTCTCACATCTGAGAATACCCTTCCACGCTTAGGGTGGACAAAAATAATTACAACAAGGGGTGGTGAGGGACAGAGTCTCTGAATTAAACAGAAAGCTCTCACCCAGTCAAGAGATCAGGGCTAGATCCAACACCGTTTTTTAGCTCACTGCACCATCCCAGTTTCAGAACCTGGCTGTATGCAAATTAGTCTGTTCCTGTCCCAGTGCATGATGGGAACAGGACAAACCAAACTACAAAAGCCAATTCTTACACTGGGAAGGAAACAAGCTCCCGGGGACCGGTTTCTGGCATTACAGCCGTCTTCGGCCCGGTTTGCTTGAATCCTGATGGTGCAATGAGCAAGGGTCTCACATCTGAGAATACCCTTCCACGCTTAGGGTGGACAAAAATAATTACAACAAGGGGTGGTGAGGGACAGAGTCTCTGAATTAAACAGAAAGCTCTCACCCAGTCAAGAGATCAGGGCTAGATCCAACACCGTTTTTTAGCTCACTGCACCATCCCAGTTTCAGAACCTGGCTGTATGCAAATTAGTCTGTTCCTGTCCCAGTGCATGATGGGAACAGGACAAACCAAACTACAAAAGCCAATTCTTACACTGGGAAGGAAACAAGCTCCCGGGGACCGGTTTCTGGCATTACAGCCGTCTTCGGCCCGGTTTGCTTGAATCCTGATGGTGCAATGAGCAAGGGTCTCACATCTGAGAATACCCTTCCACGCTTAGGGTGGACAAAAATAATTACAACAAGGGGTGGTGAGGGACAGAGTCTCTGAATTAAACAGAAAGCTCTCACCCAGTCAAGAGATCAGGGCTAGATCCAACACCGTTTTTTAGCTCACTGCACCATCCCAGTTTCAGAACCTGGCTGTATGCAAATTAGTCTGTTCCTGTCCCAGTGCATGATGGGAACAGGACAAACCAAACTACAAAAGCCAATTCTTACACTGGGAAGGAAACAAGCTCCCGGGGACCGGTTTCTGGCATTACAGCCGTCTTCGGCCCGGTTTGCTTGAATCCTGATGGTGCAATGAGCAAGGGTCTGTTCATCACCACCCCCTTTTTGTAAATCGTTTTTGGCCACTATAGGTGTGGCAGGGTATACTCAGACATGAGTCCCTTTCTCACTGCTCCATCAGGATTCAAGCAAGCCGGGCCGAAGAAGGCTGAAATGCCAGAAACCGGTCCCCGGTAGCTTGTCTCCTTTCTGGTGAAGAATTGGCTTGGTAGTTTAGTCTGCCCTGTTCCCATGATGCACTGGGCCAGGGACAGACTGATTTGCATATAGCCAGGTTCTGAGCTGGGATGGGGCAGTGAGATAAATAACGGTGATGGATCAAGCCCTGATCTTTGGACTGGGTAAGAGTGGTCTGTTTAACTCAGACACTCTGTTCATCACCACCCCCTTTTTGTAAATCGTTTTTGGCCACTATAGGTGTGGCAGGGTATACTCAGACATGAGTCCCTTTCTCACTGCTCCATCAGGATTCAAGCAAGCCGGGCCGAAGAAGGCTGAAATGCCAGAAACCGGTCCCCGGTAGCTTGTCTCCTTTCTGGTGAAGAATTGGCTTGGTAGTTTAGTCTGCCCTGTTCCCATGATGCACTGGGCCAGGGACAGACTGATTTGCATATAGCCAGGTTCTGAGCTGGGATGGGGCAGTGAGATAAATAACGGTGATGGATCAAGCCCTGATCTTTGGACTGGGTAAGAGTGGTCTGTTTAACTCAGACACTCTGTTCATCACCACCCCCTTTTTGTAAATCGTTTTTGGCCACTATAGGTGTGGCAGGGTATACTCAGACATGAGTCCCTTTCTCACTGCTCCATCAGGATTCAAGCAAGCCGGGCCGAAGAAGGCTGAAATGCCAGAAACCGGTCCCCGGTAGCTTGTCTCCTTTCTGGTGAAGAATTGGCTTGGTAGTTTAGTCTGCCCTGTTCCCATGATGCACTGGGCCAGGGACAGACTGATTTGCATATAGCCAGGTTCTGAGCTGGGATGGGGCAGTGAGATAAATAACGGTGATGGATCAAGCCCTGATCTTTGGACTGGGTAAGAGTGGTCTGTTTAACTCAGACACTCTGTTCATCACCACCCCCTTTTTGTAAATCGTTTTTGGCCACTATAGGTGTGGCAGGGTATACTCAGACATGAGTCCCTTTCTCACTGCTCCATCAGGATTCAAGCAAGCCGGGCCGAAGAAGGCTGAAATGCCAGAAACCGGTCCCCGGTAGCTTGTCTCCTTTCTGGTGAAGAATTGGCTTGGTAGTTTAGTCTGCCCTGTTCCCATGATGCACTGGGCCAGGGACAGACTGATTTGCATATAGCCAGGTTCTGAGCTGGGATGGGGCAGTGAGATAAATAACGGTGATGGATCAAGCCCTGATCTTTGGACTGGGTAAGAGTGGTCTGTTTAACTCAGACACTCTGTTCATCACCACCCCCTTTTTGTAAATCGTTTTTGGCCACTATAGGTGTGGCAGGGTATACTCAGACATGAGTCCCTTTCTCACTGCTCCATCAGGATTCAAGCAAGCCGGGCCGAAGAAGGCTGAAATGCCAGAAACCGGTCCCCGGTAGCTTGTCTCCTTTCTGGTGAAGAATTGGCTTGGTAGTTTAGTCTGCCCTGTTCCCATGATGCACTGGGCCAGGGACAGACTGATTTGCATATAGCCAGGTTCTGAGCTGGGATGGGGCAGTGAGATAAATAACGGTGATGGATCAAGCCCTGATCTTTGGACTGGGTAAGAGTGGTCTGTTTAACTCAGACACTCTGTTCATCACCACCCCCTTTTTGTAAATCGTTTTTGGCCACTATAGGTGTGGCAGGGTATACTCAGACATGAGTCCCTTTCTCACTGCTCCATCAGGATTCAAGCAAGCCGGGCCGAAGAAGGCTGAAATGCCAGAAACCGGTCCCCGGTAGCTTGTCTCCTTTCTGGTGAAGAATTGGCTTGGTAGTTTAGTCTGCCCTGTTCCCATGATGCACTGGGCCAGGGACAGACTGATTTGCATATAGCCAGGTTCTGAGCTGGGATGGGGCAGTGAGATAAATAACGGTGATGGATCAAGCCCTGATCTTTGGACTGGGTAAGAGTGGTCTGTTTAACTCAGACACTCTGTTCATCACCACCCCCTTTTTGTAAATCGTTTTTGGCCACTATAGGTGTGGCAGGGTATACTCAGACATGAGTCCCTTTCTCACTGCTCCATCAGGATTCAAGCAAGCCGGGCCGAAGAAGGCTGAAATGCCAGAAACCGGTCCCCGGTAGCTTGTCTCCTTTCTGGTGAAGAATTGGCTTGGTAGTTTAGTCTGCCCTGTTCCCATGATGCACTGGGCCAGGGACAGACTGATTTGCATATAGCCAGGTTCTGAGCTGGGATGGGGCAGTGAGATAAATAACGGTGATGGATCAAGCCCTGATCTTTGGACTGGGTAAGAGTGGTCTGTTTAACTCAGACACTCTGTTCATCACCACCCCCTTTTTGTAAATCGTTTTTGGCCACTATAGGTGTGGCAGGGTATACTCAGACATGAGTCCCTTTCTCACTGCTCCATCAGGATTCAAGCAAGCCGGGCCGAAGAAGGCTGAAATGCCAGAAACCGGTCCCCGGTAGCTTGTCTCCTTTCTGGTGAAGAATTGGCTTGGTAGTTTAGTCTGCCCTGTTCCCATGATGCACTGGGCCAGGGACAGACTGATTTGCATATAGCCAGGTTCTGAGCTGGGATGGGGCAGTGAGATAAATAACGGTGATGGATCAAGCCCTGATCTTTGGACTGGGTAAGAGTGGTCTGTTTAACTCAGACACTCTGTTCATCACCACCCCCTTTTTGTAAATCACCTTTAATATTAGCTAATATTATTGTTGAGACCTGTTTGAAATCTTTCAGTAATTTCATACCTAAATTTAAAGCAGGCTCTGCCCCGTATTCATTTTGAATCTGTTTCAGGATGTCTGGTATTACCGCCATAGACAGAACACCGTGTGTTTTGGTGTATATTGCAGCAAAAACTGTACCCCAAGTGTCTCAGTCCTCCAAGTGTGGTGCGATCCCCATTAGCAAACAGATTGTTAGAATTCTGTGTTTCTCATGAGGGGTAGTATCAGGAAATACTGCCTCGATTTGAGTAATTTTTTGAGCTATCCAGAATGGAATTTGTTTCCGTTTTGCGGGTAATTTACCAATGACTGATTGTATAGTCTGTGGTGTAATTTTAATTTTTGTTCTCCTGTGAAGGAGTATGTTGTGGAATCCTTATAGGAGGTTGGACTGTTAGAGTTCGCATGACATATTGAACCAGGAGACCTGGGCTCACTCTCTATCCCAGCCATAAAAGTAAGAAATGTAGGAGTTATCATGACCACAGACTTACCTTTGGAGATCAGTTTAATTCAATTACTTCCACAACATTTCTTATTTCACATGTTATGAAAAATCCTGCGTTTCATACCTCTAGATGCCTGTAAAACCGTAGTGTCCTCGCTTATTCTGTCCAGACCAGACTACTGCTACAATCTGTACATGAGCATGCAGCAGCAATATCTTCTCAGGCTTCACGTCCCCAAGAACGTGGCTGCAATACTTCTTTCCGGAACTCCTAAATTCTGTACCATTAAACCTGTGATCATGGACCTTAATTGGCTCCCCGTAATAAAAATAATTTAATTCAAAGCACTCTGCATAGCCTATAAGGCTTCCCAAAATTCGGGTCCTGCCTCTTCAAACGAAAGCAAGTCTGATATCTTCCCAGCAGAACTCTTCGATCCTGCAGCGCAAAATCCTGACAGTCTCTAGATTAAAAAAAGCCAACTGGGGAAGTCGAAGATTCATCCTGTGTGCTGCTAAAACCTCGAATGCTTACCACTTTCCATTCATTCCTCCTCTAGTCTCCTTGCTTTTAGGAAGGCCTTGAATGCTTGGCTTTTCTCTCTTAGTTTTCCCAGGTTTAGTACTAGGAACTAGTGCCAGGATGCCAGCTGCTTGTTGTAAAAAAAAACCAATATCATTACATTAACATAGCTCCTGCTCCAGCTAAAGTCTCAATAAGGTTTTCAAAAAATGCCTTTTTATACAGTGTTTGGACAATAGAAACACACAGTTATAGCATGATATAAATGCAAATGGGCTGTACTTAAAAGTTACTTTGCACTGCAACCATCAATTAATTTATTATATACCTGCTTCCTATGATTTCTAAGTGCACCTAGTTTGTTTTGCGAATTCATAAATCCGGATGTTCACAGAGGCTTAGCTAAGCGGCCTAGATTGTTGCAACATTAGGCACCTCCTTTCCCAGTGAAGCAAGTGAAACATTATTTTGTTACATGCAAGCACAGGCCATGGTTTGCAGTTGAAGTTAAAAGGATTTTCTCAAACTGAATGAAACATGCGCTATGAAAGTCAAAACTAATGTGTTGACAGAAGTTTTGCAACATGGACAGATTTCCTCTGAACCTCTACTGCAATTAATGAAGCCTCAACGAATACCCTGATAGGCACTTGGTCTAAACCGTGTTCCTGCCCAGTGGTGAACAGGCTGTTTACCAGGGCCCACAGGCCCATGCCAAGCAGCAATGACCTTTTTGACACAGCACCCAACACAAGTCTGGTGGTTCAGGCTTCCATCAGTAGGGTGAACCCTAATTCATTCCGTAGGGCTTTCCCAGGCAAAGAGTCTAAAACATGTGAAGCATTCAGGAAACTAATGCTTTACTTGGCCAGTGTAGCCCTTCGGTCAGTCAGTGGCAGTTGTATGTGGGTAGATATTCCCATGCTTTATGGTATAAGGTTGGCAATATCTTGCTAGCAGTCCGTAAGGATTTTTGGGCCAACCTAAGCAATCTTGGATGGTCAGGATGCAATCAAATATTTCATCCATTCTGGTCTGAACACCTACAGATTGGGCAAATCAGTCAGTACCAGCGTGGTGCTTCGGCTTCATTCATGAATAAGATTCACAGGCTTCTCTGGGTAGGTGCAAGCCTCCCTAATGGATATGCCGTTCGGCGGATCTTTGGTGAGAACACTGATTATGCACCGGAGCACATCATAGAAAGCCAGGCCATGGCACGTTCCTTAGGCCTTACTACCGCTGCATGACAGTACAATAGTTTTGACCCTTTTGAGGTTGCTCCAGAAGTTTGATATACCGGCAAAGCCAAAGCCAAGACCATCGAGCAGCAAACTTCCGATTCCCCCACCCCTGAAGCATTAGCTCCCAGGCTGCTTTAGTTTGCACTTAGTTGCACACAACGACCCTGTGAGAGACAATATCAGACACTTCCTTCAGGGGTAACAAAACATAACAATCGACAGGTGGGTCATTTAGGTTGTTCAGCGAGGTTATGCCCTGCCATTCCTTTTATCCACTTGCATCTTCCGGCTCACATCCGAATGGCTATCGGAGGATTACCTATACATCTTGCTACAGGAGGTGCAGGATCTTTTGGCAAAATGGGTCACAGAGGAGGATTCTGGCCCCAGAAATTGGGATTTGCTGTTATTCTTGTTATTTCCACTTACAGAAGAAGGACGAGAGGTCTTAGTCCCATTTTTTATTTACACACTCTGAACACCTTCCTGCAGAAGGGCACAATTAAGATGCTCATGTTGAACCAAGTTCTGTCTGCCTTGGAGTTGGGTGACTGGCTAATTGCTACTGTCATGCACCGGTCCTGCAGACCCACAGACACTACTTGCTTGCCCAAGTAGGTCATGAGAATTTTCAGTCTGTCGTGCTTCCCTTCGTCCTTACAGGTATCCCACAAGTGTTCACAAAAGTGATGGCGGTGGTTGCAGAACACCTTCAGAGTTTGGGTATTCTGGTTTTCCCCTACTTCTACAACTGGCTGTTGAAGAAGGGATTGCCACAGTCGGCTGTAGACCACCTCCAGGCGACAGCAAACCTCCTAAGATCGTTGGGGTTCATCATCAACATGCAGAAGTCCTACCTGACTCTTTTGAAAAGGTTCCATTTCATCAGAGCCATCTTGTATATGGTATAGTTTTGGATATTCCATCCATGACAATGAGTCTAGGCCATTTGGGCTACGATCCGAATTCAGCCTCGGTCTTGGTTCTTATTGAGAACTGGTTTGAGACTTCTTGAAGCCTGATGTGAGCCAGACTCTGCCCCCTCTGCTTCCACGTTCCTTCCATCACAAATCTACCCTTGAATTCCTACTTGCACCCGTCTCCTCTGGGATAAGTAACTCTGGTACTACAGTATCCGATTCGATTCATAAACTTTATTCGATTCAAAATAATAGAATCATAAAAGTATACAGACCTTGGTTTAAAAAAGAACATGTTAACATCAATGAATCAAAAATAAATCATATTACAGTTTACACATTTTAAAAGCTAAAGATAAAAATTTCCAACACATTTGACAATTGATCACACCCTATACCAAAGGATGAAGTTGTAATTCATGTTATAAAAATAGCAAAAAAAGGAAGATAATAACCATACAGACTAACAATTCCGTTTCCTAAGTTGCAATGACAATCGTATAAAACTTAGCATTTCAGAACATACTCCAGGTGAGGATAAATACAACAAATAATTATAACCCTCTTTATAGTTACATGGTCGCCGGTTATTTAGAATAGGCTTAATAAACCTAATTCTTGGTTCCTTAAAAAGAGGACAAAAAAGAACAAGATGGATGGTATTTTGTCTAGTTTTGTCATCACAAGGACAAGGGGGCAGCCTCTCACATCAACCCCCTTGTTTTGGGAAGGCAAAAAGGAAATGAAGAGTATTTAATCTAAATCTTGTCAAATAAAAACGCCATTGCACATGGGTAGTAAACGTTAAATAAAATTGGACTTTCGATTTACCCAAGCTTTCTGTAAGCTGGTCTAAATGTGACACATTTAAGCTATTACGATAACTTGATTTGATTAAGTTTTTTATATCCCCCTTCATGTTTTCGGGGTTATCATACAAATGGCCCAGACCAATTTTATGCAAAGTATCACTGACATATGAAAGCCATGGGATCTGCATTGCATGTTCAAGATTTTTACAATCCGGAAGTATATCTTTTGAGAGCTGTAGGTCTTCTGATAGCCATACTTTACCCCATAATATTAGAGGGGAAACGCGAATAATGTCGGACACATATTCCAATCCCATCTCAGTATGGTCTTGGTTCTTATTGAGAACTGGTTTGAGACTTCTTGAAGCCTGATGTGAGCCAGGCTCTGCCCCCTCTGCTTCCACGTTCCTTCCATCACAAATCTACCCTTGAATTCCTACTTGCACCCGTCTCCTCTGGGATAAGTAACTCGGGTACTACAGTATCCACGGGTGGGGTGGCTCTCCAACCTCCTAAGTTCCACAGGGTTTCCTCGAAGTCCACCTTGAAGGGTCCTTAAACTTTAAAATTGTAACCGCAACTTCCCCATAGAATTGTACGGAGCCCGCGGTCGTGTTAACACACTGCACCTGTCCTCCGTGGGGTCCCTTTCTACTCACCTTGGGTAGTTCCTTGGGGTCCCAGCGATTCTACGTGTTCTAGACACCGTCTCAACTCCAGTTGTGGTACTTATACCACTATTGTAGTATATGGTTTGATCTCCCCCTGGAGCCCACTGTGTATTGTGCTTCTTACAAATGTATCTTTCCTAAAGTATTGTGTGCCTCGTGTAGTATCCTCATGTAGAGGATACTAGAGCGTGTTATATAAATAAATACATATTTTATAACTACTGTCTGGTTCTCATATCATTCAGTTAGTACTAAAGATCATATTCTGGTAAAACAAGATGCTTTACATTCCTTCAAGAATGAGACTGAAGACTGCTCTCCATAGCTACCACTAGGATAGCTTTCTAAAGGTTATCTTTGACCTAATACATCATAATGGTCGTTTGGACTGGTGCAAGGTGCCCACTTTAATTAGTGGACAGCATATACCAGGCCAACTTCTCACATTGGTGTGCCGTGGTTGGTATTCAAGCTTGCAATTGTTTTACCAGAGACATCTTTGTATTGATTAATTGAAAACACCTAAAAGTACTATGTACCTATAATACCAGCGTTGAATAAGTACGTTTCTACTGAACTTATGGTTGGGTAGTCAAGGGTCTAGCACACCCTTTCTCCAAACTAAGAGAGTTTAGTTCCCACTAGGTTAGGTAGGTGCACACACCACACCACACTTAGTATGTCTTTTAAAGGAGAAGCCAGCAGTGTCTCTCTGCCTTCTGGGTACAATGAGTTTACATTTCAGGTATTGAAAGCCATGTGTGTTTCTAGAAAGCTGAAGACGGTGAAATGCCAACACTCAACGCCTCATTGAAGTGTTACTGTTAGATGACCTTAGGAAGACCTCTGGGTCAGATGAACAGAATAGAGTGGGTGTGGCAGGGAATGAAGACAGGTCGGCGGTGACACCTTCTATGACCTACATTCAAACCCTGGCCAGGAGGATCAAGATGATTCCCCTCTGGACAATTCAGATCTTCAGGGAGATGGCGGAGAAGGCCAAGATGGCCCATTCGTCACCCCACCTGGAAGAGTGCAGAGTTTACCAAGGAGATCCAGGACTCCCTCTGCAGAGTCACATCACTCAGGCCAGTCTATAGGGACCTCTGTATCTAACAAGAGGGACCATTCCTTAGACAAGGAATATCAACTGCTTGAACTTCACAAAGCAAGGTTTAGGCTCAGAAAAGAGCAGTTGACCCTAGACAAGGAATCCTTAGAAGTCCAGTGAGCTAGAAAGAAATTGGGACTAGAGTCCCACAGTGGCAGCAACAGTGTCCCTAGCGTTAAGGAACATTCTTTTGACAATAGGAACCTGAGCAAGATTGTCCCTCCCTACCATGTTGGAAATGACATCCATAAATAGATAACTGCTTTAGAGAGGGCCTGTAAAGTTCAGAGGGTCCCTCAAGAGCAGAAGGCAGCTATCTTGTGGCTCTCCTTAGTTGACAAAGGTAGAGATAAGCTCCTCAATGTTAGAGAAAAGGATGCTGGCAATTACTCAGTATTGAAGAGTGCTCTCATTGATGGTTTGGCTTAACCACTGAACAGTACAGGATTACGTTCAGAGACACCCAGAAGACACAGACTCAAGACTGGGTAGACTTTGTAGATTGTCCTATTAAGGCTCTGGAAGGCTGGTTACTTGGCAGCAAAGTGAATGATTTCTAGGGATTGTACAATTTGATTATGAGGGAGCAGATCCTTAATAATTGCCCAAATCAGTTATTGCATCAGTACCTGGTTGACTCTGATCTGACTTCTCCCCAAGAATCGGGAAAGAAGGCAGATAAGTGAGTCAGAACCAGGGTGAAGCAGAAAAAATAGAACTCTGGTAGTGATCAGAAGAAGCAAGGGGGGGCTTGGCCAAGATGGCGGCTAGATAGGATGTGCAATACTGTCCCTCCAGCACCTCCACTGACTAGCCTTGCCTTGAAGCCTATTTCTGGACCGCTAAAGCCGCGATAGAGAACTGGGTTCTGGTAGTGGGGTGCAGAGAGTCAGAAGCGAGCCTTTTCAATAGTGCACCTGTCCCCAGTCGCCGTCGGGGCGACTAAGTAGCCCATACCCACTCCATGCTGGTGGGCCTGCTGCGGCCTCATTGGATGGCCTTTGAAAGGTGGCAACTCTATACGAAGGTGAACTGGGACCGAGATGACCGTCCGGAACAGAGCTGGGGTGGCGCCCGCCATCTTAAATGACACAGCAGCGTTGTGATGTCTACTGCAACCAGGTGAGCTGCTGCCCGGTGGAAATGGGAAGCTGTCCTGAGCTCACTGAACACTGGTGCAGCGACCTCCTGTCTATGATGCAGGGCCGGAAACTAGGCCGGTGACTTAAGAACTGACACTTGCAAATTGCTGCGAAGAGGGCGCCCAGCAAGGCCTTTGGAGACAAGGTGGATTCCTGGCGGGCTTGGACACCTGCTACGTGTAGCTGGTTCAAAGGTGCTGTGGGAACTTGAGGGCCCAGATTGGAGCAGGTGGCGCTCAGCAACGACCGACTTCGGTGAGTTCGATCGTGAGGCTTGGCAGTATAGCACAAGCCAGCACAACGGACCCCCCTGTAGACTGAGGACGGCTGGTGCGCTTCACCGGGGGAACCATCCCGTGAGGGAGGTCTTGCTGTTGGCCCCGACGTCCTTATACTGCCGACTTACAGCCCTGGCTGGCAGTGACCCTTAAAACTGGTGAAGGGGTTGTTAAGTGGCACTGACTACAGGTCGTTTACGGCTGGGGGGGGGATGCTGGGGCCTTACTACTGTGCTCTGGTCACCTGAGACCCCCATTTTGTTCCTCAGCAATAAAAACTTGTTAAGTGAGAAACAATACAAGATTAATAGCCGGACTATAATTTACCCTCACAAGTCACCTTTTTTGTTCGTTTTAGTTCAATGAATCACGAGGAGTGCCGGCAATATCCGCTTTAAAACAGCAGAGGCCAGTCAGCAAGCCTGTTGTAATACACTGCACACGTAAATCTGCAAAACCCTGCTCTTACACATTGCACATGTACTACTCGTAAAACTATCAGTGTTATTAAATAAAACGGATGTCTCTGTACTCATTTGATTAGGCCAGATTTATAAGGGAGCAGTCAAGAAAGCAATTCGGTAAAGCTTATTTTACGTTAGTCAGAGCAGCAGAAGAAATTAAAGAAGAACACATACTCAAAATGTTGGTAGTGGAGTCTGCTGTGCACCCGGGCTACATTCCATACCCCAGCGAACGTTGATGTGTGCTTTCAAGTGAGGAGACCCATGAAAACAGTGCTTATACGCCTCCCTCTCTTTTTATCCCCCACTACAGCAGTTATGCTATTCTCTACTTGAGGTGAGTAAGTGGCAAGCAAACTGCGCCATTTATTGAAAAACATAATCTAACCCTATTACAATAACTGACCGCTAAAATTTACAGAAGCATTCTTTTGTTTGTAGTGGCACGACGCACACTGCAAATCACTGGTGCAGACCTGAGTCCTCATTTTGCTTAACAGTACGATCAGCTTAGAAGAGAACAAAGCGCTTCAGTTTCTGGTGCTTTGCTGGCAGTTTTAACATTTTCTTAGAATGTCTTGTTGCTCAAATGGGTTTAACTGCTCATATTTATATGTTTTCCTGGTTTTCATTGCTTGATTTTGGTTGCGACAGTGTCAGTCATAGTTGTTGAAATGTCACACATAATTGTACTGCATTCATGAAAATGTCACACACAGCAATCTGAAACCTTGGCAGCTATGTTTAAGTGCATTTTATTTCAATTATAGCCATGGACTTCACTTACCAATTTCCTTGAGTTCAGAGTCCACGAGGCACGGCGGGCGGGCAGCACAAACGAGGCTCAAACGCTGCTGAAGCTGGAGTCCAGAAGAGGGTTCCCATGAGGCACGGTGGGCAGGCAGCTCAAACGCTGCTCAAAAGTTCAGAACAGGTATGGCCGTATGCCAGTAATATCGGAGACTATACCTGTAGAAAGCACGAATAACGTGTACGTACGCACGCCGCTCACGGCCCAATCCATAATCCAGGATAATGAAGGGGGGTATTTCTAACTCCCCCGTAGGTTCCCAAGTTGTGCGCGGCACCACTGGCCACTCATTGCGGCCCACCGGGTGCCGCAGCGCACAGTTTGGGAACCGCCGCCCTAGAGGGAGGTGATAGCACGGCCACCAAAGCCTTAATGATGGAGCTGTTTTCTGCCATTAAGGAAGACATACAAGACCTAAAGAGCCAACTTTCAGCCGATTTAAAGGAGGTCAGGCGTGACATTGATGAGGTGGGAGAATGGGTGGCCACCCTGGAAGAGCATGAGAGCAACCGGGAGGAGGAGCTCCACCAGATGCAACAAGAGCTGATCCGCCTTCAGGAACAACACCTTGATTTGCAGACTCACGCCGAGGATCTCGAGAATCGCTCTCGGAGAAATAATTTTCGGATCCGAGGTGTACCTTGGCGGGCAGAGGGAGATGATCTCAGGTCTCACGTCGTGGCCCTCTTTCGACAGGTTCTGGGTGAAAAGAATGCGAGGGACATCCAAATGGACCGGATCTAGAGGGTTGGCCTGCCTAGAGGAGAGAAAGCTCCACTGCCGGACATCCTAGCTTGCGTTCCCGATTTCCAGCTCAAAGAACAACTAATACGCAAAGCCTGAGAGTCACAACCCATCTAGTTTAGGGGTCATGCCCCGGCACTCTTCCAAGACCTGGCAGCATTAACTTTGATTAAGCGACGAGTAGTTAGGGTGGTCACCTCTCACCTTCGTAACAAAAGGGATTCCGTATTCCTGGGGCCACCCCTTTGCATCATCTTTCAGTACCAAGGGAAACTAAGACAATTTTACTCTCTTGACAAAGCGTTTGAAGTGCTGGTTCTGGAGAGCTCGGCAGCAGTGGAGCACAGTGAGGGATATGAAGATTGTGCGGCACGGAGATCCTCGCTTTGGCAGATGATCGGTAAACCTGCATCTAAGCTGAAACCGGACCCAGAGACGATGGTCAAAAAACAAGAGGCGGTACTCACTTTTATGTCGCAGCCCCCAGAGAGCCCGACCTCTCCCTGACTGGGCCAATCGGTCTGTCCCAGAATGGGTGTCTTCGAGAGGTTCTGGGGGTCACGTGAAGATGTTTCCTGACCTCTGCGAGTGGTTCGTCAACTTGGTGAACAACGTTACTCAGGTATTCCTTCACACATTCAGTTGCCCGAGCCATGACCCTCTCGGGTTGTTCTCTACAGACAAACCTTAGTCTACGGGTGTTTTAAGGGGTGGGGTTGTTCAAGGGTTCTTGGTTATCTTTTAATGTAGTAGATGTCACTGCATGCTGTTGTTTTTCCTTTTTGGGGTTTCCGCACCAGTCAGTCCTCCTTCAATGTCTCCTTGCAGAGGTACAGTGGCCGGTCCTCATAGTAAGGACAAAGCAGGACATTGCACTCCCACACACTCACGATGGGGAAAGCCCTCAAGATAGTTAGCCTTAATGTGCGGGCATTAAACAACCCTGTCAAACGAACAGTCATACTTTTCTTGCTGGAAAATTCTGCGGGCGATATGTGTCTTCTCCAGGAGACCCACCTCTTTTCTAAAGACACCCCCGCATGTTCACTAGAAGCTTTCGACAGTAATTCTGGTCCACAGGCCCGTCCTTGGAAAATGGAATAGCGATCCTAGTCAGAGAGCACTTCCCAGGTAAAGTCGTGGCGACTCTGGGGAAAATTAAGGGGCGCTTGCTGGCAAGTAGGATACAATGGAGTAGTACATACATCACATTGGCCTTGCTCTATGCACCCAACACACAACAGGAATCCTTTATAATTGAAGCTCTCACAGAGGTCTTCACGACCCAGGACACAGCAATACTAGTCACTAGTACAATCTCCTCCAGGGGATTGGGCTGGTTGACAGACAATGGACTGCATGACGTATGGCGTGCTCAACATCCTGGGGGGAAGGACTACACTTACTACTCAGCAGCCCACAAATCGTATCCACGACATGAACATTTCCATGTCTCCACTTCCTTAACGTGTCAATCACAAAACGCCACTATTGAGCCCAGATCTTTGTCGGATCATGCACTCATTACAGTCACTGTCTCCGCACAACACTCTAATGCGGTGCCCCTCAGCTGGCATCTACGGGAGGGCCTCCTGCATTCCTCTGAAATGGTGAAATGCATTAGGCAAAAATTAGTTGATTATTTGGAGATTAATGACGTGGTTTCAGCGTCGCTGTCGGCTGTCTGGGAAGCATTAAAATTGGTAATAAGGGGCAAACACATCACAATCTCTGCTGCCGAAAACAAATTACGGAAAGAGAAGAGCAGGGAACGGGAGAGACCAAATGGTCCGTGTGAAAAAGAGGGGCGTGTGGGCCTTCCTTTAGTTAACGGCTACTACCAGTGCTGTGCCTTCGCTACATCATAGAATGGAACAGACCCTTGTCTAGTAAACTCTATAACTTCATGGATCAGGCGGTATTGGGAATCAACATCTGGCAGGAGCTCTGGCTACCACGCAAGCATAGAGCCTGGGGGCTTTACTCCGTGCATATTACTTCCCCGACACTGAAGGCTTGGGACATGGTAGCCATCAAAACGGGCTGGACGACTTTTCCCTCGCCAATGACGACAATTGTAGATAACCCTGAATTTCCCCCAGGGCAGACCTCAGTAGTGTTCCAAAGATGGAGAGAAGCGGGATGCAAGAGAGTTGGATCTCTCTTTGACACAGAAGGCCTGTTTCCGTTTCCCCAGCTTAGGCGAGACTAAGATCTCTTAATGACTGATGAACATGCATATTGCCAAATATATCACTGGGTCACAATGCCCCCCAATTATAACAGAATGTCCTGAACTCTCACAACATTTGAGAAATGGCTGGTCTCCAAAAAAGATGACCATCGCCTCATCTCCGAACTGTACTCTATGCTTACTGCGCAACCCACAGAGCAACACAAAAAAAGCGCAGATCTGCTGGGAGGCAGAGCTGGGGAGGCCACTATCTGCCACAGAATGGGATCCATACTTTACTGAGCGCACCACACAGCACACAATACTGCCTGGGCAGAAGCCGCATTTAAGGTCCTTTCAAACTGGTACTGTACCCCAATGCGAATACACAGTTGGGATAAAAGCAAATCTGAGCCAAGCTAGAGGGGTGTGGTATCGCTGGCACCCTATCGCAATTACTATGGCACTGGCTCAAACTGCAGCACTACTGGACTGAGGTCCTTAATAACATTGACAAAGGATTTGACACCTCTATTCCCCGGAATACACCCTTCTTCGACTGTCCCTCCCGCAGATCTTCCCTCTACGCTCTATCAGAGGCAGAAAAATGGTGCTAGCTTTACTAGCAGCAAGGCAAGTCATCTTAGCTCAGTGGGGAACAAATATCATACCAGAGTTCACAACTTGGTTGTACTGCCTGTGGCACATGCTGGCATGGAACGTCTGTCCCTAGTAGTAGATAAGAAGGGGTAGGCCTATGCCGAATTGTGGGCCCCCTTTATGCAGCTGCTGTCCAAAGACATGAGGGAATTCACAGGCCCCAAACACTTACAAATCCTTAAACTAGTGCCAAAAGACGCCACCATAGCCGCACCTATGAACACAACTTGAGGGGGACCTACCACCAACTTATTTGATCGTAGGTTAGGGAGCTGATTAGGCTAGGTAGACTGGTGCGGAAGAGGGTGGGGGGTTATGGATAGGTATGGTCTCCTTTTTGCTTTCCTCTTTTTATTTTTACATTGAAAAGTAAGAAGTCACTGACTCATGCAAAGAGCCATGCCTGCTATAATGCTGCCGGCCTCAGGGTTGTTGGCACAAAAAGCTATGTGTTGCTGTTTGTTGTACGCTCTGCCGGCCCGTGGATGTAGGCAGGAGGCTGTATTCTCTCACTTCGACTCCTTACCAATAAAAAGATTAGTTCCATAAAACTGAAGATAAGGGTGAGGACAAGGGTAAAGATCAACAGCCTTCATCAGGGCCTCAAAAACCCGCCCTAGGACATCACAGACCATTGCCACTGAGCCCTAACCACCCCCCCTCCTCCCTAGCCCCACTGATCTTAAAAACGAAAAGCCCTGTAGCCTGAATGCGAACACCGGTCCCCAGGGGGTACTATAAGGTTGCATTCTGGTAAAACAAGCTTCTTAACATTCCTTCAAGACTAAGCCTGGAGACTGCACTCCACAGCTACCACTTGGATAGCTTTCTAAGGTTATCTATGACTTCTTAAATCACCATAAGAGTTGTTTGGACTGGTATAAGGTGCCCACATTAATTAGTGGACAGCATATACCAGGCCAAATTCTCACATCACCTGTAAGACGTGGAGTCATTTAACTGTTTGTCTGCAACCTGAGTCCAAAAGTGCATTAACAGGATTGCCATTTACTTTAAGGGGACAATGTTAGTCAGTTGTGTCTGTCTGTCCCACACAGATCACAGTTTTAGTCATGCCAATCTCCATGGGTGCTTGCTTCTGAGGACAAAACTTAGCAATATGACCCTACATCCTGCAATTAGATTGTTGAGGTCCTGAGGTAGGAGGACCACCTCCACTCTTGGTCAGGGTTATCTGGACTTGAACTTAAACTAGTATACTCAACCATACTGCAGCAAATCAAGTCTTGTAATTAATTTTGTTTTTTTCTTATATTTGTTATAGATGCTTTTATGGTTTTTCGAACCAAAATAAGATGATCATAATGATTTTCTTAGTACTGCTGGTTTGTGAGATTTATCCAGGTTTGATCTTTTTTATTTAGTTTCTACTTCATCTCTGATTCCCCTACTGTCTTGCACCCGATTATACATGAATGCAAGTTGTACAGCAGTTTTTAGAGTCAAAATACCGTGCTTTGTCCCCCATCTGTACAGTGGGGTGTGTCATGAATTCAAAAATTGTTCTATATATTTTTTTCAACTATTTTCTCCTTAGTAGCACACTCAGTCCGCAACCAACTGCCAGTCAAATCTTTTATTTCATAAAACAGAGTTTGCGGGTTTTCCCCAGGTACCTCTTTCACCTGTCACAAGCAAATTTGATATGTTTCATCAGCTACTCCCCACCTCTCTAAGATGCATTTCTTGATGTAATGGTGTAACGACTGGATTCTCGGATCAGATAGAATCAGCTCATCAGAACACAACCAACCCAGCCGGAACGTAATCACCTCCCTCCTTAGGACCTATTTACAACAGGTATCTATGTCTCCTACCCAAGGATTGGGAATTAGCAATGTACATGCCTAAGTTTTCTACAATATCACACTCATACCAGCTAGTCTCGCGGCAACTCAGGCCCAGACCGTTCTACCCTGGGGCAGTTCTGATTATATACCATTACACACTGGCCACAACCAGTGCTCGCTCAAGCCACAATCTTGTGGGTATACATACCAGTATCCTCCCTGGTACTCTCCTTTATCTACGTACAAGCCACAATCTTGTGGGTATAGACACCAGTATCCCCCCTGGTGCTCACTTACTTACATTACAAGCCACAATCCTGTGGGTATATACACCAGTATCCCCCCTGGTGCTCTCTTTAACGCCGTCTCCCAACGACGATCACTTTCCTATGAATACCGTTAGCTCTCCATATTGGGGAATCTCTGCCAATTTACTAAAGGTATAATACTACAATATTATGGGTCACACAATGATAGCCGAATTAGATGATGTACAACGTATCCTCTACTTCAAGGGCTCCTCTCTCCCTAATTATTCAGTTACTACTTACCTGATCAGGGGTAGCATCTGTTCAAACAGTAGTACCTGACTAGAAGACAAGGTTACCTTTTCATATAAGAATAAGAGGCACATGCCGGTTCACTAAGAACTGGGGTACTTTATTTCTCAGAACAACAATATCAATATAACACAATACTATAACATATACCCTGCAAAGGAAAATGAAAGGTTAGAATGTGCACGCTAATAAGAAAGGGTCGACGTCCCCTTATTAATATGAAGTCTGGACTCAGCAGTCATCTGGGTTCCCTTCTTGTCTGTGCCTTGGCTCGTCTTTAAGGTCACACCTCTGCAGTCACGGATACACATCTGCACCGCTATGCTCTGTCTCCTTCGCCTCCCTCCAAGTCACTGGAACCTTCCTCTCATCAGCTGCTTTCTCTCTGGCTGTTCTGCACTACTCCTCTCTCCTCTCAATCGCTGACCATCTTCACTTCTCGGCTTTGATCTTATAACTTAGTTTCAGCCACTCTGGTATTCGTTCCCTTAACTAACTGCTTCACTCTGTATGCTCTGACCTAAAGGTCAAAGCTCGCCAGCTGCTCCAGCTAAAATAACTTCAATCTTTCTAAGAGAGTAACAGCTTCTCGATCTGTCTCGGACTTTAAAATGGCGACTGTCTGCCCTGAAATAATTAATGGCTTTGATGCTAACGGCTGGCTGCCGCCTACAGACTGACTAATTCACTGCCTCATGCTTTCACTAATATGGAAGCTTGTTCCTTCATGGAAAGTTACGGCCAGTAACCTGCCGCCCACCAAATTATTGTACCTCCCCGTAGCAAGGACATGTTCCCAGCCTGCCGGCCTGATGTTGTGTCTTCGGAATGGAGAAAAATACAGTCTTTCGATAAGGGCCAGCCTGAGCCGGTTCTCTCCAAGCAAACAACACCTTGTAACTAAAACATTACATTTGACCTAGAAGCATCTCAAGCTGCCGGGGCAGAAAGAAAGATGGAGTCTCTCCCGTTTGAGGCCTACCAGGCCCGAAATAAGCATAACTCCATAGAAGGTATACTAATACTCTTACAAAAGGACAGATTATCACTAAAACTAATGAATCTATCCCCTAACATAAGTTTATAAGCCCTGATCTAAGGAAAAGGGTACGGAATTATATCAACACGCCTTGTGAATAGGCTCTATTTACGGTTCTAATCCTTCCACTAGAATGATAGTGGACTGAAGTCACCTCCAATCACCTTCCCTCAAGGAAGGGCCGAAAAAGTCGGTCAGAACATTTCACCCTTGACTTTAGGCTACTGATCATTCGCTAAATGGAGCTAACATCTGTAGAAGAATAATATGAAACAAAACTAACTGATCTATTTCTCGTACCAAATCTACAGTACTGGAGTAAGGAAGGAATGCACTGAATAAAGCAGCAAATATCTACTAAAATGCTAGTAGTGATCATAATACCCCCTAATATTTGTCGTAAAGAATGTAAGTCAGGTAACCAATTGAAGAGCCAGTCAAACCAGCCCTGGTCAATGTGTTTTCTAACCTTCAGTCAAGTCATGAAGTTTGTCAATGTGAGCCTGAATGGATTTAGTATGATCCGACAGATTAAAACAGCAAAGGCCCTCAAAGTCAGAACAGTCATGTCCATGTTTGAGTAAAAGATAATCGATAGCAGCCCGGTTCTGCAAGATAGCTCTGCGTTCACCCTGGGCGTCTAGTAACATGTCAGATCAAATTGTCGAAGTATGATTGATAGACTTAACCATCCAGCAGGCCATCTTCCCAATAGATTCAGCATTATAGACAGCCAAGGCTGGAACGCCAATAATTGAAATAGCTAAACTAAGGTATTCAGATTTGGAATATAAATGCAGGGAAGAGTCACAGTCTTCACGTAACATCATAGTATTACGAACCACACGGGAATATGTATTAGTATGTGAAGAAAACATCAATAAACTTAGTCTAGTGATGGCACAAGGGCCTCCAGAAATGTTTGCAGGAATGTAGGGCCAGGAGGTATTACCACAAGAGAAAAGCCATCCAGAAGGTAACAACATTGTACGATAATGGCTAGGGGCAACTACTAAACTTTTACAGGTCATATTATGTTTAACAGAAGTACATGATTTTGGAGGTCTTCGGGAGCACAAAGTTCGTTCATGAGCTGAAAAAGAAGTGGCGGCTTTTAGTTTCAAACGCATACATTCAGTAATTGCATTGGGATCACATGTAAGGAAGAAGCATAAATCTCCCTGAGTAATATTATATGTGGTTATTTGGGAATGAATCGGTTGTATTGGGTCTAAAAGTACAGTGCATAAGGGACAATACTCATGGGTTGCAAAATCACCAAGGATCACGTTGAGGCGGGCATTTGATATATTAAAGATATGGGTTAAAGTCTCCAACGAAGCGGGGACAGCAACCAAACAGGTCGCTAGAATGTCAGTCACCGAACGCATCGGTGTCAGCAGAAATGTGGAGAATTGGTAACTCGTTTAGCTAAAGTAGTCCAAAAATTAGATGATGAATCCCACGCAGCAAAGGAACGCGGTACTTGGGTTACCGAAGCAACCAAAGTCTGTGGGTTCCCTCCCTTCCCGACGTAGCAGACCAAAAGGAGTCCAACGCCGACACATCCTGCAGCAACAGTCCAGAGAATGATCTGAAAGAAAATCAAATACAGGCATTATTCATTCTCGTAAGTAACATTTGTCAGCCGGGACAGCTTCCCAGCTATCTTTCCCTGGTCTCATGACAAGAATGGTGTTATCATGACCGGTTGCAATAATTTCAGCTTGTTCAGGGGGATTTTTAGGCGATTGCACCCATACTCTAGCTCCAGGATTATCCGTGGAGCCAAAACCTTTTTGTCCTCGCACAGTTAGCAACGTTGGGGCAGTGCCTTTTTGAATCTCACCACTGAAAACAGGCATTATCAGCAACTGAGCAATTCGGTCAGTTTTATGAATCGATAAATCAACCTCACTGCTATTCAGCAGGAGCACCTTAATCTCTCCCTGATAATCACTGTCAATGACTCCTCCGAGTACTTGAATGCCTTTTAAGGCCAGGCCTGATCTAGGGGCAATCAGTCCAAAATTTCCAGTTGGTATACAGACACCAACACCAGTTTCAATGATAACTCGATCTCTGCTTTTAATGGTAGTGTCATGCATGGCATGCAGGTCCAAGCCTGCGGAACCTGGGGTTGCTCTGCATGGAGCCTGTGCTCCGGGGGAAATTTCCCAGTACATTACAGTATTGCCAACAGAGTTTGGCTTTGCATCAATAGCTGGAGGAAATAAACACATTAATGGAGATTCAGCATTTAAAAAGGGACGAATATTTAGAATTAACAGTGCTTGAAACAAATAATCTCTCCAATTCTTATATTTATGGTCAGTTAATTTTCGCAATTGATCTTTCAGCAAACCATTCATTCTCTCAATAAGGCCTGATGCCTGTGGATAATATGTTATATGAAACACCCATTCGATGTTATTTTCCACACAAAATTCCTGCACCAATCTTCCTCGAAAGTGGGATGCATTGTCAGATTGAATTTGAAATGGAACACCATAATAGAGCATAATCAATTCCAATGTTTTAATGGTATTCACTTGGGTAGCTTGTTTACAGGGAAAGGCCACTAAAAGGCCACTGTATGTATCAACAATGGTACAAACGTATTGGCAGTTTTTACTCATAGGGAGTGGACCAATATAATCAATCTGCCAAATTTGAGCAGGCAATTTTCCTCAATGTAAATGACCTTTAACAATTTGAGGTACTTTTCGTTGTCTAGAATGTTGGCAAATAGGACAATGCAAAATGGTGTCTTTAATCAAAATTAAAGGAATATAAATTCCTCGATCGGTGGGCCACCTGCTAGTGGCTCTCTCTTCAAAATGTCCTGATTTCTGGTGGGCCCACTTCGCCAATCCCGCCAAATCAGAATCTTGCATGTCCACCACTGCCTCAGCAATTTTAGATTTCTCATCTGCAATATTATGAAAGAATTTGACAAGGGAGTCTATCGGGGTATGAACATCCACATGAAAGATTGTAACAGTACTTTGTGGGAGCATTTCCCAAATTTCTTGCCATAATTCTTTTCCCCACAGTTCTTTTGAATGCAATTCCCAATTATGAGAATGCCAAGTCGGTAACCAAACCCCAGTCCATTAGCAGTGGACCAGGAATCAGTAAAAATATGACATGTGCCAGGTAACTCTAGTTTCAAAACTTGATAAACAGCATATAATTCAGCAAATTGACTACTCTTTCCCTCACCAGTTGTACTCAGCAATTTTTGTGTGATGGGATTATATGACACTGCCTTCCAATGCCGTTTCTCTCCTATGTACCTCGCTGAACCATCCGTAAACCACACATAGTTTCTGTCCTCCGGGGACAAATCATCAAATGGCTTACCCCACTTAACAGGAGTTTCCTGTACTACAGGTACGGAGCAATCACTCCCAATCTCAGTCGATGGCGCCTGCGCCACTTGCTCATGTAAGGGTGCTACACCTTTTGGTCCCACATGTGCCCTGTCTTGTATGTACCACTTCCACTTAATCACACTCGCCTCTAGAGCATGTCCAATTCTATGAGTTTTCGGCGAACTCAAAACCCACTGCATAATAGGAATTTCAGGTCTCAAAATCACATCATGTCCCAAAGTCAATTGCTCGGTATCCACCAGAGCCCAATGACATGCAAGCAACTGTTTCTCAAAAGGTGTATAACGCTGCCTTGTTTTTGCCACAAACTCCAATTTGCAGATAGACCTTGCACGGACACATTCAAATCCACATCACCATCGCACACAGGCCATAAATCCAAAGCATACTGGATCGCTTCTTTTGCCAAATTAAACGCATCCTGCTGTAGATTACCCCATTCAAACACATTTTTTTTGCGAGTGACTCGGTATAAAGGAGCCAAAATCTGACTCAGATGTGGAATATGCTGGCGCCAAAAGCCAAATAAGCCAATGAAGCTTTGGGCTTCTTTCCTATTTCTTGGGACTGCAAAATCAAGAATTTTCTGTTTCACTTCTGGAATCACTTCTCTGTGACCTTCATGCCAATTGATGCCTAAAAATTTTACATTTTGAGATGGACCTTGCAACTTATCGGGATTGATTTCCCAACCTTTTTCGCTGAAGCACTCAATGATTTGATCTAACTGGGTCTGAACTTGGTCTTGTGTCTCACCTTGAATTAAAATGTCATCAATATAGTGACATATCTGGATTTGCGGGTGTACAGGTACTTCGGACAAATTTTCCGCCACCAGCCCGTGACAAATCGTAGGACTGTGTACATAGCCTTGGGAAAGACTTCTAAACGTCATTTGACGTCCATTCCATGTAAAACTGAATTGTTCCTGACACTCGGGGGCAATCGGAATTGAAAAGAAAGCATTGGCAATATCAATGGACTCATACCATGTACCTGGATATTTTTGAATTCTTTCAATTAAAGTAATGATATCTGGTACTGCAACAGTCAAAGGGGGTGTGTGTTTGTTCAATTCGCGGTAATCAACAGTCATGCGCCAAGAATTATCACTCTTTCGCACGGGCCAAACAGGATTATTCCAAGCAGAAGTAACCGGAGTTATAACTCCTGCATCCACCAAATCCTGAATAGTAGCACTAATTTCTTCATGGCCACCTGGAATACGGTACTGTTTCTGAGAAACAATTTTTGTAGCCTGGGGAATTTTTATGGGGGGCATTCTTAAACGACCAACCCGTACAGGTCTGGACGATATATAATGTTTGGTTCCAAATTGATAACAGCCGTCATCTAAATGCAAAGTCATTCCTTTTAAAATATCAATTCCGATTATGTATTCCAAAAGTGGTACAACTAATACAGAAAATTATTTTCGGGGAATTCTGCCTATTCTCATTTCAAGTGCAGTTTGCACTGCGGGGTTTCCTTTCCACCTAAACCAGTAATTGTGAAAAATTGGCCTTTAAATTTCTTTGATTTTCCATGAATAAGAGTGGCCTCCGCTCCTGTATCTACCAATGCTCAGTCCCTTTGGATATTACGATGTTTCCAGAAAATTTCAATATCTACATAGGGTCTATTGTCTTTGTGAGCCCACCTGCGTACTGGAGCTTGACCTATTTCCTAGTCATTTTTACCGCGTTCTGTCAACCAGGACAAATCAGGATAAATGCTCTCATATTTCTTGGGTGTTAAAACATCATGTTCATATCCATATCCATTACGAAATGGATTCCTGTCATCTGTATGGTACTGTGAATTTCGATCGGAAAGTCTGTGTCGATCCTCCCTTCTCCTCAACTCAGGGGACTGATCCCTTTCCTCTCTATATCTGCTGTTAACACGTTCATCTCTCCCCCTTTCTCTTTCCCCCTCTCGCCCTCTCTCGTTTTCACGCCGAGGGGACACATCATGCTCATGCCGTCGTTCACCACGACGATCACAATTATCACGACGTCTTTCGTCTCCGCTGTCATCAGAATATCCACGATCACAATCATTCTTTCGCACACGTCGGGCACCCTCCTTTCGATCCAAACCACGCTTGCGAAACATGTCCCACAAGCGATTATTAGGTTCACCATCAATGTCTTCCTGTTTCACACCATCAGCCAACAGTGCAAGAAACATATCACATCTAGAGAATTTATGCTCACCAGGAGTACGACCCTCGAGTCTGGTCTGCCTCTCAGGTTTAAACCAGTCACCCAACTCACCAAGCTGACGAACAGATTCAAGCACCATAGACAAAGCATTGCCTGTTTGATTGATTAACAAAGTCATCATAACCTGCTTACAAGCAACAGGGGAAGAACAGATGATGCGATTACGCACAGAAGATGTTAATAAACCGTCCAACAATCTGTCAGCGGTACTCAGATAAATCGCAGTTTTCATCACCTCATCTTTCAGCCGTTGCGCCGTATTGCGCAAGGTATTCCACGGCTTGTCATTCACAGGCCAATCAGATTCAGAAGGGTATTTGTGATTACAGCCATCAGTCGCTAACTGGAGCAGACTAATTTGGCCAGCAGCATTATAATTTCGGAAATGATCTTGTACAGTAGAATCGGAAATCAAAGAGCAAAATTTCAAGGCATCTCCTGCATCTAACATGATACCTGCAGCGCCTAACTCATAAAGGCGCACCATCCACGTAAGCAAGGCCTCACCTGGCCATTGTCGAAATCGTTGCAAAATGTCACTAACTTCCTGTTGCGTAAAATCTTCCAAACTATCCATAGCAATACCATTTGGATTAGCAGGAGTTTTTTGTATTTACGTCGAAAGACCGGATGCACACAAACCTCCGGACGAGCATCCAAAGACTCCCGATCCATAGATTTAGAAGAACAATCAGAATGAGAAACGTCATTACAACGGGAAGAGCGACCACGGTCGCCGGAATCATCATGTGTATCACAGGAAACAGATTTACAGTCACGTCTGGAGCGAGAAAACTTGTGCCTGTCAGATTCCTCAGCCAGTATCTATGTCTCCTACCCAAGGATGGGGAATTAGCAATGTACATGCCTACGTTTTCTACAATATCACACTCATACCAGCTAGTCTCGCGGCAACTCAGGCCCAGACCGTTCTACCCTGGGGCAGTTCTGATTATATACCATTACACACTGGCCACAACCAGTGCTCGCTCAAGCCACAATCTTGTGGGTATACATACCAGTATCCTCCCTGGTACTCTCCTTTATCTACGTACAAGCCACAATCTTGTGGGTATAGACACCAGTATCCCCCGTGGTGCTCACTTACTTACATTACAAGCCACAATCCTGTGGGTATATACACCAGTATCCCCCCTGGTGCTCTCTTTAACGCCGTCTCCCAACGACGATCACTTTCCTATGAATACCGTTAGCTCTCCATATTGGGGAATCTCTGCCAATTTACTAAAGGTATAATACTACGATATTATGGGTCACACAATGATAGCCGAATTAGATGATGTACAACTTATCTTCTACTTCAAGGGCTCCTCTCTCCCTAATTATTCAGTTACTACTTACCTGATCAGGGGTAGCATCTGTTCAAACAGTAGTACCTGACTAGAAGACAAGGTTACCTTTTCATATAAGAATAAGAGGCACATGCCGGTTCACTAAGAACTGGGGTTCTTTATTTCTCAGAACAACAATATCAATGTAACACAATACTATAACATATAGCCTGCAAAGGAAAATGAAAGGTTAGAATGTGCACGCTAATAAGAAAGGGTCGACGTCCTCTTATTAATATGAAGTCTGGACTCAGCAGTCATCTGGGTTCCCTTCTTGTCTGTGCCTTGGCTCGTCTTTAAGGTCACACCTCTGCAGTCACGGATACACGTCTGCACCGCTATGCTCTGTCTCCTTCGCCTCCCTCCAAGTCACTGGAACCTTCCTCTCATCAGCTGCTTTCTCTCTGGCTGTTCTGCACTACTCCTCTCTCCTCTTAATCGCTGACCATCTTCACTTCTCGGCTTTGATCTTATAACTTAGTTTCAGCCACTCTGGTATTCGTTCCCTTAACTAACTGCTTCACTCTGTATGCTTTGACCTAAAGGTCAAAGTTCGCCAGCTGCTCCAGCTAAAATAACTTCAATCTTTCTAAGAGAGTAACAGTTTCTCGATCTGTCTCGGACTTTAAAATGGCGACTGTCTGCCCTGAAATAATTAATGGCATTGATGCTAACGGCTAGCTGCCGCCTACAGACTGACTAATTCACTGCCTCATGCTTTCACTAATATGGAAGCTTGTTACTTCATGGAAAGTTACGGCCAGTAACCTGCCGCCCACCAAATTCTTGTACCTCCCCGTACCAAGGACACGTTCCCAGCCGGCTGGCCTGATGTTGTGTCTTCGGAATGGAGAAAAATACATTCTTTCGATAAGGGCCAGCCTGAGCCGGTTCTCTCCAAGCGAACAACACCTCGTAACTAAAACATTACATTTGACCTAGAAGCATCTCAAGCTGCCGGGGCAGAAAGAAAGATGGAGTCTCTCCCGTTTGAGGCCTACCAGGCCCGAAATAAGCATAACTCCATAGAAGGTATACTAATACTCTTACAAAAGGACAGATTATCACTAATACTAATGAATCTATCCCCTAACATAAGTTTATAAGCCCTGATCTAAGGAAAAGTATACGGAATTATATCAACACGTTTTGTGAATAGGCTCTATTTACGGTTCTAATCCTTCCACTAGAATGATAGTAGACTGAAGTCACCTCCAATCACCTTCCCTCAAGGAAGGGCCGAAAAAGTCGGTCAGAACAAATGGTTAGGTGAAAATGTTAGTGTATGCTCTCCAGATGGTGTGCAAGGCCTTTTGTGCTGGGTTCTATGGCTGCACTTTATTATACATTTGATCATTATTAGTGCGTTTATGGCAAAGCTAATAGGTCTGCCTTAAATATGTTATTATGCTGACCCCCTTCATAAAGCCAATAGGCCCACTCATTATATTTTGGTGTTATGACCCTTTGAGCAAGTCAGTATGTTTGCCTTACTTAAAAGTACATCCTTGGGTTTGCAGCAGAGGGGGTTAGGCACAAGGATGGGTTTAAGGACATCTTACGTTATGTTAAAATCATTGATAACATCACTGCAACATCTGAAATTACTTCACTGATGACAACACTTTGCATGGCGGGGACACACGCTGTAGTTACTTTAGGGCACTATTTCAAAGTTTGGTATCAAGGGCCTTTGCAACCAGGTGAAACATTAAATGGATGAAAGTAATGGCATGGATGTGGTGGACTCACAGAATTCAAGGCTACACCATTCCAGCTTACACCCACACTTACACCTATTATTCTTGCACGCAGACACATGAATGTTTGCTTGCCCCTATTAAGAATACAGGTGAATGCCAATTGTCTTGTTGTTCTCCCATCACCATATGAGAGGGTGTGTGCCAGTCGGAGCAATCAGACAGAAAGTACTTACATTTCTAAAACTCTTGAATGGGAATAAACTATTTCTGTGCTTTATCAGCCCCAAAAACTGGCTTAACAAATATCGACTTACCCAATGACATTTGGACACCATTCAGCTCCCTAAGGAATTTAAGGGTGCAATTTAATCCATGCTTGGCGCTGAAATTCACCCTTGCACTAAATACCACAGCAGTTAATCATAATCCTAAAAGTATGTATTAATTAATTAATAAAGACCATCATCAATACATTACAAAAGGTTTTGTACGCCACGTCAGACCTATGCATCCAGCTTCCCTGGGATAGGTAACTATGGTATTAGAGTATCCACGAGTGGGGTGGCTCTCCAATCTCCTAAGTTCCACTGGGTTTCTTTGAAGTCCACTTTGAAGTCAAATGTTTTATGTTAGAAACATAATACATTTTTAATTTAATGAACTTGCTGTGAACACAGACCCATGCTTTTTACTGTTTTGCACCAAGCATTGTAATGTTGCAATTCAGCCTTGAGTTTGCAGCATCCTTGGGGGTGTGTCCAAGATAGTGACTTGGTAGGTTCCAATCTCTTGGAGCTCTGGATGGCCCTACATGCCTGAAAGTCATCAGGACTGTAGGCATGCGTCAGAGGCCCAACAGAGTGGGTGAGAATTGGCGATCCACGGGCTCTACCAAGTCTGAATTCTAGTGCATCACTGGAGAACAAGTTGAGTGTGAGGCCTGTTGTTGGAAGCCGTGCAGAGAGCTGGGCAGGGCCCATTCACTGCCGGCAGCCTGGGAGGGGGTAAAGGAAGTGACCCGAATAGGGTCACTCAGGTTACTAAACCACCTCTCGGCCTTACTTACATTATAGAAGAGTCGGTCAGTCAGTAGAGAATGCAAACAAACAGTTTATTATCAATACTCTGCAGTGGAGCCCAAAAACAACAAGCTGCATGCGATGCTTGCTACCGGACTGAATCAATAATCATGCGCAGCATAGTATAATACATGTTACACGTCATGGACCTAAATAACACGCCTACAAGGGAATGTTACTGGTTTGGGATGCGTATTTTAAGGAGCCAGAGGGGCGTACATCACCAGCCCGAGACGGGCACACACTATCCTGTTCAAGGTCGTCCAGCTACTTCCCCACTCCTCCTCACGTAGGAGAGGTGCTGTGAACAGTACATTGCTTACAGGCACAGAAAGGGCCTATTCATTAGCGAAGGAGCACCCCTTGTTCAATCAGAAACTAAACTGGGTGTATACTTATTAGGTGAACAACAAGTGTCATGGCGCAACTATCTGGGCCTACCTCGGTCGCAGTTTGGAGCTTCACCGCGTGCTTCTATGTAACCAAAATCTAAAATGGCGGCTAGTATAGAAAATGGATGCCACCCGTCCAAGACTAACTAACCTATACTGTAAAACATCATCCTTATTAATATAGCTCAGTGGGTTGTGAATATAGATGCTTACCTTACCACTGTTATATTTAGATATATAAGGCTAATCAAAATGGCATAACATGAGGGGCATAGCCCCATGAATATTTTGAAACCTACAGGGGACACTGCTTTCCCAAATAGGAGAACCTGGATCGTTGTGGCCAGACCCGGAACCTCCAGTGAAGACAATAGTGGCATTATGCTTGGTCGCCAGTTTGGGACCCAGCAGGTGATATGAGGCCCATGGTGATTGCTGTTAAGAGCAGGAAAGAAGAAGGGCGGGACTGTTCTTACTGAGGCGGCCTCCTGGAAGGTGATGGTCCCGTTTGAGTGATGTAGCTGGTTGGCTCCTCCCTGGGGGTTTATACGAAGTGCTAACGCACTACATAAATGTACAGAGCCTGTCACACCAACAAGAATTATTAAAGAAAGGTTTTCAACATTATTTCAGTATCACAAATACAGTACAGATCCGATAGAGATTCAACTTCGTTTAATCTTTAGAGGTTTTCCTCCAGTCCAGCCAACACGTGTTTCGTCGATTGGGATGGAACCCACGACTTCATCAGGGCTGCTATTCGAGATTCTTATTCTTTGCGCCTTCTGACTGGTGATAATTCCAACCCAGCCCTAACGCACTACATGAATGCTGTGATGAGGCTTGAGCTGACCCCCTGCGATAATGAGCCAACAGTTGTTGAACCTCTAGTAGAGTTCATACAAGCGGCATGCACTCATACCTGGGGCAATCAAGAGAGTAGTGGAGAGGCTTCATTTAGAGCTAAGCTATCTGCCCATAAATGTAAGTCAGGGCACGAGTCGGGGGTAGACGCAGGTACCTTGCGTCCACCCACTCTTTTCACAGGGTGGACACCGTGCCCCCTGCCACAGAAATATGTTGAACTTGTCCCAGAGTAAGACACAGAACACGTTCAGCAGCACCTGCACGTTGCCTGCTTTCCATTCCCAGCAGCAACGTGCAGGCTCAAAGGTTTTTTTTCCCACCTACAGCTAGGACTAAGTTAAGGGTCTATCCAGCCTCCTTTTGTTTGTATATGCTGACTGGGGTCACCTGGCACCTCACACTTAAATGTAAATGCCACAGAGGGAAAAAAAAGGTACACAGCTTGCCTGCTCTTCACAAGTACTTAAGAGAGGCATGCTTTTGCCTTTGTTCTGTCCCTGCATATAAATGCAGACACTGTAAGACTGTGAGATGGGTTGGTCTGTCCCAGTATTTACACAAATAATTTGAATAGCACTATTTTACTTCTTTTATAACGCTACATCGTGACTTCATGATGTCATTGGCCTAATGTCATACTTGGTCAGTCCCCACACTTCTTTATATAGGACTTGTGCCCTGTTGTAAGGGTAGTGACCCGGGGTGCACCAGATTCACCAAACTGAATAGACTCCCTCTGTGTGTTTAACTCACCAGAGCCAGCACTGTGTGTTGTGATTGATGAGGGCCTGGCATATCCAGGCATACTTATTTTAGAAGGGCCAATGCAGGATTTTGTACCACATTGACTGGGCTGTCTGAGCTGGTGGTGCAGAAGGAGGATGGATCCCTAGTACATCTGTGTATTGAGGTAAACGCAAGGCCCCAAGCGCTAATCAGGGGGGATTCAACGTAACACAGTAACTTCAGAAAGATTTGAGCTCCGGAAGATACAAGGAGACTCCAGCTCGATTACATAAGTGCACCGCCATATTAAAGAGACTGGAGCCAGCATCATGGATACATAATGGTAAAGCCCAAAGACATTTTTTTAAACATACTTCATTGGTTTTTCATTTACATTCATTACATCTGGCAATCGCATTGAGCCTTTACAGTACGTTCTGTCTAGTTTGGTGTTATACAGTTTCTAAACTGCAAAGTATTGTAAGCAATTCTTGGTAATTGAAAATAACAATTGTTGTACATGTACATAAGACTGTCCCATGAGTATTCGGACATCTAAAATGTAGGCAAACTTTTAATTTAATACAAACTGCCCGATCTGCCACCCCACTCCCAACTGTGTTCTAGCAATCTTCCCAATATCAGAGCATAGTTTATATCCTGATACAATTTGCATGGTACTTTTAACTATTTTGATCGTGTCCCACAGCCCAATAACTTGCTCGTTACAATCTTGCGTGTCCATGCGTCATGACTGCCTATTGCGTGTTCGGGGTTCTAGGTGTGAGATCAGGGTCTGTGCCTTTAAAGGCTTCTAACACTGTATCCCACTCCATGGATATCTGATTTTTCCGCAGCCCACGGGCCTCCTCCCGGGGTATGGCAGCCCTTTCAGCTCCGGCCCAACTTAACATTTCTCTGTGCCTGGTGTAGATCACAGGAGGCTCCGCCGACTTCCATCTCATGGTTATGGATCTTTTGGCTATGATGAGTGCAAGATCAAGGAATCGGAGCTGGACCTTCCGCAAAGCTGGGTGTTTACGGAGGCCCAGCAGATATTCCATTGCGATATTGAGGCGTGTGGCTGGCTCAATGTGTTGCCGGACCTCTTTCCAGAACCCTCCGAGGTGAGGGCATGCCCATAGCATGTGTGAGATCTGCTTACGCCAACTGGCATCCGGGGAAATGGTGTTGCGTGTTCAGGAACATTGGCTGCAGGCGGCGTGGCGTAAGGTAGGCCCTATGTAGGACCATGCATTGTATAATTTTGGACTTTGCATTCCGGGTCACTTGTTTAGGGTATTTCAATATGTCTGCCCATTCTCTGTCCGATATCTGCCGCCCGCATCCTCCACCCACTTTATGTGTAGGACATCTAGGGGCATCGCAGCATGTGCCCGGAAGCCAACATAAAGCCATTTGATGAGATGACGTCCCTGTCCCATGTAATATAGGGATTTGACTGATTTGTGCATTTGGGGTTCCTCTCTCTGGAGGGCCCAGTGCTTCTTAACATATTGGACTATGTACAAATAACTTGGCACCCCGGTTTCTCGTACAAAATTCTCATGGTCCAGTACAATCGCACCATTGAAAAACGATCCCACCGTGTTCACCCCCCCGTCTGACCATCTCCTAAACCTATGCCTCGTCAGTCTTCCATTTGGTATTGTATTGGGATCCTCAGTAATGGAATGATGCCTGCATAGGGCGGGCAGCAGTATGTATATTGCAGGGCCTTCCTCCAGCACATCAATGCTGTACGCAATAGGGGCGGCACATTCGAGGGGATCTTATATTGTGGTAATAGTAAAGTGTGCAGGGTTCCCTGGTTAATAGTTTCCATGGTATATCCGACCTCCTGCAGGTTGCGTCCCGCTGTCCAATAGAACAGCCACTGCAATTGGCACACGTAGTAGGTAAAGCCCAAAAACATGAATTAAGTAGCCTTTAAGGGCACACTAGAACTCACACCTCTATCCAGTGCTCCGATCGTCCCTATGTTTCATGTGAGCTCAACCGTGGAGGAACACTCAAGAAGGTTTGCTTAAATTCTTCAAGCCATGCTACACTCTAAAAAAGACCTAGAACTGGAGATTGACGCAGTGGCACTGGATCCTGGGTTCCTGAAAGACGACCAAAGGAAGCTAGTGCACCATGTACTAAATAAGTCTGCCCTCGGTGAAGGAACTTCCAACCCAGCTGACATAATTAGAGAGTGAGATTAAAATTCTGAAGATTAGAGATCAGGAGTTAGAAGGAACAATATAAGAATCATTGGCATAGATGTGACCCGGTATGTTATATGTGTGACCTGGTATGTTATAGACCACTTTCTCTCATTGATGCCACAGCAAAGGTACTGGGGAGGGTCCTCCTCGACCGACTAGAGGCCTGGGCATCCATCACAGGGGTCATATATAAATTACAATATGGTTTCATGAGGGAAAGGGGCACTACAGAGCAATGCCTCAATTTGTCCCTAATAATCAACAAGTACATTAAGGCCAGGAAGGGTTCTATCCACCTGGCCTTCATGGACCTGTCTCCCTCCTTCGCAGGCTACATGCTAACACCACAGTTGTTTTAAGCTATGGCACTCATGGTGAAAAGACCAAGCCAATTGTTTCTACAGAAGGTGTTCAGCAAGGGTGCATTTTAGCCCCTTTTCTCTTTCTAATTTACACAAACGATCTAGAGGCTTTTTTTATTAGATAAGTAGATTGATTTTCCTCACATTGATGGTAACCCAGTCCTACTACAATCATATGCTGATGACACAGTGTTAACGGCAGTGACAGCTAAATGCCTCAAAATAATCGCTTAATGCTTTTACTGATTTGATGTTGTCGCTTGACTTAAAAGTCAATTTTATTAAATCATATACTATGGTATGTGGCCCTAAATCGACAAAAATTAGGAACTTTGCTGTAAGGGGCAAAAGAATAGAGAAGCTGAACAACTTCACTTATTTGGGGAACTTATTCAACAATAAGATTAATTGGGAACAACTAATAACCGCAAGGGTATATCACACAAGCAGGGCAGTGGAGGGGCTTTTTCGCTATGCATGTAAATTAGGTCACAAGCCTGTGAGAGAGGTAGGTACCTAGTACAAAGCTAAATGTCTGTCCTTTGCAACCTACGGGGCAGGGGTGTGGGGACACCACAAAAGCCACCAATTGCAAGTTTTGGAAAACACATTTTAAAAAAGATTACTGATGATCCTGATTAGTGCCTCCACACTCTTTTGTCTTAAAGAACTGGGATTAGAGTTCATAGAGGACCGTATAGC
Organism: Lissotriton vulgaris; assembly: GCF_964263255.1. Taxonomy (NCBI): domain Eukaryota; kingdom Metazoa; phylum Chordata; class Amphibia; order Caudata; family Salamandridae; genus Lissotriton; species Lissotriton vulgaris. The sequence continues at coordinate 210,515,500 of NC_141699.1, read as the reverse complement.
TAGTGCCCACCTGCTGTTGTGGGTGAAAATATGGCTGGCAGATGAATTTTCAAGGGAAGTAATCAAAGATTGTATTTACTTGGACAACACACTAATGGACTAAAGGATGCGCCTGAACTTGGTGGCAGCTGGTTCGCGGCTGCGGTGGTGCTTGTGGGCTCGCTTAACATTTTATTGCGCTGCATATTTTAAAACTGCTATTTTGTTCTTTCTTTACCTGGCTGCTGCTTCCTCACTCCTACCCCCGCCCCCCTAGCCCCGGTCCGGCACGGCTGAGTGCCGCTTGATCCGGAGGGCTGACGGGGTTGCGGCCGCCATCTTGGAGGGGCAGAGCATTCCCTAGGGTAGCGATCTAGTTACCGCGCACCTAGGCCACAAAAGCGACGCCCCATGCGCACGCGCAGCGGACGCGCCTGAACTTGGTGGCAGCTGGTTCGCGGCTGCGGCGGTGCTTGTGGGCTCGCTTAACATTTTATTGCGCTGCATATTTTAAAACTGCTATTTTGTTCTTTCTTTACCCGGCTGCTGCTTCCTCACTCCTACCGCCGCTCCCCTAGCGCCGGTCCGGCACGGCTGAGTGCCGCTTGATCCGGAGGGCTGACGGGGTTGCGGCCGCCATCTTGGAGGGGCAGAGCATTCCCTAGGGTAGTGCTCTAGTTACCGCGCACCTAGGCCACAAAAGCGACACCCCATGCGCACACGCAGCGGACGCGCCTGAACTTGGTGGCAGCTGGTTCGCGGGTGCGGCGGTGCTTGTGGGATCGCTTAACATTTTATTGCGCTGCATATTTTAAAACTGCTATTTTGTTCTTTCTTTACCTGGCTGCTGCTTCCTCCCTCCCACCGCCGCTCCCCTAGCCCCGGTCCGGCACGGCTGAGTGCCGCTTGATCCGGAGGGCTGACGGGGTTGTGCTAGGCCCCAAAAGCGATGCCCCATGCGCACGCGTAGCGGACGCCTGCAACGGGCGTGCCGGTGGCGCGCAAGCCCGTCTGCGCCCGTCCGCGGCCGGCCGAGGCAAGGGGCACCTTACTATGCCCAATTTTTATCTTACTCTTCACACAAACTTCACTGTTACCAAAGCCATGGTACCCTTAGCGCTGCCTCAGCGTCCACTATTCCGCAGTCTATTCCTCCCATTGCTCCCACCTGGCCCCTCCCCTTACCCTTGCCCCCCTTCTCATTAGAACCTGGCCAGCCTTCTAGGCCAGTGACCGCTATTTTGGCTTATCTTTTAAATAATAGATCAGCTGTGAAACACCAATTAGAACTTTTTGATTTCTTAGATTGCCACAAACCGGATCTTTTATTTTTGACAGAAACCTGGTTCTGTCCAGATTCCCTTCCCAATATCCTCGCATCACTACCCTCCACTTACTATGCCTTACGGCTGATCGACCGCCGGGCAAAGCAGGCGGAGGCTTTGCTCTGATTGTCCGGTCGGACTTCCACTTCCAAATTCTCCCCTGTCCGGTCATCAAGGGAACTGAGTGCTTGGTGATGCGATCCGTCTCTTTTCAAACCCCCATCACTTGTGTCCTTGTTTACCGTCCACCAAACTCTGCCCCCTACTTTTTAACTGAGTTTGAGGAACTACTGGCCACATTAACAGTCAACAATTCTTCTGTGTTAGTTCTTGGCGACTTTAACTTTTGGAGTTCTGATTCTGCGGAAGACGCAGCATCTAGGAATTTTACAGACTCCCTTCTTAGCCTAAATTTCACTTCCCACGTGTCCGCTCCCACTCACATCAAGGGTCACGTCTTAGACCAAATCTGGTCATTGAATATTCCGGTCTCCCTCCCTACCATTACACCATGTTTGTGGTCTGACCACTTTCTGATCTCGTTCACTTTAGGTCTTCACCGGCCTAAGCGCCCAGCCCTCCCCAGGAACGTCTGGGCCCGTACCTGGAACAAGGCTGATATTCCTGCCCTCTGTCTCTCTCTTCAAAACTCCTACCCGGCCCTGGAGGAACTCTCACCGTCTTCCCAGGCCACCGCCATTAATGACTGGCTATCCAGGTCCTGCAATCAGGTAGCTCCTCTGAAACGCGTTGCTGTGAATTGTGCTCACAATGTCAACAAATGGTTCACCGATGAACTTAAGGGAAAGAATCTAGCTGCCCGCCAGGCTGAACGCCAGGCTGAACGCGCATGGAGGCGCTCCTATTGCCCAACTTTAAAAGCTCACTACTCGCTTATGCTTAACGCATATAAAAGGGCAATTCTTTCAGCCAAGACTCACTATTTCTCTGATAAAATACTCTCATCGGGAAAACAGTCTAGAGAAATTTTCTCTACTGTTCATGAGCGGGCCCTGTCAGACAGAACCTCCCTAAAACCTTCCCCTTCCCAAGCCCTTTGCGACTCCCTAAACAACTTTTTTGTGGAGAAAATCGAAGCCATTAAGGCCAACATACCCCCCCCCCCACTTCCCCCGGTCCCTGAACCTCCTCCCAATAGGTTTCATTTAGATCACATCCCTCAACTGACCGGAGAGACGTTATCTTCTCTAGTGGTGAAATCAGGCTCTCCTTCCGATGTTTGTCCAGCGCCCAAATCTTCCAGGCTTGCCCTTCTCCTCCCTTGGCATTCCTGAACGATTCTCTCGGGAACGGTACAGTCCCTGACCTTCATAAATCAGCCATAATCATTCCCTTACTGAAAAAACCCGGTGCTGACCCTGATTCCCTCACTAATTACCGCCCTATTTCCCTTCTCCCTTACTTGGGAAACATTCTGGAATGTCACGTCGCCTCTGTCCTCAGTTCCTTTGTGGAGGACAGTGGCTACTTGGCCTCCTGCCAGGCTGGATTTCGCCCCCACCACTCTACCAAGAGGGTCGTGGTCTCGGTCCTGGACAGCCTCAGGGAGGGAATGGACGGGGGCCGTCCTCAGGCTCTGGTCCTCTTAGATTTGTCCGCTGCCATTGACACGGTTGATCATTCCATCTTTCTCACCCATGTCAGGGCAGCGGGCATCAGGGGGCCTCCCCTGGCTTGGCTCACCTCCTTCCTGAGGGAAGGGTTTTCTGCTTCAACACGCAAGGTGCAGTGTGGTGTCCCCCAAGGTTCCTCCCTCTCTCCTCTTCTATTCAATCTCTATATCTTCCCCCTTATTTCTGCTCTACAACAACTGGAGGTCACTGTCTTCAATTATGCAGATGACCTCCAGTTGATCTTCAACCTCTCACATTCTCCTGAATCTATCTCTAATTTCCAATCAATTATGATCTTTATCAGGGACTGGATGAATTTTAACCACCTCAAACTCAACCCAGACAAAACTGAGCTGGTTTTGACTGGTGGTGCATCCAGTCCCTGGACCCCTATGTTTTGGCCCCCTTCACTTGGTTCCCCCCCTCACCTTCTCATTCTGTCAAAACACTTGGGATCACGTTAAACCAAAACCTTACCTTGCACTCTCAGATCAGTATGGTGGTGTCTTCCTGCTTCTTCACTCTTCGCACTATTAGGAAAATCTCTAGATTTTTCTCCCTTCCCGCCCTTAAACTCATCCTGATGGCAATGGTTTTATCACGGCTGTACTATGGTAACATCCTGTACAATGGCATTCCAGCTTATGCTCTCCGACGCCTACAGCTGGTTCAGAACCAAGCGGCCCGCCTCTTTTATGGTCTCCCTAAATTCCATCATGCTACCTCTGTATTGAAGAACTTGCATTGGTTGCCCATTAGGGAGCGGGCCCTTTTCAAACTGGGCTGTACTGTGTTTCAGGCCCGAGCTGGAACTGCCCCAGCCTTCATAAACTCGGCAATCTCCAGCTATACACCAGTCAGAGAGCTCCGCTCCTCCTCCCAGTCCCTTCTTTCCATTCCTCGTTTCAGGAAGAAGAGGATGGGGGGGTGAAGTTTGCGGTCCTCTGCCCCACCTTCTGGAACTCCCTCCCTCTCAATATCCGATCCATCCCACTTTACCCTGACTTTCGCAAGGCCTTAAAAACCCATCTTTTTCTGCAAGCATTCTCAGCCTAGCTTCCTCACAGCTACCACCCAGGTTCTAAAGTCCGCCAGCACCAAGAAACCGCTAGGTAAATGCGCGCTTTATAAGTGTTATTAAATTCAAATTCAAATTCAAATGATTCCATGGATTCGATTTATGAGAGACAAATTTCAAGAGATAGAACTGGGGCATTTTTATGACAATTCTGAAAGCATTCCCACGCACGCTAAAGGTATTATCAAAGAGGCGCATCACTCTAGGGCTATTATGCCCTACTCCCAATATGAGGAGACGCGTCTCTTCTGCTTGCTCCCCGTCCCACAGCACTTTTATCTAACCTTCACTACTAATGTGCTGATTAGATTTTTTAAACTAGATTTCGTTTACGCACTTTCAACTTTCTAGTAATATTTCTGTGCCAAATAGGGTGGGCTGACAGGCTCACGCCCTGCCCATGTGCTAATTCAGCTAGCGAGAGCACTATGCACTTTTTTAATATTCTGCACTTTATATAAAGAGGCGAGGAGAAGTTTTTTTGCCCCACATTTAACGAGTATTCGCCCTTGTACATACATTGATGGTTTACATTTTTGCACACCCTGGCTACTCCTGTTATTTGTACTCTGGTATCTAATTATAATAAAGTGTGGATGGCTATTAGAAAGTGCTACGAGACATAGAGACTGAATAAGAATGACACAATTTCCTGTTATCTAAGTCTATACTGCTGGAATTTTGTATGACTTTTGTAACATTATGTCACCATAGACCTTCTATTTTAGGTATTGAATGCCTTAATTGCAGAACTCTATGAATTGTGCCTCTTTTTCTTCCCATTTATTGCGATTTTTGTATAATTTTTTTTATCTGTAAAGCTTTTATTTGCTAAACATTTATGGTTCTTTGAGCCGCTATAAAGTTATTTTGACTTGACTTGAATCATTGGCATGTTTGAGCTAACTGTGGGCCCAAATATGTTGCTGTTTCTTGAGAAAGGGTTAATTGACACCATGTTGTCAGGGAAAGCGCCACACTTGTTCTCTATATAGAGGACTCTGTGGGTCCAAAGGTACCTTACTCCCCTGTATGCTCTAATACGACCAGTGGTGTCCCACCAGTTCAATTATAGGGAACGAGACACCATTCTCCAGCTCATGAGATTGAAAGGGCCATGACAAACTGGGAACACTATCATCATTATCCCCGACTGGACATTTGAATTTCAAAGACTGAGAATTTCCTATGTTGGAATTAAAAGACATTTACGTCAGATGGGCCTGCAGTATGCCCTTCTGCATCTGCCTAAAGCTTTAGGATCAGAGGAGGGGTACAGTGGAGACTCAGACCAGGATACAAACAAGAGACTCCCCTTGATCCCCAGGTCTGCAGAACTGCTAATATAATGCTACTTACTACCTTTGGTTAATGGTGCCAAAGACAAGCTTATGCTCCATGCACTATTGACTGCCTAGTGAAATTCACAGGGCTGTGTCTGCTTCCAGTTTAATTATATTATCGGGGGGAGATAATGCATGGAATGCGGAAACATGTACTTTAAGCAGATGCAGAAAACCCCCTGTTGTTGCAGTGGAACTGGTTTTACAAACTGACAGTACATGTGGAGCTATCTTGCTTGTGGTTCTTGTTTGACAAGATGCCGGTTTATACTTTGCCTGGAAAGCATGAGTTGAGAATGTTGATTTTTATTTCAATTCATGGTTGTCCTCTAAAAACCATTATTTACAAGATGACTTTCTAGTCTGCCTGCAACCAGCGATGCTTTATCATGGGCATTAGACAAAAGTAAATATCACAGGAATGTGCAAGGTATGGCCACACCTCCACCCTAAAAGAAATATTAGGTCTAACTGGGGCATTACTGGTATCCATATGTACTTAAGGTAAGAGTTAAAGAATAAGTAAATTATGAAAGCCACACCTTAGAAAATCATAATCTTCTGGTTCAATAAAGACGCGTATCTTTCCAATCTGTCAAAATGGTGGCATATATGAAACATGCTTGAGTATAATCCAATCTAGTCGACCCTGTAGCTAATATTGTCTGTAAATTGTTGATATGCTTCATCCAGATACATCTTTTAGATATGGGGGTCTCTAGTTGGCAGAGGAAGGTACCTTTGTCCAAGTAGGGGCTCTTGCTTCTATTCAGGGTAAGGGGGATACGCTCCTAAAATAACCCCTGCTCACCCCCATGGAAGCTTGGCACGAGCAGACAGGCTTATCTCAGAGGCAGTGTGGAAAGCATTTGTGAACACATACAGTAACACAGTGAAAACGCTACAAGTGGACACCACAACAGTTTAGAAATAAAAAGTAATCTTCATCTAGATTTAACACAAGACCAAACAACAAAAATCCACAATACCGTAGTCAAAATATCCTTAAAAATTGGTTATTCACTTAAATGCAGTCTCTAGCAACAAATAACTCCACTTGGAGTTATTACGATGTTGTGACAGAAGAAATCCCAAAGTACGGCAGCGACCACGAGGTGCGCGGTGTCGGGCCCGGAGTCAAACAGACCCACAAAGAACAGTACCTAGGAAAAGCGATGAAAAACAAAGACGGCTCACGACACCAAGGGAGGTGTAGACTTCATTCCTTACTGTGTCGGGGAGGTGACGTCACGATGGCCCCGAAACTGCTGTTCCTTATGATGTCGCGATGTCGATGGATTCGGGGTTACCAACGTCGAGGATCGGCTCTGCGATGATGAAGTTGGCTTCGGAGTCGATGCGGCACAGCAGCAGGCGTCGAGCTCACATTGCAAGTTGGAGCAGCGCTCATGTCTTCGGGCACATTACGGTATACCTCGCTGACGTCGATATGGCTCGGCGGCCGGCATCAGGTCTCATTTGCAAGTCGGAGCAGCGCTCATGGCCTCAGTGCAGATTACTGTGTTGCTTGCCAGTGTCGGTGTTGCAATTTCCTTCTGTAGCAGCTAGAACAGCAGTTCTGGATGCAGGCAGACAGAAAGGGTGAAGTCATTGTGTTTCTGAGACTTCAGAACAGGAGGCAAGCTCAGTTTCAAGCCCTTGGAGATCTTTTATTCAAGCAGGTGACAAAGCAAACAGCAAAGTCCTTTTTCTCCTTTCCTTGGCAGCAACCCCAGACAGCAACCAGCCAAGGGGCAGGATTCCTCCTCAGCTTATCTGGCTCTTCTCCTTGGCAAAGGTTCCTCTTGATTTCCCAGAAGTCATCTGAAGTTCTGGGGTCTGGGCCCCAATATTTATACCTCATAATCCTTTGATCCCTGACGGCAGAGAGTGTCTGTACCTAACCAAAACCAGTTCTGTCTTCACCGGTACAGCTTCCTGGCAGGAGGTGGAGACGGCTTTGTTGAAGGCAGACCGGGCCCTCCAAGTGGAAAGGAACTCTCCTCCCCCTACTCTAAATGCGTCCTTGTCCTATTCAACTTATCCTGGACCCATCAGACTTCTGGAGCCACAGCCCTCTCCAGCCACCTGTCCTCCAAAAGCCAGGCATACAATACACAACCCTAGTAGAGGCACTCTGAATGGGTAGGCAAGAAAATACCTACTTTCTAAAAGTGGTATTTTCAAACACAGAACGGGAAAACCACCTTCACTAAAAGATGCATTTTGTCATTCTGAGTTCAGGCATACTAAACGTGTCCTTTCTATCTTGTTCCCCGGGTCAGTTATATTTATAAGATGTTATAAACAAACTACCCTTTCTGGCCTATGTAAACCAATAGCCTTGCAATAGTGAAACACAAAATAGGCAGTATTTCACTATCAGGACATGTCATGCACATCAGGCATGTCCTACCTTTCACATAGAATGCACCCTCTCTTAGGAGTGACTAACATGCAGAGAAGGGAAGGTTTGGGGACGGGCAAGTGTGTGCACTGGCCATGTCGATAAGGCAGTCCGGTACTGCACACAGGCCCTGCGATGGCAGGCCTGAGCCATGTTTATGAGCGGCTTCTGTGGGTGGCACCACACGTGCTGCAACCCTACCAGCAGCATTTGACTCATACTCCCTGGGCACGCGTAGTGCACTGTACTAGGGTCCAACAAGTGATTCAAATAAACCAATCATGGAATCACTAATTCATAACAACAATTTACAACGGGAACACTCAAACTTTGGCACTGAACAGCAGTGGCAAAGCGCCCAAAAACACATGAGGCAACAGAGAAAAATTGGAAAGGAGACCTACGCCAATGGGGCCAAATCTAACACATCTGTTTGGGTGGAATAACCACATTATCCACCTTATCCACAGTGCAGATCACAATACTTTCATCATCCTCAAGGGCCTTAAGGCTTTCCATTGGAAATAATTCAGTTTTTGATTACCTGAAACCTTTTACGTCATAACTTTTTTAACTCTCTGATAACTTCTTCATGAAATGTATCAATATGATCATGTGGTAATATAGGTCAACTTGGATAACGTTTATCTAAAAAACGTCACCATTCTCTAATTCATTCACAATATTTTCATGAGCTAAAGAGACCAAAATATTTAATGTATTTCTTTTCATACCACATTGAAAGTTCAGTATAGATGGCCAGTCCAATTCATGCCCTTGTGTCTTTTTTCTTTAAACCATCAACTTTCAGGGCAAAACACTTCTTCAATTTGAGTTTACACATGAATTTGTAAAGGTCTATATGGGGTTGACTATAATCCCCAGTATTAGTGGGGCAGAATGACAACCCTCAACTCGTATTTTAGTTTTACTTAATTTTCTAGAAAATAAGTTAATTTCCAAGAGGGTATCATTATTCTCCATTATTAGTTAATTGTTTAGCCACTGTAATCATTCCCATTGAGCCTTGGTTGTTTGCTTTTTTTGCTTCTCTTAATCTTTCTCCTCTGCATTTTCCTCCTCCACCTCTTGATTTCTTCTTTTTCCATAAATTTGAGTCCTGCCCCTGTTTAGAGGTAAGAACTCATAAAAAAAATGTATTTGGTAGTTTTTTGTTAGGTGCCATATATTTCTTACTTCTTTCTTATTCACTCAAGACTGACACACCACTCTCTCCTCGGGCGTCTTATGTTTTGTTACACCTGAGGTTCTTTTTTACCCCCCCAACTAACCATTGGTGTAATCATTTCGGTTTCTTGTACCATATTTCTGACAGACTGTGCTCTCCTACCATCATACGTTTTGCTAAAAGTTACTGCACGTCCTGTTTTATATAATCAAATACATCCATTTAGAATTTTCTTTGTTTTTTAGGTTAGATATCATTCTTCAAAATGTCCAAACGTCTTGTAGATTCTGGTTTTACTTATCTCAATCATCTCCTGATTCTCACATTTTTTAACTCTATCAAAATAGCATCGATCTTTGATACCATATTTCACCAACATTTCCAGCACTCTAATGGAGCAGCTGTGGCTATTCTCATACCATTCCTCTAACTTCATCGGGCCAGGTTTTTCATATGCGGGAATGGTAAAGATTCTAAACTCTCTAGGAAAACAGCCCATGTCTACGTATTTCTGTAGGGAGGTTTCTTCCCACCACTCAATCCTTTCCTATCTTCAGTAATCTCATGAGCAACATGTGACTCCTCAAATCATTATTTTTAATTACATTTTTTCCTGCAGGGTGTTCCTCTATATCTTGTGAATTCATTGAAGCAGGTCAGCCTACTGTAACGATTGGGTAACCTCACTGTGAGTGACGACATTCTGCCATTTCACAACAAGCATGTCCGAAAATTAAGCAGTTGCCATTAAGTGTTAGGGACTATTATGGCAGTCAGTACTTGAAACCAAATCTATTTCTGGTTTAAATTATTGTTAGAAGGCAACCTCAGGGGAGGGCAGGAAGTGCACCTAACCACCCTGGGACCCACCTCCCTAGTTACCAAGACGAGCACTGGCGGGAGACCTCCCAGGGGGAGAGTCTCAAATCTAGGACCGCACACACTATACCAACCCCACACGATAAGAAGACACCACACCGTGGTTTCTTAAGAACGTTTCTTTATCTCGTACTTCAAGGGATCTTTATGATCGGCAAAGGCAGGTATTTACAGATTAGAGCAAGGGCTCAAAAGAGTCTCGGTCAGGGTAGGGGTAGCGCGACAGTCTTAAGGTTCTGTGTCAATATCAGTGCATATCTGGCGCACAGCTCTCAATCCTCGAGCCGGGGGATACGAGGCGATCTGTGGGGTCCAGCCGGACCAGGAGAGTCAGGGAGTCGCGAGTCACTCAGCCGGGCTCAAGCAAGTTGTCGGAGGTCTTACGATCTTCGGGGGAGCCGCGAGTCACTCAGCAGGGCTCAAGCAAGTTGTCGGAGGTCTTATGATCTTCAGGGGAGCCGCGAGTCACTCAGCAGGACTCAGGTGGTTCAAGGTGGCAGGGGAGCCGCGAGTCACTCAGCATTATACCCTTAAAACCATGAGAAAAATTCTCCTGTATCTGGAGAAGAAACACAGGAAAACGATTGTTACAGGTCTAGTGCTCTCACGCCTGGACTACTGTAACAGCCTGATGTTAAACGCCCAGCAGAGTGTACTCAACAAACTCCAACTATTGCAAAATGCAGCCGCCCGCCTGATCACCGATACTCCCAAATTTGCTTCGGTAACTCAGGACCTGGTGGCACTACACTGGCTGCCAATTCGTAAGAGAATTGCATTCAAGGCACTATGCATGGTCTTCAAAGCCCTTCATGATATGGGCCCTAGACACATGAAATTGCTTTTTCGCTGGCAATAACCAGCACGAACCCTGAGGTCAGGAGAATTGGCTCTGGTCACGGTCCCCAGAATCAAAAGAGCTCGCTGGGGGAGGGGCGTGGCTAGCAGCCGATCATGGCGGCAGCATAAGGGACGAGCTCCGCAGCTGAAGCGGCCTCTTCGTCAATCCGACATATAATCCGTCACATTTTTTAAGCCCTACAGGAGGGTACCAGAGCCCAGGACCGGGTGGAGTAAGCAGCGACAAGCAGCGACGAGATCCGACGTCTGATGACCGAGATACGTCGGAGCCACGAATCGGCCTACCCCGACCTCCTAAGCCGGGACCTCCCCTGGTTGAGCGGCCCAGCCGGAAGTACAGGCGGACCTGGGGACCTGGACCGGAAGTGCCCGTAGGGCGCAGGAGACGACAGACCGAGTGCACACCGGACGGTCGGACGCAACGAAACGCACGGACCTTAGGGGTGTGGTGGACAACAGCATGGTCGCTGGCGTTCCGACCGTCCCTGCGGTTGACACGAGCGGAACCAAAAGTCAAGGAACCGGTGACGAAGGGGGCGTCCGCCATTTTTTAAATCGAAGAAGACGCTAAGCACCTGGCAATAATTGACGCTTCTCGCCCTCCGGATCACCCTACTAAGACCTGATCTTTGTCGAGTTGGTCTGTCCACACCACTCCACACATCCTGGAGCGTAGGGGCATGAGGAACACGACAATCAGCGGCATGGCGGGGAAAGGTCCCAAGGGCGGCCCCACACAGACCCGCATCGAACGGTATACCTCCGACAAGTCAACCGTCTCCCCAGCGGGGAAAGACCTGGGAGGGAAGACGACCGAAACCCCAGGAGGGAAGAAGGCGACATTAGACGATGTCATGCACGCTCTGGCCCAGCTACAAACGACCGTGGACGCAATCTCCACGGATGTCACTCTACTCAGAGCGGACCTCCACAAAATGTCGGAGAAAGTCAAGAACACGGAGGTGATTACAAAATCTCTAGTGGAGGACGTCTCCGAACTTCAACGGGAAATGGGGAAAATGGCGCAGGACAATAGAATGCTCCGGGAGAAACTGGATGAACAGGAAGGACGTTCGAGGCGGAACAACATCCGCATTATTGGGGTGCCGGAATCGGAAGGTGTAAAGGCCATGGACCTTTTTGTGGAGAGCCTGATCACGGATGAACTGAAGCCAAAAGGGCTGTCTAACTTTTTTTCAGTGGAAAGGGCCCATAGGATGCCGGGAGGTCAACCAAAACCGGGGGCAGCTCCGCGGCCCATAGTGGCCCGTTTGTTTAACTTCCGTGACCGGGACGCCATCTTGCAGGCGGCCAGAACCTCTCCTCCTCTTAAGATCCAGAACGCTACTGTCGCCATCTTCCCCGACTACACAGCGGAGGTCGCCAGTCGGAGACGAACGTTCTATGAGGTGAAAAAGGAACTGAGGTCCAGAGAGCTACCGTATTCCATGCTCTTTCCTGCGAGACTGAGGGTGGTAGCGGAGAACAAAACGTGGTTCTTCGAGAACCCTGAAAACGTCCAAGAATGGTTGGAAGGCTGGAGACCGGGACAGAACCAGAGACGGACGAATCGACCCAAGAAGGATCGAACTGGAGGCCACTGCCAGGACTCCCAGGCTTCGGGAGGGGGACCAGATAGCAGTGATTCTTTGGGAGCAGAAGGCGGCCAGGAAGAGTTCGAGGAACAATGACCATCTGACTTTCTTTTATTATTGACACTTTAATGCTGCGTAAGCGCTTCCCGCCATTGGACACTGGGTGAAGGGCCTCCGAGGGTGTGAATCGGAGACTGCCGGCAGCGGAGAGTCCCTCACCCCAACGCGCAAGTACTCTGTTTGGGGGATGGGGTATGCACTCTGCTCAGTTGGGGGGGGGCGGGCAGTTTTGAGTCCGTGCAGCAGGGGGGCAGGGAGGGGGGGGAGTGGGAGTTGGGTAAGTTTGCACTACGGGACCCCTTGGTCCTGCAAGTTCTTGTTCTAAGCACACGTATGTATATTGGCATGTTTCACGCAACTGAGAGCATCTGGTCTATTTGGGGCGAAGAGAGAATGGAATGTCGGATAGAGTCACACTTGCCCTACATCTGCCTCCGCATGCCACCTCGCCTACGGCGAAGAGGCTTCATAATGGTTCACCGTTTTTCTTATGGCTGGAACGATTAGTCGCACCACACCGAGCCCTCTGCTCGTAATGTCATGGAATGTCAGAGGTCTAGGGGATAAGATCAAGAGGGGGCTGGTACTACAGGGAATTAGAAGACAGGGGCCTGCTCTCATCCTCCTACAGGAAACACACTTGACGGGGGCGGCCACGAAGGCCCTAGACAGGAGAGGCTATCACATGATAGTACATGCGGAATTCACTTCAGGGTCCCGTGGTACGGGTATCTTGCAGAAGAAGTCCTCCCAATTTATTGTGAAGTCAACAGCGGTCGATGCCCATGGCCGCTTCGCGGCAGTTCATGGCCAGTGGGAGGGGAAACTGTTAAACGTAGTCTACGTATACATACCACCAGCACTACATTCTGAGGCCTTGCCGGACCTCGGCAGATTCTTGTTGGACCTCCCTGATGGGGACCTACTTATAGGTGGGGACTTCAACATGGCACTCACGGACACCCTCGACCGGTTTCCCCCCCGCACTCACATAGAAGGGCCCAGCAGGCTCCAGACCTTTCTAGATGCACAGGGATTGGTGGACATATGGCGCACATTACACCCTAGCCAGCAGCAATACTCATATTATTCGGCTACACATAACTGTCTCTCTAGGATAGACTACTTCTTCACATTGGGCAACGGGCGTCTTACGGTGGCCGAGACATGTATACAGCCGAGGGGCATCTCGGATCACTCACCGCTCACCCTGTCGATCTCTACCACAGACACCAAATGACAGAGGATGTTCCCGGTCTTCCCTGGTTATCTTAAAGTCCCCCAGATCAGCAAGGACCTGAAGAAGGCAACACGGCTTTACTTTGAGAAGAATCGGTCCTCGGTAGACTCCCCTCTACGTTATGGGAAGCATACAAGACCGTGTTTAGGGGTCAGGCCATTGCCGTTGTTGTGAACCATAAAAAGGCTCACAGGAGGGAGGCGTTGGACCTGGAATTGGGCCTCGAGAGGGCCAACACCGCCCATATGGCAAGTCCTTCGGACGACACGCTCCACGATCTACAGGTCCATCAGCGTCGCCTCACCGACCACTTACGGAGGATCACGGTATCGGACATTGCGGCGACGCAACACAGGGTCTACGACATCGGGTACAAAGCTAGTAAACTTTTGGCGTGGTTAGACAAGAGGCAGGGGGAGGGAGGAACATCCTACAGCTCACTGACTCGTGCGGCATCGTTCACACCCGCCCTGGCGAGATAGTGGAGGTCCTTGCTGATTATTTTGATGAAATGTACACCCCAACGACGGTGGTGGGGGAGGATGAGGTCCGTGTTGCCCTTGAGCATGTTCCTCTGCCGAAATTGACGGAAGAGGCGTCAAGAGACATCGACGCGCCCTTGACGGTGGAAGAGATTCAACTAGCCATTGGCGCCCTTCATCCGGGTAAGGCCATGGGCCCCAATGGAATTCCCATCGAGTGGTTTAAAATTATGACAGAGTCCTTGAGTACACCCCTACTCCACATGTATGAAGAATGCAGGTTGAAGGGAATACTGCCGCCGGATCAACGGATGGCAACCATTGTAGCTATACCGAAACCTGGTAAACCCCCCAGTGAATGCTCGTCGTATAGACCTATTTCCCTTCTGAACCCAGAGGCCAAAATTATCGCTAAGGTGTTGGCGAATAGGCTCCTGCCGTGTTTAACTCAATTGATTCACCCAGACCAATCCGGCTTCATGCCACACCGGAGTACCGCATTAAACCTCCGCAGGGTGCATGGGGTTGTGGCGCGACTCCCGCTACTAAGGGAGCCAGCCGCGATTCTTTCATTAGACGCCAAAATGGCATTCGACATGGTGGAGTGGAGCTATCTTTTTGCAGTGCTCGCACGTATGGGTTTCGGCCCGGTGTTTATCTCTTGGATACGCATGCTTTACAGAGACCCCGTAGCCAGAGTGGTGGCTAACGGCCACATTTCCAGAACCATACATCTAGGCCGTGGCACGCGACAGGGGTGTCCGCTTTCACCCCTCCTTTTCGCCCTGGTTTTGGAACCGTTGGCGGTTACTATTCGCACCACGCAGCTCCTGAAAGGGATCCAATGGACCCCGCAGTGGGAGGATAGAGTGTCCCTATACGCGGATGACATGCTGATATACCTCACTGACCTGGAGGACAGCCTTCCTAACCTCCTGGCTCTCTGTACTGCACATGGGCGAGTCTCGGGCTACACCATTAACTGAGCGAAGTCAATAATTTTTGAGCTACGGGGCCCACTTCCGCCACTCCCGGATTCCTGTCCACTAGAGCTAGCGCACACTTCATTTAAGTACCTGGGGATCCATATTACCCGGGACGAGGCAGAGTTCACACGACTTAATTTGCAGCCTCCCTTGCTCCGCCTCCGTAGTGATGTGCAACATTGGAAAGAACTCCCCTTAACACTACTGGGAAGGGCAGCGCTCTTTAAAATGATGGCTCTGCCGCGCTTCCTGTACGTTCTTGAAAATACTCCACATTTGGTACCGGATAGCTTCCTCCAAAAAATAACGGCACAGATCACGGGCCTGCTCTGGGGGAATCAGCCAGCCCGGATCTCGCACATAAAATTGAATAAGGGGTGGTACGACGGAGGCATTGCTCTGCCCAACATACAGCTGTACTATTGGGCGGCCCAGCTTAAAATCCTTAATCAGTGGATACACGCCCCACAAGAGGACCCAGCGTTTAAAGCAGACAGGGCACAACTGGGTACGAACAGTTTGTTGGCCCCACTGTACCACCGCGGTATTGCGGCAAAACTCACTGGGCCCACGAAACACACTGTTCGTCTATGGTACAAGGCACAAGCGAAATTGAAATGGGATGGGACCATCACAAAACTTACGCCTCTGTGGGACACGAAAGCATTGGGCCACCTGCGGCGCTCTAAGGGCTTCACGCAGTGGGACAACATCAGGATCTCAACTGTGGGGGACCTGTGGACGAGGAAGGGAGTGGTTCCTTTTGAGACTCTGCAGGAGCAATATGAGTTGGGGGATTCTGAGCTTTACAGGTACATACAGGTTAGACACGCCCTACAAGCGGCGATTCCACCAGACACATCCCCACCAGAATCTTCCCCTCTAGAAGACCGTCTACTCACTGACTACCTACAGAAAGGGGCGACATCGATGACATACCACAAATTGATTAATAATATGCCTGACCCACTGGGGAAGCTGAAAGACAAATGGATGCTGGAGGTTGGAGATCTAGACGAGACCGAGTGGAACGCAGCCATGGCGTCCCCACGTGAAGCAGGCATATCTTCCAAATTCCGCCTGGTACAGTTAAAGATTTTGCATAGGATTTACTACACTCGCACAACACTACATAAATTACACAGGGCAGATCATCCTTATTGTCTCAGGGGTTGCGGGGCGGAAGGCTCATTTATACACACGATCTGGGAATGTCCACTGATTGTTAACTATTGGCAACGAGTTTTGCGCACCATAGCCCAAACACTAAACACCTCACTTACTCTAGACCCGCGGTTGTGCCTGCTGAATGTCTGGGGGCCGACTGACCTCACCTTTTATGCGAGAATGTGGACTACAGTGGGGCTGGTGACGGCAAAACGGGATATAGCGCAGAAGTGGGGGTCGGCTGATCTCCCCACGCTGGCTCAATGGATCCGAAACATGGACATGCTCATGCTGACTGAAAGGGCGGTGTATAAACTGAGGGATAATCCGCGTAAATGGAATGGGGTCTGGCAGCCTTGGAACTCCTATAGGGGGGACATATGTCAACCACTGGATGAGGATGATCTTGAGGGATCTGAGAGTGAAGAAGATCACTGATTGGGTGTGGGGGTGCTTGCTGGACGACATACATGGGAGCGGGATGGTTTTGCGCTAGGAGTCTGGTAGGGGGGGATGGATTGGGGCGAGGGGCATAGAAATGTTTGATTGGTCCCTATATAGGAAGACTGTGATGCTAGATACTGTTGAAACTACCTCACGGACATGCCGATTTATGTGTGCACTTTTTCTGGTTTAAGTTCGCTATTGTTCAAGGCACAAGCAAAAACATAAAACGCAAACTGTAATTTTTACGATACATGTATGTTCCTATTCATCAAGTCACTCAGCTCACCGGGTCCACAACGTACCTGCGGGGTAATGTCACAATGCCAACCGTTTCCCATTTACTTTGTGTCCTGCAGAGACCCTACGAATGTATATGTCTATGTGGCTGATGATGATACTGATACTATTTATGTTTTGCAACAAAAAAAAATTAAAAAAAAAAAAAAAGAGCTCGCTGGGGAGGTAGGAGCTTCTCCCTTAGGGCGGCAGAGGCCTGCAACAAACTCCCACTTGTGCTCAGACAATCTCAGGATCTGATGGCCTTTAGAAGAGGACTCAAGACTTGGCTCTTTACTCAGTAAGCCTGCTCACTCACGCTAGCTCTATCATACCAGCGCCAGGACAACTCCGGGTAACAGAGCGCTCTACAAATGTGCCAAATAAAAATAAAAATAAAAAAAGCAGGGCTCGGATGTTCCAAAGTTGCAAGGGAGCCGCGAGTCACTCAGCAGGGCTCTTGTCGTTCCAGAGTCAAATCTCTCGATCGTCCTGGAGCGTCCCCAGTTATAGGACTGCTCCTCTTTGATCTCCGGAGTCTGGACGGCCGGGGTCTTAACACCTGGAGGCCTCTTGTTGGGGTTTCCTGCCACGCGGCCCTTTGATCCATTCATGTCAGGTTCGGGAGGAGTCCCAGACACACAGCAGGCGTGGAGCCAGCCCTCAGGGTGGCCGGAGGGGCGATTGAAACCCATCTCTTTAAGGGGAGGTCGGAGGTGTGAGAGCACTGCTCCTCCCACTCTCACTCAAGGGGGGTGCGCTGTCCTCCAGCCCGGGTGGCGCCTCTCGGCCTAGGCCGCGCTGGATCGGGCAGCCATCTTAGGTGCGGGGAAGGGGGCACGCAGGGCCTACGAGCCGGAAAGATGGAGGCACGGACGGGGAAGTCCGGGGACGGGTGTGTGTGTCATGGAGGGAAGGGTCGGCTAGGCCTGGGGACTCAGGGGTCTGTTGTGGTGTACAGCTCGGGAGGGGGTTGCATAGGGGGATGGCTTCAGGGTATCGAGTGGCATGGTCCACTAGGACGAGATTGAAGCGGTGACCTTGAGAGGTCTTGGGGTCTAGTGGCCCCACAATGTCAATTCCAACCCGCTCAAAGGGGGTACTGACGACGGGGAAGGGTTGGAGGGGAGCCTTGCGCTTCCCTCCACTTTTTCCACTAGCCTGGCACGTGGGGCAGGACTTGCAGTGAGCCTCTACGTTCGCTTTCATCTTGGGCCAATAGAAGTGCGTGACCAGGCGGCTATACGTTTTGTCTTGCCCCAAGTGGCCTGCTAGGGGTACATCGTGGGCCAGGCCCAGGAGGAAGTCTCAGAAGCGTAGGGGGACCACCAGCACCCGGGCTGACCCTAGTTCCGCTGACTTCTGTTCGCTGTAAAGGAGGTCATTCTCCCAGTACAGCCAATGTGTTCCTGATTGGTCGCCCGCGGCCTGGGCTTCGGCCTGTTGCTGGGGTCCGACCAGGGAAGGACAGGTAGCTTGCTCCCGGCAGAACTCCTCACGGAAGGGGCCCCCCTCATGGCGCCTCTGCGCCAGCTCTGGCAGATCACCCAGGTCGGTGATCGGTGCGGGGTCAGGGTGTAGGTGCTCGTTGTCAGTGACGTCTTCTCCTCATGGGGAGAGGTAGGAGGTCCCTGCGGGATCGGCCTTGCCGTCATCCACAGGGGGGAGGTTGGTAGTTTCCTCCTCGACTTCCCCGTCAGGGGGCAGTCGGGCTGCCATGGATCGGGTGGTGGCGCACACCCATTCGGGAAGACCCATCATCCCGAGGTGGGTCCGGCGCTCGACCTGCTTCCATGGGGAACTTTCCAGGTCATTCCCCAGGAGGCAGTCAACAGGCTGGGAGGTCCGTACTGCTACTTTTAATTTACCTGCTACTCCTTCCCACTCAAATAGTACCAGGGCTACCTGACACAAGCTCTCAGTGTTGTCTGCTGAAATTACAGGGCACAGGACATTGGGGAGGATCTGGTCTTCTTGCACCAAATGGCTAAGGACACCCGTGATGCTGGCTCCGGTGTCACGGAGGGCCTCCACTCGGTGGCCATTCACTGTCACAAACTGGCTGTACTTCTTGGTGTTGGTGGGCAGGGATACTAGGGTCATGGCAGTAGGTTCCCATACTTCGGTGTCCTCAAACTCCTCCCCTAGAGCTACATTCGCCATCTGCCTAGCCGGGGGAGCTGTGGTCGGGATTCCAGGGGCCATGGGACACTGGGGATCACTGGCATAGTGCCCGGGCTTTTGACATCTAAAACATGTGATGGTCACTCGGTGTGGTCGGCCTGGGGGACCGGCAGCAGCTGGTGGAGGTGCGGGGAAATTTGGCAGTGGGTTTCTCGGGGGCTACGCTGGGGATCGGACTGGGCGTCCCTGGGTCCTCCTGGGTTCCCCCCCATCTCTGGCGGGGTGGTCCTTGACTGTTACGGGGGTAGTCACCTACGGGGCCCTGGGCGACCCGGGTGCTCACCCAGCGATCCGCCTCGACGGCCAGCTTCCTCGGATCTGCAAGCTTGCTGTCGAGCAGATGCTGTTGCAGCTCCACAAAGCAATTTGTGGACGAATGTTCCCACAGCATAAGGTCAGTTAGTTCTTCCATGGTGGTCACTTTGCTGCCCTTGACCCACCCTTCGAATGCTCTGCTGAAAAAGTTCACGTATTCCACCCAGGTGGTGTCAGGAATCTTTTTGCAATCCCGGAACCGCTGGCGGTACATTTCTGGGGTGAGGCCGTATCTCGTCAGGAGGGCCTCTTTCATGTGGCTGTAGGAAGTCTGCAAGGAGGACGGTAGATCGAGCATGGTGTCTCTCCCCTCGCTCAGGAATCGACCCCACAATCCGGCCCCTCAATCTTTCTGTGGGACTCGGTGAGAGGTCATGGCAACTTCGTAGGCCTTAAACCATTGCTGGATGTCGTCATTTGTGTAATATTCTTTGACCACATCTTTGGGGATGTGGACCTTCGGCTCTGCCGGGGGTCCGCTCTCTCTGTTCCCCGGGGGCCAGTTCTCTTCGTTCCTCGCCTTGAGCTCGAGCTCCTTCAAGCTTCGCTCGTGCTCCAGCTGAAGTCTCTTCCCTTCATGCTCCCGCTGGAGTTTCTTTTCTTCTAATTCTCCTTGCACTTTCATTTGCTCAATCGCAAGTTTCTTTTCTGCCAACTTTATTTCGCCTTCCATTTTTAGTTTCGCCATCTCCAACTCGTGGTGGCGACTTCTTTCTCGATCTGCGAGCGCTTCCGGGGATAGGCCCGCGTCTGGTACGATGCGTCGTACCTGGCTGTCGCTATCTGTCTGGGGGAGTCCCGGTTCGTCTGGCTGCGCCGCCGCTCCTTCTGTGCGGGGGGCTCCGGACTCCACCCAAGCTTTCAATGCTCTCTGCATGTCTTCCTTTGTGTTGCGGCCAGCGGTAGCGATTCCTAGTTCTTTGCAGAATTCCTTTAGTTCTTTGTGTGTGTACTCCTCCAGTTGTTCTATACGGAATGCACTACTCGCGTCGGCTTCAATGATACTCATGGTGGTTTCTTTTGTCGTCTTTGCTCGGTAGTGCGTTAGTCGTGTATTGTACGATCTCTAGTTTGCGGCTCGTATCCCATCGCTTGCCACCAATGTTAGAAGGCGACCTCAGGGAAGGGCAGGAAGTGCACCTGACTAACCTGGGACCCACCTCCCTAGTTACCAAGACAAGCACTGGCGGGAGACTTCCCAGGGGGAGAGTCTCGAATCAAGGACCGCACACACTATACCAACCCCACACGGTAAGGAGACACCACACCGTGGTTTCTTAAGAACGTTTCTTTATCTCGTACTTCAAGGGATCTTTATGATCGGCAAAGGCAGGTATTTACAGATTAGAGCAAGGGCTCAAAAGAGTCTCGGTCAGGGTAAGGGTAGCGGGACAGTCTTAAGGTTCTGTGTCAATATCGGTGCGTATCCGGCGCACAGCTCTCAATCCTCGAGCCGGGGGATATGAGGCGATCTGTGGGGTCCAGCCGGACCAGGAGAGTCAGGGAGCCGCGAGTCACTGAGCCAGGCTCAAGCAAGTTGTCGGAGGTCTTACGATCTTCGGGGGAGCAGCAAGTCACTCAGCAGGGCTCAAGCAAGTTGTCGGAGGTCTTACGATCGTCAGGGGAGCCGCGAGTCACTCAGCAGGGCTCAGGTGGCTCAAGGTTGCAGGGGAGCCGCGAGTCACTCAGCAGAGCTCAGGTGGTTCAAAGTTGCGAGGGAGCCGCGAGTCACTCAGCAGGGCTCAGGTGGTTCAAGGTGGCAGGGGAGCCACGAGTCACTCAGCAGGGCTCGGATGTTCCAAAGTTGCAAGGGAGCCGCGAGTCACTCAGCAGGGCTCTCGTCGTTCCAGAGTCGAATCTCTAGATAGTCCCGGAGCGTCCCCAGTTATAGGACTGCTCCTCTTTGATCCCTGGAGTCTGGACGGCCGGGGTCTTAACACCTGGAGGCCGCTTGTTGGGGTTTCCTGCCACGCGGCCCTTTGATCGAAACCCATCTCTTCAAGGGGAGGTCGGAGGTGTGAGAGCACTGCTCCTCCCTCTCTCACTCAAGGGGAGTGCGCTGTCCTCCAGCCCGGGTGGCGCCTCTCGGCCTAGGCCGCGCTGGATCGGGCGGCTATCTTAGGTGCCGGGAAGGGGGCACACAGGGCCTACGGGCCGGAAAGATGGAGGCACGGACGGGGAAGTCCGGGGACGGGTGTGTGTGACATGGAGGGAAGGGTCGCCTAGGCCGGGGGACTCCGGGGTCTGTTGTGGTGTACAGCTCGGGAGGGGGTTGCTACGGGTCAGGGAGGACCACGCCACGAGGCTGGGTCTAACAATTATTTTTTTAACTATTATTATTGTTGGTGGAGCTGCTGGACACTCACCAGTTTTGCAAAGACTATGGCACCACCATGAATAGTGGCTTTGCCAGTGCTTGTGTTGTGTAACAATTTAGGCTCTGTATTGAATTTTCCGATTCATGCCCTTATATAGGTACAAATCACTTTGCCCTAATATAGACATAGAAATCATTCATTTATTTAGGCATAGCCCATGCGATCCAAATACAGGCATGGCTACTTCCACCCGTACAAAACGTCAAAACGTTTTCTTGGAAAATCAGCTTAAGCAGTCAGGGAACTTCCCCTTGATCGATTATTGATTTGTCAAAGAACTCATGTCCTTTTCTAAGAACCACTATTCCCTTGGGGCTCTTTCTTGACGTTATTATGCCTGACTTTACGTCAAACTGTGGCATTCCTAAACACCTTCAAGGTATAAATATACCTTAACTTGCCCTAGCAAACACACGGCGGTGCGGAGCAGTTCGACTATCTACTTGCCGACGCAGCTCGCTACAGCAAGTGCTGAAGGAAGCCGACCCTTCAGCTGAAGCACTGATCAGAGGCTGCCTTTCTCCTACTGAGAATCCAGCTCCAGTGTTTCCAAGCTCCCCTTGCGGGGTGTTGGGAAATCGAGTCCTGAGACAGAGATACCAGACCTCCTTCATTCTAACTAAGGTATGGAGCTGATTAGAACCTAGAGAAACCTTGGGTAGATTCTTGGCAAAAAGAAAACTAAACCTATGCTACATAATTCTTACTTCCTCCCACGTTCTGGGCTTAGGTTAGGTACATTGGGGCAGGCATATTTTAGAACACCAGTTGAGTATTTTTAGTCTGTGTATTTGTGTATGTATTTTTATATGGCTTAAAAACCATACAATGTTCTTACAGTATTAATTTATAATATTGTTTAAGCTGTACGCATTATACTTTGCAGTCTGTCTAACGATTGTAGCAGTTAACTTCTCTTGTATGAGAAAGAAGACTGTTCAATAAACCTTTTTATTGAAAAAGCCCGTCTCTCTATTTCTCTGCAACTCTGTAGAAGCAAAGCATGCACGATTGACTGAGTGAAATACTTGTTTCCGCGACTCTAGAGATATATTTCTTATTCTTGGGAAACAAAGTTGACATGTTTATTCGGTTGTCAGAAACTAATCCCTTCTTGTGAATTCGAGAAAGTTTCTAGTGACCTCTGAGCTAGCTGGCACTCACTATTAAGTTTAGTATATTCGATAGAGACGTAGTCGACCTCAGTCCTACTTGTAATCTATAGGATATGCTATTCCAATGCGCAGAGCCTATTGGGAATATAAGAACTACACTACATGGCGCCCAACATGGGAAGCCATGTAGTGTAGTTCCTATATATTCCCAATAATCACTCACTATTAAGTTTAGTATATTCAATAGAGACCTAGTCAACCTTAGTCCCACATCTTATCTATAGGATATACTATTCCAATGCGCAGAGCCGATTGGGAATATAGAAACTACACTATACTTGTTTGCAAAATGTTTGCATACATTTGGGATAGGTCAGAGATTCTAAACTATGTAAAGCTAAGGTTATTAAAACAGTGATCATTTACCTGACATCACATAGCCCCCACTGATGATCACACCTACCTGGAATTAATATATTTCAAAACAACTAGCGTAAATGCATAACTTAACGTTTTTTCTTGCATGCATTTTTTTCTTGAGAGCTCATGACTAACCGCAATAACTAACAATAACCACCAGATTAACCACTAACCGTGGGTCCTATAATAGCGCGCTAGTCGCCATAAGCACTGCAACCCTTCAACATGGGTAGCAAGCAGTAAATATCATTCAATTACTAAACTAGCATACTATATACTTAACAAAATCATGAGTATAATATTTTCAAAAATCAAAAGAACTGTACAGACAACCATACAAAACATGTCCATCTAACCTTTTGTTATACACATCCTCAAGCCATTTTAGACGTACACGCACTCAGGTCCCGTAAACATCTTACTTGAAGTTATTGAAAATTAATTCATTGCAGTGCTCATAGGATCTTAATTCATATTGGATATTATCCTAATAAGCTGCATGGCTGGTTACTCTGCAGGTAAATTATTGTAGTACAGTTACTCCATTTACAGCAGACCTTACAATTACTTTTAACAGCAGGTGGTACATTTACGAACGGTCACCACGCCATGACCTTCAATACTGCCCCAAGGGGCCCAACTCGTTACGGAAAATATTTGGCTTGGCAATTCGTACAAATCTCCATCCATCCTACCCGGTGCTTGTAAGGGAATTTGATGATATAACTCTAATTCTATGGCAGGACTGGAGGCTCAAATTATGCTTCTTCATCTTTACTGCATAAATCTGCCACTCCTCTGCCTCGGCCGTCTTCAAGCTGGAGGACCAGCCCTTAGCAACACATGCGCAACGTCGTGTGGTTGCCAGGGTCTTTTCCTCTCTCTACCGGCTTTTCTCTAGGACAGCTGATCACGCTTGAGCACTTTGTAGCGCGATCAGCGGTTTTCCATTGCATGGCAGTTGCTCTTCTCTCCAGCTGCTTCTCGCCTCCTGGTGCCCTTAGTTAGCGTTTTTTGGCCCTTTTCAGCACAATTTATTCTCTCCCTTTGTCCTGTTTGTTTTTTCCAATATAAAAAAAGGGGGGGGTTTCAGAGTTAGAGTTTATTTTACCTTTATTATCACCTACATAAGATATTTGGGATAAAAAAAAAGGAAGTGAGAAGAGGAGCTTTTAGAAATATTGTATAAAATATTGTTAATATACTATAATATTTATTTGCCTTCTTTTATTTAAAAAAAATATCTGATATGGACTCAGATGAAGGCATTACCCCCTAAACAATATTGAAGATGAGTCAATTAGAAGTATGATTCATAGGGAAATGAGATCATGCATGTTTTCAACACTTTCTAGGGTTATGGCGTCAAAGAGGCCTCCTCCCTCGGGCGAGGATAACACCGTATCAATTGAAGATAACCCTACTAATGGTGACAAAGTGATTGAAATAAGGGGTAAAAAATCCAGAAAGAGAAATAATATTGATTATACCCCAAGGAGCACTACAACAGGTCTTAGTACCTCAAGCTTGGTGGGAGAGCCTCACTCCTCCGATGCTTCGGGTGTCCCTCCCGGCACAACGTTTAAAGGTGTCCCTCGAGGCACAAATCATCCTATTGCTCAAGATAACGATCTCGAATTCTTTCATGATGATTTTGACCATGATAATGATGACAATAATTCTGAATTCCCTGATGAGTACATCCTCGACCTGGACGAAGACAACCAGGAATTTGACTGACAATTATTTGATGATAATGCTCCTTCCTCTTCCAGAGATAATATTTTAGATCCTCTAGGTCAAGAGATGTTTTCCCCTCTTAACATTAGACATCCTCGCAGCTCAGAATGGTTCCCTCAGGATCATGTTAGTAAATTTATTATGAAGTGGCTTAGAAACCCTCTAGATAGAGACACCCGAAACCTCCTAAGAGCCGAATGCTCAAGACCATCTATTGAAGGCAAAGTATGCAATACCCCAAACCTGGATCCCGAACTTATTAAATATCTTTTTAAACTCGGAAGAGATCCCAGGAAAGGGATGGAGACGTCCCTTAAAATTTGTCAGGATCACCTCCTTGATGTCTTGGGCCCCCAGGTACAAGATTATTGATGCTGCAGAGGATAGCTATATTACTGGTTCCCCACTTGACACCGATACTATCCGTGGTTGGAGCCAAAGGGCTCTAGTTTTACTGGGCAATGCTAATGCTGGGCTCGATTCAGAGAGAAGCAGGGTTGTGCTTTCTAAAATTAGCCCTAAATTGAGCGATCTGGCAGGTAAAGAACCCTCCCTCAATCCTAAGGGTTTGCTCTTTGGTGAAGATCTGATTAAAACATTGGGCAAATATGTTTCAACTTTCACCGCTCTAGATAAAGCCCACCAAAATATGAAACGTGTTTTCAACTCAAACAACCTTTTTGACAGGGCTGGAAGAAGGGGCCAATCTTCTGGCCGCTTTAATCACAGGCCCTACCCCAGATCCAGAGGCTTCGATGGAAGAGGCTTTCAACCCT
The DNA here is from genome assembly GCF_964263255.1 of Lissotriton vulgaris. NCBI lineage: Eukaryota > Metazoa > Chordata > Amphibia > Caudata > Salamandridae > Lissotriton > Lissotriton vulgaris. The sequence goes on along the minus strand of NC_141699.1, from coordinate 210,489,624 downwards.
CCAATCAAGCTCAATTCTTCCCTTCAAGAGGAAGAGGTTTCCGGTCCAGAGGCTTCGGGGCAAGAGGAGCCACTAATGACACCAACCTCAAAGTGAGTACTACAATTCCTTATTCTGTTCCCCTTTCTTCCCCAAAAGTAGGAGGCAGGTTAAAGTTTTTTGCCCAAAATTGGAAACTTATTACTCAAGATCCCTGGGTTCTGAATAACGTAAATGGGTTTACCATAGACTTTATAGAGACTCCTGTACAAACTTCACGTCCCAGGGAAATTCCTTAGCTCAAGAGCAGATAATAGAAGAGGAGATCTCCTCCATGCTTCTGAAAGGTGCAATTTTAGAAGTCCCTATGCATTTTCTGAGATTTATAAGTACACTCTTCCTTGTGGAGAAAAAGGACAAGGGTTGGAGACCTGTTATAAATTTGAGAGAGCTCAACAAATACCTTGTCTACAGACACTTCAAGATGGAAGGCATCCATATTCTCAGGGATTTGTTACTAGAAGGAGATTGGCTGGTCAAGTTAGACCTAAAGGACTCTTATTTTACTATTCCTATGGCCAAAGATCATCAACCCTTCCTACAGTTCATTTGGAAGAACCGTCTATTCCAATTCCAAGCTCTTTCTTTCGGTCTATCATCAGCCCCTTGGTGTTTCACCAAAATAATGAGATCAGTTCTTTCTTCCCTAAGAGAGAAGGGTATTCGTATGATCATTTACTTAGACGACATCCTCATCATGTTGCAAGATTATTCCCAGATTCTCCAGGATCTCAATACTGCGATAGACTTCTTAGAGAATCTAGGTTTCATCGTAAACAAAGAAAAGTCAATACTTTCTCCTTCAAAGTCCATGGAGTTCCTGGGCTTCACAATAGACACCTCCAATTATCATCTTCTTCTTCCACCGAAGAAGATTTCTAAAATCAAGAAAGAGATAAAGCACGTTCTCAAACATCAGAATCTTTCCCTAAGAGAACTAGCCAGACTGCTCGGTCTCCTTTCCTCTTCTATCCAAGCCATCTTTCCGGGACCACTGAATTATCGTGCCCTTCAAAGAATAAAAGCAAACACCCTGAGATCAGGTCTGTGGTACGGAGATCGTGTCTCACTCAACCAGGAGGCCATGGTGGAACTGAACTGGTGGTTAGAGAACCTAGATGCTTGGAACGGGAGAGCAATATTTGGTTCTGCGCCAGACTTCGTTCTGGAGTCTGATGCAAGTCTTCATGGCTGGGGTGCCTGTCTCCTAGATCAGAGCACTGGAGGAGTTTGGTCTCAGGAGGAATCCTTACATCACATAAATTTCCTGGAACTCACTGCGGGTTTTTTCGCCTTGATGAGTTTCAAACACTCCCTTCAGGGCAGATCTGTTATTCTAAAAATGGACAACATGTCGGCAGTAGCTTATATAAACCATCTAGGAAGTACCAAATCTGTGGACCTCTCGAATCTGGCCAGAAAACCATGGATGTTCTGCCTCGAACACAAGATTTCTCTGAAGGCGGAATATCTTCCTGGAAAATCCAACCTTTATGCGGATTGGAACTCAAGATTCCTCTTAGATCACTCTGACTGGAAGCTCAACTCCTCCGTTTTCATTTCCATCAACAAATGTTGGGGTCCCTTCCAAGTAGATTTGTTCGCAAGCAGATTGACTTTTCAACTGAAGAGTTATTACAGCTGGATGCCCGATCCGGGCTCTCTAGCAGTGAATGCATTTCTCCAGTCTTGGGAAGGGATCAATGCTTATGCCTTTCCCCCCTTCGCAATGATTCAGAGTCCTTCAGAAAGTGAGGCACCAACATGCCTCAATTGTCCTGATTACTCCCTTTTGGCCATCCCAAGCGTGGTTCCCTACTGCTATAGAACTGACCTACGATCTTCCCCTCCTAATCCCACCCCTGATAGATCTTCTTACAGACGTAGACGGTCACATTCACCCTCTTGTTCAAACAGGGAATTTGAACCTTCTTGCCTGGAGAGTGTCAGGAGATCCAACAATCTCGCAGGACTTTCGTCTACAGCTTCATCTCTCCTTGGAGAATCATGGGCCCCCGGTACACACTACCGATACAACAACATTTGGAATACCTGGTTACGTTGGTGCTTGGACAGGGACCTGGATCCCGTGGAGGATCCGGTTGTTAACATAGTTAATTTTCTTGGTGAACAATTTGATAGAGGTCTGAGTTACCGATCTATCAACTGTTATAGATCTGCTATCTCTGCTGGTCATTCCTTAATCAACGGTAAGACGGTAGGTAAAAATTTTATTATTTGTAGGATACTCAAAAGTATTAGACTTAGAAGATCTCCTAGACCTAGATATCAATCTCGTTGGGATGTGAAATTAATTCTTGATCTTTTCTGTAGTTGGCCCGACAATACTGTTTTGAGCAGGAAATTCCTTTCTATCAAACTAGCTACTCTTCTTTGCTTAATTTCTTGTCGTAGGGCTCCGATGTTAAGGCTTTAGATATTTCATATAGATCTTATGATATGTTTGGTGTTAAATTTGAACTGCATAGAAGAACCAAGACTGTTTGATTCAATTCTTTATCCACGTTTTGATACTTGCAGTAAGCTTTGTGTTGTTAACTGTATGAAAGAATACAATCTGAGAATGAACTCTCTCCGTCCTTCTGGTGTAAGTCAATTACTTATTTACTTTGTTAAACCTCACAAGGGTGTTTCTTCTGTCTCTATTGCAAGATGGGTTAAATCTGTCATGGAACTTGCTGGTGTTGATCTGAATATCTTCAAACCACACTCTATCAGAGGCGCGATGGCCAGTAAGTCTTTCTGGTCAGGTGGTAAGTTGGATAATATCCTCAAGGCCGCTGATTGATCTAACTCCAGGACTTTTGCTCATCATTATTTTAAGCCTCTTTCTCTTATGTCTGATGCTGTTTTACATGGCTACCAACATGCATAATGTAGCCTCCGGTCTTGTAATGAAATTGCGATTCTCCTGTTAACATGAACAGAGAATCTGGATTTCATTAAAGACACGGAGGCTATCATTATCCCCCCCCCACCCTTTCCCTGGGTGATTGATTCTTCTACTGTATAATAATAATTTTTATTCTTCAATTTGTAAATCTGAATATTTAAATTTCGCTTTAAACTTGTTTTTTATCTCTTTCAGGTATACTATTTTATTTTTTATTTATGAAATTATTAACATCTCTTTTACCTTTTCAGATAACCTTTCATGACTTCGTGGTCTTGTTTCTGGATGTTCTGTCCCTCCTCAAGTTTAAAGCCTTGATTGAAGCCAAGTTTGAAGCCATGGTACCTTTCCTTGGAGTTTATTGGACATTTCCTTATCTTTCTTCTCAACACATTTAAAAGAGGAAGATTGCCTAGTGACCTTGTTCTTTGTTTGGTTTATAACATTCTATTTTGGAAGTTTACTTTATGATGTAGGCGGCTGCTTGGTTCTGCATTAAAAGTAATATGCATAATGATAGCCTCCGTGTCTTTAATGAAATCCAGATTCTCTGGTCATGTTAATAGGAGAATCGCAATTAACAACAGCCAATGAAAAAACAGTAACATATAAAAACACTACTAATCCCATGAGGCTTTGAACCACGCCTCCTTCAAACACCAATCATATTAGTCCAAAGTCTACAAAATAGCGAGGCACCAAGTTTCTGCCTCTTTCTTTGCCCGTGGTCATTTGATTCTTTCCCCTTGGTGCATTTTGCCCCTTCATTTCCTTTCTGTTTGATAGATTTCTGCCCGCGACTGTGGTCCGAGCGGTCGGGCTGAGGTGGCCACACACTGCGCTGTTCCCTCAGGAGTGGCCCATCCCAGGAGCGAGGTTGCATAAGCAGCCCAATTGGCTGGCTTACGTGTACTGCGGGAGCCTGCACTTGAGAGTGTACACAGCGACATCCTGATCGACGAGCTGGTGACGCCTGACCCAGGCTCGGACAATAGGGTGTTTTCCTTATCGAAATTGACTATGGTACTGGGCCACTGTAGATATTTTCCTGAACCAGATGTTTTTCTCTAACCATTGACTCAGATAACAGCCTAACTCGGCTTACCAATTATTCTGGAAATTCCTAGCTGTTTCCCAGGCAGAGGCCCCTCTTTTAAGTCCTACGGAATCAAGCTAGGGTGCCAATTTTATACAGCTCATTGCTCCTAACCAATGCCCTACATCAGTTTTAGGGCTGCAATAATTTGGCTTCCGTCTGGGGATTTTGATCTAGGAAGTACCCTCTTCCTTACACCATGTCAGATTGTGAGGTGTGTGAGCAGGACCTGGGGGTGTATGATCCAAATGATGATGAGGATTTCTACTACGACGAGAATATGGAAAGCCTTTTTGACAAAACTCTTGACAAGAAACTCAACAAAGCTTTGTCCTCAGCCCTCCTACTTCATTCATTCATTCACTGCTACTACTTCCCATCTCCCAAACCGTCCCCATCACCCTCACACCCCTGATCCGCTCCTCTTTCCCCCACAGAGACCCCTGGACATGTTAAAATCTATTCTATGGTCACCAAGAGAGCAAAGGACCATGACTACACCCGGACCCTTTGTCCTTACCACCACCTATTATTCCCCTCATTTTCCCCACCACGGACACAGGCTCTTCCTCCTCCCTGGAATCACGATTCTGCAAACGCGCTTAGAATCGCAAGCGGGCATCTTCCTCTTTGACTCAGTCTCCTTTCACTTTATATCCAGCCAGCATTGTCCACCCCAGATCGTCTTGATGGAGCGGTAATTTCTTCTGGTAGTTTCTCAATGCAAAACCTTCATGCTACCTCTAATTTACCGCTCAAAATGTGTTGGGCCCTTCACACCATGTATTACCTTCAGGAGACTTTTAATAATCATGAACAGTCAAAAATGCAATTATTATTTTAAGCCAATAAAGAGAGTTCTTGAGTATTTAAAGGGTTTATTTTCTAGTAAAAAGTTAATTTTTCTCTGACCCTTTAATCATTAGTAAAATATCAATCAGGTTACAGAATTTGGAAAACAGGAAAAATAGCATTAATACTGAACATATTACAGTCTGCATATAAGCATTACATATAGGAAATAAATTGTGGCGCAAAATGTCATTCAAAATTCTTAAAGAGTTTCTAAGAAAAAATAGTCTTGCAAGGCTAATCAAAAATCAAATCGTTTGCAAAAATCTCCCATTAAGAGAAATAAATGCATAAGTCAAAATAAATCTTTTCAGACCTAATTAATTAGTCAAAGCATAAACCTATAGTTTAGCATCTAAATCTAAAAAGCCTTTCTATCTGTTTGGTGCCCTGTGCATCTCTGTGTCTAAAAAGCAAAAAGGAGCGAGACAGCCCGCCCTTCACCAGACCTGCAGTGCCAAGATATGACGTGGAAGCAAGAAACCTCCCCCTGACAGTCCTCGGACGCCACTCCTCCCTTCAGCAATCCTGGGACGTTTCTCGTACCTAACCCATAGAATGAAGCAAAGCCTAAGCCAAAATGAGCAAGAAGCCAGCTGAGCTAAGAAAGCCAGCCCCTCCTCCGGAGAGGTCAGAATTTATACACAAAATTTTGGCAGACTACACAAAATGTTTCAATTTCAGGAAAACCTGTATGTGATTGGTCAGTCATGATGGCATGAGTTCGCACAACCCTGACTCATCCTAAAAAAACCTGACTTTATCAGTTTTAACAAAAGAAGCATACATGAATAATACATTTATAAACATTTGCAACATTTACTAGGGAAAATGTTTCTATAGTTCCTTCCTTCCTGTCACAGTGCAGCAGGACGGATACTTTTAACTAACTGGTACATTGGCACAGTCACAAGAATGTACAGTTCAAGCTGTCCTTGACTCCTTCCGCAGTTTGAGTCAAGCTGCCACAGTCTGCGCATGCTCTCTTCTCTTTCAAAGCAAGCCATAGCCTTGCTGGTTTCACAGGCAGCCATTTAATGGTAGGCCCCAAAATAAAACAAACACAAAGATAATATTAATTTCATGTAAATCAGCCCATTATGTTTCCCAACTCTATACTAATACCCCTTATCAATGTTTACCTAGCCAAGCTACTAGTGTAAAGCAGCTTTTCTATTATTTATGACAACATGCAAAATAAAGGTGCAATGTGCAACAAAGAAAAAAAGGTGTTATTAACTGAAAATATTTATCAAAATATGCAACAAGTCAAAGTCTTTTAAGACAGGAATAGTGTATTTAGAATACAAGGGATGATCTGGGAAGAGAGAAACATATTCTATTAATCTTCAAAGCTAAAAATGCCACTTTTCTCTACATTACAAAAACACATGTTAATTCAGCAAAAGCAACTCAGACTGAATAGGCCTCACTTTCATGTTTTTTCATGTGCCATGTTTTTAACTTGCACCAAAAAGTGCGTGGCAATTTAAATGCAGTCTATCTGAAGCACAAAAAATAAAACAATGCCTGACTGCAGATGAAATCTGCTCCATCAATCCACCCTTCTGATGATTCAAATCATAATAAGATGATTTTTAATTCATCCCACAGATTTCATTTTCAAAAGTGACTTTTTTTTGTTTTTTGTTTTTTTAAATTGCAAAAGCTGAGCATATAACAGTTTTACTTCTATTTCTAAGGCAAACACAAGTCTATTTGTAATCAGATTATATATAGCCAAGCTCAATTGTTTTAGTGCAGAGTTTTTAGGTAGCTTCTTGGAACAGTTAGTCTTCTTTAAAATAAGTAACTAAAATAATAAACAAGCATTTACAATGCAATGGTTTTGCCTTTGTTAAAGTTAGAGCTATTGGCATTGCTCTTGACATTATTTTTATTTGTTTTTTTTTAACATAAATAAATGGCATTGTCATTTACAATAGCAAATTCAACCACTCATCTAAACACCCAGCCACTGATCCACCCGCTCATCTATCTACGCATGCACTTGCCAATCTCTTCATTCACCCACCCAGCTGCCCACTTGTCCATTCTGGTACCCACTCATCTATCAAAGCAGGCGCCCGCCGACCTCATCATACATCCGCTCCCTCGTCCCTCCCTCGAGCTGCCCACCTACTCATCCATCCACTCATCCTTCCACCTATTCATCCATCCGCTCACACATCCATCCGCCCACTCATCAATCTGCTCATCCTTCCACCCGCTCATCCATCCTCTCACTCATCCGCCTGCTCATCCTTTTACCTACTCATCCACCCACTCATCCTTCCACCTACTCATCCATCCTCTCACTCATCCGCCTGCTCATCCTTTTACCTACTCATCCACCCACTCATCCTTTTACCTACTCATCCACCCACTCATCCTTCCACCTACTCATCCACCCACTCATCCTTCCACCTACTCATCCATCCATCCGCCCACTCATCCATCCGCCCACTCATCCATCCGCCCACTCATCCATCCGCCCACTCATCCATCCGCCCACTCATCCATCCGCCCACTCATCCATCCGCCCACTCATCCATCTCATCCATCCGCCCACTCATCCATCCGCCCACTCATCCTTCCACCCACTCATCCTTCCACCCACTCATCCTTCCACCCACTCATCCTTCCACCCACTCATCCTTCCACCCACTCATCCTTCCACCCACTCATCCTTTCACCCACTCATGCTTTCACCCACTCATCCATCCGTTCATCCTTCCACCTACTCATCCTTCCACCCACTCATCCATCCGTTCATCCTTCCACCCACTTATTCATCCGCTTATCCTCCCACCCGCTTATTCATCCGCTCATCCTCCCACCCACTCACCCATCCTTCCCGCCACTCATCTATCAAATCATGCGCCGTTCATCCATCCATTCATCAGCTCACGTGTCCATCCCTCCATCCTTCCGCTGCCTGCCTGTGGGAAGAGTCCAAGCCCGCACGCATGTCCCCCTCCCCGTTCCATTGAGTGGGGGATTCAAATTTTCTGACACTCTTGCCGTTATAAAACTTTTAAATAAATTACATGACAAAAAGTGAGAGGCGTCCAAGGGGTAAGGGAGAGGAATGCGATTTGGTAGGAGTACTAGGAAAGAGAACACAATATTTTGAAAATAAAAAAAACATTTTTGAAGACTTTCAAAAGTGGAGTGCCTATGCGTTTTTGTCTGTGGGTATGTAGAAATTCCTGCTGAAATCCAACTGGCATCTCATTCTCAACCTACCCGACTGAAAGCACCCCTACCATTCTATTAGGAGATACATATATTAGGGAGGGTGTAACCCCCCGCTTGCACATGCCTAAGGCCGCCCCTGAGCACACACACACAGGCGTCCCACTAATGTCCTCGACGCGCAATGCCTGACCCTACTCCATATCATGCATTGTCTGGACAGGAGCCCATGGGATGCCACACATGAGCGCTCCCACAATCACAAATGAAAGATGTCAGGTTGGCGACCGCCCACTCCCTCCTGCAGGCCTCACTCCGGCCAGCAGCACAGTGGTGTGTCACCTGACTCTACAGCACACTGCACGGTGTCTTATGCCCTCAGTTCAGTGCCAAGAATGGTGAACACAGGCGCACATTAAAGGTGTCATGTCTACCGCCCACCACAGCACCCGTGCCAGGCCTCCAACCACAGTGCACATCACACACAGCGTCTGCTAATGCAGAGGATAATAAACACACGGGCTGTCAGTGTCCTGCCTAGCACCCTCGTGACGCCACTGCACCCCTATGCGCACACGTCTCGGTACCACGCTGCAGCCGGCATCAGTGCCAATAAAGACCCTCGGCCGGATCCCCACCAAGTATGCAGGACAGTCAGCAGCCATCAAAGAAGCACAGATGCAGCTGCACACAGATGCACAGGCACACAACCTAAAACAGACACACGCCTCATGGATGGCATGTGAGACCCTCTTCCAATGCGAACTAACACCTGCTGTTGCAGTGCACTCATGTTCTTGGGCACAGATAGGTACACACAAGAGCAGCGCGTGCCGAAGATGCAGTGTCAGCCCACCTCCCTGGCCTCCAGTGCAGCAGGTGGGGGGGATCTGTTGATGCACGCCGGTCAGAGATGCATCATTAAAGCAGGAGGGGGGGGGGGCGCGGGGGCTCGCGCAAGCTGCAGGAGGCGTCAGTTATACAAAGCAACAAGTGTCTTCCACCAGGCGGGCAGAGCAGCATGAGCCCATGCAACCTTCAGCACCACTGCCCTGCTCTCTGCCCACCCATTCTCACTTGCCCACCCATTCTCACTTGCCCATAAATACGTCACAACATCACCTGCCCGTGCAAGCTCAGTGGTAACCATGATTTGCATTACTAACAAAGCACAACAGTCCTCTTAGGGTTCCTAGTGATTCACAATGGCCCTTCTGGTGGCCCACTTTATTGAAGGATCACACTTTATTCATTGTCCATTTCCATGTACTAGCCGATCTACCCTTCTACACCTACTAAAACTTGAACCCTGACTTCTTCTGCTTACACTCTGATTTTGTCTTTAACTAGCACATCACAGAACCACTCTAATGGCAACAGTACAAGCACACCATCCGGACTGTTTCCTCTCCTGAACCCTGCTGCCTATAAACAGACACCACAACATGAAAGTAGTTGATCTTACAACGTGTCACTTAACACCACATGTATACACTCTGGTGTGCACCCCATTCAAATGCGCAGGTTGTATACGACCATCTGGACATGCAAAAGCAAGTACAGCACATCCTAAATTTTGTACCCCACATGCACCAACCGAACTACGTCTCCTCCTTGTGACTGGTTTGCAAGACTCCTAGAGTGAGTCAATGCACACTCAGACACCAGATATGCGCAGTAATGCAAAGACAGCCCAGATATGTGCAGCAATGCAAACAGAAAGCCCAGATATGTGCTTATGCATACTCCACAGAGCCCCGATATGGGCTCACCTCCGAATGTGTGCAGCCATGAGAGCCCAAAAATTCCAAGCGGCCACACCAGTGGAAGATGTGGGTATAAATATCAGCAACATACATAGCTGTGGAGTTAAGAATAGTAAACCACAACTTAACTATACATCCTTACTGTAACAATTCGGTGTTAGTCAATATTATGGCCAGGATAGTATTTAATACACAATATTCTGGTAGAATACCACAGCAGGGACAGTGAAGAGGGCTAATGTAATTCCCAAGAAATATTACAGTAATGGACAGGAATCAAGAACATGCACTGCTTGTAGAGTCCGTTACCTACCACCCTGCTAAGCAGAAGAGTCCTGTTCAGACACTCCAAGAGGATGCCCGTGAATTTGTTTTCTCCAAAAAACAAACAGATTACTGTTTCTTAGAAGTAACCAAAAATGCATCCATCCACGTACACTTTCACTGGCGTACCCCTATATCGATCTAAAACATGCACGTACATACATCAACACGTTAATGTACAGACATCGGTAAATCTCCTTATCTACACGGACTATACAGCAGAACAGTACACTACTCACGCACTTTAACTACCTCATGGTTTTGGCAGCAGGGGTGGGAACTGTTCTAGACGATTGGGGGGCCACGCATGGCGCACTGTTACATGCCTTGAACTAGGGTTGGATGTGGGTTATTGGTGGAGAGATCGGACCATGATGACGAACGATTCGAAAATTAATCCAAAATGTTGATGTATTATTTATGCACTGTACTGTAACCCTGCGGATTCCGATCCCGGTGCCGCCGGGGTCAGGTCTGCGTGAGGACATGACGAGTGAAGGTAGGAGACAGGGGGAGAGAGGTTGGGGCAGGAAGGCAGGGGAAGAGAGGAGGGAAAAAAAAAAAAAAACAAATCGACTCACCTGCACCTTGCGACGGCGGCACTTCTCCGGTCTCCCTCTTCGGCATGGGAGACCGGCAACGTCGACAATCTCTCTGGCACTTCTCCGGTCTCCCTCTTCGGCATGGGAGACCGGCAACGTCCTCCGCATCTCCCGGGGTTCCCTCCAGGCCACGGGAGCCCCGCGGGCGCCGCCATACTGCTTGCCGTCTTCCTCTCCTTCTTCCCCCGGGCTGCGGGGGGCGGGCACTTCCGGCCGGCCGCGCTAGGATTGGCCGGCCGGCCAGTCACGGGGCAGGAGAGACGCAGAAGTGCCGGCAATGCCGGACCAGACTCGGGGGCGTTCCCGGCGTCGCGTGACGTCGGCAAAAGCCAAAGAATGTCGGGAACGCCCCCGTGTCTGGTCCGGCATTGACGGACAGGCCCCTCGTCCAATGGCAAGGCTCCATTTACGGAGCCAGCCAATGAATGACGAGGGCCGAGCCAAAGCACACTACAATTCTCATCAGGTTTTCGCCTGCGCCGAAAAAGATGCGCAGAGCGCATCTTTTTGGCGAGGCAAAACCTAAAAAGGAATTCAACAGGACAGTTTCAGCATTTCTTTGCTCTTTGTCATCAGCTTGCCATCAGAATGGCTCATTGGCATTCTGTACCTTTTTCAATGCAAATTAGACTACTTAGGTGCTGAGAAACTCTGACAGAGCACCATCAATCCTTTGCACCTTTTTCAACCAATGCCTTTCACTCTTATTTTCACTTTGATCAGATTCAGATGTTTCACCACAGCATCTCTCAGATCAAAGCTGTTGCACCATCCATTATGCAGATCTTGTGTAGCAGCTGCAATCTTGTGAGAAACTGCACACTGTACATCAACCAGACCTACACAGCAATGGCTAGTGTTCACATCATTGTTTTCCACAAATGCATTTGCATATGCATTTTCAAGCCACTTTAGTGTTGGTGAGACACCGTCTTTTGCAAAAGGTAACTCAGTGCTGCCATTGTGTTGCTTTATTATGCTTGACACTTCAGGCAGATAGCTGCAATCCATTCCTTGTCCAATCTGTTGTTCTGCACTCATTATCTTTGTGACCACATTATGATCTGATTTCAGAGAAACTGGCAATCTATACCTGGGCATCAGTCTTTGCAATAACACTTTTGCCACTTTGCAGTTTTCACTTTTCCCAAAAACAGTTCTGATACAACCCTGTGGTGCTGCTTCAAAAACATTTTCTTGAGCCTCTTTTAATTCACCTGTGAAGATTCCATAGAATGTACATGCTAACAGAACACACATTTGTGCAACTGAATTAGCATTTCTCTCTCCCATGACAACAGTGACTCTCATTTGAGCAGATATACTGCATGTTATGGTAAGGGCAATCAATTTCGAATTTTGGGCTGAGGTAACTACTGAAAGCCATGAAGCTTTGACAACATCATGTATAAGGAGCACAGCATGTGCTGCTTTTAATGTGTCACCTTTCAAACATGGGCCATCTACAAAATGGACATTGTTGGGCTGACTCAGACATTCATCATTAAAGTCTGATTTTGGCTTTATGCATATTTTCATGATATTAAGACACTCATATTCAGTTTCATCACAATCCAATTCATTTGCTGACATTTCTGTGACGTTAGGGTCAAAGGTCATTGGGAAATACATCACAGACCTTTGAAAACATTCATCTTTTTGAATAGGCAATGAGAGAGCGCAGCCCTCCCTCTCACTGCAAATTAGTGTATTTTCTTTCAAATAAACTTTCATTCCTAGTGCTGGGGCGCGACATTTTTTCTCTTTCAACTCTAGGAATGCTTTTGTGCAGTTGTTGTCCGAAGGAAGCGGATCAGACACATCCTCATGTGTCAGCCTCAGTAAAGGCTTAGCCACTAGGGAAAGGTTTAGTACCCACTCTCTACAGCAGCTAACAATTCCCAAAAATGACCTGCTTCTTTCTTTATTTGAGGTGGATTTATCTTGGAAATTATTTCCACCCTCTCTGGTGACACCTTTCTACCTCCCTTTCCAATTTTGTGTCCCAGGTATTCATCTTTTTGACAGCACTCCTGACTATTGTCATGCATTAGCACTGTGACATGAGCTTTGCAAACATCAATAAAAGTAAGCCATTCTTCAGGACATGGAATGTGAAAAAATATATTGGCTGGATTCGGTACCACAGGACAACATGAAAAAAATATGCTTTTAATCTTCTGCACTATTCTGTTCTTTTCATTTATTTTCTGTGAACCTGTGATCAGAAAGTTACATAAACTTCCAATCAATTCCATCAAAAATCCTTTTATTGGTAACATTTCTGCTACTGAAGGTGTTCCTGAATACATGTCACTTAGTTCTAATTTTAATAAGACATGTTCTGCACATTTTATTAATCTGGCATCCTTCTTTGTGAACTCTCTTATTTCTGTGTTAATAATTTTTTCAAAATCAGAAGGTATTTTTTCAACTGTCTTTTCTGAAAATAATGCTACAGTTGTCTCTTGTTGGGCCATTATAAAATGTACATCCTCATCAGGAATCTGAAAATTAACATTATCTGGTGTACAGAAATCTGTGCTGCTTAATTTGCAAAACAATTGTTTTTCTGCTAGGCCAGAGTCACAGACAACTCTTTTGCAGTTTTCCTCAAATGGGCCTAATTTTGGTGCAAATTTTTCTAAAACTGGGTTTGTAATTTCTTTGTTTAAAACTCCTGCAACTAAATCTGGACTTTCCTCTGCCTTCACAATGCACTTTGTAAATTCTGAATTGTGTGGGTTGAAACTCTCATTTTCAAACACAGCAACCTGTTGGACTGGGTTCTGATTTTGTCTCTGGAAATAATTCACTCTTGCTCTGGACATCTTATTTAAATTAATTTTAGCGTTTTCCATATATTGTGGGATCTTTGCTTGAAAAATTCCTGCCATAGGTACCTGTTTCTGAACTGACATTTGTATTTGCTTAGCTGGTATATTTTGCATCTGCATTTCTCCATGTTTTTGTGCATCATGTTTAAATTTATTTTTCTTCTTCCAATGCTCAAATCTGCTATAAATATGGCAAAAGGACATATTTTCCAGCAGTACAACATCCATACCTGAATTTGTACATACCAAACCACCTTTACTTCCATCCTGTGTTCTTTTAATCTGTACCCAATCAACATCCTTTGCTGGCACTCCACCCTTCAGGAAAATAATCACTGCTATATTTTCCTCCATAACAACAGAACATGATGGTGCATTCATGCAAACCCATTTCATTGCCTCCTCACCTGGCCCTTGAACAACTTTAGATTCAAACCACATTTTATTCTGCATGGCAATGTAAAAGAACATTTCCAAATTAATGCACAGCTCTTTTAAAATCTCAACAAATCCATCAACTTGTGGGTACCACAGCATAATTATGTCTCTCAATTGTGGGAATGTGTTCAGAAATGCTGCAAGTTCACTTTTATTCTGTGGCATAAGAACATGCACGCCTCCCACCTTTTCTCTCAATGAGTAAGCAAAAGCTGCTCCCTCATTCTGCTTATTATTTTTCTCAACTAAATCTGGTGGCTTCTTTTCCTTTTCCAGTTTCCTTGCTAGGTCTGGTGGTTTCTTTTTCTTCTCATGTTTTCTTGCCCATTTGTCTCCTAATTTCTCAAACCCATTGCATTTAGAAATATATTTTATTTCTGCATTGTGCAACTGCATTCCTGAAGAACACATTTTCTCATTTGCTTCATCATCCATATGTACCCTAAAACTTTTCTGAGATGGAAAACTTCCTGAAACATCAGTTTCATATTTTTGAGCCAAATCTATCAGGCCATTATGTGTAGTTAATGCACATGCAACTGTTTCCTTACTCAGGGAAATTAATTCTTTTTCCTGACACTGGTTCGCATTTTCATTATTTAAAAAGCAAGGACTGTTATTTTCTCCATGTTCAAGTGCTGAATTTAAAACACTAAGCTGTTTCTCTTTTTCAGGGCCTGTGTTAATACGTTCTCCCATGTTTTCAATCTTTGTAATCACTGCTGCTTCCTCTAAGCAGGTTTGAAAAATAAAATTTTCAAATATATTTATTTTATCCTGAGCTGTAGATGTTGTAAAGGCCATTTCCCCTCACCTTTCAGTGCTTGGGGTAATTTCTGTTCAATAATCTGTGTATTCTGAGTTTCTGAAATAAACTCTGCCATAATCACTCCTTCTGCAGCTCTTTGAACCTTTTCAGTAGAGATCATATTAATTGGGACAGTCATAATTTTTCTATGCATTATCTGTGCATCTGCAGTTAGCAATTCTTGGACTGAATCAGGTACATTTGAAGCAGTAACACCTGGAGGTATCACTGGCAGTGCTGAATCAACAGGTAATGGGTCAATCTGAAATGTTTGCAGTTTTCTCAATCTGTGTTTTTCTCTGTTCAACAGAAGCAGTAGCTACTGTAGTGCTTACTGGTACACTATTTTCAGTATTTTTAATGGGAACCACATAAAGTGGTGGACACTCAGTTAACAATGCATCCATTATTTTATCCCCTGAATCATTATTTATTTGAAGCTCTTTATCATCATTAATTCTCTTCTCCTGCATTTGGTGCTTTACCTTTTTATTCTCACTTGCTTTCTCTCTTGCTGTCTTTTCCCACAAGCTTAAGGCCTCAAATTGTGCAGCTTTAGATGGTGTCTTTATTTCACATAAGACTTCCCTTAATTTGTCAATAATTTGCAATACAAAAGTACCATCTTTTGGAAACCTCAAAGCACCCTCTTTTCAGTAATCTTGCACCATTGGTGAACCCACATACATGTATTTTGTCCCAAATTGGTAGACATAAAATGCACAGGTGTTCCTTCAGGAGCATCACCAATACAAAACGATTTTTTCACTTTACCTCCTAACAGCTTCTTTAAGCCTTCAAACAATTTCATTTTTGCAATAGTTCAATGCAATTTCTTTTTTCCAAAGCTGTCAGTCTCAATTTCAGTCAGTTTTACTCCTACCACTGACCCTCCACAAAACCTTACTGCAATATTTTCTTAATCAATAACTCTGTTAGTAACAACATAAATACATTCGCTACTCTGTCTGTTGTGCTAAATAAAGGATAGATTTATATTCACTGCGAGTAACACATTCCGCTTACCCTTCACAAAGTAAGACTTTCCGTTTACTCTTCAAACACTACAGGCAAATCCCTTCCACTTACCTTTCACTCAAGCTCAGAAGAACCTGCTACTCCTTTGGACGTATCCTTCAGGATATATCTTAGGTCAAAGTTTCAGCAGCGAACGCTTTTGCTGTCACTCAAGCTCAGAAGAACCTGCTACTCCTTTGGTGTGACCCTTTCTAGGTGATATCAGACCAAAGTTTCACCAGCGAACTCTTTGCTACAATCACTCACACAGAAAATAGTCCCTAATTTAACACTGCCAGCCCTACCCAGCTTCTCAGTGTTATTCCAACAGACGAGTAACCTCAGTGCAGTGTGGCTTCCATTTACCACCCGCTATTCCTTCCCGGGATTCCACAGGTGTGCATACCTGCGTGTTCAGACAACATAGAACAAGACACTAACTTAACATAAAGAGTTAAAACATGTAATCAATAACCAAAAAATTATATCCTATGAAATTACCAATATAATCAATAACACCATCAATTCAAAATGAGCAAAATGTCACCAACAGTAAAAAAAAACTTAATATTTTCAACACTTCAAAAATACATCCTAGCATATTAACAAGATTTCACAACCCTACTCATACTCACACCACTTCTTGCATCACCTTCCAGTACTGCTTTGCCAGTCTTCAGGTTCTGAGCATTGGAGTCAGGAATCAGGACTTGGACATTTATCTAACTTGGGCAATTATTTTACTTCCCTACTTAAGGTCAATGATCCATTAGTTGAGTAGTTGATGGTGAAATCAATAATCATTAATCACCAAACTAATCAATCCTCTGCTTACCAAAAACTGATGGAGCGGTAATTTCTTCTGGTACTTTCTCAATGCAAAACCTTCATGCTACCTCTAGTTTACCGCTCAAAAGGTGTTGGGCCCTTCACACCATGTATTACCTTCAGGAGACTTTTAATAATCATGAACAGTCAAAAATGCAATTATTATTTTAAGCCAACAAAGAGAGTTCTTGAGTATTTAAAGGGTTTTATTTTCTAGTAAAAAGTTAATTTTTCTCTGACCCTTTAATCATTAGTAAAATATCAATCAGGTTACAGAATTTGGAAAACAGGAAAAAATAGCATTACTACAGAACATATTACAGTCTGCATATAAGCATTACATATAGGAAATAAATTGTGGCGCAAAATGTCATTCAAAATTCTTAAAGAGTTTCTAAGAAAAAATAGTCTTGCAAGGCTAATCAAAAATCAAATCGTTTGCAAAAATCTCCCATTAAGAGAAATAAATGCATAAGTCAAAAAAGATCTTTTCAGACCTAATTAATTAGTCAAAGCATAAACCTATAGTTTAGCATCTAAATCTAAAAAGCCTTTCTATCTGTTTGGTGCCCTGTGCATCTCTGTGTCTAAAAAGCAAAAAGGAGCAAGACAGCTCGCCCTTCACCAGACCTGCAGTGCCAAGATATGACGTGGAAGCAAGAAACCTCCCCCTGACACTCCTCGGACGCCACTCCTCCCTTCAGCAATCTCCCGGGACGTTTCTCGTACCTAACCCATAGAATGAAGCAAAGCCTAAGCCAAAATGAGCAAGAAGCCAGCTGAGCTAAGAATGCCAGCCCCTCCTCCGGAGAGGTCAGAATTTATACACAAAATTTTGGCAGACTACACAAAATGTTTCAATTTCAGGAAAACCTGTACGTGATTGGTCAGTCATGATGGCATGAGTTCGCACAACCCTGACTCATTCTAAAAAAAACTGACTTTATCAGTTTTAACAAAAGAAGCATACATGAATAATACATTTATAAACATTTGCAACATTTACTAGGGAAAATGTTTCTATAGTTCCTTCCTTCCTGTCACAGTGCAGCAGGACGGATACTTTTAACGAACTGGTACATTGGCACAGTCACAAGAATGTACAGTTCAAGCTGTCCTTGACTTCTTCCGCAGTTTGAGTCAAGCTGCCACAGTCTGCACATGCTCTCTTCTCTTTCAAAGCAAGCCATAGCCTTGCTGGTTTCACAGGCAGCCATTTAATGGTAGGCCCCAAAATAAAACAAACACAAAGATAATATTAATTTCATGTAAATCAGCCCATTATGTTTCCCAACTCTATACTAATACTCCTTATAAATGTTTACCTAGCCAAGCTACTAGTGTAAAGCAGCTTTTCTATTATTTATGACAACATGCAAAATAAAGGTGCAATGTGCAACAAAGAACAAGAGGTGTTATTAACTGAAAATATTTATCAAAATATGCAACAAGTCAAAGTCTTTTAAGACAGGAATAGTGTATTTAGAATACAAGGGATGATCTGGGAAGAGAGAAACATATTCTATTAATCTTCAAAGCTAAAAAGGCAACTTTTCTCTACATTATAAAAACACGGATCACTGAAATAATATCGAGGGACAAAATATCGACTTGCCAAAATATCGTGGACAAAATATCGACAGTCAAAATATCGAGTTTGTATCTACAAACAGGTAAGTACAAAAATATTGAGTACAAAATATCGTTAACAAAAATATAGATGTAAAAAATATCGACTTTATTAAAAACAGTGTTAAATTAAATTAATATTAAATTTTAATTACTAAAATATACTTAAAACGACTTAAATTAAATTATAATAATTAAATAATAAATGAAAATAATAAAAATAATTTTTTAAAATCTTATTTGTTGACCCTGAACCCTAAAAATACCCCTTTACCCAAAAACCCAAAACTGACCCTGAACCCTAAAAATACCCCTTTACCCAAAAACCCTAAACTGACCCTGAACCCTAAAAATACCCCTTTACCCAAAAACTGAAAACTGACCCTGAACCCTAAAAATGCCCCTTTACCCAAAAACTGAAAACTGACCCTGAACCCTAAAAATACCCCTTTACCCATGAACTGAAAACTGACCCTGAACCCTAAAAATACCCCTTTACCCATGAACTGAAAACTGACCCTGAACCCTAAAAATACCCCTTTACCCATGAACTGAAAACTGACCCTGAACCCTAAAAATACCCCTTTACCCATGAACTGAAAACTGACCCTGAACCCTAAAAATACCCCTTTACCCATGAACTGAAAACTGACCCTGAACCCTAAAAATACCCCTTTACCCATGAACTGAAAACTGACCCTGAACCCTAAAAATGCTCCTTCACCCAAAATTTATCAATATTATTTAATTACCAATTAATTATTAATTAACAATAACAATAAAGTAAATATATTAGAACATTAGCTGTAATTATTTTAATAATTAATATAATTTTTTCCAAATTAATTACTTAAAAATAACACAAAATTATATATATTAAAAATGTACTCTAATTAATGTAATTAACTAATTACAATTAATTAATTAACAATTATTTACTAATACAAAATATGTTCAAAATTATATTAATTAATTAACTAATTAATATTAATTAATTATCAATTAATTATTAATTAAAAATATTAACAAACATATATTAATTAATTAATTATTATTAAATTACTTCCCACCCTATTCCCCTATAAATCCACAACCCGCTACAGAATTACATTACGCAATTATTATAAAAACAAAATTCATGTAATAAAATATTTTATAACATTAATACACACTATTCACACATATTATTACATAAAAATACACTATAAAATATTATATATTATTAAAAAATGGATATTTTTGCTATCTATATTTTATACAGTCGATATTACTTCACTTACCTGAAAAACGATATTTTTGTAGTCGATATTATGTCCAGTCGATATTTTGCCCAGTCTATATTTAAAACTCGATATTATGTCCAGTCGATATTTTGGAGTCGATATTTTGTCTCTATACCATAAAAACACATGTTAATTCAGCAAAAGCAACTCAGACTGAATAGGCCTCACTTTCATGTTTTTTCATGTGCCATGTTTTTAACTTGCACCAAAAGGTGCGTGGCAATTTAAATGCAGTCAGTCTGAAGCACAAAAAATAAAACAATGCCTGACTGCAGATGAAATCTGCTCCATCAGTCTAACTCCCGTAATGGCTGAGTACATGCAGATTAATCTGCAGAAAGGTTTTGATAAGGAAGTCCAATCCTGACTTAGGTCTGAATGTCCCCGAGCTGACCTCCCTAACAAGACAGCTCTCACTTCCGATATAGATGTGTCCATGCAAACATTCCTGAAGAAATTCCGTAAAGACCTCCAAAAGGGAATCGACAGAGCCATTAGGGCATGTCAGGACAAATTACTAGATGTGTCTGGCCCCTTGGCAAAAATCCTAGAGGTAGCTCTACAGGCCCAAGAGACAGGGGCAGCAATTCACCCCGAGATCCTTGGTGGGTGAACCCAATGAGCCGTTTGCCTCTTAGGCAACACTAACTGTGCAATCTCCTCCAAGAGAAGCAAAGCAGTGCTACGAAGAATTGACCCACAACTGGCCGTACTGGCCTCCACAGAACCTTGCCTCCTGGTGGAAGGTCAACTGTTTTGCGATAAATTTGTCAAAGACATCGCAAAATTCGTCAATACATTTAGATCTTTGGACAAGTCTCAATCCTCTCTCAAGAGAGTTTTCCATCCCCTCTCTGACAGGGCCTGTCATGGCATAGGAAGCTCGACTGGCTGATTCAATCAACAAGGTACTCACCAAGGCTATAACCCCAGGTGCAGAGGGGTAAACAGACAAAATATCGACTTCAAAATATCGAATGGACAAAATATCGACTTCAAAATATAGAATAGACAAAATATCGCATGGACAGAATATAGTCATCAAAAATATCGTTTTTTTGGTAAGTAATGTAATATCGAATTTTAGAAATATAGAAAGTCACTGGAGTGGGAATAGTAATTGTTACCCCTACGCTATCCAATGCTTTCCCTACTGTTGCACTCACTGGAGTGGGAATAGTAATTTTTACCCATACGCTATCCAACGCTTTCCCTACTGTTGCACTCTCTGGAGTGGGAATAGTAATTTTTACCCCTACGCTATCCAACGCTTTCCCTACTGTTGCACTCTCTGGAGTGGGAATTGTAATTTTTACCCCTACGCTATCCAACGCTTTCCCTACTGTGGCACTCACTGGAGTGGGAATAGTAATTTTTACCCCTACGCTATCCAACGCTTTCCCTACTGTTGCACTCACTGGAGTGGGAATAGTAATTTTTACCCCTACGCTATCCAACGCTTTCCCTACTGTTGCACTCTCTGGAGTGGGAATAGTAATTTTTACACTCCCGCTATCCTACGGTAATAAAATTTTATATTTTTTAATAATATTATGTTTTTATATATATATATACATGTTTTAACAAATAAAATGTAATAATTTTTTTTATAACTTAAAATAATTATTTAATAACGTTAAGGTTATTTAAGTATTATTGAGAATATTTTAGTTATTTATTTTTAATATTTTTTTAATTTTACAATATTTTTAGGAAATTCGATATTTTTACAAAGTATATATTTTTAAACAATATTTTGGAGTCGATATTTTTGTAATTATCTGTTTGTAAATAGGATTTCGATATTTTGTCTGTCAATATTTTGGCATCGATATTTTTAGTAGTCTATATTTTGTCCCTCAATATTACGTCAGTGATTCGTGCAGAGGATATGCGCAAGACACGGCTCAAGCGGGATTCTATCCCACCATATCTCGAGGCTTCCGGGCCGCTTCAACAAAGGCATCAACAGTGGCTTCTGTAACGAAGCCCAATCCTCAGGTACTAAATTTAACCTTTTCTCCCTACGATTTCTTTGGGGTCAGATTGGTGCATTTCATATACAATTGGTGCCATATCACATCAGATACATGGGTCCTCAACATGGTCCAAGGATACCAGATCGAACTAACCTCTATTCCCGTTCAACAGACCTTTCCCCCTCTTCTCCATTTTTCCCCAACAAGAAGAGTCTTTTACACACTCAGAACTATCAGACCTTTTGACAAAACTGCCCATTGCTACAGGACTTCTCTTACAAGAGGGTTTTTGCAGCACCGTCTTTTTAGTTCAAAAGAAAGGCGGAGGCCAGAGATTGGTATTAAACCTCAGACCTTTCAACCCCTTTGTAACTTACAGTCATTTCAAGATGGAAGGCAACAACCATCTCAGAGATCTCCTTCTGGAGAAAGATTGGATGGTCCGATTTGACCTAAAAGATGCTTATCTGACAGTCCCGATCTATTCCCCTCACCAACAGTACCTACAGTTTCAATGGAAAGACCAGTGAGTCAGATATCTATCCCTGCCATTTGGCCTCTCATCCGCCCGTGGGTATTCACCAAGCTGATGAAACCTGTGGTAACACGATTACGAGAAATGTGAATTTGCATGATTGTCTGTTTAGACAATATGCTTCTGATAACTCAAGATCACTTCCTCCTGTTGAAACATTTATAATGGATGATCTCTCTTCTACAGAGCGTAGGGTTTGTAATAAATCTCCAGACATCCATGAAGTCTCCCTCGCAACAAGTGGGCTTCCTGGGATTTCAGATAAATTCCGTGGTGGCCCAACTTCTCCTTACCCCAGCCAAAATAAAATCATCAACAGGCAAAACAAATTGACGTTGTTGACCCAGAAGACTTCCTTGAGATCACTAGCATGAATTGTAGGCCTATTGGCCATCTCGATCCAAGCGATATTTCCGGGATATTCCATTACAGAGCATTACAATGTGTGAAGATTCACTATGTACAACGGAACTTCAGCTACAATCACTTGATTGCTCTGCCATTAGAGGCGCAAGAATAACTTCAATGGTGGCTGCCCCACATGGAAGCATGGAATGGCAAAGCCATTTTCAGAGTCTCCCCAGATGTAGTCATTGAATCGGACACCAGTCATTGTTGTTGGGGCGCAAAGTGTGGAGAATTCGCTACTGGCGGTCGATGGTCAGCAGAAGAACTGAATCTGCATATCAACTGTCTGGAGCTGTTAGCGGGCTCCTTCGCCATCAAGTCAATCTCTCCCTTGAAGAGCAATTGTTGCATCCTTCTCCGGATGGACAATGTGTCAGCGGTGCGTTATATAAATCACCTGGGCCGTATGAGATCTCGACTGTTAGACAACATAGCTCAAGAATTCTGGCATTTCTGCCTATCACAGAAGATCACAGTCCTGGAGGACTACATCCTCAGCAAAGACAACTTAGTGGCCGATTGGAATTCCAGATTCCAGGGAGACTTTAGCGACTGGAAGCTAAATCCTTCAATATTTCAAAGATCATGGATATTAGAGGCCCATGTCTCATGGATCTGTTTGTCTCTGGACTGAACGCTCAACTTCTTCGGTTCATCATTTGGAGACCGGATCCAAAGGAACAGATGCCTTTCTTCATCAGTGGGGATCACAGACGCATTATGCATTTCCCTTTAAGATGATCCCGAGAGTAGTGACCCAAGTCCGCGGTCAACTAACATCATTGGTCTTAGTCACACCTCTGTGGAAAACCCAATTGGGGTTTCCGACACTCTTGGAGATGTCAATAGATCTTCCGTTTCAACTTCCTATATTTCCACAGTTGCTTCTGGACCCAGTCTGGTTACCCCACCCCCTGATTTTGCAGGATCAACGGACACTAATGGTGTGGAAAATCTCAGGAAACATGAGCAAATTTCATCGGTGACTGCCGAGTTTACACAAGAAGGTTGGGCTCCTTCCACTTGTAAATGATATTCTGCTGCGTGGAAACGCTGGGTGGATTGGTGCCTTTAACGGAAGGTGGATACCATGGGATCTGATTTGAAAGATGTTCTAAACTTCTTATCAGAGTGTGCAGAGTCCGGACTATGTTACAGATCGGTAAACAACTTTAGATCTACCTTGCTCACTGGACACAATCGCATGTATGGGAAACTGGTGGGTGTCCATCCGGAGGTCTGTAATTTATTGAAAGGCATCAGGGTCACTCGACCCACAAAGCCCAAGTATAACACTCTCTCGGATGTTTCTAATGTGATATCTTTGTAGGAATTTTGGACTGATAATAAAGATTTAACTTTAAAAGAACTCTCAGCAAAACTTACCATGTTGTTGTGTCTCATCTCCTGTCGGAGAGTGTCAGATGTATGCTCCTTGGACCTTGCTGGTAGGTTATTTTCCCCACACAAGGTTTCTTTCATCATTTCCAGAACAACCAAAACTATGTCACGTTCAATGGATTATCCATTATTTCCTCATAATGACAAGTTATATGTTATAAACTGTTTAAAAACTTACGAAGAATGTACTTTTTCCCACAGAACAGAACCATTGGGGGCTTTGCTTTTATCGATTTGAAAACTTTTCCTCCCTGTATCCATAACTACCTTAGCTCACTGGGTTTGTTAGGTCATGGCTGAAGCTGGGATAGATGTCTCTGTGTTTGGGACTCATTCGACTAGAGGCGCTACGGCATCAAAAGCCTTTGTGATGGGGTCCAGGTTAGAAGATGTTCTTAAGGCAGCTGATTGGTCGTCTGACTAAATGTTTAAAATATTTTATACAAACCAATTGTACATGTGTCTTCTGTTGTGGTTGGTCAGCTTTGAACCAGCATAATCTGAGCTTCTGGTCCTGCCATAGAATTGAACATTTCCCAGCATATGCAACAAGAATTTTAGATTCTATTAGGAGACAGAGGCGAGGATAATCCCACCCGTTGGGACAGGTAAGAAAGAGTTCTTAACTGCCGGGATGTCATATGATTGCTTGACATGTTGTTTTTCCCTCCCTTGAAATTAGAAGGTTCTTAGGTTCTATGATACTCAAACTTCTTTTTGGTTTCAGGAACAGATTCCAAACAAAATTGAATGGACTTGGGCAATGGACGGTCCTCCTCCTCATGGATAAGTTGTCCCTTTGGGACCTGCTGTTTTGGTGTTGCTCTCCGTTGAGAGCAAGAACTGTATCCTGTGTGTGATTTTGTTTATGAAGATTTCTTGTGCAAAGAAAGAGACAGAAACTTAGTGCATTGCTTTTTTGTAGACTTTGGACTAATATGATTGGTGTTTGAAGGAGGCATGG
The DNA here is from genome assembly GCF_964263255.1 of Lissotriton vulgaris. NCBI lineage: Eukaryota > Metazoa > Chordata > Amphibia > Caudata > Salamandridae > Lissotriton > Lissotriton vulgaris. Next base: position 210,464,706 of record NC_141699.1, on the reverse strand, counting down.
TTCAAAGCCTCATGGGATCTGTAGTGTTTTTATACTTTACTGTTTTTTCATTGGCTACGGTTAATTTATGCAGTAAAAGATTGAGAAGCATAATCCTCGCCTCCGTGTACTTAAGAGAATCTAAAATTCTTGCTGCATATGCTGGAAAATGTTCTGTTCTTCTCTTAATTTGATTGTCAGGCGTGGCTAAGATGGCGGTGTGAGCGGACGCTCGGCTCCGGAGCTCACGCCAACGGCATCTCTTAGCACAGGCATATTGGCCGTAATTACATTAGTCAGCACAAATTCCTGGAGCGGTCCGTCTCCGGATCTGCCGGGGACACTTTTGGAGTGGTAGACAAGATCTGGGGGCTGTTCCTGGCCCTGGGAGAGTTGTGGCCTGGAGCTAGCGCTGGTGACGGCTGGCGGGACACGTGAGGTGTGAGACAGTGCGGCAAGGTCCCTGCCTTCCCGGACGGGCACCCTTGGGAGCTGAAGGGCGGCGCCGAGCAGTTACAGCTACGGGGGGAAGGCGTGGAGGAGGTCACCTTCCCCGCAAATACACGTAGCCCGCGGCGCTGCGACAGCCCTGGTCTGACTGCCATCTTGGGCTGAATCGGCGGAGTCGGACTGCACCGCAGTGAGCAAGGGCCGCTGCAGAGGGGCTGAGGTGCGCCAAAATGTAGGACTCAAAAACCTGTCACCGCGACCGGCCACCTTGGCGAAGGAAGCGCCGGCATTGTCTGGATGGCGCCATTTGGTGGAGGAGAGAGGGACGGTGGCAGCCGCCATTTTGAAAGCAGCCGCCCGGGACTGGCCAGGATAAACGTTGAGGCAGCTCTGAGAGATGCTACAGGAGCGGAGAAGACAGGGGATCTGCCCAGACTGAGGTGAGGGGGATCTGAGCCTGAGGTGGAGATCGACTGCGGGGGAGCCTTGCCCCGCTGGTTCTGAGAGCTATGCCTGAGTGACTGCTGAGGGCTTTGCCGCGCGATCACCTCTGGCGACGGCCGGAGGCCGTGGTTCGCGGATTGCGCATTGCCGGTGAGCTTTGGCGCTGAAAGTGCACCTGACCCCCACCTGTGCTGAGAGGACAGTGGTGCTGAGGGGGCCTCGCGGGAGCCACGGCTGAGGGTGCTGCTGCCCTGTGGGGGCTGGTGGAGGCTGCAGGAGACCGGTAAGAGTGTGGTGGAGTGCCCTGCCCCTTAAGCGGGGAGTCTATTGGCGGCTTTTGGGAGGCCAGTCGGGCCAGCAACTGCCCAGGGGGCCATAGAGTGCAGAAGGCTGCGGCTCGGTAAAGGAACTCAACGCAGCCCTGGGAGGTTGCGAGAGGCCAAGAGGAGCGTCGCAGAGCAGAGGTGGCGATAACTGGTGACTGCTGGGATTCCCTGGGCGAACAAGGAGTGCCCCCAAGATTGAGTACAGAGCGGTGAGGCCGAGGGGCACGAGGAGAGGTGCAACATGGGCCGAGTACCCCGGAGCTTGAGGCATAGGTGCCCCGTCTGCCTGGTGTGGACTAGGACGGACCTTGGAGGGGAGCAACCGTCAGTGGAGTGTGCGGGCCCGGTAGGGGCTTTCACGGGCCTCGGAACGTCAGTGGACGGGAACGCCGGCCCGCCTGGATCTTCAGGGTAGATATGTCCACGACGAGAGTTCAGAATGACAAGACAGTCAAGGACCTCTTCTCCAAGACAAAGGCAAATCAACAGGCCAAGGATATGGCGGGGAATGCTACCCACTGCAGAGCAAACGGAGGCCGCGGAACCGATCACCAAGGCGTTTTTGGAATCGCTCTTTACCACCTTGCGAGACGATATTCGCACTCTGCAGAAAGAATTCGCAGATGAGATAAAGGAGGTGCGTAGGGAAGTAGATGGCAGACTTGGAGACCAAGAGTGATAGTTGTGATACCGAGATGGAGTCACTGCGACAAGAGATAGTGCGGATCCATGACCAACAGGTCAACCTACAGTCGAATGTGGAAGACCTAGAAAACTTCTCCCGTCGCCATAACGTCCGCATACGGGGTTCACGCTATCTGAGGATACTAAGGACCTGCTGGGCTTTACGGGTGACCTCTTGAACCACATCTTGGGGCGTCCGGCGGGGTCGGAGTTGAGGATTAACAGGGTTCACAGAGTGGGCCCCCCAAGACTGCCGTCATCCCCCCTCCAGATATTCTGGCCTGCGTTCAGGACTTTCGCACGAAAGAGGAAATTTTACAAAAGGCGAGGCAGCAATACCTTCTCTCTTTTAGGGGACAATCTCCGGTGTTGTATCAAGACTTGTCTGCACTCACACTACAAAAGCGCAGGACATTCCGGCCGGTTACGGCCTATCTACAACAGCACAATTTTTCTTATAATTGAGGTCACCCGTTCCACCTGATCTTCAAGAAAGACAATAAGCTACATAAGCTCCGGTCATTGACAGAAGCTTGCCGCCTGCTGGGTTTGGATCTCCCTGCGGATTTTACTGAGGAAGAAGTGCCCGCAGTTGACTCAAAGGACGGCAGACCTCGCTGGCGTCAGCAGACCAGAAGCCGTCGGTTCCGGAAGCCCCCGGTGGAGGTGATTCGAAAATGGCCAATGGGCGGCGGTGGTGGCAGTCTCCTCAGGGGCCGAAGTGCCACATCCCAGCTGAACTCCGAGTAGACTTGATTACTGGCTATGTCTCTGAGCTTCTTTTGTATAATGCTGTTGGCTGGAGGGAGAGCTATTATGCAGACGAGCAGTTTACCCCATTGCTGTAATTTACCGATCATCTACAGATGATGGATACTTTGTACTTTTTAAAATGTTGGGTGCTTTCTGGTTTTCTATTTTGGGGGTTTTGGTGGGGGGGAGTGTGGGGGAAGGGGGGGGGGGCTCCAGGTCCATAAGTTCCTTCAGGGGAATTGCAGAGTCACATTACTGTTTGTGAACAGAGAGTTCAATTCCCGGTGTAGCTGGGGGAGTAGCCGGTTTCTTCAGGCTTGGCCCGAGACGGGTGGAGGGCATTCCTTGGCAGTAGAGGGTGTTGATTGGAAGGTGACTGATGCCTGCAACTAAACTACGGATCCTCACACTGAATGTGCGGGGACTTAACAATTCTGTGAAAAGGAAGGTTGTCCTCTCATTTTTGGAGAATGCTAGGGCTGATATTTGTCTCTTACAAGAGACGCACCTATTGCAAAAAGATTGTCAGAGGATGAGGTCCCGTTGCTTTCCACTCCAATTTTTTTAATCCGCTTCTACTAAAACTGCAGGGGTAGCGATTCTGGTGGCCCAGCGCTTCACGGGGAAGGTTATACAGAAGGGGGTGGAGATCAAGGGGTGAGTTTTCACGGTTTGTTCCATCTATGCCCCTAATGAAGGCCAAGAGAAGTTCTTCCATCTGGCGCTGAGCGAAGTGGCCACCTCCCCCGATAGGCACATTCTGGTGTGAGGAGACTTGAATTTGGGGTTCGACAATATTCAGGACAGGTCAGGCCAGCGCTCTTCTTAGGCGGGGACTCTTTCGGGGGGGGTCTGGCCAGACTGGGTGAGATGGGAATGGTGGATCTTTGGCGCAGCTTCCAACTGGGTGCCCGGGAATACACATATTACTCTAATGCCCATAAACCTACGCGCGATCGGATTATTTCTTGGCCTCCCCGTCCCTTCAAGCACTATCGACGGGGATAGATATAGGTGCCGTGGCTCTTTCTGATCATACACCCCTAACCACTGTGTTCTCCTTCCCGCCAGTGCAACGAGCCACACGCTGCTGAGGGTTGCGCGATTCACTGCTGTACCGTAAGGAAGTGGTAGAGAAAATCATGGAGTCAATTAGGGACTACTTAGCACACAATAACACTGCAGACACGTCCTTAGCAACGCACTGGGCAGCACTTAAAGCGGTACTGCGTGGCGAGGTTATTGCACTCTCGGCGGCCGAAAATGCAGAAAGGGCGTGTAAGAGAGATGAGCTTACACAACAGACGAGGGAATTAGAGCACATGCACCAACGGACCGGGGCGCCGAGGGTATGGAAACAACTGCGACTGGTACGACAACAATTAGCTGCATTAGATCAGGACCGGGCAGAATATGCGGCCTTGAGGGTGCGATATATGTATTATACTGGTGGAGATAGATGAGGGCATTTAACAGGTCATGTACTCCGGGAAGCTCAGCACCATCACACGGTACAGGAGATTAGGGCACTGGCGAGGGGGTGGTTACTGAGGACGCCGACATTGCGCAGCATTCCCTGTATACTGCCTCTTCACTTTACTTGGCCGCGGGGGGACACATTCCTGGCGTCGGTTCCCCTCCCGGCCCTGACACCGGAGCAGGCGGACCTACTAGAATGACCTATTAGACCAGAGGAGGTGATCACAGCTATCTTGCTCCACAAATTTGCAAAATCGCCGGGCCAAATGGCTTCTCGGCCATCTTTTACAAGACGTTTTGCTTGCAGATAGCGCCATTGTTGACCGCCCTCTTTAACTCATTCCCGAAACCGGGAGCGATCCCGAGGGACTTCCTGGATGCCACTATTTCTGTCATCCCCAAGCCAGGGAAGGATCATTCGCGATGCGAGGCCTACCGCCCTATATCTCTTCTTAACCTTGATCTTAAGCTCTACACCAGCATTTTATCGGCTCGGCTTGCTCCGCTGATGCCGGGACTTATCGATCCAGATCAGGCAGGATTTATACCGGAACACCAAACAACCGACAATACTAAAAGGGCGTTACCTCTGATAGAGAAGGCTACGCGGATGGACGGCGAGTATATGATGCTCGCAATTGACGCGGGGAAAGCATTTGACCGAGTACATTGGCCGGTCTTGGTGAAGGCGGGGATGGGAGTGAAGTTCCGCACTTGGGTCTTGAACTGCTACACCTTCCCTACGGCGACGGTCAGGGTCAACGGACACACCTCACCCCGCTTCCCCATCAAGCGGGGTCTGAGACAGGTGTGCCCTCTGTCGCCCCTGGTCTTTGCCCTTTATATGGAGCCATTGGCGCAGGCGATGCGACTTGACCAGAGGGTCTGCGAGGTTAAGTTTGGGGCCTACATACATACCATCAGTCTTTACGCAGACGATGTCCTGTTATCCTTCTCTTCGCCCAGAGACTCGCTACCTGCTTGTATTGATATCATGGACGCGTTCTCTCGGGTGTCGGGATTCAAGGTCAACATGACCAAATCGGTGGCTCTGGACCTTTCGCTGGGGGAGCACACACGGGCCTATCTGCAGGACCATTTTCCATTTCGATGGGCTTCGGAGGCCGTCCCGTACCTGGGGATTCAGCTGGGACCCACGCTGCAATACACGGTCAGTATCAACTATGCAAAACTTTGCCACACGATCCGACTTGAGTTGAGTAGATGGAGGCACCTCCCACTGTCGTGAGTGGGTAAGGTAGCTCACATAAAAATTACCATCCTGCCGCAGATTCTCTATTTATTCCGTGCCGTACCGCTGCGGCCCCCCGAGGGCTGGATCCGCCAGACCCAATCTGAACTTGCCCAGTTCATTAGGAACGGCAGAAGTCCACGGATGAAGCTCTGACTGGCGACACTACCCCCTGAAAATGGAGGACTAGGTTTACCAGACCTGCTCCTATATTATCAGGCAGCCCAACTGCGGACCCTCGTGGAGTGGAGCAGGTGGGAGTCCGAAAAGCATTGGCTCTTCCAGGACCAGGCTGTTGTGGGACGTCCGCTCCAGGAGGTTCCCTTCCTTCGAAGACAGCATCGGCCCTCTAATCTTTACACCTTGCATATAACGAGGGTCCCGTTGGAGGTGTGGCATAGCACCAATCTTAAGCATGAGTTGACCACCTTTCTGTCCCCCCTTACTCCCCTCGAGAACCTGGATTTTAGCCCCGGACGGGATGTCTCAGCTTTCGCTCGGTGGCGCCGGGCGGGCTGTAGGTTTCTGTTCCATCTCTACTCGCGGGAAGGAATTCGTCCATTCGAGGACTTCCGGTGGGAATATGGCTTGCCAGAATCGGAACGGCTTAGGTACCTCCAGGCCCGGCACTGGGCACTCAATGGCCAGGTTCAAGAGGGGGCGGATTGTCGAATGCGGCCTTATGAGTATTGGCTAATCACATGAGCGGCGGATAAAAAACTCATATCAGATCTGTACCGCATGCTCTAGGACCATTACACGCATGTCTACAACTCCGGGAGGGTGCGCTGGGAATGGGACTTGGGGCATACACTTAGCAATAAAGAATGGGAGGGTATCTATTACGGAGCGCGGGACTCTGCTTACCATATGGGCCTGACGGACACCCTCACAAAAAATCGTGTCCTACTGGTATTACACTCCAGAGAAGCTTCACGAAATGGATCACACGAAGGAGGCGACCTGTTGGCATGGGTGCGGTGAGAGAGGTACACTAGTACATCTATTGTGGGATTGCGCCCAGCTTTAGGGGTACTGGAGGTTGGTCCTTGATGGGGTAGATTCACATTTTGATACAGAGATCCCGAGGTTTCCCTCCTATATATTATTGGGTTTGCCTAATCCCATTACTTATCCGTTGAGGTCCCGCAGGGGTTGTCTGATCGCAATTGCTCTAGGGTCAGACTACAGAACATCTTATCCCTTTGGCGCACCCCACACATCCCCACATTCCAGGGGTGGTTGCACCGTCTTTAGAATATTCTCGGCATGGAAAAACTGTCTCTGATTAAAGCCGGAGAGGGTGCTAAATATGCGGAACTGTGGCAGCCTTTTCTATCCCTACTAGCCACAGAATTTAGAGAGGTCACCTGCCTGCTCCAGATTTTTTTTTTTTTTTAAACTCTTTATTCGTGACTATTACAGGATATTATACATTTCTGTACCATTTCCCATCATATCACACATCAGTCTTTTCCATTTTCTTAACCATAAACGTTTGGGAGTATAACATATCAATCATGATTCAATTATCATACCTGTCCCTGAATGTTTCCCATGTATGGTCTATAGTTATCATAATCATGACTTACATAAGTACTAGTCCCCAACTGCCCTCCCTCCCCTCCCGCCCACCCCCTGTCTCCTGGTCGTTCTTTCTTGTACACTCTACATTTCGGGCCAAGGTGTCTTAGTGTATCTGGAATTTGGTAAAGGCTCCAGGCCTGGTCTAACTCCCGTGAGTGGCACTGTGCCCGTGAGTCTCAGCCGCCCCCTGCAAGATGTGTGTGCTCACCCCACCGGGTCTTCCGGACTGTCCAGGTCTATCTCTTCTAGTTCAATCAACATTACGTCCCAGTCCTGCGCTATAGGGTATTTGCGAAGGCCCTTGCTCTCCTCTTCCCGCAACGCCGCGGATTCGGCTTTGCCCCATTTCAGCAAGTCGCCTCGCCACATTTCTATCTGCGGGGCCCTGGGCGATTTCCATCTCATAGTGAGCACCCTGATCGCCAACACAAGTGCCAGGTCCGTAAATTTCAATTGTGCCTTACATGTTTTGGGCCGTTTTCTGTTCCCTATTAGACAGGGTAATGCCCCCTCAGGGATCCGAAGTGTTGTTATGGAGTGTAGCGTGTGCTTGATCGTTCCCCAGTAAATATGTAGCTTCGGGCATGTCCATAGCATATGAAGAATATGTGCCTCATCTTGTTGACATCTCGGGCAGCAGTGTGCAGTGGCAGGGAACATCCTATGAAGTCTCTGGGGCGTAAGGTAAGCTCTATGGAGGATCATGGCCTGTATGAACTGAAACTTAACATTCCTAGACACCCTTCTATGATGGCCTAGAATAATTTTCCACTCCCCGTCCGTTATGTGTTCTCCCGAGTCAGCAGTCCAGGTCTCCCTAAGTGTAATGATCGGTGACGGCACATGTTCTCTGATACCGACATACAGCCATTTCACCAGGTGTCCCCCCGTGCCCATATAGTGTAGGAGGTGCACTAACTCATGTTGTTCCGGTTTCGTACGTTGTGGGGCCCAAGCTCGCCGCACGTAGTGTGTCACCGAGGCGTGTAATAGGTATAAGCGTGAGGGCGCTCCAGTGGCGTGCACAAACGACGCGTGATCCAGTATGGTGTCGTCACCGAACAGGTCTCCCACTCTGTCCACCCCAGTCTCCGTCCAGGGCCGAAGTCTGCGTTGTGTCAGGGTCCCCTGTGGTGTCGGGAGCCCTAGTAGGGGTATATTGTCTGCGTACGGAGTGGTCCCAGCCGTGTATGACAGTGCTTTCTTCCAACAAGTCAGAGCCACATGCAGGAGGGGGTGGCAGTCCCTGGGAATCCTAGCATTGGGCAAGAGGAGGGAGTGTAATTCACCACGTGCTACTTTGTCCGTCGTGTAAGCGATCTCATGTAAACCCCTGCCCGCCACCCATCGGGTCAACCATTGGAGTTGGCTGGCATAGTAGTAGCTTTGTAGGTCCGGGACACCTAGGCCTCCCTGTCTGGTGTTCAGTTGCAATTTTTTAAGGCTGATTCGCCGTCTCCCTGAACCCCATACGAGGTTGATCAACAACGTATTTAGTGTGGTGAAGATGTGTCGCGGGAGCAGGACCGGTAGGTTTACGAAATAATACAGTATGCGGGGGAGCAGGACCATCTTCGAGACTGCCACTCGCCCCATTACCGACAGGGGTAGGGACGTCCAGAAGGCTATGCTACCTCGTAGGCCTGTGATGGCTTTACGGATATTACCGTCGATTTGGGCCTCAGGGTCCCGGTATACCTGAATTCCGAGATATTTAAACGTGGTCGGTGCCACTGGGATGTCATAGGTACCAAACCGTATGTGGGGGGGCTGTTGTCCATCTCGGAAATAGAAACCTAGGGACTTTCCCGGGTTTATAGCCAACCCAGAGATGGTCTCAAAGCGTCTGAAGACAGTCGCCAGGAGCGAGTGGTCACCTCGCAGGTTCCGGAGAAACACCAAGATGTCGTCGGCATATATAGAGATCATGTGGTCGGTGCCTTCCACCGGTATGCCCTCCTCCTCGGCTCTATTGCGGAGTGCAATAGCCAGGGGTTCCAGCGTCAGCACAAACAGTAATGGTGACAGTGGGCAGCCCTGTCGGGTGCCCCTATGGACTCCATAACTGTCAGATGTGTGTCTTCCCGTGCGTGCCCTAGCCGTCGGACCAGTGTACAATAAGCGGATCCATTTTATAAGGGCCTCCGGGAAACCAAAGCGATGCAAGACTTCGAACATGAAGTTCCACGTCAGGGAATCAAACGCTTGGCGGAGATCTAGGGCCAAACAGCCAGCCTGTGGTAAGGTGCGAGGGGTGGTTGTCATGAGGGCGTGGAGTCGTCTCGAATTCTGGGAGGTGCTCCTCTCTGGGAGGAAGCCACATTGGTCTGTATGGATCAGGCCAGGGAGGTGGTGTTGGATCCGCATGGCAATAGCCTTACTGAGGATCTTATACTCCGTGGAGAGCATGGAGAGGGGCCTGTAGTTACCTACGTCTTGAGTGTCCCTACCAGGTTTCGGGATAGAAATCACCAAGGCCTGCATGGTGGTAGCCGGGAGATGTCCCACCTCGTAAGCAGTGTGGTATATTTTCTCTAGTACGGGAGCCAGCACATCAGCATATGTTTGATAGAATTCTCCTGGCAGGCCATCCATGCCCGGTGTCTTGCCTCGGTTAAGGGTGTGGATTGCTATCTTTATTTCGTGCTGTGTGATAGGCCCGGCTAGGGCCGTCTGGATTTCCGGGGCCAGCACTGGGAGCGTTAGCTCTCCCAGGAATTCCGTCATTTCGTCCTCGGCATCTACAGAGGGGGGAGCATAGAGGTTCTCCAGGTGAGCCTTAAAGACAGCGTTAATTCCTAGTTGTGTGTGCACCTGCTCACCCTCTGCGTTCCGGATAATTGTTATAGTAGGGCTCTCTGGGGCATCCCGAACCAGCCGGGCTAGCAGAGCACCGGATCTGTCCGCCTCCGCCTGTTGGCGTTTCAGGTAGGCCCCATAGTCCATCACTCTCAGGGTTTCCAGCAGTTCAGCATGTTCGATATTACACTGTTGTAGGTCAGCCTTTCGGTCAGGGTCCTGCCCTGCCGCATTTTCAAGGTCACACAAGCGCTTTTCCACCTCGCACAAATTACCATGTATCTCCTGTCTGGCTCCCACTAGTCGGCCTATAGCCGCCCCCCGTATTACAGCTTTCATTGCATCCCACACAATCAGATTCGAGGACGCGGAGTCCCAATTCGTATCGAAATAAGTAGTTAAGGTGTCAGCTATATGTGATCGAAACGGGCCATCCTCAAGCAGCGTGGGGTTAAGTCTCCAGGTAGGGACGGGTGAGGGCACCTTACCCCAGTGCAGGTCCAGCACTAGCGGCCGATGGTCTGAAAATGTTTTAGCAAGGTACTCCGATGTGGCGCATCTAGCCGTGACAGAGGTGGAGCATACAAACCTATCTAATCTGGTATGTAGGTTGTGCACAGGGGAGTAGCATGAGTATTCTTTGTGTGTTGGGTGCAGTACGCGCCAGATGTCGCCCAACCGCCAGCCCTGGAGCCATGTCCCAAACGATTCCGATAGTTTATGTATTCCTGCCGCCTGAAGGGGGGGGTGTGATCTATCAAGGGCTACGTCTAAGATCATGTTCCAGTCACCTCCCAAGATCCAGGGGACGTCTACCCAGTCCGCCAACGTCCGGCCCACTGCAGCAAGGAACCTATCCTGATCAAAATTCGGGGCATAAATGCTGCCCAAGACTACCACCTCCCCGTCCAGGGTGCCCCTCACCAGTACATAACGTCCTTGTTCGTCAGTTCGTCTTTCCAGTTCCACAAACGGAGTGCCGTGGCGCACCCATATCGTGGCCCCTCTGGAGAAGGCAGAGTATGTTGTAGAGAATATGGTACCCCTCCATTTCTTCCGTAGCAGGAGTGCCTCGGAGTGTGTCATGTGTGACTCCTGTAGGAACACTATATGTGCCTTTTGTCTAAGCAGGAAAGCATGTACTCTGTGTCTCTTCTGCACCGCCCCCAGCCCTCTCACATTCCAGGTGACCAGCCTATACTTTCCTTGTACGTCAGCCATAACCCTTTGTAGGTGTCGCAAGGAGTGTTCCCATATGTCTTAGCGAGCGATTCTTCATTGTCAACCAGGAGACAGTACCCACCCTATCCCAAACCCCAACTGTGGAGGCGCAGCCTCTGAACCTTGCTGTGCCGAACCATGAACTGTGAAACGTAAGTAAACTGGTAACTTTGCATACGCTAGTGGGGGGTCGGCCAAGCACTTGCCGTGTCCATAGAGTCATACTCTGTCCATCCGCCGGCTCAACGGCGCCGCCGGGAGAGTTCTCTCGGAAAGTGTTGGGTATATGTAGCCACGTCTTATGGAGGGGGGGGGAAACAGAGGAAAGGGGGAGGGGAGGGGGGGAACAAGGGTGGCCCTTTACTGATACAGTCAACAAGCTGCAGCCGTATGTCGTAGGAGCACAGGAGGTGCGTGAGTCTCATCCCACGAGCCCCGTACAGAATTCTCTTTCCCCCCCTGAGTCCAGGCAACCTGGTATTCGCCAGCAAAATAAGGACCACACATATATTCCAAGTAAACATATTTCTCCCGCTCCCACACCCCCGCCGCCCCCCTAGTTCATACAGAAAAGGATATCAGGTTGTATTCAAGCTTCAGGTCAGGCCCAAAAGAGGTATTACTCTTAGGCATTGTCTATAAGGTCATCCGCGGCTCTAGGTGTCACAGTCGGGAACAGGACCATACTGTTGTCCGAGTCCGAGTGTATTGTGCTATCCTCAGTGTCCGTGTTAATGGTCTCTCGGTCGTCTCTGAAGGAGCCCACCGCTGCCACTGCATCATCTTGTCCCTGCTTCTGTTGGTGGGCGGTCGGTTTGCGTTGTTTTGGGTGATTGCGTCGGTTGCCTTTCCTGTTCTCCTCCTGAGTCGAATTTTCTTTGGACCCGCTGTCCGTAGAGTCCTGCGTCGGGTCCAGACGTTCCTCAATCTCCATCACTTCCATCCATTCCTCCACGTCGGTAGGGCTTTCGAAGAAATGAGTTTTTTTGTCGTGGATCACCTTCAGACGCGCAGGGAACAATAAGGCGTAGCGCAGTTTTGCCTTCTGGAGTCTCTGTTTCACCTCATAGTAAGAGGACCGTTGTTTCTGCACGTGAGTGGTGTAGTCCGGGTACAGTGATATCCGTTTGTTCTCCAACTGTATGACCGATTTTATTCTGGCCTGGCTTAGCAGCATGTCTCTGTCCCGGTAATTTAGGATTTTGACAATAAGTGGCCGCGGTGATTGTCCCGGTTTTGGTTGGCCAGTTAGGATCCTGTGAGCCCTCTCTACACAGAAGAACGGTGATAGACCCTCAGAGGCAACGTTATCCCGAAACCATTGTTCCATGAACTCCGCCGGGCGGGTCCCCTCGCTTCTCTCCGGCAGGCCAATAACGCGGATGTTATTGCGCCGATTGCGCCCTTCCGCATCCTCCACGCGTTCCATCAGGGTTTTTACTTGATGTTGGATCAGTTGGATGGAGTCCGTATGTTCCGCTACTGCCGGGGCAATTTCAGCTATCGACAGTCCCTGATCTTTGACCTTGTCCGCTAGTTTCTCATGATCCGCCTTAAGCAAGGAAAGGTTAGTGGTGAGGGTGCCCATCTGCGTCTCCATCACAGCCCTGGAGTCCCTGATCTCTTTAAGGATAAGGTCCAGCTTGTCGCCTTGCTGGCTCTCCGAGATGGTGGAGGTCAGAGTCAGCGGCGCAGAGCCCCCGGGGTCCGCGTCCAGATTGGGACCCGTGATCGTTCCCTCCTTGCCCTCCGCATTCTTCACGCCTTTGCGCACCATGGTGTACGACGGATGTCCGGTTGGCGGCAGGGGTGCGTCACAGGGCGAGTTTCAGCCGCCCAATGTGCGTTCTATGCCCTGGTAGTCTCCCCGCTGGCCCCTCCCAGCACTCACACCCGGGGGCAGCTGCTGAAAGTTCTCAGTGAGTCCGCGGGGGGGGCTGCCTCTCACCCCTCACAGACTATAATGGCGTCGATGTCTGCCGCAGTGGCATCCACCCTCAGGCGTTATAACTCCCCCTCCACCAATCCATTTCCGGCGGTCCAGGGGCGGCAGTAGGGTAAAATGGGCGCCGCCACTCCTGGATTCCTGATTATGGATATACGAGGGGCAGATCTAAGAGGGCCGGCCGGTGGTGTACCGTTATTGGCGCTCTGGTGGCATCCACTGTGTCATCCAGGTCTCATCAGCGCCCCAGGCTCCATCCCATCACGCAGAGTCAGGTCCCGCACCACCTCAGCCCCGCCGCTGGTCAGCCGATCAATCAGGGCTCCGTAACAGGATCCGGTCCCGGGGCCATGAATCCCTGCCCGCCTCAGTCCACCCTCTCCGAGACTCAGGGCAGCATCTGCACTAGAGCCCCCGGCCCCTCGCCCAGCGCAAGGCCTCAGGAGTCCCCCTCCTCTCTCCTCCGGGCTCCTCACCGTTAATCCCTGCAGGTGTGCAGCAGGCCAGGCGGGGGGCACCTCAGCAAACAGGCGCCGCCAGCGGCGGGAGCAGTCAGTCCCCAGCGCCCGTGCTCCGGAGCCCCAGCCCCCAGCGCAGGGCCGTCCTCCGTCTCTGCACTCCTCCTGGCACCAGGGTCCCCAAGGCACCGTCCGTATTCCCGGGCACACGCAGGGGCAAGGTCACTGTCGCGGGGGGCCGCCTCTGGCCCCGGAGGGTCCGGCGCACCGCCGCCCCCCGGTCTCCGTTGTCCAGGCACCCTCTCTACTCGAGGCCCCGGCCTGCAGCCTGATGTGAGGCCCCCTATGCAGACCACGGCGTATCTTCGGATCTCCAGTCGCCAGACCTCCAGGACAGTCAGCGGAGCAGGCGGGGGGTCTTGACTTCAGGATACAGCCGTTTTCGGATGAAAGCGGCCCCTCGGCGTGGATATCAGGATATTAACTCCCCCGGCGGCACCGGAGCACTAGCAAACTCCGTCCGCCATGGTGGCTTGCTAGCCACGCCCCCACCTGCCTGCTCCAGATATCTACGCTTGCTGCACTTGTCCCAGGATGAAGGTTGAGGTGCTTTCTGGTGGCCAGCCGTGTTGCTACAGGAGGGTTGGACCTGGAACGGGGGTGGGAGGTGAGTGGTCGGGGGGGAAGTTGGGCTTTGGGGGGCGGAGGGGGATTTTCTGTTTTTTGCTTGTTTTGTACATTTGTTCATTCAGGCAGCTGTCTAAACAGGGGCATCGGCCCTTCACTTCTGCACGGCCCAACAGTTACTATGGTCAGTCCCCTTATTGCATGACTTTTGATGCGCTATTTGACCATGGCCTTGTGGATCTGTGCCTTTATTGCGATCTGTGCCTTTATATGTTAGTAAACAGATTTAATACTAAATTTAATGGTCGGAAATCTGCCAGGATGGCAGAAGTCAGACGTGCAATGCCCATTGAGCTAAAAGGGCTTCACCCCCACTGCCCTACCGTCATGTGCCGTAGCCTGGGCTCATCTTCATGGGGGCTTGTCTCAGGTGCTTGCCTTGGCGAGTCCCTGCTTGGGGAGTAAGCATTGGAGAAAACATTTTCTTTTTTTGAGAGAGACACGTTTAGCTTTCCCTCTTGTTGTAAAGTGTCTTGAAATAACAGGTGCAGGTCACCAGTCATTCTTAAAACGCACGTTCACAGACCCCATGGTGGAGGCTTTCATTGTGCACGGCCTTGTGTTTAAGCATTCCTCACTGTTTTAAAGGAGAGACAATGATTGACATTTAACACTCTGATGATGGAGGCAGCATTTGCACTTGAAAGGCAATCTTCACCCTGTTCCCAACCTGACTGTTAACCTGAGTCCTTCCAAACAAAGAAGGTACAAATGACAAATTATATTTATGCAGGGCTAATGCAATTATGCAATTGTGCGGCCATGTTGATTTCCACATAACTGTAGATTCTCTGCATGTGTCACATAATCCATCTTCTGCTGCATAATCTGAGGATTTGTACAAAAAAATTGTCTCTAGCTCAAATGGTTTAAAGGTTACTAAATACTGCTACTAATGAGGTGCAACTAATGCCCAGACAGAGTTAATAAGTGTAAAAATGTAAAATTAAGGAAGCAATAGTGTCCCGAGGACCGCCGTGCGGTAAGGATAGGTTTCCAGCGGGCTGACGCCTGATGACAAAACACTCAAAGGCGGCCCCCCCCACAGCATCCATGGGGCTCTACTAACAGTAATTACTAATTTCCCTTACACAGAAGGCTGTAAGCAAGCTAAACCGTAAGTATTTCGGTCTGGCACACTGGTGGGTTAGGGACGGTGCACCTTAGCGAGTGCAGACCTCCCGGCTCACCCCCTTTGGTCCTGACGAAAACCTAAAATTCATACACGGTTGAAACATGTTGACCATATTTTAACGCACAATTTGATACTCTCTGGTTAAATTACACCAATAGAAGTATCCCACTTGTTTTTATTAGTGTCATACTGACTCCAGAATAAAGTCTATAGGGAGTACACGTAGAACACTTTTTAAACTTCACTACCTCTACACACAACCACAGAAAATCCAGTTCCGCTGCAGTCGCAGGCATCGAAGCACACCTGAGTGGCACTCGGTCACTCGGGTGGACCCCGATGATGAAGCATGTCACCGACCAGGTCGGTGAGCGAGGGGTTTCTTAACACCTTCGCTGCTAAGGCAATTCCCCTCCTGTGCTGGAGATTGTTCTATTTCATTGTTTTATGATGAGCTGGGCTCGTCATCAGCACACGACCACTGTGCACCATGACGAGCCCAGCTCGTCATCAGCATCGAAAGGGTTAAAAAATGAAAGATTTCTTTCTTTCCACATATCTCTATCTCCGTGCTAGTTGACTAGGACCTTGGATCCTGGGGATACTCCTTTCTTTTGTTTTGTTTTATTTTGTAATACGCACCTGTTTCAATAAAGCGGCCTTTTTCACATACAAAATGGGTCTTGGTTTGGCTTGCTCCCCTCTCTTCCAAATCAGCTGTTTGACTAAACGCACATACAGAGACTAGGGCCTTTGAACCACAGAGTTATATTATTACTGTAGTCTTTCTTTTATGCTCCTGGGTTTGATTGCCTTTTGTGTTGATTGGACTTGTGGACTGCATCTGGTGAATATCAGTAAAGATCCAAGTTAATAGCAAACGCTGCATTCTCTGTCCAACAGGAAAAGGAGGAGGCACCGCTGCAACCTCCTGTCATGCTCAAGAAGGAGGTGACTGCAGTTGAGAGGGTCGGCTGATGCACGTCCCAACTGTGTTCTGATAAATAACTAGGCCACTGCCTACAAAGGTGCTTTGCATTTCATTTTGTGCTTTCATGTGCCTGAAACGGTCACTGCTCTTTCCCAGTGCCTTTTGCGCTGGTTGCTCCCTCCGTTCAAACTTAACCATTTATCATTGCTCCATGCACACCTCTGGGAAAAGCTGTCTGGTGGCTTTACTGTGGCTTGACCTGCAGGCCTCACACCTCATGGTGAGATGGAGGGGGGCTGGGCTGTCACAACACTGGCAGCCCTACGTCCCTCCGGGTAGTAGAATGGCATGGGCCCCAAATCCAAACCAGCCCTGCATCGTAGGAGAGGGCTGCGCCTCTGACCATCTTTGAGATGGAAAGGCATGGGTACAGCTTTGGCGGGAGTGCGTGCCCACCCATTGTTAAATGGCTCCTCTTGAAACAGGTAAGAGATGAGAAGTAGCCTCCTGAGATGCAGACTTCTTCGTTTACTCTCTATTCCCATCCTATGTGAACGACTACTGATATTATGGAAGATAACTAGCTCGCTTGATGCATTACAGGCTTGCAAATCACTATATTCTGAAGGTTACAAGATGAAGATGGAGAAACCCCCCCTTAAGTTGAGTTTATTTACACTGTACCTAGCATGGTCTACAGGTGGTGTCTAAACATGTGTCCCCTGAAGTCACTTACTGGCCTGTTAGTGGACATCTGTGCTACTCATCCTATTTCGAAAGGATTGCTTTAGACACCATAAATTGTACTTGCTGTGCCCCCACACCTACACCCCCCAAAACACTAAGCAGGCTCCCCACTCAGCGGCTGCAACAATGGCAGGGGAGCACCTCTCAACACATCATTAAGGCTGTTTCCTCAAATGCAAATACAGCAGAGGCGCCTCAAAGACCGTCTCACCTCTATGTAGGATAGCTCAGTATGGAATAAAAATAGGTGCCATAAAATGTAAAAACTGCCAAAAGACCCTTTTCATCACCCTTGTTCATCTTCTTATTACAAGATGCCAAGTTCAAAAACCTCAAGATCACCGAAGACGGATGGCTGAATTAATTTTGATAAACAAAAATCCTTAAGACAATTACAATATTGTACACAGTGCTTCTCGCGAACACAAACCCCGTAAACAGTATACAGATAAGATATGAAGACATTTTAATCAGAACCCTCCACCATACCCACCCACTTCCCCCACACCTTCTGATATTTTTTCCCACAGCCCTTTGCCATGTACAGGACTTTCTCCTGAGTTGCACACCAATCTAGACCCCTGCGCCAACTCCCAAGGTCAAGCGGATTAGGACACTTCCAAGCCGCCGCTATGTCACGTTTGGCTACAATCATAGCTGTATTAAAAAAGAACTTCTCAGCTCTGGACCCGTCTAATCCATCTGTGATCCCCAGTAATGAGTGACGGGGATCATGGAGAACCTCCCAACCCAGCACCTCTGTGAGTTCCATTTCAATAGCCCCCCCAGAATTGCCCCAGATGAGGTCACGACCAAACCACATGAAAGAAGTCTGCCGGGGCATGAGTGCATCTTGCACATGACGCGTCCGTGCGCAAGCCTGCTCGATGAAGGTGTAAGAGAGTGAGATACGCAGCGTGCAAGAATTACAGCTGAACCAACTTAAGTTTGGCAGAAGCGGTGACTGTCCTGGGCATCGGGCCAGTCCACCTCATCAAGAGGGCCCACCCAGTCCACCCATTGGTCCCTCAACTTCTCCAAGGAGGTGGGGGTGTTGTTGACCAAGGAGCGGTATATGCGGGAGATGCCCCCTTTGCCTAAGTTTATCATCATTGTCTGGGCTTCAGTGGGGCTAAATTCGGGGAGCCTCGAGGCATCCCTAATGTGAGTGTGAAGGGCATGTTGCAGTTGCAGGTACTTGTAGAATTGGGATGAATGTAAGAAGTAGCGAGTTTGGAGCTCTTGAAAGGAAAGGAAAGCATATGGCCTTTAGCCCATACATACCCTAGCTGTGAGATGCCAATATGGTCCCATGTTTTAAATCCCTGTAGCTCACTAACCTCCCGGAGCCAGGGCCCATGCCATAGTGGCGTTCATTGGGTCATCTTTCACTCCCAACCGGTGTGACGCAGATAGGACCTCCAGCCCAGTAGGACAGAACATGTCACATCCAGCAGTCTGGATGGAATGGGCCCCCCATAAAGCATAGCTTGGATTTTGGGAAGCCCCAACTCACTCATCCCAAGCCTGTAGGCCGGGTCCGCCCAGCCCCCATTGAACCAGTTGTGGACCACCAGGAGACGTACAGCCAAGAAGTAGAGATATAAATGTGTCATCCCCATGCCGCCATCAAAGGAGGGGATCCGGCATGTGGACAAAGCCAGATGCGCCCTCCCTCCACTTACAATGTGCCCCCTGGTAAACACAGGTGCAAAAGCATCTTGTCTTTTCAAGAACAATAAT
Source organism: Lissotriton vulgaris (assembly GCF_964263255.1). Lineage (NCBI taxonomy): Eukaryota > Metazoa > Chordata > Amphibia > Caudata > Salamandridae > Lissotriton > Lissotriton vulgaris. The sequence goes on along the minus strand of NC_141699.1, from coordinate 210,446,086 downwards.
GTGGTTTTGGTCAGACAGACTAAGATAACTAAGAAAATGCTCTCCATGTCAAAAAACAACGGCCACTGCCACCCCAACACATCCCCTCATTATCCACCTTGGAAAGTACCATGTGCCTCTGTTAGGGAGGGCACAAGCACAACCAAAGGTAGATTGTACTTGTACCTGTATTTATATAGTACTTACTACCACTCAAAAGGTATCACAACGCATTTTGGGGAGTAGCACGCTACTCCCGAACCCAAAAGGATTAATGGTTGATTAGTATAGGGAAATATGAGTTAATGTGGACGGTGGACATGTGAGTCTGTTAGTTGTATTGTATAGGATAATGAAGGGATAGAAGAGGGAAGAGTCTAGAGAGTGTTCTTAGGGAGATCATAGTAGTAAGATGAGGTTTGGGATGAGCAAAACAGGAGGGATGGAGGATGGAAAAGTCTCTAAAATAGGATTATGGAGATCATAGTAAATAGAGGTTTGGGGTGAGTCAATGGAGAAATACATGAGGGAACAATTTAGAAAGGGTTGTTTGGAAGATCATAGTAGTAAAATGAGAATTGGGGTGAGTTGAGGAGGGAAGAGCCTTGAAAGGGTTATTTTGGAAATGATATTAGTAGAGTGGGGTTTGGGATGAGTCAGAATGAAGGTAGAGGATATTTTAAGAGAGACACAGGATGAGAAAGAGTAGTATATTGGGGGGAGTGACATTTTGTATCCCTTTCTTTGCATAGGGGCACACCTCGTGTATAAGCAAAGTGGCAGCAGAGCACAAGCGCTGGTAACACGAGCATCAATTAGAGGTGGGCAGAGATCAGACACACACACAGCCACACCGCAGGACTGCATTATGCTGAAAAATAAAACACAACTGCAGCACCAGCACAACAAACATCTATTAGCACAGACTGCTAGGAAGATGCTGTCGGCTGTAATAACTGCACCACAGTCTCAGATAAACAGCACAACATACAATGACTGGCAAACATAACAACATGGAGTAGGGATCACCTAACAAAAATATACAGCAGCAGGTGTCGCGTTGTACCTCCCTTAACTAACACAATAATATACATTTTAACTGAAATGTTGTAGAAAAGGGTAAATTTATAAGTACTGTGACGCTAAAGTGTTGGACCCGGCCTCGTGGTGTGGTCCCCCCCCCGTGAATCAGCTCCCCATCAGCCCAGCTCCGTACATAGGGACTCCCTAGTTGCCCTACCCATGTCCGACCCAAATGCCCATTGTCCGTATCGGCCTGTCCCCGGCCACCCTTCCAGCCCGCACGCCTCAGACCCGCAAGGCCCCATAGGCCCAGCAGCAGCCATCTTCCTTTTCCGAGATCCCTGATGCCGTGGGCCTAACCTGCCCCCTGCCCCAGCGTAGCGTAGGCTCCAGACGCGCCAGCCCCCGTTGGGAGGGTGAGGGCTACCTTAGTGAGAGAAGGCGAGAAGTTTCGATGGCACCTCCGGCATCCCCTGTGAGACTGATTTCGCTCACACCTCTGGTCTCCCCCCCCCGAGGGCCAGTTTCGATGTCACCTCTGGCCTCCCCGAGTGCTGGCTCCAGACCTGCTGGGCGTCTGGGAATTCCCGGACGCATCCTCAAAGAGATCAAAGGACCAACCGCCGGACCGCACCCACGGACCGCCCCCACAGCCTCGGACCCCCACCTGCCAGGGTCCGGACATCAAAGGGTCACTGAACTATATCAAGGGTCGCCCCTGAACTAGCGGGCAGTTGTATCTTGGACAAGGAAGCCCTGCTGATCTGATCGCGGCTGACTGAACCTCGTGAACTCTTGAGCCCTGCTGACACTGTCACGGCTCGTTCTTGGAACTGAACCATCGGAGCCCTGCTGACCTCGTCGCGGCTCGAGCTTGAATTCTTGAAGACATCTACGGAACTCTCTGAGCCCTGCTGACGCTGTCGCGGCTCGTTCTTGGAACTGAACCATCAGAGCCCTGCTGACCTCATCGCGGCTCGAGCTTGAATCTTGAAGATATCTACAGAACCCTCTGAGCCCTGCTGACGTGGTCGCGGCTCCTCCGGAACCTCCTACAGAGCGAGCCCTGCTGACGCTGTCGCGGCTCAAGGAACATTCTAGTCCGGCTGGACTAGTGAAGCCACCCTGCCGAAGAGAATATCCACAAGTGAGTAGGATCACCAGTGCGATAACCATCTTCCGTATCCCCCCGGCTCGAGGATTGAGAGCTGTGCGCTGGGTACGCCACGTGCTGGGTTACGACCCTAAGACTGTCCCGCTACCCCCATCCCTAAATACTTGAGACTCTCTGCGGTCCCTCGATCATTGTACCTAAGTGTGATATTGCTTTCTTCATGAATATAAATAAGTTGATAACTTATCCCTCGGTGTTGTGTCTGTTCATAAGTGTGGTGTGGTCCTCGTGTGTACGATTCACTACTGGAGGTCTTCCCCGGTGGAGATCTCTCATAAGGCTCAGCATTATTGGTGGGAGAGGTAGGTCTCGGAGGAGTCGGGTAGACATAACCTGGCCTCTGGGATCGCCCCTTCTAACATAAAGCAAGGCGCAGGAGGGGCTGGCACGAAGACCAGTGACCTGCAGTGTACACATTTAGGAGCCGATTAGGATCGTGGACGGAAACGGGTTCCGTCCGCCAAGGACGTGGCCAAGATACTTCCGACCGCTCCGCGGATAAACCGCTGGTGTGATTAGGATAATAATGTCACGAAACTCCGACCGCGGCGGACGGACCACATCAAACACCGTCCGCGGCGGGCGGAGTACACCAAAGACCGCTGCAAGGGGACAGAACCAAAGAAACACCATCCGCCGCGGACGAACATGACCGCGGGAACAGGCACAGCCACCGCAATACCTGCGGAGGCTCCGTGCCCGCGATTAGGATAACGCCGCCAGTCCTACGGAACTCACCTCCATCCACGACCGCAGCGGAAACAATGCAACGATAAACGAAACGGAGCATGCCAGCGGAAGGACAACACGAACACCATCCCTACCGTCAAACCAATTCCAAAATGGCTGACGGAAGTAAATACAAAACACACTAAACAGGACACCCACCCACCTGAAACACCCACACCAATCACAAGCCACAATGACCCCCCCCCAAGCACCTAAAAATCCACACAAGTCAACACACCCACCTAGCACCTGACTGGCAACAACCATTGGGACACAACCACGACACAGAGTATAAAATGATTCCCACCCACTACCACAATCCTTTGCATCACAGCATAGCTGCAAGCAAGAGGCTGAATACAACGAACAGCAGACACAACATTTATACATACAACCTGCACACAGACACACCCACCACACCATTCCTACACACCACACACCTGCACATCCCAACCCACTCCACCCACACCTTGAACATCACACACCATGGCACCAAAGAAAAATCCAAAATTCACTGGCACAGAGTTGAAGGTCATGGTGGATGAAATCCTCCGTGTCAAACCCCACCTTTTCGGCACACTAGTCCAGCAGACCACCGTGGCAAGCAAAAACCACATGTGGGACAGGATAGTCAACCGAGTGAATGCGTCAGGGACCGTGCCACGAACAAAGCACGACATCCAGAGGCGGTGGCACGACCTCAAGACAAGGGTCAAAGGCATCCGGGCAAAAAACCACCTGCGGGCACACCATACTGGCGGCGGCACACACCAGGAGCCCATACTGTATGCAGAATGGGAGGAAAAGGTGCTGGGTATACTGCACCCAGAGAGCCTGGAAGTAATCGAAGAGGGACAAGAGGCTGGTAAGTACAAACCAAGCACCACTATCACACCGACATGGTCTGCCTTATACAACTGAGAAGACACATCTCCCAGGCCCCAATCCATGCATGCGGGCCACATACTCACCAAAATGTGAAGGCCTGTGCCCAAATGCACCCACCATGACCAAACACAAATGTCGCCTTATACCTTCCCAGCCATGCATGTTGTCAAACCACCCAGCACTACAACTCCCAACAGGCCCCCATGTCCACAGGGAGGGTGGTGGGGTGTGGTGAAAGGTGGGTGGGGTAAGTGAGAGGTCACTACTACGACTCCCAACAGGCCCCCATGTCCACAGGGAGGGTGGTGGTGGGTGGGGTATGTGAGAGACCAGCACTACGACTCCCAACAGGCCCCCATGTCCACAGGGAGGGTGGTGGAGGGTGGGGTGTGTGAGAGACCAGCACTACGACTACCAACAGGCCCCCATGTCCACAGGGAGGGTGGTGGGGTGTGGTGAGAGGTGGGTGGGGTGAGTGAGAGGTTACTACTACGACTCCAACAGGCCCCCATGTCCACAGGGAGGGTGGTATAGGGTGGGGTGTGTGAGAGACCAGCACTACGACTCCCAACAGGCCCCCATGTCCAGAGGGAGGGTGGTGGAGGGTGGGGTGTGTGAGAGACCAGCACTACAACTTCCAACAGGCCCCCATGTCCACAGGGAGGGTAGTGTGGTGTGGTGTGGTGAGAGGTGGGTGGGGTGAGTGAGAGGTTACTACTACAACTCCCAACAGGCCCCCATGTCCACAAGGAGGGTGGTGGGGTGTGGTGAGAGGTGGGTGGGGTGAGTGAGAGGTTACTACTACGACTCCCAACAGGCCCCCATGTCCACAGGGAGGGTGGTGGTGGGTGGGGTGTGTGAGACCAGCACTACGACTCCCAACAGGCCCCCATGTCCACAGGGATTGGTGGTGGGGTGAGTGAGAGGTCACTGATATGTAATTTTGGCATAAAAAACATGTAAGTCCACAGCATTGATCATGAAAATCTTGTCCCTCAGGTGATCGCAACTTGACTGGTGAAACCAGCAACCGCCTGCAACAGTCGCCCCACTCACAGCACGGACTCTCTGGGGACGATCCCATTGTCAGCTTCGGTGCAGAGGACTAAGCGGGCCCAAGCAGACTCCCAGGGCCATCAGGCTCACAGGACATCCCTGCCTCCACAACCTTGGCCTGTGTCACTCCAGCAACACCTGCCCTAGTGAGCTGTGCAGCCACCACCACCATCACCACCACCTCCACCACCACCAGTACCACCACTCCTGCCTTTGCCACCCTACCAGACCCATCGCACGACGCAGGGCGATCTACATCCCAGCCAAGAAGGGAGAGTGGACGGGAAAAGACAGAGCTGAGGGCACATTTTACAACCAGAAGTGCTTCTCACCGGCGAGGTGGGGAAGGACACCCACCCCATCCTGGCGCAGAAACACTGGAAGCCCTAGCCAGAGTCCAGGCCTCCTATGAGCGGGGGCAGGCACAGGCTGATCGTGCCCACCAGGACTCAGTAGAGAACAGTAATCTGTTGCGGTCCATTGATAGCCGCATGGGGCAAATAGTGGACCTCATGGGCCAGCAAACAGCACTGTGGAGGGACTGGTTATCCCGCACCACACCACCCCCCCTCACCCAAGTGCCCAGCGGCCACGGTCACCAACACCACCGCCACTGCCACCTGAGCCCATGGACACAGATGTGGCCCCTGACCAACCTGCCCCCCCCCCCCAGCTGTCTCCGCTCCAGCTCCAAGACGGAGGGGCCGTCAGAGGCTGGAACTAGGTGAGAGCAGTGGGGATGCACCATCTACCCGCTCCAAGAGGGGCCGCCAATGACTTTTTTACCTTGCCTGAGCCTGCCATTCACCCGCCAACTATCCTGTCCAACAACGCCAAGTATTGGCACACGTCTGTTAGACTAGCTGGACATCACCCAATGTGGTGTCCCCACGGTCTTTACATCTGCCATGACCTTCAACTCACACTCCCCCACCCAACACTTACTTGTAAATATCCACCAACATCAATTCACAACCTGTAAATAAATTTCACGTAAACACTCAATGATGTGTTGTCTCCGTGTTTTAATCACATGATTGTCTTAGAATCAGACGTTACCAGGTGCAGGGATCTATGTCGGTGAGAATCATGCCTCTGTGGGAGTGACCTAGGGATAATGAGAGACAACAAACACACGTCATGAAACTGATTCACACCCATCACAACACACTGTACTGCAACATCCCACAAACCACACTCATCACCTATTCTGTGGATCAGAGGACACACATCATGGAGCTTTGCATGTACACAAAAAATACCACACACACATGCAAACATAACATACCAGAACAGCCAGCATAGAAACACCACATCCACACTCCACCAGCAAACATACATCACGCATTGTCAACCTGCACAAGAGGTACTCACTCACATTCAAGGAAAATAGCGATCAATGAGCTGACGCCTCTGGTCCACACCTTCTTCCTCACCACTTTCCTCATCAGTTGACATGGGTGGGATGGGAGGCCAAGGAACTTGTTGGTCTTCAGGGTCCAAGATCAGTTCAATGTCATTGCGCAAGGCCAGGTTGTGGAGCATGCAGCAGGCAATCACGATCCTGCATACTTTGCTTGGTGAGTAAGGCAGGGCCCCTCCGGTTTTATCCAGGCAGCGAAACCTAGATTTTAGCAGTCCAAAAGTACGTTCCACCACTCTACGTGTCCTTCCATGGGCATCATTGTATCGCATTTCACCAGCTGTAGTTGGATTACGTATGAGACTCAGCAGCCACAGCCGGTTTGGGTACGCAGAGTCGCCTATGTGGGGGGATGACAGACACAAATATCACAACCAGGATTGGTGGGTACCCCATGCCACACAGAAAGCACAACTGTCCCCACAGCATACTCACCAACAAGCCACGCACGTTCTGGATGCAGATTAGCCATCAGTTGGGGGACAATGCTGCTCCGCAGGATGTGGGAGTCATGTGCGGAGCTTGGAAATCTGGCACACACATGGGATATGATGTTTTCGGCCAGGCACACCACCTGCATGTTGATCGAATGAAAGTGCTTCCAATTGCGATATACAGGCTCACGTGCCCGGGGTGGAATGAGACCGATATGGGTGCCATCAATGGAACCCACTACATGTGGTATTTGGGCCAGTGCATAGAAGTCTGCTTTGACTGCTGCCAACTCTGCCGCCCGTGGAAAATGGATGTAATCATCCTTGTAAATCATCATGGCTTTGAGAACATCCCGCAGTACCATGCTGAACATGGATTGTGACATCCCCCCGGCATGTCCAATGGTGTACTGGAAGGTGCCAGTTGCAAAGAAGTGAAGTGCCACCATCACCTTTGCTGTGGGTGTAATGGAACCAGGATACGTTCTTCGTGGCTGCAGATGAGGAGACAATTGGTCTACAAGCTCCAGCAATCTACATCGATCAAGCCGGAATTTTCTGATCACCTCCTCGTCAACCATGTCCTCCAGCACAGTGTATGGGCGATGCACATTTTGAGCCCTCCTGTGTGGGAGTAGATGTAGTAGATGTCAATTTACCAACAACGCATAGCTGTGCAACTCTATCACATGTAGGCCAAGACAATTAAAATGAGAAATGTTTTCGACAATTATCATATGTGTGACATGTCTGAAATTACATTCAATACAGATTAGCATAAAAACAATGTGCAGCCACTAACAACATGATGTGTGCAAACATGTACAATGTAACGTACAAACATGTCAAAAGAACTGCCAACAAGACATGCCTAAGGACCCAAATGTGGACAAGCGTCATCACAGACACACATGCACGTGCACACACAATACGATAATGCAACACACACTCCATGTCTTCATGCACCAATGACCACACCTACAATGGTGAGCATCCTCACATGACATGCATGGTCACACAAGAGTCAACACACATACGCATACACAGAATGCATGTGTACCCCCACCATTGTTACTTGCACACACAAACCACACACTGACATCAGATTCTGAATGTGGGCAGACAGCCTTGATGTACTGTGTTCATGTGTATAAGTTGAAACGTGTGTAAGGAAAAAAAAAGTTGTCAACATGTCGACATGCACATGTGTAGCAAATTGGGTGCACATCAATGGCCATAGTAAACCACTGGCAAGTCAAACAGTATGACACACATGAAAAAAAGTGGATGCGAAATACACATGTGGCCACGGGCCATTGAATGCACATCCTAATTCTTGCAGCAGTGGGTACATGTCCTAACACACATGTACAACTATCAGCATTACATGTGTGCGGAGACATGTAGTGTGTGTACATAGGCCATGTGTGGACGGCTTCCACCTACACAGTAGATGAATGTTGTCCATGATATAGTGCTTGACATATGCTGTTTGGCCAAGTACCATCACAGTCACACCCCTCATTACGCATGCGTGGACTTCCGCGACGGTGCAGTATTTGAAAATATACAATCAGTGGCGTCGCCATGGCGGTGCACGGCTACCGCTATTTTCGATTGCGCATACGCGCCCCGCGTTACCTCTTCCCATTGGCTATATGTGCACGGACCGTCAAGGTCACACATCGGCAACCGCATGCGCACGGTTCCGCGATGGTGCATCTTTTGAAAATATACAATCAGTGGCGCCGCCATGGCGGTGCACGCATTCCGCGGGGGAGGTACAGGCCAACACATACTTGTGATTATGAAATTCGAAATGGCAGTTCATGACCCCCCTTACAGTCACATTGCATCATCCACCGTAGAACGGCCGTGCCAGGCCGGTCACCCACCGCCGGTCCAGCCCGGTCACCCACTGGCGTGCCAGGCTGGTCACCCACCGCCGTGGCAGGCCAGTCACCCACTGGCGTGCCAGGCCAGTCACCCACCGCCGGTCCAGGCCAGTCACCCACCGGCGTGCCAGGCCGGTCTCCCACTGCCGGTCCAGGCCGGTCACCCACCGCCGGTCCAGCCCGGTCATCCACCGGCGTGGCACACCGGTTTGTTGACCGGCTTGACACTGCTGCTTTACGTTGGATGATGCAATGTGACTGTAAGGGGGGCCATGAACTGCCATTTCGAATTTCATAATCACAAGTATGTGTTGGCCTGTACCTCCCCCGCGGAATGCGTGCACCGCCATGGCGGCGCCACTGATTGTATATTTTCAAAAGATGCACCATCGCGGAACCGTGCGCATGCGGTTGCCGATGTGTGACCTTGACGGTCCGTGCACATATAGCCAATGGGAAGAGGTAACGCGGGGCGCGTATGCGCAATCGAAAATAGCGGTAGCCGTGCACCGCCATGGCGACGCCACTGATTGTATATTTTCAAATACTGTGCTGCCTCTGATGTACCTGCTCTGTGCAATGGACTGTTGATGCACTTAGCCCCTCTCATGTGCTGCCTCTGATGTACCTGCTCTGTTGGCCACAATGCCCTGTTGCTGTTCGGATACTGCATTCTGCCCTCTCATGTGCTGCCTCAGATGTACCTGCTCTGTTGTACCCAGTGCCCATGCTCTTGCATACTCAGAGAGTGTACCCCGATTATGTTTAATAAAGCAAGTCAATCATGTGTAGTGGTTTGTCGTTGTCATTTCTGCTTGTGTACTTCAATTGTGGATATCTTTTTGCGATCTAATGTGGTTTCTCAAACATGACACTCCCCCTCCCAACGTCACAGCCCTGGCAGGTACTCCCCTTCCAACAGCAAATGGTGTGTTGCGTACCTGCGTCGTCGTCGATGATGGTCCATGACTTGCAGGTGGTGGAGCGCGAAGAGTATCGGTAATGCGTGTAGCGCTGGGTCCATGTGGGCGTGCTGCTTGAGGTGGGTATCTCTGCAATGTGTGGTTTCTTTGCTGTGGGGAATCCGCCGTATTCAGGCAGGTTGTTTTTCCACAGCGGTTTTATGTGTGTTTTCCGCCATCGTGATTTGGGGGACGGTCGGTGACGTCAGTCCGTACGGCGGTGTCTCTGAATTGGTTACGTCTGCCGCGGGTCGGGTGTAGTTTGGCGGCGGTGCGTGCTATTCCGTCGCGCACGGACTTTTGACAGTGTTTACAATCCTAATATGGCGGACAGAGTGACCGCGGCAGGCGGACACGGAAAAGGCATTTTCCGCCTACTCCAGGACGGCGGTCGGACTTCCGTCCGCCATCCTAATGAGCACCTTAGTATGTCAGTATGTTAACCACTGAACTATTGCACCGGGGTTAGAGTCGGAGGGCGGTAGATTGCACACGCTACTCTACATTAGGTGCATCACCCCCTGCTGTGCACAGAGGATAGTTGTAGCCACTATTAAACACCACGTGATGCAAGGCTTGAAACCTGTAGAATCAAAGAGCACTCAACACTCCAGGTGAGGATTCCAGGGTGAGCCTTACACGAACGTTAGTGACTAGAGTCAGGTCTCCTTTTTCTGACTAATCCTGCCCATGTATTTGCATCACGTTTTGAAACCCGGTGATAACCTCAATCGTGAAAGAAGCCAAAGGGACCAACAGTAAAAATGTGTTCAGACACAAGACTTAAAGATAATCACAGGTAAACCCATTTATTTCTAAAATATCTCTAAACAATCATAATCATCAAGGTGTTTGTTTTAGGACAAATCATAGTTTCTTTAAAACAATCAAAGAAGTAATAAAAATACAGAACTGTTTTTTTTCTTATTGTGAATAAATACATTCCAAGTCCAAGTTTGTAGGATATGAGGCATGGCATGAATAATGTTTACACTGTTATTTTGCTGAATAAAGATTGATATAGCAGACGGGGAGCAAACAGACGGATTAGGTTTCCTCTTAAAAGAATGTGCACAGTAAACCGGTTAACCTATAACATTTGGCCTCAAATCTGTCTTTATTGTAGGAGACATGTACACCCACATTATGAGGAAGTAACCAAACAATTAAACACCAGAGACAACAGCAATCAAACAAAGCAGAAACTAAAAACAATGACTTCTTTCGGAAGGAGGTGGAGCAATGCCTTTGTGCATCTAGAGCAATAGCATGTCCCCAAGTAAAATTAAACATTTGCCTCTGGTCCACAGGCTCAGGGATGTGGTAGGGTCCTTTTACATTAAGTCTTTGCTTTAGCTGTCTGTTGTCGAAGATCTGTTGTCTACAATAAATTAAACACAATGTTAGTTTCAGACCAGCCCCTCGCTTATCCCGCTTTCTCATTTGATGGCTTTTTTCCTGTTCTTGTGAATGTTGCCCCTTGAAAGCATTACCTCTCTATATTGTTTCTGAATGCACCACTGGTCTTCTTTTACTACAGCTATGAGGACACTATCGTTTATGCTGAGTTCAGCAGGTCTTTGGAGTGTATTTTACTACATTTTGGGAGGGCTGAGCAGCTGCGTACCACTACCAGGCTGCTCGCTTGAGCTTGTTTCTGACCACACTATTTCTTAATTTACATTTCTAAAATGACCATACCTTTCTTAGAAGGGTAACTTAAAAAATAATTGCTAAGACTGAGCCACCTTCTAATGATTGTCTTATACTTTGACTAAAGCTTACATGCACATGCATGGACGGCCATTTTGGAATGTTCTGGCAAACTAGTAGACAAAAGTAAGTGTCTGCAAATTAAAAGACCTATTTGATTTGTTAATGCTGGTTTTTATTTGGGCCATCTATACGTCTAAATCTAATTTTCATAAAACACAAGTATAGATGTTTCTCATCTCACTAGTCTAAGTCAAGTTACTTGTATTATAAAACCACGTTTCCTTGTAAAGTTACAGGTGATTTTGCATTCCAGCCATTAACCATTGTCAAAAATACAGAAATTACGCTCAAAGAGCTGCAGGGTATTTAACATATTTTCGAGAGGAGGAAGAAGTATGTGCGAAATGAAATGGCCCTACGTGAGTAGTTCCGATAACTGGAGACTACACGTTTGTATGTATAAACACACATACTTTTTTGGTTCAAAGCTGGCACACGCAGGTTACAAGAAGACATGGATAACATGATCTATCCTACCAGCGTTGGTTCCTTCGCTATGGGGGAGGAGCGTCGCTACCCCACCCCAAAAAAACTGTCAGGAAAGTGAAAAAAATGACACTCATGTTGTTTTCTTTCTCCTTTCCTGTCGAGTCTTGGGGTCGGGTCCTGGGGGTTGGATGGCACTGAGGGGAGTGGTAGTGCACTTCCTTCACTGCACATGATGGTTTGGCTTGCCATCTCATCAGCTGCATTGCTGGGGTTGGAGAGAGCAGGCACAGACTCCCAGTCTGCCCTGGAGTACCAATGGAGGGTACTCCAGCCAATGCTGAAGCTGATCTAATGTGAGAATGTTATAAAACAATGGGGGAAACCGAAAATCCACAGGACCCGGGAAAGGTACAGTACAAAAATAATGGTTACAGTGGAAATTAGTTTTACAGAGAAATCAAAACATCACCTTAATACAATTTATTCAGATTCATAATACACTTGTAATCATATTCAGATGACAGCACAATTATCTGTACATTTCTAAAAAAGCGAGAGCAGCTTCAGGCTTGGCCGTAGGGCATTCTGGGAGCCTGTGCCTGTCTGAAGCAGTGAAGCAGAGGAGCGTGACGTGGGACGCGGCCAGCTGATGGTAAGTTTTTTTTGTGTTTTTTTTTTGCCCCCCCTTTGTGACCCCTATGACGCCTCATCACCTTCCCCTGCCACTCGTCCCAAACATGGGCCGCTACTGTACCCTACCATCCGTTTTTTTAATAGGAACCAGGGGCACAGCTTGCTCACTAAGATTGGGGTGGGGGTGAGGCGTGAGAGGGACTTTCAGATTTCCCAACAATCACTCTGGGCTGGAATGTTAAAATACATTACAGACAGGAAAAGTACATGAGTGGTGCTCTTGTGGCAGTGGAAAGGGAGATAACTACTGATGGGTGGGGTACTATGTAGAGAAAACACAACATTTGGTAAAATAACCAACACTTTTGAAGATTTTCAAAACAGAGAGGGAGAGAGTCTGTGTGTTTTTGTCCGTGTGTATGTAAATATTCATTGTGAAATTTGACAGACTCCTCACCTTACCCAACTGAAAGCACATGTACCCAACTAATTACCAGAAAATACATTTATTAGGGGGGGTGTAACACCCCAACACCTCCCCCTCAAGCTACGCCCCTGATGGGAACCTCTGCCAGAGGCAGTGATCTTTGCAACACATGAAAAAAAGATTGTACTTAATTTGTCTTAACTCAATATGTACTGGCTTTGAAATGTTTTTAAAGCTGCAGTCCATCTCATTGTAACTCTTGCTAATTTTCCACAAGTGGATTCATTGAAACAGCTCCCGCCTACCACAGAATACATGGAAGTACATCTTTTTTCGTTAACAACACATGCCATTGCGGGTGGGGTGCGACTTATGGAAAGCGAGTATTTTAAATATGTGCAAGACATTTTTTTTTTCAAAAGGAAAAAAGCAAATTAAAGAAGAGGTAACCTGCTGTGCACTTGACCTCCTAAGGAAGAAGGTGTTGGCTTGTTTATCTTTTTATACTTTTCCACAGGGCTCTTCTTGTGTCTATATTCGCCTCACAATTTTGGAAATAACTGTAAGAAATACTGAGGCAAATCACTATTTGAAACAAGTCTCACACTCTTGCGTCGTCCACAGAAGGTACAATCTGTGGTAAGGCACGCTCGGATTGGTGTACTGAAGTAAGGGAGAGTTCAATCTCCAAAATGTGTTGTTGTTTTGCATTACGAACAGGCAGGCCTCCTTTCTTCAGAGACAAAAATGCAATGTGAACAAGGACTGTAGATTTTCTACAATTGCCAACTATGATTCAACTAATTTGACCAGATGTTTTAACATTTCACTATTGAAATCAGAAGGGGCGCACAGCAGTGAGAAGTATAACAGAGCCTGACGACAAGTCTTTTAAAGTTTGAATTGTTATTCATTTGTGGAGTTTGCCACCAAAACATGTTTGCTCCCAAAACCTAGAACCCGCTCTCCTCGAATCGTGAATCACTGGAGTGTGCATTAGTAATTTTTTTGATTTGCTGATTTCACTTTTCTTTGCACTGTTTCAAACTGACTTTTGGGCGGTCCTGTTCACTGTGCAGACGTTTGAAGATCACTCTTCTTGGCTGTCAATGAGGTGACTGATTCCTCGAGAGTTAAAAGTACTGGTAGAGAGACAATTAGGTTTTATTTTTCTTTGGATGAAAATTGATTATGACACGTTTCTTGGTTTTGAATTAAAACAAGTGGTAGCAAATATATTGTCGCTCAAACCCCACAACTTACAAAAATACTAAGTGACATTGTGCATAATTTCCACCCAGTGCGTGGAGGCAGGACGCTTACAGCATAGTCTAGAAGAGTTTGTTGATGAGGTTCATCTAATAGCCTATGGGGCAGAGTGTGACGTTTCGACCTGTGAAAAGTGGTCAGTATCAAGAGAGCTGCATACATGTGGCGCCCCAGTCCGAGGTAATCAGCTGCGGTGCGGCGTTTGCCAAGAGCACCAACCGGATGCCAGGGCGGGTGAGTGCAGGGGTCTTTCAGGAAGCGCCCATCTGAGAACTTGAGGCAACCAGGGGCCAGTCAGTCCTGGAGTTAGGGTGTGAACGGATCCCTACTTCTGTAGGGCGGCTGGTGCTAATAGGCTGGAGTAGTTGAACCACATTTAGCACAGCCCTGCATGTTGGTGAGCAGTCCTGCAGCTTCGGGGTCCATACACCGTACTGTGGTACTGGTAGCCAGTGCTCGACAATCCTACGGTGCTGAGGGGTGACTCTAAGCCGAGCGGCAGACATGAAGCCTCACCTGCAGCTTGGAACAGTCCCAGCAGAAAACCACCTGCTGAGGGTCCTTAGGCTCAGAGAGAGACTCGGTTCAACACAAGGGAAATGAGCGGTGGAAAACGACAATCGCCCCCTGTGAAGTACCGTTTAAGGGTCCCCGAAATACTGTGGGATCATAAGATTGGATGCAGCCTTTCGAGTGACAGGTTGTTTTTTTCACTGAAGCACAACAATGGCATTAGACGACTCCATGCATCAGACAACAGGTCAGCGACAATCAGGAGAATGCCGGGCCCCGGGGAAAGCAGAGTCGCAGACTAGTCTTTCCCCGGGGTCTTTCGCGCAGGGGATAGTCCAGGCAGGGGAAGGGGAGGAGTTAGGGGGTGGGTACTTAAGCGCGGGGGAGGAAGGGATCTTCCTCTTTTCCGCGCCTGGCACCATCGGGAGGGAGCTCGAAAAGGAGTTTGTAGTTAGTGCGTAGTTGAGGCCTAGTGCTACTTTTAGGAATTGTTCTCGGGGCTGCTCGTTCGACAGCTGGGTTTTGTGTCTCTTTCTCTTGTTGCTTTTCTAGCTTGGCTGGGATGTCTGGGGTACCGGCGGAACAGGTCCGTGAGGCCTTGTTGCTGCTCGCTAGGGCCGGCCGCGATGACTTGATTAGGCCCGGGGTCATGGATCAGGCCTGGGTGGGGGCCACCAGGGGCACGAGGGCTGCCTCGGCGGGGGTGCAGGCGGCGGTTTTTGCCTGCCTGGAGGACGATCAGGTGCAGGAGGGTGGCTCAGGGGCCGGGAGAGGGGGGGGTGCCCCGAAGGATACTGCGCGGGGCGGGAAGCGCCGGTCGACTTCCACTCGCCCCTTTCCCCAATTGGATTTTGTGCCTGGGGCCTCGGGGGCGGCCGTGCGGGCCGTGCCCGAGGGACTTCCGCTCCAGGGTCCTCTGATGGCGCCGGACGGTGCTGAGCAGGGGGTGGAGCTAGGTGACGCCCGGGCCGGGCCCGCGCAGGGCCTGGTCGGGTCGGAGGGTGACGGCGGGGCCCCCGGGGCCTTGGTCCGTTTGGATGGGGCTTCTTTTAGCGGGGATGGGCCTGGGCTGGACCTGCGGGTGTCTGGGGGCGGTCCTATTGATTTGTCCCGGGGCTCGAGGGCGGGCTCCCCGGCCGTGGTCCGGCCATTGTTGCCTGGGTTTTCGATGGGTAGGGGTGCTCCCCCTTCGCTGGTCCCCATTGGCGGCCCGGGTTGGGTCCAGGGTTTCCAACAGGTGGGTTTCTTCCCCCGGGGGTGCGATTTTTATGGCCATGGCCAGCCGCTCCAGCCCCCTATCTGGGGTTCCGTCTCATGGGAGGAGAGGGCTAGGGGTGAACGCATCTTGGAGCAGATTCAGGAGGTCAGGTGGGCTGAGGAGACCAGGGCCCGGGTTGGTTCTGTGTGGGGCCCCGACATTGAGGGACCCCCCACCCCCACCTCGGAGGAGGAGCGGGAGGCTGAGAGGCAGGAAGAAGAAATCCGGCGGGCGAGGTTGCAGAGGGCAGGCCTGGCCGCCCACCCTCCTGGGGGCGCGGCCGGGGTAGGGACGGCCAGCACGGCTTTGAGGCCCGATGGTGCCGGGGCCCTGCCAGGTTCGAGCGACCTGGGGGGCGGGAGGGGATCCAAGTCGGCAGGTGTCGGCAGAGCCAAGGGGGGCCTAGCGGGGCGCAATACGGCTCCGAGACGCAGGCCGGAAGCAGCAGGGCAGTCCGCGGCGGCTGTCCCTCCCCCGCGGGATCGGGCAACGGTTTCTGGTGGCGCCACCGTTCAGCGTGGCCGCGAGTGTGGAGCCAAGGGTGTGAAGCGTGCAGTGAAGTGTGTCTCGTCTGAAGGTGTGGATCAGGAACCGGTGCTTGAACTGGACTACGGTGCTGAGAGCGAGGAGTTGGAAGAGGGGGAGGTGCGGGATGACCTGGAAGGCGTAGGCCGCACGTCGGGGGGTGACGACCTTGGTGTCTTGCAGGTCGACCCCGGATCTCGGAGGAGGACTGGACCGGTGAAGGCCCGTGGGAAGGAGTCCAGAGAACGGCCCCGGGAACGGACGGAGGCACCTACAGGTGAGAGTGCCTGGTGGGCGGCTTGGGATGACGCGCCCCGGGGGGGGGAGGGGAGGAAGCGGCCCTGCCGCTCGGTGGGAGTGGGTGACGGGTCTGTGCGGGAGGGGGGGGCGCCTTCGGGCGGTCCACCTGAGGATGGTAAGAAGGTGGATGGTAAGTTGGTAACTTTGGGGGTGCAGACTGACAAAGGTGACGGGAAGGAGGAGAAAGGGATGAAGGTCCCGAAGAAGATGCCGTACATGGGGCTGGCAATGCCGTTGGGGTCTCATTTGTCTGAGAAGATGAGGGAAAAAATCTGGAAACATGAGTTTGTGGACGTTTTTAAGTTGTTGCACAGGGAGGTGCAGGCCAAAGAGGGTTCCAAGGAGGAGGAGTGGGAATTGACGAGGCGGCCTAGAGTGCCTATCACGATGGAGAATTGGACGTCGGCTTTCTTGATCTATGCGAGTGTGTATTGTGTGAAGTACCTTGACCGTGCGATTGCCTTGTTCAAATACATGGACATTGTGTGCAAGGCGCAGATGCAATTTGGGGGTTTCGCTTGGTTGAGCTATGATGAGGAGTTCCGTGCCCGAGTCAGCGCCGATCCTGAGAAGTGTTGGGGGGAGGTGGATCAGGAACTCTGGATGCAGTGGATGGCGTCGTCGCACTCGTCGGCCTCTACTCATACGGCCAGCGGTCTACCGGTGTTGTATCGGTCTTTTCCGACGCGTCCCGCCCAGGGCGGGGCGGGGGGCGGAACTGTGCCCAGCACCATTGTGTCCGGACAGTCGCCCAAGCCGGGGGGAGGGGGAGCCACCACAGGAGTGTGTTGGAGCTACAGTCGGGGTTTCTGCTCCAGGTACCCGTGCAAATTTAAACATGAGTGTTCTAAGTGCGGTGGAAAGCACCCCATCACTCAGTGCCTCTCCCTCACCACTCCCTCGGAGCAGTGGCGGAATGCCAGGGGGCGAGGCCAGCCTGGCCCGAAGGGCGCCTACTCCGGTTAGAGTGGAGGCGATGGCCCCGTGGCTCGCGTGCTACCCTGACCGCGAGGCCGCGGCGCGGCTCTTTTGGGGTTTCACCGAAGGCTTTCGGGTGGGTTATCAGGGCCCCAGGGAGCGGCGGTGGGCCGAGAATTTGAAGTCGGCGCGGGAACTGCCGGAGGTGGTGGCTGCGAAACTACAGAAGGAGGTGTCGGAGGGGAGAGTTGCAGGGCCTTTCCAGGACTGGCCGCTGCCGGACCTGATTGTCTCGCCGCTGGGGGTTGTGCCGAAGAAGGAGGTGGGGGAGTTCAGGATGATTCATCACTTGTCTTGGCCGGAGGGTAGGTCTGTGAATGACTTCATCGCCGAGGAAGACTCGAGGGTGCTGTATGCGTCGGTGGACGATGCGGTCCGGATGGTGCGTTCCTGTGGGTCCGGGGCGGAGCTGGCGAAGTGTGACATCAAGTCGGCTTTCCGGCTCTTGCCGATTCACCCGGCGGATTTCGGGCTCTTGGGCATGCAGTTCGAGGGTGCCATCTATGTCGACAAGGTCCTCCCCATGGGTTGTGCTATCTCCTGTGCCCTGTTCGAATTGTTCAGTTCCTTTTTGCAGTGGGTCATGGTGAGGGTGAGCGGGTGTCGAGAGGTCACTCATTACCTGGACGATTTCCTCTTCCTGGGACGGGCGGGGTCGGGGGATTGTGGCAGGGCCCTGTCGCGTTTCCAGTCTTTGGCGGTGCAGTTTGGGGTGCCTCTGGCGCCTGAGAAGACGGCTGGTCCCAGCTGTTGCCTCACTTTTCTGGGGATTGAATTGGACTCTGTTGCGTGGTTGGCTCGTCTGCCTGCGGCTAAGGTGCGGGAGATTGTGGAGTGTCTGGAGTGGGCAGTGGGGGAGAGGAGGATCCCGTTGCGGGCGGTTCAGAGGCTGCTGGGTTTCCTTAACTTTGCGTGCAGGGTTGTCCGGGCGGGGCGCACGTTCTGTCGGCGGCTCGGCATGGCCATGTCGGGGGCAGTGCTTCCGCATCACCGGGTGAGAATCACGTTGGGGGTGCGGTCGGATCTCAGGACTTGGTTGACCTTTCTGCGGGAGTTCCATGGAGTGCCTTTGGAGTTTGATGAGGAGAGGGTGGTGTGGCAATGCCAGATTTTTTCCGACGCGGCCGGGTCGGCGGGGTTTGGTGTGTTTTGGGATGGGCGGTGGTGCGCGGAGAGCTGGCCGGCCTCCTGGTTGAAGCAGGGCAGGAGTATTGCTTTTCTCGAGTTCTTCCCTTTGCTGGTGGCTCTGGTGGTGTGGGGGGAGGACTTTCGGGACAGGTCAGTGCTTTTCCATGTAGACAACATGACGGTTGTGGACCTTGTGAATAACCAGAGGGCGAGGGGCCTGCGTGTGTTGAAGCTGTTGCGTAGGTTCATGCTGGCGTGTCTGCAACTGAATGTGGTGTTTCGAGCCAAGCATGTCCCTGGGGCGAATAATGACATTGCGGATGCTCTGTCTCGTTCGCAGTGGCAGCGTTTCCGACATCTGGCGCCGGGAGCGGACGCCTGCAAGACCGAGCTGCCGGCCGGCATCTGGGCCTTGGGGGAGTGAGGATGATTGGTCTGGTGGAAGGTTCGCTGGCTCCGTCCACGAGGAGGACATATCGTTTGGCATGGTCTGAATTTAGTTCTTTTATGGGTTGGACGGTGGACGGTGTGGTGAGTGGTGAGTCGGAAGTGCGGGGGGGTGTGCGGGGCTATGTGCTATCTTGCATGGACAGGGGCCTGACGGCGGCGACGATTTCTGGAAAATTGGCTGGCATTTCCTTCTACTGTGTTTTGTTTCTGGGTTTCGACCCCACCAAGGATGTGGTACTGGCTCGCATGTTGCGGGGGTGGGGTCGGGAGAGGAGTGTTGTAGGGGGGCGCCCGCGGGAGGCGGTAACGTTTGACCTGTTGGTGCGTCTGGTGGGGGTGTTGCCGGAGTGTTGCTATGACGGCACTGAGGTGGGCTTGTTCCGTTTGTGCATGGTGTGGATGTTTTTTGGGGCCTTCCGGGTGTCTGAGTTGCTGGGCACGAGGCGGGGGCCTGGGCGTTTGTGCGAGGATGTGCGAGTGGATGCGGGTCGTTTGGGGATCTGGCTGGGCCGCTCGAAGACTGATCAGTTGGGCCGGGGTACGTGGGTGTGGTTGAACGAGGCTGGTGGGGCGGTTTGCCCGGTGCGAGAATGGCGCTCCTTCTGCGGGGCGGGGGGCCCGCGGGGGGGCGAGATTTTCCAGCATGCTTCAGGTGCGAGGTTGACGGCGGGCCAGCTGTTGGCGGTGTTGAGGAAGGCTTTGGGTCGATTGGGGATGAATGGGGCGGGGTTTGGTACTCATTCCTTCCGTATTGGTGCTGCCACTGCAGCGGCCCGCCTGGGTTGGTCCTGGGACCGGATTCGGAGCATTGGTCGTTGGAAGTCTCGCTGTTGCGAGCGGTATGTGAGGAAGTAGAGGGGGTCCCAGGCAGGTTGTTGGTTTGTGATTTCTGTTTTGCCCGTTTCTAACTTCTTTTTTCTTCGTAGGTTGCGTGGGTGGCCCGGGTGGTAAGACAGTGACGTGGATCGTCGGGCACTCCTTTGTGCACTGGGCATCCAAGTACGCCGACCAACAGGTTTACGGACGTAACCTGGGACTGAGAGGACAATTGCACGAGGTGAAGTGGTGGGGAAAGAGTGGAATGCGATGGGGGGCACTACTGCCCTGGCTCGCGAAGATGGTGCCCCAGAGGGGCTGCCCGGATTTGTTGATCATCCATCTGGGAGAGAACGACCTGGTGCAATTGTCCGGACTGGCTCTGTTGCAATTGATGCAAAGGGACTTGGATGTGCTTAAGTCAAGGATGTCGGGGGCCTGCATTGCCTGGACGGAGCTGGTCCCCCGAAAAGTTTGGAGAGGGGCCATGAAACATGGGGCCATTGAGAAGGCCCGGAGAAAGTTGAATCGGGCAATGAGACTTTACTGTGTTGACAAGGGGGTGAAAGTCATCGCACATCCTGGAATTCGCCTGGAGGAGCCTTTAGCCTTTAGGGAGGACGGTGTGCATCTGTCTCGGCTGGGGAATGCTTGGTATATGATGGAGCTAAGGGATGTGGTGAGCAAGCTGTGGAATGAATCGATCTGGTGTCGGAGGGAGTGACTTGGCCCTGACAGACGGACAGCCCCGGGGCGGGGGGGGTGGGGCAGTGTACCGCCCTACAGGGGGTCCACTGGGTGGCAGGTTCCGAAGGGATAGGGGGTCAAGAGCGGGCATACCCATCCCTTGGGGGGGGAGACTTGGCAGGACGGATCGAACTGGGTTTGAAGTTGGCAATGGCTGGGGGCTGGAAGGGTGATTGACGGCAAGTGGAGGGTGTTTGGAGCCGCTAGGGCTCAGTACTGACAGGAATGATTGAAAACGATTGGGGGGGATGTATGAGTGGGATGTTTCTGTTATTGTTTACTGTTCTATTGTTATGCGCAGTTCTGGTCTAATAAATGGCCTTTTACGCCTATAACTGCGTGGTCTGTTTATTGCGCGATGCCGGGCCCCGGGGAAAGCAGAGTCGCAGACTAGTCTTTCCCCGGGGTCTTTCGCGCAGGGGATAGTCCAGGCAGGGGAAGGGGAGGAGTTAGGGGGTGGGTACTTAAGCGCGGGGGAGGAAGGGATCTTCCTCTTTTCCGCGCCTGGCACCATCGGGAGGGAGCTCGAAAAGACCACCCACCCACCCGGCAGTTAGAGGTGGCTTGTGGGTTGGCTTTGTTGCGTTGCCAGTTTAGGCCAGAGCTGCGGTAGGCAGGTTCCGAAGGGATAGGGGGTCAAGAGCGGGCATACCCATCCCTTGGGGGGGGAGACTTGGCAGGACGGATCGAACTGGGTTTGAAGTTGGCAATGGCTGGGGGCTGGAAGGGTGATTGACGGCAAGTGGAGGGTGTTTGGAGCCGCTAGGGCTCAGTACTGACAGGAATGATTGAAAACGATTGGGGGGGATGTATGAGTGGGATGTTTCTGTTATTGTTTACTGTTCTATTGTTATGCGCAGTTCTGGTCTAATAAATGGCCTTTTACGCCTATAACTGCGTGGTCTGTTTATTGCGCGAAGTTGATACCAGACAGGAAAGCCCTTGATTCACAGCTTTGGGTTTCCTACTCCAACCCTGGCGAAAGAGACTAACCGGGGCCGGCCGGGGGAGAGGGCTCCTTGGCCGGCAGGGCCTCGGCCTCTTCATTGAAGGGCGGGAGCTTGACGGTCGAAACGTGCACTTGCCTTTCTTTTCTACGGCCGGCCTTCAGGAATATGTAGTAGCCCCAGGCACACTTCACAAAACAAAACTTCACAAGCAGCACAGCGGCCAGGAGCAGAGCTACGAAGAAGATTTCGACCCACCCTTCCAGCGGCTCACTGGGCTTCCTGTAGCCCAAGGTGCAGTACACGAAAAACACCCTCGGAGTGTCTCTCCAGTTCAGGTGGTCGATGAAGCCCAGCCAGGGCGGAGTGCGCACGAACAGGCTGCAGATGCTGAAGAGACCGATAAATAAATCCAGGGTCAGGAAAGTGAAGAAGGGCAGCCATAGCGACGGGATGTTTTTACTCCACGCGATACTCGCACACACGACTATCGACACCGATAGCAGACAGAACAGAAAGTTCAGCAGGATCAGGTACAACTCTACGCCGAGACCCAGTCCGATGGGGGGACCCAGGGAGAGCCAGGCGCGAGCCGGTCTCTTCCTGGGCAGGTTCGCGCGAGGATCATTATGTTGAAAGTGAGCCCATAATTCTATCAATGCCCAGGCTGCTGGCGCAAACCGCCTCTTCGTTTCCATTCCGAATAATTTACCAAATAAAGAGACGGGCGCTGGGAGCAGGAATCAAGAACAGAGTTTATTTCTCATGAGGAGAGCCAGTCATTTCGGACACGAAACACAGTGTCTTTCGGGAGGTGCTCTAACAAGTGAGCATGAGACTCTGGCTTTTATACATTTGCAGAACATTTGATGATACAATCAGGTCAATGTGTCGCAAAAGGAAAACATTCCTATAATCCTCGTGATGATCCTACTCCACATACGTTCACAATGGGGACCCTTGACCTGCTGATAAGAGGGAAGGGCGATCGTGCAACTGAGTGTGTCGTAGGATGTGTGCGCCTGATCATGGCCCAGGGGGTGGGGTGGCTAGGCATACAATAAGGGCAGTAAATGGTATCTCCTGGCTTAGGCGATGGCCTCGGACATGTGTGGTCAGCCGGACTCGGGGGAAGGGGTCATCAAAGGAGTGGTATTCATGCCTGCGTGGACAATCGAGCGCGGAGGGAGGGCTTGTCAACAGAGAGGCATTTCATGGAAGGAAAGGAGGTGCTGGTCAGGCGCGGCCGTGACTCCCAAGGACAGGGTTTTGCAGAAGGAGAAGGTTTATGACTTGTCCATGTGAGGGAGAAGGAGGGGGTCAGGGTGCGCGCAGGGTCAGAGTCGCACAGAGAGAGAGAGAGGTCTTATGACCCGTACATGAGAGAACAGGGGCAGTCAGATACAGCTGGGGGGGGCTATGTCAGCTGAGGCGAAGGATGCTTCTTCAAGAGGGAAATGGGGGGTGGGGGTGCCTGGGTCAAGCAGGAGGGCTGCCTTTCATAGCAGGGTCGCGCTGAGTGCTGGGTTTCATGGTCTATGTATGTGAGAGCGGGAGAGGGGGGGGGTGCTCAAATGCGCGCAGGAGGGAAGCCAGTGATTCTAATGAGTGGGCAAGAGGCCAAGGTGCCTAAAATGGCTGTCATGTACACATGGGTACAGGCCTTTGCGGGCTGAGGGATGCAGTCAATGCTTTACATTATTTCATGGTGCGTGCAGGGAGGGGAGTGGGAAGAAAAAGGGAAATGAACGTTGCTTATGTACATCAATACTTCTTATTTTCTACAGTCGCCCCTTTTTACATAGCAAAGTTCATTTCTGCAGTTGATGAAGGTACATATAAACAGGTGCGATCGAAGAATTTGCATTTGTCAATACTAACATATGGCATATAATCATGGACAGTTGATGTGTTTGGCAGAACGCAGCACATAGGGGATGGCATTTGTCGAGTCCCTATCATTTCAAATCACTACATAGCATAAATTTTTCTGACTTAAAAATGTGACCAATGAACATTTTGACCAAGTAGTCAAGGGAGGAATTCAGTTCAATACGCAGGATCTCTTCGTCACAGTGTCTTTTATCAGTGAGCCATCACTGGTAGGCTCTAGTCCGTGTCCTTTCGTTGGCGCTGTTGAGCACCCGCGGTGGAGCTATAGGTCCAGCTCGGTTCTATCCTTACGCGTTGCAGGGTGCGGTCAGTCCTCTGCTGTTAGACCACAGTCCTGTTCCCTAACCAATCCTTTGAGTGGCGCCTTAAGCTTGGCACCTATATTTCCGTGGCGTAACCCCATTTCCATCTAGATGCTGTTCTTCCTTTCAGCAGAGAGTCGCATGGAAAAGAGGGTGTGCGGTTTCGTTTAGTGGATGGGAGTGAGAGGGCGGAGCGGGGGCAGATTTTCCCGGGACACACCAAAGGGACCAAGGGAGCAATGGGTAACAAGCAAGCAGGCCCATCAATCGGGCTTGAAAAGAGGGACGGAGGCTCCAGGCACACGTGGGTTGGCGGACAGAGAGCTTCAGGACAGCCCTTCATTCTTTCTTTTACCGCCTTTGAGAGTGCTGCCTCGTCCCGTTTCTTGTTGTCCTGCGGCTCCACCTTTGGTTGAGGTCGCATGTGTCTCATGATCTGCAGCCACGCTGTGCGTCACATCCGGCCCTTCTCCTCCGGTGATTGAGTATCTTTAAATGGGTAAAAACAAGTTTTAGAGAACTGGCAGGAGAAGAGATTTTTACATATGAATTCCATTCGCAATCCTAGCACCTGGCGTTATGCTCATTGGTCATAGTCAGAGGTCTATTACCATGAAGTAAGTAGGTGGGTATTTCTACTGCGTTTGCACCAGGTCTAATCGGCGTTCGTTCATGACATATATGGACAGAGGTCAGACTCTTATCACCTGTGTATTTCAACAAAAAAAACCAAGATTGACAACATTCAGGAGAGACTCGTCCTTCTAATTCGAGCCTTAACAGTCTTACATTTCCCTTTAGAGCTGGCTAACTCTTTAAAACAAGCGGGGGTGCAATCATTGAAAGACAGAGTAAAACAGTTTTTTCTCGAGGGGCGGCAGTTACTAATGGTCATCATATATATATATATCGGGGACAGTAGCTGGGGTCGATCAAGTGGGGCGGGGACGCTTCGGGCATTCGCGCTTGGGTGCAAAGGGGTGGGGCAATCTGGGCATTGGGGGGTCAATCTGGACCTTGGCGCTTGTCTCTAGCAATAAAAATTAGGATGCCATTGACATATAGTTCCCCTATAAAAGGCCAAATTGGGGGACCTTAGTCGTCTTACCTGTCCTTTCCTTCTCAGCCAATTCAAGTTCATTCATTTTGCAGAAAGGAGAGGCAGTAACATGGCGAGATACAGTCATTTTAGTTTCGGTCAATTTCGCTGAACACCTTGTGTTCAATATGTATCAAATCAGACTGGTGCCGGTGGGGCACAATTTTACCAAAAAGGGAGAGAAAATAGGGAGACTCCCGTAGAGAGTGAGAGTCGTCCGCAATCTAAACG
The DNA here is from genome assembly GCF_964263255.1 of Lissotriton vulgaris. Lineage (NCBI taxonomy): Eukaryota > Metazoa > Chordata > Amphibia > Caudata > Salamandridae > Lissotriton > Lissotriton vulgaris. Next base: position 210,420,802 of record NC_141699.1, on the reverse strand, counting down.
AGCCATTCTGTACACGTATGACATGTAGAGAGAGAGAGAGAGAGAGAGAGAGAAAGAGAGAGAGATAAGGGGGTGGTGAGAGAGAGAGAGAGAGAGAGAGAGAGAGAGACGTGTACGAAAATAGGTCATTTAGTGCGCTCACAACACAGAACAGCAAAGGTCAGGTAACATGCAGATATAGACAGAGGGGAGACATATATTCGTACGTTACACACACACAAACTCAGACAGGGAAGACGGCACATGTATTACACATATACAAGACATTCACAACAAGACAGGAAACAATTGTTAGTCTACAACATCTGTTTTTATATATATCCTACGTATCTTTACTATCCTATTTATCTACGTGCTTAGCTCTTTCTGCCCTTCCCCCCTTTCCCTTCTCGCTTGTCACGCCTGTGAGCGCTCCCAATTACCAATACTCACACCTCGGTTGGTTGATCAGAAATTAACCTGGTCGCGCTAGTTACCCATGGTTGGATCTAAAACCATTTTTCTGTTCCCTCCTGTGGTGGGAAGTTCTCCAGGCTGAGGCAACGGCAAGCATTGATCGGGAAAACAGTCGGACAGCTTGGCTATATCTGTAAGAGTGTGAAAAGGGGGCAGTGCATTTTGAACATCGGCAACATTTCTAACTTCCTAGGCGGGTGGTGCCGTGGCAACCCTTACCCGTACAATTTTTCTTTGTCCTTTCCCTACCTAGTCAAAACGTCCAGTTACATTATTTAACGCGTTGTTTCTAGTCAATTTTATTTTTGTCATTCAGTACTTGTCCAGTCTCTATGTCAGTCCATCCTCCCATTGCTATGCTCTAAGGAGGAACAGTCATGTTTAAGCCTACGTCTTTTTTAAAACTTTTATTTGTCCTAAGGACCATGCTCATATTCCCCTTTTCCCCCTCTCATCGGCGGTTCGGTCGTCGTCCATCCATACATCAGCCAGTGTTCCGACGTTACCTGCAGAAGGGAGGAAAAAGAAGGGGTGGGGGGGCAACATTCAAAACCTTATCAACGTGCAGTAATCCGGAAATGCTTTACCTACCACATACTCGACCTATTTTCACGTAGTGCATTTCCCTACCATCACGGCGTTTAAGCCCAGATGGACCAGGAAGGTCAGGCATATAATCATTGATGACCTGTGTATCTACATGAGTTACTTGGTCGTAACCTCTTTCGATCGGGTACAAGGGTGGCGATCAGGTGGCATTTCTGTGGTGTCGTTTTAGGGCTTTCAAAGCACTTTTCCGGCTGCCTGTGACACATAGCGTGGCTGCTGAATATCGGGTCCTTTTTTTTTAACCTTTAACCTTCATCATGCTTTCTCGTTGTTCACAGTAGTAATACATTTAAAACTCATTAATGCAACCGCTACAACTATGCTTTCGTTTTCAAAATACCTTTAATAAAAAGTGTTGACACATAAATACAGGCCTACAACCCAGTGGACTAGCCACGGAGCAGATCGGAACTGTACATGGGAAGAACGAAGCTGGTGGTAGTTCATTGCATAAAGTGCGGCAGTGCAATAAAATCATATTAAACTCCCCTACAGAGCAAGCATGATGCATGTCAGTAATTCATCTTTAATAAATTCATAAATACATTATCCAATGTTCATTCATTACCTTAAATTACACCAATTCATTTTTTTTTCAACTCATAATCGGTACCCACCCTTAAGTCAATTCATTGTCCAAGCACATACTCAATATCCTTCATATCTACTTTCATTATCCAAACGTTATATATATCTCGGGGTAAAAAGCTTGCGCAATCAGGGTGCAACAAAGTTAATTAAAAACGTCTCATTTTGGGTCGGCGCCATTTTGGGTGGGGTCAGGCAAGTTCTAGCACAGTCAGAGTGTCTCTAGTCTCGCAAGGTTGGCCCAGAACTTTCCATTGGCAGTTCAGAAAGTCTCGTGCAATGTGGTTAACAATCTAACAAATATGGACCATGAGTCAAAGAGTGGGAAGGGCGGCAACAATTTTCCTACCGGGTCATTCTGGTGTTCCTCCGGAACTGAACAAGCTTGTGCCGTGGCGGCATCTTAGCCATTTCCGATCCGAGTCTGGTGCCAGCAGGAGTAGCACCGATGTCGTGGTTCCCAGCGAAGGGGGCGGGGGCACCCATGCAGAGGGTCGGGGGCCCCCCGGCTCTTATAGAATCTTCAAGGTCGAGGAGAGGCGATATGGAGCGGGTGCCCGTCCTGGGCAGAAGACCTCTTTTTGATGTTGACCCTCTTTAAGCAAAGAGTGTTGGGGTGTCGCTGGAAGCCTCCACCTGGAGGGAGGTGGGGGAGGGTCGTTCGCGACACCTCCCCCTTCCAGCGACCCCGCGCCGTTCTTCGGCTCCATCGTTCTCGACATCGGCCGTGCCAGCCATTGATGATGGGGGGGGGGGTGGTCGGCGGCTGAGGCAAGACAGCCCCCCCCCTTCCCTTGGCGACATATGGCGGGATTACCTTCAACTCTCCAGGGAGCGTGGAATGTGGCGGGACTGCCTGCACCTATGCAGGCAGCGGCAGGCGGCGAATTTGGCATCTGGCGGGACTATTTGATTTGCCGCCGTTCTTGCCTTGGCTTCGGCTCTGGACCAGCAGGCGATGGCATGCGGCGAATTTGAAATGTGGTGGGACTACTTGATTCGCCGCCGTTCTCGCCTTGGCGTCGGCCTTCGGCAAAAGCCGGATCGGGTGAGAGAGAGGGGTGGTCGGTGGCCGAGGCAAGACAGCCCCCTCTCTCCCCTCGGCCTGCAGGACGGCAGAAGAGAGAAGATGGAGAGGTCCTTGTCATCCTTTGGACCGCCTGCCCAACGTCATCTCCTCCTGACCGTGGCCAGGCGAGTCCCTCGTGCCTCCAGGCCTCGCCTTCCGGATGGGCGTAACCGCGGACCTGTTGCACTTCGGGAGCATCCGGAATGGGGGTAGGTACCTATTGAGTTGTTTCTATTTCATGTGACCGTTATTTGGGCGGGGCGGGCAAAGAGGCAGACATGTTGGGAGCAGGAACAGGCAGTGAAACCTAGCTACCTCGTGGCTGTGCTCTGCTATCAAGTCTTTTCGCCATTTTACATTTCTTATTACGAACTATTTCGAATGTTTCTTATTTTTGGTGAAGTCAAAAGCTCATCAGGGGGTTACTGACTTAGCCTGATTTCCTTTTATTTTTCTTTCTCTTACTTAGCGTGTTTCGAGCTAAAGTTTTCTGTTAGTAGGGAACGGTGATCACTTCATATTTTTATGTGTCCTTTTCACTAGGGGGTACATCTGGACGGACCAGACGAGTCCCCTCCAATAAATGGTCCGGGGTGGAACGAGATTATCGATCAAAAGGGGAACATATATTCCTTCATTAGGGTATCATCCTGGACAGACCGAGCGATGTACTTCCACTTACTAGGGTAGCCTCCTGGACGGACCAGTCGGTCTATTTCTATTAAATGGCCCATGAGTAGAGAGCATATGTCCTCCATAAGAGTAGTCTCCTGGGCGGACCATGCGAGCTACCCCACAATCACCAACCAGTGGGGAGTGGGTAGGACTGACGAATTCACAAAGGGGCATAACCTACCCTTTTCTACTTGCAAAGACTAGACAGAGTGTTTCTATTTCACGTTGTTTGCAAATAAAAAATACCTCAAATGCAACAATCGATTATTAATCGACTTCAAACAACAATCAATTATTAATCGACTTCAAGCAACAATCGATTATTAATCGACTTCAAACAACAATCAATTATTAATCGACTTCAAACAACAATCAATTATAATCGACTTCAAGCAACAATCGATTACTAATTGACTTCAAACAACAATCAATTATAATCGACTTCAAGCAACAATCGACTATTAATTGACTTCAAACAATCAGTGGGGAGAAAGGTAGGCATGACGAATTACAACGGGGGACAAAAAGCCTGCATTACCTACCCTTCTCTATCTGCAAAGAGGGACGACGTTCCTATTCGCCGCCGTTTGCAAACAGAGAATGTCTCGTTCTCAAAAGAGAACCAATATGTCAAGTAGCCTTCAAAGCTAAATGAACCAATACCAACAATGCCAGTATACAAATACTGGTTTTCAATACAAACAATCAATCAATCAGGTGGACAGAGCCACCCTACCAATCAGGCGTAAAAACACCCTACTTAATCTTACCCGGACCGGACCATACGGACAGTTCTTCGACTCCTTCCTCCAGCGCCCGATCGTTCTCTTACTCCATGTAGCATTCCTGTGGGATTCCAGTCAGGACAATAGGTCACTCAAGAGAGGTCCGTTCAGAATTGGTGAAGTTCTGTCGATCGGCAGCCGGGCTAGGGCCCTCTCAAGGCAGGTATACTCCGATCATTTTAGACGTTCACTTTTTCGTCTGGATCTCTCTTACCGAACCCTATGTCACTGATGGACCCCGCGTTGGGACGCCAATTGTTGAAAGTGAGCCCATAATTCTATCAATGCCCAGGCTGCTGGCGCAAACCGCCTCTTCGTTTCCATTCCGAATAATTTACCAAATAAAGAGACGGGCGCTGGGAGCAGGAATCAAGAACAGAGTTTATTTCTCATGAGGAGAGCCAGTCATTTCGGACACGAAACACAGTGTCTTTCGGGAGGTGCTCTAACAAGTGAGCATGAGACTCTGGCTTTTATACATTTGCAGAACATTTGATGATACAATCAGGTCAATGTGTCGCAAAAGGAAAACATTCCTATAATCCTCGTGATGATCCTACTCCACATACGTTCACAATGGGGACCCTTGACCTGCTGATAAGAGGGAAGGGCGATCGTGCAACTGAGTGTGTCGTAGGATGTGTGCGCCTGATCATGGCCCAGGGGGTGGGGTGGCTAGGCATACAATAAGGGCAGTAAATGGTATCTCCTGGCTTAGGCGATGGCCTCGGACATGTGTGGTCAGCCGGACTCGGGGGAAGGGGTCATCAAAGGAGTGGTATTCATGCCTGCGTGGACAATCGAGCGCGGAGGGAGGGCTTGTCAACAGAGAGGCATTTCATGGAAGGAAAGGAGGTGCTGGTCAGGCGCGGCCGTGACTCCCAAGGACAGGGTTTTGCAGAAGGAGAAGGTTTATGACTTGTCCATGTGAGGGAGAAGGAGGGGGTCAGGGTGCGCGCAGGGTCAGAGTCGCACAGAGAGAGAGAGAGGTCTTATGACCCGTACATGAGAGAACAGGGGCAGTCAGATACAGCTGGGGGGGGCTATGTCAGCTGAGGCGAAGGATGCTTCTTCAAGAGGGAAATGGGGGGTGGGGGTGCCTGGGTCAAGCAGGAGGGCTGCCTTTCATAGCAGGGTCGCGCTGAGTGCTGGGTTTCATGGTCTATGTATGTGAGAGCGGGAGAGGGGGGGGGTGCTCAAATGCGCGCAGGAGGGAAGCCAGTGATTCTAATGAGTGGGCAAGAGGCCAAGGTGCCTAAAATGGCTGTCATGTACACATGGGTACAGGCCTTTGCGGGCTGAGGGATGCAGTCAATGCTTTACATTATTTCATGGTGCGTGCAGGGAGGGGAGTGGGAAGAAAAAGGGAAATGAACGTTGCTTATGTACATCAATACTTCTTATTTTCTACAGTTACCAGGTGGGGCTGATTAGCAGAGGGGTTAAAAGGGGAAGTCAGGCGGGCGGTTAGGAACTGCGTGGCGGGAGGCGAGAAGGGAGGTTGTTTTGCGCTCGTGTTCCCACCTTTGTCCTGGGCCATGGAGGAAGCTGCGGAGGTCAGGAGGGCTGTCCAAATCCTTTGTGCGGCAGGGCGTGAGGACTTGTTGATGCCGGGTGTCCCGGCGGAAGCTTGGGTCGGCATGGCCCGCCCCCCTCGCAAGGCTTCGGAGGGCGTCGCCAGGGCTGTGGAGGCGTGTTTATCGCCGGGCCCAGAGGACGAGGAAGACGGCGAGGCGGCCATGCCGGCAGACGGGCCTGGGCTTGTTTTGCCCGCCGTGGAAGCAGAACCCCCGCCGTGTGACCCGGGCGCCCTCCAGCAGGTATGTGCGTTACCGTTTTTCGATGCTGGTGCACGAGGGGCGCCCGGGGGGAGGCGGGGGCGTTCCATGGGCCGGCTGGCTCCGCGCACAGGCGGATTGGCACCTGGGAAGTCGGGGAAGCTGCAGGCGGGCCCCAAGCCCAAGCGTGGGCGAAGCTTGGAACAGCATGGGCGCTTGCACGCCCCTCTACCTGCTTCGGTGCCCCTTGCCTCTTTCCCCTCGGTGCCGCCTTTGGCAGATGGGGTCTCCCCATACTTATGGCTCAACGGGCAGTGTTATCTGCTCTCCCCTGCATTGCCGGGGCCTGTTCCTGCCCCCCCCCTAATGTTGGCACTCCTCCCTCGGTTGACGCTGATGCCAGGCACCCCCGTGCCGCGCTGACGTCGCCCCCCCCACTGAGGCCCTGCCCCCGGCCCCTGCTGTAGTTTCGGTGGGTGTTACACATACCCTGCTGCCCCCCCCGGCCAAGGCTGCCTCAACTGGTGCTCCTGGCTCCCGGCCCCCCCCCCACACGTCCTTGACCCCGGGTGGTAAGGGTTTGCCGCACAAGGGGGCGCCCCCGGCCACTGGTCAGACACTGTTCCCGGTCCCCAGGGGTCGTCCAGGTGGGCTTCTGGGTGGCCCTGAGGCTGGGTCGGTGGGTGTCACTGGTCTGACGTCGGGGGTGATTGCGGTTCCGCTGTGGGAAGCAATGTTTTGGGAGCTGTTTCCTTGTCTGGCTCGAGCGGCCGCAGCTTTCAATCTGCGCCGTCGGCTGGGCGGCTGTTGGCTGGTTCTACGGGCCCGGGAACTGTCCACACGGCTGTTTCCAGTGGTGGGCTTACAGGGGGGCTGTCTGGAGCGGACGGCTCTTCTACAGCTTTAAGTGCACATAGCTTTCAAAACATCGACTGGCAATTTTATGATGGGGGTATTGGTGATGGGGCTATGCCCAGTGGTAGTGATCAAGTTGCATTTTCTGATGAAGTTTTCTGTGGGAGTTTTCATGATGATGAGTTGGAAGAAGGGGAATTGAGAGACAAAGATGTTGGGCTTTTGGCAGCACGGGCCCAGGGGGGTGGGTTGGGGCAACCCACTGTTTCTCGTGTTTTGCAGGAGTCTCGAGCGGACCATGCAGGTGTACGAGGGGCAGTGTGGTCTGGACCTTCTCAGAGGGATCGTGGGGCTGTCGCACAGCAGTCGGAGCAGTTACCGAGAGGTAAGGATGGGTGGTGGTCTGTGTGGCAACCTAGGGAGAGTCTCCCTGTTAAGAGTACAAGATCTATTGGTACGGGGGATGGGGTTGTGGTTGAGCGAGTCGCTCTGGCACCGAGGCTTGAGCGGCCTGTACTTTCGAATGTTTTGTTAAAAGGGGTTCAAAGACAACCAGTAACCAAAGACCCCTTTATGTTGCCCGGCGGTGTCGCCTCTATGACCCACCAATATTAATCAATGAAGAAGCAGGCGCTGGAGACTGGAAGGCAGGAAACGAGGATTTTATTCTCTCCGGAGGAGAACACATCAATTCAGACAGCAAGTATCGTCACGAGGTGCTCTAACCACATCTCTGAGGCCTGGCCTCTTATACTAGGGTTTATGACCTTTATTGCACGTAACACATTCTCGCAACACTTTGATATTTGAAAGAACATCCTCGGAATCTCCCCTTCAGGCCCGTTCCCACATACATTTACAGTTGAATTCCCCACCCCGGTCACAACAGGTGATGATTGTCGCGCAGCAGGGCATTCCGCCGATTCACGGAATGCGTGGAGTTGATCGGATCTCATAGGGTGGGGGCTTTGATCGGCTCGAGGGTCTTTTGATGGGGAGGGGAAGCTTCCTACTGTACGGGGTAATAAACAGTATCCGCAGGGCCAGGTGGCGGCCTGGGAACAAGGAAGACAAACGGGGACACAGGGAAAGGGGGTTTGCATCAAAAGGATCTGAGACCATGAAAGGAATGAAGGGAGGTGTCGCGCTGGGAACAGGATGGGATTCTGTGGCGGAGCTGCGCTGAAGAGGGGTTTATGACCTAAGGCATGAGAGAGCGGGGGTTGTCAGCGTGCGGGGGATGCTTGCGAGGTTAGGAGAGAGAGAGAGAGACGCGCTGGCTATCAGCGAGGGGCAGGGAGGCCATGGTGCTCAAAATGGCTGCCGCTTACGCGCACGAATGGGCTCGAAAGGAGCAAGATGGCGCCGATAATGTTGACGTTTGCAGTCTAATCTTTAACAGTCCTCCCTTTTCAACATATCTTAGCCAACTTGCTTACTCAATGTCAATCTTCATCAAATTCCTAACCTCGGCATCATATATTGCTCTCATATGTTCGTTTCCAAAGTCCACAGTCTTAGGGCAAATACAATTTACGCATAATGTACACAGAGGTGGCAGACATTGAATTCCTAAGCATAAACCGCATATTACAACTACAGGAATCAGGATAATGGTGAATAGTCTCCAGCCCCAGTTCTTAACGGTGCTCCAGAACCAACCACCAAGCGACCATTCTTCTTGTTCTTGGTGGACTTCTGAAGAGAGTCTATGAAGATGTTCGATGGCTTTGTACACTGAGCGTGAGTTGTCCGGTATGTACGTACAGCAGCTGGACCCAATAATGCGGCATGCTCCACCACGATCCGCAAGAACCACATCTAGGACAAGGCGGTTCTGGAGGGCCACCAAGCGGACCGCTTGAAGTTCAGCGGTGTTGTTAGCAAGGATACCAGCCGTGATGTTCATTGTTGTCTCAACTGCTTGAGTCAGATGTCGGATGGCACGGCTGTTTGCCATCGGGCCCCAGAGGGGGACAAGTCCCTTCATAGCATCGAGGAACTGCGCTCCTGTTGAGTCGGCTTGTTCAATGTCCTTGGCTCGTTTTTGTCTGTGATGATTTGCTGGTGCCACATAAGTCGGAGGAAGGATGAAGGAAATGAAACAAGTGCCCCCCCAGCCTTTGGGGAGCCAGGTGTAAGCCTTCGTGCCACAGACGAAATACGTGTTTGGAGATGCCACAAAGGAAGGTGGGTCGGTGGAGTCCAGAGTTCTGGAAAACCGGCAAGCACTGTGGCCTACCAGCTGAGTCCCAAGCCCTTCCATGCACATGTGGCCGGTGACGTTGATGACTGACAGGGCCACAGTCAGAGTGGCAGCCGTTCGTTTTCGCAGGTAGGAGAAGGTGGTTCTGGTTGGATTATTGAACACTTGCATTTCAATTTGTTCTTTAGCAGGGATGTCCAAGTGGATTGTGTTGTTGGTGGTCTGCGGGCAGAAGTGTGTCTTTGTTCTGTTCCGCCAGACCCCGTGGTAGAAATGCGTTACGGTTTTGCTGGAGGTGGCATTGTCCTTAAAGCTTTCTTGCAGAAGCATCAGCCAAGCAAGACAGGAGCCGTGAACTGAGAAAGGTGAAGGGATGAATGGTATCGAGTGTCCAGTGGCGTGGGGTAGCAACCCACAGATCCAACAGTTGGTGGCATTGGTGGCAAGGTTGTGCTGGTGAAGTAGTTGTACGAAAGAGTTATTCCAAAATTCCTTTCGCCTCTCTCTGAGTTGGGGAGAGAGCGAGATCAGATAATGTTCCTTCATGGTGGTAGGCTGAGCAGTGGTCAGGAATGTTTCGTGAGCAGGTGCATTTTCTTCCACAATCCAGAGTGTGGTCATGAGGAGAAAGCAGAAAAGGATTGTGATGAAGAGTGCAATTGTCTTTGAGCTGTGGAGTCTGTCTGCTTTTGGGTTTCTGTGGTGGGTATTTCCTGTTGCCTCTATCATCTTCTTATTTGGCGCTTCCATCATCTTCTTATCTGGCGCTTCCATCATCTTCAAGGTGCTCGGTAGCGGGCAGAACCACAGACTTTGTTTTGCTTCTCTCCGGGTAACCCTTGGTAGTGTTTAGGTCACCGTTCTGAGATTTAACTCAGTCCGTGGTCTACTTAGCCGAAGCTCCCTCCTTTCGACGCAGGAAATACCCTTCTCTCGATGGCACAGTGGGATCAGAGAATTTTGAAAGTTCAAGTGTTTCGGTATCAGGATAGCAGGTTAGTGACGGTCGGTCCTTGTTCAGGAGCTCTTCTTGGTTGTCGATGTTTTCGGTCGAGGTCAGGGTCGAGGAGACCTTCTTACAGTGGTGTGCATGCAGCCAGTTGCGTTTTCCCTCCACTCGAAGTGCTGTTCGGGTGGTGATGAGGACTTGCCAGGGGCCCGTCCACAGGGGTTCCAGACTCTTGGCACGCTGGAAGTTCCGGATCAGGACGAAATCCCCAGGCTGGATGGTGTGTCCGGGACCCCTGGAAGTGTCAGGGATGGCATGCAGCACCTGTTGATGGATAACAGACAGTGTTTTAGTCAACTGGCATAAGTAATCAGACATTAGGACGTCCGGGACGTCATGAATGGAAGTTGGTTTCGGTGCAGACCAGACATTCATAGGCCGGCCGAATACAACCTCGTATGGTGTCAAGTGGTGTTTGGTAGGGGTGGAACGCATTGAGAGCAATGCCAGGGGGAGTGCGTCTGGCCATTTCAGTCCTGTGGTAGCCACTATTTTGGCCAATTTTAGTTTCAGTGTGGCGTTATGTCGTTCAACTAGTCCAGCAGATTGGGGGTGGAAGACTGCGTGGAACTTTTGTTTTACACCCAACCCCTTCAAAATGAGTTGGATAACTTCGGCTACGAAGTGGGGGCCATTGTCGCTCCACAAAATTCGACAAAGGCCGTAACGGGGGAAAAACTCCTTTAACAGTACTTTTGCTGTGGCCATAGCAGTGTTGTCACGGGTTGGGTATGCTTCCACCCATTTGCTAAATGCGCATATCACAACAAGTACATATTTCAGGCCTTGACATCTGTCTAGTTGGATGTAGTCCATCTGCAGGACTTCAAACGGGTGATTTGGGACCCCAAACCCTCCCCGGGGTACTACAGTTCCTTTCCCGGGGTTGTGTTGCAGGCATATCAAGCATTGTTGGACCAGACGCTTGGCGGACTCTGTGATCTTATCATTGTGCCAAACTCTGGAGACAAGTTCAATCATGGGGGCTGATCCTATGTGGGCAGGGGAGTGTGCCATAGTCAGTATGGGAATCAGATACGAGTCAGGTAGCAACCATTTGTTTGTGTCTTTTGTCCGCCAGCAGCCTTCGTCATCTTTCAATCCCACCCGTGTCCATTCAGTCAGTTCGTGTTGTGTGCTAGCCATTTGAATGTCTCTAATAGTGTCCCTAGCGTCAGACCATTTTTCTGCTTGTGACCTGGTCACGTACATGCGTGTTGTCGTCCTATTTTCAGCTGTCGTTCGGGCAGTGATGTCGGCTAGTGCATTTCCCCGTTAAATAATGTCTGTCACCTTTTTGTGTGCCTGGCATTTGATGACTGCAAGCTTTTTGGGGAGAAGGACGGCTTCGATCAAGGCGGAGACTAGATCCCCGTGCAAAATGGGGGTGCCGTGTGAGGTCAAGAATCCCCTCTCCCTCCAAAGGAGCCCAAAATGGTGAACCACCCCGAAGGCATACTGGCTGTCGGTGTAAATGTTTGCTGTGGTTCCTGCTGCTAGAATACAGGCTCGTGTCAGGGCAATCAGTTCCGCTGCCTGGGCAGATCGTTGCGTTATGCGGGCTGTCTCGACTACAGTTCGAGCCGTGGTGACTGCATAGGCAGCTGAAGTGGTGCCATCGGGGAGTTTGATGCAAGAACCGTCCACCCACAGCTCTCCATCGGGGTCGGGAAAGGCCGTGTCTCTGAGGTCAACCCTACTTCTGGTCTGTTCGTCTGTGAGGGTCACACAGTCGTGTACAGGGTGCGCATTGGGATCGTTTTCTGGTAAGGGCAGCAGGGTTGCTGGGTTCAGTGTGGTGCATCTTCTTCAGAGTGATGTGGGGTGCGAGCAGAGTCAGTTCGTATCCAGTCAGTCGTGCACTCGTCAGGTGTTGCGTTTTGGTTTGGTTTAGGAGGGTGTCAACTGCATGGGGTACCAGTACTGTGAGGGAATTCGAGAGCACGATCCCCTCACTCTGTCGGATAGAGATCGCAGCAGCAGCTACAGCTCGAAGGCAAGCAGGCAGGGCTCTGGCTACAGGATCAAGAGTGGCTGAGAAGTAAGCGCATGGTCGTTGCTTTGAGCCGATGGACTGGGTCAGGACAGATAAAGCGCACCCCTCCCTTTCGTGAGTGTAAAGGGAGAAGGGCTTTGTGTAATCGGGGGTACCCAACACAGGGGCCGAGCAAAGGGCATCTCGTAGTTGCATGAAGGAAGCCTGACACTCAGGGGTCCAAGGGAGTGGGAAAGGGATATCCTTAGCTAGCAGTGAAAGCAGTGGTTTTACTACGAGGCTAAAGTTGGGTAACCACTGTCGGCAGAAGGAGGTGAGGCCTAGTAGGGATCGGACCTGTTTCTGGGTCCTAGGGATGGGGGTGTCGAGAATGGTTTGGATCCGGTCAGGAGTCAGTTTCCTTCCGTCTTTGGACAAAAGGTGGCCTAGGTAAGTGACCTGGGGTTGGCAGAATTGCAACTTCTTCTTAGAGACCTTGTGGCCATTTTCTGCAAGGAAGTGCAGGAGTTGAATGGTGGCTGTGACAGCTAGTGGAGTGGTGTCGGCTGCCAAGAGGATGTCATCGACATATTGCACTAACACCACTCCATCGGGTAACTGGACTTGATCCAGTTGTCTCTTGAGGGCCTGGCTGTAGATGCTAGGGCTTTCTGTGTAGCCCTGGGGTGCTCGGCAGAACCTATATGAGCGGGCTTTTAGGGTAAAACCGAAGAGATATCGGCTGTCTGGGTGGATGGGGATGGAAAAGAATGCGTTTTTGAGGTCAATGACAGTGAAGGTGGTGGCAGTGGAGGGAATCAAAGTCAGGATGGTGGTAATGTCCGAGACCACAGGGTACTGGGGTACCACCACTTTGTTGATCTCTCGAAGGTCAATGATGAAGCGGTATGCTTTCTCATCTCCTTCTCCCTGTTTCTTAATGATGGGCAAGATTGGGCTGTTGCAAACGTTGCTAACCACTTCCTCTACCACTCCTGCGTCTATCAGTGATTGGATGATTTCTACCAATGCCTTCTCGCCCTCGGGCGATATCCGATATTGTGGAAGTTTTGGGAGTGTTGCATCTGGTCGAACAGTAATGTGCACTGGGTCGATCATCATGCGCCCTACATCCGAATCCATTTTGGCCCACAGATACGGAGGCAGAGTGTCGAGCAGGGAAGTGTCAGCGTCGGTGATGGAAAACATGTGTCTGGGGGGGCAATGCCTAAGCAGAACGGGATTGTCGTAAAGGAAAACTCGGACTCCATCTTGGGAACATCTAATCGTTGCTCGGAAGTGTTTCAATAAGTCGAGTCCCATAATTGCGTCAGGGCTATTGGAGGAAAGCAAAAACGTGGTGTCAGTGGTGTTGTTTTCTAAGTCAAAGAGGATCGGGGCGGACAAAGGGTTAGTGGAGGGCGTTCCATCGAAACCTGTCGATGTTATTAGTGAGCCAGAAAAGGGTGCCCTTGGAATCAGTCGTTTAGATAATGCACTACGTGTTGCGCCAGTGTCTACCAGGAATGGTGACTTTGTACCCAAGACCTTAGCAGTGACATAAGGGCCTTGCTGGTCAACATGGAGCTCGACTGGATCCCTCCCTTGCCCTAGGCAGTCCTATGCAAAGTCATGAACATCATCGTAGTCAGATTGCTGGCATTGGTTCTGTCGGGGTCGGTCAAATGTGTTTGGCCTACCTGATCTATCATTAGTTGCGTTGTTTGGGGGCCCTCGCTGTGGTCCCCTATTTCTTGGTTCACTTGCTGTATCCCTAGGATCTCTATTTCTGATGAGTTCCAAAAGAACTGGGCACTGAGATTTCCAGTGGCCCGTTCCTTTACAGAAAGCACACTGGTCCTCTCTAATGTCTGTACGTCCAATGTGGGGAGTCGAAGTACGGTCCTTGGGAGGTGCAGTTTTAGGGACGTTCATCTGATGGTTTCCCCGGTATTGGTCTCGTCCCATAGTCACCCCTTGCAGTTGAGCCATCATCACCCTCTCCTTTAAGTCTTTCTTCTTTCTCTCTGTTGTTCTATCGTTTTCGTTTTTCTGATGTTCATAATATTGGGCCATCTGGAGGATAGCCGTAGGTTTGGAGGCTGCCCAACTACTTTCGCTGGCCTGCAGTTTCTGCGAGACCTCCGGTGATAAACCCTTAACGTAATTCTGGACAAACAGATGGTGTCCGGTTGCAGTGGTCAAGTCCTGGCCGCTGTAATCGGAGAACACCGTTTCAAACCGGGAGAAGTATTCCGATACATCCTCCTGAGGTTTCTGGCGACAGGCCGTTACTATCGACCAGTCCACTTTCTTTTCTGGGATCAGGGTTTTTAATTTCTGTACGATTTTATCCGGGAGGTCTAAAATGGCTTTCAAAGGCTTTTGTCCGGGTTCTCGTTGTCTGTCTATGCCATCGAGTTGTGACCAGTTATGTCCAAACAGCTCAGAGTGGTCGACTTTCCGGATTTGCTTCCACACATCAGCTGGTAGACATAACCCGAAAAACAAGTCGATGTCAGCCAGGGTCATAATCGTCGATCCTAGGGCTGTACCCAACTCAGTATAGAAGGCAGTGGGGTTTTTACGTAGGTCAGGCAGAGATTTCCGGAAGGTCAGAATCTCTTGCCGGTCCCATGGTTGGTAGACCCAATTGTACACTACCCTTCCCTTTGCATCTTTGTTGTTTGCGTCATCGTGAGTCCCTTCACCTCGTGGAGGAACCCAGTAAGGGGCAGCCTCTCGTATCGGCATCATGGTGTTAGATCGTTCAGTTTGTGGTTCGGTTGCTACGGATGTTGTGGATTCGATTTTCGGCTTTTGTTCAGTGAGGTGGCGGAAAACCTCAAGCGTACGCGTAAGGAGGTCCGTCACATCACTCTCACTCTCATCCCCGATATCGACCTTCCGGTACAGAGTCGTTAGGCTCTGGGGACCTTTTTCTTGATATCGGTCCTCGTATGCGTTTAAGACGTGATAACACAGTTGTACAGTAAAGTACCGTCTGTGACTCCCTGTATAAGAATTAAACACATCCGTGACGGACTCTTCATCTTCCCTCTTCTCTACCAGTATCTTTGCTATCTTGTCGACCCCTGCTCGCTCATTTTTGCTTAGTCTGTATGTTTTTGCAGGACCAACCCTTCGGGCCTCTGGGTCGCCCAACGTTGTCGTTTGCGTAGCATCTAATACAAGGAGTTCAGCCGGCACAGAGGCCATGGGGGCTGAAGCCGTGGTGCTACTCTCGCTTGTACCTGGGGGTAGTGGGTGCTGTGCTAAGGGTTGGGAAGGGGCATATGGAGGGGGCATGTGGATGATCGGAGGACCTAGCAGCAGATCATCGTTGGTTCGCTGTTTCGAGTGTAATTCAGGGTAGAGCGTGGAGGGTGTTCTAACCAGACACTGGCTTGACGTTTCTATTTCTAGTTTCTGTTTGGTATCCTCTCTTTCTTTTATCTCTTTCTCTAGTTTCTGGGCCGCTAGGTGGGCTGCTTTCCGCAGCTCTTTTCCCAACCTACTCTCAGTTCTCTTTTTACGTTGTTCGGCTTCTTTTCGCCACATGCCGAAGCTGTCAAGCATAGTGGGCGTCGTCTTGTTTTTACCAAGGGCTGTTTCTAGTGTGTTTATTTTATCGTCTTCAAAGGATCCTATCAGTGGCCACTGACTTTCTCGATCCTTTTTCGTATATTTATGCCACAGCTGGCAATAGGCTATAGCGATTAATCCATGCTTCATGAACATGTCCTTATTAGGGGTGCCTTCCAGCGGAGCCGGATGGTTCATCTCTAATAAGCGGTCCGGGCTAAACAGGCTACTAACCAGTGGGGAGAAGACAGGCATGACGGATCACAATGGGGATAATAGTCAGCACTACCTATCTTATCACTGCGTGCAAAGACTAGACAGAATATTTCTATTCTACGTTGTTTGCAGGCAGTGAATACCTCATGAACCAATCTTGAGCAATCAATGTTAGGTCAAAAATAAAAAATCAATATGGTCAATGGGGAGAATAAGTAGGCTCGCAAAGGTCCGCGTCACCTACCCTTTCACTATCTGCAAAGAGGGGACCTATTCTTCCCTGTTTGCAGACAGAGAATCTCCAGAAAACAATCTATAACAGTTAATCAATGGGGGAGGGGCAATTGTTCAGTGGGGGAGAAAGATAGGTCCGACGGATGCGTACCTATCCTTCACTGTTTATAAAGGGAGAGCCTGTTGTTTCTCCGTTTGCAGACAGTGAATCTCCAAATAAATTAACAAAAAGTAATACTAGTATTTTCTCATCAATTATCAATCACTTTCGCAATTCTTCGTGTTTACACGACCTTACCCGGACCGCATGGACAGTTTCTTGTCTTCCGAATCCAGCGCCCGATCGTCCTCTTCTCTTCGTACTCCTCGTGGCACTCCTGATGGTTCCCAGTCAGGACCGCAGATCACTCGAGAGAGGTCTGTTCGGAACCAGTGAAGTTCGGATGATCGGCTGTCAGACGAGGGTCTATCGGACAGGGTACCTTCCGATCGTTGCAGTCGTTCACTCTGTCGTCAGGACCTCTCCCACTGGATCCACGAGTCGCTGATGGGCCCCACGCTTGGGACGCCAATTGTTAAAAGGGGTTCAAAGACAACCAGTAACCAAAGACCCCTTTATGTTGCCCGGCGGTGTCGCCTCTATGACCCACCAATATTAATCAATGAAGAAGCAGGTGCTGGAGACTGGAAGGCAGGAAACGAGGATTTTATTCTCTCCGGAGGAGAACACATCAATTCAGACAGCAAGTATCGTCACGAGGTGCTCTAACCACATCTCTGAGGCCTGGCCTCTTATACTAGGGTTTATGACCTTTATTGCACGTAACACATTCTCGCAACACTTTGATATTTGAAAGAACATCCTCGGAATCTCCCCTTCAGGCCCGTTCCCACATACATTTACAGTTGAATTCCCCACCCCGGTCACAACAGGTGATGATTGTCGCGCAGCAGGGCATTCCGCCGATTCACGGAATGCGTGGAGTTGATCGGATCTCATAGGGTGGGGGCTTTGATCGGCTCGAGGGTCTTTTGATGGGGAGGGGAAGCTTCCTACTGTACGGGGTAATAAACAGTATCCGCAGGGCCAGGTGGCGGCCTGGGAACAAGGAAGACAAACGGGGACACAGGGAAAGGGGGTTTGCATCAAAAGGATCTGAGACCATGAAAGGAATGAAGGGAGGTGTCGCGCTGGGAACAGGATGGGATTCTGTGGCGGAGCTGCGCTGAAGAGGGGTTTATGACCCAAGGCATGAGAGAGCGGGGGTTGTCAGCGTGCGGGGGATGCTTGCGAGGTTAGGAGAGAGAGAGAGAGACGCGCTGGCTATCAGCGAGGGGCAGGGAGGCCATGGTGCTCAAAATGGCTGCCGCTTACGCGCACGAATGGGCTCGAAAGGGGCAAGATGGCGCCGATAATGTTGACGTTTGCAGTCTAATCTTTAACAGTTTCTAATGTGCAAGTTGCAAATGAAGTTTCTACAGCGGGGGCGGGCGGGGTGGATGCCACACGTGTCACGGAGGATAGTATCCTACCGAAAAAGTTGCCTTATTCTGGGGTGGGAATGCCTTTGGGGTCTCATTTATCTGAAAAAACGAAGAATTTGATATGGTCTGGGGCATTTGTGGATGTTTTTAGGCTTCTCCATAGGGATGTTCAGGCAAAAGAAGGGTCAAAGGAGGAGGAATTAGAATTGGCTCGGAGGCCTCGTGTTCCGAAGTCCATAGAGAACTGGACTTCGGCCTTTCTT
Organism: Lissotriton vulgaris; assembly: GCF_964263255.1. NCBI lineage: Eukaryota > Metazoa > Chordata > Amphibia > Caudata > Salamandridae > Lissotriton > Lissotriton vulgaris. The sequence continues at coordinate 210,403,014 of NC_141699.1, read as the reverse complement.
ATTTATGCCAGCGTTTATTGTCAACGTCATCCTGAGAAAGCAATAGACATGTTTAAATATGCAGATGTTATCCGCAAGGCTCACAGTTATTTTGGCGGCTTTGCTTGGTTGTCCTATGATGACGAATTCAGGGCGCGCATGAGCGCTTTCCCTGAGCGTTCGTGGGGTGAGGTTGATTCCGAGTTATAGTTGCAATGGATGGCATCGGCAAACCCACCTGCTACGACCCACACAGCTAGCGGGCAGCCCGTGTATTATCGGCCCTTTTCAGCTCGCCCCGCTCAGTCTGGGGCGGGGGTTTGGGGCAGAGGTCAATCGGCCGCCTCTGGCACATGCTGGCATTTTAACAGGGGTTCCTGTAACAGACCTGCTTGCAGGTACAAACACGAGTGTTCGCAGTGTGGAGGGAAGCATGCCCTCACCCAGTGTTTTCCCGGCCAGCGGTTGGGTGAGCAGGGAAGGGGTTCAGGGGGTAGGGGGCAGCAACAACAGTCTGTTTACAAGGGCCCCTACTCCTATTAGGCAGGAGGTTCTCGACCTCTGGCTGGTGGATTATCCAGATTTTGAGGCCGCTAAGATTTTGTCTTGGGGTTTCAAAATTGGGTTCCGGATTGGGTATCAGGGGCCCAGGGTGGGCAGGTGGTCGGACAATTTGAAGTCTGCGAAGGAGAGTCCCCATGTTGTGCGGAAGAAACTGGATGCTGAGCTTGCGGCTGGTAGGATTGCTGGTCCTTTTGTGAATTGTCCTCTGCCTGACTTGATTGTATCACCCCTGGGTGTGGTGCCTAAGAAGGCGGAAGGGGAGTTTCGTCTTATCCATCACCTGTCCTGGCCCGAGGGTTCATCAATTAATGACTTTATTGATCCAGCTGACTCAACTGTCAATTATGCTTCGGTGGACGATGCCTTACGGCTCGTGCGCACGGCTGGTGTTGGGGCTTTGCTGGCGAAGAGCGACATTCAGTCGGCTTTCCGGCTTTTGCCCATTCACCCTTGGGATTTCAGTCTGTTGGGAATGCATTTTGATGGTAGTTTCTACGTGGATAGGGTGTTGCCCATGGGCTGTTCAGTGTCATGCTCCCTTTTTGAAACTTTCAGTACCTTCCTGCAGTGGCGATTCACTTTTGTTAGTGGCCACGTATTGGTCTGTCATTACCTTGATGATTTTCTTTTCATTGGGGAAGGTCGATCTGGGCAGTGTCAGTCGGCTTTGAACATCTTTCAGGCTCTAGCGGAGGAATTGGGGGTTCCATTGGCGCCGGACAAGACAGAGGGTTCCTGTACGTCCCTGACTTTCTTGGGGATTGAAATTGATACTCTGTCTATGGTGGCGAGATTGCCTGTGGCTAAAGTGAAGGAAATGTCTGCTTTCATACATCTGGTGTTGGGGGAGCGGAAAGTTGTTTTGAAAACTGTTCAGAAGTTGTTGGGTTACCTCAATTTTGCTTGCCGGGTTGTTCGGGCGGGCAGGACACTCTGCAGACGTCTGGGTTTGTCCATGTCCGGAGCACGCCTTCCCCATCATAGGGTGCGCATTCCCACCGCTGTGCGTGCCGATTTGACCGTCTGGCTTCGTTTCCTACAAGAGTTTAATGGCGTGTCCTTGTTTTTTGCGGATGAGGACATGGTATGGCAAGTACAGTTGTTCACTGATGCGTCAGGGGCTCACGGCTTCGGAATATTTTGGGAAGGTCGATGGTGCGCGGCCGGCTGGCCGGCGCACTGGAAGGATCAGGGTCGCAGCATAGCGTTTCTGGAGCTCTTCCCGCTGCTGGTTGCTCTGCACCTATGGGGGGATGAGTTTCAGAATCGCTCAGTCTTGTTTCACGTGGACAATTTGGCAGTCGTGCACCTTGTCAATCACCAAAAGGCTCGTGATTTGCGGGTTTTGCGGCTCCTGCGCGCATTCATGCTGCGGTGTCTGCAATTAAATATTGTCTTTAAAGCACGGCATGTTCCTGGTACTTCTAATTGCATCGCTGATTCTTTGTCTCGCTTTCAGTGGTCCGAGTTCCGCAAGTTAGCTCCTGGGGCGGACCTGGAACCAACAGCGATCCCACAGTATGTATGGGACCTGGGGGATTGAGGGTTCACCACTTGGTAGAAAATTCAGTGGCTGAATCCACCAGGCGGGGTTATGTGAAAGCCTGGAATGAGTTTCTGCAGTTTGGTAAGGATTCGTTGGGGCCGATTGGGGCGGGTTGGTCTGATGAACAATGCGTCTTGCAGTTTGTTTTACATCTGGCGGACAAAGGCTTATCGCCCACTACCATTTCTGGCAAATTGGCTGGGGTTTCTTTTTATGGGCAGCTTTGGTGGGGGAGGGATCCGGTTGGGGGGGTGTTGGTTCGTAAAGTGTTGAAAGGTTTGGCCAGGCTCCGGGCTGGTGGTCAGCAGCTCCGGCAGCCAGTGACTTTTGAGTTGCTCCAGTTGCTGTTGCCGGAATTGGAGGTGTGTTGTTATGATGCTTTGGAGTGTGTCAAATTTCGTTTGTGTTTTGTTTGGTTGTTCTTTGGGGCATTTCGGGCATCAGAGTTGCTGGGGTTGCGGGGCAGGGTAGGTATGACCAGCAATGAGGTGGTGTTGGAGAGTGACAGAGTGCGGCTGTGGCTGCGGGCATCTAAAACCGACCAGATGGGGAGGGGTAAGTGGGTGTTCCTTGGTAGGAGTGGTGTCTCTGCATGTTGCCCGGTTGGGGAATGGGAAGTGTTTGTGTCCTCTCCGCATTTTCTCCAGGGGTCCATATTTTGTCATGCGGATGGTAGTCCCATAGTTGCATCTCAATTGTTGGCTGTATTACGCAAGGTTTTGTTGCGCTTGGGGAAGGATCCTGTTCAATTTGGTACTCATTCTTTCCGAATTGGTGCGGCGACGGAGGCCGCTCGGTTGGGGTGGGACTGGTCCCAGATCCGACGCATTGGTCGTTGGCGTTCCAAGTGCTGTGAAAAGTATGTGAGGAAATAGTGTTTTTTGGCTTGTCTAACATTTCTTTCTCTCCTAGGTCCCTGGCCATCAGTCGCCGGATGCAAACGAAGGGTGTGGATACTGGGGCACTCTTTTGTTAAAAGAGCAGCTTTAGCCACTGCCAGTCAGCTCTGTGGGAGATCAGTTGGTCTGAACAGTATGACACACGAAGTCTCCTGGCATGGAACAGGGGGAATGCGCTGGGGTGGGCTTTTTCCCGCCTTGGCTGCTTTGGTTTCACAGTGTTTGGGGGGCCCTCCGGATCTCCTGGTGCTACACTTGGGAGAGAATGACTTGGTTTCTCTCTCTGGGTTGACCTTGTTAAAATTAATGAAGCAGGACCTGGAAATCATCAGAACCACATGGGTGAGCACCATGCTTATATGGACTGAGTTTGTGCCTCGTTTGCAATGGCGTGGGGCGAGGAACCATTCTGCCCTGGAAAAGGCTAGAAGGAAAGTGAACAGGACAATGCGCATTTTTTGTCAACATTGGGGTATCTACAGTTTGGACCATTATCATTTAAAAGTCTCTGAACATCATTTATTTTGTGAGGACGGTGTGCATCTCTCAGCTTTGGGCCTCTCTTTTTACCTCCTTGAACTCAGGGATTTGATTAGCAAGGTTCTTCAGGTACAGTTGTGGTGTGCTCCTTCCTTTCCTTTAGGTGGGGCAGGAAAACGCTAAAGGTTTTCCTGGGTGGCGGGTTTTTGTTAGTGGGGGTGGGCAGCCTGGAGCGGGTTAGCCATCCTGAAGGGTAGCGTTGGGTAGGCTAGGGGTAGTAGGCAGGAGTTTGTTCGGGGTTTTGGGATTTAGGTTTCGTAGGCTCACTGTAGAGTTGAATTATGTAAATAAATAAATAATGAATGTGTTTATGAAATTTATGATGCACCTGTCCTAAAATAAAAGTGGCCTTTCTTGCTCCTAAAAGAAGGTGTGGACAATGATTTCTTGCGCGAGGGGGGACCCAGGGAGAGCCAGGCGCGAGCCGGTCTCTTCCTGGGCAGGTTCGCGCGAGGATCATTACCAGGTGGGGCTGATTAGCAGAGGGGTTAAAAGGGGAAGTCAGGCGGGCGGTTAGGAACTGCGTGGCGGGAGGCGAGAAGGGAGATTGTTTTGCCCCACCCACCCTCCCTCTTTTTCTTTTTCTTTTTCTTTTTATTTATTTATGGGTTTTTTATTTTTGCGGTGCTCTAGGCGCTGTTTAGTTTATGTAGGTTTGCCGCTGTTAGGATGGGTGCCTTTGTTCTTTTGGAGGCGGGTTTTTGTTAGTGGGGGTGGGCAGCCTGGAGCGGGTTGGCCATCCTGAAGGGTAGCGTTGGGTAGGCTAGGGGTAGTAGGCAGGAGTTTGTTCGGGGTTTTGGGATTTAGGTTTCGTAGGCTCACTGTAGAGTTGAATTATGTAAATAAATAAATAATGAATGTGTTTATGAAATTTATGATGCACCTGTCCTAAAATAAAAGTGGCCTTTCTTGCTCCTAAAAGAAGGTGTGGACAATGATTTCTTGCGCGAGAATGTGAACACAAATAAGGTGAACGTAGCACCCGTGAGCTGAAATAGCTGGCTAATAACGAACATTCCCTCGAGCTCCCCATCTCTCATTTTAGCCTACAGAGGAATATCCAGACACGACCGGGCGCCTCGTTAGTGCCAAGAGAGGCGGCGACACTCAGATAGCTCTACAATGTCAGAGGGACTTTCCGAACGGGGGGGGGGAGGGGGAGGGTGGAGGGGGGCGGGGGATGAGGGGTTGAACTTCAGGCACTCGCGTTCCGGTAACAACGGCCCCTGGGCGGAGACTCCCGCGGCAGTATTCACATGCTATCAATCACAGTGTCTGACTTTTAACTTGTCGGCTTTTGTGACACCCGTCCACTGACAGCCAGCAGCCTGTCACCCGAATTTTGACAGTCGCGTTACTCGGGCATAATCTCTGTGTTAGACACGGCTGGATAAGACTTTCTGAGGCTGCCCGCGGTTCATCCCAGGGCGCATAGATACAAGGGCGGCCAATTTAGTGCCGCATTCGTCACATCCCCGCGCTCTAGTCACGGGGACCCCCGGGTTGTCCCCCACAATCCGGTGCCAGGGCCGCGTCACTTACGGCGGGCGCCTAGTGTTCGGGCTCCTGCCATTATTGTGCCGCACGATCTCAACCAACACTATAACTATTTCTGACGTATACTATGACAAGGCTCTGGGCAGAGACTCATTTCACGCGCGCACAGCTATCGGTTCGGAAAGTCACTCCATCATTGTCCTTGGCAAATATAGCATTTTTAAAATATCGCGGCTAGTTGAATTGAAAGGCCTGCAAGTTGCAAGTAGGCAACAGGCATCTTGTAATTTCACTCGTCAGTAAACTGGTATTGGTCACAGAGGCTGCATTATAAATTACGGGATTATAATCCTAGCGGTTGAATGTACCCACTGCAAAGCACATTGTGTAACAAGCAGATCACAGATTTCTATTTTAGAAAGGTAAGCAGGTTACTGCCTTTGACACAGAGACCATTGGTGTAAGTTCACTAAAATGCAGGGATAGTGTAAGTGACATCCCATACCCTTTCACCACAACAGCATCACAGGAAGTGACGTCCTATGACCCGAGCCTGATTTTTTCCAGGAAGGCATGTCACATGACCTAACATCACAACAATTAAGGATTTTCGCTGCATAGTATCACAAAGCAACACAAAGTTGGGCTATGTGCTGCTTTGCTTCATTTATTATCAAGGAGGTGTTCCAGGATGGTGCATGGGGGTTAGTTGGTATGCAACCACCCATGGGTTTTGATGCAAATCCCCATCTACAAACATTGGTAGACAGCAACTTGTGCCAAACTCTTATACCTCAATGAGGCAGGCGTAACGAGGAGAAATGTCTACATTTCTTTTAGATTTCTCAACTTTACATGAATGCTGTATTGTACAACACACGTACAAAGTGAGAAACGCCTTAAAGCGTCGTTTTTGCACTGGAAGGGACTCCTTCCAGTACAAAACCTACTCTTCAGAGAATGCACACACCTTACACTCTGGCACAGACATTGGTGCATGGCAGCCTAAAGTGCACAAGCGCACTGGTAGAGAAAAAATAAGCAATATATTATTAGATATGGTGCACCTTTTCTCTCCCCCTTTGATGCAGGGCTGCACAGCAACTCTGATTCAGTGTTGCTTTGCATCAAAGAACAGGAAATCTAGGCTGAATCCTACCCACTACCTGTCACTTGACTCGCATTCACTTTCGCTCACACACACACACACACATACTTACAACAACTACAGAAACATTTTCTCACACATATGCATACTGTCTCTCAATTAAACATGCTCTCACCTGCAAGCACGCATACAGCATACATTTTAAACTGTTTTTACTTACCACAGCTGCCACCATGGGTACTAAGCACAAATAGTGAATAATAAAATATCATTGACTATTAGTATAATAAAAATCAGGTAGACAATATGGAATGTAGAGTCCCTGCGTGTTCTTGGCACTGATTTTTCCACTTCTGAGACCAGGGGTTGCAAAGGCAGTGCCAGGCGTTGCAAGGGGCAAGTCAGGTGTCACATGGCGACTCCTAAATTACGTCCATGACAGAGATCATTTTGTTACTTACAGGTAAAGCAACATAATGAATTAATTAAGGCAGAAAATTCACAAGAAAGGGAGAGTTCTCACATGTAAATCATTAACCAATTAACCGTTAGCATTAATGAAAGTCTTGGGACACTAATTTTATCTTTGTTAACTAGTCAAAGTAATCATTACAGAAAATAAACGTTTTTAAATTAAGGAAATTACTATAATCACATCATAAAAATCTGCTCTGCTAAGAAATCTGGCAATAAACTGTCGAGCCACACCTCCTGGCTACACCACATGCACTCTGAATAGAGTAGGCAAAAGAGGCAGCAGGCTGGCTGTCATATATCAAGACAACATTAAGGCCTCCTTTTCAGTGGCGCCTTAATTGGATTGCGAAGCGCTGTACTTTAGTTTTAAAATACCATCACTTTTGATTTTAAAGGCATCCTACTGTATCGTCATCCTGGGCACAGGGGATCATTTATTCCTTATGTTTGTTCTTTGTTTGAAGATGGAATATATTCCTCGAATTTCACCCTAATGGGTGATTACAATTTTCATCTAGAAAATGCCACAGATTCAGGCTCAGCATGTCTTATCAACACATTTGAGAGTCTGGGCCTCTGCCAGTTTGTTGAAGGGCCCGCTCACTTGGCAGGTCATCTCTTAGATAGTATTTTTTCAAACCACCCTTGTTAGTAATGGGGTCTCTAGTTGGCAATGGTTTGCATCTTTGTCCAAGTACGGACCCTTTTTCCTAGTCTCGGTAAGGGACTTACACTCCTAAAAGAACTCCTGCTAACTCCCTTGATAGCTTGGCATGAACAGTCAAGCTTATATCAGAGGCAGAGTAAAAAGCATTTGCACATAACCAACAGTAATACAGTGAAACACTACAAACTGACACCACACCAGTTAAAAAAAATATCCAATACTTTATATGTTTTAACAGAATACCAAAACGATAAAAATCCAACATACAGTTACTTAAAAATATGCACTTTGCAAGAATACTTTAAAAATGTAGTTCCTTGAAGTCCGCAGCTCCGTCCGGTACTACCACGGTACAGAAACCAACAGAATCCAACAGTTCCTTCTGACCACGTCGTTCTGGGGTATCAGCAGACTCGTAAACAGTACAGTTTGAGTTGCAGTCGACACGTTGGTGCGGGCCGGTCGTGGCAACCGTCGCGGTTGCGATGCGAAATGTAGCGGTGCGTCGTCCTCAAGTCGCGGTGCGGGCAGAGGGTCGGTGCTGGTTGTCAAGTGGCATCAGGGAGACCATGGCTGCGGGGCAGAGTGAAAGCTGTGCTCGTTGCGGTGCTGACAGATCGCAGTGCAGACGACAGAGCTGGTTGCGGGGAGCTGGTGTTGGTCAGTCAGGACTGCGGTGTGACCTGGGGCAGGGCGTCGTCAGACTTACTAGCGATGTCCCCAAGCCATGATGTGGTCACCGAAGTCGGGGTCAGCGTGCAGCGATGGCTTCTGTGAGACCAGGGCAGTGAAATGAAGTAAGGCGGTGCGAAGTGCGGTGCCCACAGGTCACGGTGCAAGCAGCGACTTGATGGCGGAGGCGGCGGTCATCGCAGTGGGTGAGACCAGGCTTGCGGTGCGAGATTCAGACGGTGCCTTCTGCGATACCGTCAGAACACGGAGCAGGCGACGGACTCGATGACGGAGTCGGCTGCTTCCCTCCCCCCGTGTCAACTGAAACAGTGATTCCAGAAGCGGTGAAGTCTTTGCTGTCCCTGAGACTTCAGAACAGGAGGCAAGTTCAGTTTCAAGCCCTTGGAGATACTCAGCACAGGTAAAGAAAGGTCAGTTCAGTCCTTTCACTGGCCAAGGCGGAAGCAGCCATTGCACGCCAACCCAGTAAAGCAACAACACAGCAAAGGGGCAGTATTCCTCCTAGCAGTTCTTTTAGCTCTTTTTCTTGACAGGTTCCTTTATTCCAGCGAGTTCTAAAGTTCTGGGATTTGGGCTCCAATATTTGGACTCAGTTTCCCTTTGTTCTGTCAGGCAGAGAGTCTCTGGGCTCAGCCCAAACCAGTTCTGTCCTCTCTGGCAAGGCTTCCCAGCAGGAGGTGGAGACAGCATTGTGTAAGGTTAAATCAGGCCCATTCAGGTGCATGGAAATCTTCTCACACTACTCTGAATGCAGCTGAGGTCTATTCAATCAATCAATCAATCAGTACATTTGTAGAGCGCGCAACTAACCCGTGAGGGTCTCAAGGCGCGGGTGGTGGAGGGGGTGGGGTGGGGGATGGGTGCTGCTACACCTCGAACAGCCAGGTCTTGAGGAGTCTCCTGAAGGCCAGCAGGTCCTGGGTCTCTCTTAGGCAGATGGGGAGGGTGTTCCAGGTTTTTGCATCGAGGTGGGAGAAAGATCTGCAGCCGGCGGTCGCTCGGCAGATGCGGGGGACGGTGGCGAGGGCGAGGTCAACGGTGCGAAGTTGGCGTTTCGGGGTGTAGGTGAGTCTTTTGTTGAGGTTCGCTGGTCCGGTGTTGTGGAGAGCTTTGTGAGCGTGGGTGAGGAGCCTGAAGGTGATCCTCTTGTTGACAGGGAGCCAGAGTAGGTCTGTCCGGTGGGCTGTGATGTGGCTGTGGCAGGGGATGTCGAGGATGAGGTGTGCAGAGGCGTTCTGTATGCGTTGTAGTTGTTTCTGGAGTTTGGCTGATGTTCCTGCGTAGAGAGCGTTTTGCCGTAGTCGGGCCTGGGTGAGAATCTATGACAAAATATCGACTACAAATATATCGAGGTACCAAAATATCGCAAGAAAGATATATGCCTTGACAAATTCAATTGCTATATAGAAAAATACTAAGGCATTGTGTTTTATTTTTAGATCATTATCTCTTCTCCTCCCAGTCAACAACTAGCAGCCCTGACGAAGGTGTGGCCCACCCGGCCTGTCACCGAAACGCACGTCGGCTCGTGGCTCCAGAAATACGGCATACTATGTAGTACTAACTATTGGCCGTAGTAAGATCAATTGTCTGGAATAATACTCTGCTCTATGCCACATATCTGCCATCCTTGTGTGGCATACACCAGAACGATTGGTATGAATTGAAGAATGTGAGTGGAATGACTGAACTTTAGGTAGGATTAGGTTTTGAAAAGCTGAAAGAATGAAAGTATGATTGAAGTATGTAGTGTTACTGGGTAGGCTCCAAAGAAGAATGCAGTTTTTGTCACTTTTATCTTTTCTTAATTGACTATGTATATTGTGCAATATTCTTAAGATAATCATGTGTTATTGATGTATATAAATGCTTTCTACACCAAAATAAAAATACCTATATATTTGCTAAAAACCTTCTCTTGCAAATATTTGAATTGCGTTAATCTTGTAATGTGCAGTGCCAACTCCTAGGTTTATCACCCCACATATATTGGGATCCCGGATCCGGGACCACATCATCAATTGGCGGGGTACGTCCTTTGTTCTTTGTTCAGCTGCTACACCTCGAACAGCCAGGTCTTGAGGAGTCTCCTGAAGGCCAGCAGGTCCTGGGTCTCTCGTAGGCAGATGGGGAGGGTGTTCCAGGTTTTTGCATCGAGGTGGGAGAAAGATCTGCAGCCGGCGGTCGCTCGGCAGATGCGGGGGAAGGTGGCGAGGGCGAGGTCAACGGTGCGAAGTTGGCGTTTCGGGGTGTAGGTGAGTCTTTTGTTGAGGTTCGCTGGTCCGGTGTTGTGGAGAGCTTTGTGAGCGTGGGTGAGGAGCCTGAAGGTGATCCTCTTGTTGACAGGGAGCCAGTGTAGGTCTGTCCGGTGGGCTGTGATGTGGCTGTGGCAGGGGATGTCGAGGATGAGGTGTGCAGAGGCGTTCTGTATGCGTTGTAGCTGTTTCTGGAGTTTGGCTGATGTTCCTGCGTAGAGAGCGTTTTGCCGTAGTCGGGCCTGGGTAAGAATCTATGACAAAATATCCACTACAAATATATCGAGGTACCAAAATATCGCAACAAAAATAGCGATGGCAATAATATCAGGATGCTATCTCTAACAAGGTAAGTACAAAAATATCGAAAAATATATATCGATGTCAAAAATATCGTTTTTTAGAAAATATCATTTTTTTAAATAAAAAAATTGTAATATTAACTAAATAATACTTATAAATATAATAAACATAGTTAAAAATATATTATAATATTTAACATTAATAAATAATGTAATAAAAAAATAACAATAAAAATATAATACATAGTATATACTTAATTAATATTAACTCTAAAATAATTATTTTAATACATTATAAATAAATGAAAATATAATAAATTGCAAATAAATTTATATACATAAAATATTAATATAAATAACAATTAATAACAATGTAAAACTAATAAAAAAGTTAAATACATTTTGGATAGCGTACGGGTAAAAAGGACTATTCCCACTCCATAGAGTGCAACAGTAGGGAAAGTGTTGGATAGCGTAAGGGTAATAATTACTATTCCAACTCCAGAGAGTGCAACAGTAGAGAAAGTGTTGGATAGCATAGGGGTAAAAATTACTATTCCCACTCCAGAGAGCGCAACAGTGGGGAAAGTGTTGGATAGCGTAGGGGTAACAATTACTATTCCCACTCCAGAGAATGCAACAGTAGGGAAAGTGTTGGATAGCGTAGGGGTAACAATTACTATTGCAACTCCAAAGAGCGCAACAGTAGTAAAAGTGTTGGATAGAGTAGGGGTAAAAATTACTATTCCCACTCCAGAGAGTGCAACAGTAGGGAAAGTGTTGGATAGCGTAGGGGTAGAAATTACTATTCCCACTCCAAAGAGTGCAACAGTAGGGAAAGTGTTGGATAGCGTAGGGGTAAAAATTACTATTCTAACTCCAGAGAGTGCAACAGTAGAGAAAGTGTTGGAAAGCGTCGGGGTAAAAATTACTATTCCCACTCCAGAGAGCGCAACAGTAGGGAAAGTGTTGGATAGCGTAGGGATAAAAATTACTATTCCCACTCCAGAGAGTGCAACAGTAGGGAAAGTGTTGGATAGCGTAGGGGTAACAATTACTATTCCCACTCCAGAGAGTGCAACATAAGGGAAAGTGTTGGATAGCGTAGGGGTAATAATTACTATTCCAACTCCAAAGAGCGCAACAGTAGGGAAAGTGTTGGATAGCGTAGGGGTATAAATTACTATTCCAACTCCAGAGAGTGCAACAGTATGGAAGTGTTGGATAGTGTAGGGGTATAAATTACTATTCCCTCTCCAGAGAGTGCAACAGTAGGGAAAGTGTTGGATAGCGTAGGAGTATAAATCACTATTCCCACTCCAGAGAGTGCAACAGTAGGGAAAGTGTTGGATAGCGTAGGGGTAAAAATTACTATTCCCACTCCAGAGAGTGCAACAGTAGGGAAAGTGTTGGATAGCGTAGGGGTAACAATTACTATTCCCACTTCAGAGAGTGCAACAGTAGGGAAAGTGTTGGATAGCGTAGGGGTAAACATTACTATTCCCACTCCAGAGAGTGCAACAATAGGGAAAATGTTGGATAGCGTAGGAGTAAAAATAACATACTTATAAATAAATGTTTTATTTTAAATATTAAAAATATTAACTATTAAATAGATATAAACCATTTACAAATACCAATACATAATTATTAAAAACATGATGAGCAAAATATATGTAATTAAAAAAATTAATAAAAATACCATTTAATAATATTTATTTAACAATTAATAATTAATCAACAATAGATAATTAACAAAACAATTAATTAAAGAACATTACCTAATTACATTTAAATTACTTCCCACCCTATTCCCCTATAAACCTACAACGCACTACAGAACATAATTATCAATTACTTAATTAATTAAAATTAATTACCAATTAATTAAAAATTATTATCAATTATTAAAAATTAATTTATAATTCCTACTAATTACTAATTAATTTAACATAATTAAATTACTTCCCACCCCATTCCCCTATAAACCCACAACCCGCTACAGAACATAATTATCAATTAATCAATTAATTAAAAATAATTACCAATTAATTAAAAATAATTACCAATTAATAAATATTACTTTATAATTCCTACTAATTAATACTTAATTTAACATAATTAAATTACTTCCCACCCTATTCCCTTATAAACCCACAATCCGCTACAGTACTAAAATACAAAATGTATTTAGATTACATAAAATTAAATTAAAAACAAAATAAATACATAATAATATACACAAAAATATTTTAAAAATCGATATTAGTACCATCGAAATTATTAACATCGATATTACTTACATCGATATTTTAAGCTTCGATATTACTAATATCGATATTAAATATATCGATATTACTTACATTCTATATTTTGTCCCTTCGATTTTAAAACTTCGATATTAGTGTATGTCGATATTAAAATTTCGATATTTTGTCTGCATACCCCTGGGTGACTGTCCTTCTGGTACCGGTGGGGATCCATCTGTAGATCTTGCGGAGCATTCAGAGGGTGTTGAAGCAGGAGGAGGAGACGCCGTTCACTTGCTGGGTCATTGACAATGCGGAGTCCAGGATGACTCCCAGGTTGTGTGCGTGGTTAGTGGGTGTCGGTGCAGCTCCCAGTGCGGCCGGCCATCATGAGTCGTCCCAGGCGGAGAGGGTGGATCCGATGATGAGTTCCTCCATCTTGTTCGAGTTCAGTTTCAGGCGGCTGATCGTCATCCATTCGGCGATGGCCTTCATTCCTTCGTGGAGGTTGGATTTGGAGGTGGTGGGGGCCTTGGTGAGGGAGAGGATCAGCTGGGTGTTGTCGGCATATGGGACGATGTTGAGGTTGTGTGATCTGGCGATGTTGCCAAGCGGTGCCATGTAGATGTTGAAGAGTGTCAGGCTGAGGGACGAACCTTGGGGTACTCTGCAGATGATCTTGGTGTCTTTAGAGCAGAATGGGGGAGGCTGACACTCTGGCTTCTGCCGGTGAGGAAGGAGGTGGTCCAGTCCAGTGCTTTGTCACGGATCCCTGCGTTATGGAGGCGTGTGCGGAGGGTGTGGTGGCCGAGAAGTCCAAGAGGATGAGGGACGCGGTTTCTCCATTGTCCATCATGGCCCTGATGTCGTCCGTTGCTGCAATGAGGGCTGTTTCAGTGCTGTGAGTGCTGCTTAATCCAGATTGGGACGGGTCCAGGATGTTGTTCTTTTTGAGGAAGGAGATCAGTTGCCTGTTGACGATCTTCTCGATAACTTTCGCCAGGAACGGGAGGAGGGAGATGGGCCGGAAGTTCTTGAGGTCCTTGGGGTCAGCTTTGTTTTTCTTGAGTAGGGCGTTGATCGCGGCTTGCTGCCAGGTCTCTCGGGAAGGTGGCGGTCTCAAAGGAACTGTTGATGATCTTGCGGAAATGGGGTGCGATGGTGAAGCTTGCTTTGTTGAAGATGTTGTGCGGGCCGGGGTCGGATGGTGAACCGGAGTGGATGGTGTTCATGATTTTTATGGTGTCTTCGTTGTTGACGTGGGTCCAGAAAAGCAGGGGGTTAATGTCGATATGGCTGGGGGGCGGTGAGTCTGAGGTGTCTTTGTCTGTCGGGGGGGCCTGGTTGCTGAAGCTGTTGTGGATGTCTGCGATCTTGTGGTGGAAGAAGGTGGCTAGGGAGTCCCAGAGGTTTTGTGATGACGGGATGTCGTTGGAGTTGAAGATGGGGTTGGAGAGTTCCTTCACAAGGTGAAAGCGCTCTTTGCTGTTGTGTGCTTTGTTGTCAATGCGCTCTTTGAAGGAAGTCCCTTTGGTGGTTCAGATGAGTTGGTGGTGTCTGCGGATGGCGCTCTTGTAGGCTGTGTTGCTGTCTGGTGTCTGTTCGTGGTGCCACTTCTTCTCGAGCCTGCGGCAGGCCTGCTTGGATGCCTGGAGGTCGGCGGTGAACCAGATGGCTTTTCTGTCGGTGCGTCTGTTCGAGGGTTTCTTGATCAGGGCGAGAGTGGTTGGCGCAGTTGCCGATCCATTGCCTGAGGTTGAGGGTGGCGGAGTTGGTGTCGGTAGTGTCCGTTGTTGGGTTTTGGGCCAGGGTGGTGACTAGCTGGTATTTGGCGACTTTGCTCCAGCTGAGATGGGGGGCCCGTAGTTTGCATTGGTGCATGGTAGGCTTCTCGAAGGTTAAGTGGACGCAGCGGTGGTCGGTCCAGTAGAGTTCCATGGTGTGGCTGAAGGTGACGTGGTTGCTGGCTGAGAAGATGGGGTCAAGCGTGTGTCCGGCGGAGTGGTTGGGAGTCGTGATGAGCTGTTTGAGTCCAAGGTTGGCAAGGTTGTCGACCAGGGTGGTGGAGTTGCTGTTGGTGTTCTTAAAGTGGGAATTCAGGTCTCCGAGGAGGATGTAGTCCGTGGACGCAAGGGCGTGCGTGCTGACGAAGTCGGCGATGGAGTCGCTGAACTGCGGCTGGGGGCCAGGTGGTCTGTAGAAGAGGGTTCCTCTGAGGGTGGTATTGGGGTCGGCGTGGATCTGGAAGTACAGGTGTTTGGCGGTGATAAGAGTGTCGTCGGTGCTGGTCGAGATTCTGAGGGTGTTTCTGTAGACAATGGCGATTCCTCCTCCTGTTCTGTTGGTGCTGTCCCAGCGGGTGATCTTGTAGACGTCAGTGATGGCTATAGCGATGTCGGGTGCCGAAAAGGGGTTCATCCAGATCTCCGTCAGTAAGGCGACGTCTGGGGAGGTGGAGTTGAATACTGTAGTGTAGTTCCTATATTCCCAATAGGCTCTGCACATTGGAATAATATATCCTATAGATTTAGAAGTAGGACTGAGGTCGACTAGGTCTCTATCGAATATACTAAACTTAATAGTGAGTGCCAGCTAGCTCCGAGGTCACTAGAAACGTTCTAGAATTTACAAGAAGGGATTTGTTTCTGACAACCGCATAAACATGACAACTTTGTTTCCCTAGAATAAGAAATATATCTCTAGAGTCCCGGAAACAATAGATAAGTATTTCACTCAGTAAATCGATCATGCTTCGTTTCAGCAGAGTTGCAGAGAAATAGAGAGACAGTGTTTTCAATTTTCTACACCCAGCGGCCGTCGGAGTCCATACAGCGACTAATGGTTATGTTACGCACGTTCGGGGAATACTCCGGGTATCGCATCAACTGGAGTAAGTCCCTGGGCTATGTTTAGGTGAGATCTCAGCCGCACACGGTGCTCGGCTGCGAGGGCCTTGATTGGCGTGCAACGTTTTGTTATCTAGGGATTTGGGTCATGCCGTCCGACACTGGATTTTTTCAGCTCAATGTACAGGCACAACTAAACCGCCTACACAGTGATGTGCAACACTGGCGAACCCTCCCCGTCTCCCTCATGGGCAGAGCCGTATTATTTAAAATGATGGCCCTGCCCCGTCTGCTATATGTGCTGCAGAGCTCGCCCTTCCCGATCAAGGAGCATGTCTTTAAAACGGTGGAAGCGGAGCAACGCTCCTTATTATGGGCGGAGGATGTCCGAGGATCGCTCTTTGGAAATTGCAACGGGGACCCTATGAGGGGTAACTGGTGGTACCCGACATCCGCCTATACTATTGGGCGACACTGCTGATAAATATCAATGGATGGGTGTTCGTCCCACAGGAGGAACCGGCATACCGGGTGGACCAAATGACCTCGGAGCGGGCTCCTACTTAGTGGCTCTCTATTCCAAACCACGGCGCGACCAGTCTTTGCCTCCCCTGACTGCGGCAGTAGTGAACATCTGGAAGCGAGCAATTAAACTGCTTGGATGGGGTATGAGGCTTACGGCCCAAACGCCCTTATGGAAGGGAGACTTCCTTGGGGAGGTGGTAAAACTCCGTGACCTGCGACAGTGGAGCCTGATCGGTATAGATATGCTGGAAGACGTCTGGAAGAGGGGGCAGGTGGTAGAATTCACAACTCTTCAGTTGGAATTTCAAATGGGGGATGGCGAATTCCTGCACTATCAGCAATTCAAACACGCCCTATATAGGCATCTGACACAGGGGGGTCAGGTCCCTGACTATGCCCCTCTCGAGGACAGACTACTGTTAGACCCCATGATCGACAAGGCCATATCTCTTACCTACAAGAAGCTCATTAATAATATTCCTGATATCCTGGGGCCACTGCGGGAGAAGTGGGAATCCGACCTTTGTTTGCTAGAGGACGATGACTGGAATGAGGCCCTGCAGTGTCCCAGGGAGGTGGCGATTCGAGCTCGATTCAGGTTGGTGCAGTTGCACATCCTCCACAGGTCCTACACCCCTCGAACGGTACAATTCAAGATGGGATACGCAACATCACACTTCTGTTTGAGAGGTTATGGGGAAGAGGGCACATTCTTTCACATCCTATGGGACTGCCCTAAAATCCGTACATATTGGGTCAGGCTGAAGGACATAATGGAGGAGGTGGTGGGGGCGGAGGTACCGTTGGAGGCTAGGTGGCACGTTTTGGGGGTCACGGGGGACACTACGTGGCCCAAAGGAGACAAGATATGGTTGGCCTTTGCGAGCATGGTAGCCAAAAGAAACATCGCAAGACTTTGGGGGAGTAACTTGATTCCGACAATAGAAGAATGGGAACGAGATATAGACTGGTGCCAGAGGGCAGAGAAAGTCATCTATAATAGTAGAGGATGCCCCAAAAAATGGGAAAAGATATGGCAGGCGTGGAGGAGATATAGAAGAGAATGGATGGATATCCCAGATGCATCACCGTAGGAGTTCCCCCCTCTGGACACCACAGACTACATATCTTTGACACACCCTCTCCCTGGGAGGCAATGGGCCTCGGCTGGTAGCAGAGTATGAACACTTCGTAGGGGGGATGGGGGAGAAGGGAGGTAGGGGGGAGAGCCTTGGCCAGGGAGGGGGGGACAGAAGGAGAGGGAGGGACGGATTAGCAGACCCACTTATAATCTGTTGGGGCGTGACCTGGGGGCAGACTGTATTTCTGCCCATTAATGTCTGGTGCATTCTACTCATTTACTGTGTAAATACCACTGCTTTCTCACTACTACCTGAAGTGTCTTTTGATGGAGCTGTTTTGTTTCAATAAAAAGATTTTTTTTAAAATACTCAACTGGTGCTTCTAAAATACGCCTACCTCAGTGTACCTAACCTAAGTCTAGTACGAGGGAAGAAGTAAGTATTGTGTAGCATAGGTATTAGTTTTCTTTACCAAGAATCTACCAAAGGTTTCTCTAGGTTCTAATCAGCTCCATACCTTAGTTAGAATGAAGGAGGTCTGGTATCTCTGTCTCGGGACTCGATTTCCCAACACCCCGCAAGGGGAGCTTGGAAACACTGGAGCTGGATTCTCGGCAAGAGAACAGCAGCCTCTTGGTCAGTACCTCAGCTGGAGGGTCGGCTTCCTTCGGCACTTGCTGTAGCGAGCTGCATCGGGCAAGTATATAGTCGAACTGCTCCGAACCACCGTCGTGTCTTGCTAGAGCAAGTGAAGGTATATTTATACCTTGAAGGTGTCTAGGAATGCCATAGTTTGACGTAAAGTCGGGCATAATAACGTCAGGAAAGAACCACTAGGGAATAGTCATTCTTTGCAGAGTACATGAGTTCTTGGATAAATCAATATTCAAGCAAGGGGAAGTTCCCTGACTACTTAAGCCGATTTTCCAAGAAATCGTTGTGACATTTGGTATGGGTGGAAGTAGCCATGCCTGTATTTGGTCTGCATGGGCTATGTCTAAATAAGCGGTACAAAAGGGGGTGGTGATGAAAGGAGCATCTGAAACAATCAAACACTCACACCCAGTCAAAAGATCTGGGTTTAGTCCATCACCGTTCTTTAGCCCACTCTGCCACCCCAGTTCGGACATGGCTATATGCAAATCAGTCTGAACCTGTGCCTTATGGGAACAGTCCAGCCCGAACTGCCAAGCTATGTCTTCCCTGGACTGGAAACAAGCCTCCGAGGACCGGTTTCTGGCCATAAGTGTGGCAGGGTATGCTCAGACGTGAGTCCCTTGCTCACTTTGCCACTGGATTCAAACAAGCCGGGCTGAAGACGGCTGGAATGCCAGAAACCGGTCCTCGGAAGCTTGTTTCCGGTCCAGGGAAGACATGGCTTGGCAGTTCGGGCTGGACTGTTCCCATGAGGCACAGGGTCAGACTGATTTGCATATAGCCATGTCTGAACTGGGGTGGCAGAGTGGGCTAAAGAACGGTGATGGATTAAACCCAGATCTTTTTACTGGGTGTGAGTGTTTGATTGATTCAGATGCTCCGTCCATCACCACCCCCTTTTGTACCGCTTTTGGCCGCCATAAGTGTGGCAGGGTATGCTCAGACGTGAGTCCCTTGCTCACTTTGCCACCGGATTCAAGCAAGCCAGGCTGAAGACGGCTGGAATGCCAGAAACCGTTCCTTGGAAGCTTGTGTCCGGTCCAAGGAAGACAAGGCTTGGCAGTTCGGGCTGGACTGTTCCCATGAGGCACAGGGTCAGACTGATTTGCATATAGTCATGTCTGAACTGGGGTGGCAGAGTGGGCTAAAGAACGGTGATGGATTAAACCCAGATCTTTTGACTGGGTGTGAGTGTTTGATTGATTCATATGCTCCGTCCATCAACACCCCCTTATTTCTAAATAAGGGCTTGATTTCTATTGCTGTATTAGGGCAATGTGAATTGTACCTATATAAGTGCATGAATCGGGAAAATTCACTCGGAGCCTAAAATGCCACACAACACCCACTCCACTTTATTATGCACGACGTTACTAAGTTCTAAACATTTTAAACATATCTAAAACATGCTGTGTTAAAAACCCACCCAATATACATAAAAATGCACTGGTACTGGTTGTACATGAAAAGAGCCTTTGTGCTGTACGGATTTAAAGCAATGTTTCATTCAAAGCCTAATGTTGACATTTGAAAATGTTATCCGAATGAATCACGAAAATACATTTATGAAATGGCTCTTAAATACAGAAGAAAAAGGTCGAGATCATTTCATTGCAGAATATATAAATTGTTTGAATGTGGACAAGGTCAAATATTGTCTCTTGGACGTTTTCAAAGAATTATAGTTCTCTATGAATTGTTCTACTTTAAGCAGATTACTTTGTTCCAAAAAAGGAAAAATACAAATTTGGAAAAACAAAAGTTTGAGCATAGAAACAAAGAGTCCCAAAGTTAGTACTTTGTTTTGAAAAAAGGAAGGTCAAATTTAGAGACTCTCAGAACACTGTGTGCCAATTCAAAAGTCAATGCTATTGTTTGGAGAAAACATAAAATCTTCTAAGCTGGTAAATAATTTATCTACTACTTTAGGTGAAGGTTGTACTACCTCGTTCACAGATTAACTGCACATAGATGAGAAGCATCGCAGTCAGCGTCAGTCGCATTAGAAATGTTCAAAGTAGATGGTACCTGTGCGCATGTTGCTTCACGTATCTCACCGTTAGCATGTTGCGTCTGTGAGATCTCAACGAATGCCGTCATCAGAATTGGTATCCGCTGTGGACAACACAGTGCATTAGCCGTTATTAGTCCAAGCAAACAATCAACTCCTGTTGGCAGGACTGATGGGAGTGTCAGACAGATGTCTAGCATGACTACTTCTCCACATAGCAGGCTTCGCAGAACAGGTAAGATGCAATCTTGCCAGATTGATCTGAATAATAGAAACCACTTGGTGTTCAAATCTCTCAAACAAGTTAATCCCAGTATTTGTATCATGCGCTCACAACACTTCATTGCCAGGAGAGTGTTCTCCAGGGTGATCTCGGTGTTGATGATGAGTTGGTTTGCCATATCGTAGCAGAAGGAGTAAAAATAGTGTCCCTGCTAAGAGTCCCAAAATGAGGGGTAGTCCACCAAACACAGAGTGCACGAAGTTTGGAAATATGCCTAGGACTGCTTCAAAAGGTGCTAACAGCCCCGAAAAAACTGTCTTAAATACATGTACAATACCACTCGTATCAGACATGTTTAAGATACGACTCAACATTTCCGAGAAATGTATAGGGTAATTTGTTGTTAAAAGGGCATGTATCTCTGCAGAAGTCCTTGCGACTTGCAGGTGATATTTTTTCTTTGGCCGAGGTCAGAGGCACAGTTTTTTTTATAAAAGAATAGCTTTCATTCTGCTTAAAATATCAATTTATATAGAAGAGATGTTCATTGAAGGCCATAATGGCGACTCCCGGTCTGTCTTGGTTTTTTGGAAACAATACAGCATACAGCAAGTAACACTGGCTGACACAGTTACGAGATAGGGTGTGCCGGCCAACATGCCACAGCAGCTGTGATCGCAAACTGTAACTCCCATTAGAAAGCTGCCTAAAAATTGGATCAATCACTGCAGCTGGAGAACCTTGCAGGTGGCAGGATAAATTGTTCGAGGAACTATCGCAGGCCCCGTGTAAATTAATACCCTGACATAGGAGAGAACCGCTTAGTGCGTTTTCACAATTTTTACCACTAAGAAACACTTCTTTCCCCCCCCACTCCAACATTTGTGTGTATAAGGTAAATCCCAGGATGTCTTGATGTATTATTTACCCAACCTTTCATATATGCCTGCTGGTATACGTTTTAAGCAATACTGAAAATGGAAAATTTTAACAGGCAGAGTGATTGTACCTTGTATGATCCATTCTGTTGCTAGTTTCTCAGAAACAGTTAATGGCAATCTTTCCAGTTTTTCAATGCTCAGCACCGTATAGTCTGCTCCCCTTTGTGCCAGAGTGATTTGTTTATCTGTAGGTTAAATTCAGAAAACAATGACGTGGTGTAGATTAGAGCAAGGCACATAGCCTGAACTAAGGTTTTGTAACGTCCAGCCCAATAGCATCATAGAACGCAATTGCGATTGACCATGTTGCAACATGACCAAGTCCCATTTCATTATGTCTATGGCAGAGGATACTATGCTGTCCAAAGAATATATTCTGGATGACAGAGTCATTAACCCATTGTCAACTGCAGAGAGAGATTTCTCTAAGTTAATACGATCAATTTCTCACATTCTTTCTGCAGTCTCTGCTTGCGTAATCTTCCATGCTTCATTATAAGCAGCATAGATACTGGCGTGTATAAAACGTTTATGACGCTGTTTAGTAGGTCCTTGTAAGAAGTCCTTCAAATCAACACCATCTTTAAGTGAAGATAAGTGTTGTTTTACTTCCTTTAATATAGATTTTTGTAGCCAATTAAGACACAGTTTTCCTACACTGTATGATGTTAATATGCTGTCTCTGGATATATCTTAGATCTGGCCTAGTGAATGTGAACCCTTGTATTTTATTCAGGAATCTATCTTGACCATTGTTTTTGTCTGTGGGCCAGATTAACCATTTTTTTTCCAATCAGGATCTGTTCTGTTACTATGAAAAATAGTAGTTACGTTGACCACCCCCTCTGAAGTGTTCTTACTATCAGGTAGGTGTTGGTACTGACGGTTTGTTTAAATCTTTTATCTTGGCTAACCCAAGACAAGATGTCTGTTGAACAGTGTTATTTAAAAACATTATTTGCTCTGGGATGATGCAGGCTCTAAATAAAGCTTCTAATCCCTGCACCTGTGTACGAGGTTGGGAAAGGGCCCCGGGCTACTGCTTGCTTCCACCACCACAGGAGACTCCAAGGGCCCTGTTACAGAAGTAGAGGCGGAATACTGTGCTAAACTTTTCAGAGAAGGCTTTATTTTCAAAGGTTTAGGGTAAGTCTTTCGTTGTCTGCTCGTGAGGCGCTCCCGCGCAAACGCTGCAGGGTCGTAGGGGCCCGTCCGGGGAGGCTCCAGGGAGACGAGGTCAAAGGTCTGGTCTTCACCTGACGACAGCTCCGCCGGTACCGGGGGTGTAAGAGAAACCGGAGGTTAGTCTTATGTAAACAGCTCTCTCTTAAGGGACCGGGGGTGTGAGGGAAACCAGTGCACGCACACGTGTAACAATAAATTGGTTCAGTGTCCGAGTGGTGCTCGTGAGGGGGGGGGAATTGGAGGCCGACTGTACACGGGGCGGTGCAGGTGTTAGAACGGGGGTAGACTACGGTGTCCCATCCAACCCGCCATACGCCCCCGTACCTGCTTGAGCCACACTCCTCCCGTGGGCGTGTGGCGGGGCGGATCGCTCCTCCTCGGCTCTCCCGGCCTCTCGGTCTCTTCTCCTGGGCTCCTCGAGGTCTCAGCAGTGGGGCTCTTGAGGATCTCGTCTGCCTGTCTTCTCAGGGTCTCCTGCTCCACGGGGCAACGTCTGTCTCTCTCCTCGCGTCCGTTCGACTCCGGGGAAACGTTGTCCGTCTCTTCCTCTTCCTGTTACTCTTTTGACGTCGTCACCTGGGTAGATGTGGGTGTGTCTCCCAGGGCTGTCTCCCATCCCTTAAAGGTATAGGGTTCCCGTTCTTGCCCCGTCGGCCACCAGTAGTCCGGGTCTGCCGCCTTCCAGTCGTCTCTGTCCGGGCTATCAGGGTTCTGCATGGAGGCAATGGAGGGAGGTGAAACAGGGGTGGCTGCCCACCACAGCGTATTCCGATCCCCTGCCATGGGGTCCTGCATGCCCCCCCATCACACACCTCCCCCCTGGACTCTCCCGATCGGGGAGAGGGAACACCCTATATAAGAAGTCCGCGTTCCCATTGTCCTTCCCCTTTCTGTGTAGAACCGTGAAGGTATAGGGCTGGAGAGAGAGGAACCAGCGCAGCACCCTGGGATTGTGGCTACCCTGCTGGTGCATGTTGGATTTCTCCCCAACGTGTCCCACACCACGGAAGCGAGGATGGCCCCACCCCTCTACCCCTATTCGGAACGACACACGCCCTTTAGTTTTCAGCGTGGAAGCGAACCGAACAAAGGAAGAAGGTAGGAGAAATAAAACAAAGAAAGAGAAAAACACTCAGGCTCTTTCTATGTCACCGCCAGAGAAACTTGATATAGGCCTCTAGGATACGTTTTCTAACCTGCAGCATGACAAGACAAAAAGCAGAGAAGAGTACATGGGGTTACTCACAATTCCAGTGTCCTCCGTATGTATCCCCCTCCCTTACCTTTACCACTGCCCAACTCACCCCCTTTTCCTCCTTACCTGTGTAACATAGAAGGCACTTCCAAAGGGAGATGTGTTTCAAGTAGTCCACCAGGATTTGGTAAACAAGCTCCCAAAAACGAGCGTTTAATTCAATATAGGGGAAAAAGTCATTCTTCTGACTCAAAAAAACCCTTAAATAAGTATGCCAGCTTCTATTGCCGTGTATACATTAAACAATCCTATCTGTGGCCACAAACTATAGAGCGTTCTAAATGAAACGCTAGAAGCAGTATGCTTCGTGAAAAGGTCCCAACTGCACACAACGATGCGGATCGGGTACTCAAGAACCCGGAAATCGGCACCGCAGTAGCGTTCACTGAATCCTGGACGAGCTCCCAAATACTTCAAAAATAAACAATAAACTGTCCCAAGTCCTTTTCACGCTTCCAGGTCCTGAAGCGCTGCTCAATTCTCCCGATTGCATCCAATTTCGGACCGGTGTTTCAGGCAACGGAGATCCGGATGGCAGAACGAAGCCTCGTTCTGCGCAGCGCTGCTTACAGCGGGACGACGCCAGGAAGGTAAGAACGCTCCCAACGGGATTCCAGGTAAAGTCACACAACACGTACTGGCAAGGAAACAAAAACCCAACCAGGGAAGAAACCAAGCCCCGATCAAAGACACGGGCACCTAGTTATGGAAGGAGTGGAAGAAAAAGGGGGCGGAGGCTACCGAAAGGTAGACACAAACAGAGGACACTGGTGATCTCACTCAAACAGATAGGTAAGAAGAAAGAGAAAGACTGCCTAATTCCTAACAGTGCATCCATCGTAGAGGGGCATGGTCGGTATGGAGGATGAATGGCCTGCCTTCCAGGTAATACTGTAGCTTCTCCACCGCCCAATTAATGGCCAAGCATTCCCTCTCTATGGTAGAATACCGAGTCTCCCTGGGATATAGTTTTCTACTAAGGAACACTACGGGATGTTCCCTACCATCAGGCCCGGTTTGGGACAGTACCGCTCCCACCCCTACGTTTGAGGCATCTGTGGCCAGGACAAAGGGTTTTTCGAAGTTCGGGGATAGCAACACAGGGGCCATGGTCATGGCTCGCTTGAGGAGGGAGAAGGCAGAGAGGGCCTCCGGTGAGGGATCCGCCAGTGATGCAATGCTCCACCAGATCGGTTTTGCCGGGGAGGTCCGAAAAGGGTTGTAGCGCGTGTGTCAGAGCTCGCCCCCTCTCCTTGGTTAACTTGGGATTCACCACCAGCTGGGGTATTGTTGTGGTACCAGCCAGGTGTACTCCCCGGGGTGCAGGCCCCAACCACTCCTTCAGCATATTGATGTGGTAACTTTGGGTTTTCCGTGCCGACAGTTGTAGTTTGTACGTCGTATCTCCAATAGCTGCGACCACTTTGTAAGGACCCTGCCATTCCCCTTTGTTCTTTCCGCCTATCGAGGGTATCAACACTAGGGCCCATTTCCCCACCGAGAGACGCCTCATTCTCTTCCCCTTATCGTAGTTCTTTTTTTGTTCTTTTTGCTTTTGTTCCAAATTTGATGCTGCCAGACCTCTCAACTTGCCCAGCCGGCTCTTCAAGTGCATGGTGTAGTCGAGGATAGACTGTTGTTCTTGTATTTCCTCTGCTTCCCACAGATCCTTTGTGATCTCCAACAAGGTTCGGGGTATTCTTCCGTATAACAGTTCAAACGACGAACACCCGAGACTGCTCTGTTTTTGAGATCTTAATACGTACAGGGCCAGGGGCAGCAGCCGATCCCAATCGGGTCCTTCCGCTGTCATCATCTTCTTGAGGACGTTCTTCAGAGACTGGTTATAACGTTCCATCAACCCATCGGTCTGTGGGTGGTAGACAGACGTTTTTAGGTGTTTGATGTTCAGTGTCTTGCACACCTCCCGCATGAGTTTGGACGTAAACGGAGTGCCTTGGTCCGTCAGCACCTCCTTTGGGAAACCCACTCTAGCGAATAACTCAACGAAATGGTCAGAAATAGCTGCGGTGGTGGGGGCCCTTAGGGGAAACGCTTCCACGAACCTCGTGGCGTAGTCCACTATAATTTGAATTTAAAAACATTTATATAGCGCACTTATACCATGCGGTTTCATGGCGCTTCAGATTGCGAGGGGATGGCAAGCAAGGAGAAATTAGGCAACAAAAGCACGAGAAAAGAGGAAGGTTTTGAGATTTTTCCTAAATTCAATGTAGGAGGGTGTTGTACGGAGTGTTACGGGTAAGGAGTTCCAAAACACAGGGGCCAGAACAGAAAACTTAGTGCCGCCGGCCCTTTTCTTTTTGAAACGAGGGACAGTTAAGAGGGCCAGGTGAGAGGAGCGAAGCTCTCTCCCTGGGATGTAAGGCTTGATAGCCGAGCAGATGAACTCTGGTGCAGTGCCCATTCTGGCCTGAAAGGTAAGGCACCCAAGCTTGAACAGGGCCCGCTCTTTCACCGGCAGCCAGTGCAGTGCCTGCAGTAGGGGGGTGGCCCGATGATATTTAGGCAGGCCATAGATGAGTCGGGCTGCCTGGTTCTGCACTAGTTGCAGCCGGTGAATGGCGTAGGCAGGCGCGCCATTGTAAATAATGTTGCCGTAATCGAGGCGCGACAACACCATCGCCAGCACTATGATCTTTAGGGCGGGGAGTGAAAAAAACCGAGAGATCTTCCTGATGGTTCTGAGGGAGAAAAAACAAGAGGAGACAACAGAACTAACCTGTGAATGAACAGAAAGTGAGGGATTAAGGAAAATACCAAGGGTTTTGACTTTGGGAACCGGGAGTGGGGGAGCACCGAGTGGGGAGGGCCAGTGAGAAGGGGACCAAGGACTGCAACCACCTCCGGTCAATACTAGTTCAGTCTTGTCCGGATTGAGTTTGAGGTGGTTGCAGTTCATCCAATCCTGAATGAACAACATGACAGATTGGACATTCTGGAAGGATGAAGGGGAATGAGAAAGGTTAAAAATAAGCTGGAGGTCATCGGCGTAGTTGTACACCGTGACCTCGAGCTGCTGTAACATAAAAATGAGGGGAAAAATGTATAAATTAAACAGAAGGGGGGAAAGTGAGGAGCCCTGGGGGACCCCGCACGTCACCTTGTGGGAAGCCGCAGTGAAGCCAGTAAGATGGACTGCTTGAGCTCTACCGCTCAGAAAGGACTCAAGCCAAGCGAAGGCTAGACCCTCTATGCCCGCCGCCTTGACACGGGAAAGTAAGGTGGAATGGTCCACCGTGTCAAACGCGGCGGACAGATCTAAAAGAATGAGGGCCTGAGGGAGATTGGTGTCAATGCCCTCGCGTAGGCTGTCCATAACTGAGACCACTACTTTTTCCGTAGAATGGAGGGGGCGAAAGCCCGCCTGCCGAGGGGAAAGGCAGTGGTTGATTTCCACGTGGGAGCTCAGAGTGGCGGTGACGTGGGTTTCAAGAACCTTTGCCAGGTAGGGAAGGAGGGAAATGGGACGATAATTGGAAGGGGATGAAGGGTCCGCACCAGCCTTTTTTAGAATAGGAATAACGGCTGCAAATTTGTGGGGGGCAGGAACCACTCCATTGCTGAGGGAATCATTTAGAAGAGTGAGGGGAGGGGATGGACATGTTCGAAAGATTTCTCTCAAGATGTGGGCGGGGGCGAAATCTTGGGGGGAGCCTGATTTCACTCTGTGACCAGGGTGTATACATGTCCTTTGGCGGTTTTGGGCAGAGGCCCTATCAAATCCATGCCGACTCGTTCGAAGGGAGTTCCAATGATGGGCAACGGACGAAGGGGCGCGGCACTCGGCCTGTTCGTATTCTTTCTTTGACATACTTCACACTGTGCACAGTAGTCCTGTACCTCTTTGTAGATGCCAGGCCAGAAGAAGTACCGCAGGATGTTCTCCGTGGTTTTCTCTTTGCCCGAGTGCCCTGCGGTGAGGTGGGTGTGGCCATAGAATAGTACCTGCTCCCTGAAAGACCGGGGTACCACTAACTGGGGTTGGGAGTGTTCCTGGGGATGCCTATACAGCAGACCGTTCCTTATGCTGAAATGGGGGTACGCGGGGTTAGGGGAGCTTTGGGGAGCGTGGGCGCTCTCCCAGGCATTGAACAGGGACCTATCTTCAGCCTGGGCATACCGGAAACTATGGTCAGTGATCCAGGGCTCCGGAGCCAGGAAGTGGAGATGGGGGATTCTCCCCTCACTCGAGGGACGCCCAAGAGAGTCCCGAAATAAGGCCAGGAAATCAGGATTATCCACCCCCACTATCACATCTTCTGGTAGGGTGTCCACTACCCCAACTCTTACGGTACAGGGACCTTTCCCCTTGGGGGTGAGGGTGATGTTGGCAAGGGGGTAGGGCTTCACATCCCCGTGAACACACCTAATGTGGACTAGCGAGCCAGGGACGTACTGACTAGAGGAGACCAGGTGTCCTTGCACTACCGATTGTCTACACCCCGAGTCCAACAGGGCCCTTACTCGCAAGCCATTCATCCACATGGTCACGTAAAAGGAGGAGCCCAACTCGGATGAATACAGCACCGTTCGGGGTAGGTACCCGACCTCCATGGGTTCCTCAGGGGGGGTCTTTTCCGGGGGCATAGCTGGGCGATGTGTCCCCATTCACCGCACTCGTAGCATTGCGGCCCTCTCAACTTGGGGGACAAGGCTCCCGCGGGTTTGCCCCGTCCGAAATCCCCTAGGGGTTTAGGTTTCTTCTCCGTCTTTAGGGGTAGGGGTGGCTTCGCTGGTTTCTCTTGGTCCCAGGCGAGAGTCTTTGGTTGGGCCCTGGCATACTTGGCGGCCATTTCAATGGCTTGCTCGATACCCATCCCTGAATGTTGACGCAGCCACCGTTGGGACGCATAGGGAAGGGCGTCCATAAATTGTTCTAAGTACACCTTGTGTAGGATTTCTTCCTTCGTGCATGTCTCTGGGGTGAGCCATTTGTCTGCGGCCATTTTGAGTCGGAAGAAGAGGGTCTTCGGGTTTTCTCCTGGGAGGCCCTTCTCTTTCCGGAATTTTACTCGGTAGGCTTCCTGATCAAGACCCAGGTGGTCCAGTATCACCCCTTTGATCACGGTATAGGGGGTGTTCCCCAATGGATTCGCGGCCTGGTAGGCAGACTGGGCTTCCCCTGTGAGCAAAGGGGCCAGAAAGAAGGGCCATTTTTCTTCAGGCCATCCCAACGCCCTAGCGGCCCTCTCAAAATTCATTAAGAAAGCATCAGGGTCTTCCCCTTGGAGGTATTTCTGCTCGGTCTCTTCTCCTGGGCTCCTCGAGGTCTCAGCAGTGGGGCTCTTGAGGATCTCGTCTGCCTGTCTTCTCAGGGTCTCCTGCTCCACGGGGCAACGTCTGTCTCTCTCCTCGCGTCCGTTCGACTCCGGGGAAACGTTGTCCGTCTCTTCCTCTTCCTGTTACTCTTTTGACGTCGTCACCTGGGTAGATGTGGGTGTGTCTCCCAGGGCTGTCTCCCATCCCTTAAAGGTATAGGGTTCCCGTTCTTGCCCCGTCGGCCACCAGTAGTCCGGGTCTGCCGCCTTCCAGTCGTCTCTGTCCGGGCTATCAGGGTTCTGCATGGAGGCAATGGAGGGAGGTGAAACAGGGGTGGCTGCCCACCACAGCGTATTCCGATCCCCTGCCATGGGGTCCTGCATACCCCCCGTCACAACCTGCTAGTCTTTTGTACCACAGACACTTTTCGTCTCAATGTTGTCTTTCCAATAGTCAAAGCCTAAAATAGACAGCTGAGCAAAGAAGGCCGCAGAATAAATTTGTTTAGTAATAGTCAGCATACTTTTCATTCCTGTCTTATTAATATTTTTAAAGTAAAATGTTTCTGGATTTGAAGTATGAAAACCTGAAAAGTATAGAAATTTGTCTTGAAATGTTTTCCAGCTACCTATTGGTGGCGTTGGACAATGTTCCCATTGGTTATATTTTAACACATTTCTTGGATTTGCAGATTTGTGCAAGAAATGATGACCATAGTGATTATAACAGTACATTTGTTCATAATCTGATGAACCTTCCAAGTATTCATGATTTGTAAATTTCGCAGACATTTCTAAGTCTGACATCACATTGTTTACAGTCATCAGAAAAGGTACTAGATGAAACAAAGTCACTCAAGGAAACCTTGAATTCGTGTGGAATCTATAACAGTCTGCCGGACCAAAGATGTCATAGTCAGTTCTGTCCCAAGCTATACCACCAGGTATAATAATGGCTGTGATGTTCACTCATGACAAGTCTCATTGTTCACGATGGGATGATTTGTGTGGCTTGAGTAGTAAGTTGATGTTTTCACTTGCTGTGTCCGTTTTACTATATCTTCCATTCATCAGTTTTTCCAAAGTAATTCCAAGAGTCAACCAAAGTAGGAGAAAAAGCACACCTAACACAAACCAAAGTTCAATCCATGGTGAAACCAGATTAGTCTTTTTCAGGTGATAAAAAAGTTCTGTTGCTTGCTCTTTAAAAATGATTTTAGCTGGTGCTGTTTCAGGTACACTAGGATCCTCGGAAAACGTATTAAAGTTAATGAAATAGCCAGAAGCAGTACTGTCAATTGTAGGGATTGCATCAGGATTCGTTGAAATCGCTGGAACCACTTGATCACTTGTCAGATTTGTATAGTGAGGTGCTATTTCATTGTAAACAGGTGTTTCTTGACCGACTGTTATTTGGGTCTCAAGAGGCACAAGTTCCATGGCTTTGTTGCATAGTCCTTCTTTTCGCACTGCAGAATCTACAAAGGTGATGAGTTTCTCAGTTTGAACCTCTTCGATAGTAGCCAGATTCGGGCGGCTGCTACATCTTTGGAGTCCACTTGGCCTACTACTTATGATCGGCCACATGATGTGGTTTGACCAGGTTGATGGACACAAACCTGCTCTCTTTTTTACCAGCAAGGGGCAGAAGTATCACTGTTCTTGATCTGTGGATTGCTAGGACAGGTACAGCTTGTCTGTGAGAAGGCCCAAATTCCTTCTTGTCCGCGATCTTTTCTCTGACTAGATCCCTAATTTTTGGAAGCCAGACAGGCCTTGCTGGGACAGGTGGTTTCTCTTCAGTGGTCGTTGGCTTCAGTAACACGTTGCTTTGACTTTTCCTTGTTTCATTCAAGTCCTGCAAAACAGCCAAACGGTCTTTGATATAAAAAGGTTTTTGTTCTACCACTGAAGTGTGACGATCAAGGTCCTGGACAATCATTCTAATTCCCCCAAAAATGTCATATGGAGTCATTCCCCCTAGAGAACTTCTTGGCAGATTGTTAAGTCTACGTTGGACATTTATTAGATGTTTGACCCACCCGTCACCCGTGCCTATTATCCTAGCTGTTATAGACTGCTTTATGTCCCGGTTTTTGTTCTCTACTACCGACTTTCCCTCAGGAAGGAATGGACTAGAATACCGCAATGCAACGCCCAAATTGGCCATGGCCTCCTTGTAAGCTCGAGAGCTAAACGCAGGGCCCTGGTCAGAATGTAGAGTGCCGACTGTGTATGTGCCGATAAAGACTCGCAAATCTTTTATAACAGTTCGAGCGTTAGCCGAGCGCTGAGGCCACATCCAAATGAATCTTGAGCATGAATCCACTGCGACCATGATATATTTATAGTTGCCATCCCTCTGTAAGGGACCGCAGTGGTCCAGGTAAACGCAAGCTAATGGTTTATCTGAAATGAACAGGGGCGTCTGCGCAGGACGTTTCACTATGGATGGAGACTTTCCTCTTTTGGCAAATTTAACATTCCAAAACATAGTTTCTGGTCTGTTTCCTCATGCGCTGCCACCAGTATCTCTGTTTTAATAATGATACTGTGGTGGAAACACCTGCGTGTGCAGAGGCAAGCCCTTCGTGTGCTGCTAAAATTAGTCCTAAGCTAATTTTGAAGTCATGTTTAATTAATTCGTAGAAAGGTTTAATCCTTTCTGCGTAATTTAGAATGTATGTTCTTCCAAAATTTAGGAAACCTAGAATCGACTGTAAGTTTTTCAGCGTTTTTGGAGGTTGGAGCAGTGCACACTTTTCTAAAAAGTTGGCTGCCAGGCTCTTGCCTTCACTTGATAACTCATATCCTAGGAAAAGGACGTTGAGGTGGACAATTCTCGATTTCTTAAAATTGAATTTGTACCCTTCAAAGGCGAAGCCAAGTATGATGGTATTCACCCTGTTCAAGTGCCTATCCAAGTCATCGTCTGTTAGATAGATGTCATCCACATATAATAATGCTTCATCATCATATGTTTGTAGTAACTCTGTTACTCTGGCTGAAAATAACCTTGGACTATTCTTGAATCCCTGGGGAAGACGACAGAATTGACGCTGTGTCCCCATAATTGAGAAAGCGGTCAAATACCTACTTTCTGGTGCAATGTTTTGACATAAGAAGACATTAGATATATCTAATGTTATTTTATAATTTTTACGCACAATGTTATTCATTAGTGCTGCACTGTGTGCATTTTGTACTGCAAAGGTTTTGCAACAAGAGTTTAATGTCTGTAATCCAAAACTAGACGATATGTATTGTCTGGTTTGGACACAGGAAACAAAGGATTGTTCATTGACGAGGTGCATGTTTCAATCACCCCTTGGTATTTAAGTTGATCTAATATTTCCCTGA
Source organism: Lissotriton vulgaris (assembly GCF_964263255.1). NCBI lineage: Eukaryota > Metazoa > Chordata > Amphibia > Caudata > Salamandridae > Lissotriton > Lissotriton vulgaris. Next base: position 210,370,871 of record NC_141699.1, on the reverse strand, counting down.
CCTGTTTTTTTAGCTTCTTGCTTAACTGGATACTGCCGTTGCGCAGCTAGTTGATTCTTTAACTGGATTTTATGGTGCGGAGAATCCTCATCCCATCCTACATGATTTTTATATAATGCCGTAGCTTGGGCTACTGCCAATTTCCTAGCATAGGTATATTTTTTATGAATTGGAATGTGGTTGGAGAAGGCTTGCATAATTATTTCTTCGCCATGTGGGCACTCCCCGACAAACTCAGGTGGCCAGTCTTGTTCAGCTAGAAGTATGTAATGACCCTGAGAGAGCTTCTCCCAAAAGAGTGCTCTTATTTTTCTAGTTATGTCCCCCTCCATCCAGGATGTTACTTCATATAACTTGTGTGGGACACTAACCCTGGTATCTGCAGTTTCAACTTGGATGTACTTATTCAAGTCCACTGGCTGCAGATGATCCTTCCAGATCTTGCGAGCTATGGTGACTTCTAATGCGCTGTCCAACATTGTCTGAGCCCACTCCCTGTTCTTGAGTTGTGTCCTCAAGATCCTCGGCATGTCTGATTTTTTTGACCTGCTACCTTCTTTTTGATGAATTGAGTTTTCTTATTTTTTTGAACGTGTTGATTGTCTTTGGACTTCACGCGTTCTTCCTTGTGCTCTGAGCGTCCTCTTCTTTCGGATTTCTGTGAGGTACGAGCGGAACATGTATCAGTATCTTGATATCTGTCAGGTTTTTTCAAATTATCCCTATTCCTGAGGTTGTACCTCCTTTCAGAGGGCTCCTTTTGAGGAGACCTACCTCTAGATTGAGAATGCTTTTCTGTAGAAGTTTCTTTAATGTTCTCCCACTTCTTTTTAGGAACAGTAAGAGTGTTTTTAATAAAGACCTTTTCAGGACTTTCAGTCAGTTGGGGTTTCACTGGTTTACCACCCAAACTGTCTCTACCTAGTTCTTCATAAAATTTTTCAATTATTCTGGCTAGTTCTTGTGGTTGCTCAGTTACATCAAATTCTCTTAACTTTTGGCGGATCGCCACGGATGCTGCTTCACCTTTAATATTAGCTAATATTATTGTTGAGACCTGTTTGAAACCTTTCAGTAATTTCATACCTAAATTTAAAGCAGGCTCTGCCCCGTATTCATTTTGAATCTGTTTCAGGATGTCTGGTATTACCGCCATAGACAGAACACCGTGTGTTTTGGTGTATATTGCAGCAAAAACTGTACCCCAAGTGTCGCAGTCCTCCAAGTGTGGTGCGATCCCCATTGGCAAACAGATTGTTAGAATTCTGTGTTTCTCATGAGGGGTAGTATCAGGAAATACTGAATCGATTTGAGTAATTTTTTGAGCTATCCATAATGGAATTTGTTCCCGTTTTGCGGGTAATTTACCAATGACTGATTGTATAGTCTGTGGTGTAATTTTAATTTTTGTTCTCCTGGTAAGGGGTATGTTGTGGAATCCTTATAGGAGGTTGGACTGTTAGAGTTCGCATGACATATTGAACCAGGAGACCTGGGCTCGCTCTCTATCCCAGCCATAAAAGTAAGAAATGTAGGAGTTATCATGACCACAGACTTACCTTTGGAGATCAATTTAATTCAATTACTTCCACAACATTTCTTATTTCACATGTTATGAAAAATCCTGTGTTTCATACCTCTAGATGCCTGTAAAACCGTAGTGTCCTCGCTTATTCTGTCCAGACCAGACTACTGCTACAATCTGTACATGAGCATGCAGCAGCAATATCTTCTCAGGCTTCACGTCCCCAAGAACGTGGCTGCAATACTTCTTTCCGGGACTCCTAAATTCTGTACCATTAAACCTGTGATCATGGACCTTAATTGGCTCCCCGTAATAAAAATAATTTAATTCAAAGCACTCTGCATAGCCTATAAGGCTTCCCAAAATTCGGGTCCTGCCTCTTCAAACGAAAGCAAGTCTGATATCTTCCCAGCAGAACTCTTCGATCCTCCAGCGCAAAATCCTGACAGTCTCTAGATTAAAAAAAGCCAACTGGGGAAGTCGAAGATTCATCCTGTGTGCTGCTAAAACCTCGAATGCTTACCACTTTCCATTCATTCCTCCTCTAGTCTCCTTGCTTTTAGGAAGGCCTTGAATGCTTGGCTTTTCTCCCTTAGTTTTCCCAGATTTAGTACTAGGAACCAGTGCCAGGATGCCAGCTGCTTGTTGTAAAAAAAAACAATATCATTACATTAACATAGCTTCTGCTCCAGCTAAAGTCTCAATAAGGTTTTCCAAAAAATGCCTTTTTATACAGTGTTTGGACAATAGAAACACACAGTTATAGCATGATATAAATGCAAATGGGCTGTACTTAAAAGTTACTTTGCACTGCAACCATCAATTAATTTATTATATACCTGCTTCCTATGATTTCTAAGTACACCTAGTTTGTTTTGCGAATTCATAAATCCGGATGTTCACCGAGGCTTAGCTAAGCGGCCTAGATTGTTGCAACATTAGGCACCTCCTTTCCCAGTGAAGCAAGTGAAACATTATTTTGTTACATGCAAGCACAGGCCATGGTTTGCAGTTGAAGTTAAAAGGATTTTCTCAAACCGAATGAAACATGCGCTATGGAAGTCAAAACTAATGTGTTGACAGAAGTTTTGCAACATGGACAGATTTCCTCTGAACCTCTACTGCAATTAATGAAGCCTCAATGAATACCCTGATAGGCACTTGGTCTAAACCGTGTTCCTGCCCAGTGGTGAACAGGCTGTTTACCAGGGCCCACAGGCCCATGCCAAGCAGCAATGACCTTTTTGACACAGCACCCAACACAAGTCTGGTGGTTCAGGCTTCCATCAGTAGGGTGAACCCTAATTCATTCCGTAGGGCTTTCCCAGGCAAAGAGTCTAAAACATGTGAAGCATTCAGGAAACTAATGTTTTACTTGGCCAGTGTAGCCCTTCGGTCAGTCAGTGGCAGTTGTATGTGGGTAGATATTCCCATGCTTTATGGTATAAGGTTGGCAATATCTTGCTAGCAGTCCGTAAGGATTTTTGGGCCAACCTAAGCAATCTTGGATGGTCAGGATGCAATCAAATATTTCATCCATTCTGGTCTGAACACCTACAGATTGGGCAAATCAGTCAGTACCAGCGTGGTGCTTCGGCTTCATTCATGAATAAGATTCACAGGCTTCTCTGGGTAGGTGCAAGCCTCCCTAATGGACATGCCGTTCGGCGGATCTTTGGTGAGAACACTGATTATGCACCGGAGCACATCATAGAAAGCCAGGCCATGGCACGTTCCTTAGGCCTTACTACCGCTGAATGACAGTACAACAGTTTTGACCCTTTTGAGGTTGCTCCAGAAGTTTGATATACCGGCAAAGCCAAAGCCAAGACCATCGAGCAGCAAACTTCCGATTCCCCCACCCCTGAAGCATTAGCTCCCAGGCTGCTTTAGTTTGCACTTAGTTGCACACAACGACCCAGTGAGAGACAAGATCAGACACTTCCTTCAGGGGTAACAAAACATAACATTCGACAGGTGGGTCATTTAGGTTGTTCAGCGAGGTTATGCCCTGCCATTCCTTTTATCCACTTGCATCTTCCGGCTCACATCCGAATGGCTATCGGAGGATTACCTATACATCTTGCTATAGGAGGTGCAGGATCTTTTGGCAAAAGGGGTCACAGAGGAGGATTCTGGCCCCAGAAATTGGGATTTGCTGTTATTCTTGTTATTTCCACTTACAGAAGAAGGACGAGAGGTCTTAGTCGGATTTTTTATTTACACACTCTGAACACCTTCCTGCAGAAGAGCACAATTAAGATGCTCATGTTGAACCAAGTTCTGTCTGCCTTGGAGTTGGGTGACTGGCTAATTGCTACTGTCATGCACCGGTCCTGCAGACCCACAGACACTACTTGCTTGCCCAAGTAGGTCATAGGAATTTTCAGTCTGTCGTGCTTCCCTTCGCCCTTACCAGTACCCCACAAGTGTTCACAAAAGTGATGGCGGTGGTTGCAGTACACCTTCAGAGTTTGGGTATTCTGGTTTTCCCCTACTTCTACAACTGGCCCCCTCTGCTTCCACGTTCCTTCCATCACAAATCTACCCTTGAATTCCTACTTGCACCCGTCTCCTCTGGGATAAGTAACTCAGGTACTACAGCATCCGATTCGATTCATAAACTTTATTCGATTCAAAATAATAGAATCATAAAAGTATACGGACCTTAGTTTACAAAAGAACATGTTAACATCAATAAATCAAAAATAAATCATATTACAGTTTACACATTTTAAAAGCTAAAGATAAAAATTTCCAACACATTTGACAATTGATCACACCCTATGCCAAAGGATGAAGTTGTAATTCATGTTATACAAATAGCAAAAAAAGGAAGATAATAACCATACAGACTAACAATACCGTTTCCTAAGTTGCAATGACAATCGTATAAAACTTAGCATTTCAGAACATACTCCAGGTGAGGATAATGACAACAAATAATCATAACCCTCTTTATAGTTACATGGTCGCCGGTTTTTTAGAATAGGCTTAATAAACCTAATTCTTGGTTCCTTATAAAGAGGACAAAAAAGAACAAGATGGATGGTATTTTGTCTAGTTTTGTCATCACAAGGACAAGGGGGCAGCCTCTCACATCAACCCCCTTGTTTTGGGAAGGCAAAAAGGAAATGAAGAGTATTTAATCTAAATCTTGTCAAATAAAAACGCCATTGCACATGGGTAGTAAACGTTAAATAAAATTGGACTTTCGATTTACCCAAGCTTTCTGTAGGCTGGTCTAAATGTGACACATTTAAGCTATTACGATAACTTGATTTGATTAAGTTTTTTATATCCCCCTTCATGTTTTCGGGATTATCATACAAATGGCCCAGACCAATTTTATGCAAAGTATCACTGACATATGAAAGCCATGGGATCTGCATTGCATGTACAAGATTTTTACAATCCCGAAGTATATCTTTTGAGAGCTGTAGGTCTTCTGATAGCCATACTTTACCCCATAATATTAGAGGGGAAACGGGAATAATGTCGGACACATATTCCAATCCCATCTCAGTATGGTCTTGGTTCTTATTGAGAACTGGGTTGAGACTTCTTGAAGCCTGATGTGAGCCAGACTCTGCCCCCTCTGCTTCCACGTTCCTTCCATCACAAATCTACCCTTGAATTCCTACTTGCACCCGTCTCCTCTGGGATAAGTAACTCGGGTACTACAGTATCCACGGGTGGGGTGGCTCTCCAACCTCCTAAGTTCCACAGGGTTTCCTCGAAGTCCACCTTGAAGGGTCCTTAAACTTTAAAATTGTAACCGCAACTTCCCCATAGAATTGTACGGAGCCCGCGGTTGTGTTAACACACTGCACCTGTCCTCCGTGGGGTCCCTTTCTACTCACCTTGGGTGGTTCCTTGGGGTCCCAGCGATTCTACGTGTTCTAGACACCGTCTCAACTCCAGTTGTGGTACTTATACCACTATTGTAGTATATGGTTTGATCTCCCGCTGGAGCCCACTGTGTATTGTGCTTCTTACAAATGTATCTTTCCTAAAGTATTGTGTGCCTCATGTAGTATCCTCATGTAGAGGATACTAGAGCGTGTTATATAAATAAATACATATTTTATAACTACTGTCTGGTTCTCATATCATTCAGTTAGTACTAAAGGTCATATTCTGGTAAAACAAGATGCTTTACATTCCTTCAAGAATGAGACTGAAGACTGCTTTTCATAGCTACCACTAGGATAGCTTTCTAAAGGTTATCTTTGACCTCATACATCATAATGGTCGTTTGGACTGGTGCAAGGTGCCCACTTTAATTAGTGGACAGCATATACCAGGCCAACTTCTCACATTGGTGTGCCGCGGTTGGTATTCAAGCTTGCAATTGTTTTACCAGAGACATCTTTGTATTGATTAATTGAAAACACCTAAAAGTACTATGTAGCTATAATACCAGCGTTGAATAAGTACGTTTCTACTGAACTTATGGTTGGGTAGTCAAGGGTCTAGCACACCCTTTCTCCAAACTAAGAGAGTTTAGTTCCCACTAGGTTAGGTAGTTGCACACACCACACCACACTTAGTATGTCTTTTAAAGGAGAAGCCAGCAGTGTCTCTCTGCCTTCTGGGTACAATGAGTTTACATTTCAGGTATTGAAAGCCATGTGTGTTCTAGAAAGCTGAAGACGGAGAAATGCCAACACTCAACGCCTCATTGAAGTGTTACTGTTAGATGACCTTAGACCTCTGGGTCAGATGAACAGAATAGAGTGGGTGTGGCAGGGAATGAAGACAGGTCGGCGGTGACACCTTCTATGACCTACATTCAAACCCTGGCCAGGAGGATCAAGATGATTCCCCTCTGGACAACTCAGCTCTTCAGGGAGATGGCGGAGAAGGCCAAGATGGCCCCTTCGTCACCCCACCTGGAAGAGTGCAGAGTTTACCAAGGAGATCCAGGACTCCCTCTGCAGAGTCACATCACTCAGGCCAGTCTATAGGGACCTCTGTATCTAACAAGAGGGACCATTCCTTAGACAAGGAATATCAACTGCTTGAACTTCACATAGCAAGATTTAGGCTCAGAAAAGAGCAGTTGACCCTAGACAAGGAATCCCTAGAAGTCCAGTGAGCTAGAAAGAAATTGGGACTAGAGTCCCACGGTGGCAGCAACAGTGTCCCTAGCGTTAAGGAACATTCTTTTGACAATAGGAACCTGAGCAAGATTGTCCCTCCCTACCATGTTGGAAATGACATCCATAAATAGATAACTGCTTTAGAGAGGGCCTGTAAAGTTCAGAGGGTCCCTCAAGAGCAGAAGGCAGCTATCTTGTGGCTCTCCTTAGTTGACAAAGGTAGAGATAAGCTCCTCAATGTTAGAGAAGAGGATGATGGCAATTACTCAGTATTGAAGAGTGCTCTCATTGATGGTTTGGCTTAACCACTGAACAGTACAGGATTACGTTCAGAGACACCCAGAAGACACAGACTCAAGACTGGGTAGACTTTGTAGATTGTCCTATTAAGGCTCTGTAAGGCTGGTTACTTGGCAGCAAAGTGAATGATTTCTAGGGATTGTACAATTTGATTATGAGGGAGCAGATCCTTAATAATTGCCCAAATCAACCTGGTTGATCTGACTTCTCCCCAAGAATCGGGAAAGAAGGCAGATAAGTGAGTCAGAACCAGGGTGAAGCAGAAAAAATAGAACTCTGGTAGTGATCAGAAGAAGCAAGACTCTAAAACTCAAAAAAAGGGGGGGCTTGGCCAAGATGGCGGCTAGATAGGATGTGCAATACTGTCCCTCCAGCACCTCCACTGACTAGCCTTGCATTGAAGCCTATTTCTGGACCTCTAAAGCCGCGATAGAGAACTGGGTTCTGGTAGTGGGGTGCAGAGAGTCAGAAGCGAGCCTTTTCAATAGCGCACCTGTCCCCAGTCGCCGTCGGGGCGACTAAGTAGCCCATACCCACTCCATGCCGGTGGGCCTGCTGCGGCCTCATTGTATGGCCTTTGAAAGGTGGCAACTCTATACGAAGGTGAACTGGGACCGAGATGACCATCCGGAACAGAGCTGGGGTGGCGCCCGCCATCTTAAATGACACGGCGGCGTTGTGATGTCTACTGCAACCAGGTGAGCTGCTGCCCGGTGGAAACGGGAAGCTGTCCTGAGCTCACTGAACACTGGTGCGGCGACCTCCTGTCTATGATGCAGAGCCAGAAACTAGGCCGGTGACTTAAGAACTGACACTTGCAAATTGCTGCGAAGAGGGCGCCCAGCAAGGCCTTTGGAGACAAGGTGGATTCCTGGCGGGCTTGGACACCTGCTACGCGTAGCTGGTTCAAAGGTGCTGTGGGAACTTGAGGGCCCAGATTGGTGCAGGTGGCGCTCAGCAACGACCGACTTCGGTGAGTTCGATCGTGAGGCTTGGCAGTATAGCACGAGCCAGCACAACGGACCCCCCTGTAGACTGAGGACGGCTGGTGCGCTTCACCGGGGAACCATCCCGTGAGGGAGGTCTTGCTGCTGGCCCCGACGTCCTTATATTGCCGACTTACAGCCCAGGCTGGCAGTGACCCTTAAAACTGGTGAAGGGGTTGTTAAGTGGCACTGACTACAGGTCGTTTACGGCTGGTGGGGATGCTGAGGCCTTACTACTGTGCTCTGGTCACCTGAGACCCCCATTTTGTTCCTCAGCAATAAAAACTTGTTAAGTGAGAAACAATACAAGATTAATAGCCGTACTATAATTTACCCTCACAAGTCACCTTTTTTGTGCGTTTTAGTTCAATGAATCACGAGGAGTGCCGGCAATATCCGCTTTAAAACAGCAGAGGCCATTCAGCAAGCCTGTTGTAATACACTGCACACGTAAATCTGCAAAACCCTGCTCTTACACATTGCACATGTACTACTCGTAAAACTATCAGTGTTATTAAATAAAACGGATGTCTCTGTACTCATTTGATTAGGCCAGATTTATAAGGGAGCAGTCAAGAAAGCAATTGGGTAAAGCTTATTTTACGTTAGTCAGAGCAGCAGAAGATATTAAAGAAGAACACATACTAAAAATGTTGGTAGTGGAGTCTGCTGTGCACCGGGGCTACATTCCATACCCCAGCGAACGTTGATGTGTGCTTTCAAGTGAGGAGACCCATGAAAACAGTGCTTATCCGCCTCCCTCTCTTTTTATCCCCCACTACAGCAGTTATGCTATTCTCTACTTGAGGTGAGTAAGTGGCAAGCAAACTGCGCCGTTTATTGAAAAACATAATCTAACCCTATTACAATAACTGACCGCTAAAATTTACCGAAGCATTCTTTTGTTTGTAGTGGCACGACGCACACTGCAATTCACTGGTGCAGACCTGAGTCCTCGTTTTGCTTAACAGTACGATCAGCTTAGAAGAGAACTAAGCGCTTCAGTTTCTGGTGCTTTGCTGGCAGTTTTAACATTTTCTTAGAATATCTTGTTGCTCAAATGGGTTTAACTGCTCATATTTAAATGTTTTCCTGGTTTTCATTGCTTGATTTTGGTTGCGACAGTGTCAGTCATAGTTGTTGAAATGTCACACATAATTGTACTGCATTCATGAAAATGTCACACACAGCAATCTGAAACCTTGGCAGCTATGTTTATGTGCATTTTATTTCAATTACAGCCATGGACTTCACTTACCAATTTCCTTGAGTTCAGAGTCCACGAGGCACGGCGGGCGGGCAGCACAAACGAGGCTCAAACGCTGCTGAAGCTGGAGTCCAGAAGAGGGTTCCCATGAGGCACGGTGGGCAGGCAGCTCAAACGCTGCTCAAAAGTTCAGAACACGTATGGCCGTATGCCAGTAATGGCGGAGACTATACCTGTAGAAAGCACGTATAACGTGTACGTACGCACGCCCCTCACGGCCCAATCCATAATCCAGGATAATGAAGGGGGGTATTTCTAACTCCCCCGTAGGTTCCCAAGTTGTGCGCGGCACCACTGGCCACTCATTGCGGCCCACCGGGTGCCGCGGCGCACAGTTTGGGAACCGCCGCCCTAGAGGGAGGTGATAGTACGGCCACCAAAGCCTTAATGATGGAGCTGTTTTCTGCCATTAAGGAAGACATACAAGACCTAAAGAGCCAACTTTCAGACGATTTAAAGGAGGTCAGGCGCGACATTGATGAGGTGGGAGAATGGGTGGCCACCCTGGAAGAGCATGAGAGCAACCGGGAGGAGGAGCTCCACCAGATGCAACAAGAGCTGATCCGCCTTCAGGAACAACATCTTGATTTGCAGACTCACGCCGAGGATCTCGAGAATCGCTCTCGGAGAAATAATGTTCGGATCCAAGGTGTACCTTGGCGGGCAGAGGGAGATGATCTCAGGTCTCACGTCGTGGCCCTCTTTCGACAGGTTCTGGGTGAAAAGGACGCGAGGGACATCCAACTGGACCGGATCTAGAGGGTTGGCCTGCCTAGAGGAGAGAAAGCTCCACTGCCGGACATCCTAGCTTGCGTTCCCGATTTCCAGCTCAAAGAACAACTAATACGCAAAGCCTGAGAGTCACAACCCATCTAGTTTAGGGGTCATGCCCCGGCACTCCTCCAAGACCTGGCAGCATTAACTTTGATTAAGCGACGAGTAGTTAGGGTGGTCACCTCTCACCTTCGTAACAAAAGGGATTCCGTATTCCTGGGGCCACCCCTTTGCATCATCTTTCAGTACCAAGGGAAACTAAGACAATTTTACTCTCTTGACAAAGCGTTTGAAGTGCTGGTTCTGGAGAGCTCGGCAGCAGTGGAGCACAGTGAGGGACATAAAGATTGTGCGGCACGGAGATCCTCGCTTTGGCAGATGATCGGTAAACCTGCATCTAAGCTGAAACCGGACCCAGAGACGATGGTCAAAAAACAAGAGGCGGTACTCACTTTTATGTCGCAGCCCCCAGAGCGCCCGACCTCTCCCTGACTGGGCCAATCGGTCTGTCCCAGAATGGGTGTCTTTGAGAGGTGCTGGGGGTCACGTGAAGATGTTTCCTGACCTCTGCGAGTGGTTCGTCAACTTGTTGAACAACGTTACTCAGGTACTCCTTCACACATTCAGTTGCCCGAGCCATGACCCTCTCGGGTTGTTCTCTACAGACAAACCTTAGTCTACGGGTGTTCTAAGGGGTGGGGTTGTTCAAGGGTTCTTCGTTATCTTTTAATGTAGTAGATGTCACTGCATGCTGTTGTTTTTCCTTTTTGGGGTTTCCGCACCAGTCAGTCCTCCTTCAATGTCTCCTTGCAGAGGCACAGTGGCCGGTCCGCATAGTAAGGACAAAGCAGGACATTGCACTCCCACACACTCACGATGGGGAAAGCCCTCAAGATAGTTAGCCTTAATGTGCGGGCATTAAACAACCCTGTCAAACGAACAGCCATACTTTTCTTGCTGGAAAATTCTGCGGGCGATATGTGTCTTCTCCAGGAGACCCACCTCTTTTCTAAAGACACCCCTGCATGTTCACTAGAAGCTTTCCACAGTAATTCTGGTCCACAGGCCCGTCCTTGGAAAATGGAATAGCGATCCTAGTCAGAGCGCACTTCCCAGGTAAAGTCGTGGCGACTCTGGTGAAAATTAAGGGGCGCTTGCTGGCAAGTAGGATACAATGGAGTAGTACATACATCACATTGGCCTTGCTCTATGCACACAACAGGAATCCTTTATAATTGAAGCTCTCACAGAGGTCTTCACAACCCAGGACACAGCAATACTAGTCACTAGTACAATCTCCTCCACTGGGCGTGGCTTGGACGCCGATCGGGATGGCGGCGTGAGCTCGCAGCTCCGCGCGGAGTCCCGCTAATTCTCCTGCTTTTTGTACCCTGGGCGACCCGAGGTCGGCACTCCTGCCCTACGAAGTGTGAGGGGACCGCTGGGCACAGTCGGAAAGTTGCTGGGGGACTGCTGGCCCCGAGGAGACCGAGTTGGGCGACGGCTGAGGTGTCGCCGAGAGTGAGAAGAAAATGGCGGTGGTGAGGTCGGGCAGCTCCGGACATCAACTCTGAGCCGAGTTGGCGCCGACTGGCGGGAGGCTCTGCAGCCGACAGATCGAGGCATTGGGGACAGAGGCGACAGTTCCGGAGGCCGGGGGACAGAGATTCGCCCCACTCGGACTTTGGGGACCCTCGCTGGCCACTATCTCTATCTTTTCCCTTCCTCCCCCAGGCTTCCGAGGGGGTCGGCCGAACGGTGCTCGCCAAATTGGCCATTGGACCTGAGGGCATCGGCGGTGGCACTTGATCCTGTTCAGTATCGGAGAGTTGGCGCCGACTCACGAGTGCCGGAGCTGGACGGGCTTTCTGGCCTGTGACGCAGTACCCTGAAATGGCGGCGACTGGAGGGCTGGTGGCCGCGGAGCGCGGTAAGGGGGACCTAGCGGCATCGTATCAGATGGGTGAGACTCCCCCGCCGGAGTTGGACCAGGAGCAACGGTTGAATCGACGTCTAGACGCCATACTCGATGCAATCACCTCGACCAAGGAGGCGTTGCACCAGGACATCGCGCAAGTAGCCACGGGACTGGGGCTATTGCGAGCGGACCATGCGAAGCTGGCGGATAGGGTCAAGGACCATGATCAGCTGTTATTGGACCTGAAACCGTCGGTGGTGACCGCGGAACATAAGATCACAGACATACTGGCCCGGTTGGACTCGCTGGAACGACGTGCGGAGGATGCCGAAGGCCGCAATAGACGGAACAACGTGCGGGTCGTAGGCCTGCCGGAACGAATTGAGGGGGAGGATGCGGTGGCCTACATGGAGAACTGGTTTCGTACTGTGGTGGCACCGGAGGGGCTTACTCCTTTCTTTACCCTGGAGCGAGCCCACAGGGTGCCTGCTCACCCACCAGGGCTTGGCCGCCCCCCCCGACCGATGGTGGTACGGCTCCTCCATTATAAGGACCGGGACCTCCTCATCCAGAGGGCTAGGATGTCAGGCCCGTTTGAGGTGGAAAACAGCAGGGTCACGATCTTCCCGGACTACACTCAGGCGGTCCAGAGGAACAGGGCATCGTTCCTGGCGGTGAAGAAGGAGCTGCGGGAGGAGGGCATTCAATACTCCTTGCTCTTCCCGGCCAAGCTGCGGGTCATACTGGATGAGACCACGCACTTCTTCCAGACTCCGGACGAGGCATGGCAGTGGCTGGAGTTGTATAGAGCGGGGACGGACAGGTCGCATAAAAGTAGGCGCGATCAGCCTAAGCAACCCCGGATCAGACAATCGCAACGCATTCGGTCCCGCAATAGGCGCCAGCGGGAGAAACGGGAGGCTCAAATGGCTGCGGAAAAGAGAGATGCGCTCGCAGCGACGGCGGCCATCACGGGGTCGCAACAGAACAGTGATCTGGTAGAAACGGACTCTGGCGGGGAAGGCAGCAGGACAGGAGAGGACCTCTCAGAAGCGGAAAGCTCGAAGGGGCCGGTGGTGACCCCCCAGACCTCTGATGGGAAATTTCACGGTTGAGACTGTGTTGGAACTTGGACAAGACCTAATGGTAGGGCGGTATCCTGTTGGCGATGGGTGGGTTGCCGGAAAGGGTGCTGAGTGCGGGGGCGCTAGAGGGCGCACTGCAGAATGGCCGCACTGTTGTGAGGCTCCTGCTGCCCGGAGCTATTATCCGCCTATAGATCCTGCTGACCATCACTGCGCCCTGATCTGACCCTATAGATCTGCTGGAATACCGATCGGCCACCCACGGTCCAACTCCTGTGCCATTCGGAGCTTGCTGGCCGAAGTTACGAGGGCTCCAAGTTTCCCCGACTTGCGCTCTGGATGTCGGGTGCTCCGTAGCCCGGCGTCACTTTCCACGCTAGCCCGAGGCTCCGCACGTGGGGTGGAGGCCCGGGTCTTCCTCTCTCCTCCGGACCTGTTAGCTGGCCGGGCACGCTGCTGAGTGCTCCCCTGGAATGGGACTGGATTTCGGCTTCTACCTCTGCCTGTCCCGGAACTATTGATTGCGGAGACGCCGCGGATTGTCGTTTGAGCGCCTGGGTAACGAACCCTTTGGCCTGAGGGTAGAGGCGGCCATTGTTTCTCTGGGAGTGGCGGGGCGTCCATGCCTGCTCGTGCCCCCGATTTTGGCGATTGTTCGAGTGATTGGAACGGCCTGCAGTCTGGCCCTTATTGAATTGTGTGCCCCGCCGTGCTGATAGCGCTTTATCATGGGGAAACCGGACACTAAGCAATCCAAATTATCCTTTGACTCGGGGGTGGCTAGGAGGGGAACGCGACTGCTGCAGGAGGCTGGGACTTCGCGGTCTCCCCCCCACCTGTCGCTGATACTGTACCGCAGCCACAAGCCCCGGACTTTCAACAGATGATGCAAGAGATGAGGCAAGGGTTTGCCACGATAGTGGACAAAGTGGACAAACTGTCGTCGTGCATGGATGCGGTGGTCCAGAAGCTAGATGTGCACGAGGAACGCCTAACAACGGCGGAACAGCGCATCTCGGACCACGACGATACTGCTGCCACTCATACCACACAGTTGGCGAGGATGGATAATATATTGCGGTTAATTGCCGCTAAGAATGAGGAGTTGGAGGCGGGGAGTAGGCGCAACAACGTACGTATAGTAGGTGTGCCGGAGTCGACGAATGTGGGAAAAATGGAAACTTATGTGGAGAGACTCCTGGTGGGTGCCATTGGTGCAGATGCCTTCTCGTCCCAGTTCATCATCGAGAGAGTGCACCGATCACTGGGGCCTCGGCCGGCCTCTGGGGCTGCACCGCGCCCCATTATTGCACGTCTTTTAAACTATCGCGATCGGGACGCTGCCCTCCAGGCTGCCCGCACTAATCGTGCCCTCTCCTTTGAAGGGGTATCCTTCACCATGTACCCTGATTTCACGCCGATGGTGCAGGACCAACGTCGTAAGTTCCTAGGGGTGAAAAAGAAACTTCGAGAACTACAAGTGGACTATGCTTTGCTTTACCCTGCCAAGCTAAGGGTGACGCATCAGGCTAAGCAACACTTTTTCACTAACCCACAGCATGCTGAGGACTTTGTGAAGCGCCTCAAGCGTGATCGAGCGGCTGCGGACCGGGGAGGCGATCGGGACCCTGAGGGCGAACATTCAGCGGCTGAGGAGGAGGTCGCCTGATTGGGGTAATCTTGCATTTATGTGACGTTATTGGCGTGTGTCTTGTGCACCAACTCCCTTGACTGTTTCGGAGGCCTCGATGCTACCTACTTTTGTACTGTGGGGCATTGCCGTGACTGCTTGCTGCTTTATGTTTGTGTAACGGTTCTTGGGGTCAGTATGGGACCGCTGGTTGGCGCTTTTTTTCGCGCTCTGGGCACCCACCCCCCCGCGCTGCGCCTGGGGCCGTATGTGACTCGTTGGCTCGGACACTGGCGTGGTGTGTGGGAGTGGTGCTGTGCACCTCTAGAGGGTACCCCGGAGGGTGTACCCCACTAGTACCTTTGGTTTGGTCTCTAGTCCTTTGTTGTTTGACTGGATGTGTGTTGGGGAATGGGGGGGGGGGTGGGGGTTTGCATGGCCTGATAGTTGGGGTTTCATCAGGTGGGAGGTGGGGGTGGGGACGATGCGGGCGACACGTGCTCGGCCTGGTCTCTTGGGCCATTGCGCTGTTTGCTACTGCTGTCTGTGTGTGCAGGCACGGCTCCGTGTCCGTTGCTCCGGCTGGTCCTTTGTCATTTTGGACGGTATTGATCCTGGGACCCTTGCCTTCATTCGCATTAGGCCTGAGAGTCATAGCCGCTATCTCCGTTGGCTGCATGGTAGTGAGCGCGCTACATGGGGGATGCTGGTGCGAGTTGAGGGCCGGATGAGCTGTGTATGCTGCGCGCTGCGCGATGTATTTCTTGGGTGCCTGTTGCACGGATGGTGCTGTTGGGGGGGGTTGTTGGGGTTCTGGTTGGTTTGTTTGGAGATGGCTGGGATGTGTGTGGAGTGTATGTGGTGGGGCGATTGTGTCCTGGGTTGGTGGCCTGCTGCTGGCTGGCGCTGGGAGTCGGGCACACTGCCCTTTATCACTGGGTCCTATGGTGCCCTGATCATGGCTAATGTCAACTGACACTATAGACAAGATATCAATATTGTCCTGGAATGTACGGGGTCTTAATGATGCCAGGAAATGTCGCAATGTGATACAGTATTTGGATAGGCATGCTATTCATGTGGCCCTCCTGCAGGAGACGCATCTGCGGCCTGGACCTTCCCCCAGCTTTGGTGGGCGGTGGGCTGCGGCCAGGATGTTTGCTTCGTACTCCTCGTATGCTCGCGGGGCTGTTATCCTTGTTAAAAGATCGCTCGCCTTTCAAGAACTGGGATCTATGGGAGACCCTGAGGGACGCTATGTACTGCTGTGGGGGCGGCTTGGGCAGATCACTGTGCTGTTTGTCAATTGCTATGCTCCTAATGTTGATACACCAGCCTTCTTCCTTACCCTGTGGGGCCATGTGCTTGCTGTCGATGCCTCTCACATTGTGTGGGGGGGGGATTTCAATTTTGCGTTTCAGGCTCAGGTGGATAGGTGGGACGGATGTCCTCAGTACAATGTGCAAGCTAGAGATGTTTTGCGTGGTGTTGTGGAGGAGGCTGGACTGATCGACAGCTGGAGGTATTCTCACCCTGCTACTAGGGAAGGCACTCATTACACTGCACATGCACGCTCATGGGCGAGGCTGGACTATGTCTTCCTTTCCAGGGGGCTGGTGGCTGGTCTGCGGGAGGCGGTACATCTGGCTCGTACGTATTCGGATCACTGCCCGGTGAAGGTTGTGCTATCTGTTCCCGGGCTGCACAGGCAGCGTCCGCCTTGGCGCCTTTTTCCTACTGCCTTGCTTGACCCTGTGTTTAAGGCGGAACTTGGCGAGGAGGTGGAGGCGTTCTTCCCTAGGAACAAGGGCTCTGTAGACAGTGTCGAGGTTATATGGGAGGCATTCAAGGTTACGATCCGAGGTGTCACTATCTCCAAAAGCTGTGGAATGCTTAAATTGATTGTTCGAACTCTCGAGGGCTTGGAAGGGGATTTACGTAACTTGGAACGCAGGATGCAGGCTGGCTCTGATCCCGATCTGTTGAGCCAATTCCGCACCAAGCTCTCCGAGTATGAGGAGGAAGCTGCCAGGGAGGCTAAACATAGGGGGAAGTACTGGACGGCGAGGAGGTACTATGAGGGGGAGAGGCCCGGAAAGGTCCTTGCTGCACTTACTAGACATCAAAGGTATGGTTCGGACGTGCTGGAATTGGTTTTGCCAGATGGCACTCGCTGTCGGGACACTGCGGAGATTCAACGTACTTTTATTGACCATTACACCCAACTGTACACGACACAGCAGTCTGGGGAGACACGATATGGCGGATTCCTGGATGAGTTGGCGCTCTGTTGGTTGTCGGACGATCATCGGGCGTTCTTGGGTAGACCTCTAGAGGTGGAGGAGATCAGGAATGCCATCATGTCTCTGAATAACGGGAAGGCCACTGGTCTGGATGGCCTTCCTGCTGAATTCTATAAGTGTTATGTGGACATTATGGCCCCCGTTCTCCGCGAGGTCTTTGAGGAATCCCTGGAGGAGGGACGTCTGCCGTGCTCCATGCGGGAGGTCGCTATTACATCGCTGCTCAAACCGGGTAAGGATCCCCTGGATGTGGGTTCCTATAGGCCCCTCTCATTACTTAATTGCGATGTCAAAATACTCGCAAAGGTCCTGGCGATGAGACTATCTGAGCTCATGCCTGTTATTGTCTTGCCCGATCAGTCGGGGTTTGTGCCTGGTCGTGCTACTTCCCACAATCTTCGTACTTTGTTTTCCCTTATTTCGACCATTGCTCCAGACCTCCCGGTCGCCGCCATCTTCCTTGATGCCACTAAGGCGTTTGACTCCGTTGAATGGGGCTACCTTATTGATGTACTATGCCGGATGGGGTTTCCTCGGATCTTTATTTCATGGGTCAAGCTCTTATATACCGATCCGATGGCGAGAGTGGTGGTGAGTGGGGTGCTATCCCCCCCGTTCCCTCTTACTAGGGGAACCCGTCAGGGATGTCCCCTTTCGCCTCTCCTATTTGCCATTGCTATTGAGCCCTTGGCCTGCAGGATTCCCCAGTTACACCAGCAGAGCGCCTTCAATTGTCTTCAGCGTCAGGTCGGGATCTCTTTATATGCGGATGATGTCACGCTCTATGTAAAAGATCCTCAGAACAACCTTAATGCGCTCTTGCGAGAGTTGATCGCTTTCGGGGGTGTCTCCGGTATCCACATCAACTGGCGGAAATCCCAACTCTTCCCGCTTACTGCGGCGGTGAGTAGATTTCCTCTTGATTACCCTTTGGAGTGGTGCGATTCAGAGCTGCGGTACCTCGGCATTGTTGTGTCATTGGACAGGGAGGAAACGGTCAGGCTTAATTATGGTGTAGCGATTACTAAACTGGCAGATGACGTCACTAGATGGATGTCCTTGCCTCTTTCCATGGCTGGTCGGGCGTCCCTTATCAAAATGGTTGTCCTGCCCCGGTTTCTGTACCTATTTCAAAATATTCCGTATCACCCTGGGGCTTACTTTTTTCGCAGGCTTCGTTCTGAGCTCATTCGGTTGTTTTGGGGGGGCAAACAGCCGCGGGTGGCCTGGGCTACCCTTACGCTGCCCTATGCTGATGGAGGATTTGACGTCCCTGAATTTGAGCTTTACTATCTTAGCGCTCAAACGCATTACGCTTACCATTGGATGCGCCCCACGCCGTTTATGCCCCAGGTTGCGGCTGAACATTGGGTTGCCCATCCGCTCCCACTGGAGGGGTTGGTATTGGGCAATGTGTCAGATGTGGACACGCATCAAACGACGGTGACATGCACGGTAGATGCCTGGAAACGGGTGGCGCGGTTGTTGGGCGTTTCCTTTCTCTATTCGCCGGCACTGCCTCTATCCTATCATCCTGATTTGTCTCTGTTGCTGGAAACGGGGTTTCAACGGCTGTGTAGGCGGCTTGGAATTCTTACGTGGGGTGACGTGTTTCATGAAGGTGCCTTTCGTACCCAGGCTCATTTTTTTGAAACTGGTGCCTGCTCCCCTTTGGAGCTGTTTTATTATGTTCGTCTGAGACAGGGCTTGCGCGCCTTGCTACCGGATTTTCCTTCGGAGCCGGAGGTAACCCTCCCTCTCCACGTGCTTCTGGTTTCAGATGGTCGTCATCTAGTTTCGAAGTTGTACGGAGCTATTCGACGACAGCGCTCTGTCCCGTCCAGTCGGGTACGCGAGCAGTGGGTTGTTGAGCTGGGCGTCCCTATTACTGACGAGCAATGGAAGTACTGCTGTGGGCTTACTGCCAATGTTTCCTCTAGTTGCCGCCTGAAAATCATACATTACAAATTTGTCCAGAGGTATTATTACACCCCGGCGAGGAAACTTTGGTTTCATTTAGCTGAGGATGACAGGTGCGCTAGGTGCCGAGCAGAGGGTTCCGACTTTCTGCATTTGGCGTGGGGTTGTGCGGGGGTTCTGGAGTACTGGACTCAAGTCCATGCGGCCCTGCAGGTTATGATGGAGGATGGAGTGGCGTTTGACCCTTTAGTGATGTTACTGGGTTATTCCAGGGACGTGCCTGCCCCCCACCGTAGATTTGCTGACGTGGCCTTGCTGTTGGCCAAGCGCAGGGTGGCCTGTTGTTGGGGTCATGGCAGGGTGCCGCGCTTCAAGGATTGGTTGAGTGATCTCATTTATTGTCAGGACCAATATAATGTCTACTCTGAACTGATGCCCGTGAGATGTAGGCCCAAGGACTTTTGGAGCCTGCTACAGGTGTACCTCCTCACTAGAGCTGTGCAGGACTCTGATTCTGAACATGAGGACCGAGTTGGGGGTGGTTAACACCAGCGTAGTGACTGAGATATGATACTGCATTTGCTGGTCCTCAGGTATTGGGTGGGGGGTGGATTGTATCCTTTTCCTGCGTGGTTGAGGGGGTTGTACTCCCTTCTATGTCACTCATGTGGTAGCAGTGGAGATCCAACGCCTGTCTACTTTCAGTTAGCGGGCAAGGGGGGGCCTGTTTGGAGTATATCATGCGTGGAGGGTGCTGGTATCAGTTGGCACGGAAACACTCTCCCTTTCACTTGTTTTTTTTTTTTTTTTTTCTTTTTTTTTTTTTTTTTGCCTTTGTTTTCTTTTGCACTGACAATGCCTGCCCATGCATTAGCATCTCATCCTATTATTGTGTACTCTGGGCCGTCCATTTCTGGATGATGTATGCCTTCATCCGTTATTGACTGTACTGATCCATATGTTACCCTGTCATCCGGACTCATTGATTGCTTCGTTATGTTGTACTGGCCATTTACGACTGTATGTACCATGATTGCACTTTCTTTTCCCTTGCTTATCTCCAAATAAAGGTTTAAAAAAAAAAGAAAAAAAAAAGGGTGCTGAGTGCGCAGAGTGGGATGGGGGCGCGGGGTGTGGGCTCCGCTAGCTGGGGTCGGTGATAACTCACCCCCCTAGGGCCCTTAAGGCCTTCTGTGGTGGAGACCACAGGTTAGGAGAATGGGTAGTTGGTTTGAGGTTTGGATTGGGGCTGACACTGGGTTTGTAGGCTCTGTCCTAGGGAGTGGGGTTTGGGGTATTCTTCTGTTCAGGGTTTGTTTCGAGGGGGGGGCAACTGCTTTGGGGGGGATGTGAACTCTTGTTGTTTGATTCGGACTGATCGATGCTGGTATGGGGACGTTACCTAACTTAAAATGCCTAACGTGGAATGTCCGGGGGCTGCGAACTATGGTCAAACGCCACAAAGTACACGCATACCTGGTGCGAAGGGGGGTCCAGATTGCTATGTTACAAGAAACCCATCTGACCAAAAAAGAATGCGCTGCGTTGCAAAAAAGATGGCGGGGCCAGGTGTTCGGCACCACTTACTCATCGTATGCCAGGGGGGTATTGATTTGGGTGAGGGCGGGGATACCGTTCCAGGTGCTGAATCAAGTAGTGGACCCTGATGGCAGGTTCGTGGCAGTGGAGGGGAGGCTGTATGGAAGGGATGTGGTTCTCTGTTGTGTGTATGCGCCGAACACTGATCAGGCCCGATACTTTGATGACCTCTCTGGGTCCTTGGCCTCTTTCCTGGCGGGCCCGGTAGTGCTAGGGGGGGACTTCAACTCGATCACGGATGTGGCTCTGGATAGGTCTCACCCCCCCCTTGTTGATTCCCCGGTGCGTAAGTTGGCCATGCACAGGAAGGACTGGCAGGACAGATGGGGGTTGCTGGATGTTTGGCGGGAACAGCACAGAGACACCAGGGATTATTCCTTTTACTCAGCTCTCCACGCACTACGTGTGAGGATAGACTCAGTGCTCTGTAGCGGGTCCCTAGCCCCATTGATTTCCCATACGGAGTACCTGGCTAGAACCATCTCGGATCATAATCCCCTATTGGTACATATCCAGTGGCAGCGGGAGCGCTCAGCGATACCAACATGGCGGCTCCGGCCAGACACGCTGGAGGACTCAGTATTTAGGGACGCTGTCCAGCAAGGCATCGACCGTTACTTTGACGAGAACGAGGGTACAGCCACGAGTAGGTCCACTGAATGGGATGCGATGAAAGTGGTGGTGAGAGGGGTATGTCTGGGTACGTTTTCGAATGCTCGTACGACTGTGTTGAATGCACTTATGAAAGCGGAAGAGAATCTGAGAGACTTGGAGTGGCGCAGGCCGGCCAGGCCAGACTTACAGACTCAGTTATTAGAAGCGAAGGAAGTGGTCGCCACCGAGACGGAACGGTTGAGATGTTACGACTACAGGCAATACGCCATCAGAGCGCATGCTGAGCGGGATAAGGTGGGCACGCTCTTGGCCAGACTTGCTAACCCGGAACTTAGGGGCTGCCCGATCCTTAGCATTAGCAACGCACGGGGGAGATGGTGTATTCCCAGGCAGCGGTATTGGAGTGCTTTCGGGTGTATTATCAGGAATTGTACCAGAGTCAGTTGGGAGTGGAGGTCCAGGAAATTGCGGAGTACCTAGGGGCGAGGCAGCTTCCGGTCCTAGATGAGGAGGACGCGAAAGAGTTGGGCGGCCCGATCACGCTCACTGAAATACGGGTGGCCATTAAACATATGGCTCGTAATAAAACGCCCGGGGTGGACGGGTTACCAATAGAATTCTACCAGCAGTTTGTTGACAGCCTGGCCCCCAGGCTGCTGGTGGTGTATACGGAAGCTTATGAGTCAGGGGGTTTGCCTGGGTCCATGCGGGAGGCCTTGATTGTGCCGCTCCTAAAGCCCGGCAGGGATGCAACAGATGTGAGGTCCTATCGCCCGCTGTCCATGTTGATGGTGGACTACAAAATCCTGAGCCGAATTCTAGCTACCAGACTGGCCCCACACATGACGGGCCTGGTGCACAGGGATCAGGCCGGGTTTATCCCCACGAGGAGCACGGCGCTGAATATCCGCCGCCTGGTGGGGATAATGGACGCCATCTTGGATGGGAACGGGGCCCAAGCGGTCCTGTCCGTGGACATTGAGAAGGCCTTTGATAGTTTGGAATGGACTTTCCTGGATGGAGTGCTGGAGAGGTTTGGCATAGGTGAGGGGTTCCGCAGGTGGACGAGGGTCTTGTATTCCTCGGCAACGGCGTGGGTACGTTTGGGTGGTCTGGTGTCTGCGGCATACCCGGTGGGTAGGGGCACGAGACAGGGGTGCTCCCTTTCCCCCCTATTGTTTGCTCTGGCGATGGAACCTTTGGCGGTCCATGCTAGGTCGGGTGACAAATACGCGGGGATAGATAGCGGTGGGCAGCAGCATCACATCTCGCTGTATGCGGACGACCTGCTCCTGTACCTCGACGATACGGAGCGGGCCCTGGAAGGAGCGATGGACCTGTTATCAGAGTTTGGCCGGCTGTCGGGCCTTAAGGTCAACTGGGCGAAGACCTGTGTGTTTCCGCTGAGAGCGGAGTCGCCCAACCCTGCTCGCGACTTGGGGGTAGTCTGGGAGCCATCTTGCTTCACTTATCTGGGAGTCCGTATTTACCACGTGACCGCGGACCTATTGAGGGCAACATTGGTCGGTGCGTTCGGGCATTGAGGGGCAGCATGTCCTTTTGGTCGACCCTCCCGCTAACGGTTCTGGGTAGGATTGCTCTCTTGAAAATGGTGGCGCTCCCCCGCCTCCTGTACTACTTCCGGACGTTGCCTATCTGGATTCCTCAGGGGATCTTTAAAGACCTGAGGACGATGATTATTGGTTTCCTGTGGGGACATGGCCGCCGTGGAGTGGCTCTGAGCACGTTGCTTCGCCCCAAGATTGAGGGGGGGATGGCTGTTCCTGATTTTGAACTATATTACTTGGCGGCGCAACTACAGGTTCTCACGCAACATGTGGCCAGGGTGTTTAGGGGACCGGAGGAGGACCGAGTGCTGGGGATACAACGCCATGTGCTGTCCTATATCGTCATGCAGCAGAAACTTGAGTTGCGGGGCCTCACTATGGAGGAACGGACACTCAGGCTGTGCTGGCAGAGGAGTCTTAGGAGAGCGAGGGCGACGCGGCCTTGAAGGACTGGGTTCTTTTGGACCCAGCGGTGCCAGGGCACAACACCTGAAACCTTCGTGGGTAACCTGTTCCGGCGTACAAGTCACAGAGACACGGGACACTTCCTTCGGCGTCAAAGAGTCATGGTTTATTTACTGCAGGGAACACAGAAATCACGGCAAGTACAACGCGTGCTACTTGTGGAGACTGCTTCAAATTGGTTATGTGGATCGCTCCTTTTATACAGTTTTTACCCATAGGCTAACATTAAACACAAAGGTTTACAACTCAGTTCCCACATCTAGCTCCCAGAGGGGTCGCTTTGGTCGCTTTGAAACACATAAGGTCCGGAACATAAGTGCGGAAACATTTGGCGGTTCCCAACTGTAAAAACCCATCTTCCCACCATTTAGCAAATTCCAATCAGCAATCAAGTAGATCGAAACAGGAACGAAGACAGGTGCAGAGGAAGACGGAGACAGTGGGGAGATTGGAAAGGGTGTAAAAGGGGAGGTGTCGGGAAACACGAGATACAGGCATCAAAGGGACGTGCCTAATGAGATGCACGGCTGAGACAATAAGTCCGTGCGGCAAGATGAGCCTCGAGCGGCGCCACCTGCCTTACAGTAGCAACCCCCTCGTCATAAAGACACTTTCAAAGAACATGTGTCTTCCGCAAATATCTTGGGAGTCCCAGGGTCGCGAAGCGGACAGCGTCCGTTCGCTGACTACTTGAGGGCAAGAGACAAAATGGATGCCGTATCTAAGATGGAACCCGTGGGTACAGATGAAAAGCCCACGTACCAAACGAACGGTTTAAGTTAGCACAGCGAAACTGCGCACACTTACTAAAGTCGTCATTTGCGGTTCATAGATACCAGACTCGACCATATTCGTACGAGTCGGAAACACCACTTACAATTGTCACGGAACCTCAGACGCTCCTTTTGCCCTCATGTAGGCAAGCACTAGTCGGAATCATATTCGATATTCATCAGACCATCAAGATGTCGTTGTAGCATAGCCTTGTCCAACCGAGTCCCCTTGGTAACAGGTGGTTGTCTCATACACGTTGTAGCACAGAGGCCACATAAGGCAGGACCACACTGCACACAAAGGCAACACGTGAACAGGAACACTACCACAACTCCGATGATCATCAGAATCTTCCAACCCCAAGTCGACATCAGGCCCCAAAACCAACCGAGTAGCGTCCAATCCCCTACATCCACGTGTATGGATTCGGAGATCTTATGCAACTTCGAGATGGCTTGATAGACAGTAGGAGCATTATCAGGTATGAAAATGCAACAGCTCGAATGGATCACTTTACATACCCCACCACGATCTGCCAAGACGACATCTAAAACCATACGGTTTTGTAACGTCATAAGTCTCTCCGCCTGAAGTTCTGTGGTGATATTACCAAGGGCACTGGCAGTAACATTAGCTGTCGATTCCACCACTCGAGTCAAATGTCTCAGGTTCCTACTATTAACCATCGGTCCCCAAAACGGGAGGAAACCCTTGAAAAAGTCTCCTGCCTCTTGACCGGCAGTATCCTCTTCGCTAATTACGCCTCGTACAACTCTAGTCTTATGGTAATCGGCATCTACAGTAAACGTCGGAGGCAACAGATTTGCAACAAAACATGAGCCCATGAAGTCCGAGGGCAACCATGTATATGCACGATCATGACAGATGAAGTACGTACCCTTGGCAGCCAGAAACACAGGGATCGGGGACATTGACAGAACGTAACTTTCAGTGCAAGCACTTACTCCAAGTGAGGCTTGCGAACCACGACCCACAAGACAAAGATTACCAGTGTGGGGTACGACCCATATTGGAGGCGAGCTTTTAAGCTGCTTTTCATTAATGAACGTACTATATTCCCCTCTATCCGGTGCCCTATAGGCTTGTACCTCTGCCTTAGGGATGAGAAAAGCATCATAGATCTCATCTTCCAAATCCTGTATTATCATCGATACCACCCACTGCCACGAGGTAGGACCCGGTTTGGGGGAACGTTCTGGAGAGGGGTGGAAACCTAGCGCGCTTCGAAGCATTGTTTGGTATGCTCGAGCTGACCCTTGGGAACTATACGGTAACACCAGATATGGAATTCCCTTACCCGTAGTATGTGGCATCAACCCACACACCCAACAATTAGTAGTGTTAACCACTAACTGATGCTGATGGAGGAGCTGGATAAAGGAATTGTTGCGGAATTCTACACGTCTAGCCTGTTCGTGTTCCGGTAAAATGTGAAAAGAATGGGGAGAAACAGTAGTAGCAGTAAGAGTAAGATTAGGGTAAGGAGTAGGAGTAGGGGTAGGAAGTAAAAAGTAAGACATAGCGTAATACACCCCACCCGCCAGGAATGCAGAAGCAGTTAAAAACAATACAAACAATTGGAATACAAAACATTTAGTACGACTGAGTTTCTGCAGTTTGACTCTATACGCCTGAGCTCCTTCCAAATCGTTCAGCTTCGAAAATGCCATTTCCCTATGACCGTCCGCAACGTTTCTTGACGCACTTCGTTCTGTGCAGCAATGGTCAATCCCTAGGAGTTCCTAGGAACCGACGGCCTTTAACCTAGCGTCAAGACCTACTGTCCAGAAGGAAGTACGCGCGCGGCCCTACGGCCCTCAATACACAATATGTATTTATTTAACACAATAATTCAGCTGTGGAAGGAAAAAGATACAAGGAAGAAGCTTAATATATGTACAAAACAAGTTTCAACGATACGAAATGTTCAAAGTTGATCAGGGGAACGAGGATATTGCAGTTATCAATTTCAACAGAGCAAGAAATTTTATTAGTCCTTAATGCGAGAACGCAAAGAATATCGATGTTTCCCGGGACGTGTCTGCTCGTCGAACAAAGGATCCGTTGAAGAGACAGCGTCCTGCTGATCAGTTTGTTGATTTGATCTTGAGTCTTTTGCTGACAATGTTCCAACAGTGGCTTTCTGCTGCGCTGAGTGTTCACCAACAAGCTGTGCGTCGCTAAAAGGTACAAACGCCGGCAATGTCTCTGCTTCTGTTGACGCAATGCCTTTCCTCACCCACGGGTCTGCCGGTAAGGGAATAGGGACTCGTTTGCAATGGGTAGCATGTACCCAATTCTTCCGCCCCTCAAGACGAACGGCAGTCCTCGTGGCCAGGAGCACCTGGTGAGGTCCAACAAAACGGGGGTCCAGATTCTTCTTGCGTGAGAAGTTCCGGGTGACAACCCAATCACCGGGCTGGAGCTGGTGGCCCGGACCCTCCGTCTGCGTCGGCAAGGCGTCGTAAACCTGTTGATGAATTAACCTCAGTTTAGCAGTCAAGTCATGTAAGTAATCAATCAACATCGGATACTCAAGATCAACGAATATACCTGGCCTAGGAACCCCCCACACATTCGCAGGACGGCCGAACACTATTTCATAGGGACTAAGCCCTATTCGGGAGTGTACAGTCGTCCTAGTTGACAGTAATGCTAGAGGCAAAGCGTCAGGCCACGAAAGTCCAGTCGTAGCCTGAATCTTCGCTAGCTTTAGTTTAAGGGTACCGTTGTACCCTTCAACCAATCCAGCTGACTGGGGATGATTGGCGCTATGGAATTTCTGATTAATTCCAAGGCCCTTACACACATTCTTCATTACACTTCCAACAAACTCACTTCCGTTATCTGACCACACAACTCTAGGCATTCCATACCGAGGAAAGTATTCCTTCAGTAGGATTTTCGCAGTAGACAAAGCAGTATTGTCTTTGAGGGGATAGGCCTCGATCCATCGGGAGAATGCGCAAACCACAACCAAAACGTATTTCAGGTTATTGCATCTCTCCATATGGATAAAGTCCAATTGAATCACCTCAAAGGGATACGAAGGAGGAGCAAAACTGCCAGGGGGAGTTGGGGTTCCTTTGCCAGGATTGTACATTATACACACCATACAATTCTTCACCAGCCGTTCAGCACACTTTGTAATACCATCATTCTTCCATACAGGCGACAACAACTTGCAAATGCCTTTCGCGCTGATATGTGCTAACCCATGTGCCATTGTCACAACGGCCAGCACATACGCATCAGGCAACATCCATCTTTTCTGATCCGACAAATCAATCCAACAACCATTCACATCCAACTTTCCCGTACTTTCTTTCCACTTCATCTTTTCCGTATCGGTGGCCTCATTCTGAATTGCTTTCACGCTCTCTATAGTATTTTCACACATACTCGATTCTGTAGGCCACCTAACCGAACTTGTCACATACATTCGAGTGCTAAGGTTCCGGGCAGTCTCCTTAGCAATCTCATCTGCAAACGCGTTACCACGACCAACATCATCCGTTACTTTACGATGCGCACTACACTTAACAATCGCAACTTGAGCGGGCAAAGTCAATGCATCCAAAAGATCATTCACAAGCTGGCCATGCTGTATTTTCGTGCCGTGTGACGTCAAGAAACCACGTTCTCGCCACAATCGTCCAAAGCTATGCGCTACACCGAAAGCGTACTGGCTATCGGTGTACACATTCACACGTTTACCTTTCGCTAACACGCATGCTCTAGTAAGAGCAATCAGCTCTGCAGCTTGGGCAGAATTCTGATTCAATCTCGCAGTCTCAACAACAGTATTCAACGTTACAACAGCATAGGCAGTAGTCACATCACCATTCGGCAATTTAAAACATGACCCATCCACATACAAAGTGCCGTCAGGGTCTTCCAATGGGGTGTTTTTAAGGTCCACTCGACCTTTTGTTTCCTCTTCTGTACGCAAGTAGCAGTCATGTTCTGTTACTGCATCTGACTCTGCACTAATTGGTAACAAAGTTGCCGGATTCAGGACATTACAACGTTTTATTTGAATGTGGCTTGCCAAAAGCGTTAATTCGTACCCAGACAACCTCGCACTCGTCAAGTGCTGAGTTTTCGTTCGATTCAAAAGAGTATCGACTGCATGCGGAACCATCACCGTAAGCATATTATCCATGACCAATCCTGCTGATTGTCGGATAGAGACCGCAGCTGCCGCAGTTGCTCTCAAACAACTCGGCAATGCTCTAGCTACTGGGTCTAAGGTCGAGGAAAAATATGCACATGGACGTTGCTTATCACCAAAAGGTTGCGTTAAGACACTCAACGCACAGCCTTCTCTCTCGTGAACATATAACGTGAACGGTTTACTGTAGTCAGGAGTACCTAACACAGGAGCCGAACACAATGAATCACGTAGTTCAGAAAAACTTTTCTGACATTCTTCCGTCCATGGTAAAGGAGTTGGAACATCCTTGCACGTAAGAGCCACTAATGGTTTCGCTAGCAATGAAAAATTAGGAATCCATTGCCTGCAGTATGACGTGATACCTAGAAAGGCACGCACATCTCTTTGGGTTTTTGGCACCGCCATTCGCGCAATCGCTGCAATTCTCTCTGGGGTCAATCTCCTTCCCTCCTTTGACAATAAGTGACCTAGATAGGTTACTTCTTGACAACAATATTGGAGTTTAGAAGGTGACACCCTGTGATTCAACTCACAGAGATGTTGCAGCAACGACACCGTAGCAATTTTGCAAATGTCCTGAGTATCAGCAGCCACCAATAAGTCGTCGACATATTGAATTAAAGCCGCTCCAACCGGCAACCTAAACGCATCCAGTTGACCCTTCAAGGCTTGACTGTAAATAGACGGACTTTCACAGTAGCCCTGAGGAGCGCGTTTGAACCGGAAGCTACGTCCACCAAGAGAGAAACCGAAAAGGTCCCTGCTCTCTTCGGCGATCGGGATGCTGAAAAAGGCATTTTTCAAGTCAATCACCGAAAACCATGATGCAGTAGCTGGAATCAGAGTCAGTAGCGCCGTGATGTCAGGCACAACAGGGAATTGAGGAACCACAATTTTATTTACCTCCCGTAAATCGATAACAAAACGATAAACAGGCGGTTTGGTAGGATCAGTACGTTTAAGAATGGGCAGTACAGGGCTATTGCACACGTTTCCTCGAGTCTCCTCAATAACATCTTTCTCGATCAAATCATAGATGATCGCTAACAAAGCTCGTTCACCATCAAGGGAGATACGGTATTGGGGAATACGTGGCAATCGCACATTCGATTTCAACTGAACAACATAAGGGGAGATATCAAGTAGGCCCACATCGTTTGGACCCGTCGCCCACAAAGACGCAGGAAGAGAATCCAATTCCGGTGGAAGCTTATCGAGGGACAAATACATAGGAGAGACTACTTTCTCCCCAAACGTAAGCTTTACACCCGCAGGAGAACAATACAAAGTTGCATACAAACGTTTAAGCAAATCCAGACCCAAAAGATTTTCGCCACAACCTGTGGTCAAAATCAGTGGAGCTTCGAGCTCACGCGGCCCAATTTGAAGGGGCAAAGGGCGTGAAACTGGATTGCTAACGGGGGCGCCAGAGAATCCAACGGATACATTTGTTAAGCCAGACAAAGGTGCGCCAGGGAGTTTCGAATGCATAATGGAACTTTTCGCTGCACCAGTGTCCAACAGAAAAGGCTCAACGACGCCCGATGTAGCAACTGCGACGTAAGGCCCTCTCTGATCAACCGGAACTGATACCACTCCCTCTCCTTGTCTTCGGCTGTCCTAGTAATTACTGTCGTCAGTTCCCTGATCGACGTAATAATCGTCTACATTGTACTGCGCAGATCGTCCTTGCGATGATCCACGTTGGTCGAAACAGTTATTAGAATTTGATGAGTTGTCAGAGCGGTCATTCTGAGCACCACGACCTCTACCACGTGATGCATTCTGCGAACCACCACGGCCTCCTCTAGACGAATTACCACTATTACGATCATTTAAAGCAGGACAATCAAATTTAATGTGTCCCTCCTGTCTACAATAAGCACATTGATTGTACCCCAACGAAGATCTGTTGAAAGAGGAATCATTACGCGACTGCGATCGATTCGATTGCGACTGTGATCTATTCTGCTGAGACGCATTCTGATTAGAACGCGGCGGATATGCTTGTTGTAACAACACTTTAGTTTTCAGCTCTTTTGTCTTTTTATCAGCTCGGTCATTTTCTTCTTTCTCTCTATTTTCATAATATTGCGCCGTAGCCAGAATCTGAGCTGAGGTAGAAACGGCCCATGCACTTTCTGAATTCTTCAATTTATTGCACAAGTCGGGCAATAAGTTCGACACGAATTTATCCACAAACAGCCTTTGTCCACCCTCAGTACCCATATCCTGTCCACTATGATCAACGAATGTTTCCTCAAACCTCGTAAAGAAGTCTGAAACACTCTCATCTTTCTTTTGCTTACAGGCTGACAACTTATCCCAATTTACCCTCATAGCTGGCATAAGCGTTTTCATTAAAGTAATGATTCGCTGGGGAAGAAGTTCGATCAACTGATCGGGTTTAGTAGCAGCCGCTTGTCCAGCGTCTGCCGCTGTAATAGCAGCCCAATCACCACCTAATTCATTCGTGTGATCTTGATGACGAATCTTAGCCCATACCGGCTGCGGTACGACGTTGCCAAACAACATGTCAATATCGGCAAGATTCATTACCGTAGCATCTACAAGCTGCGATAATTCTTTGTAATACCCCGCAGGATTTTTGCGAGGATCAGGCAAAGTTTGTTTCACCTGAAGCACCTCCGATCGTTTCCATGGGAGATGTATCCATACTCTCTGGAAATGTGCCGCCACTGGAGCGTTAGCATTAGTATTATCAGCGGGTACCCAAACCGGCGGAACTTCACGCATGGGATATTGGCCAGACTCAGCTTGCTGGCGTTCAAGATCCTCAACAAACAGTGCGTGAGGAATAGGAGCAAGGCGAAAAGACAGCAACTGCTCAATAGCACGTCGGACATTAGTATCGACTATCAGTCCAGTTGCGAACTGAAGCCGAAGATTAGACAGGGCGGTCAGCACCTCGTCAGGCGCAACAGCCGCTATCTGATCATGTAGGAGTTTACACATTTCGTCAAACACATATCTCTGAGTCGGTATGTTGAATTGACTAAATGTTTCAAGAACGACTCGGGGTGGATTTCTTTGCGGATTGTCCATCCAACCCATCGCCATATTGTATAACGCAGCGCGTTCCCTATTACCAGGAAGCTGACTACGTCTCTGTGGTGGACCATCAGAACCAGCGGACCCAAAGACAGGTCCGAGCGACTGGAAAAAATTTGTCGCAATGGGAGAACTACGATTACGAGTAGAGGGACAAGAGTAAGACACAGAACTAACAAGAGGAGGAGTAGAAGCGTTAGCAACAACAGGAGTTAACAACACAGGAGCAGTAGCGCGAGCAGGAGTATGTGGAAGCGGAGGAGCGGTAGGAATAGAAACAGGCACAGGAGCAGGAACAGTCGGAAGGGCGGGTGCAGGTTGAGGAACGGGTGGAGGAATAACAGGTGGAAGAACAGGTACGGCAGGGACCACAGGAGCTGCGGTACCCTGTACGTACGGGGGTGGCGACTTCATAAGATAGGACATTAAAGGATCCTCAACTGCCTCTTCCTTCTTATCCGACTCCGTAGGCAAAGCAGGATAACATTTATCTATGGTCATACGTTGTAGCCTCTCAAACACTTCCTTATCCTTATCCTCCTTATCACGCTGAAACTGCTCAGCTTTCTTCACAATGGTAGCAACATTATTTCGCTCACTACGTTTATTCTGTCTGATCTCTTTCTGTCGGGCTTCTTTGCGCCACAACCGAAAGGCATCAAACATGGCCGGCCTAGATTTGCGTTCGAACAACTTTATTTCCAAATTATCTAAGATCGACGCTTCGAAGCTACCGTGAGGTGGCCAACGAAGATCGCCGTCTTTCTTTGTATATTTTATCCAATAATCGTTAAAAGCAATCGGGCCTAGCCCATGTTTGCTATATAAGTCATAAGTAGGAGTTCCAACCGGAGGTATCGGACACGAGTCCTCCAGCAGGGAATCCGCACCACAAGGTCTACAACAACTGAACAAAGTACTGCGACCAGGCATCTTGCACGCTAGCCGAGTTTCACAAACTTCAAGGGTTACGGGATTTACCAAGTCCCAGCAAGAACAAAAACCCTCGGTCTTTGGCGGCTGCAGTCGTCAAACAAATACAACAACAAAGTACGCTAGCAAAGTGTCACCGACAAAAACACTCACACAGCGTGTACAACAAAGCCACTAGTGTTTACAACAAAGACACTCGCTAAAGTGTCTACAACAAAAACACTCGCTAAAGTGTTTACAACCAAGGATTCTGGGAGCGACCCACAAATACTTAACTCAAAGATCAATGGCGTCCTCAGGAAGGCCCGTCAATCGTCTCGCTATACCAAGGTCTACGCCAGGCGCCAAAACAGGTCTACAGTCAGGGCAGCAGTCCGTCGCAGCCGTCAGGAGGCGGGAATCTTCGCGGGAAAAGTCTTCGGGCCACTTATTTCGACAACAGGATCGATGAAGCGGGGTGCACCTTCCCTCGGAGATTTCACACGAAGTTCCTCACGATCGTCGGGCTTGGACCGGTACCACTGATGCAGCCCCACGTTGGGCGCCAACTGAAGGACTGGGTTCTTTTGGACCCAGCGGTGCCAGGGCACAACACCTGAAACCTTCGTGGGTAACCTGTTCCGGCGTACAAGTCACAGAGACACGGGACACTTCCTTCGGCGTCAAAGAGTCATGGTTTATTTACTGCAGGGAACACAGAAATCACGGCAAGTACAACGCGTGCTACTTGTGGAGACTGCTTCAAATTGGTTATGTGGATCGCTCCTTTTATACAGTTTTTACCCATAGGCTAACATTAAACACAAAGGTTTACAACTCAGTTCCCACATCTAGCTCCCAGAGGGGTCGCTTTGGTCGCTTTGAAACACATAAGGTCCGGAACATAAGTGCGGAAACATTTGGCGGTTCCCAACTGTAAAAACCCATCTTCCCACCATTTAGCAAATTCCAATCAGCAATCAAGTAGATCGAAACAGGAACGAAGACAGGTGCAGAGGAAGACGGAGACAGTGGGGAGATTGGAAAGGGTGTAAAAGGGGAGGTGTCGGGAAACACGAGATACAGGCATCAAAGGGACGTGCCTAATGAGATGCACGGCTGAGACAATAAGTCCGTGCGGCAAGATGAGCCTCGAGCGGCGCCACCTGCCTTACAGTAGCAACCCCCTCGTCATAAAGACACTTTCAAAGAACATGTGTCTTCCGCAAATATCTTGGGAGTCCCAGGGTCGCGAAGCGGACAGCGTCCGTTCGCTGACTACTTGAGGGCAAGAGACAAAATGGATGCCGTATCTAAGATGGAACCCGTGGGTACAGATGAAAAGCCCACGTACCAAACGAACGGTTTAAGTTAGCACAGCGAAACTGCGCACACTTACTAAAGTCGTCATTTGCGGTTCATAGATACCAGACTCGACCATATTCGTACGAGTCGGAAACACCACTTACAATTGTCACGGAACCTCACCTTATGCGCCGGAAATTCCGATCGGTATGCTGACGGCCCTGCCGCACGGGGGCGATTGGTCCCCATTGCTGGATTGGGAGGAGGCGGGTCTACAGGTGGTAGGAGACCTGTACATCGATGGGGCTCTGGCACCCTTCGAAGTGCTTCGGGAACAGTTCGGGTTGCCTGACGGGGGGTTCCTCCTGCATGCGGCGGTGGTGGCGGCTATACAGAAGCACTGGAAAGGAGGGCTCATAGAACCGACCACGACTATGGCGTGCCAGTATGTGGTGATGGCAGCGGGCACCTTCAAGGCTGTGACCTGCCTCCATAACAGGATGTTGAATGAGGGATTGGAACCGCTCCAGGGGCTCAAAGCTAAATGGGAGGAGAGTGTGGGCAAGCCCATCGCAGACACGGCGTGGGGCCACATTTTACGGCGCACGTGGAAAGGCACGAGAAATGCGCGCTTCCAACAAGTGCATTTCTATGTGCTCCATAGGGCCTGCCTGACCCCCGAAAAAATACGGCGGTACTTCCAGGTACAAGACGCTTGGTGCCCACGGTGTTCGTCTCCGGGAGTGGACATGGATCATTTGTTCTGGGGTTGCCCACATTTGGAGGCCTATTGGGCGGAGGTGGGGGACCTCCTAAACGATCTGACCGACAGGGAGGTGGATTTCGATATGGCGGCGTGTTTGTTGCTCTGGTTCCCGCACACCAAACACACCAAGGTGACGAGCAAATTTATTGATCTGGGTCTGATACTGGCGCAAAGAGAAATATCATGGCATTGGAAGTCCAAGGGCGGGCCGTCAGTAAGGAGGTGGAAGAATGAATTGCTGCAGTGGTCTGAATGCGAGAGTGTGCTCCGGATGAAACAGGCTGTCAAGCTTGGTAATGAGAAGGCCTTGGATGCAGTGCGTGCGTGGGAGTTGGTGGTGCAGGCTTTGCGTGACTCTTTAGTGGAGGATGAGGACTGAGCGAATGGGGCCGGCGGCACTGCGTGGCATACTAACTCAGAGTTGTCATTGACACTGTAGCGGGATCCATGCTACACATCAGGACGAGGGACACACCATTAGCATTTGCCGGGGTGGGGACTCCGGGGGGTTGTTCAGTGGGAGTTTGGGGTGGGTTGGAAGCCAGGAGGTTGGTTGTCCGCGATGGCGACTTCGAGTTAAGTAGCGCCAGTGGGGCGCTGCGCGGAGTGAGAGGTGGCTAAGGGGAGCGGCCAGGTATGGTGGGCTCTACAATGCTCGGGGTGGGTCCGGAAGCGGATGGTAGCATTGATCGCGCAAGTGGAATGGCTGACGATGTTATTGTTGAGGGTGGGGGGGTAAAATGCAGATACTTAAAACGATCTTTCGACCATTGTCCCTAAGGGACACTCACCGTGATGCTTTCCTACTATGTAGAGTACTATGCCGCCCGGCCTCCGGGATGCGGGCTGAATGGCTGTGTATGGTATATGTTTTACTGTTGATCGGGGGGGCGTCACGAGTGGACTGGTTGACCATTTGTATTCTGTGGTTTCTAACTCTGCAATAAAAACAAATTAAAAAAAAAAAAAATAGTACAATCTCCTCCAGGGGATTGGGCTGGTTGACAGACAATGGACTGCATGACGTATGGCGTGCTCAACATCCTGGGGGGAAGGACTACACTTACTACTCAGCAGCCCACAAATCGTATCCACGACATGAACATTTCCATGTCTCCACTTCCTTAACGTGTCAATTACAAAACGCCACTATTGAGCCCAGATCTTTGTCGGATCATGCACTCATTACAGTCACTGTCTCCGCACAACACTCCCATGCGGTGCCCCTCAGCTGGCATCTACGGGAGGGTCTCCTGCATTCCTCTGAAATGGTGAAATGCATTAGGCAAAAATTAGTTGATTATTTGGAGATTAATGACGTGGTTTCAGCGTCGCTGTCGGCTGTCTGGGAAGCATT
Organism: Lissotriton vulgaris; assembly: GCF_964263255.1. NCBI lineage: Eukaryota > Metazoa > Chordata > Amphibia > Caudata > Salamandridae > Lissotriton > Lissotriton vulgaris. The sequence goes on along the minus strand of NC_141699.1, from coordinate 210,335,427 downwards.
AAAATTGGTAATAAGGGGCAAACACATCACAATCTCTGCTGCCGAAAACAAATTACGGAAAGAGAAGAGCAGGGAACGGGAGAGACCAAATGGTCCGTGCGAAAAAGAGGGGGGTGTGGGCCTTCCTTTAGTTAACGGTTACTACCAGCGCTGTGCCTTCGCTACATCATAGAATGGAACAGACCCGTGTCTAGTAAACTCTATAACTTCATGGATCAGGCGGTATTGGGAATCAACATCTGGCAGGAGCTCTGGCTACCACGCAAGCATAGAGCCTGGGGGCTTTACTCCGCGCATATTACTTCCCCGACACTGAAGGCTTGGGACATGGTAGCCATCAAAACGGGCTGGACGACTTTTCCCTCGCTAATGACGACAATTGTAGATAACCCTGAATTTCCCCCAGGGCAGACCTCAGTAGTGTTCCAAAGGTGGAGAGAAGAGGGATGCAAGAGAGTTGGATCTCTCTTTGACACAGAAGGCCTGTTTCCGTTTCCCCAGCTTAGGCGAGACTAAGATCTCTTAATGACTGATGAACATGCATATTGCCAAATATATCACTGGGTCACAATGCCCCCCAATTATAATAGAATGTCCTGAACCCTCACAACATTTGAGAAATGGCTGGTCTCCAAAAAAGATGACCATCGCCTCATCTCCGAACTGTACTCTATGCTTACTGTGCAACCCACAGAGCAACACAAAAAAAGCGCAAATCTGCTGGGAGGCAGAGCTGTGGAGGCCACTATCTGCCACAGAATGGGATCACATACTTTACTGAGCGCACCACACAGCACACAATACTGCCGGGGCAGAAGCCGCATTTAAGGTCCTTTCATACTGGTACTGTACCCCAATGCGAATACACAGTTGGGATAAAAGGAAATCTGAGCTAAGCTAGAGGGGTGTGGTATCGCTGGCACCCTATCGCACTTACTATGGCACTGGCTCAAACTGCAGCACTACTGGACTGAGGTCCTTAATAACATTGACAAAACATTTGACACCTCTATTCCCCGGAATACACCCTTCTTGGACTGTCCCTCCTGCAGATCTTCCCTCTACGCTCTATCAGAGGCAGACAAATGGTGCTTGCTTTACTAGCAGCAAGGCAAGTCATCTTAGCTCAGTGGGGAACAAATATCATACCAGAGTTCACAACTTGGTTGCACTGCGTGTGGCACATGCTGGCATGGAACGTCTGTCCCTAGTAGTAGATAAGAAGGGGGAGGCCTATGCCGAATTGTGGGCCCCCTTTATGCAGCTGCTGTCCAAAGACCTGAGGGAATTCACAGGCCCTAAACACTTACATGTCCTTAAACTAGTTCCAAAAGACGCCACCATAGCCGCACCTATGAACACAACTTGAGGGGGACCTACCACCAACTTATTTGATCGTAGGTTAGGGAGCTGATTAGGCTAGGTAGACTGGCGCGGAAGAGGGTGGGGGGTTATGGATAGGTATGGTCTCCTTTTTGCTTTTCTCTTTTTATTTTTACATTGAAAAGTAAGAAGTCACTGACTCATGCAAAGAGCCATGCCTGCTATAAGGCTGCCGGCCTCAGGGTTGTTGGCACAAAAAGCTATGTGTTGCTGTTTGTTATACGCTCTGCCGGCCCGTGGATGTAGGCAGGAGGCTGTGTTCTCTCACTTCGACTCCTTACCAATAAAAAGATTAGTTCCATAAAACTGAAGATAAGGGTGAGGACAAGGGTAAAGATCAACAGCCTTCATCAGGGCCTCAAATTGCCACTGAGCCCTAACACCCCCCCTCTTCCCTCCCTAGCCCCACTGATCTTAAAAGCGAAAAGCCCTGTAGCCTGAATGCGAACACCGGTCCCCAGGGGGTACTATAAGGTTGCATTCTGGTAAAACAAGCTGCTTAACATTCCTTCAAGACTAAGCCTGGAGACTGCACTCCACAGCTACCACTTGGATAGCTTTCTAAGGTTATCTATGACTTCTTAAATCACCATAAGAGTTGTTTGGACTGGTATAAGGTGCCCACATTAATTAGTGGACAGCATATACCAGGCCAAATTCTCACATCACCTGTAAGACGTGGAGTCATTTAACTGTTTGTCTGTAACCTGAGTCCAAAAGTGCATTAACAGGATTGCCATTTACTTTAAGGGTACAATGTTAGTCAGGTGTGTCTGTTTGTCCCACACAGATCACAGTTTTAGTCATGCCAATGTCCATGGGTGCTTGCTTCTGAGGACAAAACTTAGCAATATGACCCTACATCCTGCAATTAGATTGTTGAGGTCCTGAGGTAGGAGGACCACCTCCACTCTTGGTCAGGGTTATCTGGACTTGAACTTAAACTAGTATACTCAACCATACTGCAGCAAATCAAGTCTTGTAATTAATTCTGTTTTTTTCTTATATTTGTTATAGCTGCTTTTATGGTTTTTCGAACCAAAATAAGATGATCATAATGATTTTCTTAGTACTGCTGGTTTGTGAGATTTATCCAGGGTTGATCTTTTTTATTTAGTTTCTACTTCATCTCTGATTCCCCTACTGTCTTGCACCCGATTATACATGAATGCAAGTTGTACAGCAGTTTTTAGAGTCAAAATACTGTGCTTTGTCCCCCATCTGTACAGTGGGGTGTGTCATGAATTCAAAAATTGTTCTATATATTTTTTTCAACTATTTTCTCCTTAGTAGCACACTCAGTCCGCAACCAACTGCCAGTCAAATCTTTTATTTCATAAAACAGAGTTTGCGGGTTTTCCCCAGGTACCTCTTTCACCTGTCACAAGCAAATTTGATATGTTTCATCAGCTACTCCCCACCTCTCTAAGATGCATTTCTTGATGTAATGGTGTAACAACCGGATTCTCGGATCAGATAGAATCAGCTCATCAGAGCACAACCAACCCAGCCGGAACGTAATCACCTCCCTCCTTAGGACCTATTTACAACAGGTATCTATGTCTCCTACCCAAGGATGGGGAATTAGCAATGTACATGCCTAAGTTTTCTACACTATCACACTCATACCAGCTAGTCTCGCGGCAACTCAGGCCCAGACTGTTCTACCCTGGGGCAGTTATGATTATATACCATTACACACTGGCCACAACCAGTGCTCGCTCAAGCCACAATCTTGTGGGTATACATACCAGTATCCCCCCTGGTGCTCACTTACTTACATTACAAGCCACAATCCTGTGGGTATATACACCAGTATCCCCCCTGGTGCTTTCTTTAACGCCATCTCCCAACAACGATCACTTTCCTATGAATACCGTTAGCTCTCCATATTGGGGAATCTCTCGCTATTTACTAAAGGTATAATACTACGATATTATGGGTCACACAATGATAGCCGAATTAGATGATGTACAACTTATCCTCTACTTCAAGGGCTCCTCTCTCCCTAATTCCCTTCTTTAAGCATGGGCGAATTTTGCGAATCTCGCGTTCGCGAATTTTGCGGATTTGCAAACTCGCAATACGCAAAATCCGCGAATTCTCGCGAATTTGCGGATTTTTTTTTTGTGTTCGCGCGGGTTTCTGCCAGTTCGCGAGCGTTTTGTACAATTTCGCAAACGCGAACTTACCTGTCGGGTCGCAAGTTTTGCGAACTTGTTGTTTCTACGTGTCCAGCCTGTTTGGGACACTCTTCTTCATCACTGCCACTCTCTGTCACCACTGCCACTCTCTGACTACTCATGCCACCCTCTGGCCCACCCATGCCACCCTCTGTTTCATCACCGCACCCTCTGGTTGTCCAGTGTACATTATTTTCGGCAAAGCAAAGCACACCTTCCCTGCCTCAAGTGACCTGAATTAATTTGGGGCTGATTAATGTGTCACAGAATATTTTTTTAGCTGGCACCTGCTTTCTTAGTGCTTCCTGATTAGTGATCTTTTGCACTTGCTAAGTGCTTTCATTGTTGCAAAATTAGTTACAACACCTGCCCTGCCCCAACTGACAATAATGAATTAGGGGCTGATTAATGTGTCACTGGATTTGAACTTCCAGCCTGGCTCCTGCTTGTCTGCCTTAGCTGTAATTCAGGGCCTTTGTGTAACTATTCTGAGGGTCAGAGCAGGGTCACATAATAGTTGCAAGTAGGCAACTGAACTCTGGAGGGGCCCCTCAGGAAGCACTACAAGAAATGGCTACTAATGATTAGCTTGAACTTTTGAACCTGGTAAGTAGTTTCAGTTTTGCTAAAATCGTATTTCTGCAATTTAGCGCTTATTCGCGGGGCGCGAAGTTGAACTGGGAAGCCGCGAACTCACGCGAACAGTGCGAGCAAGCCATAAAATCCGCTGCTCGCGGATTTGCGGATTTTGCGGGAAATTCGCGAATCTCGCGGATTGCGAATTTACCGAAAATCCGCAAAATCCGCAAGCGGAACGGATTTTCCGCCCATGCTTACCCTTCTTGTCTGTGCCTTGGCTCGTCTTTAAGGTCACACATCTGCAGTCACGGATACACGTCTGCACCGCAGACTCGGACTTTAAAATGGCGACTGTCTGCCCTGAAATAATTAATGGCATTGATGCTAACGGCTAGCTGCCGCCTACACACTGACTAATTCACTGCCTCATGCTTTCACTAATATGGAAGCTTGTTCCTTCATGGAAAGTTACGGCCAGTAACCTGCCGCCCACCAAATTCTTGTACCTCCCCGTACCAAGGACACGTTCCCAGCCAGCCGGCCTGATGTTGTGTCTTCGGAATGGAGAAAAATACAGTCTTTCGATAAGGGCCAGCCTGAGCCGGTTCTCTCCAAGTGAACAACACCTCGTAACTAAAACATTACATTTGACCTAGAAGCATCTCAAGCTGCCGGGGCAGAAAGAAAGATGGAGTCTCTCCCGTTTGAGGCCTACCAGGCCCGAAATAAGCATAACTCCATAGAAGGTATACTAATACTATTACAAAAGGACAGATTATCACTAATACTAATGAATCTATCCCCTAACATAAGTTTATAAGCCCTGATCTAAGGAAAAGGGTCCGGAATTATATCAACACGCTTTGTGAATAGGCTCTATTTACGGTTCTAATCCTTCCACTAGAATGATAGTAGACTGAAGTCACCTCCAATCACCTTCCCTCAAGGAAGGGCCGAAAAAGTCGGTCAGAACAAATGGTTAGGTGAAAATGTTAGCATATGCTCTCCAGATGGTGTGCAAGGCCTTTTGTGCTGGGTTCTATGGCTGCACTTTATTATACATTTGATCATTATTAGTGCGTTTATGGCAAAGCTAATAGGTCTGCCTTAAATATGTTATTATGCTGACCCCCTTCATAAAGCCAATAGGCCCACTCATTATATTTTGGTGTTATGACCCTTTGAGCAAGTCAGTATGTTTGCCTTACTTAAAAGTACATCCTTGGGTTTGCAGCAGAGGGGGTTAGGCACAAGGATGGGTTTGAGGACATCTTACGTTATGTTAAAATCATTGATAACATCACTGCAACATCTGAAATTACTTCACTGATGACAACACTTTGCATGGCGGGGACACACGCTGTAGTTACTTTAGGGCACTATTTCAAAGTTTGGTATCAAGGGCCTTTGCAACCAGGTGAAACATTAAATGGATGAAAGTAATGGCATGGATGTGGTGGACTCACAGAATTCAAGGCTACACCATTCCAGCTTACACCCACACTTACACCTGCTATTCTTGCACTCAGACACATGAATGTTTGCTTGCCCCTATTAAGAATACAGGTGAATGCCAATTGTCTTGTTGTTCTCCCATCACCATATGAGAGGGTGTGTGCCAGTAGGAGCAATCGGACAGAAAGTACTTACATTTCTAAAACTCTTGAATGGGAATAAACTATTTCTGTGCTTTATCAGCCCCATAAACTGGCTTTACAAATATCGACTTACCCAATGACATTTGGACACCATTCAGCTCCATAAGGAATTTAAGGGTGCAATTTAATCCATGCTTGGCGCTGAAATTCACCCTTGCACTAAATACCACAGCAGTTAATCATAATCCTAAAAGTATGTATTAATTATTTAATAAAGACCATCATCAATACATTACAAAAGGTTTTGTACGCCACGTCAGACCTATGCATCCAGCTTTCCTGGGATAGGTAACTATGGTATTAGAGCATCCACGAGCGGGGTGGCTCTCCAATCTCCTAAGTTCCACTGGGTTTCTTTGAAGTCCACTTTGAAGTCAAATGTATTATGTTAGAAACATAATACATTTTTAATTTAATAAACTTGCTGTGAACACAGACCCATGCTTTTTACTGTTTTGCACCAAGCATTGTAATGTTGCAATTCAGCCTTGAGTTTGCAGCATCCTTGGGGGTGTGTCCAAGATAGTGACTTGTTAGGTTCCAATCTCTTGGAGCTCTGGATGGCCCTACATGCCTGAAAGTCATCAGGACTGTAGGCATGCGTCAGAGGCCCAACAGAGTGGGTGAGAATTGGCGATCCACGGGCTCTACCAAGTCTGAATTCTAGTGCATCACTGGAGAACAAGTTGAGTGTGAGGCCTGTTGTTGGAAGCCGTGCAGAGAGCTGGGCAGGGCCCATTCACTGCCGGCAGCCTGGGAGGGGGTAAAGGAAGTGACCCGAATAGGGTCACTCGGGTTACTAAACCACCTCTCGGCCTTACTTACATTATAGAAGAGTCGGTCAGTCAGTAGAGAATGCAAACAAACAGTTTATTATCAATACTCTGCAGTGGAGCCCAAAAACAACAAGCTGCATGTGATGCTTGCTACCGGACTGAATCAATAATCATGCGCAGCATAGTATAATACATGTTACACGTCATGGACCCAAATAGCACGCCTACAAGGGAATGTTACTGGTTTGGGATGCGTATTTTAAGGAGCCAGAGGGGCGTACATCACCAGCCTGAGACGGGCACACACTATCCTGTTCAAGGTCGTCCAGCTACTTCCCCACTCCTCCTCACGTAGGAGAGGTGCTGTGAACAGTACATTGCTTACAGGCACAGAAAGGGCCTATTCATAAGCGAAGGAGCACCCCTTGTTCAATCAGAAACTAAACTGGGTGTATACTTATTAGGTGAACAACAAGTGTCATGGAGCAACTATCTGGGCCTACCTCGGTCGCAGTTTGGAGCTTCACCGCGTGCTTCTATGTAACCAAAATCTAAAATGGCGGCTAGTATAGAAAATGGATTCCACCCGTCCAAGACTAACTAACCTATACTGTAAAACATCATACTTATTAATATAGCTCAGTGGGTTGTGAATACAGATGCTTACCTTACCACTGTTATATTTAGATATATAAAAGGCTAATCAAAATGGCATAACATGAGGGGCATAGCCACATGAATATTTTGAAACCTACAGGGGACACTGCTTTCCCAAATAGGAGAACCTGGATCGTTGTGGCCAGACCCGGAACCTCCAGTGAAGACAATAGTGGCATTATGCTTGGTCGCCAGTTTGGGAACCAGCAGGTGATATGAGGCCCATGGTGATTGCTGTTAAGAGCAGGAAAGAAGAAGTGCGGGACTGTTCTTACTGAGGCGGCCTCCTGTGAGGTGATGGTCCTGTTTGAGTGATGTAGCTGGCTGGCTCCTCCCTGGGGGTTCATACGAAGTGCCAACGCACTACATGAAAGCTATGATGAGGCTTGAGCTGACCCCCTGCGATAGTGAGCCAACAGTTGTTGAACCTCTTGTAGAGTTCATACAAGCGGCATGCACTCATACCTGGGGCAATCAAGAGAGTAGTGGAGAGGCTTCATTTAGAGCTAAGGTATCTGCCCATAAATGTAAGTCAGGGCATGAGTCGGGGGTACACGCATGTACCTTGCGTCCACCTACTCTTTTCACAGGGTGGACACTGTGCCCCCTGCCACAGAAATATGTTGAACTTGTCCCAGAGTAAGACACAGAACACGTTCAGCAGCACCTGCACGTTGCCTGCTTCCCATTCCCAGCAGCAACGTGCAGGCTTAAAGGATTTTTTTTTCCACCTACAGCTAGGACTAAGTTAAGGGTCCATCCAGCCTCCTTTTGTTTGTATATGCTGACTGGGGTCACCTGGCACCTCACACTTAAATGTAAATGCCACAGAGGAAAAAAAAGGTACACAGCTTGCCTGCTCTTCACAAGTACTTAAGAGAGGCATGCTTTTGCCTTTGTTCTGTCCCTGCATATAAATGCAGACACTGTAAGACTGTGAGATGGGTTGGTCTGTCCCAGTATTTACACAAATAATTTAAATAGCACTATTTTCTTTCTTTTATAACGCTACATCGTGACGTCATGATGTCATTGGCATAATGTCATACTTGGTCAGTCCCCCTACTTCTTTCTTTATATAGGACTTGTGCCCTGTTGTAAGGGTAGTGACCCGGGGAGCACCAGATTCACCAAACTGAATAGACTCCCTCTGTGTGTTTAACTCACCCGAGCCAGCACTGTGGGTTGTGATTGATGAGGGCCAGGCATATCCAGGCATACTTATTTTAGAAGGGCCAATTGACTGGGCTGTCTGAGCTGGTGGTGCAGAAGGAGGATGGATCCCTAGTACATCTGTGTATTGAGGTAAACGCAAGGCGCCAGGCGCTAATCAGGGGGGATTCAACGTAACACAGTAACTTCAGGAAGATTTCAGCTCAGGAAGATACAAGGAGACTCCAGCTCGATTACATAAGTGCACCGCCATATTAAAGAGACTGGAGCCAGCATCATGGATACATAATGGTAAAGCCCAAAGATATTTTTTTTAAAACATACTTCAGTGGTTTTTCATTTACATTCATTACATCTGGCAATCGCATTGAGCCTTTACAGTACGTTCTGTCTAGTTTGGTGTTATACAGTTTCTAAACTGCAAAGTATTGTAAGTAATTACTGGGTCATTGCAAATAACAATTGTTGTACATGTACATAAGACTGTCCCATGAGTATTCGCACATCTAAAATGTAGGCAAACTTTTAATTTAATACAAACTGCCCAATCTGCCACCCCACTCCCAACTGTGTTCTAGCAATCTTCTCAATATCAGATTATAGTTGACATCCTAATACAATTTGCATGGTACTTTTAACAATTTTGATCGTGTCCCACAGCCCAATAACTTGCTCGTTACAATCTTGCGTGTCCATGCGTCATGACTGTCTATTGCGTGTTCAGGGTTCTAGGTGTGAGATCAGGGTATGTGCCTTTTAAAGGCTTCTAACACTGTATCCCACTCCATGGATATCTGATTTTTCCGCAGCCCACGGGCCTCCTCCCGGGGTATGGCAGCCCTTTCAGCTCCGGCCCAACTTAACATTTCTCTGTGCCTGGTGTAGATCACAGGAGTTTCCGCCGACTTCCATCTCATGGTTATGGATCTTTTGGCTATGATGAGTGCAAGGTCAAGAAATCGGAGCTGGACCTTCCGCAAAGCTGGGTGTTTACGGAGGCCCAGCAGACATTCCATTGCGATATTGAGGCGTGTGGCTGGCTCAATGTGTTGCCGGACCTCTTTCCAGAACCCTCCGAGGTGAGGGCATGCCCATAGCATGTGTGAGATCTGCTTACACCAACTGGCATCTGGGGAAATGATCTTGCGTGTTTCATTAGGAACATAGGCTGCATGCGGCGTGGCGTAAGGTAGGCCCTATGTAGGACCATGCATTGTATAATTTTGAACTTTGCATTCCGGGCCACTTGTTTAGGGTATATCAATATGTCTGCCCATTCTCTGTCGATATCTGCCGCCGCATCCTCCACCCACTTAATGTATGGGACATCTAGGGGCACCGCAGCATGTGCCTGGAAGCCCACATAAAGCCATTTGATGAGATGACGTCCCTGTCCCATGTAATATAGGGATTTGACTGATTTGTGCATTTGGGGTTCGTCTCTCTGGGGGGCCCAGTGCTTATTAACATATTGGACTATGTACAAATAACTTGGCACCCCGGTTTCTCGTACAAAGTTCTCATGGTCCAGTAGAATCGCACCATTGAATAACGATCCCACCGTGTTCACCCCCCGTCTGACCATCCCCTAAACCTGTGCCTCGTCAGTCTTCCATTTGGTATTGGTATTGGGATCCTCAGTAATGGAATGATGCCTGCATAGGGCGGGCAGCAGTATGTATATTGCAGGGCCTTCCTCCAGCACAGCAATGCTGTACGTAATAGGAGCGGCACATTCGAGGGGATCTTATATTGTGGTAATAGTAAAGTGTGTAGGGTTCCCTGGTTAATAGTTTCCATGGTATATCCGATCTCCTGCAGGTTGCGTCCCGCTGTCCAATAGAACAGCCACTGCAATTGGCACATGTAGTAGGTAAAGCCCAAAAACATGAATTAAGTAGCCTTTAAGGGCACACTAGAACACACGCCTCTATCCAGTGCTCCGACCGTTCCCATGTTTCATGTGAGCTCAACCGTGAAGGAACACTCAAGAAGGTTTGCTTGAATTCTTCAAGCCATGCTACAATCTAAAAAAGACCTAGAACTGGAGATTGACGCAGTGGCACTGGATCCTGGGTTCCTGAAAGACGACCAAAGGAAGCTAGTGCACCATGTACTAAATAAGTCTGCCCTCAGCTTCTTGTGCCACTCGGTGAAGGAACTTCCAACCCAGCTGACATAAATAGAGAGTGAGATTAAAATTCTGAAGATTAGAGATCAGGAGGTGGAAGATTGTTTTAGAAGGAACAATTTAAGAATCATTGTCATAGGTGTGACCAGGTATGTTATAGATGTGACCTGGTATGTTATAGACCACTTTCTCTCATTGATGCCACAGCAAAGGTACTGGGGAGGGTCCTCCTAGACCGACTAGAGGCCTGGGCATCCATCACAGGGGTCATATCTAAATTACAATATGGTTTCATGAGGGAATTGGGCACTACGGAGCAATGCCTCAATTTGTCCCTAATAATCAACAAGTACATCAAGGCCAGAAAGGGTTCTATCCACCTGGCCTTCATGGACCTGTCTAGTGCCTTTGACACTTTTAATCGGGAAAAATTGTGGGCCTTGATGGGCAGAATGGGTGTAGAAGAAGCACTGATATCCCTCCTTCCCAGGTTACACGCTAACACCACAGTTGTTTTAATCTATGGCACTCATGGTGAAAAGACCAAGCCAATTGTTTCTACAGAAGGTGTTCAGCAAGGGTGCATTTTAGCCCCTTTTCTCTTTCTAATTTACACAAACGATCTAGAGGCTTTTTTATTAGATAAGGAGATTGATTTTCCTCACATTGATGGTAACCCAGTCCTACTACAATCATATGCTGATGACACAGTGTTAACGGTGTGACAGTTAAAGGCCTCAAAAAAATCGCTTAATGCTTTTACTGATTTGATGTTGTCGCTTGACTTAAAAGTCAATTTTAATAAATCATATACTATGGTATGTGGCCTCAAATCGACAAAAAATTGGAACTTTGCTGTAAGGGGCAAAAGAATAGAGAAGCTGAACAACTTCACTTATTTGGGGAACGTATTCAAAAATAAAATGAATTGGGAACAACTAATAACAGCAAGGGTACATCACACAAGCAGGGCAGTGGAGGGGCTTTTTCGCTATGCATGTAAATTAGGTTACAAGCCTGTAAGAGAGCTAGTTACCTAGTACAAAGCTAAATGTCTGTCCTTTGCAACCTACGGGGCGGGGTGTGGGGACGCCACAAAAGCCACCAATTGCAAGTTTTGGAAAACACATTTTAAAAAAGATTACTGATGATCCTGATTAGTGCCTCCACACTCTTTTGTCATAAAGAACTGGGATTAGAGTTCATAGAGGACCGTATAGCTAGTGCCCCCCTGCTGTTGTGGGTGAAAATATGGCTGGCAGATGAATTTTCAAGGGAAGTAATCAAAGATTGTGTTTACTTGGAGAACACACTAATGATTCCATGGATTCGATTTATGAGAGACAAATTTCAAGAGATAGAACTGGGGCATTTTTATGACAATTCTGAAAGCATTCCCACGCACGGTAAAGGTATTATCAAAGAGGCGCATCACTCTAGGGCTATTATGCCCTACTCCCAATATGAGGAGACGCGTCTCTTTTGCTTGCTCCCCGTCCCACAGCACTTTTATCTAACTTTCACTACTAATGTGCTGATTAGATTTTTTTAAGCTAGATTTCGTTTAAGCACTTTCCACTTTCTACAGGCATTTCCGTGCCAAATAGGGTAGGCTGACAGGCTCACCCCCTGCCCATGTGATAATACGGCTAGCCAGAGCACTATGCACTTTATTATATTCTGCACTTTATATAAAGAGGCGAGGAGAAATTTTTTTGCCCCACATTTAACGAGGATTCGCCCTTGTACATACATTGATGGTTTACATTTTTGCACACCCTGGCTACTCCTGTTATTTGTACTCTGGTATCTAATTATAATAAAGTGTGGATGGCTATTAGAAAGTGCTACGAGACATAGAGACTGAATAAGAATGACACAATTTCCTGTTATATAAGTCTATACTGCTGGAATTTTGTATGACTTTCGTAACACTATGTCACCATAGACCTTTTATTTTAGGTATTGAATGCCTTAATTGCAGAACTCTATGAATTGTGCCTCTTTTTTTCCCATTTATTGCGATTTTTGTATATTTTTTTTACCTGTAAAGCTTTTATTTGCAAAACATTTATGGTTCTTTGAGCCGCTATAAAGTTATTTTGACTTGATTTGAATGATGGGGACGCGCTTTCTGAGACCGCCACTTACTTTATCCTAACTGACATTGGAGTCAGCTACTTGCCAGCAGTTCCACCGCGAGGGAAACGCCGCTCGGCACCTCGCTAACGCCGTGAGGGAAACGGCCAACGGTGTCTCCTTCCAGGGACCGGACTACATTTCCCAGAAGGCCAAGCCCAGGCGCCCGCTATCAGCGTCATCAGGCGGCGCCAGGGCTTCTCAAAAGACCAGCCGGTGCCCCGCAGCGCGGGACGCGCTTTCTGAGACCGCCACTTACTTTATCCTAACTGACATTGGAGTCAGCTACTTGCCAGCAGTTCCACCGCGAGGGAAACGCCGCTCGGCACCTCGCTAACGCCGTGAGGGAAACGGCCAACGGTGTCTCCTTCCAGGGACCGGACTACATTTCCCAGAAGGCCAAGCCCAGGCGCCCGCTATCAGCGTCATCAGGCGGCGCCAGGGCTTCTCAAAAGACCAGCCGGTGCCCCGCAGCGCGGGACGCGCTTTCTGAGACCGCCACTTACTTTATCCTAACTGACATTGGAGTCAGCTACTTGCCAGCAGTTCCACCGCGAGGGAAACGCCGCTCGGCACCTCGCTAACGCCGTGAGGGAAACGGCCAATGGTGTCTCCTTCCAGGGACCGGACTACATTTCCCAGAAGGCCAAGCCCAGGCGCCCGCTATCAGCGTCATCAGGCGGCGCCAGGGCCTCTCAAAAGACCAGCCGGTGCCCCGCAGCGCGGGACGCGCTTTCTGAGACCGCCACTTACTTTATCCTAACTGACATTGGAGTCAGCTACTTGCCAGCAGTTCCACCGCGAGGGAAACGCCGCTCGGCACCTCGCTAACGCCGTGAGGGAAACGGCCAACGGTGTCTCCTTCCAGGGACCGGACTACATTTCCCAGAAGGCCAAGCCCAGGCGCCCGCTATCAGCGTCATCAGGCGGCGCCAGGGCTTCTCAAAAGACCAGCCGGTGCCCCGCAGCGCGGGACGCGCGCGGGCGTTCGCCGGGCGAAGCCCGGGCCAAGGGCGGGCCCGTTTCAGCCCGTTACAGACTGTGCAGGACTGGACTGGGCCACGGTATTGTCATTTCCTTTTACAGTTACATATCATCTATTCTAGTGTCACACTGCTGCATATTCTCACTATATTAGCCTGAAGCTTTGTAGCACCCGAACCCTTCTAATAATGAATAAACGGACTAGAAGCAAAAAGACCTCTAGCCTAACTGACATCACTGGTCCACTAGACCTATTCATTACTAAAACGCATGAGGTCATCGATAATAGCATACAGATATTACAACGTAGGGTATCACATGAGTTGGAGGTTGCAAGAAGGTCGTCCATGGGGCCTCTGGCATCTGCTCAAACTCCCCTAAAGGGTCTAACTGCCCCCCTGCTCAAGCAGGCAGAGAACACGAATGTAGTAATTCATACTGTCCCAAATAGCGTGGATTTATCCGCTACCCAACTCTCCCTGGGGTCCAATTCCTGTGAGGATTTGGAAATTACACCAGATCTACAATTCTCCCAAGACGAACAGGACAGTGCGGATGTTGTAGACCTCGACCCCACGGGTAATCGGGAGGGTGCCATAGCAAAGAGGTCAAACACAAACACGGTCAAAGCCCCACATGAGATAGCATCAGCTGTGCAAAACACAAAGATCTCTCTTAAACCTACCACTGATGCCATTCTATCAGGGCAACTAACCTCCACTAACAACGGTGCTGATTGCACAGTGACAACTCATGACCCCTGTCCAAGACAGCTGCTAGGGACACAAACATCGGGTGTCGTCATCCAGAATCCATGCTCTGTATGCATAACACTACACGACTTTATCACAAACAGCATGGGGCGTTTGCTAAAACATCACTTGCAACCCCTAGAGAAGAGCATCATGACTATAGAGAAACAACTTGCCAAATTAAATGCCCCAGCATTCAAGCAAAACACACTGGGTACATTCGCTAAGGGCCCTGGGACTGTAAGTAACACAAACACCCAGGCTCAACGTCCAACTCCACCAACCATTCAGCCCAAGCCTCAACCGCCCAAAAAAGCTGTTAACACAGAAATCCAAAAAATTGACAGGCAAAACACACAAGCACCTCAAACCCCGTTACAACAGAAGGGTCGGTAAAACGGAAAGGCCCTACTGAGAACCCGCAAAAAACTCCAGCTCCTGCGGAGTCCATCAGCCAAATAGCAAAACAAAAGGATACCCTACCACCACCTCAAAAAACCCAACCACCTCAACCACAAGCTAATGAGAAGAAGGCCCCAAGGTATAGACGTCCGATACATCTCCCGCCTGAGGCGACCCCGTATACCGTTATACTTACAGGGGTTACAGAGCTGGCTGATGGCACGGATGAACCCCCTTGGTCCCTACGAAACAAGGTACTACAGTGGCTAAGCCAAAACAGACCTCTTCACCCTTACAACCATGGTAGAATTGTATCCATGAGGAGAGTGTTCTGGATCGGTGAAACCAAAAAATCTCTAAAGGGCGATTGTATCGTACTAAACTGTGAGGACCCTGATACAGCCGACTATATCTCTTCATGGCCAGCTCTGGAAAAAAGGGGGGGCGTTGATGTACAACGTCTTTCCTTTTTTTACCCCCCTTTAAACATCCCTGATTATGGTAGTCCAAACAATTGGGAGGAAGCACAGGATTGGACTTGGACACAGGTGGGGCATTATAATGGAAATAGAAACAGGAATAGGAACAGCAAAAACCACTGGAATGGAGGGTGGGATAATCATCCCTGGCCAATGAGAAGAGAGAACGCATATCCTGATTACTGGAGGGGGGTCCCCATGAGAAATAGGTATGAGTGCTTGGACATGGTCGATTGACCAATAATGATAACAAACCTTAAAAATACAAGTCTAGGCACCCCTGTTAAAACCCCAAACAGTGAAGACCAGCTTGTCACTGTTAAAGGTCCATCAGAGGGGCACATGCCGGATCCTCTTCTATGGAATACACCTCTTACCCCCATAACCCCACAGAACTGCATCCAAACATACAGGGAGCAAGGATTAAATCTAGAGGGAATAGAGAGCCCTACTCCTCAGCTAGTGGCTACAGAACCCAGCCGTTACAAATCAAATTTGAAAATTACCTCCTGGAACATTGCAGGGCTGAGTAACAAAGCAAGAGCCTACCCGTTCCTATCATTTATGGCAAATCAGGACATAGTATGCCTACAGGAATGCTGGGATCAGGAGGAAACTCATATTGAGGGCTTCAGCACCCACTATATTCCGGCGTTACAGGGCAACCGAGGCAGAGGGTCGGGGGGCTTATGCATCTTTATCTCTAATTTGAGTAATATAAAACTATCCACATATGCGCCGAGTGCATCCAATACAGAGGGGGCTAGATCCCTGCAAGGACTCATAGTCAAAACAAATGGGTGGTCCTTCTTCTTGGTGAATGTATACATAAACGTGCCCAAAGTAGAGCCCAAAGCCTTTATAACAGAACTTAATGCAATGCTCTTGAGGGGTGATAAAAATGCTGATTGCATCCTGGTAGTGGGAGACTATAATTGTCATCTGTGCCCCTATAGTGCCACAAAAAATTGCGGCATTTATAATTTAAGAGGGGACCCCACCACACATTTTGAACATTCCACTATTGGGAATATGCTTAACCAACTAATGCATGATTGGGACATGGGGTTCGCGAATGAACTTTGCGAGCCCTATGTAGCCTTCCAGACAACATTCTTTGGGCGGGGGTCAGGCACCACAATTGACTATATCTTAATGACCAACAAGAACCAGGGTTGCCTGGGGGCCTTCAACACGGAAGACCTAGTATTAAGTGACCACTACCCGATTAGCACCACAATCTTTATCGAGAAAGATGAGCGCCCCGAGCAAAGCATAACGAGTATCTTACATGGCCGCTCGGTGTCATTGGCAAAAAAAAATGGGTATGCTATAAAGTGGGGAAAAATCGATGCTACAACCTTTCTAAAAGATCTAGTGCAGAAAGAAATGAACCAATTCATGGTCTGCCTAGAAACTAATACTACCCCCCAGCAAATTATAGCGGCATATGGAAGCATAATCGCCACTATAAATGATAAATTAACAAAAAAGCTCAAGAGAGGTACAGCAAAGAGAGAACATGGCTGGTTCAATCCCGCCTGCTCTAAAGCCCACAAAGACCTATTACAGGCTCTAAAGACACTTCCCAAGGCTAATAGTATGATCAAGCAAGCAAGATGTGTCTATAAGCAGACGCTAAGTAAACGACAGGATGAACTTAAAAATCAGGCTTGGGAAGCTCTAGTAAAGGCAAGCTCCATAAGAGACGACGTCTCTTTTTGGAAGGAAATTAACGCTCCTTTCTTTTCCTCGGACAACAAGGCAGATTCAATGGAGATAGCCATAATGGAAGATGTCTGGGTTGACTATTTTACCTCTTTATACAAAAAAGAAGTAATAAATATGACCCCAGAACATAACATCTATAACAGGAATCTGGCGATTCCAGCTAGCTTCCCTTTAAATATAGTTTTTACCCCTGCGGAGGTTGAATTAGCAATCTCACAGAGCGCAAACTTAAAAGCTCCCGGCCCAGATGGAGTCCCCATTGACCTATTTAAAGTCAATGCAGAATTGTGGGCTCCATTACTAGCAAACGTACTAAATGCGTATAGCACAATAGGATTTCCTGATTCATGGCATGAAGCCATAATTATCCCAATATTCAAAAAGGGGAACAGACAGGACCCAAAATGCTACCGCCCTATTTCCCTGCTGGATACATTAATGAAAGTGGCAGGTAGAGTACTGCTAACTAATCTTCAATCTTGGTCCAAAGACAAAGGGATCCTTTCTAAATTACAGTACGGCTTCAAAACTGGAGTTGGTACTGTTGAGCAGGGTTTAAATTTAAACTTAATAATAAATAAGTACATCAGCAAGAAACAAGGGAACCTCTTCCTTACTTTTGTCGATTTATCCTCGGCTTTTGACTGCCTTGATCATGCGGTGCTGTGGAAAACTCTGACAAAGCTGGATATAGATAAAAATATCCTATATTTTATCCAGGAATTATACAGAGATGCGGGGGCAGTGGTTAGATATGGTAAAAATGGCGAGCGAACAAAAAAATTCCCTATAGCGAAGGGCGTCCGACAGGGCTGCATCCTCGCGCCATTTCTTTTTAATCTATACATCAACGAGATAGCAGACGTTTTAAATGATCTTAGAGTTGACTACCCTAAAATAAATGGCACCCCAGTATCTTTATTATTGTATGCTGACGATGCTGTGATTATGGCTCGTACACAGCTAGGTCTTCAGAAAGCCATAACAGGTTTCTCATCTTTTATGTCCTCAAGAGGCCTAAAAATAAATGAGGGGAAAACATTTACAATGTCATGCTCCCTGCGGAAAAACACACCAGACTGCAAAACCTTTGTAAACACCAGCAAGATAGCGATGACCAAAACCCTTTCCTATTTAGGAATTACATTTAATAATAAGGGAACATGGTCACCAGCAATAACCTCGAGGAACCTAGCTTTTTCCCGTACAATAGGCGCTCTTAAACACTTTGCTAAGAGACTGGGCAAGAAACCTGTGAACATACTACTGAAGATATATGCTGCTAAATGCGTGTCAACCGCCGTATATGGGGCAGGTATATGGGGCATAGCAGATAGCACACAGATCCAAACAGTAGAAAATGCTTTCTTTAGATACCTACTCTCAGTCCCTCGCTCTACGTCTACTACTGTGTGTCACAACGAACTGGACAGAGTACATATCACAGATTTGATAAAAATAGCCCCTGTAATGCTGTGGTTTAAGATCTGGACATGCGAGGATACAGGGTTCAACAGAGAAGTAATTAATGATTGTTTAACCTACTCTGAGTCTACCAAACAACCATGGCTAGCTTATGTGAAAAAGTTCTGTTTCTCTATTGGTAAACCAGATCTTTATTCAAACCCCACAACATGCTCATTAATATCAAAAAAATCCCTAAAAACGGCATGTTTAGATTTACTGGCGGAACGAAGATGGTATTTAGACGGGCACAAGTCCACCATAGTATCTCATCGTAACATCTTACATGGCCCGGGTATCCATGCCTATCTAGCACCAATTTATTCATGCTACCATAGAATGCTCCTGACCCGAATGAGGACGGAGTCGTTCTATAGGCTTGTATCTTTCCCTATCATAAATATCTGGTCTGTAAATATGGAAAATTGCCCGTGCGATGACTTATCTAGACAGTCAAATATACACTGTATATTCTTTTGTAAATACTATGAGTGGGGGAGAAAAAGATATCTGTTACCATTGTTAAAGTTATGGGGTGTAAGAACCTGTAAAGCTGCACTGCTTAGACTATACATGCTGCAGGATGAAGTTACCATAGTGACTGCGATAAAATTCCTGGCATTTATTGTAAAATGCAGGGGCTCTATGGGAAACGCATAGGACTTCTTGGATAAACATAAAACTGGAAATTCGTATTATAATGTTCCTTATAAACACTGAATAGTACGTATACAGCAGTAGACTGTATGAATTCCAAGAGTCTTGTAAATGAATTTTAGAATTGTTATACATTTACATTTTTAATGAACTCGTTCTATTTTATCCTTTTTATCCCGATGATATTTTATATTGTAAGAATTTTTGTATATGAGAAAATATGTCTAGTCTGTTTTTGTGTCTCGTATTGTATGTTATGCTTTTATGGTTTTTTGTCAAAATACCGAATAAAGCTATTTTTGAATTGAATTGAATTGAATCATTGACATGTTTGAGCTAACTGTGGGCCCAAATGTGTTGCTGTTTCTTGAGAAAGGGTTATTGACACCATGTTGTCAGGGAAAGCGCCACACTTGTTCTCTACATAGAGGACTCTGTGGGTCCAAAGGTACCTTACTCCCCTGGATGCTCTAATACGACCAGTGGTGTCCCACCAGTTCAATTATAGGGAAAGAGTCATCATTCTCCAGCTCATGAGATTGAAAGGGCCATGACAAACTGGGAACACTATCACCATTATCCCCGACTGGACATTTGAATTTCAAAGACTCAGAATTTCCTATGTTGGAATTAAAAGACATTTACGTCAGATGGGCCTGCAGTATGCCCTTCTGCATATGGCTAAAGCTTTAGGACCAGAGGAGGGATACAGTGGAGACTCAGACCAGGATACAAACAAGAGACTCCCCTTAACACCCTGGTCTGCAGAACTGCTAATATAATGCTACTTACTGCCTTTGGTTAATGGTGCCAAAGACAAGCTTATGCTCCATGCACTATAGACTGCCTAGTGAAATTCACAGGGCATTGTCTGCTTCCAGTTTAAATACATTGTCGGGGGGAGATAATGCATGGAACGCGGAAACATGTACTTTAAGCAGATGCAGAAAACCCCCTGTTGTTCCAGTGGAACTGGTTTTACAAACTGACAGTACATGTGGAGCTATCTTGCTTGTGGTTCTTGTTTGACAAGATGCCTGTTTATACTTTGCCTAGAAAGCATGAGTTGAAAATGATGATTTTTATTTCAATTCATGGTTGTCCTATAGCAACCATTATTTACAAGATGACTTTCTAGTCTGCCTGCAACCGGTGATGCTTTATCATGGGCATTAGACAAAAGTAAATATCACAGGAATGTGCAAGGTATGGCCACACCTCCACCCTAAAAGAAATATTAGGTCTAACTGGGGCATTACTGGTATCCATATGTACTTAAGGTAAGAGTTAAAGAATAAGTAAATTATGAAAGCCACACCTTAGAAAATCATAATCTTCTGGTTCAATAAAGACGCGTATCTTTCCAATCTGTCAAAATGGTGGCATATATGAAACATGCTTGAGTATAATCCAATCTAGTGGACCCTGTAGCTAATATTGTCTGTAAATTGTTGATATGCTTCATCCAGATACATCTTTTAGATATGGGGGTCTCTAGTTGGCAGAGGAAGGTACCTTTGTCCAAGTAGGGGCCCTTGCTTCTATTCAGGGTAAGGGGGATATGCTCCTAAAATAACCCCTGCTCGCCCCCATGGAAGCTTGGCACGAGCAGACAGGCTTATCTCAGAGGCAGTGTGGAAAGCATTTGTAAACACATACAGTAACACAGTGAAAACGCTGCAAGTGGACACCACAACAGTTTAGAAAAAAAAGTAATCTTTATCTAGATTTAACACAAGACCAAACGACAAAAATCCACAATACCGTAGTCAAAATATCCTTAAAAATTGGTTATTCACTTAAATGCAGTCTCTAGCAACAAATAACTCCACTTGGAGTTATTACGATGTTGTGACAGAAGAAATCCCAAAGTACGGCAGCGACCACGAGGTGCGCGGTGTCGGGCCCGGAGTCAAACAGACCCACAAAGAACAGTACCTTGGAAAAGCAATGAAAAACAAAGACGGCTCAAGACACCAACCCCCACATGCATCAACGTGTTTAGGAAGTGCAAACGGTGCGAATCGGTAAATTCGGCCGTTTGCACTTCCTAAATACGTTTTTGGGATGCATCAAACACTTTTTCAATATTCGCATTTTTTTGCATTTCTTAAAAATGCGAATGCATTTAAGGAATCGCATTTGTGCGATTCCTTAAATGCAATGCATCAATTTAAAAAAAAAATGCGAATTTTGAAATTGGAAGTGCAAATTAACACGAGGTTGACCCTCGTGTTAATTGGCGAAAATCTTTCAAAATGCATTATTTACACTGTCATGTTACAGTCAAGTTCCCTAGGACATGTGTGTTTGAAACATGCACTTTCAAATACATTTCAGGGGTGCAGGGGGGGGTCCTTTGGACCCCCCCTGCACCCT
The DNA here is from genome assembly GCF_964263255.1 of Lissotriton vulgaris. Classification (NCBI taxonomy): domain Eukaryota; kingdom Metazoa; phylum Chordata; class Amphibia; order Caudata; family Salamandridae; genus Lissotriton; species Lissotriton vulgaris. The sequence continues at coordinate 210,313,900 of NC_141699.1, read as the reverse complement.
TGGAATGCATCAACAAATTGCGAATTCGTAAATGCCTTCCCATTGACTCCTATGGGCCTTTCGGCCCATAGGAATCAATGGGATTTGCGAAAAAGCAGTTAGGAATTCGGTATTTATTTGCGATTCGGTAAAAATTGCGATTTTTACCGAATCACAAATAAATACCGAAAAAAATGATGCATAGCATTTTGCAATTCTTAATTTGCGATTCGGTAATTTTCGCAAATTAAGAAATGCAAAATGTATGAATGATGCATGTGGGGGCAAGGGAGGTGTAGACTTCATTCCTTACTGTGTCGGGGAGGTGACGTCACGATGGCGCCGAAACTGCTGTTCCTTATGATGTCGCGATGTCGATGGATTCGGGGTTACCAACGTCGAGGATCGGCTCTGCGATGATGAAGTTGACTTCGGAGTCAATGCGGCACAGCAGCAGGCGTCGAGCTCACATTGCAAGTTGGAGCAGCGCTCATGGCTTCGGGCACGTTACGGTATACCTCGCTGACGTCGATATGGCTCGGCGGCCGGCATCAGGTCTCATTTGCAAGTCGGAGCAGCGCTCATGGCCTCAGTGCAGATTACTGTGTTGCTTGCCAGTGTCGGTGTTGCAATTTCCTTCTGTAGCAGCTAGAACAGCAGTTCTGGATGCAGGCAGACAGAAAGGGTGAAGTCATTGTGTTTCTGAGACTTCAGAACAGGAGGCAAGCTCAGTTTCAAGCCCTTGTAGATCTTTTATTCAAGCAGGTGACAAAGCAAACAGCAAAGTCCTTTTTCTCCTTTCCTTGGCAGCAACCCCAGACAGCAACCAGCCAAGGGGCAGGATTCCTCCTCAGCTTATCTGGCTCTTCTCCTTGGCAAAGGTTCCTCTTGATTTTCCAGAAGTCATCTGAAGTTCTGGGGTCTGGGCCCCAATATTTATACCTCATAATCCTTTGATCCCTGACGGCAGAGAGTGTCTGTACCTAACCAAAACCAGTTCTGTCTTCACCGGTACAGTTTCCTGGCAGGAGGTGGAGACGGCTTTGTTGAAGGCAGACCGGGCCCTCCAAGTGGAAAGGAACTCTCCTCCCCCTACTCTAAATGCGTCCCTGGCCTATTCAACTTATCCTGGACCCATCAGACTTCTGGAGCCACAGCCCTCTCCAGCCACCTGTCCTCCAAAAGCCAGACATACAATACACAACCCTAGTAGAGGCACTCTGAATGGGTAGGCAAGAAAATACCAACTTTCTAAAAGTGGTATTTTCAAACACAGAATGGGAAAACCACTTTCACTAAAAGATGCATTTTGTCATTCTGAGTTCAGGCATACTAAACGTGTCCTTTCTATCTTGTTCCCCGGGTCAGTTATATTTATAAGATGTTATAAACAAACTACCCGTTCTGGCCTATGTAAACCAATAGCCTTGCAATAGTGAAACACAAAATAGGCAGTATTTCACTATCAGGACATGTCATGCACATCAGGCATGTCCTACCTTTCACATAGAATGCACCCTCTCTTAGGAGTGACTAACATGCAGAGAAGGGACGGTTTGGGGACGGGCAAGTGTTTGCACTGGCCATGTCGATAAGGCAGTCCGGTACTGCACACAGGCCCTGCGATGGCAGGCCTGAGACATGTTTATGAGCGACTTCTGTGGGTGACACAACACGTGCTGCAACCCCACCAGCAGCATTTGACTCATACTCCCTGGGCACGCGTAGTGCACTGTACTAGGGTCCAACAAGTGATTCAAATAAACCAATCATGGAATCACTAATTCATAACAACAATTTACAACGGGAACACTCAAACTTTGGCGCTGAACAGCAGTGGCAAAGCGCCCAAAAACACAAGAGGCAACAGAGAAAAATTGGAAAGGAGACCTACGCCAATGGGGCCAAATCTAACACATCTGTTTGGGTGGAATAACCACATTATCCACCTTATCCACAGTGCAGATCACAATACTTTCATCATCCTCAAGGGCCTGAAGGCTTTCCATTGGAAATAATTCAGTTTTTGATTACCTGAAACCTTTTACGTCATAACTTTTTTAACTCTCTGATAACTTCTTCATGAAATGTATCAATATGATCATGTGGTAATATAGGTCAACTTGGATAACGTTTATCTAAAAAACGTCACCATTCTCTAATTCATTCACAATATTTTCATGAGCTAAAGAGACCAAAATATTTCATGTATTTCTTTTCATACCACATTGAAAGTTCAGTATAGATGGCCAGTCCAATTCATGCCCTTGTGTCCTTTTTCTTTAAACCATCAACTTTCAGGGCAAAACACAGGGCTTCAATTTGAGTTTACACATGAATTTGTAAAGGTCTATATGGGATTGACTATAATCCCCAGTATTAGTGGGGCAGAATGACAACCCTCAACTCGTATTTTAGTTTTACTTAATTTTCTAGAAAATAAGTTAATTTCCAAGAGGGTATCATTATTCTCCATTATTAGTTAATTGTTTAGCCACTATAATCATTCCCATTGAGCCTTGGTTGTTTGCTTTTTTTGCTTCTCTTAATTTTTCTCCTCTGCATTTTCCTCCTCCACCTCTTGATTTCTTCTTTTTCCATAAATTTGAGTCCTGCCCCTGTTTAGAGGTAAGAACTCATAAAAAAAATGTATTTGGTAGTTTTTTGTTAGGTGCCATATATTTCTTACTTCTTTCTTATTCACTCAAGACTGACACACCACTCTCTCCTCGGGCGTCTTATGTTTTGTTACACCTGAGGTTCTTTTGTACCCCCCAACTAACCATTGGTGTAATCATTTCGGTTTCTTGTACCATATTTCTGACAGACTGTGCTCTCCTACCATCATACGTTTTGCTAAAAGTTACTGCACGTCCTGTTTTATATAATCAAATACATCCATTTAGAATTTTCTTAGTTTTTTAGGTTAGATATCATTCTTCAAAATGTCCAAACGTCTTGTAGATTCTGGTTTTACTTATCTCAATCATCTCCTGATTCTCACATTTTTTAACTCTATCAAAATAGCATCGATCTTTGATACCATATATCACCAACATTTCCAGCACTCTAATGGAGCAGCTGTGGCTATTCTCATACCATTCCTCTAACTTCATCGGGCCAGGTTTTTCATATGCGGGAATGGTAAAGATTCTAAACTCTCTAGAAAAACAGACCATGTCTACGTATTTCTGTAGGGAGGTTTCTTCCCACCACTCAATCCTTTCATATCTTCAGTAATCTCATGAGTAACATGTGACTCCTCAAATCATTATTTTTATTTACATTTTTTCCTGCAAGGTGTTCCTCAATATCTTGTGAATTCATTGCAGCAGGTCAGCCTACTTTAACGATTGGGTAACCTCACTGTGAGTGACGACATTCTGCCATTTCACAACAAGCATGTCCGAAAATTAAGCAGTTGCCATTAAGTGTTAGGGACTATTATGGCAGTCAGTACTTGAAACCAAATCTATTTCTAGTTTAAATTATTGTTAGAAGGCAACCTCAGGGGAGGGCAGGAAGTGCACCTGACCACCCTGGGACCCACCTCCCTAGTTACCAAGACGAGCACTGGCGGGAGACCTCCCAGGGGGAGAGTCTCAAATCTAGGACCGCACACACTATACCAACCCCACACGATAAGGAGACACCACACCGTGGTTTCTTAAGAACGTTTCTTTATCTCGTACTTCAAGGGATCTTTATAATCGGCAAAGGCAGGTATTTACAGATTAGAGCAAGGGCTCAAAAGAGTCTCGGTCAGGGTAGGGGTAGCGGGACAGTCTTAAGGTTCTGTGTCAATATCGGTGCGTATCCGGCGCACAGCTCTCAATCCTCGAGCCGGGGGATACGAGGCGATCTGTGGGGTCCAGCCAGACCAGGAGAGTCAGGGAGCCGCGAGTCACTCAGCCGGGCTCAAGCAAGTTGTCGGAGGTCCTACGATCTTCGGGGGAGCCGCGAGTCACTCAGCAGGGCTCAAGCAAGTTGTCGGAGGTCTTACGATCTTCAGGGGAGCCGCGAGTCACTCAGCAGGGCTCAGGTGGCTCAATGTTGCAGGGGAGCCGTGAGTCACTCAGCAGGGCTCAGGTGCTTCAAAGTTGCGAGGGAGCCGCGAGTCACTCAGCAGGGCTCGGATGTTCCAAAGTTGCAAGGGAGCCGCGAGTCACTCAGCAGGGCTCTCGTCGTTCCAGAGTCAAATCTCTCGATAGTCCTGGAGCGTCCCCAGTTATAGGACTGCTCCTCTTTGATCTCCGGAGTCTGGACGGCCGGGGTCTTAACACCAGGAGGCCGCTTGTTGGGGTTTCCTGCCACGCGGCCCTTTGATCCATTCATGTCAGGTTCGGGAGGAGTCCCAGACACACAGCAGGCATGGAGCCAGCCCTCAGGGTGGCCGGAGGGGCGATCGAAACCCATCTCTTTAAGGGGAGGTCGGAGGTGTGAGAGCACTGCTCCTCCCACTCTCACTCAAGGGGGGTGCGCTGTCCTCCAGCCCGGGTGGCGCCTCTCGGCCTAGGCCGCGCTGGATCGGGCGGCCATCTTAGGTGCGGGGAAGGGGGCACGCGGGGCCTACGAGCCGGAAAGATGGAGGCACGGACAGGGAAGTCCGGGGACGGGTGTGTGTGTCATGGAGGGAAGGGTCGGCTAGGCCTGGGGACTCAGGGGTCTGTTGTGGTGTACAGCTCGGGAGGCGGTTGCGTAGGGGGATGGCTTCAGGGTATCGAGTGGCATGGTCCACTAGGACGAGGTTGAAGCGGTGACCTTGAGAGGTCTTGGGGTCTAGTGGCCCCACAATGTCAATTCCAACCCGCTCAAGGGGGGTACTGATGACGGGGAAGGGTTGGAGGGGAGCCTTGCGCTTCCCTCCACTTTTTCAACTAGCCTGGCACGTGGGGCAGGACTTGCAGTGAGCCTCTACGTTCGCTTTCATCTTGGGCCAATAGAATTGCGTTACCAGGCAGCTATATGTTTTGTCTTGGCCCAAGTGGCCTGTAGGGCCCAGGAGGAAGTCTCAGAAGCGTAGGGGGACCATCAGCACCCGGGCTGACCCTAGTTCCGCTGACTTCTGTTCGCTGTAAAGGAGGTCATTCTCCCAGTACAGCCAATGTGTTCCTGGTTGGTCACCCGCGGCCTGGGCTTTGGCCTGTTGCCGCGGTCCGAACAGGGAAGGACAGGTAGCTTGCTCCCGGCAGAACTCCTCACAGAAGGGGCCCCCCTCGTGGCGCCACTGCGCCAGCTCGGGCAGATCACCCAGGTCGGTGATCGGTGCGGGGTCAGGGTGTAGGTGCTCGTTGTCAGTGACGTCTTCTCCTCGTGGGGAGAGGTAGGAGGTCCCTGCGGGATCGGCCTTGCCGTCATCCACAGGGGGGAGGTTGGTAGTTTCCTCCTCGACTTCCCCGTCAGGGGGCAGTCGGGCTGCCATGGATCGGGTGGCGCACACCCATTCGGGAAGACCCATCATCTCGAGGTGGGTCCGGCGCTCGACCTGCTTCCATGGGGAACTTTCCAGGTCATTCCCCAGGAGGCAGTCAACAGGCTGGGAGGTCCGTACTGCTACTTTTAATTTACCTGCTACTCCTTCCCACTCAAATAGTACCAGGGCTACCTGACACAAGCTCTCAGTGTTGTCTGCTGAAATTACAGGGCACAGGACATTGGGGAGGATCTGGTCTTCTCGCACCAAATGGCTAAGGACACCCGTGATGCTGGCTCCGGTGTCACGGAGGGCCTCCACTCGGTGGCCATTCACTGTCACAAACTGGCTGTACTTCTTGGTGTTGGTGGGCAGGGATACTAGGGTCATGGCAGTAGGTTCCCATACTTCGGTGTCCTCAAACTCCTCCCATAGTGCTACATTCGCCATCTGCCTAGCCGTGGGAGCTGTGGTCGGGATACCTGGGGCCATGGGACACTGGGGATCACTGGCATAGTGCCCGGGCTTTTGACATCTAAAACATGTGATGGTCACTCGTTGTGGTCGGCCTGGGGGACCGGCAGCAGCTGGTGGAGGTGCAGGGAAATTTGGCAGTGGGTTTCTCGGGGGGCTACGCTGGGGACCGGACTGGGCGTCCCTGGGTCCTCCTGGGTTTCCCCCCCCTCTCTGGCGGGGTGGTCCTTGACTGTTGTGGGGGTAGTCACCTACGGGGTCCCGGGGGACCCGGGTGCTCACCCAGCGATCCGCCTCGACGGCCAGCTTCCTCGGATCTGCAAGCTTGCTGTCGAGCAGATGCTGTCGCAGCTCCACAAAGCAATTTGTGGACAAATGTTCCCACAGCATAAGGTCAGTTACTTCTTCCATGGTGGTCACTTTGCTGCCCTTGACCCACCCTTCGAATGCTCTGCTGAAAAAGTTCACGTACTCCACCCAGGTGGTGCCAGGAATCTTTTTGCAATCCCGGAACCGTTGGCGGTACATTTCTGGGGTGAGGCCGTATCTCGTCAGGAGGGCCTCTTTCATGTGGCTGTAGGAAGTCTGCACGGAGGACGGTAGATCGAGCAGGGTGTCTCTCCCATCGCTCAGGAATCGACCCCACAATCCGGCCCCTCAATCTTTCTGTGGGACTCGGTGGGAGGTCATGGCAACTTCGTAGGCCTTAAACCATTGCTGGATGTCGTCATTTGTGTAATATTCTTTGACCACATCTTTGGGGATGTGGACCTTCGGCTCTGCCAGGGTCCGCTCTCTCTGTTCCCCGGGGGCCAGTTCTCTTCGTTCCTCGCCTTGAGCTCGAGCTCCTTCAAGCTTCGCTAGTGCTCCAGCTGAAGTCTCTTCCCTTCATGCTCCCGCTGGAGTTTCTTTTCTTCTAATTCTCCTTGCACTTTCATTTGCTCAATCGCAAGTTTCTTTTCTGCCAACTTTATTTCGCCTTCCATCTTTAGTTTCGCCATCTCCAACTCGTGGTGGCGACTTCTTTCTCGATCTGCGAGCGCTTCCGGGGATAGGCCCGCGTCTGGTACGATGCATCATACCTGGCTGTCGCTTTCTGTCTGGGGGAGTCCTGGTTCGTCTGGCTGCGCCGCCGCTCCTTCTGTGCGGCGGGCTCCGGACTCCACCCAAGCTTTCAATGCTCTCTGCATGTCTTCCTTTGTGTTGCGGCCAGTGGTAGCGATTCCTAGTTCTTTGCAGAATTCCTTTAGTTCTTTGTGTGTGTACTCCTCCAGTTGTTCTATACGGAATGCACTACTCGCGTCGGCTTCAATGATACTCATGGTGGTTTCTTTTGTTGTCTTTGCTCGGTAGTGCGTTAGTCGTGTATTGTACGATCTCTAGTTTGCGGCTCGTATCCCATCGCTTGCCACCAATGTTAGAAGGCGACCTCAGGGGAGGGCATGAAGTGCACCTGACTACCCTGGGACCCACCTCCCTAGTTACCAAGACGAGCACTGGCGGGAGACTTCCCATGGGGGAGAGTCTCGAATCTAGGACCGCACACACTATACCAACCCCACACTGTAAGGAGACACCACACCGTGGTTTCTTAAGAACGTTTCTTTATCTCGTACTTCAAGGGATCCTCATGATCGGCAAAGGCAAGTATTTACAGATTAGAGCAAGGGCTCAAAAGAGTCTCGGTCAGGGTAAGGGTAGCGGGACAGTCTTAAGGTTCTGTGTCAATATCGGTGCGTATCCGGCACACAGCTCTCAATCCTCGAGCCGGGGGATACGAGGCGATCTGTGGGGTCCAGCCGGACCAGGAGAGTCAAGGAGCCGCGAGTCACTGAGCCAGGCTCAAGCAAGTTGTCGGAGGTCTCACGATCTTTGGGGGAGCCGGAAGTCACTCAGCAGGGCTCAAGCAAGTTGTCGGAGGTCTTACGATCGTCAGGGGAGCCGCGAGTCACTCAGCAGGGCTCAGGTGGCTCAAGGTTGCAGGGGAGCCGCGAGTCACTCAGCAGGGCTCAGGTGGTTCAAAGTTGCGAGGGAGCCGCGAGTCACTCAGCAGGGCTCAGGTGGTTCAAGGTGGCAGGGGAGCCATTAGTCACTCAGCAGGGCTCGGATGTTCCAAAGTTGCAAGGGAGCCGCGAGTCACTCAGCAGGGCTCTCGTCGTTCCAGAGTCGAATCTCTAGATAGTCCCGGAGCGTCCCCAGTTATAGGACTGCTCCTCTTTGATCCCTGGAGTCTGGACGGCCGGGGTCTTAACACCTGGAGGCTGCTTGTTGGGGTTTCCTGCCACGCGGCCCTTTGATCCATTCATGTCAGGTTCAGGAGGAGTCCCAGACACACAGCAGGCGTGGAGCCAGTCCTCAGGGTGGCCGGCGGGGCGATCGAAACCCATCTCTTCAAGGGGAGGTCGGAGGCGTGAGAGCACTGCTCCTCCCTCTCTCACTCAAGGGGAGTGAGCTGTCCTCCAGCCCGGGTGGCGCCTATCGGCCTAGGCCGCACTGGATCGGGCGGCCATCTTAGGTGCCGGGAAGGGGGCACACGGGGCCTATGGGCCGGAAAGATGGAGGCACGGACGGGGAAGTCTGGGGACGGGTGTGTGTGACATGGAGGGAAGGGTCGGCTAGGCCGGGGGACTCAGGGATCTGTTGTGGTGTACAGCTCGGGAGGGGGTTGCTACGGGTCAGGGAGGACCACGCCACGAGGCCGGGTCTAACAATTATTTTTTTAACTATTATTATTGTCGGTGGAGCTGCTGGACACTCACCAGTTTTGCAAAGACTATGGCACCGCCATGAATAGTGGCTTTGCCAGTGCTTGTGTTGTGTAACAATTTAGGCTCTGTATTGAATTTTCCGATTCATGCCCTTATATAGGTACAAATCACGTTGCCCTAATATAGACATAGAAATCATTCATTTATTTAGGCATAGCCCATGCGATCCAAATACAGGCATGGCTACTTCCACCCGTACAAAACGTCAAAACGTTTTCTTGGAAAATCAGCTTAAGCAGTCAGGGAACTTCCCCTTGATCGATTATTGATTTGTCAAAGAACTCATGTCCTTTTCTAAGAACCACTATTCCCTTGGGGCTCTTTCTTGACGTTATTATGCCTGACTTTACGTCAAACTGTGGCATTCCTAAACACCTTCAAGGTATAAATATACCTTAACTTGCCCTAGCAAACACACGGCGGTGCGGAGCAGTTCGACTATCTACTTGCCGACGCAGCTCGCTACAGCAAGTGCTGAAGGAAGCCGACCCTTCAGCTGAAGCACTGATCAGAGGCTGCCTTTCTCCTATTGAGATTCCAGCTCCAGTGTTTCCAAGCTCCCCTTGCGGGGTGTTGGGAAATCGAGTCCTGAGACAGAGATACCAGACCTCCTTCATTCTAACTAAGGTATGGAGCTGATTAGAACCTAGAGAAACCTTGGGTAGATTCTTGGCAAAAAGAAAACTAAACCTATGCTACATAATACTTCTGGGCTTAGGTTAGGTACATTGGGGCAGGCATATTTTAGAACACCAGTTGAGTATTTTTTGTCTGTGTATTTATGTATGTATTTTTATATGGCTTAAAAAACATACAATGTTCTTACAGTATTAATTTATAATATTGTTTACGCTGTACGCATTATACTTTGCAGTCTGTCTAACGATTGTAGCAGTTCACTTCTCTTGTATGAGAAAGAAGACTGTTCAATAAACCTTTTTATTGAAAAAGCCTGTCTCTCTATTTCTCTGCAACTCTGTAGAAGCAAAGCATGCACGATTGACTGAGTGAAATACTTGTTTCCGCGACTCTAGAGATATATTTCTTATTCTTGGGAAACAAAGTTGACATGTTTATTCGGTTGTCAGAAACTAATCCCTTCTTGTGAATTCGAGAAAGTTTCTAGTGACCTCTGAGCTAGCTGGCACTCACTATTAAGTTTAGTATATTCGATAGAGACGTAGTCGACCTCAGTCCTACTTGTAATCTATAGGATATGCTATTCCAATACGCAGAGCCTATTGGGAATATAAGAACTACACTACATGGCGCCCAACGTGGGAAGCCATGTAGTGTAGTTCCTATATATTCCCAATAGGCACTCACTATTAAGTTAAGTATATTCAAAACAGAGACCAAGTCGACCTTAGTCCCACATCTAATCTATAGGATATAATATTCCAATGCGCAGAGCCTATTGGGAATATAGAAACTACACTATACTTGTTTGCAAAATGTTTGCATACATTTGGGATAGGTCAGAGATTCTAAACTATGTAAAGCTAAGGTTATTAAAACAGTGATCATTTACCTGACATCACATAGCCCCCACTGATGATCACACCTACCTGGAATTAATATATTTCAAAACAACTAGCGTAAATGCATAACATAACGTTTTTTCTTGCATGCATTTTTTTCTTGAGAGCTCATGACTAACCGCAATAACTAACAATAACCACCAGATTAACCACTAACCGTGGGTCCTATAATAGCCTGCTACTTGCCATAAGCACTTCAACCCTTCAACATGGGTAGCAAGCAGTAAATATCATTCAATTACTAAACTAGCATACTATATACTTAACAAAATCATGAGTATAATATTTTCAAAAATCAAAAGAACTGTACAGACAACCATACAAAACATGTCAATCTAACCTTTTGTTATACACATCCTCAAGCCATTTTAGACGTACACGCACTCAGGTCCCCGTAAACATCTTACTTGAAGTTATTGAAAATTAATTCATTGCAGTGCTCATAGGATCTTAATTCATATCGGATATTATCCTAATAAGCTGCATGGCTGGTTACTCTGGAGGTAAATTATTGTAGTACAGTTACTCCATTTACAGCAGACCTTACAATTACTATTAACAGCAGGTGGTACATTTACGAACGGTCACCTCGCCATGACCTTCAATACTGCCCCAAGGGGCCCAACTCGTTACGGAAAATATTTGGCTTGGCAATTCGTACAAATGTCCATCCATCCTACCGGGTGCTTGTAAGGGAATTTGATGATATAACTCCAATTCTATGGCAGGACTGGAGGCTCAAATTATGCTTCTTCATCTTTACTGCATAAATCTGCCACTCCTCCGCCTCGGCCGTCTTCAAGCTGGAGGACCAGCCCTTAGCAACACACGCGCAACGTTGTGTGGTTGCCAGGGTCTTTTCCTCTCTCTACCGGCTTTTCTCTAGGACAGCTGATCACGCTTGAGCACTTTGTAGCGCAATCAGCGGTTTTCCATTGCATGGCAGTTGCTCTTCTCTCCAGCTGCTTCTCACCTCCTGGTGCCCTTAGTTAGCGTTTTTTGGCCCTTTTCAGCACAATTTATTCTCTCCCTTTGTCCTGTTCATTTTTTCCAATATAAAAAAAAGGGGGGGGATTTCAGAGTTAGAGTTTATTTTACCTTTATTATCACCTATATAAGATATTTGGGATAAAAAAAAAGGAAGTGAGAAGAGGAGCTTTTAGAAATATTGTATAAAATATTGTTAATATACTATAATATTTATTTGCCTTCTTTTATTTAAAAAAAAAATATCTGATATGGACTCAGATGAAGGCATTACCCCCCTAAACAATATTGAAGATGAGTCAATTAGAAGTATGATTCATAGGGAAATGAGATCATGCATGTTTTCAACACTTTCTAGGGTTATGGCTAAGCATGGGCGAATTTTGCGAATCTGGCGTTCGCGAATTTTGTGAATTTGCGAACTCGCAATCCGCAAAATCCGCGAATTCTGGCGAATTTGCAGATTTTTTTTTGTGTTCGCAAGGATTTCTGCCAGTTCGCAATGATTTCTGCCAGTTCGCGAGGGTTTTGTACCAGTTCGCAATTGCGAACGTACATGTCGGCTCGCAACGGTCACGATTATGTTGTTTCTACGTCTGGTTCATCATCACAGGTTCCCAGAACCCTCTGTTTCACCCCTGCCACCCTCTGTTTCACCCATGCCATCCTCTGGTGCATCAATGCCACCCTCTGGTTCATCATCACTGTAGATTATGGGGGGGAAAAGCAAGCACACCTGCCTGCTTCAACTGACATGAATTAATTTGGGGTTGATTTATTAATGTGTCACTGTTTTAAAATTCCAGTCTGGCACGTGCTTCCTTATCTGTAATTTGCTTTCTGTTGCAGTGCAATTTTTTTTTCCAGGACCATTGAGGCCTACTTGTAGCTATTCTATGAGCCTGCTATGAGGGTCAGAGCAGGGTCATATAATTGTTGCTACTAGCAACTGAACTCTGGAGGGGCCCTTGTCAGGAAGCACTACAGGGAATGGTTACTAATGATGAGTTTGAACTTTTGAACCTGCTGAATGCTTTTTTTGTGTTCGCAAGCATTTCTGCCAGTTCGCAAGGATTTCTGCCAGTTCGCGAGGGTTTTGTACCAGTTCGCAATTGCGAACTTACACCGCACGCAGCAAAATTGTATCACCAAGAAAAAAAAATCTGCTGCGTGAGAATTTGCGGATTTTGCGGGAAATTCGCGGATCTCGTGGATTGCGAATTTACCGAAAATCCGCAAAATCCGCGAGCGTAACGGATTTTCCGCCCATGCTCAGTTATGGCGTCAAAGAGGCCTCCTCCCTCGGGCGAGGATAACGCCGTATCAATTGAAGATAACCCTACTAATGGTGACAAAGTGATTGAAATAAGGGGTAAAAAATCCAGGAAGAGAAATAATATTGATTATACCCCAAGGAGCACTACAACAGGTCTTAGTACCTCAAGCTTGGTGGGAGAGCCTCACTCCCCCGATGCTTCGGGTGTCCTCAGCGGCACAACATTTAAAGGTGTCCCTCGCGGCACAACGTTTAAAGGTGTCCCTCGAGGCACAAATCATCCTATTGCTCAAGATAACGATCTCGAATTCTTTCATGATGATTTTGACCATGATAATGATGACAATAATTCTGAATTCCCTGATGAGTACATCCTTGACCTGGACGAAGACAACCAGGAATTTGTCTGACAATTATTTGATGATAATGCTCCTTCCTCTTCCAGAGATAATATTTTAGATCCTCTAGGTCAAGAGATGTTTTCCCCTCTTATTATTAGACATCCTCGCAGCTCAGAATGGTTCCCTCAGGATCATGTTAGTAAATGTATTATGAAGTGGCTTAGAAACCCTCTAGATAGAGACACCCGAAACCTCCTAAGAGCCGAATGCTCAAGACCATCTATTGAAGGCAAAGTATGCAATACCCCAAACCTGGATCCCAAACTTATTAAATATCTTTTTAAATTCGGAAGAGATCCCAGGAAAGGGATGGAGAGGTCCCTTAAAATTTGTCAGGATCGCCTCCTTGATGTCTTGGGCCCCCAGGCCAAGATTATTGATGCTGCAGAGGAAAGCTATATTACTGGTTCCCCACTTGACACCAATACTATCCGTGGTTGGAGCCAAAGGGCTCTAGTTTTACTGGGCAATGCTAATGCTGGGCTCAACTCAGGGAGAAGAAGGGTTGTGCTTTCTAAAATTAGCCCTAAATTGAGCGATCTGGCAGATAAAGAACCCTCCCTCAATCCTAAGGGTTTGCTCTTTGGTGAAGATCTGATTAAAACATTGGGCAAATACGTTTCAACTTTCACCGCTCTAGATAAACCCCACCAAAATATGAAACGTGTTTTCAACTCAAACAACCTTTTTGACAGGGCTGGAAGAAGGGGCCAATCTTCTGGCCGCTTTAATCGCAGGCCCTACCCCAGATCCAGAGGCTTCGATGGAAGAGGCTTTCAACCCTCCAATCAAGCTCAATTCTTCCCTTCAAGAGGAAGAGGTTTCCGGTACAGAGGCTTCAGGGCAAGAGGAGCCACTAATGACACCAACCTCAAAGTGAGTACTACAATTCCTTATTCTGTTCCCCTTTCTCCCCCAAAAGTAGGAGGCAGGTTAAAGTTTTTTGCCCAAAATTGGAAACTCATTACTCAAGATCCCTGGGTTCTGAATACTGTAAATGGGTTTACCATAGACTTTATAGAGACTCCTGTACAAACTTCACGTCCCAGGGAAATTCCTTAGCTCAAGAGCAGATAATAGAAGAGGAGATCTCCTCCATGCTTCTGAAAGGTACAATTTTAGAAGCCCCTATGCATTTTCTGAGATTTATAAGTACACTCTTCCTTGTGGAGAAAAAGGACAATGGTTGGAGACCTGTTATAAATTTGAGAGAGCTCAACAAATACCGTGTCTACAGACACTTCAAGATGGAAGGCATCCATCTTCTCAGGGATTTGTTACTAGAAGGAGATTGGCTGGTCAAGTTAGACCTAAAGGACTCTTATTTTACTATTCCTATGGCCAAAGATCATCAGCCCTTCCTACAGTTCATTTGGAAGAACCGTCTATTCCAATTCCAAGCTCTTTCTTTCGGTCTATCATCAGCCCCTTGGTGTTTCACCAAAATAATGAGATCAGTTGTTTCTTCCCTAAGAGAGAAGGGTATTCGTATGATCATTTACTTAGACGACATCCTCATCATGTCGCAAGATTATTCCCAGATTCTCCAGGATCTCAATACTGCGATAGACCTCTTAGAGAATCTAGGTTTCATAGTAAACAAAGAAAAGTCAATACTTTCTCCTTCAAAGTCCATGGAGTTCCTGGGCTTCACAATAGACACCTCCAATTGTCATCTTCTTCTTCCACCGAAGAAGATTTCTAAAATCAAGAAAGAGATAAAGCACGTTCTCAAACATCAGAATCTTTCCCTAAGAGAACTAGCCAGACTGCTCGGTCTCCTTTCCTCTTCTATCCAAGCCATCTTTCCGGGACCACTGAATTATCGTGCCCTTCAAAGAATAAAAGCAAACACCCTGAGATCAGGTCTGTGGTACGGAGATCATGTCTCACTGAACCAGGAGGCCATAGTGGAACTGAACTGGTGGTTAGAGAACCTAGATGCTTGGAACGGGAGAGCAATATTTGGTTCTGCGCCGGACTTCGTTCTGGAGTCCGATGCAAGTTTACATGGCTGGGGTGCCTGTCTCCTAGATCAGAGCACTGGAGGAGTTTGGTCTCAGGAGGAATCCTTACATCACATAAATTTCCTGGAACTCACTGCGGGTCTGTACGCCTTGATGAGTTTCAAACACTCCCTTCAGGGCAGATCTGTTATTCTAAAAATGGACAACATGTCGGCAGTAGCTTATATAAACCATCTAGGAGGTACCAAATCTGTGGACCTCTCGAATCTGGCCAGAAAACCATGGATGTTCTGCCTCGAACACAAGATTTCTCTGAAGGAGGAATATCTTCCTGGAAAGTCCAACCTTTATGCAGATTGGAACTCAAGATTCCTCTTAGATCACTCTGACTGGAAGCTCAACTCCTCCGTTTTCATTTACATCAACAAATGTTGGGGTCCCTTCCAAGTAGATTTGTTCGCAAGCAGATTGACTTTTCAACTGAAGAGTTATTACAGCTGGATGCCCGATCCGGGCTCTCTAGCAGTGAATGCATTTCTCCAGTCTTGGGAAGGGATCAATGCTTATGCCTTTCCCCCCTTCGCAATGATTCAGAGAGTCCTTCAGAAAGTGAGGCACCAACACGCCTCAATTGTCCTGATTACTCCCTTTTGGCCATCCCAAGCGTGGTTCCCTACTGCTATAGAACTGACCTACGATCTTCCCCTCTTAATCCCACCCCTGATAGATCTTTTTACAGACGTAGACGGTCACATTCACCATCTTGTTCAAACACGGAATTTGAACCTTCTTGCCTGGAGAGTGTCAGGAGATCCAACAATCTCCCAGGACTTTCGTCTACAGCTTCATCTCTCCTTGGAGAATCATGGGCCCCCGGTACACACTACCGATACAACAACATTTGGAATACCTGGTTACGTTGGTGCTTGGAAAGGGACCTGGATCCCGTGGAGGCACCGGTTGTTAACATAGTTAATTTTCTTGGTGAACAATTTGATAGAGGTCTGAGTTACAGATCTATCAACTGTTATAGATCTGCTATCTCTGCTGGTCATTCCTTAATCAACGGTAAGACGGTAGGTAAAAATTTTATTATTTGTAGGATACTCAATAGTATTAGACTTAGAAGACCTCCTAGACCTAGATATCAATCTCGTTGGGATGTGAAATTAATTCTTGATCTTTTCTGTAGTTGGCCGGACAATACTGTTTTAAACAGGAAATTCTTTTCTATCAAACTAGCTACTCTTCTTTGCTTAATTTCTTGTCGTAGGGCTCCGATGTTAAGGCTTTAGATATTATATATAGATCTTATGATATGTTTGGTGTTAAATTTGAACTGCATAGAAGAACCAAGACTGTCTGATTCAATTCTTTATCCTCGTTTTGATACTTGCTGTAAGCTTTGTGTTGTTAACTGTATGAAAGAATACGATCTGAGAATGAACTCTCTCCGTCCTTCTGGTGTAAGTCAATTACTTATTTCCTTTGTTAAACCTCACAAGGGTGTTTCTTCTGTCTCTATTGCAAGATGGGTTAAATCTGTCATGGAACTTGCTGGTGTTGATCTGAATATCTTCAAACCACACTCTATCAGAGACGCGATGGCCAGTAAGTCTTTCTGGTCAGGTGGTAAGTTGGATGATATCCTCAAGGCCGCTGATTGGTCTAACTCCAGGACTTTTGCTCATCATTATTGTAAGCCTCTTTCTCATATGTCTGATGTTGTTTTACATGGCTACCAACATGCATAATGTAGCCTCCGGTCTTGTAATGAAATTGCGATTCTCCTGTTAACATGAACAGAGAATCTGGATTTCATTAAAGACACGGAGGCTATCATTATCCCCCCCCCACCCTTTCCCTGGGTGATTGATTCTTCTACTGTATAATAATAATTTTTATTCTTCAATTTGTAAATCTGAATGTTTAAATTTCGCTTTAAACTTGTTTTTTATCTCTTTCAGGTATACTATTTTATTTTTTATTTATGAAATTATTAACATCTCTTTTACCTTTTCAGATAACCTTTCATGACTTCGTGGTCTTGTTTCTGGATGTTCTGTCCCTCCTCAAGTTTAAAGCCTTGATTGAAGCCAAGTTTGAAGCCATGGTTCCTTTCCTTGGAGTTTATTGGACATTTCCTTATCTTTCTTCTCAACACATTTAAAAGAGGAAGATTGCCTAGTGACCTTGTTCTTTGTTTGGTTTATAGCATTCTATTTTGGAAGTTTACTTTATGATGTAGGCAGCTGCTTGGTTCTGCATTAAAAGTAATATGCATAATGATAGCCTCCGTGTCTTTAATGAAATCCAGATTCTCTGGTCATGTTAATAGGAGAATCGCAATTAACAACAGCCAATGAAAAAACAGTAACATATAAAAACACTACTAATCCCATGAGGCTTTGAACCACGCCTCCTTCAAACACCAATCATATTAGTCCAAAGTCTACAAAATAGCGAGGCACCAAGTTTCTGCCTCTTTCTTTGCCCGTGGTCATTTGATTCTTTCCCCTTGGTGCATTTTGCCCCTTCATTTCCTTTCTGTTTGATAGATTTCTGCCCGCGACTGTGGTCCGAGCGGTCGGGCTGAGGTGGCCACACACTGCACTGTTCCCTCAGGAGCGGCCCCTCTCAGGAGCGAGGTTGCATAAGCAGCCCAATTGGCTGGCTTACGTGTACTGCGGGAGCCTGCACTTGAGAGTGTACACAGCGACATCCTGATCGACGAGCTGGTGACGCCTGACCCAGGCTCGGACAATAGGGTGTTTTCCTTATCGAAATTGACAATGGTACTGGGCCACTGTAAATATTTTCCTGAATCAGATGTTTTTCTCTAACCATTGACTCAGATAACAGCCTAACTCGGCTTACCAATTATTCTGGAAATTCCTAGCTGTTTCGCAGGCAGAGACCCCTCTTTTAAGTCCTACGGAATCAAGCTAGGGTGCCAATTTTATACAGCTCATTGCTCCTAACCAATGCCCTACATCAGTTTTAGGACTGCAATAATTTAGCTTCCGTCTGGGGATTTTGATCTAGGAAGTACCCTCTTCCTTACACCATGTCAGATTGTGAGGTGTGTGAGCAGGACCTGGGGGTGTATGGTCCAAATGATGATGAGGATTTCTACTACGACGAGAATATGGAAAGCCTTTTTGACAAAACTCTCGACAAGAAAATCAACAAAGCTTTGTCCTCCGCCCTACTACTTCCCATCTCCCAAACCGTCCCCATCACCCTCACACCCCTGATCCACTCCTCTTTCCCCCACAGAGACCCCTGGACATGTTAAAATCTATTCTATGGTCACCAAGAGAGCAAAGGACCATGAATACACCCCGGACCCTTTGTCCTTACCACCACCTGTTATTCCCCTCCTTTTCCCCACCACGGACACAGGCTCTTCCTCCTCCCTGGAATCACGATTCTGCAAAAGCGCTTAGAATCGCAAGCGGGCATCTTCCTCTTTGACTCAGTCTCCTTTCACTTTATATCCAGCCAGCATTGTCCACCCCAGATCGTCTTGATGGAGCGGTAATTTCTTCTGGTAGTTTCTCAATGCAAAACCTTCATGCTACCTCAAATTTACCACTCAAAAGGTGTTGGGCCCTTCACACCATGTATTACCTTCAGGAGACTTTTAATAATCATGAACAGTCAAAAATGCAATTATTATTTTAAGCCAATAAAGAGAGTTCTTGAGTATTTAAAGGGTTTTATTTTCTAGTAAAAAGTAAATTTTTCTCTGACCCTTTAATTATTAGTAAAATATCAATCAGGTTACAGAATTTGGAAAACAGGAAAAATAGCATTACTACTGAACATATTACAGTCTGCATATAAGCATTACATATAGGAAATAAATTGTGGCGCAAAATGTCATTCAAAATTCTTAAAGAGTTTCTAAGAAAAAATAGTCTTGCAAGGCTAATCAAAAATCAAATAGTTTGCAAAAATCTCCCATTAAGAGAAATAAATGCATAAGTCAAAAAAAATCTTTTCAGACCTAATTAATTAGTCAAAGCATAAACCTATAGTTTAGCATCTAAATCTAAAAAGCCTTTCTATCTGTTTGGTGCCCTGTGCATCTCTGTGTCTAAAAAGCAAAAAGGATCGAGACAGCCCGCCCTTCACCAGACCTGCAGTGCCAAGATATGACTTGGAAGCAAGAAACCTCCCCCTGACACTCCTCGGACGCCACTCCTCCCTTCAGCAATCTCCCGGGACGTTTCTCGTACATAACCCATAGAATGAAGCAAAGCCTTAGCCAAAATGAGCAAGAAGCCAGCTGAGCTAAGAAAGCCAGCCCCTCCTCCGGAGAGGTCAGAATTTATACACAAAATTTTGGCAGACTACACAAAATGTTTCAATTTCAGGAAAACCTGTACGTGATTGGTCAGTCATGATGGCATGAGTTCGCACAACCCTGACTCATTCTAAAAAAACCTGACTTTATCAGTTTTAACAAAAGAAGCATACATGAATAATACATTTATAAACATTTGCAACATTTACTAGGGAAAATGTTTCTATAGTTCCTTCCTTCCTGTCACAGTGCAGCAGGACGGATACTTTTAACTAACTGGTACATTGGCACAGTCACAAGAATGTACAGTTCAAGCTGTCCTTGACTCCTTCCGCAGTTTGAGTCAAGCTGCCACAGTCTGCGCATGCTCTCTTCTCTTTCAAAGCAAACCATAGCCTTGCTGGTTTCACAGGCAGCCATTTAATGGTAGGCCCCAAAATAAAACAAACACAAAGATAATATTAATTTCATGTAAATCAGCCCATTATGTTTCCCAACTCTATACTAATACCCCTTATAAATGTTTACCTAGCCAAGCTACTAGTGTAAAGCAGCTTTTCTATTATTTATGACAACATGCGAAATAAAGGTGCAATGTGCAACAGAGAAAAAAAGGTGTTCTTAACTGAAAATATTTATCAAAATATGCAACAAGTCAAAGTCTTTTAAGACAGGAATAGTGTATTTAGAATATGAGGGATGATCTGGGAAGAGAGAAACATATTCTATTAATCTTCAAAGCTAAAAAGGCCACTTTTCTCTACTTTACAAAAACACATGTTAATTCAGCAAAAGCAACTCAGACTGAATAGGCCTCACTTTCATGTTTTTTCATGTGCCATGTTTTTAACTTGCACCAAAAGGTGCGTGGCAATTTAAATGCAGTCTGTCTGAAGCACAAAAAATAAAACAATGCCTGACTGCAGATGAAATCTGCTCCATCAATCCACCCTTCTGATGATTCAAATCATAATAAGATGATTTTTAATTCATCACACAGATTTCATTTTCAAAAGTGACTTTTTTTTTGTTTTTTGTTTTTTTAAATTGCAAAAGCTGAGCATATAACAATTTTACTTCTATTTCTAAGGCAAACACAAGTCTATCTGTAATCAGATTATATATAGCCAAGCTCAATTGTTTTAATGCAGAGTTCTGTAAGTAGCTTCTTGGAACAGTTAGTCTTCTTTAAAATAAGTAACTAAAATAATAAAAAAGGAATTCAACAGGACAGTTTCAGCATTTCTTTGCTCTTTGTCATCAGCTTGCCATCAGAATGGCTCATTGGCATTCTGTCCCTTTTTCAATGCAAATTAGACTACTTAGGTGTTGAGAAACTCTGACAGAGCACCATCAATCCTTTGCACTTTTTCAACCAATGCCTTTCACTCTTATTTTCACTTTGATCAGATTCAGATGTTTCACCACAGCATCTCTCAGATCAAAGCCGTTGCACCATCCATTATGCAGATCTTGTGTAGCAGCTGCAATCTGGTGAGAAACTGCACACTGTACATCAACCAGACCTACACAGCAATGGCTAGTGTTCACATCATTGTTTTCCACAAATGCATTTGCATATGCAGTTTCAAGCCACTTTAGTGTGGGTGAGACACCGTCTTTTGCAAACGGTAACTCAGTGCTGCCATTGTGTTGCTTTATTATGCTTGACACTTCAGGCAGATAGCTGCAATCCATTCCTTGTCCAATCTGTTGTTCTGCACTCATTATCTTTGTGACCACATTATGATCTGATTTCAGAGAAACTGGCAAGCTATACCTGGGCATCAGTCTTTGCAATAACACTTTTGCCACTTTGCAGTTTTCACTTTTCCCAAAAACAGTTCTGATACAACCCTGTTGTGCTGCTTCAAAAACATTTTCTTGAGCCTCTTTTAATTCACCTGTGAAGATTCCATAGAATGTACATGCTAACAGAACACACATTTGTGCAACTGAATTAGCATTTCTCTCTCCCATGACAACAGTGACTCTCATTTGAGCAGATATACTGCATGTTATGGTTAGGGCAATCAATTTCGAATTTTGGGCTGAGGTAACTACTGAAAGCCATGAAGCTTTGACAACATCATGTATAAGGAGCACAGCATGTGCTGCTTTTAATGTGTCACCTTTCAAACATGGGCCATCTACAAAATGGACATTGTTGGGCTGACTCAAACATTCATCATTAAAGTCTGATTTTGGCTTTATGCATATTTTCATGGTATTTAGACACTCATATTCAGTTTCATCACAATCCAATTCATTTGCTGACATTTCTGTGACATTAGGGTCAAAGGTCATTGGGCAATACATCACAGACCTTTGAAAACATTCATCTTTTTGAATAGGCAATGAGAGAGCGCAGCCCTCCCTCTCACTGCAAATTAGTGTATTTTCTTTCACATAAACTTTCATTCCTAGTGCTGGGGTGCGACATTTTTTCTCTTTCAACTCTAGGAATGCTTTTGTGCAGTTGTTGTCCGATGGAAGCGGATCAGACATATCCACATGTGTCAGCCTCAGTAAAGGCTTAGCCACTATGGAAAGGTTTAGTAACCACTCTCTACAGCAGCTAACCATTCCCAAAAATGTCCTGACTTCTTTCTTTATTTGAGGTGGATTTATCTTGGAAATTATTTCCACCCTCTCTGGTGACACCTTTCTACCTCCCTTTCCAATTTTGTGTCCCAGGTATTCATCTTTTTGACAGCACTCCTGACTATTGTCATGCATTAGCACTGTGACATGAGCTTTGCAAACATCAATAAAAGTAAGCCATTCTTCAGGACATGGAATGTGAAAAAATATATTGGCTGGATTCGGTACCACAGGACAACATGAAAAAAATATGCTTTTAATCTTCTGCACTATTCTGTACTTTTCATTTATTTTCTGTGAACCTGTGATCAGAAAGTTACATAAACTTCCAATCAATTCCATCAAAAATCCTTTTATTGGTAACATTTCTGCAACTGATGGTGTTCCTGAATACATGTCATTTAGTTCTAATTTTAATAAGACATGTTCTGCACATTTTATTAATCTGGCATCCTTCTTTGTGAACTCTCTTATTTCTGTGTTTATTATTTTTTCAAAATCAGAAGGTAATTTTTCAACTGTCTTTTCTGAAAATAATGCTACAGTTGTCTCTTGTTGGGCCATTTTAAAATGTACATCCTCATCAGGAATCATAAAAATTAATATTATCTGGTGTACAGAAATCTGTGCTGCTTAATTTGCAAAACAATTGTTTTTCTGCTAGGCCAGAGTCACAGACAACTCTTTTGCAGTTTTCCTCAAATGGGCCTAATTTTGGTGCAAATTTTTCTAAAACTGGGTTTGTAATTTCTTTGTTTAAAACTCCTGCAACTAAATCTGGACTTTCCTCTGCCTTCACAATGCACTTTGTAAATTCTGAATTGTGTGGGTTGAAACTCAAACACAGCAACCTGTTGGAATGGGTTCTGATTTAGTCTCTGGAAATAATTCACTCTTGCTCTGGACATCTTATTTAAATTAATTTTAGCATTTTCCATATTTTGTGGGATCTTTGCTTGAAAAATTCCTGCCATAGGTACCTGTTTCTGAACTGACATTTGCATTTGCTTAGCTGGTATATTTTGCATCTGCATTTCTCCATGTTTTTGTGCACCATGTTTAAATTTATTTTTCTTCTTCCAATGCTCAAATCTGCTATAAAGATGGCAAAAGGACATATTTTCCAGCAGTACAACATCCATACCTGAATTTGTACCTACCAAACCACCTTTACTTCCATCCTGTGTTCTTTAAATCTGTACCCAATCAACATCCTTTGCTGGCACTCCACCCTTCAGGAAAATAATCACTGCTATATTTTCCTCCATAACAACAGAAAATGATGGTGCATTCATGCAAACCCATTTCATTGCCTCCTCACCTGGCCCTTGAACAACTTTAGATTCAAACCACATTTTATTCTGCATGGCAATGTAAAAGAACATTTCCAAATTAATGCACAGCTCTTTTAAAATCTCAACAAATCCATCAACTTGTGGGTACCACAGTATAATTATGTCTCTCAATTGTGGGAATGTGTTCAGAAATGCTGCAAGTTCACTTTTATTCTGTGGCATAGGAGCATGCACGTCTCCCACCTTTTCTCTCAATGAGTAAGCAAAAGCTTCTCCCTCATTCTGCCTATTATTTTCTCAACTAAATCTGGTGGCTTCTTTTCCTTTTCCAGTTTCCTTGCTAGGTCTGGTGGTTTCTTTTTCTTCTCATGTTTTCTTGCCCATTTGTCTCCTAATTTCTCAAACCCATTGCATTTAGAAATATATTTTATTTCTGCAATGTGCAATTGCATTCCTGAAGAACAGATTTTCTCATTTGCTTCATCATCCATATGTACCCTAAAACTTTTCTGAGATGGAAAACTTCCTGAAACATCAGTTTCATATTTTTGAGCCAAATCTGTCAGGCCATTATGTGTAGTTAATGCACATGCAACTGTTTCCTTACTCAGGGAAATTAATTCTTTTTCCTGACACTGGTTCGCATTTTCATTATTTAAACAGCATGGACTGTTATTTTCTCCATGTTCAAGTGCTGAATTTAAAACACTAAGCTGTTTCCCTTTTCCGGGCCTGTGTTAAAATGTTCTCCCATGTTTTCAATCTTTGTAATCACTGCTGCTTCCTCTAAGCAGGTTTAAAAAATAAAATTTTCAAATATATTTATTTTATCCTGAGCTGTAGATGTTGTAAAGGCCATTTTCCCTCACCTTTCAGTGCTTGGGGTAATTTCTGTTCAATAATCTGTGTATTCTGAGTTTCTGAAATAAACTCTGCCATAATCACTCCTTCTGCAGCTCTTTGAACCTTTTCAGTAGAGATCATATTAATTGGGACAGTCATAATTTTTCTATGCATTATCTGTGCATCTGCAGTTAGCAATTCTTGGACTGAATTAGGTAAATTTGAAGCAGTAACACCTGGAGGTATCACTGTCAGTGCTGAATCAACAGGTAATGGGTCAATCTGAAATGTTTGCACAGTTTTCTCAATCTGTGTTTTTCTCTGTTCAACAGAAGCAGTAGCTACTGTAGTGCTTACTGGTACACTATTTTCAGTATTTTTAATAGGAACCACATAAAGTGGTGGACACTCAGTTAACAATGCATCCATTATTTTATCCCCTGAATCATTATTTATTTGAAGCTCTTTATCATCATTAATTCTCTTCTCCTGCATTTGGTGGTTTACCTTTTTATCCTCACTTGCTTTCTCTCTTGCTGTCTTTTCCCACAAGCTTAAGGCCTCAAATTGTGCAGCTTTAGATGGTGTCTTTATTTCACATAAGACTTCCCTTAATTTGTCAATAATTTGCAATTCAAAAGTACCATCTTTTGGAAACCTCAAAGCACCCACTTTTTCAGTAATCTTGCACCATTGGTGAACCCACATACATGTATTTTGTCCCAAATTGGTAGACATAAAATGCACAGGTGTTCCTTCAGGAGCATCACCAATAAAAAACAAATTTTTCACTTTACCTCCTAACAGCTTCTTTAAGCTTTCAAACAATTTCATTTTTGCAATAGTTCAATGCAATTTCTTTTTTCCAAAGCTGTCAGTCTCAATTTCAGTCAGTTTTACTCCTACCACTGACCCTCCACAAAACCTTACTGCAATATTTTCTTAATCAATAACTCTGTTAGTAACAACATAAATACATTCGCTACTCTGTCTGTTGTGCTAAATAAAGGATAGATTTATATTCACTGCGAGTAACACATTCCGCTTACCCTTCACAAAGTAAGACTTTCCGTTTACTCTTCAAACACTACAGGTAAATCCCTTCCGCTTACCTTTCACTCAAGCTCAGAAGAACCTGTTACTCCTTTGGACCTATCCTTCAGGATATATCTTAGGCCAAAGTTTCAGCAGCGAACCCTTTTGCTGTTACTCAAGCTCAGAAGAACCTGCTACTCCTTTGGTGTGACCCTTTCTAGGTGATATCAGACCAAAGTTTCACCAGCGAACTCTTTGCTACAATTACTCACACAGAAAATAGTCCCTAATTTAACACTGCCAGCCCTACCCAGCTTCTCAGTGTTATTCCAACAGACGAGTAACCTCAGTGCAGTGTGGCTTCCATTTACCACCCGCTATTCCTTCCCGGGATTCCACAGGTGTGCATACCTGCGTGTTCAGACAACATAGAACAAGACACTAACTTAACATAATGAGTTAAAACATGTAATCAATAACCAAAAAATTATATCCTATGAAATTACCAATATAATCAATAACACCATCAATTCAAAATGAGCAAAATGTCACCAACAGTAAAAAAAACCTTAATATTTTCAACACTTCAAAAATACATCCTAGCATATTAACAACATTTCACAACCCTATTCATACTCACACCACTTCTTGCATCACCTTCCAGTACTGCTTTGCCAGTCTTCAGGTTCTGAGCATTGGAGTCAGGAATCAGGACTTGGACATTTATCTAACTTGGGCAATTATTTTACTTCCCTACTTAAGGTCAATGATCCATTAGTTGAGTAGTTGATGGTGAAATCAATAATCATTAATCACCAAACTAATCAATAATGACCATCCTCTGCTTACCAAAAACTGATGGAGCGGTAATTTCTTCTGGTACTTTCTCAATGCAAAACCTTCATGCTACCTCTAATTTAC
Organism: Lissotriton vulgaris; assembly: GCF_964263255.1. NCBI lineage: Eukaryota > Metazoa > Chordata > Amphibia > Caudata > Salamandridae > Lissotriton > Lissotriton vulgaris. The sequence goes on along the minus strand of NC_141699.1, from coordinate 210,288,084 downwards.
CGCTCAAAAGGTGTAGGGCCCTTCACACCATGTATTACCTTCAGGAGACTTTTAATAATCATGAACAGTCAAAAATGCAATTATTATTTTAAGCCAACAAAGAGAGTTCCTGAGTGTTTAAAGGGTTTTATTTTCTAGTAAAAAGTTAATTTTTCTCTGACCCTTTATTCATTAGTAAAATATCAATCAGGTTACAGAATTTGGAAAACAGGAAAGATAGCATTAATACAGAACATATTACAGGCTGCATATAAGCATTACATATAGGAAATAAATTGTGGCGCAAAATGTCATTCAAAATTCTTAAAGAGTTTCTAAGAAAAAATAGTCTTGCAAGGCTAATCAAAAATCAAATAGTTTGCAAAAATCTCCCATTAAGAGAAATAAATGCATAAGTCAAAGAAAATCTTTTCAGACCTAATTAATTAGTCAAAGCATAAACCTATAGTTTAGCATCTAATTCTAAAAAGCCTTTCTATCTGTTTGGTGCCCTGTGCATCTCTGTGTCTAAAAAGCAAAAAGGAGCGAGACAGCCCGCCCTTCACCAGACCTGCAGTGCCAAGATATGACGTGGAAGCAAGAAACCTCCCCCTGACACTCCTCGGACGCCACTCCTCCCTTCAGCAATATCCCGGGACGTTTCTCGTACCTAACCCATAGAATGAAGCAAAGCCTAAGCCAAAATGAGCAAGAAGCCAGCTGAGCTAAAAAAGCCAGCCCCTCCTCCGGAGAGGTCAGAATTTATACACAAAATTTTGGCAGACTACACAAAATGTTTCAATTTCAGGAAAACCTGTACGTGATTGGTCAGTCATAATGGCATGAGTTCGCACAACCCTGACTCATTCTAAAAAAAACTGACTTTATCAGTTTTAACAAAAGAAGCATACATGAATAATACATTTATAAACATTTGCAACATTTACTAGGGAAAATGTTTCTATAGTTTCTTCCTTCCTGTCACAGTGCAGCAGGACGGATACTTTTAACTAACTGGTACATTGGCACAGTCACAAGAATGTACAGTTCAAGCTGTCCTTGACTCCTTCCGCAGTTTGAGTCAAGCTGCCACAGTCTGCGCATGCTCTCTTCTCTTTCAAAGCAAGCCATAGCCTTGCTGGTTTCACAGGCAGCCATTTAATGGTAGGCCCCAAAATAAAACAAACACAAAGATAATATTAATTTCATGTAAATCAGCCCATTATGTTTTCCAACTCTATACTAATACTCCTTATAAATGTTTACCTAGCCAAGCTACTAGTGTAAAGCAGCTTTTCTATTATTTATGACAACATGCAAAATAAAGGTGCAATGTGCAACAAAGAACAAGAGGTGTTATTAACTGAAAATATTTATCAAAATATGCAACAATTCAAAGTCTTTTAAGACAGGAATAGTGTATTTAGAATACAAGGGATGATCTGGGAAGAGAGAAACATATTCTATTAATCTTCAAAGCTAAAAAGGTCACTTTTCTCTACATTATAAAAACACATGTTAATTCAGCAAAAGCAACTCAGACTGAATAGGCCTCACTTTCATGTTTTTTCATGTGCCATGTTTTTAACTTGCACCCAAAGGTGCGTGGCAATTTAAATGCAGTCAGTCTGAAGCACAAAAAATAAAACAATGCCTGACTGCAGATGAAATCTGATCCATCAGTCTAACTCCCGCAATGGCTGAGTACATGCAGATTAATCTGCAGAAAGGTTTTGATAAGGAAGTCCGATCCTGACTTAGGTCTGAATGTCCCCGAGCTGACCTCCCTAACAAGACAGCTCTCACTTCCGATATAGATGTGTCCATGCAAACATTCCTGAAGAAATTCCGTAAAGACCTCCAAAAGGGAATCGACAGAGCCATTAGGGCATGTCAGGACAAATTACTAGATGTGTCTGGCCCCTTGGCAAAAATCCTAGAGGTAGCTCTTCAGGCCCAAGAGACAGGAGCAGCAATTCACCCGAGATCCTTGGTGGGTGAACCCAATGAGCCGTTTGCCTCTTAGGCAACACTAACTGTGCAATCTCCTCCAAGAGAAGCAAAGCAGTGCTACGAAGAATTGACCCACAACTGGCCAAACTGGCCTCCACAGAACCTTGCCTCCTGGTGGAAGGTCAACTGTTTTGCGATAAATTTGTCAAAGACATCGCAAAATTCGTCAATACATTTAGATCTTTGGACAAGTCTCAATCCTCTCTCAAGAGAGTTTTCCATCCCCTCTCTGACAGGGCCGGTCATGGCATAGGAAGTTCGACTGGCCGCTTCAATCAACAAGGTACTCACCAAGGCTATAACCCCAGGTGCAGAGGGGTAAACAGACAAAATATCAACTTCAAAATATCGAATGGACAAAATATCGACTTCAAAATATAGAATGGACAAAATATCGAATGGACAGAATATAGTCATCAAAAATATCGTTTTTATGGTAAGTAATGTAATATCCAATTTTAGAAATATGGAAAGTCACTGGAGTGGGAATAGTAATTGTTACCCCTACGCTATCCAACGCTTTCCCTACTGTTGCACTCACTGAAGTGGGAATAGTAATTTTTACCCATACGCTATCCAACGCTTTCCCTACTGTTGCACTCTCTGGAGTGGGAATAGTAATTTTTACCCCTACGCTATCCAACGCTTTCCCTACTGTGGCACTCACTGGAGTGGGAATAGTAATTTTTACCCCTACGCTATCCGACGCTTTCCCTACTGTTGCACTCACTGGAGTGGGAATAGTAATTTTTACCCCTACGCTATCCAACGCTTTCCCTACTGTTGCACTCTCTGGAGTGGGAATAGTAATTTTTACACTCCCGCTATCCTACGGTAATAAAATTGTATATTTTTTAATAATATTATGTAAATATATATATATACATGTTTTAGCAAATAAAATGTAATAATTTTTTTATAACTTAAAATAATTATTTAATAACTTTAAGGTTATTTAAGTATTATTAAGAATATTTTAGTTATTTATTTTTAATATTTTTTTAATTTTACATTATTTTTAAGAAATTCTATATTTTTACAAAGTATATATTTTTAAACAATATTTTGGAGTCGATATTTTTGTACTTATCTGTTTGTAAATAGGATTTCGATATTTTGTCTGTCAATATTTTGGCATCGATATTTTTAGTAGTCTATATTTTGTCCCTTGATATTACGTCAGTGATCCGTGCAGAGGATATGCGCAAGACACGGCTCAAGCGGGATTCTATCCCACCATATCTCGAGGCTTCCGGGGCCGCTTCAACAAAGGCATCAACAGTGGCTTCTGTAACGAAGCCCAATCCTCAGGTACTACATTTTACCTTTTCTCCCTACGATTCCTTTGGGGTCAGATTGATGCATTTCATATACAATTGTGGCAATATCACATCAGATACATGGGTCCTCAACATGGTCCAAGGATACCAGATCGAACTAACCTCTATTCCCGTTCAACAGACCTTTCCCCCTCTTCTCCATTTTTCCCGACAAGAAGAGTCTTTTATACACTCAGAACTATCAGACCTTTTGACAAAACTGCCCATTGCTACAGGACTTCTCTTACAAGAGGGTTTTTGCAGCACCGTCTTTTTAGTTCAAAAGAAAGGCGGAGGTCAGAGATTGGTATTAAACCTCAGACCTTTCAACCCCTTTGCAGCTTACAGTCATTTCAAGATGGAAGGCAACAACCTTCTCAGAGATCTCCTTCTGGAGAAAGATTGGATGGTCCGATTTGACCTAAAAGATGCTTATCTGACAGTCCCGATCTATTCCCCTCACCAACAGTACCTACAGTTTCAATGGAAAGACCAGTGGTTCAGATATCTATCCCTGCCATTTGGCCTCTCATCCGCCCGTGGGTATTCACCAAGCTGATGAAACCTGTGGTAACACGATTACCAGAAATTTGAATTTGCATGATTGTCTGTTTAGACAATATGCTTCTGATAACTCAAGATCACTTCCTCCTGTTGAAACATTTACAATGGACGATCTTTCTTCTACAGAGCTTAGGGTTTGTAATAAATCTCCAGACATCCATGAAGTCTCCCTCGCAACAAGTGGGCTTCCTGGGATTTCAGATAATTTTCGTGGTGGCCCAACTTCTCCTTACCCCAGCCAAAATAAAATCATCAACAGGGAAACAAATTGACGTTGTTGACCCAGAAGACTTCCTTGAGATCACTAGCATGAATTGTAGGCCTATTGGCCATCTCGATCCAAGCGATATTTCCGGGATATTCCATTACAGAGCGTTACAATGTGTGAAGATTCACTATGTACAACGGAACTTCAGCTACAATCACTTGATTGCTCTGCCATTAGAGGCGCAAGAATAACTTCAATGGTGGCTGCCCCACATGGAAGCATGGAATGGCAAAGCCATTTTCAGAGTCTCCCCAGATGTAGTCATCGAATCGGACACCAGTCATTGGTGTTGGGGCGCAAAGTGTGGAGAATTCGCTACTGGCGGTCGATGGTCAGCAGAAGAACTGAATCTGCATATCAACTGTCTGGAGCTGTTAGCGGGCTCCTTCGCCATCAAGTCGATCTCTCCCTTGAAGAGCAATTGTTGCATCCTTCTCCGGATGGACAATGTGTCAGCGGTGCGTTATATAAATCACCTGGGCCGTACGAGATCTCGACTGTTAGACAACATAGCTCAAGAATTCTGGCATTTCTGCCTATCACAGAAGATCACAGTCCTGGAGGACTACATCCTCAGCAAAGACAACTTAGTGGCCGATTGGAATTCCAGATTCCAGGGAGACTTTAGCGACTGGAAGCTAAATCCTTCAATATTTCAAAGATCATGGATATTAGAGGCCCATGTCTCATGGATCTGTTTGTCTCTGGACTGAACGCTCAACTTCTTCGGTTCATCATTTGGAGACCGGATCCAAAGGAACAGATGCCTTTCTTCATCAGTGGGGATCACAGACACATTATGCATTTCCCTTTGAGATGATCCCGAGAGTAGTGACCCAAGTCTGCGGTCAACTAACATCATTGGTCTTAGTCACACCTCTGTGGAAAACCCAATTGGGGTTTCCGACACTCTTGGAGTTGTCAATAGATCTTCCGTTTCAACTTCAAATATTTCCACAGTTGCTTCTGGACCCAGTATGGTTACCCCACCCCCTGATTTTGCAGGATCAACGGACACTAATGGTATGGAAAATCTCAGGAAACATGAGCAAATTTCATCGGTGACTGCTGAGTTTACACAAGAAGGTTGGGCTCCTTTCACCTGTAAAAGATATTCTGCTGCGTGGAAACGCTGGGTGGGTTGGTGCCTTTAACGGAAAGTGGATCCCGTGGGATCTGATTTGAAAGATGTTCTAAACTTCTTATCAGAGTGTGCAGAGTCCGGACTATGTTACAGATCGGTAAACAACTTTAGATCTGCCTTGCTCGCTGGACACAATCGCATGTATGGGAAACTGGTGGGTGTCCATCCGGAGGTCTGTAATTTATTGAAAGGCATCAGGGTCACTCGAACCACAAAGCCCAAGTATAACACTCTCTCGGATGTTTCTAATGTGATAACTTTGTAGGAATTTTGGACTGATAATAAAGATTTAACTTTAAAACAACTCTCAGCAAAACTTACCATGTTGTTGTGTCTCATCTCCTGTCGGAGAGTGTCAGATGTATGCTCCCTGGACCTTGCTGGTAGGTTATTTTCCCCACACAAGGTTTCTTTCATAATTTCCAGAACAACCAAAACTATGTCACGTTCAATGAATTATCCATTATTTCCTCATAATGACAAGTTATATGTTATAAAATGTTTAAAAACTTACGAAGAATGTACTTTTTCCCACAGAACAGAACCATTGGGGGCTTTGCTTTTATCGATTTGAAAACTTTTCCTCCCTGTATCCATAGCTACCTTAGCTCACTGGGTTCGTTAGGTCATGGCTGAAGCTGGGATAGATGTCTCTGTGTTTGGGACTCATTTGACTAGAGGCGCTACGGCATCAAAAGCCTTTGTGATGGGGTCCAGGTTAGAAGATGTTCTTAAGGCAGCTGATTGGTCGTCTGACTAAATGTTTAAAATATTTTATACAAACCAATTGTACATGTGTCTTCTGTTGTGGTTGGTCAGCTTTGAACCAGCATATTCTGAGCTTCTGGTCCTGCCATAGAATTGAACATTTCCCAGCATATGCAACAAGAATTTTAGATTCTATTAAGGAAACAGAGGCGAGGATAATCCCACCCGTTGGGACAGGTAAGAAAGAGTTCTTAACTGCCGGGATGTCATATGATTGCTTGACATGTTGTTTTTCCCTCCCTTGAAATTAGAAGGTTCTTAGATTCTATGATACTCAAACTTCTTTTTGGTTTCAGGAATGGATTCCAAACAAAATTGAATGGACTTGGGCAATGGACGGTCCTCATCCTCATGGATAAGTTCTCCCTTTGGGACCTGCTGTTTTGGTGTTGCTCTCCGTTGAGAGCAAGAACTGTATCCTGTGTGTGATTTCATTTATGAAGATTTCTTGTGCAAAGAAAGAGACAGAAACTTAGTGCATTGCTTTTTTGTAGACTTTGGACTAATATGATTGGTGTTTGAAGGAGGCATGGTTCAAAGCCTCATGGGATCTGTAGTGTTTTTATACTTTACTGTTTTTTCATTGGCTAAGGTTAATTTATGCAGTAAAATATTGAGAAGCATAATCCTCGCCTCAGTGTACTTAATAGAATCTAAAATTCTTGCTGCATATGCTGGAAAATGTTCTGTTCTTCTCTAAATGTGATGGTCGGGCGTGGCTAAGATGGTGGCGTGAGCGGATGCTCGGCTCCGGAGCTCACGCCGACGGCATCTCTTAGCACAGGCATATTGGCCGTAATTACATCAGTCAGCACAAATTCCTGGAGCGGTCCGTCTCCGGATCTGCCGGGGACACTTTTGGAGTGGTAGACAAGATCCGGGGGCTGTTCCTGGCCCTGGGAGAGTTGTGGCCTGGAGCGAGCGCTGGTGACGGCTGGCGAGACACGTGACCTGTGAGACAGCGTGGCACGGTCCCTGCCTTCCCGGACGGGCGCCCTTGGGAGCTGAAGGGCGGCGTCGAGCAGTTACAGCTACGGGGGGAAGGCGTGGAGGAGGTCACCTTCCCCGCAAATACACGTAGCCCGTGGCGCTGCGACGGCCCTGGTCTGACTGCCATCTTGGGCTGAATCGGCGGAGTCGGACTGCGCCGCAGTGAGCAAGGGCCGCTGCAGAGGGGCTGAGGTGCGCCAAGATCTAGGACTCAAAAACCTGTCACCGCGACCGGCCACCTTGGCGAAGGAAGCACCGGCATTGTCTGGATGGCGCCATTTGGTGGAGGAGAGAGGGACGGTGGCAGCCGCCATTTTGAAAGCAGCCGCCCGGGACTGGCCAGGATAAACGTTGAGGCAGCTCCGAGAGATGCTACAGGAGCGGAGAAGAGAGGGGATCTGCCCAGACTGAGGTGAGCGGGGATATGAGCCTGAGGTGGAGATCGACTGCGGGGGAGCCTTGCCCGGCTGGTTCTGAGAGCTATGACTGAGTGACTGCTGAGGGCTTTGCCGCGCGATCACCTCTGGCGACGGCCGGAGGCCGTGGTTCGCGGATTGCGCATTGCCGGTGAGCTTTGGCGCTGAAAATGCACCTGACCCCCACCTGTGCTGAGAGGACAGTGGCGCTGAGGGGGCCTCGCGGGAGCCACGGCTGAGGGTGCTGCTGCCCTGTGGGGGCTGGTGGAGGCTGCAGGAGACCGGTGAGAGCGCGGTGGAGTGCCCTGCACCTTAAGCGGGGAGTCTATTGGTGGCTTTTGGGAGGCCAGTCGGGCCAGCAACTGCCCATGGGGCCATAGAGTGCGGAAGGCTGTGGCTCGGCAAAGGAACTCAACGCGGCCCTGGGAGGTTGCGAGAGGCCAAGAGGAGCGTCGCAGAGCAGAGGTGGCGATAACTGGTGACTGCCGGGATTCCCTGGGCGAACAAGGAGTGCCCCCAAGACTGAGTACAGAGCGGTGAGGCCGAGGGGCACGAGGAGAGGTGCAACATGGGCCGAGTACCCCGGAGCTTGAGGCATAGGGGCCCCGTCTGCCTGGTGTGGACTAGGACGGACCTTGGAGGGGAGCAACCGTCGGTGGAGTGTGCGGGTCCGGTAGGGGCTTTCCCGGGCCTCGGAACGTCAGTGGACGGGAATGCCAGCCCCCCTGGATCTTCAGGGTAGATATGTCCACGACGAGAGTTCAGAATGACAAGACGGTCAAGGACCTCTTCTCCAGGGCAAAGGCAAATCAACAGGCCAAGGATATGGCGGCGAACGCTACCCACTCCACTGCGGAGCAAACGGAGGCCGCGGAACCGATCACCAAGGCGTTTTTGGAATCGCTCTTTACCACCTTGCGAGACGATATTCGCACTCTGCAGAAAGAATTCGCAGATGAGATAAAGGAGGTGCGTAGGGAAGTAGATGGCATTGGGGAGCGCATGGCAGACTTGGAGACCAAGAGTGATGGTTGTGATACCGAGATGGAGTCACTGCGACAAGAGATAGTGCGGATCCATGACCAACAGGTCGACCTACAGTCGAATGTGGAAGACCTAGAAAACTTCTCCCGTAGCCATAATGTCCGCATACGGGGGTCACGCTATCTGAGGATACTAAGGACCTGCTAGGCTTTACGGGTGACCTCTTCAACCACATCTTGGGGTGTCCGGCGGGGTCGGAGTTGAGGATTAACAGGGTTCACAGAGTGGGCCCCCCAAGACTGCCGTCATCCCCCCTCCAGATATTCTGGCCTGCGTGCAGGACTTTCGCACGAAAGAGGAAATATTACAAAAGGCGAGGCAGCAATACCTCCTCTCTTTTAGGGGACAATCTCCGGTGTTGTATCAAGACTTGTCTGCACTCACACTACAAAAGCGCAGGACATTCCGGCCGGTTACGGCCTATCTACAACAGCACATTTTTCTTATAATTGAGGTCACCCGTTCCACCTGATCTTCAAGAAAGACAATAAGCTACATAAGCTCCGGTCATTGACAGAAGCTTGCCGCCTGCTGGGTTTGGATCTCCCTGCGGATTTTACTGAGGAAGAAGTGCCCGCAGTTGACTCAAAGGACGGCAGACCTCGCTGGCGTCAGCAGACCAGAAGCCGTCGGTTCATGAAGCCCCCGGTGGAGGTGATTTGAGATGGCCAACGGGCGGCGGTGGTGGCAGTCTCCTCAGGGGCCAAAGTGCCACATCCCAGCTGAACTCCGAGTAGACTTGATTACTGGCTATGTCTCTGAGCTTCTTTTGTATAATGCTGTTGGCTGGAGGGAGAGCTATTATGCAGACGAGCAGTTTACCCCATTGCTGTAATTTACCGATCATCTACAGATGATGGACACTTTGTACTTTTTGAAATGTTGGGTGCTTTCTGGTTTTCTATTTTGGGGGTTTTGGTGGGGGGGAGTGTGGGGTAAGGGGGGGGTTCCAGGTCCATAAGTTCCTTCAGGGGAATTGCAGAGTCACATTACTGTTTGTGAACAGAGAGTTCAATTCCCGGTGTAGCTGGGGGAGTAGCCGGTTTCTTCAGGCTTGGCCCGAGACGGGTGGAGGGCATTCCTTGGCAGTAGAGGGTGTTGATTGGAAGGTGACTGATGCCTGCAACTGAACTACGGATCCTCACACTGAATGTGCGGGGACTTAACAATTCTGTGAAAAGGAAGGTTGTCCTCTCATTTTTGGAGAATGCTAGGGCTGATATTTGTCTCTTACAAGAGACGCACCTATTGCAAAAAGATTGTCAGAGGATGAGGTCCCGTTGCTTTCCACTCCAATTTTTTTCATCCGCTTCTACTAAAACTGCAGGGGTAGCGATTCTGGTGGCCCAGCGCTTCAGGGGGAAGGTTATACAGAAGGGGGTGGAGATCAAGGGGAGATTCTCCCTGGGGGGATGAGTTTTCACGGTTTGTTCCATCTATGCCCCTAATGAAGGCCAAGAGAAGTTCTTCCATCTGGCGCTGAGCGAAGTGGCCACCTCCCCCGATAGGCACATTCTGGTGTGAGGAGACTTGAATTTGGGGTTCGACAATATTCAGGACAGGTCAGGCCAGCGCTCTTCTTAGGCGGGGACTCTTTCGGGGGGGTCTGGCCAGACTGGGTGAGATGGGAATGGTGGATCTTTGGCGCAGCTTCCAACGGGGTGCCCGGGAATACACATATTACTCTAATGCCCATAAACCTATGCGCGATTGGATTATTTCTTGGCCTCCACGTCCCTTCAAGCACTATTGACGGGGATAGATAAAGGTGCCGTGGCCCTTTCTGATCATACACCCCTAACCGCTGTGTTCTCCTTCCCGCCAGTGCAACGAGCCACACGCTGCTGGAGGTTGCGCGATTCACTGCTGTACCGTAAGGAAGTGGTAGAGAAAATCATGGAGTCAAATAGGGACTACTTAGCACACAATAACACTGCAGACACGTCCTTAGCAACGCACTGGGCAGCACTTAAAGCTGAGGTTCCGTGACGATTTGAACCCGTGTTTTCAAGATTGTCGGAAATACATAATATTGGTATCAGCGAACCGCAAATGATCCATTTAGCATATCCTGGTGTTTTCGCTATACTACGAGCAAGAACACTCCTGTTATGAACACATTTCCGATCTACCTATGGCATCCATCTTAGATCATGGCAGCCATTTTGTGTTTCTTGCCCTCACATATGCAATAACCTCTGATCACTTCATTTCGATTAAGGACACGTAGCCTTAGCCGGAGATTCACCTCTTTCATGACACGTGCACCTTAACCAGATCACGCTGTAGCTGCATGACTCGACAAAGGCTGCCTCCACTGCCCGAGGCCAGTCCTGCCAAACTGGTCTTCATGTCCATTGTACCTGATCATGATTAGGCGGCCGAAGCCGGTAGCCTTGCCCATTTACAACCCACAAACATCTCTTATCCCGCTTTTCTATCTCCTGCACCTGGCTCTGCTCCTTTCCTTCTGGGCCTTTATTAGGGGGAGGTAACGAACTTTACGATGAGGCGGTCCGGCTCTTGAATACAATATTGACAAGGGATTGTGATGGACTAGTGGGAACCCCTCTTCGTGATGTTTGGCATCAGATATTATCGACAGTTCCTGTGTAACGCCAAATATTTATTGTTTGAGACACAAAGGTTTGGGAATGTTCTAACATGTGAAATATTTGCCTGGAGCACAATTTTTAGTATATAAGGAGCAACCCTCAATGTACAAATCGAACAGGCTCCTAGTCTCTGCCCGTGTGTAGATTCTGTGACTTCTGTGTCCCTGCAGTAATAAACCTTTGGTCTTTGACGCCACCATCGAGAAGCCCGTGTTTCTGTTCATTTGCGCACCAAGGCAGGTGGAACTCCGGGGTCTTTGGGTGTTGTTCCCTGACACCTCTGGACGGAACCAAAAAGTCCAGAACTCCAATTGGCGCCCAACGTGGGGCGACGTCATTCGGTACCGGTCCAAAAGCCTGAAGAGTTCGAGAAGCTTCGTGTGAAGATTTCCGAGGGAGGCGCCCCACTTCATCGATCCCGGCATATCGCAAAAGTGGCCCTGAAGTTCTCTTCCACGAGGGTTCCCGTTCAGGACGGCTGCAGTGGGCCGTTGCCTTGACCGTCGCCCTGTCTTGGACCCGAGGTGCAGCCTTAGTACAGCGAAACGTGACGGGTTTCTCCTTGGTGACGTCTTCAGTGCCTCAGTTAAGTATTTAGTGATAGCTAGCTGGTTACTTTGTGAGGGTTGTTAAAAATCCTTGATCAGTTCTTGGTTTGGTTTGGTTTCGTAAGATTATCACTAGTTGTTCTGGTTACGATAATCTATTTGGTTCAGTTTGGGTATCGATACATTAGTTTGGTTTTGGTAGGCCTAAGTTCTTGGTTCGAGTGCACATATTTGTTTCGTGTTTTGTTTGTTTTGTGTTCCAGACTGAAAATGGTAAGTCGGAAAAACTGTATGTTGTCTTGTTTTAGTTGCAACAGTGACTCACGATTGGAGGATTCTTGTCTGGTTCCTCCGATTGGGACTCCCCTATATGATTTATATTGCAAGTATGGCGTGGGTCCTATATCTTATAATGAGGTATGGGTCCGTTATTGTAAGAAGGATGGTGTCCTTAGTTGGCCACTGCATGGTAGTTTTGAGCCCGAGATTCTTGACAATTTAGAAGCGAAATTGTTTAGGAAGAAAGCCCGGCCGGCAATGTTTGATTCTTTCCGTTACTGGCGAAAAGAATCCAAACAGAGAGAAATGAAGAAATTTAAGAAAGAACAGAAAGAGAAAGAAGAGTTAACTCTAGAGCAAGCAACTAAAGAGCTGCAAAATAATGAGTGCGAGAAAGCTATAGAGGTGGCCATTAGAGAGCATAACTTAGCGATTGACAAGTGCTATCCTGCCTTGCCATCAAAAACAGCTAAGATACTAGAGGATCCCGAAAACGATCCACTGTTGTCTTATCTGTTACGGTCACCTCCACCGTATGCACAAGGTGCTACGGCTCCACTTGTACCGAATGTTCAATTGCCAGTTGCTGGACAACCTGGTGCTCCTGCTCCTGTCCCTCAGAATCAAGTTCCTATACCTCCTGTGGTTAATGTGAATGTTCCTACGGCTCCTCCTCTTCCTGGGTTGCCGTCCTCTATACCTGTATCTGTCTCGCTTACACCTAATGTTCCACAAGCTATTTTTGTCGATACTCCTACTGCTTCGCAATCTGTCCTTACCTCTACTGCTTTCTCTACATCTGCGAGTATGCTAACTCCACTTTCTGTTCGTCGAAAAATCACTGATTCTGTTGTTAATATGCTGTCTCCTTTATATAAATCTTTGATTAAGACTCCTACTCCTGATTCAGTTCAGAGACGTAGTCAGCTACCAAGTACTGAAGAACGGGGAATTTTAGATTCCACGGCTCTCAGATGGATTACGAAAGTTAGAAGATATAGTACGAGAGATGTGCTAGATACGTTTATGCAGTGGAAGGAACCAACACAACGGTACGTCTTTGATGAGATGTGCTCGTTGTTACGTGAGGAGATAGAAGAAGACGATGTTGAATCAGATTTGGAAGATTTAATTAAAGTTCAGAAAGAGTTTGCTGCTGGAATGATAGTGGGTGAGAATATAGAGGAAGCGATGGAACTCATTTTAAGTTTTAGGAATGATCCATCTCTTCGTTCACCGAGAGATTTAGAAAAAGGTAAAATGAAGCTAAGTCGCCAATATCCGATGAGGGAAGTTCCTCCGATTTGGCGCGAAGCTATTCAAGCTGATGCGGTTGCTGGTATTGTAGCTGCTCCAGCACAGTTCCAACGAGTGTGGATACACATTCCATGGAAGCGAGCTGAAGTGTTAGCGGTGAAACAGGCCTTGCCAGATCCGCGTAAAAATCCTGCTGGATATTACAAGGAATTGACACAGACAGTTGAGGCTTGTATAATGAACTTAGCGGACATCGACATGTTATTTGGCAATGTAGTTCCACAACCAGTGTGGGCTAAAATTCGTAGAGAAGATCATCAAGCAGCTTTAGGTGGTGATTGGGCAGCTATCACTGCAGCAGATGGTCAGCAAACGGGTGGTGCGAAACCCGAACCTTTAATTGCTAATCTGCCAGGTAGAATAATGGATCTAATGAAGACTCTGATGCCAGCACTACGTGTAAATTGGGACAAGTTATCAGCATGCAAACAGAAGAAAGACGAAAGTGTCTCCGACTTCTTCACGAGGTTCGAAGAGACTTTTGTGGATCATAGTGGTCAGGATATGAGCACAGAAGGAGGGCAAAGACTGTTTGTCGATAAATTTGTGCATAATTTGTTACCTGAATTATGCAATAAGTTGAAGGACTCAGAGAGTGCATGGGCTGTTTCCACAACTGCGCAAATACTTGCGACTGCACAGTACTATGAAAATAGAGATAAAGAGGAAAAGGAGAAATCAGAGAAGAAAACGAAAGATTTAAAGACTAAAGTTCTTTTGCAGCAGGCGTATCCGCCTCGCGCAAATCAAACTAATACGCAGCAAAACTCATACCAAAGGACAGATTATAGTTCAACCAGGCCTCAATACCAGTGGAATCAGTGTGCGTACTGTAAGAAAGAGGGTCACTACAAGAATGAATGCCCGATCTTAGCGCAAAATAATGCTGCAGCAGCTCAGAGAGGTCGTGGTGGTTTTGTACAGAATTCTAGAGGTCGAGGGCGAGGTGCTATGCCTCCACAAACGAATGATCGTCCTTCCAATCACTTTGATCAACGAAATGGACAGTCAGCTCAGCAAAATAGATCTCAACAATATCTTGTTGAAGACTATTGTGAAGCGGATGAGGGATTTCAACAAAATGGGTACTAGGACAGCCATAGACAGAGAGAGGGAGTAGTATCAGTTCCAGTGGATCAGAGTGGGCCTTATGTCGCGGTAGCAACATCAGGTGTAGTCGAACCGTTTCTGTTGGATACTGGTGCCGCAAAAAGTTCTATCATTCATGCGAAACTCCCTGGCGCACCTTTGTCTGGCTCAACAAATGTTTCAGTAGGTTTTTCAGGCGCCCCTGTTTACAACCCGATATCTGGTCCTTTGTCTATTTCTGTTGGACCGTGTCAATTGAAAGCACCCCTGATTCTGACGACAGGTTGTAATGAAAATCTGCTTGGTTTAGACTTATTAAAACGACTATATGCGACATTGTACTGTTCTCCGGAAGGGGTACAGCTTACGTTGGGTAAAAATATCACCTCTCCGATGTATTTGTCAATGGACGCACTCCCGCCAGAGCTACGTTCACTCCCTGATTCTCTTTGGGCGACTGGTCCTAATGATGTAGGCCTTTTAGAAATACCACCATATGTAGTAACTTTAAAAGCGAATGTGAAATTTCCAAGAATTCCCCAATATAAAATATCGAGTGAAGGAGAACGTGCACTTTTATTGATTGTGCAAGATTTGATTAAGAAGGGTGTGGTTGAAGAAACACGAGGAAATGTCTGTAACAGTCCTGTATTGCCGATTTTGAAAAGAACTGATCCTACAAAGCCTCCAGTATATAGGTTTGTCATAGACCTTAGAGAAGTTAATAAGATTGTGGTTCCGCAGTTCCCTGTGGTTCCAGACATTACTGCCTTGTTAACGTTGATTCCCGCTACAGCCACTTGGTTCTCAGTCATCGACTTAAAGAATGCATTTTTCAGCATTCCGATAGCCGAAGAAAGTAGAGATATTTTCGGCTTCTGTTTAGGAGGTCGAAGTTTCAGATTTAAACGCGCTCCACAAGGCTACTGTGAGAGTCCGTCTATTTATAGTCAAGCATTAAAAAGTCAGTTAGATTCCTTTGTCCTTCCTCCAGGTTCTGCCCTAGTACAGTACGTAGACGATCTTTTAGTGGCTGCCGATGACAAGGAAACTTGCAAAGCAGCTACAGTTTTGTTACTTCATCACTTGTCCAATCTGAATCACAAGGTGTCACCTTCCAAGATGCAATACTGCTGCCAAGAAGTGACCTACCTAGGTCATCTCTTGTCAAAGGAGGGAAGGAAGTTGACCCCAGAGAGAATAAAAGCAATTACGCAAATGAGTGTTCCACGCACACAGAGAGAAGTACGTGCCTTTCTAGGTATTACCTCCTACTGTAGGCAGTGGATCCCGAATTTTTCTCTTTTAGCAAAACCGTTGGTAGCTTTGACTGGGAAAAATGTTCCGAGTCCGGTGCCATGGTCTGATGAATGTCAAGAGAGTTTTACTGAATTACGAAAAGCATTGTGTTCAGCTCCTGTATTGGGTACACCTGATTACAGTAAGCCATTCACGCTCTACGTTCACGAAAGAGAAGGTTGCGCGTTGAGTGTTCTGACACAGAAGTTTGGTGATAAACAACGCCCGTGTGCGTATTTTTCATCAACATTAGATCCGGTAGCCAGAGCGTTGCCTAGTTGTTTGAGAGCTACAGCGGCAGCTGCAGCTTCCATTCGACAATCTGCTGGTTTGGTGATGAACAACATGCTAGTGGTCATGGTTCCTCATGCAGTGGACACACTCATGAATCGAACAAAGACACAACACCTTACTAGTGCGAGATTATCTGGTTACGAGTTGACATTATTAGCGAGTCATATTCAGATCAAAAGATGTAACGTATTGAATCCAGCAACACTGTTGCCGACTGATCATGAGTCGAGTGATTCCGAGCCACATGACTGCTATTTCAAAACGGAGGAAGAGACAAAAGGACGCATCGATTTGAAAGATACTCCGTTATCCGATCCAGATGGTACGCTGTATGTGGACGGGTCATGTTTTAAATTGGAGAATGGTGATGTGACTGCTGCTTACGCGGTAACGACTTTGAAGACGATTGTGGAGACTGCAAGAGTGAGTCAGAATTCTGCCCAAGCTGCAGAATTAATAGCTCTAACAAGAGCGTGTGTTTTAGCCGAGGGAAAGAGAGTGAATGTGTTCACAGATAGTCAGTACGCATTTGGCGTGGCCCATAGTTTTGGCCGGTTGTGGAGAGAAAGAGGTTTCATTACGTCCCATGGGACTAAGATCCAGCATGGTCAGCTAGTTAATGACTTGTTGGAATCTTTAACCTTGCCGACCGAAGTTGCGATTGTGAAGTGCAGTGCTCATAAAGCAATCACAGATGATGTTGGTCGTGGGAATGCTTTTGCTGATGAAACTGCTAAACAGACAGCTAGAGATACGATGAGTAGAATGTATGTTGCAACGTCTGCAAGATGGATTGCTGAATCTGGTATGTGTGAGGACACTATGGAAAGTGTGAAAGAGATTCAGAAAGAAGCAACTGAGGAAGAGAAACGTGTATGGAGAGAAAGTACGGGCAAGTTGGACTCGAATGGATGTTGGATTGATTTGACAGAACAGCAGCGTTGGATGTTGCCCGATGCGTATGTGCTTGCAGTAGTGACGATGGCGCATGGAGTAGCGCATATAAGTTCTAAAGGAATCTGTAAGATGTTGGCTCCGGTCTGGAAGAATGATGGAATCAGTAAGTGTGCAGAGAGAGTGGTGAGAAACTGTATGGTATGCCTGATGCATAATCCTGGCAAGGGAACTCCAACTCCTGCTGGTCATTTCGCCCCTCCTTCCTGCCCTTTTGAAGTGATTCAGCTAGACTTCATTCACATGGACCGTTGTAATAATTTGAAATATGTCCTGGTGGTGGTCTGTGCTTTTTCCAGGTGGATAGAAGCATACCCACTAAAGGATAACACTGCCCTATCTACTACTAAAATTCTTCTCAAGGAATTTTTCCCTAGGTATGGAATGCCACGGATTGTATGGTCAGATAACGGAAGTGAGTTTATAGGGAAAGTTATGCAGAGCGTGTGTGCTGGACTAGGATTGAAACAAAAATTTCATAGTGCAAACCATCCCCAGTCTGCTGGTTTAGTCGAGGGTTACAATGGCACCCTCAAGCTTAAAATAGCCAAAATACAAGCATCCACAGGTTTAGCCTGGCCAGACGCACTTCCTTTGGCCTTGTTATCAACGAGAGCAACAGTACATTCTAGAATAGGGCTTTCTCCATACGAAATTGTGTTTGGCCGCCCGGCAAATATCTGGGGTGTGCCAAGACCTAAACAATTTTGCTCCATTGAATATCCTATGTTGATAGACTACCTTTACGACTTGACTGCTAAATTGAGTCTTATTCATCAACAGGTCTTCGATGCTTTGCCAAAACCTCCGGAGAGTCCAGGGCATCAACTGAAACCCGGCGATCACGTGGTGGTCAGAAACTTCGCGAGGACAAAGAATCTTCAGCCTCGCTACATCGGCCCCTTCCAGGTCCTGCTGGCAACGAGGACAGCCGTACGTGTCGCTGGCCGAAAACACTGGATCCACGCTTCTCACGTAAAGCGTGTTCCGTTACCGCTGCCTTACGACGACTGGGTGAAGAAGGGAATTGGTGCCTCTGAATCTGAAATCACCCCGAAATTTATCCCTTTCAGCGATGCCGATTTGATTACTGACACTTTGAAATGTGACTCTCCTCCTGAAAAAACTCCTTCGAACATTGAACATTTGTCTCCAGCATCAGAAGAAACTTTGCTATCTGCGAACTTAAACTCTGCAACAGCTGCTAGTGATACACTATTTTCCGATCAGACAGTACCAGCGAAGAAGAGATACAACCTTAGAAGCCATAAAAAAGACAAATAAAGCAGGCAACTGCATATTGTGATTTTGATATATATTCATATATTGAACTTTTGCTTTCAGCCAGGAAGTTTGCTATTGTTTATTGTTTTTTAAATTGCCTTGCCGTCTGGGTAGCCGTAGGGTCGTGGCTGTGTGCCTAGTTTGAATTTGCAGGGGTCTGACACAAGGTCGATCCTTCTGTTGGGTCTGGGAACTCCCAGGGCTGACAGAGGCATTTTCATCTACGTACACATCATCAGTGGTCGCGAGCGGATTGTAGAAGATGGAGCTTCCTGCGCTGCAACGAGAAAATGTGATTTATGTTCGCAGAAACAGACTTTATAGAATTCTTCGTAGCAAATGCTTTTTGATGCAATGTGCCATTACATTTTTGATTATTTTAGCAACATTGGTGGGTGGAATTGTCTTTAGTATAAATTTGATTTTTGTGCCAGTTACTACAGTACCTCCCCTTGAACCTGCTACTTCTACTGTTTCTTCTATACACTCTTTCCACCCGTTTCCTGAGCATGAGCAAGCCCGACGCTCAGAGTTCATTAACAACACTTTTGTACAGCTCTTGCACCAACACCAACTAGTAGTTAACACTACAGACTGCTGGGTGTGTGGTTTGATACCCCACACTATGGATAAAGGTATTCCTTATCTGGTTATGCCTTTCAGCTACAATGGATCATTTCAGGCCCTTCAAACCATCTTTGCTTATGCCCTTGAAACCTATCCTCCGCGTCCACCACGTTCCACGAGATATAACTCTGCCAACAAAGCCTTAGTCCAGGGAATTATTGATATGATCAAGGATGTCAATAATACTCCATCATATCCTAGAGACGAACTGCGAGTATATTTAAGTTGGAATACTTCAGAGTATCGCCTCAGTTTAGGAGAAAGCAAGCGTAAAAGCTCAACTCCAATTTGGGTCGTACCTCACCGAGGTCAGGTCTGTTTGCAAGGTAATGGGAGAAATCCGAGAGCTCAGCTAGGGAGGAGTGAGTGCGTAGAGACTTACGTATTTCCGTCTAACTCTTCCCCTGCTTTTCTTACTGCTAGGGGTACCTACTTCATCTGTCGAGACAGAGCATATACATGGTTGCCTGCCGACTTCTCAGGTTCATGTTATATTGCTCGACTATTGCCTCCGACATACACTGCTTCACCTGATTACCACAGAACAAGAGTAGCAAGAGGTGTCTTCAGCAAAGAAGATACCGCTGGTCAGGAAGCTGGAGACTTTTTCAAAGGCTTCCTTCCGTTCTGGGGACCTATGGCCAATAGTAGAAACATACGTCAGCTAACACGAGTAGTTGAACCTACTATTACCGAAACTGCTGGTGCCCTTAGCAATCTAACAGCTGAGCTTCAGGCGGATAGACTCATGACGTTGCAGAACCGTATGGTTCTAGATGTTATCCTTGCAGACCGAGGTGGGGTATGCAGAATGATCCAATCGAGCTGCTGTGTCTTTATTCCTAATAATGCTCCAACAGTCTATGAGGCGATCTCTAAGTTGCACAAAATTTCAGACTCCATACATGTAGACAAGGGAAACTGGTCCTTCATGGAGTGGTTTTGGACTCTGATCTCAGCGTGGGGATGGAAGGTTCTAATGGTCATTGGTGTCATCTTAGTATTCCTATTCTCATGTTGTCTGATTATCCAGTGTGGTCCTGCTTTGTGTAGTCTTTGTACTGCGACTTGTCTCAGAAAACCACCTGCGTTTGGAGAAAAGGCACGAGAAAGAATGATGATACAACAGCATGTCACTGACCTGATGAGCATAGAATTAGATTCTGACATAGACTGATTAATTGCCTATGTAAGGGCAAAAGGAGGGTCTGAGGTTCCGTGACGATTTGAACCCGTGTTTTCAAGATTGTCGGAAATACATAATATTGGTATCAGCGAACCGCAAATGATCCATTTAGCATATCCTGGTGTTTTCGCTATACTACGAGCAAGAACACTCCTGTTATGAACACATTTCCGATCTACCTATGGCATCCATCTTAGATCATGGCAGCCATTTTGTGTTTCTTGCCCTCACATATGCAATAACCTCTGATCACTTCATTTCGATTAAGGACACGTAGCCTTAGCCGGAGATTCACCTCTTTCATGACACGTGCACCTTAACCAGATCACGCTGTAGCTGCATGACTCGACAAAGGCTGCCTCCACTGCCCGAGGCCAGTCCTGCCAAACTGGTCTTCATGTCCATTGTACCTGATCATGATTAGGCGGCCGAAGCCGGTAGCCTTGCCCATTTACAACCCACAAACATCTCTTATCCCGCTTTTCTATCTCCTGCACCTGGCTCTGCTCCTTTCCTTCTGGGCCTTTATTAGGGGGAGGTAACGAACTTTACGATGAGGCGGTCCGGCTCTTGAATACAATATTGACAAGGGATTGTGATGGACTAGTGGGAACCCCTCTTCGTGATGTTTGGCATCAGATATTATCGACAGTTCCTGTGTAACGCCAAATATTTATTGTTTGAGACACAAAGGTTTGGGAATGTTCTAACATGTGAAATATTTGCCTGGAGCACAATTTTTAGTATATAAGGAGCAACCCTCAATGTACAAATCGAACAGGCTCCTAGTCTCTGCCCGTGTGTAGATTCTGTGACTTCTGTGTCCCTGCAGTAATAAACCTTTGGTCTTTGACGCCACCATCGAGAAGCCCGTGTTTCTGTTCATTTGCGCACCAAGGCAGGTGGAACTCCGGGGTCTTTGGGTGTTGTTCCCTGACACCTCTGGACGGAACCAAAAAGTCCAGAACTCCAAAGCGGTACTGCGTGGCGAGGTTATTGCAATCTCGGCGGCCAAAAATGCAGAAAGGGCGTGTAAGAGAGATGAGCTTACACAACAGACGAGGGAATTAGAGCACAGGCACCAACGGACCGGGGCGCCGAGGGTATGGAAACAACTGCGACTGGTACGACAACAATTAGCTGCATTAGATCAGGACCGGGCAGAATATGCGGCCTTGAGGGTGCGATATATGTATTATACTGGTGGAGATAGATGCGGGCATTTAACAGGTAATGTACTCCGGGAAGCTCAGCACCATCACACGGTACAGGAGATTAGGGCACAGGGCGAGGGGGTGGTCACTGAGGACGCCGACATTGCGCAGCATTCCCTGTATACTGCCTCTTCACTTTACTTGGCTGCGGGGGACACATTCCTGGTGTCGGTTCCCCTCCCTGACACTGGAGCAGGCGGACCTGCTAGAATGACCTATTAGACCAGAGGAGGTGATCACAGCTATCTTGCTCCACAAATTTGCAAAATCGCCGGGGCCAAATGGCTTCTCGGCCATCTTTTACAAGATGTTTTGCTTGCAGATAGCGCCATTGTTGACCACCCTCTTTAACTCATTCCCGAAACCGGGAGCGATCCCGAGGGACTTCCTGGATGCCACTATTTCTGTCATCCCCAAGCCAGGGAAGGATCATTTGCGATGCGAGGCCTACCGCCTTATATCTCTGCTTAACCTCGATCTTAAGCTCTACACCAGCATTTTATCGGCTCGGCTTGCTCCGCTGATGCCGGGACTTATCGATCCAGATCAGGCAGGATTTATACCGGAACACCAAACAACCGACAATACTAAAAGGGCGTTACATCTGATAGAGAAGGCTACGCGGATGGACGGCGAGTACATGATGCTCGCAATCGACGCGGGGAAAGCATTCGACCGAGTACATTGGCCGGTCTTGGTGAAGGCGGGGATGGGAGTGAAGTTCCGCACTTGGGTCTTGAACTGCTACACCTTCCCTACGGCGACGGTCAGGGTCAACGGATACACCTCACCCCGCTTCCCCATCAAGCGGGGTATGAGACAGGTGTGCCCTCTGTCGCCCCTGGTCTTTGCCCTTTATATGGAGCCATTGGCGCAGGCGATGCGACTTGACCCGAGGGTCTGCGAGGTTAAGTTTGGGGCCTACATACATACCATCAGTCTTTACGCAGACGATGTCCTGTTATCCTTCTCTTCGCCCAGAGACTCGCTACCTGCTTGTATTGATATCATGGACGCGTTCTCTCGGGTGTCGGGATTCAAGGTCAACATGACCAAATCGGTGGCTCTGGACCTTTCCCTGGAGGAGCACACACGGGCCTATCTGCAGGACCATTTTCCATTTCGATGGGCTTCGGAGGCCGTCCCGTACCTGGGGATTCAGCTGGCTCCCACGCTTCAATACACGGTCAGTATCAACTATGCAAAACTTTGCCACACGATTCGACTTGAGTTGAGTAGATGGAGGCACCTCCCACTGTCGTGAGTGGGTAAGGTAGCTCCCATAAAAATTACCATCCTGCCGCAGATTCTCTATTTATTCCGTGCCGTACCGCTGCGGCCCCCCGAGGGCTGGATCCGCCAGACCCAATCTGAACTTGCCCAGTTCATTAGGAACGGCAGAAGTCCACGGATGAAGCTCTGACTGGCGACACGACCCCCTGAAAATGGAGGACTAGGTTTACCAGACCTGCTCCTATATTATCAGGCAGCCCAACTGCGGACCCTCGTGGAGTGGAGCAGGTGGGAGTCCGAAAAGCATTGGCTCTTCCAGGACCAGGCTGTTGCGGGACGTCCGCTCCAGGAGGTTCCCTTCCTTAGCAGACAGCATCGGCCCTCTAATCTTTACACCTTGCATATAACGAGGGTCCCTTTGGAGGTGTGGGATAGCACCAATCTTAAGCATGAGTTGACCACCTTTCTGTCCCCCCTTACTCCCCTCGAGAACCTGGATTTTAGCCCCGGACAGGATGTCTCAGCTTTCGCTCGGTGGCGCCGGGCGGGCTGTAGGTTTCTGTTCCATCTCTACTCGCGGGAAGGAATTCGTCCATTCGAGGACTTCCGGCGGGAATATGGCTTGCCGGAATCGGAACGGCTTAGGTACCTCCAGGCCCGGCACTGGGCACTCAATGGCCAGGTTCGAGAGGGGGCGGATTGTCGAATACAGCCTTATGAGTATTGGCTAATCACATGAGCGGCGGATAAAAAACTCATATCAGATCTGTCCCGCATGCTCTTAGACCATTACACGTATGTCTACAACTCCGGGAGGGTGTGCTGGGAACGGGACTTGGGGCATACACTTAGCAATAAAGAATGGGAGGGTATCTATTATGGAGCGCGGGACTCTGCTTACCATATGGGCCTGACGGACACCCTCACCAAAAATCGTGTCCTACTGGTATTTCACTCCAGAGAAGCTTCACGAAATGGATCACACGAAGGAGGCCACCTGTTGGCATGGGTGCGGTGAGAGGGTTACACTAGTACATCTATTGTGGGATTGCGCCCAGCTTTAGGGGTACTGGAGGTTGGTCCTTGATGAGGTAGATGCACATTTTGATACAGAGATCCCGAGGTTTCCCTCCTATATATTATTGGGTTTGCCTAATCCCATTACTTATCCGTTGAGGTCCCGCAGGGGTTGTCTGATCGCAATTGCTCTAGGGTCAGCACTACAGAACATCTTATCCCTTTGGCGCACCCCACACATCCCCACATTCCAGGGGTGGTTGCACCGTCTTTAGAATGTTCTCGGCATGGAAAAACTGTCTCTGATTAAAGCCGGAGAGGGTGCTAAATATGCGGAACTGTGGCAGCCTTTTCTATCCCTACTAGCCACAGAATTTAGAGAGGTCACCTGCCTGCCCCATATATCTACGCTTGCTGCACTTGTCCCAGGATGAAGGTTGAGGTGCTTTCTGGTGGCCAGCCGTGTTGCTACAGGAGGGTTGGACCTGGAACGGGGGTGGGAGGTGAGTGGTCGGGGGGGAAGTTGGGCTTTGGGGGGCGGAGGGGGATTTTCTGTTTTTTGCTTGTTTTGTACATTTGTTCAGTCAGGCAGCTGTCTAAACAGGAGCATCGGCCCTTCACTTCTGCACGGCCCAACAGTTACTATGGTCAGTCCCCTTATTGCATGACTTTTGATGCGCTATTTGGCCATGGCCTTGTGGATTTGTGCCTTTATTCCTATCTGTGCCTTTATATGTTAATAAACAGATTTAATACTAAATTTGATGGTCGGAAATCTACCAGGATGTCAGAAGTCAGACGTGCAATGCCCATTGAGCTAAAAGGGCTTCACCCCCACTGCCCTACCGTCATGTGCCGTAGCCTCGGCTCATCTTCATGGGGGCTTGTCTCAGGTGCTTGCCTTGGCGAGGCACTGCTTGGGGAGTAAGCATTGGAGAAAACATTTTCTTTTTTTGAGAGAGACACGTTTAGCTTCCCCTCTTGTTGTAAAGTGTCTTCAAAGAACAGGTGGAGGTCACCAGTCATTCTTAAAACGCGCGTTCACAGACCCCATGGTGGAGGCTTTCCTTGTGCACGGCCTTGTGTTTAAGCATTCCTCACTGTTTTAAAGGAGAGACAATGATTGACATTTAACACTCTGATGATGGAGGCAGCATTTGCACTTGAAAGGCAATCTTCACCCTGTTCCCAACCTGACTGTTAACCTGAGTCCTTCCAAACAAAGAAGGTACAAATGACAAATTATATTTATGCAGGGCTAATGCAATTAAGCAATTATGCAATTGTGCGGCCATGTTGATTTCCACATAACTGTAGATTCTCTGCATGTGTCACATAATCCATCTTCTGCTGCATAATCTGAGGATTTGTACAAAAAAATTGTCTCTAGCTCAAATGGTTTAAAGGTTACTAAATACTGCTACTAATGAGGTGCAACTAATGCCCAGACAGAGTTAATAAGTGTAAAAATGTAAAATTAAGGAAGCAATAGTGTCCCGAGGACCGCCGTGTGGTAAGGATAGGTTTCCAGCGGGCTGACGCCTGATGACAAAACACTCAAAGGCGTCCCCCCCACAGCATCCATGGGGCTCTACTAACAGTAATTACTAATTTCCCTTACACAGAAGCCTGTAAGCAAGCTAAACCGTAAGTACGCGGTCTGGCACACTGGTGGGTCAGGGACGGTGCACCTTAGCGAGTGCAGACCTCCCGGCTCACCCCCTTTGGTCCTGAAGAAAACTTAAAATTCATACACGGTTGAAACATGTTGACCATATTTTAACGCACAATTTGATACTCTCTTGTTAAATTACACCAATAGAAGTATCCCACTTGTTTTTATTAGTGTCATACTGACTCCAGAATAAAGTCTATAGGGAGTACACGTAGTACACTTTTTAAACTTCACTACCTCTTCACACAACCACAGAAAATCCAGTTCCACTGCAGTCGCAGGCATCGAAGCACACCTGAGTGGCACTCGGTCACTCGGGCGGACCCCGATGATGAAGCATGTCACCGACCAGGTCGGTGAGTGAGGGGTTTCTTAAAAAATGAAAGATTTCTTTCTTTCCACATATCTCTATCTCCGTGCTAGTTGACTAGGACCTTGGATCCTGGGGATACTCCTTTCTTTTGTTTTGTTTTATTTTGTAATACGCACCTGTTTCAATAAAGTGGCCTTTTCCACATACGAAATGGGTCTTGGTTTGGCTTGCTCCCCTCTCTCCCAAATCAGCTGTTTGACTAAACGCACATACAGAGACTAGGGCCTTTGAACCACAGAGTTATATTATTACTGTAGTCTTTCTTTTATGCTCCTGGGTTTGATTGCCTTTTGTGTTGATTGGACTTGTGGACTGCATCTGGTGAATCTCAGTAAAGATCCAAGTTAATAGCAAACGCTGCATTCTCTGTCCAACAGGAAAAGGAGGAGGCACCGCTGCAGCCTCCTGTCATGCTCAAGAAGGAGGTGACTGCAGTTGAGAGGGTCGGCTGATGCACGTCCCAACTGTGTTCTGATAAATAACTAGGCCACTGCCTACGAAGGTGCTTTGCATTTCATTTTGTGCTTTCATGTGCCTGAAACGGTCACTGCTCTTTCCCAGTGCCTTTTGCGCTGGTTGCTCCCTCCGTTCAAACTTAACCATTTATCATTGCTCCATGCACACCTCTGGTAAAGCTGTCTGGTGGCTTTACTGTGGCTTGACCTGCAGGCCTCACACCTCATGGTGAGATGGAGGGGGGCTGGGCTGTCACAACACTGGCAGCCCTACGTCCCTCCGGGTAGTAGAATGGCATGGGCCCCAAATCGGAGCCAGCCCTGCATCGTAGGAGAGGGCTGCGCCTCTGACCATCTTTGAGCTGGAAAGGCATGGGTACAGCTTTGGCGGGAGTGCGTGCCCACCCATTGTTAAATGGCTCCTCTTGAAACAGGTAAGAGATGAGAAGTAGCCTCCTGAGATGCAGACTTCTTCGTTTACTCTCTATTCCCATCATATGTGAACGACTACTGATATTATGGAAGATAACTAGCTCACTTGATGCATTACAGGCTTGCAAATCACTATATTTTGAAGGTTACAAGATGAAGATGGAGAAACCCCCCCTTAAGTTGAGTTTATTTACACTGCACCTAGCATGGTCTACAGGTGGTGTCTAAACATGTGTCCCCTGAAGTCACTTACTGGCCTGTTAGTGGACATCTGTGCTACTCATCCTATTTCGAAAGGATTGCTTTAGACACCATAAATTGTACTTGCTGTGCCCCCACACCTACACCCCCCCAAAACACTAAGCAGGCTCCCCACACGGCAGCTGCAACAATGGCAGGGGAGCACCTCTCAACACATCATTAAGGCCGTTTCCTCAAATGCAAATACAGCAGAGGCGCCTCAAAGACCGCCTCACCTCTATGTAGGATAGCTCAGTATGGAATAGAAATAGGTGCCATGAAATGTAAAAACTGTCAAAAGACCCTTTTCATCACCCTTGTTCATCTTCTTATTACAATCTGCCAAGTTCAAAAACCTCAAGATCACCGAAGACGGATGGCTGAATTAATTTTGATAAACAAAAATCCTTAAGACGATTACAATAATGTACACAGTGCTTCTCGCGAACACAAACCCCGTAAACAGTATACAGATAAGATATGAAGACATTTTAATCAGAACCCTCCACCATACCCACCCACTCCCCCCACACCTTCTGATATTTTTTCCCACAGCCCTTTGCCATGTACAGGACTTTCTCCTGAGTTGTACACCAATCTAGACCCCTGCGCCAACTCCCAAGGTCAAGCGGATTAGGACACTTCCAAGCCGCTGCTATGTCACGTTTGGCTACAATCATAGCTGTATTAAAAAAGAACTTCTCAGCTCTGGACCCGTCCAATCCATCTGTGATCCCCAGTAATGAGTGACGGGGATCATGGAGAACCTCCCAACCCAGCACCTCTGTGAGTTCCATTTCAATAGCCCCCCCAGAATTGCCCCAGACGAGGTCACGACCAAACCACATGAAAGAAGTCTGCCGGGGCATGAGTGCATCTTGCACATGACGCGCCCGTGCGCAAGCCTGCTCGATGAAGGCGTAAGAGAGTGAGATACGCAGCGTGCAAGAACTACAGCTGAACCAACTTAAGTTTGGCAGAAGCGGTGACTGTCCTGGGCATCGCGCCAGTCCACCTCAACGAGAGGGTCCACCCAGTCCACCCATTGGTCCCTCAACTTCTCCAAGGAGGTGGGGGTGTTGTTGACCAAGGAGCGGTATATGCGGGAGATGCCCCCTTTGCCTAAGTTTATCATCATTGTCTGGGCTTCAGTGGGGCTAAATTCGGGGAGCCTCGAGGCATCCCTAATGTGAGTGTGAAGGGCATGTTGCAGTTGCAGGTACTTGTAGAATTGGGATGAATGTAAGAAGTAGCGAGTTTGGAGCTCTTGAAAGGAAAGGAAAGCATATGGCCTTTAGCCCATACATACCCTAGCTGTGAGATGCCAATATGGTCCCATGTTTTAAATCCCTGTAGCTCACTAACCTCCCGGAGCCAGGGCCCATGCCATAGTGGCGTTCATTGGGTCATCTTTCGCTCCCAACCGGTGTGACGCAGATAGGACCTCCAGCCCAATAGGACAGAACGTGTCACATCCAGCAGTCTGGATGGAATGGGCCCCCCATAAAGCATAGCTTGGATTTTGGGAAGCCCCAACTCACTCATCCCAAGCCTGTAGGCCGGGTCCGCCCAGCCCCCATTGAACCAGTTGTGGACCACCAGGAGACGTACAGCCAAGAAGTAGAGATATAAATGTGTCATCCCCATGCCGCCATCCGGCATGTAGACAAAGCCAGATGCGCCCTCCCTCCACTTACAATGTACCCCCTGGTAAACACAGGTGCAAAAGCATCTTGTCTTTTCAAGAACAATAATGAGGTTTTGGTCAGACAGACTAAGATAACTAAGAAAATGCTGTCCATGTCAAAAAACAACGGCCACTGCCACCCCAACATATCCCCTATTTATCCACCTTGGAAAGTACCATGTGCCTCTGTTAGGGAGGGCACAAGCACAACCAAAGGTAGATTGTACTTGTACCTGTATTTACATAGTACTTACTACCACTCAAAAGGTATCACAACGCATTTTGGGGAGTAGCACGCTACTCCTGAACCCAAAAGGATTAATGGTTGATTAGTATAGGGAAATATGAGTTAATGTGGACGGTGGACATGTGAGTCTGTTAGTTGTATTGTATAGGATAATGAAGGGATAGAAGAGGGAAGAGTCTAGAGAGTGTTCTTAGGGAGATCATAGTAGTAAGATGAGGTTTGGGATGAGCAAAACAGGAGGGATGGAGGATGGAAAAGTCTCTAAAATAGGATTATGGAGATCATAGTTAATTTAGAGGTCTGGGGTGAGTCAATGGAGAAATACATGAGGGAACATTTTAGAAAGGGTTGTTTGGAAGATCATAGTAGTAAAATGAGAATTGGGGTGAGCTGAGGAGGGAAGAGTCTTGAAAGGGTTATTTTGGAAATGATATTAGTAGAGTGGGATTTGGGATGAGTCAGAATGAAGGTAGAGGATATTTTAAGAGAGACACAGGGTGAGAAAGAGTAGTATATTGGGGAGAGTGACATTTTGTATCCCGTTCTTTGCATAGGGGCATGCCTCGTGTATAAGCAAAGGGGCAGCAGAGCACAAGCGCTGGTAACACGAGCATCAATTAGAGGTGGGCAGAGATCAGACACACACACAGCCACACCGCAGGACTGCATTATGCTGAAAAATAAAACACAACTGCAGCACCAGCACAACAAACATCTATTAGCACAGACTGCTAGGAAGATGCTGTCGGCTGTAATAACTGCACCACAGTCTCAGATAAACAGCACAACATACAATGACTGGCAAACATAACAACATGGAGTAGGGATCACCTAACAAAAATACACAGCAGCAGGTGTCGCGTTGTACCTCCCTTAACTAACACAATAATATATATTTTAACTGAAATGTTGTAGAAAAGGGTAAATTTATAAGTACAGTGACGCTAAAGTGTTGGACCCGGCCTCGTGGAGTGGTCTCCCCCCCCGTGAATCAGCTCCCCATCAGCCCAGCTCCATACATAGGGACTCCCTAGTTGCCCTACCCATGTCCGACCCAAATGCCCATTGTCCGTATCGGCCTGTCCCCGGCCACCCTTCCAGCCCGCACGCCTCAGACCCGCAAGGCCCCATAGGCCCATCGGCAGCCATCTTCCCTTCCCGAGATCCCTGATGCCGTGGGCCTAACCTGACCCCTGCCCCAGCGTAGCGTAGGCTCCAGACGTGCCAGCCCCTGTTGGGAGGGTGAGGGCTACCCTAGTGAGAGAAGGCGAGGAGTTTCGATGGCACCTCCGGCCTCCCCTGTGAGACTGGTTTCGCTCACACCTCTGGTCTCCCCCCTGAGGGCCAGTTTCGATGTCACCTCTGGCCTCCCCGAGTGCTGGCTCCAGACCTGCTGGGCGTCTAGGAATTCC
Source organism: Lissotriton vulgaris (assembly GCF_964263255.1). Classification (NCBI taxonomy): domain Eukaryota; kingdom Metazoa; phylum Chordata; class Amphibia; order Caudata; family Salamandridae; genus Lissotriton; species Lissotriton vulgaris. The sequence goes on along the minus strand of NC_141699.1, from coordinate 210,258,102 downwards.
CGGACGCATCCTCAAAGAGATCAAAGGACCAACCGCCGGACCTCACCCACCGACCGCCCCCACAGCCTCGGACCCCCGCCTGCCAGGGTCCGGACATCAAAGGGTCACTGAACTATATCAAGGGTCGCCCCTGAACTAGCGGGCAGTTGTATCTTGGACAAGGAAGCCCTGCTGATCTGATTGCGGCTGACTGAACCTCGTGAACTCTTGAGCCCTGCTGACACTGTCGCGGCTCGTTCTTGGAACTGAACCATCGGAGCCCTGCTGACCTCGTCGCGGCTCGAGCTTGAATTCTTGAAGACATCTACGGAACTCTCTGAGCCCTGCTGACGCTATCGCGGCTCGTTCTTGGAACTGAACCATCGGAGCCCTGCTGACTTCGTCGCGGCTCGAGCTTGAATCTTGAAGATATCTACAGAACCCTCTGAGCCCTGCTGGCGTGGTCGCGGCTCCTCCGGAACCTCCTACAGAGCGAGCCCTGCTGACGCTGTCGCTGCTCAAGGAACATTCTAGTCCGGCTGGACTAGTGAAGCCACCCTCCCGAAGAGACTATCCACAAGTGAGTAGGATCACCAGTGCGATAACCATCTTCCGTATCCCCCCGGCTCGAGGATTGAGAGCTGTGCGCTGGGTACGCCACGTGGTGGGTTACGACCCTAAGACTGTCCCGCTACCCCCATCCCTAAAGACTTGAGACTCTCTGCCGTCCCTCGATCATTGTACCTAAGTGTGATATTGCTTTCTTCATGAATATAAATAAGTTGATAACTTATCCCTCTGTGTTGTGTCTGTTCATAAGTGTGGTGTGGTCCTCGTGTGTACGATTCACTACTGGAGGTCTTCCCCGGTGGAGATCTCTCATAAGGCTCTGCATTATTGGTGGGAGAGGTAGGTCTCGGAGGAGTCGGGTAGACATAATCTGGCCTCTGGGATCGACCCTTCTAACATAAAGCAAGTCGCAGGAGGGGCTGGCACGAAGACCAGTGACCTGCAGTGTACACATTTAGGAGCCGATTAGGATCGCGGACGGAAACGGGTTCCGTCTGTCAAGGACGTGGCCAAGATACTTCCGACCGCTCCGCGGATAAACCGCCGGTGCGATTAGGATAATAATGTCACGAAACTCCGACCGCGGCGGACGGACCACATCAAACACCGTACGCGGTGGGCGGAGTACACCAGAGACCGCCGCAAGCGGACGGAACCAATGAAACACCATCCGCCGCGGACGAACATGACCGCAGGAACAGGCACAGCCACTGCAATACCTGCGGAGGCTCCGTGCCCGCTATTAGGATAACGCCACCAGTCCTATGGAACTCACCTCCATCCACGACCGCAGCGGAAACAATGCAACGATAAACGGAGCATGCCAGCGGAAGGACAACACGAACACCATCCCTACCGTCAAACCAATTCCAAAATGGCTGACGGAAGTAAATACAAAACACACTAAACAGGACACCCACCCACCTGAAACACCCACACCAATCACAAGCCACAATGACCCCCCCAAGCACCTAAAAATCCACACAAGTCAACACACCCACCTAGCACCTGACTGGCAGCAACCATTGGGACACATCCACGACACAGAGTATAAAATGATTCCCACCCACTACCACAATCCTTTGCATCACAGCATAGCTGCAAGCAAGAGGCTGAATACCACGAACAGCAGACACAACATTTATACATACAACCTGCACACAGACACACCCACCACACAAACACCGACCACACTATTCCTACACACCACACACCTGCACATCCCAACCCACTCCACCCACACCTTGAACATCACACACCATGGCACCAAAGAAAAATCCAAAATTCACTTGCACAGAGTTGAAGGTCATGGTGGATGAAATCCTCCGTGTCAAACCCCACCTTTTCGGCACACTAGTCCAGCAGACCACCGTGGCAAGCAAAAACCACATGTGGGACAGGATAGTCAACCGAGTGAATGCGTCAGGGACCGTGCCACAAACAAAGCACGACATCCAGAGACGGTGGCACGACCTCAAGACAAGGGTCAAAGGCATCCGGGCAAAAAACCACCTGCGGGCACACCATACTGGCGGCGGCACACACCCGGAGCCCATACCGTATGCAGAATGGGAGGAAAAGGTGTTGGGCATACTGCACCCAGAGAGCCTGGAAGTAATCGAAGAGGGAGAAGAGGCTGGTAAGTACAAACCAAGCACCACTATCACACCGACATGGTCTGCCTTATACAACTGAGAAGACGCATCTCCCTGGCCCAATCCATGCATGTGGGCCACATACTCACCAAAATGTGAAGGCCTGTGCCCAAATGCACCCACCATGACCAAACACAAATGTCGCCGCATACCTTCCCAGCCATGCATGTTGTCAAACCACCCAGCACTAAAACTCCCAACAGGCCCCCATGTCCACAGGGAGGGTGGTGGGGTGTGGTGAAAGGTGGGTGGGGTGAGTGAGAGGTTACTACTACGACTCCCAACAGGCCCCCATGTCCACAGGGAGGGTGGTGGTGGGTGGGGTGTGTGAGAGACCAGCACTACAACTCCCAACAGGCCCCCATGTCCACAGGGAGGGTGGTGGAGGGTGGGGTGTGTGAGAGACCAGCACTACGACTCCCAACAGGCCCCCATGTCCACAGGGAGGGTGGTGGGGTGTGGTGAGAGGTGGGTGGGGTGAGTGAGAGGTTACTACTATGACTCCCAACAGGCCCCCATGTCCACAGGGAGGGTGGTATAGGGTGAGGTGTGTGAGAGACCAGCACTACGACTCCCAACAGGCCCCCATGTCCACAGGGAGGGTGGTGGAGGGTGGGGTGTGTGAGAGACCAGCACTACAACTCCCAACAGGCCCCCATGTCCACAGGGAGGGTGGTGTGGTGTGGTGTGGCTAGAGGTGGGTGGGGTGAGTGAGAGGTTACTACTACGACTCCCAACAGGCCCCCATATCCACAGGGAGGGTGGTGGGGTGTGGTGAGAGGTGGGTGGGGTGAGTGAGAGGTTACTACTATGACTCCCAACAGGCCCCCATGTCCACAGGGAGGGTGGTGGGGTGTGGTGAGAGGTGGGTGGGGTGAGTGAGAGGTTACTACTACGACTCCCAACAGGCCCCCATGTCCACAGGGAGGGTGGTGGTGGGTGGGGTGTGTGAGAGACCAGCACTACGACTCCCAACAGGCCCCCATGTCCACAGGGATGGTGGTGGGGTGAGTGAGAGGTCACTGATATGTAATGTTGGCACAAAAAGCATGTAACTCCACAGCATTGATCATGAAAATATTGTCCCTCAGGTGATCGCAACTTGACTGGTGAAACCAGCAACCGCCTGCAACAGTCGCCCCACTCACAGCACGGACTCTCTGGGGACAATCCCATTGTCAGCTTCAGTGCAGAGGACTAAGCGGGCCCAAGCAGACTCCCAGGGCCATCAGGCTCACAGGACATCCCTGCCTCCAAAACCTTGGCCTGTGTCACTCCAGCAACACCTGCCCTAGTGAGCTGTGCAGCCACCACCACCACCACCACCACCTCCACCACCACCAGTACCACCACTCCTGCCTGTGCCACCCTGCCAGACCCATCGCACGATGCAGGGCCATCTACATCCCAGTCAAGAAGGGAGAGTGGACGGGAAAAGACAGAGCTGAGGGCACATTTTACAACCAGAAGTGCTTCTCACCGGCGAGGTGGGGAAGGACACCCACCCCATCCTGGCGCAGAAACACTGGAAGCCCTAGCCAGAGTCCAGGCCTCCTATGAGCGGGGGCAGGCACAGGCTGATCGTGCCCACCAGGACTCAGTAGAGAACAGTAATCTGTTGCGGTCCATTGATAGCCGCATAGGGCAAATAGTGGACCTCATGGGCCAGCAAACAGCACTGTGGAGGGACTGGTTATCCCGCACCACACCACCCCCCCCTCACCCAAGTGCCCAGCGGCCACGGTCACCAACACCACCTCCACCGCCACCTGAGCACATGGACACAGATGTGGCCCCTGACCAACCTGCCCCCCCCCAGCTGTCTCCGCTCCGGCTCCAAGACGGAGGGGCCGTCCGAGGCTGGAAGTAGGTGAGAGCAGTGGGGATGCACCATCTACCCGCTCCAAGAGGGGCCGCCAATGACTTTTTTACCTTGCCTGAGCCTGCCATTCACCCGCCAACTATCCTGTCCAACAACGCCAAGTATTGGCACACGTCTGTTGGACTAGCTGGACATCACCCAATGTGGTGTCCCCACGGTCTTTACATCTGCCATGACCTTCAACTCACACTCCCCCACCCAACACTTACTTGTAAATATCCACCAACATCAATTCACAACCTGTAAATACATTTCACGTAAACACTCAATGATGCAGGGATCTATGTCGGTGAGAATCATGCCTCTGTGGGAGTGACCTAGGGATAATAAGAGACAACAAACACACGTCATGAAACTGATTCACACCCATCACAACACACTGTACTGCAACATCCCACAAACCACACTCATCACCTATTCTGTGGATCAAAGGACACACATCATGGAGCTTTGCATGTACACAAAAAATACCACACACACATGCAAACATAACATACCAGAACAGCCAGCATAGAAACACCACATCCACACTCCACCAGCAAACATACATCACGCATTGTCAACCTGCACAAGAGGTACTCACCCACATTCAAGGAAAATAGCGATCAATGAGCTGACGCCTCTGGTCCACACCTTCTTTCTCATCAGTTGACATGGGTGGGATGGGAGGCCAAGGAACTTGTTGGTCTTCAGGGTCCAAGATCAGTTCAATGTCATTGCGCAAGGCCAGGTTGTGGAGCATGCAGCAGGCAATCACGATCCTGCATACTTTGCTTGGTGAGTAAGGCAGGGCCCCTCCGGTTTTATCCAGGCAGCGAAACCTAGATTTTAGCAGTCCAAAAGTATGTTCCACCACTCTACGTGTCCTTCCATGGGCATCATTGTATCGCATTTCACCAGCTGTAGTTGGATTACGTATGGGACTCAGCAGCCACGGCCGGTTTGGGTACGCAGAGTCGCCTATGTGGGGGGATGACAGACACAAATATCACAACCAGGATTGGTGGGTACCCCATGCCACACAGAAAGCACAACTGTCCCCACAGCATACTCACCAACAAGCCACGCACGTTCTGGATGCAGATTAGCCATCAGTTGGGGGACAATGCTGCTCCGCAGGATGTGGGAGTCATGTGCGGAGCCTGGAAATCTGGCACACACATGGGATATGATGTTTTCGGCCAGGCTCACCACCTGCATGTTGATCGAATGAAAGTGCTTCCAATTGCGATATACAGGCTCACGTGCCCGGGGTGGAATGAGACCAATATGGGTGCCATCAATGGAACCCACTACATGTGGTATTTGGGCCAGTGCATAGAAGTCTGCTTTGACTGCTGCCAACTCTGCCGCCCGTGGAAAATGGATGTAATCATCCTTGTAAATCATCATGGCTTTGAGAACATCCCGCAGTACCATGCTGAACATTGATTGTGACATCCCCCCGGCAGGTCCAAAGCTGTACTGGAAGGTGCCAGTTGCAAAGAAGTGAAGTGCCGCCATCACCTTTGCTGTGGGTGTAATGGAACCAGGATATGTTCTTCGTGGCTGCAGATGAGGAGACAATTGGTCTACAAGCTCCAGCAATCTACGTCGATCAAGCCGGAATTTTCTGATCACCTCCTCGTCAACCATGTCCTCCAGCACAGTGTATGGGGGATGCACATTTTGAGCCCTCCTGTGTGGGAGTAGATGTAGTAGATGTCAATTTACCAACAACGCATAGCTGTGCAACTCTATCACATGTAGGCCAAGACAATTAAAATGAGAAATGTTTTCGACAATTATCATATGTGTGACATGTCTGAAATTACATTCAATACAGATTAGCATAAAAACAATGTGCAGCCTCTAACAACATGATGTGTGCAAACATGTACAATGTAACGTACAAACATGTCCAAAGAACTGCCAACAAGACATGCCTAAGGACCCAAATGTGGACAAGCGTCATCACAGACACACATGCACGTGCACACACAATACGATAATGCAACACACACTCCATGTCTTCATGCACCAATGACCACACCTACAATGGTGAGCATCCTCACATGACATGCATGGTCACACAAGAGGCAACACACGTACGCATACACAGAATGCATGTGTACCCCCACCATTGTTACTTGCACACACAAACCACACACTGACAACAGATTTTGAATGTGGGCAGACAGCCTTGATGTACTGTGTAGATGTGTATAAGTTGAAACGTGTGTAAGGAAAAAAAAAGTTGTCAACATGTCGACATGCACATGTGTAGCAAATTGGGTGCACATCAATGGCCATAGTAAACCACTGGCAAGTCCAACAGTATGAACACACATGAAAAAAAGTGGATGCGAAATACACATGTGGCCACGGGCCATTGACTGCACATCCTAATTCTTGCAGCAGTGGGTACATGTCCTAACACACATGTACAACTATCAGCATTACATGTGTGCGGAGACATGTAGTGTGTGTACATAGGCCATGTGTGGATGGCTTCCACCTACACAGTAGATGAATGTTGTCCATGATATAGGGCTTGACATATGCTGTTTGGCCAAGTACCATCACAGTCTCACCCCTCATTACGCATGTGTGGACTTCCGCGATGGTGCAGCATTTGAAAATATACAATCAGTGGCGTCGCCATGGCGGTGCACGGCTACCGCTATTTTCGATTGCGCATACGCGCCCCGCGTTACCTCTTCCCATTGGCTACATGTGCACGGACCGTCAAGGTTACACATCGGCAACCGCATGCGCGCGGTTCCGCAGCGGTGCATCTTTTGAAAATATACAATCAGTGGCGCCGCCATGGCGGTGCACGCATTCCGCGGGGGAGGTACAGGCCAACACATACTTGTGATTATGACATTTGAAATGGCAGTTCATGACCCCCCTTACAGTCACATTGCATCATCCACCGTAGAATGGCCGTGCCAGGCCGGTCACCCACCGGCATGCCAGGCCGGTCACCCACCGGCGTGCCAGGCCGGTCACCCACCGCCGTGGCAGGCCAGTCACCCACCGCTGGTCCAGCCCGGTCACCCACTGGCGTGCCAGGCTGGTCACCCACCGCAGTGGCAGGCCAGTCACCCACTGGCGTGCCAGGCCAGTCACCCACCGCCGGTCCAGGCCAGTCACCCACCGGCGTGCCAGGCCAGTCACCCACTGCCGATCCAGGCCGGTCACCCACCGCCGGTCCAGCCCGGTCACCCACCGGCGTGGCACGACGGTTTGTTGACCGGCTTGACACTGCCGCTCTATGTTGGATGATGCAATGTGACTGTAAGGGGGGCCATGAACTGCCATTTTGAATAATCACAAGTATGTGTTGGCCTGCACCTCCCCCGCGGAATGCGTGCACCGCCATGGCGGCACCACTGATTGTATATTTTCAAAAGATGCACCGTTGCGGAAGCACATGCATGCGGTTGCCGATGTGTGACCTTGGCGGTCCGTGCACATGTAGCCAATGGGAAGAGCTAACTCGGGGCGCGTATGCGCAATCGAAAATAGCGGAAGCCGTGCACCGCCACACCAGGGCCAGTCATTGGTTCTTTTTGAAAGAGGCATCCAGGGGAAAGCAATTGCTGCCGACATGTGCCACTGACATGGGCTCAGGGCCCTGTATATGTGTGATTTTCACAAGCACACATTCACTGCTTTAAGCCACTGCTGCCTGTGACCATCACCTCGACCTGCTGCTGCTGAGCTGACCCACGACTGCTGCCTTTGACCATCACCTCGACCTTCTGCTGCTGAGCTGACCAACAACTGCTGCTGTAGTGCCACAGTCCAGGACCTTGCCATGCAGAAAGTGCGAGAGATCCGGTCTCGTCCCTTCACCGCAGCGGAACTAGATGTTCTTGTGGCCGGTGTGCTCAGCCACTACGAACAGCTCTACGGTGCACCCGGACAGGTGGTAAGTGCAGTGGTGTACATGTTGTTGGCCATGAGGTGGTCAGTGGCTCCTGTCTTCTGCAAGCCCTGCGGTGTGCTGTGGGAACTTCATATGTGTTGTGCAGAGCATGGCTGCATGTAGATACGTGTTTCTACGAAGTTTGTGCATGTCATACTGTCCACTTACGTTACCCTCTTGTCTCCCATCATGGTAGGTAAAGCTGCACCTTCGCAAGGCCGTGTAGAGGACCATAGCACGTGATGTAGGTGCAGTGGGGGTGTGCAATAGATAACACTGGGGATGATTCCAAGATCTTCACGTCTGGCCCGACGCACCATGACCCCTTTTATGCACCGTATCACTGCTGTGACGCATCCTGACCTGTCTTGCCCGGCTGAGTGGGGATCGACAGCAAACTAGCGGTAAGCAGACTGTATGTGTATGTTACTGGGAGTGACGGCCTATTCACGAATAACCCAGCCATTACTCCCCCTACTGTTGTTCCAATTGTTTGGTCAGATCACGCAGTGGTGGTCTTTTATATCTGTGTTAAAAAACACAAAAATCAACACTCGGCTAAAAGGCAACTTAGGATGTGCAGGGACTGGAAAAATATAGATATAAAAACACTATCTGAGAAACTAGAAAATAACAAACCATTTAAAGCGTTAGATTCTCAATTAGCAGCAAATAACTACAACCAATGGCTCACAGACACTTTTAATCAGGTAGCGCCTTTAAAGAAAATGCATCCAAATCGCGCAACACCATCAGCCCCTTGGTTCTCTGAACCTTTAAGATTGGAGAGACAGAAATGCCGCAATCTAGAAAGATGTTGGCGAGTTAATTATGATAATAACGATAAAGAAAGGTACAAACAAGCACTATCAGGCTACAGGAAGCTGTTAAGACTGGAAAAGAGTAAATACTTTTGTGAACAGATAGAGAAGACTCAGAACTCCAGTAAGCAATTATACCAGGTAGTGGCAACATTAACAAATATACCAACAGCTAATACTACAGATACCACCCAAGATTTCTCCAATCAAATGGCTGATTTTTTCAGGACCAAGGTCACAGAAATCTTTGATAAATTTAACAACAACATGACAGGGGAATCATCAGAAAGCCTCAAGAACACACAACTCACATCCTCCTCTTTGAATGAATTCCTCCCCCCATCACTGTCAGAAATAAAAGATCTCATTAAATCTACAATGTCGGGTTCCCCCCTGGATCCCTGCCCACCGACCATCATAAAATCAACAACTGATGTGGTAGCTCCAATCTTGGAAAACATCTGCAGTACCATCTGCGAATCAGGAAACTATCCTCAAAGATGGAAAACAGCTTTAATAAAGCCACTTCTAAAGAAACCCACCCTTAACACCTTGGAATTAAAAAGTTATCGCCCTATAGCAGCGCTCCCATTTCCTTCTAAAATACTTGAAAAAGTTATAAATAAACAGCTGGCCAACTACAATGACTATAATAACCTGCTAGACAACACTCAGTTTGGGTTTAGGAGAGGCCATGGAACGGAGATGGCGCTCATAAAGGCTTCTGAGGAGATCAGACAGATCATGGACCAGGGTGGCATGGCAGTCCTGATCCTGCTGGATCTCTCAGCGGCCTTTGACATGGTCGATCATAACATCCTGATCGACCGTGTCACTGCTATGGGCATACAGGGTAAAGCTGCGGAGCTCCTGGCTTCTTTCCTGTCTAACAGAGAACAGTCGGTAAAGATGGGGAGCTTCTACTCACCAACGTTTGTGCTGCCCTGCGGAGTCCCCCAGGGATCCTCGCTAAGTCCGACACTCTTTAACATCTATGTGTCGGACTTGGCGAGGGTCATTAAAACCCATGGAATAGGAGTGACTTCGTATGCCGACGACACTCAGTTGGTGCTAGCGGTGCATAAAAATGGGAGTGAGGTGGCAGCCAACTTTCAGTCAGGTATGAGAGCCATTAGTCACTGGATGGACAGTAACTGTCTAAAATTAAACACCGATAAGACCGAGGTAATGGTGTTTGGAGACCTAAAACCATCTTGGTCCCCGATCTGGTGGCCACCAGAAATGGGTAACCCACCCACCCCAGTTTCAAAGGTTAGAAACCTGGGAGTGTTGTTTGACAACAAACTAAGTTTCACCAGTCATGCTATTGCGGTAGTCTCCTCTTCCTTTTTCACGTTACGAAAAGTGAAAAAGTTGTTACCTTTCCTTCCCCTGTCTGTGGGAAAAACCCTTATGTCCTCCTTGGTGTTATCCAAGGTGGATTATTGTAATGGGCTTCTGTTGAATACCCAGGAGCAGGTTTTTAAAAAACTACAAATGGTGCAGAACGCTGCTGCACGAATTCTGACCAAAACTCCCAAGTTCGCATCCATCTCTCCTATTGTCCACCAACTTCACTGGCTCCCAGTAAAAAAGAGAACCAAATTTAAGGCTTTATGTATCATCTATAGAGCATTGAACAGCCTAGGACCTGACTTTTTTAGGGAATCACTGTTGGTATATGTCCCTAATAGAGCTTTAAGATCTGCCTCATCCGCATCTCTATGCATTCAACGGGTGAGAACGGTTACATGGGGAGACAGACGCTTCCTGGTAGCCACCTCGAAGCTCTGGAATACCTTGCCCCACCATATAAAAAGCAGTTCCTCACTTATGATTTTCAGAAAGCAAGTGAAGACATGGCTACTCATACAATAATGCACAGGAGGAGCCTCTCTGTCTGCCCAGCGCCGAGACACCATTCGTGGTATTTGTTGCGCTTTATAAGTTTACAAAATAAATAAATAAATAAATAAATGCATGTATTGGTGATCAGACACAGTAGTGACTTCCGTGGTGCGTATGTTTTGCAGAAATACCATGTTGGTGCCATTAGCGGAGTGAGCGTTGGCATCCATGTCCGCCAGGTTGACAGGCCACTTGCTTAGTAGTTGAGTGTTCAAGGACATGCCGTAGAGGTCTGTGGTCCCATGACATGACATGTGTGCAGATCTACAGGCACTTGCCCTGTTCGTATGATGTACATGTTTCACGGCCACCACCGGTTCTTTGATGTGAGGATGACTGGTAGGGGTGGGACGTGTGCAGGATGGGTGCTACATATTCTTTGTCTGTAATGGAATTAGAGATTTGTTGTCCTTCGGTACGTGAGTGTGGCACTTACTTACACCTCTTTTCTCTCTATTTCAGCATTGGCAGAGGGCACTGACCCACAGACGATGGAGATGAGTGGTGGCAATGCATCCGGATCAGAGATCACACACACGTAAGCTGACACAGAAGAGGGCAGCCCCAGAGAGGGGGACAGGACCGTCCCTGAGGACTCGCATGTAGAAACACCATTGTCCTCATCTTCCGACAGTGTTGGTGAGTCAGCACTGTTGTCACAGACAGGGATTGGGAAAACAACACCTTCGGTCGGGACACAGCACACAGGTCCCACACTGCCGCCAACTGAACCAAGTACTGCTCGTGCACGCAGAAGTAGGGGGAGCAGAGTGGCCTTCGGTGCAGGCACCGCTGCCCCTGCCCCGGTGACACAAAGTGCACTTTGTGCTGAGGCTGTTGATCTGCTGCGACAGCTGTGTGTGGGGCAGACCAACATGATCAATGCATTCCAAGACCGCGATAGGAAGTTGGGGCAGGTGGTGGCATTCATGGAGGGGATGCATGGCGATGTTGCTGGTCCACACAGAACAGTTCAGTCATTGGCAAACACTGTGTCTTCTGCCATTGTACAGTCGCATAGACAGTGTGCTACTTCTGTTCCCCCATCTACACCACTTGATGTCTCAGGGGGGAGTGAATTTTCTGACCAGGACTCTTTTACAGGTTATTGCACTAGAAGCAGCCACAGGCAGCACGGCAGGGCACAGAGGGCACAGACACCATCCCCTAGGACAGGAAAATCTGTTACCAAAGACGACGTGAGCTACACTGGAGTTCACATACAGGATCCCCAAGGGGTTTTGGGGGAAATGGCTTCACATGCTACACAGGCATCCCACACAAAAGGTACTCCCCAGGCAAGGGAACCTCCCAAGTCCAGGGACACTCCCTTGGACAAGGACACTACAAAGGCAAAGCCATCTCAAAAGTGCAGGGACACTCCCAAGGACAAGGACACTAATAAGGAAGGGGCGACTCCCAAGAGCAGGGACAAAGACTCTACAAAGGCAAAGCAACCTCAAAAGAGCAGGGACGCTCCCAAGGACAAGGACACTAGTAAGGAAGGGGCGACTCCCAAGAGCAGGGACAAGGACACTACAAAGGCAAAGCCACCTCAAAAGAGCAGGGACACTCCCAAGGACAAGGACAATACTAAGGAAGGGGCGACTCCCAAGAGCAGGGACAAGGACACTACAAAGGCAAAGCCACCTCAAAAGAGCAGGGACACTCCCAAGGACAAGGACACTACAGAGGAAGGGGCATCTCCCAAGAGCAGGGACACTCCCAGGGACAAGGTCGCTTCTAGAGACAGGTACATTAGAAAGGACAAGTCTGCACCCAGGGACAGGGCACCATCCAGGGAACAGGGAAAGTCCAGAGACAAGACTCCTACTACGGCCAAGGCACATCCAATTCAATTCAAAAGTGCTTTATTCGAGTATTACTCATAAAAGCAGACAAACAAACACATAATAAAATACAATTAAATTACAAGATCGAACATGACTTAAGCACATTACACGTTAAAAAGACAATGTGAAATTACATTTCATCCTACTTTATACAATCCAAGGTGCAAAGTTCATATGATAAAAAACAGATTAAAAAAAAAAAAAAAAAAACAGTCCAATATCACTGTTAAAAGTCATTGTGATTTTTAAAATTATTCATCAGATAAGACACCTCGCGTGGGAACAGAGAATAGATAATCTAGCAGTGTCTGTTTAACTAAGCAGAGAGTAGTTACCCTACTAGCAATCTCTGCCTAATTACCCACGCCCACCCCAAATACTTTGCAGTCGCTATTATAATCCAGATTAAGGAGGTAGATTTTACAATGCGTAGAGCTACCATACTACTTTTAGTACCCAGGTTTCTACACATAGGAGCCAACCAAACACGTCTGGGAGCAGAATATGCATAACAGGAGAACAAAAAGTGGCCCAACGTTTCCTTTCCTTCCCCACATACTGGGCAAGTAGCTGGACCTCCATCCCTCCATTTTGATGTTAAGTTACGTAGAGGTAGAGAGCCAGCCCTCATTTGGAAAAACAGTTTCCTATCCATGGGTTTCGTTATGAAATCCCAATACATTTCATACGTAGGAAACAGCTTAGCTTCAAGGAAAGCAGTCGTCATAGACCCATTGTTATTGCTAAGCAGACTCCTGTTTTCAACCTGTTCCCAGAAAAGATTTTTTATAAATAACTTAGATGGAAAGGATGACCCGGTTGGATCGGACCACAGTTCATTTAACCCTAGTTCACATAATGCTAATTTTAATGATCTGAACCATCTGATTTTATGAAATCGGTCTGCTTTGATGACATCAGCAAACCCTGCTGCATAATGTGACAACTCAGGGGTGGTCCAGATTCTACACCAATATAATATTGGACGAAGTTTGCACATTGCCGAGATTTCTTTCCTACCAAGGTCATATCTGGGGGGCAAAAGGGGGCTGCTCTGTGGGGTGCCTGTTAGTTTCCGAAGGAAGTTATTCTCCGATGTCTGTAACTCCTGGAGGTTTTCTTGTCCCCACATCTCTGCCCCATACAATGCTGACCCTATTGCCTTTGCCTCATATATGATCAAGGGAGGTTTAATTGGTTTGGTCAATGATTTACTATGCTCCTTAATGATGGTACCAGCCAATTGTTTGTGTCTTAATACTGCAATGTTTAAATGTTGGTTCCATCTATTATCATTAGAAATGTGAATCCCCAGGTAAGTGAAAGAATTTACTACTTCGAGGTAACGCCCACTCATGGATATTTTAGATTTAAAATTTCTACAAGGATTAAAAACCATGAGTTTTGTTTTAGCTGCGTTTACCTCCAAGCCGTGGTCACTACAAAACTTGTCAAAAATTACCAGTGCCTTTTGCAGACCGCTAGGGGATTTCGATAAAATTAAGGTGTCGTCTGCGAACATTAAAATAGGAACTTTTACACCTGCAAGGGAGGGAGCATCCACAGGCTGGGATTGCATACGGGAAACAATTCCATTAATAAAAAGTGTAAACAATGTTGGTGCCATTGAACAACCCTGTCGAACCCCACGCTCAACAGGAAAATCGACAGTGTCGTTACCGTAGCCACCCCATTGAATTTTAGCATAAGTGCCCTGATGGAGTCTCATGATCAAGATCAGAATGGTCATTGGGACCCCCAGAGCTGCCAGGACCTCCCACAATTTTGCCCTCGGCACCAGGTCGAATGCAGCCCGTAGGTCAACAAATGCTGCGTAAAGACTGCATCCACCCAGTACCACGGTCCTCCACTGTATCAATTGAAAACGGAAGACCTGGTCCACAGTGCTGGTTGCTCTGCGAAACCCAGCCTGAAAAGGAGATAGAACATTCTGCTCCTCTTCCCAATCAAGCAAGTTGTTAATGATTACACGCCCTACAACCTTTTGAACCGTGTCAATTAAGCTGATTGGGCGGTAATTGCAAGGTTGGGCAAGGTCTCCCTTTTTATGTACTGGGATAATAACAGCATCCCGCCAGGATACCGGAATTTCAGCGCACCTAGCAATGTGATTTAGTAAAAGGCAGATGTATTTACTCCACCTATCGGTGTCATTTAAAAAGACATCCGCAGGGACTCCGTCAATACCCGGCGCTCGGCCACTGTGAACAGATTTCAGGGCAGACAGTACTTCACTCTGAACAAAGATGTCATCATCTGCGAACAGGTAAGTAGGGCAGGAGCTGTTAACAAACTGGTCCCTGGAAGAGTACTGCTCGCTGAAAAATTTAACCCATGCATCATGAGAGACATTATTATTGGGAGCTTCTGGAGACCTATCGTGACCCCATTTGACAATATGCCAAAATAGTCTAGAGTATTTGCGATCACTTGCACATTTCAGCTTCTGCCAGTGGGCTTCGTCCCATTCTCTTTTTGCCCTAGCAATGCAGTTTTTATAGTGCTTCCTGGCAGATCGAATCTCACCCAAGTTGTTACTCTTGATCGCAGCTCCTAGATTGAATCTTGCCGCCCTACAATCTTGATTATACCACTTTGCTGCTTTGTATGGGCAGACCCTCTTATTATGTACAGGTTTTAAGAAAAAACTTTTAACTTCATTAAAAAGAGTCGTGTGTGCTTTAGTGATATCTTCATATCCCTGTGAAGACCCAACTACACTCTCCAGTGCCGTAATGGCCTTGTCTGTTGCTGCTCCTATTTTTTCGAGGACCTGCTGATCTGTCTTAACACCTGACCACCTTAACCTACGCATATTATTAGATGGAATAATCGTCGGGAGCACAAGTTGGTCACAAGGGGTTGGTGCTATTTCATTAAATGTCCACCAATTATGTGAGACACAGAGGCTCGTGGTCGCTTTCTGGCCTAGCTGTTACTACCATGTCACTGAGAGATGGCCATATAGATATGCTACAAATGACATAGTCAATGCGACTTTTATTTCGCCCATTATTAAAAGTCATGGCAGGGACACGATCTGATTTAGTTCGACCGTTCAGGGCTCTTAGCCCATGCTCCAGACACATTGCATTTAAGCCTAGTATGTCAGCCGTCCAGCAAGTTATTGGTGGAGTGTCTAGTGTGGGGATGTCCCAAAGCTTATCTTCCTCTGCTCCGAGAGGAGAGTCACCAGTAATGAGAGGTTCAAAAGTGCGATTTAAATCGCCTGCAATTAGAATATTTTTCCCTGCAGAATGTGTCTCAAGAAGATTAAAAAGACTCAAAAGAACCTCTGATTTACCTTTGTTTTCACCTCTAACATAGATATTGTAAATATCTATGGAGATGGATAGATCACTAGTCAGTCTGATGAGCTGAATATCTTTTTGGTCAAGCTCCACACATTTTACAACGGTTTTTAGAGACTGCCTGATCCATATAGTAAGACCCCCCATCGGCCGCCCTTTAGGGCCCTTAATAGCAGGAACATGAAAATGTATATACCCCAAGGCAAAGACAGGGTCACACGCCCAAATCTCTTGAAAGATGCAGAGATCGTACTTATTAATAAATCCAAACCAGTCAGCACAATCCAACTTGGAACATAGTCCAGCCACATTCCAAGACAAAAGATTCCCTGAGTTAGATAACATAAGAGAACAAGGGTTTGTAATAGTCTCATGTGTCATCCTACCCCCAGTGTCCTTAGTAATAATATTTTCATTGGATGGACCTGCTAAATCATCAAAGGAATACCCCTGAGTACAATCTTTAGTTGAATTGCTGACCGCACCAATAATTCTTTCGTCACAGACAATCAAAGGCATAGAGTTACAAATAGGTGGTTGTCAGTCACAAGCATTCAGGTTAGATAATGCAGAGAAACGATTTTCCAACCCCAAGCCCCAGTCCACCGAAGCAACATCCTTCCTCCCCCTCTTAGTCACAATGTTCCATTTGGTTCTCAAAATACTTGAATTTGGACCACTTCCCTTTCTTGGATAGAAGAAGTCCAGAGTCAATGGAACAATTGAGGTTGATCTCCGTTGTGGTGGTAAGATGTTGGGTAAGATGTTAGGCAAAACCCCTGGGTCGGAAAAGTGAAGGACAACACATTCCCCCTCAAACTTTTTCACCCTGTCCCCAATCCACTGAACCCTTCTTGCATTTACGAGCTCTTCAGAGAGTTGCTGCTTTCCCCATGGAGAAATTACCATGTTGTTGGTCAACCATGATAAAGATTTATTTATTAAGGAAGATGTTGTTTCACGCTCACCTTGAGCCAAGGGAGGAACATTAGCAAGAACAAGTACCAATGGGGAAGCTTCAACTACAAGCTCAAAAGTCCCTTTTTCAGTGATTGGGTCATCAGCAACAGGAACTGGGATCGAGGCATTAGGAGCATCACCAGGGAAAATACTCTTGGGTGCCATTTGAGGGTTTGATACAGGGGTAGGGATAAATCCACTGTTAACTACAGTGACTGATTTGCTCAGAGTAGCCTCAATCCTGGCGGAAACGTTTTCCGGGAGTTTACCTATCTCGCCCAAGGTTTTTTCTAGTAGACCTTCTAGTTGGTTGACCTCAGAGGTTAACTTATCTATTTTACTGACCAGAGGTTTAACCACACCTTTAATTTTGGTATCCATCAGTGCCAGTAATTTGTTAAATTGGGCATTTGAAAGTGTAACATAAGCCTCGTTAGTCAGATCAGGCTCCTCTTCCTCTGAATGTTTCCTCGGGAGGTTTGCTACTTTATTCTTGGCTGACCTTAGACCCTCCCGTTTCCCCGGGACTAAAATGGGAGCTGGAGGGGAGTTTGAGGGCTCGTTACTAGTGGATATCTCTATCAAAGCTTCGTTAACGCTAAGGTCTTCAATTCCAGCAACTGTACCACTCGGCTGGATGATAATAGTATCAGGAAGAGAATCGAGTATTTCACCATTTGAGCTACTATTATTCTGAAGCCCAAAGGGATCATCTGACTCAGTATCAATAAGGGGAGATTGGGTGGATGAGTCTATTCCCAAGGATGTTCTCCTATCACTATTGATTCTTTCTACAACGTGTACAAGATAGTTCTCAATTGAATTATTAGGAGTAACTAACTTTTTCGGAGGCATATTTCTCTATGCACACAGCCACAATTGAAAACACAAAATATGAATGACCGGAGTGAGAAATGAACTGAAGCTACGATTGTAACACCATAAACCAAGAGACCAGGCCCAACCCAACCTTGGACGGCCTCAGACGGCCCGCCCTTTGTCCGGGCTTAGTCCGGGCGTCCCGCTCGCGTCCCGCGACGCGGAGGACGGCGGGAATTTCAAGCGCCTCCGGGCGCGGTGACCCCAGAGATGGTGTTCCGGGTCGCTGGGCAGTCTGGGAAATGTAGTTTCCCTCCGCTCGGCGCCCGCGAGAAAGACTCGAGCGGCGGCGGGAGGGAAACCAATGTACACCAAGTCAAGGTAAGATTTCTGGCAGCTCGGCACCCCCAGGCAAGTTGAAGCAGCTTGTGGCAAGACACCCGCTCCACCGAGGACGGCGGGAATTTCAAGCGCCTCCGGGCGCGGTGACCCCAGAGATGGTGTTCCGGGTCGCTGGGCAGTCTGGGAAATGTAGTTTCCCTCCGCTCGGCGGCCACGAGAAAGACTCGAGCGGCGGCGGGAGGGAAACCAATGTACACCAAGTCAAGGTAAGATTTCTGGCAGCTCGGCACCCCCAGGCAAGTTGAAGCAGCTTGTGGCAAGACACCCGCTCCACCGAGGACGGCGGGAATTTCAAGCGCCTCCGGGCGCGGTGACCCCAGAGATGGTGTTCCGGGTCGCTGGGCAGTCTGGGAAATGTAGTTTCCCTCCGCTCGGCGGCCACGAGAAAGGCTCGAGCGGCGGCGGGAGGGAAACCAATGTACACCAAGTCAAGGTAAGATTTCTGGCAGCTCGGCACCCCCAGGCAAGTTGAAGCAGCTTGTGGCACATCCAAGGGACAAGGCTTCTCCCATAGACACTAGCTCCATCAAGGACAGGCATACATCACCCCTGGCTGCACTGAGGCTGATGTTGTTGAAGGAACTGAAAACAGATGTCTCCGCGGTGAGTTCCCCCATACCTCCACTCCCATCCACGCCCGTCAGAAGCAGAGGAAGGAGTACCCTGTTGTTGCATCCTCCATTACACATGATGCAGAGGCCAGAAGGCAGGCACACAGCAAATGACAATCAGGGTCCAGCACGTCCCCAGAGAGCAGACCCCCAGCAGCAGATGCTCCACCTTTGGTGGGTGATATTTCATTTGAGTCCGCACCACTTGCCAGTCCTGTCATGTCCAGGGTGCCCTCACATATCCCTAAGAAACGTAGACACACACCATTGACACCTGACCACCCCGATGTCGCTCCAGTACAGCTATCCCCAGCTCCCAGATCCACCCTGCTTCCTGGCCCATACAGCCCTGTGGCTCATCATTTCGGTGTTCCCAGTGGCGCATCAGAAGTTCACTATCAGTTGTCAGACAGTGGCACTGTGTCTGTTGTTTGCTGTCATGCATCATGTAGTGGCACTGTCTCAGTTGTGCCCTCTCCTGTTTCTGGTGCTGGCAGTGTGTCTGGGTCTATGGCTCATAGCCCCACCCCTGCCTGCATAAAAACGCTGGGCAAACGCATCCCCGCTGATTGCTAGTGAGTGGTGTGCTCTCAGTCCTGAGGCGGAAGCCGGGACTCAATAGATTCTATCTCATGTTGCTGCTATTGATTTTTAATCTAGTGTGTTTGTTTTACTGCTGATTTTAAAACTGCGCATTTGCACCATCAGGGCTCGAACCCTGCGATATCGCCCCGCCGGTCCCGCCATTTTGAGTGAGGAAGACGAGCTGGGCGAGCAGTCTAGTGCTCCGCCCCGCCCACCCCTGCCTGCATAAAATGACACCCTGGCCTAGGAAGCGCAGCAGACGAGCACAGCGGGCGCGCCGCCGGCGCGCCAAAGGCAAGCCCGTCTGCGCCCGTCCGCGCCGGACCCGTGCCTAGTGCCGGGACCCCTGGTCAGGTGGCTTTAAAATCTACTTCGCGGCAGGTCTATAACCGTAATACCTTATGGATGATGGGCGGCAACACTCATACAAAAGGCTGAGCCACCATTGAAATGGGGGATGACCTGTCGACCTATCCTCATCACTGTGTTAATTGTAAGCAGACCCTTCCCAAGGTACTCTGGCAATCATTACCATCCTCCACGGTCCCACACAAAACCATAGAGATAAAAAAGCCGGTCACCATGAAATGCATGTTACTTAATGCCAGATTCAATACAAACGTGGGAACCACCTGTGGACAATGTTTAACGGGTTCCAGTGTACCTGTCCAGTCAACTAAATCGCAAAAGAGTACAAAGTTCCCCCGGGGAAAAGAACAACTAAGAGGTATGTGTGTGTATGGGAGTAGAGAAGAAGCAGGGAACAGGGTGTTCCCTTGTTAGAATTAGAAGACCTCACACACCCAGAAAACTAGGTGTCATGCTTCATCATTGGTCTGCTGCTCCTCGTCAGACTGGCGCTGCAATGTCCGACGGGCGCCGTAGGCGCTCTTTGTTGGAGTTCTTTTGTTCCAGCCAATGGTTGCGTGCCTGAGAGGGGTCTGGACGAAGATGTAGTCGTGAGGGAATAGTGAGATTAAAAGAAGGTGGGTCAGTACACAAGGGTCCTTATTCACGTGGCTGACTCCCTTAGTTAAAAGGGGTGGGGGGGGAGATAGGGACTGTGAGGGGCACAGTGGACTAACTCAACCCTCTAAATAGGTCGACATGTTTCTTGCCCAACTGGCAATTCTTCAGGACCTCGGGTGCTTGGTACTACACAGTGAAAAAACACAATAAAATAAAGTGGGCAGCTGTTCCGCGCTGCCGACGGGGCGCCTTGCGTGGGGGTAAGTTTTCGTACCCAGGCTGCTCGCGCTACAGGTACCTTACCTTAACGAGCAGCCCCACGGGAACAGACTGCGGGGCCCACTAGTGATACTCCTAGGGTCTCCCCGCTAGAGCAGGACCACTTGGTCTGCCCCCTGATTGACCCAGTGAGGTTGTATCTCTCTCCTTTATTTTATTGTGTTTTTTCACTGTGTAGTACCAAGCACCCGAGGTCCTGAAGAATTGCCAGTTGGGCAAGAAACATGTCGACCTATTTAGAGGGTTGAGTTAGTCCACTGTGCCCCTCACAGTCCCTATCTCCCCTCCCACCCCTTTTAACTAAGGGAGTCAGCCACATGAATAAAGACCCTTGTGGACTGACCCACCTTCTTTTAATCTCACTATTCCCACACGACTACACCTTCGTCCAGACCCCTCTCACGCACTCAACCATTGGCTGGAACAAAAGAACTCCAACAAAGAGCGCCTACGGCGCCTGTCGGCCATTGTAGCGCCAGTCTGACGAGGAGCAGGAGACCAATAATGAAGCATGACACCTAGTTTTCTGGGTGCCTGAGGTCTTCTAGTTCTAACAAGGGAACACCCTGTTCCCTGCTTCTTCTCTACTCCCATACACACTTAATGCCAGATCCCTGGTAAAACATAGCACTGAATTGGCGGAGGTAAATCAGGACTCTAAGGTCATGATTGCTTTTATAACTGAGTCCTGGACAGATGCAGCCTCAGGCCCAGACATTGTTATTGCTACTCCCCCGGACTATGTCTGTCTCACGCAGAATAGAGAAAGGAAGAAAGGCGGAGGGCTGGCTATTATCTACCATAAATCACTCAGAGGGATGGTGCAGCCTGGCGCCACCGACTTAGATGAAGCGCTAGTCTTCAACTTCATCCTCTCCGACCATCAAACCCTTAGAGGCTGCCTACTTTATAGGCCGCTCAGGGCTAAAGCACCTTTTCTCTCAGCTTTGAGTAGCCTGTTAGAAAAAGATATCTGCGCCAATACCTTCACGTTACTAGGGGATGTTAATTTTCACCTTGAGAATGGCTTGGACTCGGACACTCAGGATCTCTTAGAAATGCTACACGGGGTGAAGCTAAAACAAAAGGTCTGTGGCCCGACTCATAAGGCACGGCACACCCTAGATAGCATATTTTCCAACCTTCCAACCATCCCAACCTAGAGGTCACGGCAGTTCAGCCGGTCTCCTGGTCGGATCATGCCGCAGTCCATTTCAACATTATCTTAGCCCCCCCCCCCAGACTCAGTAAGGCTAAAATTCCCCCCAGAAAGATTAGGAAATGGAAAAACATAGAAGGTAAGGCATTGGAGGGCCTTTTGAAAACCTCTTTACTGCCCCCCACAAGAAATGTGGAGGAAGCAGCCACAGCCTATACGAGCTGGCTGGAGGCCGCCTGTATGCAACTTGTGCCCCCAACTATCCCTCATTCTACTCGCACAAACCCCTCCGTCCCTTGGTTCTCAGAACAAATCAGGGACCACAAAACTCTCTGCAAAAAATTGGAAAGATCGTGGGGGAAAAATTATAGGGAGGAGGATAAAAAACTACTCAATGCAGAGCTGAGAGTTTACAAGGAGATGATCCGCCTGGCTAAATGTGAGTTCTTCACTAAACGTATTAAGGAAGCAAGAAACTCTCCTAAGGAATTATTTAACACAATGTCCTCCTTGGCAGCCCCCAAACCAGTAGACATACCACCTAGCCACCAACTATGTGAAGACTTAGCCAAATTCTTTCTGGGTAAGGTAGAGAAGATCTTTCACTCCCTGGACAACCAAATCATGACCAACGCCCCAATACATTTACCCCAGAAACGCATCCTGAGACCAACAGGAAATTTGATATACTAGAGAACTTCTCCCCCATTAGTGAGGAGGAGGTATCAAATCGGCTAATGAGGATAAAATCAGGCTCCCCTCATGACCCCTGCCCAGCCACGATTGCCAAACTAGCTCCCTCTATCATCGCCTCGGGGCTCACCCCCCCCTGTGTAATGTCATGCTGGACAAGGGGGAATTTCCCCTACGCTAGAAACAAGCATCCATCTTGCCCATTCTAAAAAAAAAAACAACCTAGACGTAACCGACTTGAACAACTTTTGTCCCATTGCCAGGCTACCCCTCCCAGCCAAAATCATGGAGGGCATACTAAACAAACAGCTCAGCACCTTCCTGGGGTCAGGAGAGAGGCTGGATCCTTCTCAACATGGATTCAGGGCTGGACATAGCACGGAATCGGCACTGATTAAATCAGCCGAAGACATAAGAAGGGTGATGGATGCAGGGGGCAGAGCCGCCCTGATCCTGCTGGACCTATCCGCGGCCTTCGACACGGTCCACCATAAATTATTGGTGAACCGTTTGAGGGCCAGTGGGATTCAAGGAAAGGCACTCGAAATCTTGCAAGCCTTCCTATCCGGCAGGACTCAGTCGGTGGCCTTGGGGGACTTCGAATCAGAGCCATTTGTGCTCCCCTGCAGAGTCCCACAAGGGTCATCCCCGAGTCCGACTCTTTTTAATGCGTATGTCTCCACCCTAGCGCCAGTGATTAGATCCTTCGGATTCAATCTTACTTCCTACGCCGACGACATGCAGATTGTGGTGTCCCTGCGTCCGGGAGAATTGGACAGCACAGCAAATAGGTTTAGATGCTGCATGCGGGAGGTGAGCAACTGGATGGCAGGAAACTGCCTTAAGCTCAATTCTGCAAAAACAGAAGTGTTGCTGTTTGGGTCAAGAGACAACTTCTGGTCCCCTCGTTGGTGGCCAGAGGAAATGGGGTCTCCCCCCTCTCCGGCTTCGAAGGTAAAAAATCTGGGTGTACTGATGGATGACTCTCTGTCCTTCAGGCCACAAATTAATGCACTGTCCTCAGCTACCCACTATGTGCTTAAAACTATCCGGAAAGTCCTGCCATTTCTTCTGGTGGAACACAAGAAGACAGTAGTGACAGAACTGGTGATGTCCCAGCTAGATTACTGCAACGGTCTGCTACTGAATGCCCAGCAGGGGCTTTTAGATAAACTTTAAATCCTGCAGAATGCAGCAGCACGTCTGATTACGGGTACCCCCAAGTTCGCCTCAGTAGCTCAGGACCTGGTAAAGTTACACTGGCTGCCAGTTCGCAAAAGAATTGTTTTTAAGTCACTCTGCGTGATTTTCAAGGCATTGCATGGCCTGGGCCCCCAATGCATGATCCCTCTCTTCCAGTGGTACAAGCCAGTGTGAGCTCTAAGGTCAGCTGAGCAGGGGCTGGCTGTAGTCCATAGGGTAAGGAAAGTCCGTTGGGGAGGTAGAAGTCTATCCCTGGGAGCTGCCAAGGCATGGAATGCGCTGCCTTCAAGCCTCAGACAGATCCCCGATTTGCTCATATTCAGGAAGGCCATTAAGACTTGGCTCTTTACACGTTAACTCTCCGGTTTACGCCCACTAGCGATCAGTCAGCACCAGGACACCTTCGGGTAACAGTGCGCTTTAAAAATGTCAAACATAAATAAATAAATGTGTCAGTCACTAGAGATGTGGCTGTGTCTCACACTCCTGTTTCTGGTGCTGGCAGTGTGTCTGGGTCGATGGCTCATGTATCAGTCACTAGAGCTGTGGCTGTGTGTCACACTCCTGTTTCGGGTGCTGGCAGAGTGTCTGGATCGAGGGCTCATGTGTCAGTCACTACATCTGTGGCTGTGTGTCACACTCCTGTTTCTGGTGCTGGCAGTGTGTTTGGGTCTATGGCTCATGTGTCAGTCACTAGAGCTGTGGCTGTGTCTCACACTCCCGGTTCTGGTGCTGGCAGTGTGTCTGGGTCGATGGCTCATGTGTCACTCACTAGAGCTGTGGCTGTGTCTCACACTCCTATTTCTGGTGCTGGCAGTGTGTCTGGGTCGATGGCTCATGTGTCAGTCCCTAGAGCTGTGGCTGTGTCTCACACTCCAGTTTCTGGTGCTAGCAGTGTGTCAGAGGCAAGTAGTTCAGGCAGTCCACCAGCTTCCGTGATGTGAGGTGTATTTCCCTTCACTCACATGTCATTTGACTTGGCGGGTAAATTGTCCATTGTAACCAGCCTTGCATTGTTGTTGTCCTTGGGACGGGTACCTTGAACCACGTACTTGTGCTGCCTCTGATGTACCTGCTCTGTTGGCCACAATGCCCTGTTGCTGTTCTGATACTGCATTCTGCCCTCTCATGTGCTGCCTCTGATGTACCTGCTCTGTTGGCCACAATGCCCTGTTGCTGTTCTGATACTGCATTCTGCCCTCTGATGTGCTGCCTCTGATGTACTTGCTCTGTTGGCCACAATGCCCTTTTGCTGTTCTGGTACTGCATTCTGCCCTCTCATGTGCTGCCTCTGATGTACCTGTTCTGTGTAATGGACTGTTGATGCACTTAGCCCCTCTCATGTGCTGCCTCTGATGTACCTGCTCTGTTGGCCACAAGGCCCTGTTGCTGTTCGGATACTGCATTCTGCCCTCTCATGTGCTGCCTCTGATGTACCTGTTCTGTGTAATGGACTGTTGATGCACTTAGCCCCTCTAATGTGCTGCCTCTGATGTACCTGTTCTGTGCAATGGACTGTTGATGCACCTGGCCCCTCTCATGTGCTGCTTCTGATGTACGTGTTCTGTGCATTGGACTGTTGATGCACTTAGCCCCTCTCATGTGCCGTCTCTGATGTACCTGTTCTGTGCAATGGACTGTTGATGCACCTGGCCCCTCTCATGTGCTGCCTCTGATGTACCTGTTCTGTTCAATGGACTGTTGATGCACTTAGCCCCTCTCATGTGCTGCCTCTTATGTACCTGTTCTGGGCAATGGACTGTTGGTGCACCTGGCTCCTCTCATGTGCTGCCTCTGATGTACCTGCTCTGTGCAATGGACTGTTGATGCACTTAGCCCCTCTCATGTGCTGTCTTTGATGTACCTGCTCTGTTGGCCACAATGCCCTGTTGCTGTTCTGATACTGCATTCTGCCCTCTCATGTGCTGCCTCTGATGTACCTGTTCTGTGCAATGGACGGTTGATGCACTTAGCCCCTCTCATGTGCTGCCTCTGATGTACCTGCTCTGTTGGCCACAATGCCCTGTTGCTGTTCTGATACTGCATTCTGCCCTCTCATGTGCTGCCTCTGATGTACCTGCTCTGTTGGCCACAATGCCCTGTTGCTGTTCTGATACTGCATTCTGCCCTCTGATGTGCTGCCTCTGATGTACTTGCTCTGTTGGCCACAATGCCCTTTTGCTGTTCTGGTACTGCATTCTGCCCTCTCATGTGCTGCCTCTGATGTACCTGTTCTGTGTAATGGACTGTTGATGCACTTAGCCCCTCTCATGTGCTGCCTCTGATGTACCTGCTCTGTTGGCCACAAGGCCCTGTTGCTGTTCGGATACTGCATTCTGCCCTCCCATGTGCTGCCTCTGATGTACCTGTTCTGTGTAATGGACTGTTGATGCACTTAGCCCCTCTAATGTGCTGCCTCTGATGTACCTGTTCTGTGCAATGGACTGTTGATGCACCTGGCCCCTCTCATGTGCTGCTTCTGATGTACGTGTTCTGTGCATTGGACTGTTGATGCACTTAGCCCCTCTCATGTGCCGCCTCTGATGTACCTGTTCTGTGCAATGGACTGTTGATGCACCTGGCCCCTCTCATGTGCTGCCTCTGATGTACCTGTTCTGTTCAATGGACTGTTGATGCACTTAGCCCCTCTCATGTGCTGCCTCTTATGTACCTGTTCTGGGCAATGGACTGTTGGTGCACCTGGCTCCTCTCATGTGCTGCCTCTGATGTACCTGTTCTGTGCAATGGACTGTTGATGCACTTAGCCCCTCTCATGTGCTACCTCTGATGTACCTGCTATGTTGGCCATAATGCCCTGTTGCTGTTCTGATACTGCATTCTGCCCTCTCATGTGCTGCCTCTGATGTACCTGCTCTGTGCAATGGACTGTTGATGCACTTAGCCCCTCTCATGTGCTGCCTCTGATGTACCTGTTCTGTGCAATGGACTGTTGATGCACTTAGCCCCTCTCATGTGCTGCCTCTGATGTACCTGCTATGTTGGCCACAATGCCCTGTTGCTGTTTGGATACTGCATTCTGCCCTCTCATGTGCTGCCTCTGATGTACCTGCTCTGTTGTACCCAGTGCCCATGCTCTTGCATACTCAGAGATTGTACCCCGATTATGTTTAATAAAGCAAGTCAATCATGTGTGGTGGTTTGTCGTTGTCATTCCTGCTTGTGTACTTCAATTGTGGATATCTTTTTGCGATCTAATGTGGTTTCTCAAACATGACACTCCCCCTCCCAACGTCACAGCCCTGGCAGGTACTCCCCTTCCGACAGCAAATGGTGTGTTGCGTACCTGCGTCGTCGTCAATGATGGTCCATGACTTGCAGGTGGTGGAGCGCGAAGAGTATTGGCAATGAGTGTAGCGCTGGGTCCATGTGGGCGTGCTGCTTGCAGTGGGTATCTCTGCAATGTGTGGTTTCTTTGCTGTGGGGAATCCGCCGTGTTCAGGCAGGTTGTTTTTCCACAGCGGTTTTATGTGTGTTTTCCGCCATCGTGATTTGGGGGAGGGTCGGTGACGTCAATCCGTACGGCGGTGTCTCTGAATTGGTTACGTCTGCCGTGGGGTCTTGTGTAGTTTGGCGGCGGTGCGTGCTATTCCGTCGCGCACGGACTTTTGACAGTGTTCACAATCCTAATATGGCGGACAGAGTGACCGCGGCAGGCGGACACGGAAAAGGCATTTTCCGCCTACTCCAGGACGGCGGTCGGACTTCCGTCCGCCATCCTAATGAGCCCCTTAGTATGTCAGTATGTTAACCACTGAACTATTGCACCGGGGTTAGAGTCGGAGGGCGGTAGATTGCACACGCTACTCTACATTTATTTATTTATTTATTTATTTATTTATAGTGTTTTGTATAGCGCGTACAAGACCCGTGGGTATCAGAACGCTTAACAGGAAAGAATAACAAATAGATAATTGTAATAGCAGTAATAACAACAAAATATATATGAGGTAGAAGGCAAAATAATGAATGTACATGCTTAGAGATATAAGAACTTAATGTCTGTGCAATTAGCATTGGTCTCAAACCAAGCTCTGTGAGGTAGGGTTATAAGGTATTCCAGTGCATATCAGAATAGTGTGGGTAAATAAATAAGGTGAGGTAGAGGTTATATAGTCTTATCTGTGAGATATAGTTATCAATTCACAAGTATATGAGGTAATAGTATGTATCTAGCCTAGGCTTGAACATGGACACAATCAGATGTCAGGAAAAGATCCTCTAATATTCATGAAGTGGACAATCCTCTGTGAGCGTAAATTATCGTCTCAGTAGTCCGTAAGTTTCTCTATGTAGGGAATTTACTCATCAGGTGGCTCTTAAGTTCTCGTTTGAATGATAATGTATTTTGAATCTTCCTGATGCTTGGCGGGAGTGAGTTCCAGATTCTAGGGGCAGCTCCAGAGAATGCTCTGTTGTAGGTCTTTTTCTTGCGGAAAAAGGCTGGTCGCAATAGAAGCTCTCTTGCGCTTCTGGTTGTTCTGTTACCTCCTGATAGCATAAGTTTCTTGGCTAGGTATCTAGGCGTGTTGTGGTGAACCGCTTTATGTGTAATACAGGCCATCTTCATTTGAATTCTGGCTTCGTAGGGTAGCCAGTTTAGAGCTTTCAGGTGAGGAGATATATGATCGAATTTCTTCGTTCCCGTGATGAGTCTTGCCGCTGCATTGAGGCAGGCTTTTAGTGGTGCTGTGGATGTTTTCGGTAGGCCAGCTAATGTGGTGCAGCCGTATTCGATCCTCGAGATAACAAGTGATTGGATAGCCAGTTTTAGATCCGATTCTGAGATAAAGGGTTTCAGTTTTCTTAGGTAATTTAAGTGGAAGCGGGCGCTCTTGGCCATTGAGTTAATATGGTCTTTCATGTCGAGGTTTTCATCTAGCGTAATTCCTAGTGATTTGGCTGAGTTGACTAGTGTCGGGGCGCAATTTAGCGCCGTCACCAATTTAATCCATTCCTTAACATCCGATTGGCTCCTTGTCGGTGAGATTAGCAGGAATTCTGTTTTCTGAGCATTTAGTTTCAGATGGTTCATTGTTAACCATTGCAGAGCTCTCTTTAGTGTTTTGTTCATTAGGTCAATGTCCTCAAGGGAGGCGATCTTTATGTATAATTGGGTGTCGTCTGCATACATGTGGTAGGATATCTGTGATTGCTGAAGAATCTCGGTGAGAGGTTCAACATACAAGTTGAATAGATCTGGGGATAACGTTGAGCCTTGTGGGACCCCGATTACATTGGGGCTCGGGGAAGAGATTGCTTGATTCACCAAGAATCTCTGAGTCCTATTTTGTAGGAAGGAATTGAACCATTTCAGCACGTTTCCGGACAGACCCATCCTGTTTTGTAGCCTGGTAATTAGCACTTTGTGCTTTACAGTGTCAAATGCTGATGACAGGTCTAGGAGGATTAGTAGGCATGTTTGATTTTGGTCTAAGGCTTGTAGGGCGTCATCAACAATATGCAGGATCGCAGTCTCCGTACTGTGTCCTGTTCTGAATCCTGATTGGCAGTCGTCAAGTAGCGAGAATTTAGCGATATGTTGACTTAGTTGGCCCTGTATGCATTTCTCAATGAGTTTGGCCAGTAGAGGGATGTTGGTCACTGGTCGATAGTTGTTCGGGTCTGTTGCATCGGCTGTCGGTTTTTTGATGATGGGAACTACCTGTCCTGTTTTTAGGCAATCCGGGAGGGTTCCTTGTGCAAGTGAGGCATTTATTATCTCGGTCCAGATCGGAACTAGAGTGTGACTGATTTTTCTTACACACTTTCCCGGTAGAGGGTCTTGATAATGGTTGTTCGGTCTGAGTTCCGCCAGTGTTTTGGCGATCTTTCCCTGGTCATATAATTCAAATGTGTCCCATTTTGCCTTATTTTTTGTTTGGAGACTTTCTGTTGAGACATTGGTCTCATTTTTAGATGGAGGGAGGGTAATGAGGTTTGTTGCTGCATTTGAGAGTTCAACCTCTAGCAATTTGGATTTTTCCGTAAAAAATGAGGAGAATTCCTCGCAGCCTATGGGAGTTTTTGTACTCTCTTGAACCGTTTTGGCTAGTTTGTTTGATTGTTGTTTTAAAATCTCAAAGAGTTTTCGTGGTCTGTTTGTGGCACTGTTCAATTCCGATCGGATAAATTCTTTTTTGGAGCTGAGTATCTTTTTATTGTATTTGTTTCTAGTTTTTCTGAGGGCTTTCAACTCCGGGGAGGAGGGATGTTGTCTCCATTTCCTTTCAGCCATTCTCAGTTTGCGCCTGTCCTCGTTCAATGACTCATTAAACCAAGGATTTTTTGGTTTCTCTGAGACTTTTTTCATTCTTTGGGGCAAGGTGTCATTGACAATATTACCGATCGCGGTTATGTAGTGATCAGTCAACTCATTTACATTTTGCTTATTGTAGGGTGGTTTCAGATCTTTCTCACACCTTTCAACCAGTAGTTCAATATTAGCCTCTTTTGTGTCTCGGATCAGTTTTTTGAGCTTGCGTGGTTGCACGGTCCTACCCTTTTTCATTGTCGGTATCGCAAATGTTATGGCATGATGGTCGGACCAGTCACATGGGTCTATAGCGAGGATTGATGCCTCATCTTTTCTTGCAATAATCCAGTCTAAGGTCGCTCCTTGTGAGTGAGTGGGTTGGTTGCATGCTTGTATAAGTTTTAACTCACTGAGGAATTCTTTAAGCGAGTTGACCAGTTTGTCATTCCCGTCATCCCAGTGGAGGTTAAAATCGCCTAGGAATATATTATTAGCATCCGCGTTAGAGTTGGTCGTTATGATCTCCATCAGTTGCTCTGTGAATTTTGCATTCTCACCTGGTGGATGGTAGAATGCATGCAAGGCGCAGCTTTGATTATTTGGTGTTCTTACATTGATATCAAGGTATTCACAGGAGTCTAGGGGGTCAGATTGGAATTGGCAGACCTCGATCTCTGAGCGGTGGATGCAAGCTATGCCTCCTCCCACATTCCTTGGTCTGTCTAATCTGACGATGTTATATTGTGGTGGTATTAAGAGGTCCATGGTAGGAGATGATGATTCATTGAGCCATGTTTCCGTGAGGATGGCCAAGTCAATTTCCTTATTGATGATGAGGGCAGCTATGTCTGATGCATGTTTAGTTGCCGAACGACAGTTAAGTAGTAGACAATTCAGGGGTTTCTGTGATTTTACGCCTTTTCCATTACCAGATTCGGGTGCGGTTAGCTGAATTTGTTGTAAATTTTGGTGAATTGCTATCCTGTGATTCTTTCTGGATGTTCTATTAGGGTCAGTAGGTACTACTTTGATATTCTCTTCTTTACTCCGGGCCGGTTGTTCATAGGATCGGAGTAAAGCCAGAGCTTCTTCATTTGACACGGGCTTGGTCCTGTTCGGTCTGCTGGGTCTGAGTACCAGATTCTGGATGTGTGAGACCTTGGTGTGCGTACTTATTGCCATCTCCCAGATTTTTCCGATTGTCTGTGAGATTTTCAACGAGTCTTGTCCCAGGTTTTCTACGAGTTTCTGAAGTTCATTGAATTGTTTCTGTGTTCGGGATGGTTTTGTATGTGAGATAGCCGTGGCTGGATTGGTATTAGTGTATGCTCTTCTTCGTGAATAATTTGTTCTGATTGCCCCAAATCTCTTCTTAGTAACCTTGGTTTGGTTATAGGTTCTGGTTCTATAAGAGGTTCTATGAGAGGTGTCCCCATTAATTCTAATGTTATGGGATGTAAGGGGTGTTTTTGTGGATAGAGGTCTCTGGGGCTCAAGTCTCATCTTCGAGGGAGTAGGATGTAGAGGGTCAATATCATCAACCTTATTCATTTTGTTAACTTCATAAAGAGACTCGATTGGAGCTGGGGTACCATCTTCAAGCGCGGCGGAGTTGTGCGTTAGCGGCAACGGTTCTTTCCTTGGGGCCTGTTTCTTTTCTTTATTTCGAGGGTTAGTGGTCGGCGCTGTCCTTACTATCTTGTTCTCTGGTATTGCCTCCGCGTTTTCGGTTGAATCTCCGGTGTTATCGATTTTGTTGATCTGGTCCTCCATTCGAATGGTGTCTCTCGTATTAGGGTCATTAGTTTCAGGTGTGTCATCTGGTAATGACAAGTTTTGTTGGTGGCTTGGTCCTTCTATGTATTTCTTTAAGTTTTGGAAGGCTATCTCGAATTTCTTGAGTTCTCTGTTGGTTGCTTGTATCAACACTATTCCCGTTTTGTACATGGTAATGTATAAATCTGTATTACTTCTTTTAGTTAATTAGGTTGTTATTTTTGTGCCATATGGTATGTTTTTTATAGTTTTAGTGAACAGCATTTCTGTCAGGGCGTTACGCCATTTAGCTGTTTTGTCAGTGTAGAATATCAGGTCATTCATCATGATGC
The DNA here is from genome assembly GCF_964263255.1 of Lissotriton vulgaris. NCBI lineage: Eukaryota > Metazoa > Chordata > Amphibia > Caudata > Salamandridae > Lissotriton > Lissotriton vulgaris. The sequence continues at coordinate 210,226,124 of NC_141699.1, read as the reverse complement.
CTTTGGCTATATCGAAATATGGGTCAGAGAACAACATGTCCGGATTTTTTCTCAGAGTATTGTGTTTGAATTTTTTGGCGGCATTTTTGGATAGAGTTAAAGGGTAATCTATGCTCTTTGCATTGAATCCATTCGATCTTTGGCATCCTCCATCCATTTCGCTTCACAATGAGGGTCTGTAGAGTGTTATAGGCAGTTTTGCACTGAGTAGCTCCTAGTTGGTGTATCCAGAGGATCCAGAAATCACGTAACTCAGGGCTATGGTTTCTAGATGTGAGTTATAGTTTTCTTTGTGGTATAGTTCTTTGAAGTTATTATTATGTTGCAATTCGTGTTGATTAATTAAATAATTATATTCCTTAACTATCACTAATCATGAGAGCTAGTTGTCTAGAGATGAGTAATCAGTATCAGACGGTAGCCTAGTCTAACCCAGACGATTTCCTGAGAAGGGGGAGGATTTTTTCTCTTTTCCCTTGCAGCTGTTTAGTCTCTTTATTTCCTTGGTCCTTTCTTTCTTTTCACTTTTCTTTTAGGGATTGGTTAGTTCGTTTTTGCTTCCTTTGATCCTTTCCCTCTTAGTATTCCTTAATCTGATTTGCCCTTATATAAATGTTCTGTGTCAATAGGGGGGATTCTGGGAGGTTTCCTATTCTTTGCTGCTCTTGGTCCTTTCTCCGTTTTCGTTATCATATCGTTTTCACCTCGATGTCACATAGGTGGGTTCCTTTCTCTTGATCCCAGCGTCAGTCCTCATCACCCCCTGCTGTGCACAGAGGATAGTTGTAGCCACTATTAAACACCACGTGATGCAAGGCTTGAAACTTGTAGAATCAAAGAGCACTCAGCACTCCAGGTGAGGATTCCAGGGTGAGCCTTACACGAACGTTAGTGACTAGAGTCAGGTCTCCTTTTTCTGACTAATCCTACCCATGTATTTGCATCACGTTTTGAAACCCGGTGATAACCTCAATCGTGAAAGAAGCCAAAGGGACCAACAGTAAAAATGTGTTCAGACACAAGACTTAAAGATAATCACAGGTAAACCCATTTATTTCTAAAATATCTCTAAACAATCATAATCATCAAGGTGTTTGTTTTAGGACAAATCATAGTTTCTTTAAAACAATCAAAGAAGTAATAAAAATACAGAACTGTTTTTTTTCTTATTGTGAATAAATACATTCCAAGTCCAAGTTTGTAGGATATGAGGCATGGCATGAATAATTTTTACACTGTTATTTTGCTGAATAAAGATTGATATAGCAGACTGGGAGCAAACAGACCGATTAGGTTTCCTCTTAAAAGAATGTGCACAGTAAACCGGTTAACCTATAACATTTGGCCTCAAATCTGTCTTTATTGTAGGAGACATGTACACCAACATTATGAGGAAGTAACCAAACAATTAAACACCAGAGATAACAGCAATCAAACAAAGCAGAAACTAAAAACAATGCACTTCTTTCGGAAGGAGGTGGAGCAATGCCTTTGTGCATCTAGAGCAATAGCAAGTCCCCAAGTAAAATTAAACATTTGCCTCTGGTCCACAGGCTCAGGGGTGTGGTAGGGTCCTTTTACATTAAGTCTCTGCTTTAGCTGTCTGTTGTCGAAGATCTGTTGTCTACAATAAATTAAACACAATGTTAGTTTCAGACCAGCCCCTCGCTTATCCCGCTTTCTCATTTGATGGCTTTTTTCCTGTTCTTGTGAATGTTGCCCCTTGAAAGCATTACCTCTCTATATTGTTTCTGAATGTGCCACTGGTCTTCTTTTACTACAGCTATGAGGACACTATCGAATATGCTGAGTTCAGCAGGTCTTTGGAGTGCATTTTAATACATTTTGGGAGGGCTGAGCAGCTGCGTACCACTACCAGGCTGCTCGCTTGAGCTTGTTTCTGACCACACTATTTCTTAATTTACATTTCTAAAATGACCATACCTTTCTTAGAAGGGTAACTTAAAAAATAATTGCTAAGACTGAGCCACCTTCTAATGATTGTCTTATACTTTGACTAAAGCTTACATGCACATGCATGGACGGCCATTTTGGAATGTTTCTGGCAAACTAGTAGACAAAAGTAAGTGTCTGCAAATTAAAAGACCTATTTGATTTGTTAATGCTGGTTTTTATTTGGGCCATCTATACGTCTAAATCTAATTTTCATAAAACACAAGTATAGATGTTTCTCATCTCACTAGTCTAAGTCAAGTTACTTTTATTATAAAACCACATTTCCTTGTAAAGTTACAGGTGATTTTGCATTCCAGCCATTAACCATTGTCAAAAATACAGAAATTACGCTCAAAGAGCTACAGGGTATTTAACATATTTTCGAAAGGAGGAAGAAGTATGTGCGAAATCAAATGGCCCTATGTGAGTAGTTCCGATAACTGGAGACTACACGTTTGTATGTATAAACACACATACTTTTTTGGTTCAAAGCTGGCACACGCAGGTTACAAGAAGACATGGATAACATGATCTATCCTACCAGCGTTGGTTCCTTCGCTATGGGGGAGGAGCGGCGCTACCCCACCTCAAAAAAACTGTCAGGAAAGTGAAAAAAATGACACTCATGTTGTTTTCTTTCCCCTTTCCTGTCGAGTCTTGGGGTAGGGTCCTGGGGGTTGATGGCACTGAGGGGAATGGTAGTTCACTCCCTTCACTGTGCATGATGGTTTGGCTTGCCATCTCATCAGCTGCATTGCTGGGGTTGGAGAGAGCAGGCACAGACTCCCAGTCTGCCCTGGAGTACCAATGGAGGGTGTTCCAGCCAATGCTGAAGCTGCTCTAATGTGAGAGCGTTATAAAACAATGGGGGAAACCGAAAATCCACAGGACCCGGGAAAGGTACAGTACAAAAATAATGGTTACAGTGGAAATTAGTTTTACAAAGAAATTAAAACATCACCCTAATACAATTTATTCAGATTCATAATAGGCTTGTATTCATATTCAGATGACAGCACAATTATCTGTACATTTCTAAAAAAAAAGTGAAAGCAGCTTCAGGCTTGGCCGTAGGGCATTCTGGGAGCCTGTGCCTGTCTGAAGCAGTGAAGCAGAGGAGCGGGACGTGGGATGCAGCCAACAGATGGTAAGTTTTTTTATTTTTTTATTTTGCCCCCCCTTTGTGACCCCTATGACGCCTCCTCACCTTCCCCTGCCACTCGTCCCAAACATGGGCCGCTACTGTACCCTACCATCCGTTTTTTTAGTAGGAACCAGGGGCACAGCTTGCTCACTAAGATTGGGGTGGGGGTGAGGCGTGAGAGGGACTTTCAGATTTCCCAACAATCACTCTGGCCTGGAATGTTAAAGTACATTACAGACAGGAAAGGTACATGAGTGGGGCTCTAGGGGCAGTGGAAAGGGAGAAGAATACTGATGGGTGGGGTACTAAGTAAAGAAAACACAACATTTGGTAAAATAACCAACACTTTTGAAGATTTTCAAAACAGAGAGGGAGAGAGTCTGTATGTTTTTTTCCATGTGTATGTAAATATTCATTGTGAAATTCGACAGACTCCTCACCTTACCCAACTGAAAGCACCTGTACCCAACTAATTACCAGAAAATACATTTATTAGGGGGGTGTAACACCCCAAACACCTCCCCCTCAAGCTACGCCCCTGATGGGAACCTCTGCCAGAGGCAGTAATCTTCACAACACATAAAACAAAGATTGTACTTAATTTGTCTTAACTCAATGTGTACTGGCTTTGAAATGTTTTAAAGCTGCAGTGCATCTCCATGTAACTCTTGCTAATTTTCCACAAGTGGATTCATTAAAACAGCTACCAACTATCACAGGATACATGGAAGTACATCTTTTTTCGTTACCAACACATGCCATTGCGGGTGGGGTGCGACTTATGGAAAGCGAGTATTTTAAATATGTACAAGACTTTTTTTTTTCAAAAGGAAAAAAGCAAATTAAAGAAGAGGGTAACCTGCTGTACTTTCTCTGGACCTCCTAAGGAAGAAGGTGTTGGCTTGTTTATCTTTTTATACTTTTCCACAGGGCTCTTCTTTTGTCTTTATTCGCCTCACAATTTTGGAAATAACTAGAAGAAATACTGAGGCAAATCACTATTTGAAACAAATCTTACACTCTTGCGTCGACCACAGCCGGTACAAACTGTGGTAAGGCACGCTCGGATTGGTGTCTGAAGTAAGGGAGAGTTCAATCTCCAAAATGTGTTGTTGTTTTGTACTACAAACAAGGACAGCAGACCTCCTTTCTTCAGAGACAAAAATGCAATATGAACAAGGACTGTAGATTTTCTACAATTGCCACCTATGATTCAGCTAATTTTACCAGATGTTTTAACATTTCACTATTGAAATCAGAAGGGGCACACAGCAGTGAGAAGTATAACAGAGCTGACGACAACCCTTTTAAACTTTGAATTGGTGTTCATTTGTGGAGTTTACCATCAAAACATATGTTTGCTCCCAAAACCTAGAACCCGCTCTCCTCGAATCGTGAATCACTGGAGTGTGCATTAGTAATTTTTTTGATTTGCTGATTTCACTTCTCTTTGCACTTTTACAAACTCACTTTTCGGCAGTTCTGTTCACTGTGCAGAAGTTTGAAGGTCACTCTCTTCTTGACTGTCAATGATGTGACCGATTCCTCGAGAGTTAAAAGTACTGGTAGAGAGACAATTAGGTTTTATTTTTCTTTGGATGAAAATTGATTATGACACGTTCCTTGGTTTTGCATTAAAACAAGTGGTAGCAAATACATTGTCGCTCAAACCCCACAACTTACAAAAATACTAAGTGACACTGTGTATAATTTCCACCCAGTACTTGGAGGCAGGACGCTTACAACATAGTCTAGAAGAGTTTGTTGATGAGGTTCATCTGATAGCCCATGGGGCAGAGTGTGACGTTTCGTCCTGTGAAAAGTGGTCAGTATCAAGAGAGCTGCATACATGTGGCGCCCCAGTCCGTTTTAATCAGCTGCGGTGCGACGTTTGCCACGAGCACCAACCGGATGCCAGGGCGGGTGAGTGCAGGGGTCTTTCAGGAAGCGCCCACCTGAGAACTTGAGACAGCCAGGGGGCAGTCAGTCCTGGAGGTAGGATGTGAACGACTCCCTACTTCTGTCGGGCGGCTGATGCTAATAGGCTGGAGTAGTTGACCCACATCTAGCACAGTCCTATAAATTGGTGAGCAGCCCTGTAGCTTCGGGGTCCATCCTCCGTACTGTGGTACTGGTAGCCAGTGCTCGAGAATCCTACGGTGCTGAGGGGTGACTCTATGCCGACCGGTGACGTTAGATCAGACCTAGACATAATTGCAGCAGACATGGAGCCTCACCTGCAGGTTGGAACAGTCCCAGCAGAAAACCACCTGCTGAGGGTCCTTAGGCTGAAAGAGAGACTCGGTTCAACACAAGGCAAATGAGCGGTGAAAAACGACAATCGCCCCCTGTGAAGTACCGTTTAAGGATCCCCGAAATACTGTGGGATCGTAAGATTGGATGCAGTCATTCGAGTGACAGGTTGCTTTTTTCACTAAAGGACAACAATGGCATTAGACGAGCCCATCCATCAGACAACAGGTCAGCGACAATCAGCACAAAAGGAGAAAGTTGATACCAGACAGGAAAGCCCTTGATTCACAGCTTTGGGTTTCCGACCGCCAGCCCTGGAGAACGAGTCGCCGCGGCGACTAACCGGGGCCGACCGGGGGAGAGGGCTCCTTGGCCGGCAGGGCCTCGGCCTCTTCATTGGAGGGCGGGAGCAGCTCCTTCTCCGGCAGCTTGACAGTCTTACGGCGGGCCTTCAGGGACATGTAGTAGGCCCAGACACACTTCACAAAATAGGACTTCACAAGCAGCACAGCTGCCAGGAGCAGAGCTACGAAGAAGATTTCGACCCGCCCTTCCAGCGGCTCACTGGGCTTCCTGTAGTAGCCCAAGGTGCAGTACGCGAAAAACACCCTCGGAGTGTCTCTCCAGTTCAGGTGGTCGATGAAGCCCAGCCAGGGCGGAGTGCGCAAGAACAGGCTGCAGATGCTGAAGAGACCGACAAATAAATCCAGGGTCAGGAAAGTGAAGAAGGGCAGCCATAGCGACGGGATGTTTTTACTCCACGCGATACTCGCACACACGACTATCGCAGCCAATAGCAGACAGAACAGAACGTTCAGCAGGATCAGGTACAACTCTACCCCGAGACCCAGTCCGATGAATGGGGACACAAATAAGGCGAACGTAGAACCCGTGAGCTGATTTAGCTGGCAAAAGAACAATCCCTCGAGCTCCTCGTCTCTCATTTTAGCCTACAGAGGAATATGTTCAGACACGACTAGGCGCCTCATTGGTGCCAAGAGAGGCGGCGACACTCAGATAGCTCTACAATGTCAGAGGGACTTTCCGAAGGGGGAGGGTGCCGGGGGGGGGGGGGGGGGGGGGGGGGACTTCAGGCACGCGCGTTCCGGTAACAACGGCCCCTGGGCGGAGACTCCCGCGGCAGTATTCACCTGCTATCAATCATACAGTGTCGGCTTTTGTGACACCCGCCCACTGACAGCCAGCAGCCTGTCACCCGAATTTTGACAGTCACGTTACCGGGCATAATCTCTGTGTTAGGCACGGCTGGATAAGACTTTCTGAGGCTGCCCACGGCGCACCCCAGGGCGGCCAACTTAGTGCCGCTTTCGTCACATCCCCGCGGTCTAGTCACGGGGACCCCCGGGTTGTCCCCCACAATCCGGTGCCAGGGCCGCGTCACTTACGGCGGGCGCCCAGTGTCCGGGCTCCTGCCAGCCATTATTGTGCCCCACGATCTCAACCGACCCTATAACTATTTCTGACGTATACTATGACAAGGCTCGGGGCAGAGACTCATTTCACGCGCGCACAGCCATCGGTTCGGGAAGTCACTCCATCATTGTCCTTGGCAAAAATAGCATTTTTAAAATATCGCGGCTAGTTGAATTGAAAGGCCTGCAAGTTGCAAGTAGGCAACAGGCATCTTGTCATTTCACTCGTCAGTAAACTGGTAATGGTCACAGAGGCTGCATTATAAATTACGGGATTATAATCCTAGCGGTTTAATGTACCCACTGCAAAGCACATTGTGTAACAAGCAGATCACAGATTTCTATTTTAGAAAGGTAAGCAGGTTACTGCCTTTGACACAGAGATCGTTGGTGTCAGTTCACCAAAATGCAGGGATAGTGTAAGTGACATCCCATACCCTTACACCACAACAACATCGCAGGAAGTGATGTCCTATGACCAAGCCTGATTTTTTCCAGGAAGGCATGTCACATGACCTAACATCACAACAATTAAGGATTTTCGCTGCATAGTATCACAAAGCAACACAAAGTTGGGCTATGTGCTGCTTTGCTTAATGTATTATCAAGGAGGTGTTCCAGGATGGTGCATGGGGGTTAGTTGGTATGCAACCACCCATGGGTTTTGATGCAAATCCCCTTCTACAAACATTGGTAGACAGCAACTTGTGCCAAACTCTTATACCTCAATGAGGCAGGCGTAACGAGGAGAAATGTCTACATTTCTTTTAGATTTCTCAACTTTACATGAATGCTGTATTGTACAACACACGTACAAAGTGAGAAACGCCTTAAACCGTTGTTTTTGCACTAGAAGGGACTCCTTCCAGTACAAAACCTATGCTTCAGAGAATGCACACACCTTACACTCTGGCACAGGCGTTGGTGCATGGCAGCCTAAAGTGCACAAGCACACTGGTAGAGAAATAATAAGCAATATATTATTAGATATGGTGCACCTTTTCTCTCCCCCTTTGATGCAGGGCTGCACAGCAACTCTGATTCAGTGTTGCTTAGCATCAAAGAACAGGAAATCTAGGCTGAATCCTACCCACTACCTGTCACTTGACTCTCATTCACTTTCGCTCACATACACACACATGCTTACAACAACTACAGAAACATTTTCTCGCACATATGCTGTTGGACTTGGCCCTTCTGGCAGGTTCACCCCTAAACTTTTTGCTTTTAATGGTGGCCTAGTGATGGTGCTTTTTGGGTTCTGCGCACTTTCACTGTGTCCCAGTGGAAAGTGCGTGCGCACTCTGAGTGCGTGGAGTAAGGTTGGCCTGCCCTCCCATAGGAATGCATGGGGAATGTCTGTGTGCCTGGTAGTTCCTGATGCGTGAGGTGTACAGGCTCGAGTCTGGTATGTGCTGACTCGTGTGAATGAATGCTGCGAAATGATGTATGCGGCGTGTATGTGTCTAGTGTGGAAGTGCCACTTCTAGACATGGGTGTGCGTGTGTAGTGAGTGTGCTGACACGTGATTGGCTCGAGCCTGGCTCCAGGAAGTCCGGATGGGTCTGTCCAGGAGTGAGTGGAGAGATCAGCATGAGTGATGTGAGGGAGGGCTGCACCTGGTTCCTGAATGGTGCTGGGCTTTCCCCACACAATTCTGTCTCCGCCCCCTGTGTTGCGTCTAATGACCCTAGCCTCCCTAGTGAATGAAAGGGGTGGTTGAGCCATCAAGGGTGCTCCAAAACCAGCTGAGACTGGTTTCTCCCCCACCCTGCACATACAGACAAAGGATTGTACAGTATAAGAAGAGGCTGTGTCCCCATGAATGTTATACTTTCCTGATCCTACTTGAGGGGGGCTGCTGCGGCTGCTGGTGCCAGGAGGAACCGCCACTTGGACTGCCTCCCTGCCTGGAGGGCCAGTGAGCTGGCCCCTGGCCCAGCCTTGCCCCCCCGCCTTGCTGCAGTCCTGGAGGACTTTTGCTGGGCTTGTTGGCCCCTAGCGCCTGGGAGCTCTTTATTTGGGCCTCTAGCGCTTGAGAGCGCTCTATTTTGTCCTAGCGCTGGGGGCGCTGTATTTTGTGCCCACAAGCGCCTGCGAGCGCTTTATTGTGCCTTAGCGCAGAGGGCGCTTTATTTTTCACTAGCGCTTTGGGAGCGTTGAATTCATCTTTAAAGCCGGTGCCCACCCGGCATTGCCCCGCAAAATCGTCCCCGCCGCCGCCTGGCCCACCGCAGGAAGTCAGGCAGGCCGGGGGCGGGACCGAGGGACACCTGGAAGTGTTCTGTTCAAAACCGGAAGCGGACAGGAGCCCACCCCGCGCTCCGGTGAGAGGAGGAGAGAGAGGAAGCCCGCGGCCGGCGCCTTCCACAGGGCTCCCAGGAGTGAGGGAGAGCCCCGTGGTAACCCGCTTAAAGGAAGGAGAGCCCCGAGGAGCAGGAGCTCTCCTGCAGCCCCGGCCGCCGCACCAGGCCTGAGGAGCAGCGCTCGAGCAGAGTCCCCGTGTTGGACCCGGCCTCGTGGCGTGGTTCCCCCCGCGACTCAGCTCCCCGTTAGCCCTGCTCTATACCTAGAAACCCCTAGCTGCCCTGCCCATGTCCGACCAAACGCCCATGGCCCGCATCGGCCTGTCCCCGGCCACTCTTCCAGCCCGCGCGTCCCAAACCCGCAAGGCCCCATCGGTAGCCATTTTCCCTTCCCGAGATCCCTGATGCCATGGGCCCAGCCTGACCCCCAGACCCAGCGCAGCGTAGGCTCCAGACGCGCCAGCCCCCGTTCGGAGGGTGAGGGCTACCCTAGTGAGAGAAGGCGAGAAGTTTCGATGGCACCTCTGGCCTCCCCTGAGAGACTGGTTTCGCTCACACCTCTGGTTTCCCCCCCTGAGGGCCAGTTTCGATGTCACCTCTGGCCTCCCTGAGTGCTGGCTCCAGACCTGCTGGGCGTCTGGGAATTCCCGGACGCATCCTCAAAGGGATCAAAGAACCAACCGCCGGACCTCACCCACGTACCGCCCCCACAGCCTCGGACCTCCGCCTGTGAGAGTCCGGACATCAAAGGGTCATTGAACTATATCAAGGGGCACCCCAGAACTAGCGGGCAGTTGTATCTTGGACAAGGAAGCCCTGCTGATCTGATCGCGGCTGACTGAACCTCGGGAACTCTTGAGCCCTGCTGACGCTGTCGCGGCTCGTTCTTGGAACTGAACCATCAGAGCCCTGCTGACCTCGTCGCGGCTCGAGCTTGAACCTTGAAGACATCTACGGAACTCTCTGAGCCCTGCTGACTTGGTTGCGGCTCCTCCCGAACTTCCTCCAGAGCGAGCCCTGCTGACGCTGTTGCGGCTCGAGGAACATTCTAGTCCGGCTGGACTATTGAAGTACCAACCCGAGAAAATCACCCTCAAGTGAGTAGGATTACCAGTGCGGCTACCACCTTACGTATCCCCCCGGCTCGAGGATTGAGAGCTGTGTGCAGGGTATGCTACGTACTGGCCTACGAAATTAAGACTGTCCCGCCACCCTCTCCCCAAAGACTTGAGACTCTCTGCGATCCCTCGATCGTTGTACATAAGTGTGGTATTACTTTTCTTCGTGCATATAAAGAAGTTGATAATTAATTCTTCGGTGTTGTGTCTGTTCATAAGTGTGGTGTGGTGTGGTCCTCGTGTGTACGATTCGCTACTTGAGATCTTCCCCGGTGGAGATCTCTCATAAGGCTCAGCATTATTGGTGGGAGAGGTGGGTCATGGAGGAGTTGGGTAGACTTAACCCGGCCTCTGGGATCGCCCCTTCTAACATTGGTGGCAAGCGACGGGATAAGAGCCTACGCCTAGAATCGTACAGTAATCGACTGACACACCACCCGAACAAGACCAACCATGAGTCTCATCGGAACCAACGAAAAAAACGCATTCCAGAAAGAAAAGGTGGAAGATTATACCCATAAAGAATTTAAACAATTCTGTAAAAATTTCCGCATTGCTACAACTGGGTTGAGCACCAAAGACGACTTCCAGAAAGCCCTGACGGCCTGGGTAGAAGCCGGGGCCCCTCTCCCCACAACTGAAGGGAACAGTGGAGAGGAAGAGCCACCGACGAGACTGACGGTCCGAGGTAAGAGGGAGCCGACTCCCTACCATGAAATGCCAGCACGGAGAGAGGTCTGTCGATAGAAGAAATGGCAGACCGAGAGCGCAACTGAAACCACGAGCTGGAACTAGCCCGACTTAAAATCAAAGGTGAACTCAAGCTGGCAGAACAAAAACTAGCCATCGAACAGTTACGGCTAAAAGGGGAACTGGAAGACAAGAAGCTCCAGCGAGAGCTAGAAGAAAAGAAGCTCCAGCGGGAGCTAGAAGAAAAGAAGCTCCAGCGGGAGTACGAGGGGAAGAAGCTCCAACTCGAACACGAGCGCAGCTTGAAGGAGCTCAAAATTAAAGCCCGGAACGAAGAGAGCCGACCCCCGGGGAACAGAGACTCTGCTCCCCCGGTCGAACCGAAAGTCCACATCCCCAAGGATGTGGTGAAGGAGTATTATAAGAATGACGACATCCAGCAGTGGTTCAAGGCATACGAGGTCGCCATGACCGCCCACCGAGTACCTGAGAAGGATTAGGGGGCCCGATTATGGGGCCGCTTCCTCAGCGAAGGGAGAGACACCCTGCTGGATCTGCCCTCCGCCGTCGTGAACTCCTACCCCCATATGAAGGACGCCCTCATGGCTCGCTATGGGCTCACTCCGGAGATGTACAGACAGAGATTTCGAGATTGCAAAAAGAAACCCGGCACCACATGGGTGGAGTATGTGAATTTCTACAGCCGGGCCTTGGAAGGGTGGATCAAGGGCAGCAAGGTGACCACTTTCAAAGGCCTGGTGGACCTCATCGCCTATGAACATCTATCCAACAATAGTTTTATAGAACTGCGACAGCACCTTCTCGATAGCAAGTTGGCCGACCCCCGGAAGTTGGCTGTCGAGGCTGATCGATGGGTGAACACCAGAGTCCCACGAAGCCCAGTGGGAGACTATAACAGAAACAAGCAAGAAAAGCCACGTCAGAGGGGCAGGGGGAATCAGAATAGACAGAGGGGTCCCCAGGCAGGGCCTCCTCGCAGTCCCCCTAGGAACCAGCCAGGGACCTCCCCGACAGACGCCAAGGCCGGATCCCCTACTGTTAGATCAGGACCCAGAATAGCCACAGCCTGCTACCGATGCAACCAAACAGGGCACTACGCCAATGACCCCAACTGCCCCATGCTCAAGAAGACCCCTGCTGCAGGTCCCCCTGCGCGCCACCTCGCCAACATAGCTCTAGAAGAAGAAGAGGAGAGAGAGGACCCCAAGGGGTGGGAACCAGCAGCCATGACCTTAGTTTCCCTGGGGGATAGAGATATGGTCCCCGGAACCTTCCTCCCAGACAATACCGAAAAGTACTGACAGCAGGTGACTGTCAACGGGTTCCGCATAGGAGCTCTCCGAGATACCGGGGCCAGTATCACTGCTGTGAAAGAGCACCTAGTCACCCCAGACCAGATCGTACCCCGTGCCTCCTGCAGAGTGATCTCCGTGGACAACTCTGTCCGCACCTGTAAGATAGCTCAGGTCCCATTCGAGTGGGAGGGCGTCTCCGGAGAGTTACGAGTTGCGGTCCGCACCGACATGTCCGTGGACTGTCTCCTCGGTAACGATCTAGAGAGCTCCTCGTGGAAGCAAGTAGAGCAAAAGACTCACCTCGAGATTGTGGGCCTACCCGAGTGGGCCTGCGTGACCATTCGATCCATGTCGGCCCGGGTGGCCGCCCCCGAGGAGGTGACCCCTGACAACCCTTGCCCCATCCCCGACGAGCCGGAGGGCAGCGGGCAGACCGAAGGCCTTGACCTCTTTCCCAGCGAAAGCAGCGACCCCTGATTCCTGGTCTCCTGGACCAAGCTGGTGAGTCAGCCCTGAGCTCGGACGACCTCCCTGAGTTGGCCCAGTGGCCCCAAGAGGGGGGCCCTCCCGAGAGGAGTTCTGCCTGGAGCAGACTTCTTGTCCCTCTCTAGTGGGGCCGCGGCAGCAGGCCGCCGCCCAGGCCGCCGGTGACCAGTCCGGCTCCCACCACATTTATTGGGAAAATGGCCTGCTGTATAGCGAACAGAAATCCGCCGAACTAGGGTCAGCCAGAGTGCTGGTGGTACCCCTACATTTCCGCGGATTCCTACTGAACCTGGCCCATGATGTACCCCTGGCGGGACACTTGGTTCAAGACAAAATGTACCACCGGTTGGTCACCCATTTCTACTGGCCACACATGCGCTCCGATGTGGAGGCCCACTGCAGGTCCTGCCCCACGTGTCAGGCCAGCGGAAAGAGCGCAAGGCCCCCCTTCAACCCTTCCCCGTGGTCAGTACCCTCTTTGAACGGGTAGGAATCGATATCATGGGGCCCCTTGACCCCCGAACGTCCTTAGGATACCAGTTCATTCTGGTCCTGGTGGATCACGCCACCCGCTATCCCGAAGCCACCCCCCTCCGAACGGTGACAGCCCCAGTGGTGGGGCGGGCCCTCATGGGGATCTTCTCCCGGGTTGGGTTCCCGCGAGAAGTCGCGAGTGACAGAGGGACGAACTTCATCTCCAAGTACATGAAGTCTCTCTGGCAACAGTGCGGGGTGACGTACAAGTTCACCACCCCGTACCATCCCCAAGGGAACGGCCTGGTCGAGCGGTTCAACCGCACCCTCAAGGGGATGATCATGGTCCTTGAGGAACCACTGAGACGCAAGTGGGACGTCCTCCTCCCCTGCCTCCCGTTTGCATACCGCAAAGCCCCCCAGAAGTCCCTGGGGTTCAGCCAGTTCGAGCTGCTCTACGGGCACCCCGTCCGAGGACCTCTCAGTCTGGTCAAGAAGGGTGGGAGACGGCGTCCCTGGAACCTCCACCAGATGTGTTTCGATACATTCTGGCTCTTCGGAATCAGGCTCGGAAGTTCCGAGAGCTGGCCGAGGCAAACCTCGAAGCCAGTCAAGAGGAAATGAAAAGGTGGTATGACCAGAATGCCACTCTGGTCGAGTTTCAACCAGAGCAGCAGGTCTGGGTGATGGCCCCTGTGCAACCCTGTGCCCTGCAAGACAAGTGGACAGGTCCCTTCAAAGTGGTGGAGCGGAAGAGTCAGGTTACCTACCTCGTTGATGTGCAATCCCCGAGGAACTCCTTGCGGGTCCTCCATGTGAACCGCCTGAAACCCCACTTCGTTCGGTCCGAGTTGAGTTTACTCCTCGCCACCGACGACGGAGCCGAAGAAGAGACGGATCCTCTCCCCGATCTCTTATGCGCGAAGGAAAAAGATGGCTCCGTAGAGGGAGTGAGTCTCACCCCCGAGCAACGCAAAGACTGTCGCCAGTTGTTGGGACAGTTCTCGGACCTATTCTCCCTCATCCCCGGAGTCACCAGTTTGTGCGTCCATGATGTTGACACCGAGGACAGCCCTCCAGTATGGCACAGGGCCTACCGCGTTCCCGACAGAGTTCGAGCCTGCATCAAGGCCGAAGTCTCCAAGATGTTAGCCCTGGGAGTGGTCGAGGCCTCTGACAGCCCGTGGGCCAGTCCTGTGGTCCTGGTTCCGAAGGTGGCCGCCCCCGGCGCGGTTCCCGAGCTGAGGTTCTGCGTAGACTATCGCAGGTTCAACGCCGTCACCAGAACCGACGCTCACCACATTCCCCGAGCAGACGAGCTCATTGACCGCCTAGGGTCTGCTCGATACCTCAGCACCTTCGATCTGACCAGTGGCTACTGGCAGATCGCCCTGATCGAGGGGGCCCGAGAGAGATCCGCCTTTTCCACCCCGGATGGCCACTACCATTTCCGGGTGATGCCCTTTGGCATGGAAAATGCCCCCAACACCTTCCAGAGACTAGTGAACCAGGTACTGGCAGGGTTGGAAGAATTCAGCGCCGCATATCTGGACGATATTGCGGTGTTCAGCTCCCACTGACCTGAACATCTCCTCCACCTCCGGGAGGTCTTGTTAGCCCTACAGAGGGCCGGTCTCACCATTAAGGCCAGCAAGTGTCAAATCAGACAGGGGTCCGTGGTCTACCTGGGGCACCAGGTCGGCAGCAGCCCCGTGGCACCTCTCCAACCCAAGATCGATGCGATCGTGGCCTGGGAGGCCCCCTCCACCCAAAGGGAGGTGCGGGCGTTCCTCGGGCTCATGGGGTACTACGTCTGGTTCATAAAGGGATATGGTAGCATTGTAGTGCCCCTCACGGAACTGACCTCCAAAAACCAGCCGAAGAAAGTTAACAGGACCCCCGCCTGCCAGGAGGCGTTTGAAGCTCTCAAGCACGCCATGTGCACTGCCCCTGTGTTGCAGGCCCCCGACTACTCCAAAGAGTTCGTGGTCCAAACGGGCGCATCCAAGCATGGCATCGGAGCCGTCCTGTCCCAAGTGAACGAGAAAGGCCTGGATCAGCCAGTGGCCTTCATTAGCCAGAGGTTACTCCCTCGAGAACAAAGGTGGAGCACCATCGAGCGGGAGGCCTTCGCGGTGGTTTGGGCTCTGAAGAAGCTGAGGCCCTACCTATTCAGTACTCACTTCCGAGTCCAAACCGACCACTGACCCCTCCGGTGGCTAATGCAAATGAGAGGGGAAAACCCCAAATTGTTGCGATGGTCCATCTCCCTCCAGGGGATGGACTTCACTGTTGAGCACCTACCAGGTGTTGACCACGCCAACGCTGGCGGCCTGTACCGTTTCTTCCGCCTCAGTGAAGAGAACCCCCAAGGGGATGAGTAGTTCTCTCTGCCTTTCAGCTGGGGGGAACGCGTGTTGGACCCGGCCTCGTGGCGTGGTTCCCCCCCACGACTCAGCTCCCCGTTAGCCCAGCTCCATACCTAGAAACCCCTAGCTGCCCTGCCCATGTCCAACCAAACGCCCATGGCCCGCATCGGCCTGTCCCCGGCCACCCTTCCAGCCCGCGCGTCCCAAACCCGCAAGGCCCCATAGGCCCATCGGCAGCCATTTTCCCTTCCCGAGATCCCTGATGCCATGGGCCCAGCCTGACCCCCAGCCCCAGCGCAGCGTAGGCTCCAGACATGCCAGCCCCCGTAGGGAGGGTGAGGGCTACCCTAGTGAGAGAAGGTGAGAAGTTTCGATGGCACCTCCGGCCTCCCCTGAGAGACTGGTTTCGCTCACACCTCTGGTCTCCCCCCTGAGGGCCAGTTTCGATGTCACCTCTGGCCTCCCCAAGTGCTGGCTCCAGACCTGCTGGGCATCTGGGAATTCCCGGACGCATCCTCAAAGGGATCAAAGAACCAACCACCTGACCTCACCTACGTACCGCCCCCACAGCCTCGGACCTCCACCTGTGAGAGTCCGGACATCAAAGGGTCATTGAACTACATCAAGGGGCACCCCAGAACTAGCGGGTAGTTGTATCTTGGACAAGGAAGCCCTGCTGATCTGATCGTGGCTGACTGAACCTCGTGAACTCTTGAGCCCTGCTGACGCTGTCGCGGCTCGTTCTTGGAACTGAACCATCGGAGCCCTGCTGACCTCGTCGCGGCTCGAGCTTGAACCTTGAAGACATCTACGGAACTCTCTGAGCCCTGCTGACTTGGTCGCGGCTCCTCCCGAACTTCCTCCAGAGCGAGCCCTGCTGACGCTGTTGCGGCTCGAGGAACATTCTAGTCCGGCTGGACTATTGAAGTATCAACCCGAGAAAACCACCCTCAAGTGAGTAGGATCACCAGTGCGCCTACCACCTTACGTATCCCCCCCGGCTCGAGGATTGAGAGCTGTGCACAGGGTATGCTACGTACTGGCCTATGAAATTAAGACTGTCCCGCTACCCTCTCCCCAAAGACTTGAGACTCTCTGCGATCCCTCGATCGTTGTACATAAGTGTGGTATTACTTTTCTTCGTGCATATAAAGAAGTTGATAATTAATCCTTCGGTGTTGTGTCTGTTCATAAGTGTGGTGTGGTCCTCGTGTGTACGATTCGCGACTTGAGGTCTTCCCCGGTGGAGATCTCTCATAAGGCTCTGCATTATTGGTGGGAGAGGTGGGTCACGGAGGAGTTGGGTAGACTTAACCTGACCTCTGGGATCGCCCCTTCTAACACCCCGCTGTGAGTAAGGAGGGCAGGTGGGGGCTCCACGAGTGCCCCGGTATAGCCGGTCCCAACCCGGCTCCAGTTCTGAGCGGGCCCACCGTTGTGGGCCGCTCCAGCAGAGGGGCCAGTGCTTTCAGAGTCCCCATTGGGGGACTCCAACGACCGGGAGCATTTGTGTCGGACCCACGAGGGTCCCGAGGGGGCATTTTACTACCGAGCCCAAGAGGCTCCTGGGCCACAATTTGGTAAGCGAGCCTGCGAGGCTCGAGGCGACATTCCTGTGTTTTCGAGTCCCCCCGAGAGGGACCCCACTGATCTCTTGAGAGCCCGAGAGGCCCCAAAGTGCCACAGTTTGTAGTTCAGAGCCACAAGGGCTCTAGGGTGCCTCACTTGTTTGTAGAGCCCAGAGGGGCTCAGGGGGCAATCGTTTGGTTCAGAGCCTGGGAGGCTCCAACTAAGCATGGGCGAGTTTTGCGAATTGGCATTTCGTGAATTTGCGGATTTGCGAATTGGCAATCCGCAAAATTCATGAATTTGTGCGAATTTGCGGATTTTAAAATTTTTGCGTGTTCGCAGGTGTTCGCGAGGCGCTTTAAAATTTTGCGTTTTTTTTTTTGCCTGCTTAATCACTGCCACCCTCTTGTTTTTTATGCCCATCTGCCTTCTGTACCACTTGTTTCTGTGCCCTTCTGGCCTCTGCCCCACTCATTTTTTGTCCCCTTCTGCCCTCTGTCCCACTTTTGTGCCCTTCTGCCCTCAGCCCCACTTAGAATGGCGCCGGCAAGCTGCCAGCGCCATTCTAAAATAGCTAGAAATAGCTTCAACAGGAAGCACTAATAGATAAAGTAAAGGAGGTGCTCCAGTTGAAGGTCAAATTAAGTTACACAATCATTAATCACCCCAAGTTTGGGGTGATTAATGATTGTGTAACTGAATTTGAGCAGCACCTGCTTTACTTTATCTATTAGAGCTTCCTGTTGAAGCTGACTTTTGTAACAATTTTAGAATGGCTCTGGCAGCTTGCTGGTGCCATTCCAAAAGAGTTACAA
Organism: Lissotriton vulgaris; assembly: GCF_964263255.1. NCBI lineage: Eukaryota > Metazoa > Chordata > Amphibia > Caudata > Salamandridae > Lissotriton > Lissotriton vulgaris. The sequence goes on along the minus strand of NC_141699.1, from coordinate 210,208,195 downwards.
AAGTCAGCTTGAACTTTTGACCCAGTGCGTCCGTTCACGAATTTTCGTTCGCGGATTTTGCGGGAAATTCGCGAATCTTGCGAATTCACCGAAAATCTGCAAAATCCGCGAGCGGAACGGATTTTCCGCCCTAAGCTGGCCCCATCAGTGTCTACACAGCGGTCCAGCACTTCGTGGGCAGCTGCTAAGTTTAGGCCCCTGACATTGGAACACAGGGCGTCCTAGCCCCAACAAGGCCAGAGGGCCTAGGGGCAGTCACAGGTGGTGACTTATGTGAGTTTGGCGCAATTGTTCTTTTGCTACACCTCTGAATGTTTTTAGGCATCATGTGTTTTCCTTCCCTACACCTCTGAATGTGTTGTGATGCATCATGTGTAATATGCTTCTACCCCTACAGGTATTGTGATACTTAGGTGGTTGTTCTTGCTAGTACAGGTGGTGCTAGTGAGGTCCTGGTTCCCTGCATGACCTGTTCCTAAGGTGGTTAGGGTTGCGTAGGTGGTACTTATTTGTTACCAGTGATTACTGGTTGTGTGCTTTATGTTCTATTTTGTGCTACAGTGATTTATATTCCATGTTCTAAGTGCTAACTCTACCTAGTGCTAAGTTCTAAAAGTGCAGATTCTTGACAGTGGTCCATGTGGCCCTGTCTTGTACATATCCCCTGTAAATTCTACACGTGCCTGTTGGCACATTGTAAAGTGTGTGTTTCATCTAATGTGTTTTGGTGTAACACAAAGGCCATTTTTATACATAACCTTGTGTGGAGTTTCCTTTGTGGTGAGCCTTGGATGGTGTTGCTGGGGTGCATGCGCAAATACTTAACTCACATAGCCTCCAAGTTTAGCCTTGCTGCTCGCGCCACGTTACCTAGAGGGTGAGCAGGGGTTATCTTGGCGTGTAACTCCCTTGCCCTGACTTAGGAGTGGTGGTCTCTGACTGACTTTGGCGCAAGCCCTTGCCAGCCAGGGATCCCATTTCTAACATTGGTGGCAGCGGTTGGATCCGGATTTATGTTTGCGCTGTACCACAGTAGCAGCTGGCTGCACCACAAAACTCTGCATTTTATATAACCACATTTTGGGGATTATTGTTTTTTTGAAGTTCCATATTTTCTTCTTCTGAAGGTATCATTGTGTAATGGTGTCAATTACATTTGTTCCCCCGCCCGCGCCCAGAGTTTGGTTCCTGTGTCAGGTTGAGGAATCAGGGGTGGTAGAAACTGCCTTACCAGTCCGAGGGGGGGTTGTGTGTGGATGAATGGTGTGTGGCACTAGACAAGTGAGTGTGAGTTCTCTGGGATAGAGAACTTGCTGAATACGTTTGTGAATTGTGTACTCCTGTGTTAAGCTCAGACCCCTAGGTTCCCTGTGTAATCTTATCTCTGTAACGTCCTGCCAAGATGGAGCCTGTTTTTGATTTCAATGAGCTAGCCACATACGGTGTGTGGGAGCTGAGAAGGTTCTGTGAAGAGAGAGGCATAGGGGCGGATAAGGCAGGCTGGTACGAACTTAGGCGCTGCCTGGTCAGATGGCAAGAGGATCAATGGGATCTTGAGCGCAGTGAGGAAAGGGCCTGGGCCTCACACCATGAGGGTGGTGGGTCTGAAGGGAGCCCTGAAGATTCAGAAGAGGAGGGAGAAGAGGCCAGTACCGGGATGCCAGTAGAGAGTGAAGACCCCATAGGTAGGGAGTCCCTTGCTGGGTCCAGCGTAGGAGGCAGCGCCTCATCCCTTTCCCTGTCCCAAGAGGAGTGGGAGGATAGGAGGAAAGAAAGGGAATACCAGCTGGCCTTAGAGAAGCTCAGGTTAGAGCATGCCCAGGCTATGGCACAGCTGGAGGTTAAGAAGCAAGAGCTAGAGACTGAGAGGGTCTTAGCGCAGGGGAGGATAGAGGCTGAGATGGCCTTGGCCAGGGAGAAGATAGCCCTAGAAGGTAGACTATCCCCTGCGCCTAATTGTGATTTTCTGGATTCCCCAGGGAGGGTTGAGTCCAGTGGTGGCAGCTATCTAGACTTCAGTGCAGGAAGTCCCAGTCCCCGTCCCCAACTTAAGGTACCTTGTTCCCAAGAAGAGGAGAACAGGTTGAAGTTCAGGAACCTTAGGAAACCACCCCACCAGAAGTGGAAGTATTTTGTGTATGACTGTTCTGATGCAATGTGGGAGTGGCTGGAGGCTAGCTCGAATGAGGAGAGGGACGGAGTACTGAATATGTTTCTCAAGGAGCAGTTGCTCAGTGTTTGTTGTCCAAAGTTGCGCCAGCACCTGTTGAAGTCGGAGCACTTTAGTCCTTGGGCGCTTGCAGAGGAAGCAGCGCGCTGGGAAAGTGCTAAAGGTTCTCTAGCGTCATTAGGGAGTGATTCTAAAAGTAGTGGTTCAGGTATCCTTCAGCCCAGCATGGTGGAGGAGGCTCAGTGTAGCCCAGCTAGGTCCCAGGATAGCAAGGAGGGTGTAGGGGCTCACTGCCTGGCTCAGTGGAGCAGGAGTGAGAGGGAGACCGAGGGTCCCCAGATGCCTAAAGCCCTGCCTCAGGACTTGGATGTTTTCTTGAGGGAACACCAGGTTGGGGACCTAGGCTGTCCTGTTACTCCACTTGAGGAAGATCTCTTAGTGAGTAGAGGGCCTGGAGCGTCTGTAAGCAGAGCTCCTGTGGTTCTAGAGTCTGGCAGTACCGCTCCGGTAGGGAGGGTACAGGAGTCCAGCGTGAGGAGTGATTGGGGGAGTTCCCCAGTGGAAGATACAGTGGGTCAGGGACTACCCAGTTGGGCTAGGATCCCGTGTAGTGACCATGGTGACACCACTTCTGTTCTGGGGGATCTTCGCGCACTGTCAGGTGGATAGGGGACGGGAGATCTGCACCAGACAGACAGTCACACAACATATGTGTCATTTGTTAGCCTCAGGGGGATGGTGTGTGGATTCCCAGAAGTCCTGGAGTGCCAGGCAATTATTCCACCAAAGGTGCTAGACCCGAGGTTGGAAGGCCAGGTTAAGGATCTGCCTGACCTGAAGGCTAGGACGTCTGTAAGCAGCGTTCTGACCGGTTCACCTTCTAGGGGAACCCCTGTAGTTGGGAGGGTGCAGACCTCTCGAAGGGGGTGCAGAGGGTGGGAAAGCCCACCTCTGACCCCGGTGCAACCTGAGGAGTTAAACCCTGGGTTGGAATGGCGTTCTAGGCGTACCCCTCGCCGGAGGAGGAGGAACCCTAGGAGAAGAGGTAGGGGGAGGAGAGCCTTCCCTGAGACTCCTGGTCCGCCTGAGGGTGTAGACCCTAGGCTGGAGAACCAGTGGCAATCTAGTCCTGTCTTACAGACAGGAAGAGTGGAGAATGGCTACAATGTGCCAGGGGTTACTACCCCCGCTCTGCGAATAGGCAAGGACCGGTGGCACCTGGGTGGCCCAGGGCCTGGTCCTGGCCACGGACAGCTCGGGAGTACCAGTGGGGTAGCCCAGTTGGTCCAGACAGTGTTTTGAGAAGGAATCCCATGGGTTCCCCGTGGCGTAGAACAGGAGGGTGTCCCTGCAGTTGCGGGCCCGCGTCCATGTTCTATCGCCCCAAGCAGGGAAGTCCATCATGGTGGTGATTGGTCTCCCCTGCATTTTAGCTGGAAGGGGGTTGTGTTGGACTTGGCCCTTCTGGCAGGTTCACCCCTAAACCTTTTGCTTTTAATGGTGACCTAGTGATGGTGCTTTTTGGGTTCTGCGCACTTTCACTGTGTCCCAGTGGAAAGTGCGTGCGCACTCTGAGTGCGTGGAGTAAGGTTGGCCTGCCCTCCTATAGGAATGCATAGGGAATGTATGTGTCCCTGGTAGTTCCTGATGCGTGGGGTGTACAGGCTTGAGTCTGTTATGTGCTGACTCGTGTGAAGGAATGCTGCGAAATGATGTATGCGGCGTGTATGTGTCTAGTGTGGAAGTGCCACTTCTAGACATGGGTGTGTGTGTGTAGTGAGTGTGCTGACACGTGATTGACTGGAGCCTGGCTCCAGGAAGTCTGGATGGGTCTGCCCAGGAGTGAGTGGAGAGATCAGTTTGAGTGATGTGAGGGAGGGCTGCACCTGGTTCCTGAATGGGGCTGGGCTTTCCCCACACAATGCTGGCTCCGCCCCCTGTGGTGCGTCTAATGACCCTAGCCTTCCTAGTGAATGAAAGGGGTGGTTGAGCCATCAAGGGTGCTCCAAAACCAGCTGCGACTGGTTTCTCCCCCACCCTGCACCTACAGACAAAGAATTGTACAGTATAAGAAGGGGCTGTGTCCCCATGAATGTTGCACTTTCCTGATCCTACTTGAGGGGGCTGCTGCTGCTGCTGGTGCCAGGAGGAACCGCCACTTGGACTGCCTCCTTGCCTGGAGGGCCAGTGAGCTGGCCCCTGGCCCAGCCTTGCCCCCTCCCTGCCTTGCTGCATTCCTGGAGGACTTTTGCTGGGCTTGTTGGCCCCTAGCGCCTGGGAGCGCTTTATTTGGGCCTCTAGCGCTAGCGCTTGAGAGCGCTCTATTTTGTCCTAGCGCTGGGAGCGCTGTATTTTGTGCCCACAAGCGCCTGTGAGCGCTTTATTGTGCCCTAGTGCAGGGAGCGCTTTATTTTTCACTAGCGCTTTGGGAGCGCTGAATTCATCTTTAAAGCCGGTGCCCACCCGGCATTGCCCTGCGAAATCGTCCCCGCCGCCACCCGGCCCACCGCAGGAAGTCAGGCAGGCCGGGGCGGGACCGAGGGACACCCGGAAGTGTTCTGTTCAAAACCGGAAGCAGACGGGAGCCCACCCCGCGCTCCGGTGAGAGGTAGAGAGAGAAGAAGCCTGCGGGCGGCGCCTTCCACGGGGCTCCCAGGAGTGAGGGAGAGCCCCGTGGTAACCCACTTAAAGGAGGGGGGGCCCAGAGGAGGGGGAGCTCTCCTGTAGCCCCGGTCACCGCACCAAGCCTGAGGAGCAGCGCTCGAGCAGAGTCCCCGCCGTCCCGGTGAGTAAGGAGGGCTGGTGGGGGCTCCACAAGTGCCCCGGTGTAGCCGGTCCCAACCCAGCTCCAGTTCTGAGCGGGCCCGCCGTTGTGGGCCACTCCAGCAGAGGGGCCAGTGCTTTCAGAGTCCCCATTGGGGGACTCCAACGACCGGGAGCATTTGTGTCGGACCCACGAGGGTCCCGAGGGGACATTTTACCACCAAGCCCAAGAGGCTCCTGGGCCACAATTTGGTAAGCGAGCCTGCGAGGCTTGAGGAGACATTCCTGTGTTTTCGAGTCACCCCGAGAGGGACCCCACTGATCTCTTGAGAGCCCGAGAGGCCCCAAAGTGGCACAGTTTGTAGTTCAGAACCACGAGGGCTCTAGGGGGCCTCACTTGTTTGTAGAGCCCAGAGGGGCTCAGGGGGCAATTGTTTGGTTCAGAGCCTGGGAGGCTCCAACGCTGGCCCCATCAGTGTCTACACAGCTGCCCAGCACTTCGTGGGCAGCTGCTACGTTTAGGCCCCTGACATTGGGACACAGGACGTCCTAGCCCCAAGGCCAGAGGGCCTAGGGACAGTCACAGGTGGTGACTTATGTGAGTTTGACGCAATTTGTTCTTTTGCTACACCTCTGAATGTTTTTAGGCATCATGTGTTTTTCTACCCTACACCTCTGAATGTGTTGTGATGCATCATGTGTAATGTGCTTCTACCCCTACAGGTATTGTGATACTTAGGTGGTTGTTCTTGCTAGTACAGGTGGTGCTAGTGAGGTCCTGGTTCCCTGCGTGACCTGTTCCTAAGGTGGTTAGGGTTGCGTAGGTGGTACTTACCTGTTACCAGTGATTACTGGTTGTGTGCTTTATCTTCTATTTTGTGCTACAGTGATTTATATTCCATGTTATAAGTGCTAACTCTACCTAGTGCTAAGTTCTAAAAGTGCTGATTCCTGACAGTGGTCCATGTGGCCCTGTCTTGTACATATCCCCTGTAAATTCTACCCGTGCCTGTTGGCACATTGTAAAGTGTGTGTTTCATTTAATGTGTTTTGGTGTAATACAAAGGCTATTTTTATACATAACCTTGTGTGGAGTTTCCTTTGTGGTGGGCCTTGGGTGGTGTTGCTGGGGTGCGTGCGCAAATACTTAACTCACATAGCCTCCAAGTTTAGCCTTGCTGCTCGCGCCACGTTACCTAGAGGGTGAGCAGGGGTTATCTTGGCCTGAAACTCCCTTGCCCTGACTTAGGAGTGGTGGTCTCTGACTGACTATGGCACAAGCCCTGGCCAGCCAGGGATCCCATTTCTAACGTATGCATACTGTCTCTCAATTAAACATGCTCTCACCTGCGAGCACGCATACAGCATACATTTTAAACTTTTTTTGCTTACCACAGCTGCCACCATGGGTCCTAAGCGCAAATAGTGAATAATAAAAAATCATTGACTATTAGTATAATAGAAATCAGGCAGACAATAAGGAATATAGAGTCCCTGCGTGTTCTTGGCACTGATTTTGCCACTTCTGAGGCCAGGGGTTGCAAAGGCAGAGCCAGGCATTGCAAGGGGCAAGTCAGGTGTCACAAGGCGACTCCTAAATTACGTCCACGACAGAGATAATTTTGTTACTTACAGGTAAAGCAACATAATGAATTAATTAAGGCAGACAATTCACAAGAAAGGGAGAGTTCTCACATGTAAATCATTAGCCAACTAACCGTTAGCATTAATGAAAGTCTTGGCACACTAATTTTATCTTTGTTAACCCAGGTTCAAGAAGAACAGAATGGGAGGCTCCAATTTCTCCGTTCTTGCTCCACAATTTTGGAACTCTCTTCCTCTCCAGATGAGATCCAACACATCCTACCTGGAGTTCCGCAGTACTCTGAAAACCTTCTTGTTCTCACAGGCTTTTTAACAATCTAAACTTTCTCCCCCTCCAACTCAGGCACCATTCTCTACTATAGCCCCATGAAACCGCTGGGGGTACGAGCGCTCTACAAATACCCTCAAATTCAAATTCCAATTAGTCAAAGTAATCATTACAGAAAATAAACGTTTGTTAATTAAGGAAATTACTATAATCACATCATAAAAATATGCTCTGCTAAGAAATCTGGCAATAAACTGTCAAGCCACACCTCCGGCTACACCACATGCACTCTGAATAGAGTGGGCAAAAGAGGCGGCAGGCTGGCTATCATATATCGTGACAACATTAAGGCCTCCTTTTCAGTGGCGCCTTCATTGGATTGCGAAGCACTGTACTTTAGTTTTAAAATACCATCACTTTTGATTTTAAAGGCATCCTACTGTATTGTCCTCCTGGGCACAGGGGATCATTTATTCCTAATGTTTGGTATTTGTTTGAAAATGGAATACATTCCTCGAATTTCACCATAATGGGTGATTACAATTTTCATCTAGAAAATGCCACAGATTCAGGCTCAGCACGTCTTATCAACACATTTGAGAGTCTGGGCCTATGCCGGTTTGTTGAAGGGTCTGCTCACTTGGCAGGTCACCTCTTAGATAGTATTTTTTGCAAACCACCCTTGTTAGTAATGGGGGTCCCTAGTTGGCAATGGTTTGCATCTTTGTCCAAGTATGGACCCTTTTACCTAATTACGGTAAGGGAGTTACACTCCTAAAATACCCTGCTAACTCCCTTGATAGCTTGGCATGAACAGTCAAGCTTATATCAGAGGCAATGTGTAAAGAATTTGCACATAACCAACAGTAATACAGTTAAACACTACAAACTGACACCACACCAGTTAAAAAAATATCCAGTACTTTATATGTTTTAAAAGAATACCAAAACGATAAAAATCCAACATACAGTTACTTAAACATTTGCTTTTTGCAAGAATACTTCAAAAATGTAGTTCCTTGAAGTCCGTAGCTCTGTCCGGTACTACCACGGTACAGAAACCAACAGAATCCAGCAGTTCCTTCTGACCACCTCGGTCTGGTGTATCACCAGACTCGTAAACAGTAAATTTTGAGTTGCGGCTGACACGTTGGTGCGGGCCGGTCGTGGCAACCGTCGCGGTTGCGATGCGAAATGTACCGGTGCGTCGTCCTCAAGTCGCGGTGCGGGCAGCGGGTCGGTGCTGGTTGTCAAGTGGCATCAGTGAAACCTTGGCTGTGGGGCAGAGTGAAAGCGGTGCTCATTGCGGTGCTGGCAGATCGCTGTGCAGGCGACAGAGTTGGTTACTGGGAGCTGGCGTTGGTCAGTCGGGACTGCGGTGTGACCTGGGACATTGCGTCATGAGACTTACTAGCGATGCCCCCAAGCAATGATGTGGTCGCCGAAGTCGCGGTCAGCGTGCAGTGATGGCTTCTGTGAGACCAGGGTGGTGAAATGAAGCAAGGCGGTGCGGAGTGCGTTGCCCACTGGTCACGGTGCAAGCAGCGGCTTGATGGCAGAGGCAGAGGCAGAGGTCATCGCAGTCGGTGAGACCAGGGTTGTGGTGCGAGATGCAGACGGTGCCTTCTGCAATACCTTCAGAACACAGAGCTGGCGAAGAAATCGATGAAGGAGTCGGCTGCTTCCCTCCCCCGGGGGCAACTGAAACAGTGGTTCCAGAAGCGGTGAAGTCTTTGCGGTCCCTGAGACTTCAGAACAGGAGGCAAATTCAGTTTCAAGCCCTTGGAGATACTCAGCACAAGAAAAGAAAGTTCAGTTCAGTCCTTTCACTGGCCAAGGCGGAAGCAGCCATTGCACGCCAACCCAATAAAGCAACAACACAGCAAAGTGGCAGTATTCCTCCTAGAAGTTCTTCTAGCTCTTATTCTTGACAGGTTCCTTTATTCCAGCGAGTTCTAAAGTTCTGGGGTTTGGGCTTCAATATTTGGACTCAGTTTCCCTTTGTTCTCTCGGGCAGAGAGACTCTGGGCTCAGCCCAAACCAGTTCTGTCCTCTCTGGCAAGGCTTCAAAGCAGGAGGTGGAGACAGCATTGTGTAAGGTTAGATCAGGCCCATTCAGGTGCATGGAAATCTCCTCACACTACTCTAAATGCAGCCGAGGCCTATTCAATCAATCAATCAATCAGGACGTTTGTAGTGCGCGCAACTAACCCGTGAGGATCTCAAGGCGCTGTGGGGTGGAGGGGGGGTGCTGCTACTGCTCAAACAGCCAAGTCTTGAGGAGTCTCCTGAAGGCCAGCAGGTCCTGGGCCTGTTGTAGGCAGATGGGGAGGGTGTTCCAGGATTTTGCGGCCAGGTGGGAGAACGATCTGCTGTCGACGGCTGCTCGACGGATGTGGGTGTCACGAAACCACCTTCCCACAAACTCCATTTGAAATTAGAATATCCCTCAAAGAAACCCACCCCTGTCCCGTGCAACCTGCACTCCAATAAACCTGGAAAACAAAGGGTTAATGTGTGTAGTGTAATGTTTCACTTGAGGTCTTTTTCATTTGCTTACATGTCACTTGTGAATGGTAGCATTGATGTATTAAGAAAGGTAATTGAAAGAATGCTTAGAGGAACGTTTGTGCAGCTAGTTCGGCAACTTCAGCTTAATAGAAAAATAGACGCGCGTTTAAAAATGACACGCATTTTCTTGGCGCCCAGCGAAGGTCTGACACAGCGCTCCTCTCACGGAGTGTACAGCGGCTCAGGGCGTGGCACGCAGTGGTCCTGAAGGTCCCGGGGTGTGGCTGGCCTATAAAAGCCACACCCAGGGTTCTAGAAGCTGCTTAGTCTTCAGGGCATCACGGGGACATCACATGCTTCGGAGCTCTTCTGGATCAACGCCGAAGGTGCCGGTTTCAAGCAATCCACAGGAACTCTTCTGCTGAACAGAGAAATGAAGAGCTAAGTACTTAAATTTACCAAGGCGCTCAACGCTAGCTTTTTTGGACAATTTTCTATTATTAGAAAATCTCTGACTTATTCAAGATAGTTTCTTGTTACAAGACTTAGCACATGTAATGAACTATTATGATGTTTTAGCGCGTGTTGTATAAATCTATGATGTTTTAGCGCGTGTTGTATAAATCTAAGATGTTTTAGCAAAAGGTTTTAAAGAAAGGTTTTGGAAGTGATTTTAACCCTAGAACCTTCACAGAGAAGTCGTCTAGATCTACAAGAGAGTGAAAAGAAGTGAGTAAGTTAACTCTTAGATTATTTGCAGGGAAAAAGCAAGCCAAAGGAAAGTGCAAATAAAGTGTTGTTTATTTTTAGGATTCACTAATAAAGTCTGGGGGCGGACAAACCAACCACCTTCGACAGAAAAGCAACAATCCTTCACCTGACACACCTAAGACGATGACTTCCAGGACGCGAAGCCCAGACTGGTAGATCGCAGGTAGGAGATTGCATCAAACAAAAGAAATAGTGAAAGGAGTTAGAAAGTGGGAGTAAGGGACAAGGGTAGGAACACTTTTCTAAGGAACTTCTTGTATCTTCGCAGGTCGACTACAAGAACACAAGTAGCGTCAGATCCGGCCTCTCTCCCTGACTGCTATCCATCACCCTAGTGTATGTAAAAGAAGCACAGGTTGTAAGGTAGGGTTCTGGGAGATTGGTCCATAGCGTCTCTGCAAAACCGATCAAGCACCTTACAGGTAAGGTTGGTGTTCAACTCAGGTAAGAGTGCTTGGTCACATCTGACAGAAGACTAAGCCCACGAAAAAAGGATTTGCCCAGACGCTATGGAAGAATCTCAGCAGATCACTTTGCAGGATTTAGCTACAGTGCTATTAGAAATTAGGGCAGAAAATGCATACTTAAGAAGAGATTTAACTGCGATCCAGAATAGGTTACAAGCACCAAGTCCTCAAACCTGGACCTTTAATTCTGATAAAAAATCTTATTTAAAGCCACCAGTCTTTCAACCAACTATGCAAACTTTGTATAGTGGTAATGCTGCCCCCAACACTTCAGCCAGTACTCAAATTCAGGTGGTCACTCCAGTAGCGGTACCTTTAGCACCTCCCGAGAGATTTTATGGGGATTGTAATAAGTTCACGATATTTCTAAATCAGTGTCAGTTACATTTCGTGGCAAAACCTACAGTGTTTCCCGATGACTCATCTAAGGTTGCTTTTATCTTGTCCTATCTAGTGGGTGATGCTGCCTTGTGGTCAGTGCCTTATGTGGAAAGAAATGATCCAATGTTAAATGATTTAAGACGTTTCAAAAGAGCCATGAAGAAACTGTACGCTAAACATGTTTTTGTGCAATCTGCAGACCATGAGTTGTTAAATCTAAAGCAAGGGTCTTCTGATCTTTTGCATTATATTTTGATCTTCAATAGGTTGGTCATTGAAGCAGAGTGGCCGGAGGAAAAACGTGTGTCACTATTTTATCGCGGTTTACGCGAAGATTTGAAGGATATGATAACACAGATTTTAGACCCACCTACAGATGGTGAAGAGTTCATAGATCTAGTAGTAAAACTAAATCATAGAATTTTGGAAAGAAAAGGAGAAAGAGGAAAGTCTGAATTTAAAACGATGGTCTTTAAAGAGAGGGGAAACTTAAGAACTGAATCTTCTCCTGCTAAATTAGATCCAGTAGAACCAATGCAAATAGGCACAGTTAGAGGACCTCTCACTAAGGATGAGAGAGAAAAGCGCCGGAAATTAAATCAGTGTATGTACTGCGGAAAAACCGGACATTTTATAAAAGATTGCCCAACACGTCCTGTAAGACCTAAAATCAAAACTTCAGAGGTAGCAATGATGCAACAGTCGGAAAACTAGCTCTCTCGGTAGATAAAGAGGTCGATCTATCGAGTTCACCTATTACCTTGGCCTCCTTAACTCCAACTGCCTCCAATTGTCATCTCAGCATGCGCATTCTTCTCCAGTCCCAAGAGAATAAGGATCGGTCTTGGTCCATCGATGCTTTGATAGATTCCGGGGCTACTGGTAATTTCATTGATACTGATACTATTCCAGAAGTTAGGTTTACAACAAATAGTCAAAGACTCCCCAGAAGTAGTCAGAGCAGTGGACGGTAAGGAACTCACTTCAGGTCTCATACAATATCACTCTGAAATCTTAAAAATGACTTGTGCTGAAAAACAAGTGGAAAACATAACATTTGACATAATTGATGCTCCTCAATTCGGTTTGATTTTGGGGATCCCTTGGTTAGTGTTACATAATCCTTATATTGATTGGACTAACAGGAGTATTTTATTTAAATCTGATTATTGTCATGCTAAATGTTTTCAACAATTCCCAGGTTCTGAGTTGTTATTCCAAGGTTATGATTTCCCAAGGAATTCCAAAAGTGTTTTAGTAGTTGCTGGAGTACCGGAAGAATATCAAGATTTGGTAGACGTGTTTGACAAGAAAAAGGCCAATACCTTACCACCTCACAGAGATTTTGATTGTCAGATAGATTTAGTTCCCGGGGGATCTTTACCTTGTAGCCGAATTTACGCTCTAACAGAGAAGGAAAACGAACATCTACGTAATTACCTGGATGAATACTTAGCCAATGGGTTTATTCGACATTCCAAGTCTCCTGTCTCTTCTCCTCTTTTCTTTATTCCAAAGAAAGGGGGAGAATTGCGCACGTGTATTGACTATCGTGCCATCAACAATGTGACAGTAAAGAATCAATATCCCTTACCTTTAATTCCAACCTTACTTGATCAAATCAAAGATGCTACCATTTATACAAAACTGGATCTGCGAGGGGCTTATCATTTGGTGCGAGTCCGAGAGGGTGACGAATGGAAGACAGCATTCAGAACCAAATTTGGATTATATGAATACCAGGTAATGCCTTTCGGACTTTGCAATGCCCCAGCAGCATTCCAGTTTTTATAAATGAAGTGCTAAGAGACTTTTTGGATATTTGCTGTATAGTCTACATTGAAGACATTCTCATTTACTCGAAGGATAAATCTGAGCATTTAAAGCAAGTACGAGCCATTCTTCAACAGCTTTTACAAAATTCTTTATTCGTAAAGCTCGAAAAGAGTTTATTCCATGTAACCACTGTAGATTTTTTGGGATACATCCTTAGTCCAGCTGGAATAGAAATGGACCCAAAAAAGGTTCAGGCAATAATTGAATGGCCCAGTCCCTCCTCTGTGAAACAAATCCAGAGTTTCTTGGGATTTGCAAATTTTTACAGACACTTCATTAGAGACTTTTCGCAAAAGGTTACTCTCATCACTAAATTATTGCGTAAACATACAAAATTTGAATGGACCCCAGAAACTGAATTAGCTTTTCAGGATCTAAAAAATCAATTTGTAACAGCTCCAGTTCTAAAACATCCCGATCCCTCTCAGCCTTTTATAGTAGAAGCCGATGCCTCTCAATTTGCTATAGGGGGGATTTTGTCTCAAAGAAGTATTAATACTGGACAATTGCACCCAATTGCATATTACTCTAGGAAATTATCCCCTCCAGAACAAAATTATGCCATAGCTGACCGAGAATTATTGGCCATAAAAGCTGTATTCAAAGAATGGCGACACTACTTGCTAGGGGCTCGTCATCCTGTAACTATATACACAGATCATAGAAATTTACAGACACTTAGATCCGCTAAAGCTTTGACCCCCCGCCAATTGCGTTGGACTTTGTTTTTCGGTGATTATGATTTCATCATTACTTACCGCCCAGGAAAAGAAAACAACAAAGCCGATGCATTGTCTAGAATAGGTTTAAGTGATGATTTGAATGTAAAAAAAGAAACATTACATCCTATCATTTCAGAGGAACGTTTTCAGATTGGTCTTATTGACTCTGATGTTTTGGTTGACATAGAGAAAGCCCTGAAAGATCATACAAAAGAAGAATGGAATAAGCTTTATCCTTTGTTGCAATGGAAAGAAAATATGTTGTTCATGAATGACCAAGTATTTGTGCCTAATGAAACTTTACAGGAAAAGGTATTACAGATTTATCATGATTCAATGTTATCAATCCATCCAGGGGTTACAAAAATGTATCAACTCATAAAAAGGCTTTTTTGGTGGCAGAACATGTTAACTGACGTCCAGAAATATGTACAAACATGCACGGTCTGTAGTCGAAACAAAGCACTTCATAAGTCCCCACCTGGTCTACTTATGCCTTTGCCAGTTCCACCTCAGCCTTGGCACACTGTGTCTTTGGATTTCATTGTGGAGTTGCCTCGTACCACTTCAGGCTTCACCACCATTCTCACAGTCGTGGATCACTTTTCTAGATATGCTCATTTCATTCCTTTAAAGAAACTCCCTTCAGCTTTTGATTTAGCACACATTTTTTTCACACAAATAGTCAAACTGCATGGGATACCGTCTGTGGTACTCTCGGATAGGGGATCACAGTTTGTGTCACATTTTTGGCAAAATCTAAGCAAATCTTTAAAAATGGAAGTGCGCATGTCATCTAGCTATCATCCACAAACTGATGGGCTAACAGAACGAACGAATCAGACAGTTGAACAATTTTTACGATGTTTGTTAACCACCTATGAGCAGGAATGGTCAGAAATTTTATGGGCTGCTGAGTTTGCTTACAACAATGCAGATCACTCCTCAATTGGTATGTCACCTTTTTTCTGTGTTCATGGTTTCCATCCAAAAGATATGTTGGGTATTGATAGAAAGGTTTTAGACACGCTGGCAGTCACTGAATATGTAAATAACTTGGTTTCTATTCAACAAAAAGCCCAACAGCATTTAGTTCTTGCAAAAGAAACTCAGAAGAAATTTGCTGACAAACATCGTTCTGAACAGCCCACCTATTCTGTAGGTGATGACGTTTGGTTGGCCACTAAAATCTTGAGATTGAAAAGTCATAAAGCTTTTCGCCCTCGATTCATAGGACCTTTCACTACAGAAAAAGTTGTCAATCCTGTCAGTATGAAGTTGAAATTACCAAGCTCGTATCGAATCCACCCAGTTTTTCATGTCTCGCTGATAAAACCTTGTGATCCTGAAACCCAAAAAATTACTCATCCTCCTGAAATCGAGATTGATGGTGATTTAGAATATGAGGTAAAAGCAGTTCTAGATTCTAAAAGAATGAAAGGCAAGTTATACTACTTGGTGGATTGGAAAGGTTACGGTCCAGAAGACCGTTCGTGGGAACCTCTTGAAAACCTAAGAAACTCTCCCAAAGTCCTGAAAACTTTTCATAACAGATTTCCAGAAAAACCAAAGCCAGTCCCAACAGTGTTAGGGGGGATTCTACGGGGAGGGTACTGTCACCAAACCACCTTCCCACAAACTCCATTTGAACTTAGAATATCCCTCAAAGAAACCAACCCCTGTCCCGTGCAACCAGCACTCCAATAAACCTGGAAAACAAAGGGTTAATGTGTGTAGTGTAATGTTTCACTTGAGGTCTTTTTCATTTGCTTACATGTCACTTGTGAATGGTAGCATTGATGTATTAAGAAAGGTAATTGAAAGAATGCTTAGAGGAACGTTTGTGCAGCTAGTTCTGCAACTTCAGCTTGATAGAAAAATAGACGCCTGTTTAAAAATGACACGCATTTTCTTGGCGCGCAGCGAAGGTCTGACACCGCGCTCCTCTCACGGAGCGTACAGCGGCTCAGGGCGTGGCACGCAGCGGTCCTGAACGTCCCGGGGTGTGGCTGGCCTATAAAAGCCACACCCAGGGTTCTAGAAGCTGCTTAGTCTTCAGGGCATCACGGGGACATCACATGCTTCGGAGCTCTTCTGGATCAACGCCGAAGGTGCCGGTTTCAAGCAATCCACAGGAACTCTTCTGCTGAACAGAGAAATGAAGAGCTAAGTACTTAAATTTACCAAGGCGCCCAAAGCTAGCTTTTTTGGACAATTTTTGGACAATTTTCTATTATTAGAAAATCTCGGACTTATTCAAGATAGTTTCTTGTTACAAGACTTAGCACATGTAATGAACCATTATGATGTTTTAGCGCATGTTGTATAAATCTATGATGTTTTAGCGCGTGTTGTATAAATCTAAGATGTTTTAGCAAAAGGTTTTAAAGAAAGGTTTTGGAAGTGATTTTAACCCTAGAACCTTCACAGAGAAGTCGTCTAGATCTACAAGAGAGTGAAACGAAGTGAGTAAGTTAACTCTTAGATTATTTGCAGGGAAAAAGCAAGCCTAAGGAAAGTGCAAATAAAGTGTTGTTTATTTTTAGGATTCACTAATAAAGTCTGGGGGCGGACAAACCAACCACCTTCGACAGAAAAGCAACAATCCTTCACCTGACACACCTAAGACGACGACTTCCAGGACGCGAAGCCCAGACTGGTAGATCGCAGGTAGGAGATTGCATCAAACAAAAGAAATAGTGAAAGGAGTTAGAAAGTGGGAGTAAGGGACAAGGGTAGGAACACTTTTCTAAGGAACTTCTTGTATCTTCGTAGGTCGACTACAAGAACACAAGTAGCGTCAGATCCGGCCTCTCTCCCTGACTGCTATCCATCACCCTAGTGTATGTAAAAGAAGCACAGGTTGTAAGGTAGGGTTCTGGGAGATTGGTCCATAGCGTCTCTGCAAAACCGATCAAGCACCTTACAGGTAAGGTTGGTGTTCAACTCAGGTAAGAGTGCTTGGTCACATCTGACAGTGGGGGACGGTGGCGAGAGCGAGGTCAACGGAGCGAAGATGGTAGTTCGGGGTGTAGTTGAGTCTTTCGTTGAGGTACGCTGGTCCGGTGTTGTGAAGAGCTTTGTGAGCGTGGGTGAGGAGCTTGAAGGTGATCCTCTTGTTGACAGGGAGCCAGTGTAGGTCTGGCAGGTGGGTTGTGATGTGGCTGTGCCAGGGGATGTCGAGTATGAGGTGTGCAGAGGCGTTCTGTATGCATTGTAGTCGTTTCGGGAGTTTGGCTGATGTTCCTGCGTAGAGAGTGTTGCCATAGTCCAGTCTGCTGCTGACCAGGGCCTGGGTGACTGTCCTTCTGGTACCGGTGGTGATCCATCTGTAGATCTTGCGGAGCATGCGGAGGGTGTTGAAGCAGGAGGAGGAGATGCCGTTCACTTGCTGGGTCATAGACAATGCAGAGTCCAGGATGACTCCCAGGTTGCTTGCGTGGTTAATGTCGTTGGTGCAGCTCACAGTGCGGCCGGCCATCATGAGTCGTCCCAGGTGGAGAGGGTGGATCCGATGATGAGGTCCTCCATCTTGTCCGAGTTCAGTTTCAGGCGGCTGATCGTCATCCATTCGGCGATAGCCTTCATTCCTTTGTGGAGGTTGGATTTGGCTGTGGTGGGGGCCTTGGTGAGGGAGAGAATCAGCTGGGTGTTGTCGGCATATGGGACGACGTTGAGGTCGTGCAATCTGGCGATGTTGCCGAGCGGTGCCATGTAGATGTTGAAGAGTGTCGGGCTGAGGGACGATCCTTGGGGTACTCCGCAGATGATCTTGGTGTCTTTAGAGCGGAATGGGGGGAGGCGAACACTCTGGGTTCTGCCGGTGAGAAAGGAGGTGGTCCAGTCCAGTGCTTTGTCGCGGATCCCTGCATTATGGAGGCGTGTGTGGAGGGTGTGGTGGCCGAGAGGTCCAAGAGGATGAGGGCCGCGGTTTCTCCATTGGCCATCATGGCCCTGATGTTGTCGGTTGCGGCGATGAGGGCTGTTTCAGTGCTGTGGGTGCTGCTTAATCCGGATTGGGACAGGTCCAGGATGTTGTTCTTTTCGAGGAAGGAGGTCAGTTGCCTGTTGACGATCTTCTCGATGACTTTCGCCGGGAACGGGAGGAAGGAGATGGGCCGGAAATTCTTGAGGTCCTTGGGGTCAGCTTTGTTTTTCTTGAGTAGGGCGTTGATCTCGGCTTGCTTCCAGCTCTCTTGGGAAGGTGGGGGTGTCGAAGGAGCTGTTGATGATCTTGCGGAAATGAGGTGCGATGGTGGAGCTTGCTTTGTTGAAGATGTTGTGTGGGCAGGGGTCGGATGGTGAACCGGAGTGGATGGTGTTCATGATTTTTATGGTGTCTTCGTCGTTGACGTGGGTCTAGAAAAGCAGGGAGTTGATGTCGATGTGGCTGGGGGGCGGTGAGTCTGAGGTGTCTTTGTCTGTCGGGGGGGGCCTGGTTGCTGAAGCTGTCGTGGATGTCTGCGATCTTGTGGTGGAAGAAGGTGGCTAGGGAGTCGCAGAGGTCTTGTGATGGCGAGATGTCATTGGAGTTGGAGATGGGGTTCGAGAGTTCCTTCACAAGGTTAAAGAGCTCTTTGCTATTGTGTGTGTTGTTGTCAATGCGCTCTTTGAAGGAGGTCCTTTTGGCGGTTCGGATGAGTTGGTGGTGTCTGCGGATGGCGCTCTTGTAGGCTGAGTTGCTGTCTGGTGTCCGTTTGCGGTGCCACTTCTTCTCAAGCCTAGGGCAGGCCTGCTTGGATGCCTGGAGGTCGGCAGTGAACCAGATGGCTTTTCTGTCAGTGCGTCTGTTTGAGGGTTTCTTGATCAGGGCGAGAGTGTTGGCGCAGTCGTCAACCCATTGCCTGAGGTTGAGGGTGGTGGAGTTGGTGTCGGTAGTGTCTGTTGGTGAGTTTTGGGCGAGGGTGGTGACTAGCTGGTCTTAGGTGACTTTGCTCCAGCTGCGATGGGGGGCCCTTAGTTTGCATTGGTGTGTGGTAGTCTTCTCGAAGGTTAAGTGGACGCAGCGGTGGACGGTCCAGTAGAGTTCCAAGGTGTGGCTGAAGGTGATGTGGTTGCTGGCTGAGAAGATGGGGTGAAGCATGTGTCCGGGGGAGTGGGTGGGAGTCGTGATGAGCTGTTTAAGTCCGAGGTTGGCAAGGTTGTCGAGCAGGGCTGTGGAGTTGCAGTCGGTGTTCTCAAGGTGGGAATTCAGGTCTCCGAGGAGGATGTAGTCCGTGGACGCAAGGGCGTGCTTGCTGACGAAGTCGGCGATGGAGTCGCTGAACTGCGGCTGGGGCCTGGTGGTCTGTAGAAGAGAGTCCTCTGAGGGCAGTGTTAGGGTCGGTGTGGATCTGGAAGTGCAGGTGTTCAGCGGTGATAAGCGTCTCGTCGGTGCTGGTCGAGATTCTGAGGGTGTTTCTTTAGACGATGGCGATTCCTCCTCCTGGTCCATAGGTGCGGTCCCAGTGGGTGATCTTGTAGCTGTCAGGGATGGCTATGGCGATGTCGGGTGCCGAGGAGGGGTTCATCCAGACCTCCGTCAGCAAGGCGACGTCTGGGGAGGTGGAGTCAAGTAGTATAGTGTAGTTCCTATATTCCCAATAGGCTCTACACATTGGAATAATATATCCTATAGATTTAGACGTAGGACTGAGGTCGACTAGGTCTCTATCGAATATACTAAACTTAATAGTGAGTGCCAGCTAGCTCAGAGGTCACTAGAAACGTTCTCAAATCTACAAGAAGGGATTAGTTTCTGACAACCACATAAGCATGACAACTTTGTTTCCCAAGAAAAAGAAATATATCTCTAGAGTCCCTGAAACAATAGATAAGTATTTCACTCAGTCAATCGTGCATGCTTTGTTTCAACAGAGTTGCAGAGAAATAGAGAGAAAGGCGTTTTCAATAAAAGGTTTATTGAACAGTCTTCTTTCTCAAGCAAGAGAAGTGAAATACTACAATTGTTAAGTAGACTGCAAGGTATAATGCGTACAGCGAGACAAATATTATAAAATAATACTGTAAAAGCATTGTATGGTTTTTAAGCCATATAAAAATACATACATAAATACATAAACAAAAAATACTCAACTGGTGGTTCTAAAACACCCCAGTGTACCTAACCTAAGTCTAGTGTGAGGGAAGAAGTAAGTATTGTGTAGCATAGGCTTTAGTTTTCTTTGCCAAGAATCTACCAAAGGTTTCTCTAGGTTCTAATCAGCTCCATACCTTAGTTAGAATGAAGGAGGTCTGGTATCTCTGTCTCTGGACTCGATTTCCCAACACCCCGCAAGGGGAGCTTGGAAACACTGGAGCTGGATTCTCGGCAAGAGAACAGCAGCCTCTTGATCAGTGCGTTAGCTGGAGGGTCGGCTTCCTTCGGCACTTGCTGTAGCGAGCTGCGTCGGGCAAGTAGATAGTCAAACTGCTCCGAACCACCGTCGTCTCTTGCTAGAGCAAGTGAAGGTATATTTATACCTTGAAGGTGTCTAGGAATGCCATAGTTTGATGTAAAATCGGGCATAATAATGTCAGGAAAGAACCCCTAGGGAATAGTCGTTCTTTGCAAAGTACATGAGTTCTTGGACAAATCAATACTCAAGCAAGGGGATGTTCCCTGACTGCTTAAGCCAATTTTCCAAGAAATCGTTGTGACGTTTGGTATGGGTGGATGTAGCCATGCCTGCATTTGGTCTGCATGGGCTATGTCTAAATAAGGGCTTGATTTCTATGCCTATATTAGGGCAATGTGAATTGTACCTATATAACGGCATGAATCGGGAAAATTCACTCTGAGCCTAAAACGCCACACAACACCCACTCCACTTTTATTATGTACGACATTACTAAGTTCTAAACATTTTAAACATATCTAAAACATGATGTGTTAAAAACCCACCCAATGTACATAAAAATGCACTGGTACTGGTTGTACATGAAAAGAGCATTTGTGCTGTACGTATTTAAAGCAATGTTTCATTCAAAGCCTAATGTTGACATTTGAAAATGCTATCTAAATGAATCACGAAAATACATTCATGAAATGGCTCTTAAATACAGAAGAAAAAGGTCAAGACCATTTCATTGCGCAGAATATATAAATTGTTTGAATGTGGACAAGGTCAAATATTGTCTCTTGGAAGATTTCAAAGAATTCTAGTTCTCTATGAATAGTTCTACTATTAGCAGATGACTTTGTGCCAAAAAATGAAAAATGCAAATTTTGAAAAACAAAAGTTTGATCATAGAAAAAATAGAGTCCCAAAGTTAGTACTTTGATTTGAAAAAAGTAAGGTCGAATTTAGAGAATCTCAGAACACTATGTGCCAATTCAAAAGTCAATGTTATTGTTTGGAGAAAACATCAAATCTTCTAAGCTCGTAAAGAATTTGTCTACTACTGTAGGTGAAAGTTGTACTACCTCGTTAAGCAGATTAACTGCACATAGATGAGAAGCATCAACGTCATCGTCAGTCGCATTAGAAATGTTCAAAGTAGATGGTACCTATGCGCCTGTTGCTTCACGTATCTCACTGTTAGCATGTTGTTTCTGTGAGATCTAAACGAATGCCGTCATCAGAATTGGTAGCCGCTGTGGACAACACAGTGCATGTGCCATTACTGGTCCAAGCCAACAATCAACTTCCGTTAGCAGGACTGATGGGAGTGTCAGACAGATGTCTAGCACGCATTCTTCTCCACATAGCAGGCATCGCAGAACAGGTAAGATGCAATCTTGCCAGATTGGTCTGAATGATAGAAACCACGTGGTATTCAAATCTCTCTAACAAGTTAATCCCAGTATTTGTATCATGCGCTCACGACACTTCATTGCCAGGAGAGTGTTCTCCAGGGTGATATCGGTGTTGATGGTAAGTTGACTTGCCATATCGTAGCAGAAGGAGTAAAAATAGTATCTCTACTACGAGTCCCAAAATGAGAGGTAGTCCACCAAATACAGAGTGCACGAAGTTTGGAAATATGCCTAGGACTGCTTCAAAAGATGCCAACAGTCCCGAAAAAACTGTCTTAAATACATGTATAATACCACTCGGATCAGACATGTTTAAGATACGACTCAACATTTCCGAGAAATGTATAGGGCAATTTGTTGTTAAAAGGGCATGCATCTCTGCAGAAGTCCTTGCGACTTGCAAGTCCTATGTTTCTTTGGCCGAGGTCAGAGGCACAGTTTTTGTAAAGGAATAGCTTTCATTCTGCTTACAATCTCAATTCATATAGAAGCGATGTTCAGTGAAGGCCATAACGGCGACTGTCTTGGTTTTTGGAAACAGTTCTTGCATACAGCAAGTAACCCTGGCTGACAGTTACGAGATAGGGTGTGCTGGGCAATATGCCACAGCAGCTGTGATCATTCAACAAAATGTAACTCCCATTAGAAAGCTGCCTAAAAATTGGATCAATCACTGCAGCTGGAGAACCTTGCAGGTGGCAGGTTAATTGTTCGAGGAACCATTGCAGGCCCCGCATAAATTAATACCCTGACATAGGAGAGAACCGCTTAGTGCGTTCTCACAATTTTTACCACTAAGAAACACTTCTTTCCCCCACTCCAACATTTGTGTGTATGAGGTCAATCCCAGGATGTCTTGATGTATTCTTTACCCAACCTTTCATATATGCCTGCTGGTATACGTTTTAAGCAATACTGAAAATGGAAAATTGTAACAGGCAGATTGATTGTACCGTGTATGATCCATTCTGTTGCTGGTTTCTCAGAAACAGTTAATGGCAATCTTTCCAGTGTTTCAATGCTCAGCACTGTATTGTCTGCTTCCCTTTGTGCCAGAGTGATTTGTTTATCTGTAATGTTAAATTCAGAAAACAATGACGTGGTGTTGATTAGAGCAAGGCACATAGCCTGAACTAAGATTTTGTGACGTCCAGCCCAATAGGATCATAGAACGCAATTTTGATTGACCATGTTGCAACATGACCAAGTCCTGTTCCATTATGTCTATGGCAGAGGATACTATGCTGTCCAAAGAATATATTCTGGATGACAGAGTCGTTAACCCATTGTCAACTACAGAGAGAGATTTCTCTAATTTAATACGATCAATTTCTCATATTCTTTCTGCAGTCTCTGCTTGTGTAATCTTCCATGCTTCTTTATAAACAGCATAGACACTGGCGTATATAAAACGTTTATGACGCTGTTTAGTAGGTCCTTGTAAGAAGTCCCTCAAATCAACTCCATCTTTAAGTAAAGATAAGTGTTGTTTAACTTCCTTTAATGTAGATTTTTGTAGCCACTCAAGGCACAGTTTTCTTACTCTGTATGATGTTACTATTCCAGGATGCTGCCTCTGGATATATCTTGGATCTGGCCTAGTGAATGTGAACCCTTGTGTTTTATTCAGGAATCTATCTTGACCGTTGTTTGTGTCTGTGGCCCAGATTAGCCATCTTTTCTAATCAGGATCTGTTCTGTTACTATGAAAAATAGTATTTACGTTGACCACCCCCTCTGAAGTGTTCTTACTATCAGGTATAGGTGTTGGTACTGACGGTTTGTTTAAATCTTTTATCTTTTTACATTTTATCTTGTTTAAATCTTTTATCTTGGCTAACCCAAGACAAGATGGCTATTGAACAGTGTCATTTAAAAATATTATTTGTTCTGGGATGATGCAGGCTCTAAATAAAGCTTCTAATCCCTGCACCTGCCAGTCTTTTGTGCCCCAGACAGTTTTCGTCTCAATGTTGTCTTTCCAATAGTCAAAGCCTAAAGTAGACAGCTGCGCAAAGAAGGCCGCATAATAAATTTGTTTAGTATTAGTCAGCATACTTTTCATTCCTGTCTTATTAATATTTTTAAAGTAAAATGTTTCTGCATTTGAAGTATTAAAACCTGAAAAGTATAGAAATTTGTCTTGAAATGTTTTCGAGCTACCCATTGGTGGCGTTGGACAATGTTCCCATTGGTTATATTTTAACACATTTCTTGGATTTGCAGATTTGTGCAAGAAATGATGACCATAGTGATTATAACAGTACATTTGTTCATAATCTGATGAACCTTCTATGTATTCATGATTTGTAAATTTCACAGACATTTCTAAGTCTGACATCATATTGTTCCCAGTCTCAAAGTCCCAAAGTCCCAATCATCAGAAAAGGTACTAAATGAAACAATGTCACTCAAGGAAACCTTGAATTGGTGTGGAATCTTCAACCGCTCTGCCGGACCAAAGATCAGTTCTGTCCCAAGCTATACCACCAGGTATAGGAATGGCTGTTATGTTCACTCATGACAAGTCTCATTGTTCACGATGGGATGATTTGTGTGGCTTGAGTAAGCATGGGCGGATTTCGCGGATTCACGATCCGCGAATTTGCGGATTTGCGTATTCGCGGAGTCACAAAATCCGCGAATTTGCGGATTTTTTAAATGGGGGGTCTTCTGTGCGAGGTCAAGTGCCTCTTGTGTGTATAAATGGTCAGAGACCGATCAGAGCAGCAGATGAAGAGAAAGAAGCTCCTGGTACAGGAACAGCACGAGGATTGCGCTAGTGAAAGTCAAGGATACAAAGGCCTCTATCCAGCATCACAGCTGATTTTCGACTGTAGATTTGGGAAGAAGGCACACCTGCCCAGCCTCGACGACGCTCGCGATTGTTTTTGGGCTGATGAATGAGTCACTGAATTTGAGCTTCAACTAGTTCCAGCGACCATGTGTGTGTTACTATGCATTCACACCAAGTTCAAGTGCCTCTTGTGTGTATAAATGGTCAGAGACCGATCAGAGCAGCAGATGAAGAGAAAGAAGCTCCTGGTCACAGGAACAGCACAAGGATCGCGCTCGTGAAAGTCAAGGATACAAAGGCCTCTATCCAGCATCACAGCTGATTTTCGACTGTAGATTTGGGAAGAAGGCACACCTGCCCAGCCTCGACGACGCTCACGATTGTTTTTGGGCTGATGAATGAGTCACTGAATTTGAGCTTCAACTAGTTCCAAAGGCCATGTGTGTGTTACTATGCAATCGCACCGATGTGCGCAGGGGTCCCTTGAGTGAGCTGTCCATCATCCTGTAACTATTTTAGGATGGCGCCGGCAAGCTGCCAGCGCCATCCTAAAATAGTTACTAAATTAGCTTCATCAGGAAGCACTAATAGATAAAATAAAGCAGGTGCTCGAGCACCTGCTTTATTTTATCTATTAGTGCTTCCTGTTGAAGCTAACTTAGTAACTATTTTAGGATGGCGCTGGCAGCTTGCCGGCGTCATCCTAAAATAGTTACAACAACTTCAAGCTTGAAGGCTTGAACTTTTGCCCCCCTGATCCGCCGCTCACGGATTTGTGGATTTTCGGTAAATTCGCGGGAGTTCACGGATTGCGGATTTACTGAAAATCTGCGAAATCCGCAAGCGGTAGGGATTTTGCGCTCACACTTAGGCTTGAGTAGTAAGTTGATGTTTTTACTTGCTGTGTCATTTTACTATATCTCCCATTTATCAGCATTCCCAAAGTAAATACAAGAGTCAACCAAAGTAGAAGAAAAAGCGCTGCCTACCCCCGTGCCTGTTGCCCGTAACCTCGGTGTCCTGATCGACGATAAACTCTCGATGAGGCAGCAGGCAACTAAGGTCGCTGCAATCTGTTTTAATACTCTACGCTGGTTGCAGAAGATCATATGGATATTGCCTGAGTCCACTCGAAGAACTGTCGTACAGGCCCTTGTGATGTCCCGCATCGACTATGGCAATGTGCTTTATCTAGGAGCAGATAAAGCCACAATCAATAAACTCCAGGTTGTACAGAACTCAGCTGCTCGCCTGTTCCGCAATGTTCCACGGAGAACGTCCGCAATGCAAGTTCTGCGTGACCTTCACTGGTTAAAAATTTCTGATCGTGTGGTCTTCAAAACTTTGTGCTTCCTATTTAAGATTCGTCAGGGTTCTGCTCCCATCTACCTGCAAAATCTTGCCCAGCCATATCAGCCCGGCCGCTCTCTTAGGTCATCCAACAATGGCAATCTTGTGATTCCTAGAATCCGACTGTCAAAAATGGGAGGCCGTTCATTTGCATATCTGGGACCCAAGATGTGGAATGCTCTCCCGTTGGCGCTAAAAACAGAAACGAGTCTTCTTGCTTTCCGTAAAAAATTGAAGACTCTTCTGTTTTAGGTTCCTCGGTTCTGTTTTTCTTTTCTTTCGGCTATTGCTTGTTTTCTTCTCCAGTCTGTCCCTGGCGCCGGGAAACCCACTGCGGGTAGCTGTGCGCAATACAAGTTCAATAAATAAATAAATAAAATAAACCAAAGTTCAATCCATAGTGAAACCAGATAAGTCTTTTCCAGGCGATGAAAAAGTTCTGTTGCTTGATCTTTAAAAATTCTTTTAGCTGGCGTTGTTTCAGGTTCACTAGGATCCTCGGAAAACGTATCAAAGTTAACGAAATAGCCAGAAGCATTCTGTCAATTGTAGAGATTGCATCAGGATTCGTTGAACCACTTGATCACTTGTCAGATTTGTATAGTGAGATGCTATTTCATTGTAGACAGGTGTTTCTTGACGAACTGTTATTTGGGTCTCAAGAGGCACAAGTTCCGTGGCTTTGTTGCATAGTTCTTCTTTTCGCACTGCAGAATCTTCAAAGGTGATGAGTCTCCTAGTTTGAACCGCTTCGATAGCAGCCAGATTCGGGCGGCTGCTACATCTTTGGAGTCCACTTGGCCTACTACTTATGATCGGCCACATGATTTGGTTTGACCAGGTCGATGGACACAAACCTGTTCTCCTTTTTACCAGCAAGGGGTGGAAGTATCACTATTCTTGATCCGTGGATTGCTAGGACAGGTACTGCTTGTCTGTAAGAAGGCACAAATTCCTTCTTGTCCACAATCTTTTCTCTGACTAGATCCCCAATTTTTGGAATCCAGACAGGCCTTGCTGGGACGGGTGGTTTCTCTTCAGTGGTAGTTTGCTTCAGTAACACGTTGCTTTGACTTTTCCTTGTTTCATTCGAGTCCTGCAAAACAGCCAAACGGTCCTTGATATAAAAAGGTTTTTGTTCTACCACTGAAGTGTGAAGATCAAGGTACTGGACAATCATTCTAGTACCAAAAATAATTTCATATGGAGTCATTCCCCCTAGAGATCTTTTTGGCAGATTGTTAAGACTACGTTGGACATTTATTAGATGTTTGACCCACCCGTCACCCGTGCCTAATACCCTAGCTGTTATAGACTGCTTTATGTCCCGGTTTTTGTTCTCCACTACCGAATTTCCCTCAGGATGGAATGGACTAGAATACCGCAATGCATTGCCCAAATTGGCCATGATGTCCTTGTAAGCTCAAGAGCTAAATGCAGGACCCTGGTCAGAATGTAGCGTGCCGACTGTGTATGTGCCGATAAAGACTCGCAAATCTTTTATAACAGTTCAAGCGTCAGCCGAGTGCTGAGGCCACATTCAAATGAATCTTGAGCATGAATCCACTGCGACCATGATATATTTATAGTTGCCATCCCTCTGTAAGGGACCGCAGTGGTCCAGGTAAACACAAGCTAATGGTTTATCTGAAATGAACAGGGGCGTCTGCGCAGGACGTTTCACCTTGGAGACTTTCATCTTTTTGTGGATTTCTCATTCCAAAACATAGTTTCTGGTCTGTTTCCTCATGCGCGGCCAAAAGTATCTCTATTTTAATAATGATACTGTGGCGGAAACACCTGCGTGTGGAGAGGCAAGCCCTTTGTGTGCTGCTAAAATTAGTCCTAATCTATGTTCCTTGTTTGGAATTACTCTATCGTCCACTCCAGGAATTTGAGCAAAAGGAACAATATTCGCATCAGTTATGTATGAGTATTTGAGTGGAAAGCGTTTTGGTAGTGTTTTACGACTGTCTTTGCTTGAAGCATTAACAGCTTGCACTATTTTGCTGTCTATTTTCGTTTTGAACGAGTGATTGCAGCTACGGAAGCCGTTTGCACATCTGCCTTCGCGGCTTCATCAGCCAATGATTTCCCTGCAACATGAACGCCATCACGCTAATGACTCAGTGTATGTATCACGTGAGTCTTTTGTAGTTCTTTTTGTAATAGATCTACTTGTTCCCAAAGCAACTTATGCTTGATTGTGTCACCTTTCGCATCTTTGAAACCATTTGGAATCCAGTTCCGCAAGTATTCATTGTAAGATTGGACGCAATAATAGGAATCACACACTATGAGTGTGGGGAATTCGCGGTCCGTATTCTTAAGCGCCCTCTTGAATGCTTGTAGTTCAGCTCGCTGAGCTGTACAATCTCCTAGAGATTGTGTTTTAATGACTATAATTTGGAATTTACCATCGCGCCAGAGACCTTTAACGATCGCGCACGCAGCACTATAAGCTTGTTTGCCCTCAATCGCGGGCTGTGCTGCTCCGTCAGTATAAATTATACACTCATACAGTTCTAGATGCACAATTTCAGTAGGCAGAGGACATTCTTGTTCGTATTGTAGAAATTCTTGTGTTTTCAAATAGGGGTCAAAAACGTATTCAACGTCTGTTGCAGAAAGAGAATTAACCCATTGTATCCATCTCGGATGTAAAGCCTTTGCATTTGAAATGCTCGCTTTCATCACTGTCTCTAAGGCAGGAACAGGTGTAACAACCATTATGCGTTTTCCCTGTGCTAGGGCTCTCTTTTGCTACTGCAGTTTGAACCGCTGTTAGAATTTTTTCTGTAGAAGTGAATTTCATTTCTGCTTGTGTACAAGTGTGATTTGTAAGCTATTGGTACTTTTTCTCCTTCATTAAAGGTTAAGTACGTGAATCTGCATTTTCCTGGAATGATCAGGATAACTAAGTTGCGTACGTTTACGCGTGTTTGTAAATGTGTTGTTGCCAACATGTCTGTTTGCACTGAACGTAAAATTTCTGTGTGTTTTTCTGTCCAATTGACCATTTTGAACTCGGGTTTAATTAATTCATAGAGAGGTTTAACCCTTTCTGCGTAATTTAGAATGTATGTTCTTCCGAAATTTAGGAAACCTAGATACGACTGTAAGTTTTTCAGCATTTTTGGAGGTTGGAGCAGCGCACACTTTTCTAAAAAGTTGGCTGCCAGGCTCTTGCCTTCACTTGATAACTCATATCCTATGAAAAGGACATTGAGGTGGGCAATTCTCAATTTCTTAAAATTGAATTTGTACCCTTCAAAGACGAAGCCAAGTATGATGGTATTGACCCTGTTCAAGTGCCTATCCAAGTCATCGTCTGTTAGATAGATGTCATCCACATATGATAATGCTTCATCATCATATGTTTGTAGTAACTCTGTTACTCTGGCTGAAAATAACCCTGGACTATTCTTGAATTCCTGGGGAAGACGACAGAATTGACGCTGTGTCCCCATAATTGAGAAAGCGGTCAAATACCTACTTTCTGGTGCAATGTTTTGACAGAAGAAACCGTTAGAAATATCTAATGTTGTTTTATATTTTTTACACACACGGTTATTCATTAGAGCTGCACTGTGTGCATTTTGTACTGCAAAGGTTTGGCAACAAGAGTTTAAATGTCTGTAATCCAAAACTAGACGATATGTATTGTCTGGTTTGGACATAGGAAACAAAGGATTGCTCATTGACGAGGTGCATGTTTCAATCACCCCTTGGTATTCAAGTTGATCTGATATCTCCCTGACCTGTTTTTTAGCTTCTTGCTTAACTGGATAGTGCTGTTGCGCAGTTGGTTGATTTTTTAACTGGATTTTATGGTGCGGAGAATCCTCATCCCATCCTACATGATTTTTATATAATGCAGTAGCTTAGGCTACTGCCCATTTCCTGGTATAGGTATATTTTTTATGAATTGGAATGTGGTTGGAGAAGGCTGGCATCATTATTTCTTAGCCATGTGGGCACTCCCTGACAAACTCAGGTGGCCTGTCTTGTTCAGCTAGAAGAATCTGTAGAGTAAATCCTGTTAGGGTTCTTCCCCCATTGCACAGCGTAAATGAACCCTGAATAGGGTATATATAGAAAGTACACCAATTCATTTGTCAATTCATTAAGTTCTTTACTTCATTTAGTTTTTGATGTTCAAATTATCAATCATTTGTACAATCCGATTACATTTTTCATCTTATCAGTCTGAGTATCCCAAAGCATTTCAACATAGATCCCTATGCATTTCGTGCCTTTCATAAGCACTTCATCAGGGAAAATCTCTGTAACAAAAATTAATTGGTCTGATTATAGTGGTCAGTCCTCTGTAGTCTATTTCAATCAACATGTATCAACGTTTCATCATTTAAACAAATCATAAACAGCAATAATGGATAAAAATAATAAGTGATACTGAATCTTGTAGCATGATTGGCATTGTTAAAGCGAAAATTCTTTCAAAACATGCTCTATCAAACGGTATTCTTGTGTGAAAAAGCAGTTGGTTATGCGTGTTCACTGATACATAGGCATCCTCCTCACCATTAAGTGTGAATGTTATATTATAATCTTGTAGCGCATTCGGGTCATCTTAATATGTGATTTCCGTTAACAATTTACACTCGAAAACAAATATAATTAAATTAAAACTGGCATATCAATCGCACAATGTTAAGAGCTGTTAGACATTACTGCGCGGTCTGGATGTCATTTCGATGTGCGTAAAAACAATCACAGAATTCGTAGTGTAAAGTCTTGTTTCAAATATCTGTAAATTGTCACGTAAATGCCCCAAAGGGTCAACATTGAAAGAGTGTACTTACTCGGAGAAGTATCAGTCAACCTGCAACATCACTCGATGCGGTTACTGCAAGGTTGTGTGTGGCTTTGTTAAATAAAGTTAGAAATCCGCGTTCAACAGCGGAATGTTAGACATGGAGAAGAGACTCCCTACTGGTCGAACTGGGGGCCATCTTGTAATGGGTAAATGTGCGAAATGTATATGACGAAAGTAGTAAAATATGAACAACTCCTGGTAATCATGTGTGTGGTGTACAAACACTATCTAAGAACTAAAAAACTATATGTCTATGTCCGCTATTGTGTGCTATAAAAGATCTAGCGTGAAGATATTTGTAAACATGTGTGTGATATACCATCATTGCTGATGTTAATATTTAAAATGATACGTTCTACAATGTTCACAGGTAACATACAAATTCCATCCTGTCGTTCAAACCAGTGGGCTGCATCCTGGACAGATAACAAATCCAAAAGTTTTCTCTTTGTAACAATTTGTTCTTCATGCTCACTCCTTCAGTGTTTAAAACGTTTTCCACCACCATAAATTGCAACTGGGCTACATTGTGTCTCTTTTCAACAAAGTGCGCTGCTACTGTGGATTTCATGTTGGTTGTCCTGATGTTGCTCTTATGTTCAAGGACTCCTGTTTTTATTTTTCGTTCTGTAAGGCCCACATAGCATGAGCCACATGGGCACTTAAGTAAGTAGATGACATTTGAGGTATTGCATGTGGCATTCACTTTTCGTTTGATAGTAATTCCTTTAATGGGATGCTGTAAAATATTCCCTTTCATTACATTATTGCAGTTGCTGCAATTGTAGCACGGTTGCGTGCCTTGAAATTTCTCGTTTGTAGTTCTGATGTTCTGTTGTTTTTTTACCAGTTCCTTGAGGTTAGGACCTCGAGTATATGCGAAGATTGGCGGTTGTTCAAACAAACCCTTAAAATCTGGTTCCCTACTCAATATTTGCCAGTGATTTAAAATGATGTTCCTATACTTGTTACTCAGTGTAGAATATTTGGAAACCACTGTCATTCTTTTGTTGTCACTTTTTTCTTTCGATGCAAGTAATTCTTTCCTTTTAAAGCTTGCAACCTTGGTTTTGGCTTTCTCCAGTACGTGTTCTGGATTTCCTCGATCGCTAAATCTGTTACACATTGTCTCTGTATGTTTCATGCAATCTGTGGGATCTGATATAATCCTTTTTAATCTCATCAGTTGAGATAAGGGTAGATTATTTTTCAAGCTCGGTTTGTGAAAACTTGTATAGTGCAACGTGCTATTGCGATCAGTCTGCTTTTGATATAGAGTTGTCATGAATTTGTTATTCTCTAATTTGATTTGTGCATCCACATAGTTGATGCAATGTTGATCATATGTCCACGTAAATTGAATACGATCATTGACCTCATTCAGTGATTTCAGGAACATCAATAATTTGGTCTCTGGTCCAGCCCATGCAATGAATATGTCGTCTATGTACCTTAAAAATACTCTTCCATGTTCATTCCAGTTTTGTTGGTTCAAAATTTTGTGTTGTTCAAATTGGTGCATGAAAAGATTTGCATACACTGGGGCAGCACAGTTGCCCATTGAAGTCCCGCTGAGTTGTAGGTAGCATGAATCTTTCCAGATGAAATAGCTCTGATACAGGGTGAATGCTAACAGCTCCATCAAAAACCATTGGAATTGAGGTTCAATATCAGATTTTCGAAGGGCTTCCTCAATAGCTTCAATTCCCATATTGTGGGAGATAGAAGTATACAGCGCTTTTACATCAACTGTTCAAAGCCAAAGTTCCTCATTAGGTGTGGTCTGTATGCCATTGATCCATTGGAGGAAATCAGTCGTGTCTCGAACATACGTCGGTGTTTTGATCACCAGAGGTTGCAGGTATTTGTCTATTAACCTTCCTACCGGTTTGTGTATACTTCCTTTCGTTGATACGATAGGTCTAAAGGGTGGTTTATGTAGGTCCTTGTTGACCTTCGGAAGCATGTATAACGTCGGTGTTCTGGGGTTCTCCTGGATCAAAAATCTTCTGGTGATCAAAACACCGACGTATGTTCGAGACACAACTGATTTCCTCCAAAGGATCAATGACATACAGACCACACCTAATGAGGAACTTTGGCTTTGCACAGTTGATGTAAAAGCACTGTATACTTTTATCCTCCACGATATGGGAATTGACGCTATTGAGGAAGCCCTTCTAAAGTATGATATTGAACCTCAATTACAATGGTTTTTGATGGAGCTGTTAGCATTCATCCTGTATCAGAGCTATTTCATCTGGAAATACTCATGCTATCTACAACTCAGCGGGACTTCAATGGGCAACTGTACTGCCCCAGTGTATGCAAATCTTTTCATGCACCATTTTGAACAACACAAAATTTTGAACCTACAAAACTGGATTGAACATGGAAGAGTATTTTTAAGGTACATAGACGACATATTCATTGCGTGGGCTGGACCAGAGACCAAATTATTGATGTTCCTGAAATCACTGAATGAGATCAATGATCGTATTCAATTCATTTACGTGGACATATGATCAACATTGCATCAACTATTTGGATGTACAAATCAAATTAGAGAATAACAAATTCATGGCAACTCTATATCAAAAGCAGACTGATCGCAATAGCACGTTGCACTATACAAGTTTTCACAAACCGAGCTTGAAAAATAATCAATCCTTATCTCAACTGACGAGATTAAAAAGGTTGATATCAGATCCCACAGATTGCATGAAACATACAGAGATAATGTGTAACAGATTAAGCGATCAAGGATATCCAGAACACGTACTGGAGAAAGCCAAAACCAAGGTTGCAAGCTTTAAAAGGGAAGAATTACTCTCATCGAAATAAAAAAGTGACAACAAAAGAATGACAGTGGTTTCCAAATATTCTACACTGAGTAACAAGTATAGGAACATCGTTTTAAAGCACTGGCAACTATTGAGTAGGGGACCAGATTTTAAGGGTTTGTTTGAACAACCGCCAATCTTCACATATACTCGAGGTCCTAACCTCAAGGAACTGTTAAAAAAACAACAGAACATCAAAACTACAAATGAGAAATTTCAAGGCACGCAACCGTGCTACAATAGCGCAACTGCAATAATGTCATGAAAGGGAATATTTTACATCATCCCATGAAAGGAACTACTATCAAACTAAAAGTGAATGCCACATGCAATACTTCAAATGTCATCTACTTAATTAAGTGCCTATGTGGCTCATGCTATGTGGGCCATACAGAACGAAAAATAAAAACAAGAGTCCTTGAACATAAGAGCAACATCAGGTCATCGAACATGAAATCCACAGTAGCAGCGCACTTTGTTGAAAAGAGACACAATGTAGCCCAGTTGCAATTTATGGTGGTGGAAAACGTGGTAAACACTGAAGTTGTGAGCATGAAGAACAAATTGTTACAAAGAGAAAACTTTTGGATTCGTTATCTGTGCACGATGCAGTCCACTGGCTTGTACGACAGGATGGAATTTTTATGTTACCTGTGAACATTGTAGAACATATCATTTTAAATAATAACATCAGCAATGATGGTATATCACACACATGTTTACAAAAATCTTCACGCTAGATCTGTTATAGCACACAATAGCAGACATAGACATATAGTTTTTTAGTTCTTAGATAGTTTTTTGTACACCACAAACATGATTACCAGGAGTTTGTTCATATTTTACTACTTTCGTCATATACATTTCGCACATTTACCCATTACAAGATTGCCCCCAGTTCGACCAGTAGCGAGTCTCTTCTCTATGTCTAACATTCCGCTGTTGAACGCAGATTTCTAACTTTATTTAACAAAGCCACACACAACCTTGCGGTAACCGCATCGAGTGATGTTGCAGATTGATTGATACTTCTCCGAGTAAGTACACTCTTCCAATGTTGACCATTTGGGGAGTTTACGTGACAATTTACAGATAGTTGAAACTGGACTTTACACCACGAATTCTGTGATTGTTTTTACCCACATCCAAATGACATCCAGATCGCGCAGTAATGTCTAACAGCTCTTAACATTGTGCGATTGATATGCCAGTTTTAATTTAATTATATTTGTTTTCGAGTGTAAATTGTTAACGAAAATCAGACATATTAAGATGACCCGAATGCGCTACAAGATTATAATATAACATTCATACTTAATGGTAGGGAGGATGCCTATATATCAGTGAACACGCATAACCAACTGCTTTTTCACACAAGAATACCGTTTGATAGAGCATGTTTTGAATGAATTGTCACTTTAACAATGCCAATCATGCTACAAGATGCAGTATCACTTATTATTTTTATCCATTACTGCTGTTTATGATTTGTTTAAATGATGAAACGTTGATACATGTTGATTGAAATAGACTACAGAGGACTGACCACTATAATCAGATGAATTAATTTTTGTTACAGAGATTTCCTCTGATGAAGTGCTTATGAAAGTCACGAAATG
Source organism: Lissotriton vulgaris (assembly GCF_964263255.1). Lineage (NCBI taxonomy): Eukaryota > Metazoa > Chordata > Amphibia > Caudata > Salamandridae > Lissotriton > Lissotriton vulgaris. The sequence continues at coordinate 210,173,514 of NC_141699.1, read as the reverse complement.
CATAGGGATCTATTTTGAAATGCTTTGGGATACTCAGACTGATAAGATGAAAAATTGAATCGGATTGTACAAATGATTGATAATTTGGACATCAAAAACTAAATGAAGTAAAGAACTTAATGAATTGACAATTGAATTGGTGTACTTTCTATATATACCCTATTCAGGGTTCATTTACGCTGTGCAATGGGGGACAAACTCTAACAGGATTTGCTCTACAGATGATTTTGAAACGCTTGATTGAACAGAAAGCGAAGCCCCACTGCACGCGACAAAGAGACAATTTAAGATTACAACGCGGTGCGTGTCCTACCCATTTGTTGATTTCATTGTCTGTCTCAAGACACAGCAGGCCAAGATGAACTTTGACAATATAACGAGCTTGACTGATTCAAAAGTTCAAACATTCGCTTTCTCTAGCGACGATGCAGCAAAGATATATGGCCTGATTAGAGAGGATACAGCTCCTCTGACCAATACCAAGAGTCAAGAAAGCAATATTAGACAATTATTGTACCTCCTGAAAAAAGAATCCGATCAAAGACTGCATGCAAACACACTAGTGAGGTACCTTCGTGCCCAACGAATCCCTCGGGGGCTTAAAGTCCCATTAAAACCATTATTGTGTAAAAACAATGCTCACTTCGTTGAAAAGTGGTATGAGATCTTGAATAAATGTTCCCTAGATCTTATTCTTTTAATAATTGAAGAACTATCGAAAGCACTGGAAGAGCTAAACACTGAAATCAACAGTATAAAACATGACCTTACCAATGCCATGGAGACAACTGATTACACCAAGATGTTAGAAGATTTAAATAAACAACTGGATAAATATACACAAGAAATACAAGAACGGAAGATGCGAAAGTATAAAAGGGACACAATAGATTATAAGCTCGGCGAGGTGTACACTTGGGCTGAAGTGTACGCCCGCCGACGCCAACAAAAACCCTATAATCCCTATTCTGCGACGGAAACTTCATCCTCAGATAAGGATGCACACACTCAAAGAAAACAACCAACACGTACAACAAGAACCACCGACAACGTTTCAACCTCTGAGACCACGGTCCCTTTTTTAGAGGAAGACCCAGGAGAGCAGGAAGACCCAGGAGGGGCAAAAATAGCAGAAAAAACAAAAGAACCGGAAAAGAAGGAGAAACGAGTCAAGAAGAAATAATCGAGTTCAATAACTTAGTGATAAATATTTCTACACACACATTCTCTGATTTGGAATTGAAGATTCTAAAAAAAGGTCAATCTTTCGTACCGACTACAAGCTCGAACACCATAGAACTGGAAATCAGTTTCTTCAAACTTATGCAAAACATTAGGCTACAGCATTATTTTGAGAACATGATAACAGTGAACCTACCACCAGATCAAGTTCTCATGGACTTACGTCCTCGGAGTATGTTTATGGCTCCTGTTACCCACAAGCTGATTGACACCTTCGAGAACCTGGTCAAACAGGATCTAGTATCTCTACAATTGCAACCTAAATTGAAACACAGCAATTTAACCATGAAAGAGAAGAGTACCCTCAAGAGAATCGCAGACAATCCAGATATCATCTGCCAAAATGTGGACAAAGGCGGAGCGCTCGTGATCATGGACAATGCATTTTATGAACAACAAGTACAGCTACATGTGTCTGACACCAACACATATATGAGACTAGAACATAATCCGACCAATGAATTTCGAACAACACTTGAAACCATTTTACAAGAGGCAATAGCTCAGAAAGTTATCACCGAAAAAGCCAGAAGATTTTTGATCCAGGAGAACCCCAGAACACCGACGTTATACCTGCTTCCGAAGGTCCACAAGGACCTACATAAACCACCCTTTAGACCTATCGTATCAACGAAAGGAAGTATACATGAACCGGTAGGAAGGTTAATAGACAAACATCTGCAACCTCTGGTGATCAAAACACCGACGTATGTTCGAGACACGACTGATTTCCTCCAAAGGATCAATGACATACGGACCACACCTAATGAGGAACTTTGGCTTTGCACAGTTGATGTAAAAGCGCTGTATACTTCTATCCCCCACAATATGGGAATTGAAGCTACTGAGGAAGCCCTTCTAAAATCTGATATTGAACCTCAATTACAATGGTTTTTGATGGAGCTGTTAGCATACACCCTGTATCAGAGCTATTTTATCTGGAAAGACTCATGCTACCTACAACTCAGCGGGACTTTAATGGGCAACTGTGCTGCCCCAGTGTATGCAAATCTTTTCATGCACCATTTTGAACAACACAAACTTTTTGAACCAACAAAACTGGATTGAACATGAAAGAGTATTTGTATGGTACATAGACGACATATTCATTGCATGGGCTGGACCAGAGACCAAATTATTTATGTTCCTGAAATCACTGAATGAGATCAATGATCGTATTCAATTTACGTGGACATATGATCAACATTGCATCAACTATTTGGATGTACAAATCAAATTAGAGAATAACAAATTCATGACAACTCTATATCAAAAGCAGACTGACCGCAATAGCACGTTGCACTATACAAGTTTTCACAAACCGAGCTTGAAAAATATTCTACCCTTATCTCAACTGATGTAATTAAAAAGGATGATATCAGATCCGACAGATTGCATGAAACATACAGAGACAATGTGTAACAGATTTAGCGATCAAGGATATCCAGAACACGTACTGGAGAAAGCCAAAACCAAGGTTGCAAGCTTTAAAAGAGAAGAATTACTCGCATCGAAAGAAAAAAGTGACAACAAAAGAATGACAGTGGTTTCCAGATATTCTACACTGAGTAACAAGTATAGGAACATCATTTTAAAGCACTGGCAACTATTGAGTAGGGAACCAGATTTTAAGGGTTTGTTTGAACAACCGCCAATCTTTGCATATACCCGAGGTCCTAACCTCAAGAAATTGATAAAAAAACAACAGAACATCAGAACTACAAACGAGAAATTTCAAGGCACGCAACCGTGCTACAATTGCAGCAACTGCAATAATGTCATGAAAGGGAATATTTTACATCATCCCATGAAAGGAACTACTATCAAACTAAAAGTGAATGCCACATGCAATACTTCAAATGTCATCTACTTACTTAAGTGCCCATGTGGTTCATGCTATGTGGGCCATACAGAACGAAAATAAAAACAAGAGTCCTTGAACATAAGAGCAACATCAGGACATCGAACATGAAATCCACAGTAGCAGCGCACTTTGTTGAAAAGAGACACAATGTAGCCCAATTGCAATTTATGGTTGTGGAAAACGTGGTAAACACTGAAGGAGTGAGCATGAATAACAAATTGCTACAAAGAGAAAACTTTTGGATTCGTTATCTGTGCGCGATGCAGCCCACTGGCTTGAACGACAGGATGGAATTATGTTACCTGTGAACATTGTAGAACGTATCATTTTAAATATTAACATCAGCAATGATGGTATATCACACACATGTTTACAGAAATCTTCATGCTAGATCTTTTATAGCACACAATAGCAGACACAGACATATAGTTTTTTAGTTCTTAGATAGTTTTTTGTACACCACACACATGATTACCAGGAGTTTGTTCATATTTTACTACTTTCGTCATATACATTTCGCACATTTACCCATTACAAGATGGCCCCCAGTTCGACCAGTAGAGAGTCTCTTCTCTATGTCTAACATTCCGCTGTTGAACGCGGATTGCTAACTTTGTTTAACAAAGCCACACACAACCTTGCGGTAACCGCATCGAGTGATGTTGCAGGTTGACTGATACTGCTCCAAGTAAGTACACTCTTCCAATGTTGACCCTTTGGGGCGTTCACGTGACAATTTACAGATAGTTGAAAGAGTACTTTACACCACGAATTCTGTGATTGTTTTTACGCACATCCAAATGACATCCAGACCGCGCAGTAATGTCTAACAGCTCTTAACATTGTGCGATTGATATGCCAGTTTTAATTTAATTATATTTGTTTTCGAGTGTAAATTGTTAACGGAAATCAGACATATTAAGATGACCCGAATGCGCTACAAGATTATAATATAACATTCACACTTAATGGTGGGGAGGATGCCTATATATCAGTGAACACGCATAACCAACTGCTTTTTCACACAAGAATACCGTTTGATAGAGCATGTTTTGAAAGAATTGTCGCTTTAACAATGCCAATCATGCTACAAGATGCAGTATCACTTATTATTTGTATCCATTATTGCTGTTTATGATTTGTTTAAATGATGAAACATTGATACATGTTGATTGAAATAGACTACAGAGGACTGACCACTTGTCACAGAGTAAAGATTCACTAACCTCAATGGCCGGATAAAACGGGAGCGATGCTAGTATACCAATGCCCCTACTCTGGCAATACCTGTGAGTTTGCTCATAGAACTCTACATCGCCGGGGAAAGGGTAAAAACGGGACAAAGGAAACAAAAACATTGGTGCAGTAAATCAAGAAGGCGTGCGACACAGGGGAGATAGCAATCTTCGCTTCTCTAGGCGCCCTTGAATTCCTGCATGTGAAATAAATAAACAATTATAAGTGACCCCTCCCTTCCTTAGTGTAAGAGATATCAATGTGGCAAGAAAAGGCTAACTGCACACTTGCATAACATACTGCCCCACTTGCTCCAAGCAAAAAACAGTGCAAAATAGAAAAATAAAGAAAAGAAAACAAAAGGGTATAATAGTCTCTCATGTTCCTGGAATCATCCAGGAAATAACAGCATGACCTTTCAATGAAGTATCCACAACGTTTAAGGACAATGGAATAGTACTTAGCTGCCCTTTCCAATGATAGCGTATGCAGGTGAAGTCTATTAATCCAAACAGGCAAGCTTGCTCCGCTCCTTCCTCCAGAAACGGCAATATCGAGGAGACGGTTGCAATTGACTGTCATTACTTCATGATTCACAACCCTCTCGAATCCATTCCGTAGAATCCTTACGGGCAAAAATATGATATCCGTAAAGTTTAAGTTTTCTTTTTTCAAAAGGCACACAAACCTATTCCGAATCCTTCTAAAACCAACAAAGCGCATCCGCGCTAATCCACTTAACGAGGCTCACAGCTGACAGCTACATAATACACGAACGTGCTCAGGCACTTAATCCAAAAAACGAAGCACTAGTCAGAATGCAGCAGACCACACACGCGCTCAGCGTGTTTCAGGAAAAGTCTCGAAAAGCAAACAACAAATCCTGGGGATGAACAAATAAACTTGGCAGAGGGGAAATCCAGGAAGTCCTCAGGTGGCAAGCACCGGGGAAGGGGAGGAACAGGTTTAGATAGGAAAGAAAAGAAAAAAAGAAAGGTAGGACAAAACTGCAGGCATTCTGGGAGATGTAGTTGTCTACTTGCCCTGGCTATTTCTATGGCGTGATCGTGACACCACTATAATCAGACCAATTAATTTTTGTTACAGAGATTTCCCCTGATGAAGTGCTTATGAAAGGCACGAAATGCATAGGGATCTATGTTGAAATGCTTTGGGATACTCAGACTGATAAGATGAAAAATTTAATCGGATTGTACAAATGATTGATAATTTGGACATCAAAAACTAAATGAAGTAAAGAACTTAATGAATTGACAATTGAATTGCTGTACTTTCTATATATACCCTATTCAGGGTTCATTTACGCTGTGCAATGGGGGACAAACCCTAACAGGATTTGCTCTACAGATGATTTTGAAACGCTTGATTGAACAGAAAGCGAAGCCCCACTGCACGCGTCAAAGAGACAATTTAAGATTACAACACAGTGCGTGTCCTACCCATTTGTACAGCTAGAAGAATGTCATAACCCTGGAAGAGCTTCTCCCAAAAGAGTGCTCTTATTTTTCTTGTTATGTCCTCCTCCATCCGGAGTGTTACTTCATATAACTTGTGTGGGACACTAACCCTGGTATCTGCAGTTTCAACTTGGATGTACTAATTCAAGTCCACTGTCTCCAGGTAATCCTTCAAGATCTTGCGAGCTATGGTGACTTCTGCTGCGCTTGTCTGAGCCCACTCCCCGTTCTTGAGTTGTGTCCTCAAGATCCTCGGCATGTCTGATTTTTAGACCTGCTACCTTCTTTTTGATGAATTGAGTTTTCTTATTTTTTGGAACGTGTTGATTGTCTTTGGACTTTACACGTTCTTTCTTGTGTTCTGACCGTGCTCTTCTTTCGGATTTCTGTGACGAAGTCTGAAAGGTATGAGAGGAACGTGTATCAGTATCTTGATATCTGTCAGGTTTTTTCAAATTATCCCTATTCATGAGGTTGTACCTCCTTTCAGAGGGCTCCTTTTGAGGAGACCTACCTCTAGATTGAGAATGCTTCTCTTTAGAAGTTTCTTTAGTGTTCTCCCACTTTTTTTTAGGAACGTAAGAGTGTTTTTAATAAATACCTTTTCAGGACTTTCCGTCAGTTGAGGTTTCACTGGTTTACCACCCAAACTGTCTCTACCTAGTTCTTCATCGGATTTTTCAATTATTCTGGCTAGTTCTTGTGGCTGCTCAGTTACATCAAATTCTTAACTTTTGGCGGATCACCACGGATGCTGCTTCACCTTTAATATTAGCTTATATTATTATGAGACCTGTTTGAAATATTTCAGTAATTTCATATCTAAATATAAAGCAGGCTCTGCCCTGTATTCATTTTGAATCCGTTTCAGGACGTCTGGTATTACCGCCATAGATGGAACACTGTGTGTTTTGGTATATATTGCAGCAAAAACTGTACCCCAAGTGTTGCAGCCCTCCAAGTGAAGTGCAATCCCCATTGGCAAACAGATTGTTAGAATTCTGTGTTTCTCATGAGGGGTAGTATCAGGAAATACTGCCTCAATTTGAGTAATTTTTTGAGCTATCCAGAATGGAATTTGTTCCCGTTTTGCGGGTAATTTACCAATGACTGATTGTATAGTCTGTGGTGTAATTTTATTTTTTTTATTTTATTTTATTTGTGTTCTCCTGGTAAGGGGTATGTTGTGGAATCCTTATAGAAGGTTGGACTGTTAGAGTCTGCATGACATATTGAACCAGGAGACCTGGGCTCACTCTCTATCCCAGTCACAAAAGTAAGAAACATGGGAGTTATCATGGACCGCAGACTTACCTTTGGAGATCAGTTTAATTCAATTACTTCCACAACATTTCTTATTTCACATGTTATGAAAAATCCTGCATTTCATACCTCTAGATGCCTGTAAAACTGTAGGGTCCTCGCTTATTCTGTCCAGACTAGACTACTGCTGCAATCTGTACATGAGCATGCAGCAGCAATATCTTCCGGAACTCCCAAATTCTGTCCCATTAATCCTGTGATGATGGACCTTAATTGGCTCCCCGTAAGAAAAACAATTAAATACAAAGCACTCTGCATAGCCTATAAGGCTTCCCAAAATTCGGGTCCTGCTTCTTCAAATGAAAGCAAGTCTGATATCTTCCCAGCAGAACTCTTCGATCCTCCAGCGCAAACCCCTGACAGTCTCTAGATTAAACAAAGCCAACTGGGGAAGTCGAAGATTCATCCTGTGTGCTGGTAAAACCTAGAATGCTTTACCACTTTCCATTCATTCCTCCTCTAGTCTCCTTGCTTTTAGGAAGGCCTTGAAGGCTTGGCTTTTCTCCCTTAGTTTTCCCAGGTTTAGTACTAGGAGCTAGTACCGGGAGGCCTTCGGGTAGCTGCTTGTTGTAAAAAAAAACAATAACATTTCATTAACATAGCTTCTGCTCCAGCTAAAGTCTCAATAAAGTTTTCCAAAAATATGCCTTTTTATACAGTGTTTGGACAATAGAAACACACAGTTATAACATGATATAAATGCAAATGGGTTGTACTTAAAAGTTACTTTGTACTGCAACCATCAATTAATTTATTATATGCCTGCTTCCTATGATTTCTAAGTGCACCCAGTTTGTTTTGCAAATTTAGAAATCCGGATGTTCACAGAGGCTTAGCTAAGCGGCCTAGATTGTTGCAACTTTAGGCACCTCCTTTCCCAGTGAAGCTAGTTAAACATTATTTTGTTACATGCAAGCACAGGCCATGGTTTGCAGTTGAAGTTAAAAGGATTTTCTCAAACCGAATGAAACATGCGCTATGGAAGTCAAAACTAATGTGTTGACAGAAGTTTTGCAACATGGAAAGATTTCCTCTGAACCTCCACTGCAACTAATGAAGCCTCAACGAATACCCTGATAGGCACTTGGTCTAAACCTTGTTCCTGCCCAGTGGTGAACAGGCTGTTTACCAGGGCCCACAGGCCCATGCCAAGCAGCACTGACCTTTTTGACACAGCACCCAACACAAGTCTGGTGGTTCAGGCTTCCATCAGCAGGGTGAACCCTAATTCATTCAGTTTGGCTTTCCCAGGCAAAGAGTCTAAACAAGTTGAAGCATTCAGGAAACTAATGTTTTACTTGCCCAGTGTAGTCCTTCGGTCAGTCAGTGGCAGTTGTATGTGGGTAGATATTCCCATGCTTTATGGTATAAGGTTGGCAATATCTTGCTAGCAGTCCGTAAGGATTTCTGGGCCAACCTAAGCAATCTTGGATGGTCAGGATGCGATCAAATATTTCATCCATTCTGGTCTGAATACCTACAGATTGGGCAAATCAGTCAGTACCAGCGTGGTGCTTCAGCTTCATTCATGAATGAGATTCACAGGCTTCTCTTGATAGGTGCAAGCCTCCCTAAAGGATATGCCGTTCGGCGGATCTTTGGTGAGAACACTGATTATGCACCGGAGCACATCATAGAAAGCCAGGCCATGGCACGTTCCTTAGGCCTTACTACCGCTGCACGACAGTACAATAGTTTTGACCCCTTCCAGGTTGCTCTAGAAGTTTGACGTACCGGCAAAGCCAAAGCCAAGACCATCGAGCAGCAAACTTCTGATTCCCCCACCCCTGCTGCATTAGCTCCCAGGTTGCTTTAGTTTGCACTTAGTGGCACACAACAACCATGCGAGAGACAAGATCAGACATTTCCTACAGGGGTAACAAAACATAACATTCGACAGGTGAGTCCTTTAGGTTGTTCAACGAGGCGATGCCCTGCCATTCCTTTTTATCCCCTTGCATCTTCCGCCCACATCAGAATGGCTATCGGAGGATTACCTATACATCTTGCTATAGGAGGTGCAGGATCTTTTGGCAAAAGGGGTCACAGAGGAGGATTCTGGCCCCAGAAATTGGGATTTGCTGTTATTCTTGTTATTTCCCCATACCGAAGAAGAACGAGAGGTCTTAGTCCTATTTTTGATTTACGCCCTCTGAACACCTTCCTGCAGAAGGGTCCAATTAAGATGCTCATGTTGAACCATGTTCTGTCTGCCTTTGTGTTGGGTGACTGGCTAATGGCTACTGGCATGTACTGGTCCTGCAGACCCACAGACACTACTTGCTTGACCAAGTAGGTCATGAGAATTTTCAGTCTGTCGTGCTTCCCTTCGCCCTTACCAGTACTCGACAAGTGTTCACAAAAGTAATGGCGGTGGTCGCAGTACACCTTCAGAGTTTGGGTATTCTGGTTTTCCCCTACTTCTACAACTGGCTGTTGAAGAAGGGCTTGCCACAGTCGGCTGTAGACCACCTCCAGGCGACGGCAAACCTCCTAAGAACGTTGGCGTTCACCATCAACATGCAGGAGTCATACCTGACTCTTTTGAAAAGGTTCCATTTCATCAGAGCCATCTTGTATATGGTGTAGTTTTGGATATTCCATCCTTGACAATGAGTCTAGGACATTTGGGCTATGATCCAAATTCTGCCTCCGTCTTCTTAGTGAGAACTGGTTTGAGACTTCTTGGACCCTGATGAGACCCAGACTCTGCCCCCTCTGGTTCCACCGTTCCTTCCATCACAAATATACCCTTGCATTCCTACTTGCACCCGTCTCCTCTGGGATAGGTAACTCGGGTACTACAGTTTCAACAGGTGGGGTGGCTCTCCAACCTCCTAAATTCCACAGGGTTTCCTCGAAGACCACCTTGAAGGGTCCTTAAACTTTAAAATTGTAACCGCAACTTCCCCATAGAATTGTACGGAGCCAGCGGTCGTGTTAACGGTAAACAGACATAATATTGACTACAAAATATCGAATGAACATAATATCGAGTACAAAATATAGGCTGGACAAAATATCGAATGGACAAACTATAGACATCAAACATATCGTTTTGAAGGTAAGTAATGTAATATCGAATTTTAAAATATAGATAGTCAAAATATCGAAGTACATAATATAGGTTAATAAAAATATCGAACATTTAATAATATCGCATTTTTTACAGTGTATTTTATGTGTTAAAAGTGTTTATGTCTGTTATAAGGTAGTTAAATTAATGAATTTAAAGTTATTTAAATTTTGCGTAATTACTTCTGTAGCGGGTTGTGGGTTTATAGGGGAATAGAGTGGGAAGTAATTTAATTAAAGTTAATGAAATATGTAAATTAATTTATTGGTATGTGTTTATAATTAATTGTTAATTAATTTTTATTTTGTAATTAATTAAATTTTAATTGCCAATTAATTTCATTTAATTGATTAATTGATAATTATGTTAATTTATTTATTGGTATTTGTTTATAATTAATTGTTAATTAATTTTTATTTTGTAAATATTAAAATTTTAATTTCCAAATAATTTTATTTAATTTATTAATTGATAATTATGTTAATTTAAGTAATTTCATTTCTGTAGCGGGTTGTGGGTTTCTAGGGGAATAGGGTGGGAAGTAATTTAATTATAATTAATTAAATATGTTAATTTATGTAGTGTTATTTATTTATAATTAATAGTTAAATAATTGTTAATTGTTAATTAATTAACTTTTAATTGAGAATTAATTTTATGAAATTGATTAATTGATAATTATGTTAATTTTACTAACTTATTTTCTGTAGTGGGTTGTGGGTTTATAGGGGAATAGGGTGGGAAGTAATTTAATTATAACTAATAACATATGTTAATTTTTTTGGTATTTATTAGATTTTAATTGTTAAGTAACTTTTTAATTTACTAATTAATTAATTGTTAATTTGTAATTTATTAGTATTAATAGATAACTAATTGTAATGATTAATTTAAATTAGTATTTGTAATTAATTATTATATTATATAAAATTGGTATTTATTTTTAATTAATTTTTTATAGATATTAATATATATATTTTTTTAAATAATATATGAAGTATCTACTTTCCCTACTGTTGCACTCACTGGAGTGGGAATAGTAATTTTTACCCCTACGCTATCCAACGCTTTCCCTACTGTTGCACTCTCTGGAGTGAGAATAGTAATTTTTACCCCTACGCTATCCAACGCTTTCCCTACTGTTGGACTTTCTGGAGTGGCAATAGTAATTTTTACCCCTACGCTATCCAACCTTTTCCCTACTGCTGCACTCTCTGGAGTGGGAATAGTAATTTGTACCCCTACGCTATCCAACGCTTTCCTTACTTTTGCACTCTCTGGAGTGGGAATATTAATTTTTACCCCTACGCTATCCACCCCTTTCCCTACTGTTGCACTTTCTGGAGTGGGAATAGTAATTTTTACCTCTACGCTATCCAACGCTTTCCCTACTGTTGCACTCTCTGGAGTGGGAATAGTCATTTTTACCCCTACGCTATCCAACGCCTTACCTACTGTTGCACTTTCTGGAGTGGGAATAGTAATTTTTACCCCTACGCTATCCAACGCTTTCCCTACTGTTGCACTCTCTGGAGTGGGAATAGTAATTTGTACCCCTACGCTATCCAATGCTTTCCCTACTGTTGCACTCTCTGAAGTGGGAATAGTAAATTGTATCCCTACGCTATCCAATGCTTTCCCTACTGTTGCACTCTCTGAAGTGGGAATAGTAAATTGTATCCCTACGCTATCCAACACTTTCCCTACTGTTGCACTCTCTGGAGTGGGAATAGTAACTTGTACCCCTACGCTATCCAACGCTTTCCCTACTGTTGCACTCTCTGGAGTGGGAATAGTAATTTTTACCCCTACGCTATCCAACGCTTTCCCTACTGGTGCACTCTCTGGAGTGGGAATAGTAATTTTTACCCCTACGCTATCCAACGCTTTCCCTACTGTTGCACTCTCTGGAGTGGGAATAGTAATTTGTACCCCTATGCTATCCAACGCTTTCCCTACTGTTGCACTCTCTGGAGTGGGAATAGTAATTTGTATCTCTACGCTGTCCAATGCCTTACCTACTGTTGCACTTTCTGGAGTGGGAATAGTAATTTTTACCCCTTCGCTATCCAACGCTTTCCCTACTGTTGCAATCTTTGGAGTGGAAATAGTAATTTTTATCCCTAGGCTATCCAACACTTTCCCTACTGTTGCACTCTCTGGAGTGGGAATAGTAATTTTTACACTTCCGCTATCGTACGGTAATAATATTGGATATTATTTTATTATATTATGTTACTATATATATATGTTTTAACAAATATGATTGTAATTTATTTTTTTATAACTTTCATTAATTATTTAATTATTATAAGGTAATTTAAGTATTTATAAGTATATTTTAGTAATTAATTTTTAATATTAATTTAGTTTAACATTGTTTTTAATAAAGTCGATATTTTTTTAAACTATATTTTTGTAAACAATATATTTTACTCGATATTTTTGTACTATCCTGTCTGTCGATATTTTGTCGCCGATATTTTTGCTAGTCGATATTATATCCCTCGATATTATGTCAGTGATCCCGTGTTAACACACTGCACCTGTCCTCCGTGGCGTCCCTTTCTACTCACCTTGGGTGGTTCCTTGGGGTCCCAGCGATTCGTGTTCTAGACACCGTCCCAACTCCAGTTGTGGTTCTTATACCACTATTGCAGTATATGGTTTGATCTCCCCCTGGAGCCCACTGTGTATTGTGCTTCTTATAAATGTTTCTTTGCTAAAGTATTGTGTGCCTCGTGTAGAGGATACTAGAAAGTGTTATATAAATAAATACATCCATACTAATATAATAAAGAGAGAGCCCAAACCTTTGAGGTGGGTAATCTCAGGAACCATAGCACCAATCGCAACACCCAATACAGCGTTGGAAAGGGCAGTTGCAGCAGAAGAACATAGGCCATGCAGACGCCCACCATATATATTTAAAATGTAAAAGAACCGTGCCAGCAAAGTAGTCCCTTGTGGGCATGTCTGCGTTGTGCTGTGGGCGTGTGCTGGGGGCGTGACAAACGCTGGGGGCGTGTGGTACGTCCCACCCTTCATGCCATGTCTCATATTGTGTGCTGGGGGTGTGTGCTGGGGGCATGGGTGTGTGCGGGGTGCGAGATTACGGGGAAAAAAACGAGCGTTGTGCCCAATATTTCATTGTTTTTTCTTCCCAGGTTCTGTACATTCCAGCTCCGGGTGTCCACCATGCTCCCTTTAAATACCCCTGCACCCTATAATCATAACCCACCCTTACTCCTTAAAATACCCCAACACCCTTAAACACTAACCCATCTTAACCCTATAAATATACCCTGTACCTCAAAACCCAAACCTATCCCTAAAAATACCCCTGTACCCCATAACCCAAACCTAGCCCTGAACCCTATAAAAACCCCTGTTCCTCAAAAACCAAACCTACCCCTGAACCCTAAAAATACCCCGTACCCCAAAACCCAAACCTAGCCCTGAATCATAAAAATAACCCTGTACCCTAAAACCCAAACCTACCCCTGAACCCTAAAATACCCCTGTACCCCAAAACCCAAACCTAGCCCTGAACCCTAAAAATACCCCTGTACCCCAAAACCCAAACCTACCCCTGAACCCTAAAAATACCCCTATACCCCAAACCCAAACCTAGCCCTGAACCCTAAAAATACCCCTGTACCCCAAAAGCCATACCTATCCCTAAACCCTAAAACTACCAATGTACCCCATAACCCACAACTATATCTGAACCCTTAAAATACCCAAACACCCCAAAACATATACCTCAGTACCCCAAAACATATACCCCTATACCCATACTTACCTTATCTAAACATTTTTTTTTAAAAACATGCTTTTACCATTCATGCATTTACAACGAATTTCGTTGTAAATGTATGCGTGGTAAAAGCATATAGAAGGTAATGCCATGCGTTATATTGGCATTGCGGTGTCATGGTACTTTCGTAATGAAAGTATGCGGAGTGATGGTATGCGGAAAGAAAGTTGCGGAATAATGGGTGTTTACCCTCCCCTGGTAAGTACATTGGTGGCACGGCGGCCCACATCTCCAGCAACATACTGATATTTTTTCACAACCCATTTGTAAAATGCACAGGTCTCTCTCATTGATGGCCAGCACCTACATACACTTTTATACACACCTCCCGCCACAAGTTCTAGAATTGCGAAATTTAGAGCTGGGGAGGTACGTCCGAATCTCGGCATCAGCTCAACATCCTTTGATTCCAGGCAAATCGCTTTGTCTCTCCGTGCCTACCACAAATGTGCTCTTCTGTAATGTAAATTGTGCACATGCCGTGTTGTCGAGTTCGCGCTATATAATATTGCAAGGAAAAATAAAGTAGGGAAACTCGAGTTCACACACTACTGAACGCGCACTCTTAAGTGCATCAGCAGTGCACTGTGAATCGGAGCGTTTCACAGGCCTATCACAGATAAGAAATACTATCAAAACGAAATCCTACAAAACAATATACTACTGGCTGGCAGCAATTCATACCCGGACAACGTTGGGACGGGCTGCTAGTATTTTATAACTATTGTGTGGTTCTCCTATCATTCAGTTAGTACTAAAGGTGATATTCTGGTAAGACAAGTTGCTTTACATTCCTTCAAGAATGAGACTGAAGACTGCTCTCCACAGCTACCACCAGGATAGCTTTCTAAAGGTTATCTTTGACCTCATGCATCATAATGGTAGTTTGGACTGGTGCCAGGTGTCCACTGTAATTAGTGGACAGCATATACCAGGCCAACTTCTCACATTGGCGTGCAGCGGTTGGGATTCAAGCTTGCAATTGTTTTACCAGAGACATCTTTGTATTGATTAATTGAAAACCACTAAAATTACTATGTACGTATAAAACCAGCGTTGAATAAGTACGTTTCTACTGAACTTGGGGTTGGGTAGTCAAGGGTCTAGCACACCCTTTCTCCAAACTAAGAGAGTTTAGTTCCCACTAGGCTAGGTAGGTGCACACACCACACCACACCACACTTAGTATGTCTTTTAAAGGAGAAACCAGCAGTGTCTCTCTGCCTTCTGGGTACAATGAGTTTACATTTCAGGTATTGAAAGCCATGTGTATTGCTAGAAAGCTGAAGACGGAGAAATGCCAACACTCAACGCCTCATTGAAGTGTTACTGTTAGATGACCTTAGGAAGACCTCTGGGTCAGATGAACAGGATAGAGTGGGTGTGGCAGGGAATGAAGACAGGTCGGTGGTGACACCTTCTATGACCTACATTCAAACCCTGGCCAGGAGGATCAAGATGATTCCCCTCTGGATAACTCAGATCTTCAGGGAGATGGCGGAGAAGGCCTAGATGGCCCCTTCGTCACCCCACCTGGAAGAGTGCAGAGTTTACCAAGGAGATCCAGGTCTGCCTCTGCAGAGTCACATCACTCAGTAAGAGAGCTCTAGACAATCTGAAAACTCTGATTGAAGGAACAGTCAAAAAAGCCTTCACAGAAGGTTATATCTGTCAACAAGAATTGGATTTCTTGATAAAACAAAACCCTGTCACTCCAGCGTTTTATGGCGTTCCTAAAACGCACAAAGATATAGCTGACCCACCATTAAGACCCATAGTGGCGTCCATTAACTCTAGTACAGAACCCCTGTCCAAGTATCTTAATACCTTCTTATGCCCCTGAACCACATTGTACAAATCATATATTAAAGACACTGGTCACATGATTTCCACCCTAGAACACACAGCGCTTAATGAAAACACACAGCTACTAGTGACCTGTGACATAGAATCCCTGTACACTAATATCCCCCAGGACCGAGCTATGGATGTGGTGGCAGCGCTCCTGGTGAGGACATCGGGGGATAGACCAGATACATTCTTACTAGAATGTCTAGAGATAGTCCTATATAATAACTTTTTTGAATTTCAGAAAGATATATACCAGCAGACCAAAGGAGTCAGCATGGGGGCCACTTGTGCCCCCAGTATTGCCAATATCTATATAGGAGAATTCGAGATAAAACATATTTTTAACGAATTAGCCCAATTTTTTGAAAACATTTCCAGATGGCAAAGATTTATAGATGACATCTTTTTTATTTGGTCAGGGACAGAATAACTTCTTAAGGAATTCATGGAATGGCTAAATCTAGCAGATCAGAATCTTAAATTCACTAGTAATTACTCTCACAACCAGGTAGAATTCTTAGATATCTGGATACAAAGTACAGAGGGAGAACTCACCATGAGTTTGTATAGAAAACCGACGGCAAATAACACCATTCTAGAGCATAGCAGCTACCATCCTGCATGCCAGAAAGACTCGATCCCCTTTGGGGAATTCCTCAGAATTAGGAGGAATTGCACTAGCATGAAGGACTTCATGCTACATGCAGTCAAAATGCAAGATCGTCTACTGGCACGTGGATATCTGAAAAGACTAGTCCGACAAGCACTCAAAAGAGCTAAATATTATAATCGAGATGCTCTAATAAACCCTACCCCCAAACAGGAGAACCAGAAACGCGTCTGTCTCTTGAACCACTCCAGTTTAAACAACAAGATCAGACATGTGATACACAAAAACTGGAAAATTTCAAACACCAACGATGATACCTCTAAACGTAGCCAACCATTAGTTGCCTTTAGGAGAAATCCTAATCTGAAAGACAAACTAGTCCATAGTAGGATGAGAAACAAAGATAATTTAAGACAAACAACCATAGATGGCAAACCATTACCTAAAGGGAACCACAAATGTGGCACATGCCACGCCGGCGACCAAGGTAGTCATTCCACTATGTTACTTTTCATGGCGCTTCTCAGGTGCCATGAATTTTAGCCGATTCAGCGGGCCTCTTAAGCCGCCCACTTCCGGGACTGCATCTAGTCGCGGCTGCTCTTGGGAGCGTTGGTGAGGTTACGAGGCTCGTCAACCCGTGTTCAGGTACGAGAAATAGATAGTCATTTATTTTTCTTTACTCAGTAGACCTAGCATAAGACTACAGGCATCTGTATTTTAGACTCAAGCCCTTGCTTTCTGAGTCTTCCATTTTCCATTTAGCGTATGCTCGCTGTAAATCTGGAGCATGCTTGGGACACTAATGAAGTATCCTTAGCTTGTTCCCTGGATTGAGGGCATACATTTTAGCCTTTCTCAATGCCCCATTCCGAATCATGGCGCAAAAGTCTGTGTTCCCTCATAGGGTCTTTAGTTACAGCCATACAGTGCATTACTGATGTACGATGTATCACCATCCATTTCTTCACAAATGTACGTCTGCCGCACAACGCGGTACCTTTAATAATGGACATTTAACGCACTAACAGAGCATGATGTTTGACGACACTGCCCGTATTTTGATCTGTAACCCATGTTTCTTGTTCCATCCTCCTCCCGAGTTTGGCCGCTTATGTATACAAAATGGTTTACCATAGCCATTTGTGTTTTAAGCTTTAGACCTAAATCTGTGTCATTTTTCGAGCCTCAGTGGAAATGTTTAGTACCAATCACATATTTATTCACTTATGTTTTCTTCCATGCAGGCTAGGACTATTTGGATACATATTTGACTTTTTGAGCAACTTCAGAAAGTAGTAGCATTAATAACATACATCGATTTTGGCAGCAATTATTTATAGGTAAGGGGAGCCTCCACTACCTATGCTAAAAATAGACAACTCTAACTAGTCCTATAAATTCGATATCTAGCATATGTTATACTGTGTTCTAGATATCGAACAACTTTTAAGTACACCTCATGGCAAGTATTGACCACTCCCTTGCGACGAACATGTAAGCTGATAACTGGAGAGCTCTTACAACCAAAAGAGGTAATACTCTACCTTTTACTTACCTCGTATTTGTGGCTTCTCCACTCTACAGTACGTAGTCTTAATGTTGTTGATCCCATTTACAGACTACTACGTCGCAGTATACTCCATCCCCTTTCTGGATATCGCTCACCTACTATTTGGACTAAAAAACGCGACTCCTTTCAAAATAAGTAGGTACTAGTTGATATGAACATTGTCAGGTGGAGGTGATGTTGAGTCACTTTTTTCTCTTATTTTTTCTGACTTTGCATATGCATGAGGAGAAATTCTGTTTCTTTTACTTTTTATTATTAACTGAACCAAAGGATATCCTTCTTTATCTGGGTGCAACCTTGATCTACCATAGCGCATCTATATAGTCACTTTAATTACTCCGTCTGTATAGAGTCTCTCTACAGGCATCGTTTAGCGAGCCTGTAATCTAGCATAGCAGCACTAAACAAAAGATAAACATAAATTGATGATGTTTAGTTACTAGGATGCAACAGACAATGTAAAATGAATATGTAAATTTATAGCATATATGTCTTTTTAAATTTCAGATATAAAGGACCCCCTGATTTTAACTATGTTTGTATTAGTCTGTGTTTAATGTTGGCCCTGATGAAGGTGATATAACCAAGCTCACCGAAACGTACGTAGGCCATTTTTACCTGAAACCCGTGTATAACAAGATCACTAGAAGAGAAAAACCTGAGAAAAAGTGATTTATGAATTTGGGAACTATAAAAGATGAAGAACAGGACACTTAAATTGCAAAGAACCAACAGGGATCTCAGATGTACTGTTGTCTTTTGTATGTGCTTTTTTTGCATTATGTCACTATTGAGAGTGGGTTAGATTAGGAATGAATGATGAAGAATGCATGAGGTTTTTGGATAGCACTTTTTTTGTTGTGGGGTCTGTATTAACTTTTTTTCACTTGCTCAAAAATGTATCTTGCACTAAAATATCTATAAAATATGAAAAAAATGATGAAATGTTTACTTGATCTTAAATGTTAAATGATAATAAATAACGAACTAAAGTACTCTATGTTTATGTGAATACTTTCAGTTTGGTTGCATCTCTATAGAAATGTAGTAGATTAAGTTTCAGTTGTGAATAGGATACAGGTCAGTTCAGAGGTTCAACTTTTCAGTTTTTTGTGCTCACTCCCTCCTCTAGACCTAAAACTAATATTGGGAGTACCCTTGTTCTATTTTCATGGGTCACATCACTCAGGCCAGTCTATAGGGACCTCTGTATCTAACAAGTGGGACCATTCCTTAGACAAGGAATATCATCTGCTTGAACTTCAGAAAGCTAGGTTTAGGCTCAGGAAAGACCAGTTGACCCAGACAAGGAATCCCTCGAAGTCCAGTTAGCTAGAAAGGAATTGGAACTAAAGTCCCATGGTGGCAGCAACAGCATCCCTAGCGTTAAGGAACATTCTTTTGACATTAGGAACCTGAGCAAGATTGTCCCTCCCTACCATGTTGGAGATGACATCCATAAATAGATAACTGCTTTAGAGAGGGCCTGTAAAGTTCAGAGGGTCCCTCAAGAGCAGTAGGCAGCTATATTGTGGCTCTCCTTTGCTGTCAAAGGTAGAGATAAGCTCCTCAATGTTAGAGAAGAGGATGCTGACAAATACTCAGTATTGAAGAGTGCTCTCATTGATGGTTTGGCTTAACCACTGAACAGTACAGGATTACGTTCAGAGACACCCAGAAGACACAGACTCAAGATTGGGTAGACTTTGTAGATTGTGCTATTAAGGCTCTGGAAGGCTGGTTACTTGGCAGCAAAGTGAATGATTTCTAGGGATTGTACAATTTGATTATGAGGGAGCAGATCCTTAATAATTGCCCAAATCAGTTGTTGCATCAGAACCTGGTTGACTCTGATCTGACTTCTCCCCAAGAATCGGGAAAGAAGGCAGATAAGTGGGTCAGAACCAGGGTGAAGCAGAAAAAACGGAACTCTGGTAGTGACTATAAGAAGCAAGACTCTAAAACTAAAAAAAAGGGGGGGCGTGGCCAAGATGGCAACTGGCTAGGATGTGCAATTGTGTCCCTCCAGCACCGCCACTGACTAGCCGTGCATTATTGCAGCCTATTTCTGGGCCTCTAAAGCGGCTATAGAGAACAGGGTTCTGGTAGCGGGGTGCAGAGAGTCTAATAGCGCATCTGTCCCCAATCAGCTGATCCGCGGTCCTGCTGGGGCAGGGACTGGGTCGGAGCCACGGCAGCTGGTGGACTTCGGGGCGACCAAGTAGCCCATACCCACTCCATGTCGGTGGCCTGCAGCGGCCTCATTTTATGGCCTTTGAAAGGTGGCAACTCTATAAGAAAGTGAACTGGGACCGAGGTGACCGTCCTGAACGGAGCTGGGGTGGCGTCCGCAGCGCTGTGATGTCTACTGCAACTAGGTGAGCTGCTGCCCGGTGGAAACGGGAAGCTGTCCTGAGTTCATTAAACACTGGTGCGGTGATCGCCTGTCTATGATGCAGGGCAATAAACAAGGCCGGTGACTTAAGAACTGACACTTGCAAATTGCTGCGAAGAGGGCGCCCAGCAAGGCCTTTGGAGACAAGGTGGATTTGGCCGGGCCTGGACACCAGCTACGCGTCGCTGGTTCAAAGGTGCTGTGTGAACTTGAGTGCCCAGATTGGTGCAGGTGGCGCTCAGCAACGACCGACTTCGGTGAGTTCGATCGTGAGGCTTGGCAGTATAGCACGATCCAGCACAACGGACCCCTGTAGACGGAGGACGGCTGGTGCACTTCACCGGGGTACCATCCTGTGAGGGGGTCTGGCTGCTGGCCCGACGTCCCCATACTGCCGGCTTACAGCCCTGGCTGGCAGTGACCCTTAAGACTGGTGAAGGGGTTGTTAAGTGGCACTGACTACAGGTCGTTTACGGCTGGTGAGGTTGCTGGGGCCTTACTACTGTGCTCCGGTCACCTGAGACCCCCATTTTGTTCCTCGGTAAGACTCGGTAGTGGAAACGGAGGGCAGGAGCAGTCTTCTGTGAGAAGTTGGCCTGATATATAATGTTCACTATTCTAGTGAGCACTTTGTATCAGTCCAAACAACCCTTATGGTGATTGGTTGTATGTCAACCTTAGACCAGCTATCCTAGTAGCGTGGATACGAGCAGTCTTCGGGCTAAACTCTAGGAGGCGTGTTAAGCCAGCTGTTATACCATCACATATACCCCTTGAACACCAAGTGAAAGGACACCACACAAGTGTTATGAAAATAAACAGTGTATTTATTAGAATCACAACAGCCCTGTACTCTTTATGAGGACAGGGTACTAAGCACACAACAAAACTCTTATGAAAATACTTCAAGTTGCACAATTTACACAAATGCCCGAGGGGCACGAAAAACCATATACTATGGAAGTGGAATGCGAAATTACTACCAGGTAAGTACTGTACAAATAGGCTTTGGAATCGCTAGGACTACGTTACTGAACCTTCAGATTACTAGTAGGAGGCCTAGGGGACTCGGGTGCAGAGTGTGCACTCTCACGCGGAATGCGGGACAAAGTCTATGGGAGCTAGTAAAGACAAAGTTAGTGTTCTCGGGCGAACCCGATAAGGTAGATCGAAAACGACAGTGGATCCTGACCCTTGGATAGTGAGGCAATGCTGGGGCACCGAAATGCCGAGTTTACCTAGCCCAGGGGCTGCAGCTGCATATGTCTCAAAAGACGTCGGGAATCCTCGTAGACGAACCAGGAGCCTGAAGAAAGAAGTTGCTGGCAGGCGACCAGTGAAGATAGTTCGAGTTGATCCAAGCCTGGATCGAAGATGGATGACACCTGAAAGCAGAGGGGACCAAGTTCGTGACTACTAGCCAGTAGTCAGGTGGCACCAGGAGGGCACCGGATGGTAGTCACCTCGACTAGGTGAGTGGGCGACGCTGTGCTCTGCAGATCTCACGGACCAGGAGGCGTTGTCGGCGACCAGGATGGAGGTGCGAGCTGTCCCACGATGGATGAAGCTGTCGACGTCGCTGGACCCAGGATTGGGGCAACAAGTCTTGGCAAATTCAAGCCCACGCGGTGGACTCAAAATGGCGTCTGGAGTGGACCAGGAGGGTCCGGGGTGCTCCTCTTTTGGAAGGGAGCAAGGGCCAGTCTGGAGCAACCAGACCAGCAGCAGTGATGTCATCGGGCATCGTTAGGAAGGCCACAAGCCAGCGGGCTAGTAGCCAAACAACGCGGTGAGCAGCAAAAAGCAGAAGGGCCCCACGCAGATCGTGGAGATGCTGGGAGGCTGGACTTGGGTGCTGGAGCTGCTCAGGGTCGGGGCTTCTCGGACCCCAAAGCACTCACCAGAGGATCCCTCGGCGGTCGTGCTGGATAGAAGTCGTGCAGTTCTGATGATGGCCAGTCCCTCGAGGTCTCGTCGCACCTACTGTTCTCAGCTTAGCTGTAGAGGTAGGTAGAGGTCAGAGGTGCCAGGGAAGCCGGGTCTCGTCGTGCTGGTCAGTCGGATTCCTGAAGAAGGACGTGCAGCAAACCGCAGAGTTCTTAGATGGTGCCTGCGGATGCAGGGTGACTACTCCTTAGTCACAAGGGAGAAATCTTGAGAAGAAGTCGAGAGTTCCTTTCGTAGAAAGTAGTTTCAGGATTCAAAGATGATCTAATTTGGAAGGGTCCCCGCTCCTGCCTTTATCCTAAAGAAAGGGGTGGGTACGCGACTAGGTCCTGCCCTAGGGGTGGGACCAGGAATGGGGGTGGTTACACCCCTCTCCCATGCCGGACTTTCCCCAGGCCAGGGGCTGGTGTGCCCCTGGAACTGGTTCTAGCCGGCAGATGCGTAGTGAGCACCGGGGTGCCACTTGCAGTCACCTTCCTGTAAAGCCCTGCCTACCCAGGATACACAAAACCTTGTCTGGGATGGTGCTAGCACCGCCCCTGACGGGAAACCCTTTGTCCAAGCTCTCCTCGCTGGAAGGACTCCCAGCAGCAGGAGGTCAGACTCGTGTCTGTGGTGGCAGCATCCATTTTGTGGAGCTGAGGCTTTAGTTAAATTTAACCGGGGTTCACAGTTACATACATGTCGTGTCCCTCTAGAAGGGTGGAATGCTAACCCCGTCGCCAGAATTGGTATGCGTTATCATGGAACAGCTATTAGGACTTGGTTCCGCAAGCTGCAAACGGGCTCAGCTCATGCCAGAGCACCATTTCACACGATTCCAAGCACTCTGCCTTCAGGATTGTCAAGGCCTGCCATAGGAGTGACTGATAGGAATCTGTGTGTCCATTTTTAGGGTTATATATAGGTATACTATATCTAAAGCAAAGGGTGAGTACACCACCTTGCCCCAGCTGTCGTGCAGCCAGTTGTGTCAGATTTAGATGGCCATCCAGGGGTGGCATAATACATGCTTCAGCCCCTGGTAGGCCCTGGGTACACCTATGCCCTGAGTTACAGGGTCTGATAAGGTGGCCCAGTCCCAATTGGATAATGCACCTAAGGTACACATGTCAATTTAGTGAGAGAACAGCTAGGCTGTGGGTCTGATTGGCAGGCCCACAGCCAGAGAAAGTCGTAAACCAGTGAAACAAAAGCAAAAAATCTGGGTGATCATAGGATTGCAGACCCTACTCTCCTACATGACCCCCCCCAAACTTTGGGACAATAAACTAACCTTGACCAGGTGAGTCTTCTTGCTCTAAGTGGAAATACCTGGAGAGCCCATCTGCATTGCCATGATCAGTGCCAGGTCTGTGCTCCACTGTAAAATCCATCCCCTGTAGGGAAATGGACCACCTAAGCAGTTTGGGGTTTTCACCCTTCATCTGATTTAGCCATAAGTGGGGCTTATGGTCGGTCTGAATCTTGAAATGAGTGCCAAACAAGTATGGCCTCAGTTTCTTCAGGGCCCAAACCACAGCAAAGGCCTCCCTCTCAATAGCTGACCAATTTTTCTCTCTGGGGGTCAGCCTTCTGCTTATAAAAGCAATGGGCTGGTCTTGACCATCAAAATTCAGTTGAGATAGAACAGCTCCCACACCCAACTCAGAAGCATCTGCTTGGACAATGAATGGTTTGGAGTAGTCTGGACTCTTGTGGATAGGTGCGGTGCACATGGCCTGCTTTAGGTCATCGAATGCTTTTTGACAGCCTGCTGTCCACTGAACCTTTTTTGGCATTTTCTTACTTGTCAGTTCATTAAGTGGAGTCACAATTGATCCATAATTTCTGACAAACTTTCTGTAGTAACCAGTCAGGCCCAAGAAAGCTGGAACCTGAGTCTGGGTGGTTGGAGGAGCCCAGTCCCTGATTGACTGTATTTTGCTCTCCAGTGGCTGAACTTGGCCTCCACCTACAAGGTGGCCCAAGTACACAACCTGTGTCTGCCCTATCTGGCACTTTGTGGCCTTGATAGTGAGACCTGCTGCTTGCAGTGCCTCTAACACTTTCCTCAGGTGGACCAGGTGATCCTCCCAGGTGGAGCTAAAGACAGCAATATCATCTAGATATGCTGCACAGAAGTCATCCAGCCCAGTGAGAACATGATTCACCAACCTTTGGAAGGTGGCAGGTGCATTTTTCAAACCAAAGGGCATTACCACAAATTGATAATGCCCACCAGGGGTAGAAAATGCTGTCTTGGGCTTGGCATCCTCAGCTAACCTGATTTGCCAATACCCAGCTGTCAGGTCAAATGTACTTAAGTAGTTGGCAGAAGCCAATCTATCTATAAGTTCATCTGCCCTTGGTATTGGGTGGGCATCAGTCTTAGTGACTGCATTGAGACCTCTGTAGTCTACTCAAAACCTCATCTCTTTCTTACCACCCTGGGTGTGAGGCTTTGGCACTAGAACTACTGGACTAGCCCAAGGGCTATCTGAGGGTTCAATGACTCCCAACTCCAACATTTTCTGCACTTCTGTTTTGATGCAGTCTCTAACATGATCAGGCTGCCTGTAGATTTTACTCTTGACTGGCAAGCTGTCACCAGTGTCAACCTCATGGGTACACCAATTGGTCTGACTGGGTGTTAGAGAGAACATATGTCTGAAGGATTGAAGAACTTGTTTGCAATCCTTCTGTTGATGTTCAGAGAGGCTGCCACAAAAGACAACACCATCTACTGATCCATCATCAGGATTCTGAGTGAGCAGGTCTGGGAGAGGGTCACTCTCTTCCTCCTGTCCCTCATCTATGGCCATGAGCAAGCTCATGTCCTTCCTGTCGACATATGCTTTGAGCCTGTTAACATGGAGCACCCTGTGGGGGCTCCTGGGAGTTCCAAGGTCCACCAGGTAGGTGACCTCTCCCTTTTGCTCAAGAATTGTGTGAGGCCCAGACCATTTGTCTTTGAGTGCTGCTGGGGCCACTGGCTCCAACACCCACACCTTCTGTCCAGGCTGATACACAGTCAGGGCAGCCTTTTGGTCATGCCAAGCTTTTTGGGGTTCTTGGCTGGCCTTAAGGTTTTCAGATGCCTTCTCCATATACTCAGCCATCCTGGAGCGGAGACCAAGTACATAGTCCACTATGCTGGTTGCAGGCTTTTTGAGAGGTCTCTCCCATCCTTCCTTAACCAAACACAGGGGTCCTCTCACAGGATGCCCATACAGAAGTTCAAAAGGGCTGAAGCCAACCCCCTTCTGTGGGACCTCTCTGTAAGCAAACAAAAGGCAGGGAATCAGGACATCCCATCTACGCCTGAGCTTTTCAGGTAGTCCATGAATCATCCCTTTTAGGGTCCTGTTGAACCTTTCAACAAGCCCATTGCATTGTGGATGATAGGGTGTAGTGAACTTGTAGTTGACACCACATTCCTTCCACATAGCAGTTAAGTAGCTTGACATGAAGTTTGCACCTCTGTCAGAGACAACCTCCTTAGGGAAGCCCACTCTGGAGAACACTCCAACTAGGGCTCTTGCCACAACAGGTGCTGTAGTGGTCCTAAGGGGAATAGCTTCAGGATACCTGGTGGCATGATCCACTACCACCAGTATAAACTTGTGCCCTGATGCTGTCTGGGGTTCCATTGGACCAACAATGTCAATCCCCACTCTTTCAAAGGGCACCCCCACCACAGGCATTGGTATAAGGGGGGCCTTTGTTGTGCCACCTGACTTACCACTGGCTTGGCAAGTGACACAGGAGCGACAAAACTCCTTGGTATCCTCATTCATGTGAGGCCAGTGAAAGTGTGAGACAAGTCTGTCCCAAGTCTTTGTCTGGCCTAAGTGTCCTGCTAAGGGAATCTCATGGGCCAAGGTAAGAAGGAAACCTCTCTGAGACAAGGGGATAACCAGTCTCCTGGCCATGCCAGGCTTGGGGTCTCTTGCCTCAGTGTACAGGAGTTCATCATCCCAGTACACCTTGTGGGTACCTGTGGCGTTCCCAGCAGCCTCGGCAGCAGCCTGCTGTCTGAGGGGTTCAAGGGAAGGGCAGTCTAATTGGTCCTTCCCCAGGTCTTCTCTTGAGGGTCCCCCTGAGCCCAGAAATTCAACTTGATCAAGTTCAAATTCTTTAGGCTCAGTTTCCCTCAATTCCTGTAGGTCAGCCTCCTCTGAGACATGATCCTCAACCTGGGGCAAGGGGGAAGGCAATGCCTTAACCCTACTGCTCTTCTTCTTGGAAGGTGTCTGGTCCATTGTTCCAGGATCCAGCACCTGTTCAGTGGGGCATTTTCTGGCCTGTGACCTAGTCACAGCAAGCACATGTGCTGGCAAGCCTAACATCTCCATGTGAGTCCTCTGCTCCACTTCTGACCATTGTGATGACTCCAAATCATTGCCCAACAAACAATCCACTGGGAGGTCTGAACTAACTACAACCTTCTTTTGGCCATTTACCCCTCCCCATGAGAAAGCAACAATTGCCATACTATGACTGGTAGTGACATTGCTTGCATTGGTCACCAGGAAATCTGTACCTGGCATGATCTGTCCAGGGTCCACAAAGTTAGGTGTCACCATTGTGACACTGGCACAAGTGTCCCTATAGGCCTGAGCCATTCTTCCATTTATTAAAGGTGTCTGCCTGTATTTGCCCAAAGTATTGGGACTGACATCAGGGGATATATCCATATCCCCTGTACAGACAAGGACAGCCTGAGTGAGTGTGCCAACTAAGTTGTCATACCCCTCAGAACCCAAGGTTAACCCGACTAGTCCCTTGGGAGGTGCACTACTACTGCTGGCTGTACTAGGGGGCACAGGTGCCTTAGGGGCTGCAGTAGCAGGAGTCTGCCCTCCTTTCTTGGAGCACTCACTAAACCAGTGAGTTTTACTTTTACAGTATTGGCACCACCTTTTTGATTGGCCTTCTTGATTCTTCTTTTTCTGGGAAGCCTGACCCCCACCCTCTTTGGGTTGTTGGGGACCTGTCGAAGACTTCTGGTCATTTTGTTCACCTTTAGAATCTTTACCCTTCTGGTCTGCTTTCTTCTGACCACCCTGGTTCTGGCCCTGGTTCTGCTTAACTCTTGTTCTGACCCATCTGTCTGCCTTCTTTCCCAATTCTTGGGGAGAGGTCAGATCTGAGTCAACAAGATGCTGATGCAACAACTGGTTCTGACAATTGTTTAAAATCTGTTCTCTCATGATCAAATTATACAATCCTGTGTAATCAGTAACCTTACTGCCCAGCAACCAGCCCTCCAAAGCCTTAGTGGCACAATCTACAAAATCAGACCAATCCTGAGACTGAGTTTTCTGGGTATCCCTGAACAGCACCTTGTACTGCTCAGTGGTTAGGCCAAACCCATCAATCAGTGTATTCTTCAGGACTTGGTAATTGTTAGCATCCTCAACTCTAGTAGTGAGGAGCTTATCTCTACCTTTACCTTCAAAGGAGAGCCACAAGATAGCTGCCCACTGACTCTGGGGGACACACTGTACAGTGCAGGCCCTCTCCAAAGCAGTAATCCATTTGTGGATATCATCCCCTTGTTTAAAGGGGGGCACTATCTTACTCAGGTGTCTAGTGTCTAAACTCCTGTTTTCCCTTGGGGGAATGCTGCCACCAGTGAGATCTAACCCACTTAACTTTGGCTCTCTAGCAAAGGCAAGTCTCTCTTTGGCCAGGGCAAGTTCTTCCCTTTCAATCCTCAGATTCCAGATCCACACCGACCCGAAGACCACCCTCAGAGGCACCCTGATCTACCGCCCCCCGGGACCACGCACACAATTCAGCGAGGACATCGCCGACTTCGTCAGCCCGCATGCCCTCCCCTCCGCTGACTACATCCTCCTGGGAGACCTCAACTCTCACCTGGAGAACAACAACGACCGCAACACCACCACCCTGCTGGACAACCTCGCCAACCTCGGACTCAAGCAGCTGGTGACCACCCCCACCCACCTCGCCGGACACACACTCGACGCCGTCTTCTCATCCAGCAAAGACATCACCTTCAGCCACGCCACAGGACTCCACTGGACGGACCACAGCTGCGTCCACTTCACCTTCAGAAGAACGACGATCCACCACCACCAGCAACAGGTCGCCCGCAGAAACTGGAGCAAGATCACAGTCGACCAGCTCGCCGCTTCCCTGAGCCAGCACCCTCCCGCCAGCTCAGCGAACCCCAGCCAGGCCGCCGACAACCTCACGAAGTGGATCAGCAACTGCGCGGACGGACTGGCCCCACTGAAGACCCCGCCCAGCAGACCCGGCAGCAAGAAGGCCCCATGGTTCACCAACGAACTCAAGAGCTCCAAGAAGAACTGCCGAGCCCTCGAGAAAGCCTGGAGAAGGGAGCCAACACCGGACAACATGACCACCCTCAAGCTTGCCACCCGGAAGCACCACCAGCTGATCCGCGACACCAAGAAAACTGCATTCAAGGACCGACTGGACAACAACGCAAACAACTGCAAGGAACTCTTCAACATCGTGAAAGAGTTCTCCAACCCCAACGCCGGAAACAACGACATCACCCCATCGCAAGAACTCTGCAACTCCCTCGCCTCCTACTTCCACAACAAGATCGCGGACATACACAACAGCTTCAACACCCAACCGACGAACGCCACGTCCGACTCAACCGAACCACCGCCCCCCACCACCACCCTCCGCGCCTGGACTCCTATCAGCACCGAAGACACCGTCCGCATGATGAACTCCATCCACTCCGGATCTCCGACCGACCCCTGCCCTCACCACGTCTTCAACAAGGCCGACGCTGTCATCGCACCCCACCTGCAGGCGATGGCTGCGAGGGGGCTCATGTAGACGTTGAAGAGGGTTGGGCTCAGCGAGGATCCTTGGGGTACGCCGCAGATGACTTCGATGGCCTTTGATTTGTACGGTCGTAGGCAGACTCTCTGGGTTCTTCCGTCGAGGAAGGAGATGATCCATTCCAGTGCCTTCTCCTGGATTCCGACATTGTAGAGGCGCTGCACTAGGGTGCGGTGGCAGATGGTGTCGAAGGCCGCGGAGAGGTCTAGGAGGATGAGGGCCGCTGTTTCTCCGTTATCCAACAGGGTTCGGATGTCATCGGTGGCAGCGATGAGGGCGGTCTCGGTGCTGTGGTTGGCTCGGAAGCCAGACTGTGAGGGGTCGAGGGATCCGTTCGTCTCGAGGAAGGCGGCCAGTTGCTTGTTGACGGTCTTCTCGATGACTTTGGCTGGAAACGGGAGGAGCGAGATGGGGCGGTAATTAATAACATACATCGATTTTGGCAGCAATTATTTATAGGTAAGGGGAGCCTCCACTACCTATGCTAAAAATAGACAACTCTAACTAGTCCTATAAATTCGATATCTAACATATGTTATACTGTGTTCTAGATATCAAACAACTTTTAAGTACACCTCATGGCAAGTATTGACCACTCCCTTGCGACGAACATGTAAGCTGATAACTGGAGAGCTCTTACAACCAAAAGAGGTAATACTCTACCTTTTACTTACCTCGTATTAGTGGCTTCTCCACTCTACAGTACGTAGTCTTAATGTTGTTGATCCCATTTACAGACTACTACGTCGCAGTATACTCCATCCCCTTTCTGGATATCGCTCACCTACTATTTGGACTAAAAAACGCGACTCCTTTCAAAATAAGTAGGTATTAGTTGATATGAACATTGTCAGGTGGAGGTGATGTTGAGTCACTTTTTTCTCTTATTTTTTCTGACTTTGCATATGCATGAGGAGAAATTCTGTTTCTTTTACTTTTTATTATTAACTGAACCAAAGGATATCCTTCTTTATCTGGGTGCAACCTTGATCTACCATAGCGCATCTATATAGTCACTTTAATTACTCCGTCTGTATAGAGTCTCTCTACAGGCATCGTTTAGCGAGCCTGTAATCTAGCATAGCAGCACTAAACAAAAGATAAACATAAATTGATCATGTTTAGTTACTAGGATGCAACAGACAATGTAAAATGAATATGTAAATTTATAGCATATATATCTTTTTACATTTCAGATATAAAGGACCCCCTGATTTTAACTATGTTTGTATTAGTCTGTGTTTAATGTTGGCCCTGATGAAGGTGATATAACCAAGCTCACCGAAACGTACGTAGGCCATTTTCACCTGAAACCCGTGTATAACAAGATCACTAGAAGAGAAAAACCTGAGAAAAAGTGATTTATGAATTTGGGAACTATAAAAGATGAAGAAACAGGACACTTAAATTGCAAAGAACCAACAGGGATCTTAGATGTACTGTTGTCTTTTGTATGTGCTTTTTTTGCATTATGTCACTATTGAGTGTGTTAGATTAGGAATGAATGATGAAGAATGCATGAGGTTTTTGGATAGCACTTTTTTTGTTGTGGGGTCTGTATTAACTTTTTTTCACTTGCTCAAAAATGTATCTTGCACTAAAATATCTATAAAATATGAAAAAAATGATGAAATGTTTACTTGATCTTAAATGTTAAATGATAATAAATAACGAACTAAAGTACTCTATGTTTATGTGAATACTTTCAGTTTGGTTGCATCTCTATAGAAATGTATTAGATTAAGTTTCAGTTGTGAATAAGATACGGTCAGTTCAGAGGTTCAACTTTTCAGTTTTTTGTGCTCACTCCCTCCTCTAGACCTAAAACTAATATTGGGAGTACCCTTGTTCTATTTTCATGGGTCACATCACTCAGGCCAGTCTATAGGGACCTCTGTATCTAACAAGTGGGACCATTCCTTAGACAAGGAATATCATCTGCTTGAACTTCAGAAAGCTAGGTTTAGGCTCAGGAAAGAGCAGTTGACCCGAGACAAGGAATCCCTCGAAGTCCAGTTAGCTAGAAAGGAATTGGGACTAAAGTCCCATGGTGGCAGCAACAGCATCCCTAGCGTTAAGGAACATTCTTTTGACATTAGGAACCTGAGCAAGATTGTCCCTCCCTACCATGTTGGAGATGACATCCATAAATAGATAACTGCTTTAGAGAGGGCCTGTAAAGTTCAGAGGGTCCCTCAAGAGCAGTAGGCAGCTATATTGTGGCTCTCCTTTGCTGTCAAAGGTAGAGATAAGCTCCTCAATGTTAGAGAAGAGGATGCTGACAAATACTCAGTATTGAAGAGTGCTCTCATTGATGGTTTGGCTTAACCACTGAACAGTACAGGATTACGTTCAGAGACACCCAGAAGACACAGACTCAAGATTGGGTAGACTTTGTAGATTGTGCTATTAAGGCTCTGGAAGGCTGGTTACTTGGCAGCAAAGTGAATGATTTCTAGGGATTGTACAATTTGATTATGAGGGAGCAGATCCTTAATAATTGCCCAAATCAGTTGTTGCATCAGAACCTGGTTGACTCTGATCTGACTTCTCCCCAAGAATCGGGAAAGAAGGCAGATAAGTGGGTCAGAACCAGGGTGAAGCAGAAAAAAACGGAACTCTGGTAGTGACTATAAGAAGCAAGACTCTAAAACTAAAAAAAAGGGGGGGCGTGGCCAAGATGGCAACTGGGTAGGATGTGCAATTGTGTCCCTCCAGCACCGCCACTGACTAGCCGTGCATTATTGCAGCCTATTTCTGGACCTCTAAAGCGGCGATAGAGAACAGGGTTCTGGTAGCGGGGTGCAGAGAGTCTAATAGCGCATCTGTCCCCAATCAGCTGATCCCCGGTCCTGCTGGGGCAGGGACTGGGTCGGAGCCAAGGCAGCTGGTGGACTTCGGGGCGACCAAGTAGCCCATACCCACTCCATGTCGGTGGCCTGCAGCGGCCTCATTTTATGGCCTTTGAAAGGTGGCAACTCTATACGAAAGTGAACTGGGACCGAGGTGACCATCCTGAACGGAGCTGGGGTGGCGTCCGCAGCGCTGTGATGTCTACTGCAACTAGGTGAGCTGCTGCCCGGTGGAAACGGGAAGCTGTCCTGAGTTCCTTAAACACTGGTGCGGTGATCGCCTGTCTATGATGCAGGGCAATAAACAAGGCCGGTGACTTAAGAACTGACACTTGCAAATTGCTGCGAAGAGGGCGCCCAGCAAGGCCTTTGGAGACAAGGTGGATTCCGGCCGGGCCTGGACACCAGCTACGCGTCGCTGGTTCAAAGGTGCTGTGTGAACTTGAGTGCCCAGATTGGTGCAGGTGGCGCTCAGCAACGACCGACTTCGGTGAGTTCGATCGTGAGGCTTGGCAGTATAGCACGATCCAGCACAACGGACCCCCTGTAGACTGAGGACGGCTGGTGCACTTCACCGGGGTACCATCCTGTGAGGGGGTCTGGCTGCTGGCCCCGACGTACCCATACTGCCGGCTTACAGCCCTGGCTGGCAGTGACCCTTAAGACTGGTGAAGGGGTTGTTAAGTGGCACTGACTACAGGTCGTTTACGGCTGGTGAGGTTGCTGGGGCCTTACTACTGTGCTTCGGTCACCTGAGACCCCCATTTTGTTCCTCGGTAAGACTCGGTAGTGGAAACGGAGGGCAGGAGCAGTCTTCTGTGAGAAGTTGGCCTGATATATAATGTTCACTATTCTAGTGAGCACTTTGTATCAGTCCAAACAACCCTTATGGTGATTGGTTGTAAGTCAACCTTAGACCAGCTATCCTAGTAGCGTGGATACGAGCAGTCTTCGGGCTAAACTCTAGAGAGCGTGTTAAGCCAGCTGTTATACCATCACATATACCCCTTGAACACCAAGTGAAAGGACACCACACAAGTGTTATGAAAATAAACAGTGTATTTATTAGAATCACAACAGCCCTGTACTCTTTATGAGGACAGGGTACTAAGCACACAACAAAACTTTTATGAAAATACTTCAAGTTGCACAATTTACACAAATGCCCGAGGGGCACGAAAAACCATATACTATGGAAGTGGAATGCGAAATTACTAGCAGGTAAGTACTGTACTGATAGGCTTTGGAATTGCTAGGACTACGTTACTGAACCTTCAGATTACTAGTAGGAGGCCTAGGGGACTCGGGTGCAGAGTGTGCACTCTCACGCGGAATGCGGGACAAAGTCTATGGGAGCTAGTAAAGACAAAGTTAGTGTTCTCGGGCGAACCCGATAAGGTAGATCGAAAACGACAGTGGATCCTGACCCTTGGATAGTGAGGCAATGCTGGGGCACCGAAATGCCGAGTTTACCTAGCCCAGGGGCTGCAGCTGCATATGTCTCAAAAGACGTCGGGAATCCTCGTAGACGAACCAGGAGCCTGAAGAAAGAAGTTGCTGGCAGGCGACCAGTGAAGATAGTTCGAGTTGATCCAAGCCTGGATCGAAGATGGATGACACCTGAAAGCAGAGGGGACCAAGTTCGTGACTACTAGCCAGTAGTCAGGTGGCACCAGGAGGGCACCGGATGGTAGTCACCTCGACTAGGTGAGTGGGCGACGCTGTGCTCTGCAGATCTCACGGACCAGGAGGCGTTGTCGGCGACCAGGATGGAGGTGCGAGCTGTCCCACGATGGATGAAGCTGTCGACGTCGCTGGACCCAGGATTGGGGCAACAAGTCTTGGCAAATTCAAGCCCACGCGGTGGACTCAAAATGGCGTCTGGAGTGGACCAGGAGGGTCCGGGGTGCTCCTCTTTTGGAAGGGAGCAAGGGCCAGTCTGGAGCAACCAGCAGCAGTGATGTTGTCGGGCTAGTAGCCAAACAACGCGGTGAGCAGCAAAAAGCAGAAGGGCCCCACGCAGATCGTGGAGATGCTGGGAGGCTGGACTTCGGTGCTGGAGCTGCTCAGGGTCGGGGCTTCTCGGACCCCAAAGCACTCAACAGAGGATCCCTCGGCGGTCGTGCTGGATAGAAGTCGTGCAGTTCTGATGATGGCCGGTCCCTCGAGGTCTCGTCGCACCTACGGTTCTCAGCTTAGCTGTAGAGGTAGGTTGGGGTCAGAGGTGCCAGGGAAGCCGGGTCTTGTCGTGCTGGTCGGTCGGATTCCTGAAGAAGGACGTGCAGCAAACCGCAGAGTTCTTAGATGGTGCCTGCGGATGCAGGGTGACTACTCCTTAGTCACAAGGGAGAAATCTTGAGAAGAAGTCGAGAGTTCCTTTCGTAGAAAGTAGTTTCAGGATTCAAAGATGATCTAATTTGGAAGGGTCCCCGCTCCTGCCTTTATCCTAAAGAAAGGGGTGGGTACGCGACTAGGTCCCTGCGGCGGGATGCCTGGCTTTCACCTTGGGGATGCCCTGTAGGGGCTATCTCACAGGGAAAAGCCAGGACGGGTTCCCAAGGCAAGCGCCGGGAAACCTCCGGGTAGCTGTGCGCTCAATAAATGCAATAATAATAATAATAATAATCTGTGTGTCCATTTTTAGGGTTATATATAGGTATACTATATCTAAAGCAAAGGGTGAGTACACCACCTTGCCCCAGCTGTCGTGCAGCCAGTTGTGTCAGATTTAGATGGCCATCCAGGGGTGGCATAATACATGCTTCAGCCCCTGGTATGCCCTGGGTACACCTATGCCCTGAGTTACAGGGTCTGATAAGGTGGCCCAGTCCCAATTGGATAATGCACCTAAGGTACACATGTCAATTTAGTGAGAGAACAGCTAGGCTGTGGGTCTGATTGGCAGGCCCACAGCCAGAGAAAGTCGTAAACCAGTGAAACAAAAGCAAAAAATCTGGGTGATCATAGGATTGCAGACCCTACTCTCCTACATCTTCCTCCTGAGGTGTGGGAGTCGGGAGATGTGTGGAGGCTGGGCCACACAATACAGTTTACCGAGCACGATGTTCGGCACAACACAGAGCGAGTAGCTGCCATTTGAGCCTCGAGGTATGCCAAGAGTGAACACTGCCAGCTCGGGACTTCGGAGATGACAGAAGCACTCAAGTTGACTGCGCATTCGGCCCTGGGTATGAAAACAGCCAGGAGGTCTGCATAGCCAGAGATATGGTGAGCACCGATGGCCCAGTGAACTTCTGGAGGAGAGGAGACTGGCAGCAAGCAGCGATAATCGTGAGTATGGCCTTGATATCTACATGCTCAGCAAAGGGCGGCGCAAGTGACTTACTTCTTGATTGTGGCCAACTGACAGAACGGGGTCTAAAGGGCGTGCTCAAGGAGCTGTTTAAGACAAAGACTGCCCCTTATTAGCTTGGCACACTGTGGCACCATGAGTTTGGGGCAACAGGGAACTCCCTGGACAGCAGAGGCACCCAGGGTACATAAGCTCTACTTTGCAGTGACTGGCCGGCACCTGCCGCACTATCAGAGGAGGTCAAGAAGTGGGCCCGCAGCATACAAGCTGACCCATGTGGAGCTCATAGGAAGGTTAGCCAGCAACAGTCCTGCATCAAGTGAATACGGACCCCCATCAAGACTCAGCCACAGAGGCCGTACGACCCCACAGGAGGGCCCAGAGGGTGGAATCCCGGGTAGTGAGCCCCAACTTAGTTGTACCAAACCAGTGATGAAGGAAGCCTCTGGTCAACGATTCTGCCCATCCATTAGATCCCAGGCGCAGCTGCACCCACGGCCAAAGGCGCTAGCCCAGAACATGTAAAAGTAGCGCAGTAACACTTGGTCACTTTTTGTAGAGTTCAGGGGTGAATGGCTAGAGTGGCGACTGAGAAGGTCCTGGAGAGGCACTGGGGTCCCATCACCGCCTGGTTCAGGGCTGGGCCAACACCATGGCAGCAGCCCGCACCAAGAAAGGTAGGACCTTGAAAGAGGTGCCCCTGAAAGAGTCTGGGGCCCCCAGCTCTGTTGCTGAGAGACTGACTGAGGCACTAGAGGGAGGTGATAGCACGGCCACCAAAGCCTTAATGATGGAGATGTTTTCTGCCATTAAGGAAGACATACAAGACCTAAAGGGCCAACTTTCAGCCGATTGAAAGGAAGTCAGGTGCAACATTGACAAGGTGGGAGAAAGGGTGGCCACCCCGGAAGAGCATGAGAGCAACCGGGAGGAGGAGCTCCACCAGATGCAACAAGAGCTGATCCGCCTTCAGGGACAACACCTTGATTTACAGACTCATGCCGAGGATCTAGAGAATCGCTCTCGGAGAAATAATGTTCGGATCCGAGGTGTGCCTTGGCGGGCAGAGCGAGACAATCTCAGGTCTTACGTCGTGGCCCTCTTTCGACAGGTTCTGGGTGAAGAGGACACAAGGGACATCCAACTGGACCGGATCCAGATGGTTCGCCTGCCTAAAGGAGAGAAAGCTCCACTGCCGGACATCCTAGTTTGCGTTCATGATTTCCAGCTCAAAGAACAACTAATACGCACTCCCACACACTCACTATGGGGAAAGCCCTCAAGATAGTTAGCCTTAATGTGTGGGGCTTAAACAACCCCATCATACGAACAGCCATACTTTCCTTGCTGGAAAATTCTGCAGGCGATATTTGTCTTCTCCAGGAGACCCACCTCTTTTCTAAAGACACCCCCGCATGTGCACTGGAAGCTTTCCGCAGCAATTCTGGTCCACGGGCCCGTCCTTTGAAAATGGAACAGCGATCCTAGTCAGAGCGCACTTCCCAGGTAAAGTCGCGGCGACTCTGGCGAAAATTAAGGGGCGCTTGCTGGCAATTAGGATACAATGGAGTAGTACATACATCACATTGGCCTAGCTCTATGCACCCAACACACAACAGGAATCCTTTATCATTAAAGCTCTCACAGAGGTCTTCCTGACCCAGGACACAGCAATACTAGTCACTAATACAATGTCCTCCCGAGGATTGGGCTGGTTGACAGACAATGGACTGCATGATGTATGGCGTGCTCAACATCCTGGGGTGAAGGACTACACTTACTGCTCGGCAGCCCACAAATCATATCCGCGACTTTAACATTTCCATGTCCCCACTTCCTTAACACGTCAATTACAAAACTCCAATACTGAGCCCAGATCTTTGTCGGATCATGCCCTCATTACAGTCACTGTCTCCGCACAACCATCCCACGCTGTGCCGCTCGACTGGCATCTACAGGAGGGTCTCCTGCATTCCTCTGAAACTGTGAAATGCATTAAGCAAATATTAGTTGAATATTTGCAGATTAATGATGTCAGTTCAGAGTTGCTGTCGACGGTCTGGGAAGCATTAAAATTGGTAATAAGGGGCAAACACATCTCAATCTCCGCTGCCGAAAACAAATTATAGAAAGAGAAGAGCAGTGAACGGGAGAGACCAATGGTCCTTGCAAAAAAAGAGGGGGTGTGGGCCTTCCTTTAGTTAACGACTACTACTACCGGGCATTGTGCCTTCGCTACATCATAGAATGGAACAGACCCTTGTCTAGTAAACACTGTAACTTCATGGATCAGACGGTAGTGGGAATCAACATCTGGCAGAAGCTCTGGCTCCCGCGCAAGCATAGAGCCTGGGGGCTTTACTCCTCGCCAATTACTTCCCCGACACTGAAGGCTTGGGATGTGATAGCCATCAAAAAGGGCTGGACGACTTTTTCCTCGCCAATGACGACAATGTAGATAACCCTGAATTTCCCCCAGGGCAGACCTCAGTAGTGTTCCAAAGATGGAGAGAAGAGGGATGCAAGAGAGTTTGATCTCTCTTTGACACAGAAGGCCTGTTTCCGTTTCCCCAGCTTAGGCGAGATTAAGATCTCTTAATGACTGAAGAACATGCATATCGCCAAATATATCACTGGGTCACAATGCCCCCCAATTATAACAGAATGTCCGACCTCTCACAACATTTGAGAAATGGCTGGTCTCCAAAAAAGATGACCATTGCCTCATCTCCGAACTGTACTCTATGCTTACTGCGCAACGCACAGAGCAACACAAAAAGGTGCAAATCTGCTGGGAGGCAGAGCTGGGGAGGCCACTATCTGCCAAAGAATGGGATCACATACTTTACTGAGCGTACCACACAGCACACAATATTGCCGGGCAGAAGCCACATTTAAGGTCCTTTCATACTGGTACTGTACCCCAATGCGAATACACAGATGGGATAAAAGCAAATCTGAGCTAAGCTAGAGGGGGTGTGGTATGGCTGGCACCCTATCACACTTACTATGGAATTGGCTTAAACTGCAGCACTCCTAGACTGAGGTCCTTAATAACATCCCGCAGATCTTCCCTCTACGCTCCATGAGAGGCAGACAAATGGTGCTAGCTTTACTAGCAGCAAGGCAAGTCATCTTAGCTCAGTGGGGAACAAATACCATACCAGAGTTCACAACTTGGTTGCACCGCCTGTGGCACATGCTGGCTATGGAACATCTGTCCCTAATAGTAGATAAGAAGGGGGAGGCCTATGCCGAATTGTGGCCCCCCTTTCTGCAACTGCTGTCCAAAGACCTGAGGGAATTCACAGGCCCTAAACACTTAAAAATCCTTAAACTAGTGCCACAAGACGCCACCATAGCCGCACCTATGAACACAACTTTAGGGGGACCTACCACCAACGTATTTAATCGTAGGTTAGGGAGCTGATTAGGCTAGGTAGACGGATGCGGAAGAGGGTGGGGCGGTTATGGATAGGTATGGTCTCCTTTTTGCTTTCCTCTTTTTATTTTTACATTGAAAAGTAAGAAGTCACTGACTCATGCAAAGAGCCATGCCTGCTATAACGCTGCCGGCCTCAGGGTT
Source organism: Lissotriton vulgaris (assembly GCF_964263255.1). NCBI lineage: Eukaryota > Metazoa > Chordata > Amphibia > Caudata > Salamandridae > Lissotriton > Lissotriton vulgaris. The sequence continues at coordinate 210,134,514 of NC_141699.1, read as the reverse complement.
GTTGGCACAAAAGCTATGTGTTGCTGTTTGTTGTACGCTCTGCCGGCCCGTGGATGTAGGCAGGAGGCTGTGTTCTCTCACTTCGACTCCTTACCAATAAAAAGATTAGCTCCATAAAACTCAAGATAAGGGTGAGGACAAGGGTAAAGATCAACAGCCTTCATCAGGGCCTCAAAAACCTGCATCTGGGGGGAGTCACAATCTAATAAGGGAAAAGGCAAAAGGCATAAGGAAAGCATGGTGTTACTTCTGTAAAAAACAGACTAATTGGACAAAAGATGCCAGTTGTCCAAAGGCCAAGGATTTTACTCTAACCACCACTGCCCCTACGGCAACTGCTCCACCTAGTACAGTTTCAAGTGGTGGTACAGGGAACAAGGGATTAGTAGGGTTAACCTTGGGCTCTGAGATGGGGTCTGGCCTAGTCAGAACTCTAGCTGTACTAGTCTGTGATGGTGCAATAGATGTTGCCACCTTATTTGTAAGTCCCTGTATTCTGGGAAAATACAGACAACAACCTTTGCTTAATGGTAAGGAGGCCATGCATACAGGGACACAGGTGCAAGTGCCACTATGGTGACAGAGGACCTAGTGGATCCTGAACAGATCATACTTGGTGAGATGTACCAAGTAACTAATGCTAACAATGGCAGGACAGAACATTCCTTGGCAGTTGTTAATTTCAGCTGGGGAGGGGTGGGAAACATCCTTTACAATGCAGTTATTACACCGCAATGCTGTTACATCGCGGTCGTTACAACGACCGCATGTAACAACGCTATACCATTACAACGCAAGTCTTGACAGCGACTTGCGCTAGATGGCGTGTTAACATTAAAAAATGATGTAGTTTACTATCCAACACCTTCCCTACTGATAAGTGGACTGGAGTTGGAATAGTAAATTACCCTTTTTTAATGTTAGCACGCCACCTAGCGCAAGTCGATGTAAAGACTTGCGTTGTAAAGCCATAGCGTGGTAACATGCAGTCGTTGTACAGACTGCGACGTAACAGCACGCGTTGCAATAACACGCGTTGTTACGTCATACATCCGGGAGGGGTAACTGGCCCAAAGAAAGTTGTGGAATGCTTGTTGGGCAATGATTTGGAGACTTCAGCCTGGGCTGCCGTGGAACTCAGGACAGTTTGAGGTAGAAACCAGAATAAACCCTATGGTGAACCCAGAAAGCTAAGCATTTATCAAAACTATACAAAATTTCGAATTTACCAAGGGGTCATTTTTGACGATTGTTCGCAGTTTTCCAAAATAAAGTAATTTTTTTAATTAAAAAAGATATGGAAATACGTAGGAAGAAATAGCAAAAGGCTTTTTGCTGCTTCACTCCCAGTCAGTCAGGGACTGGTGTCTAGCCTGATCTTGAGTCAACGATTGCTGCTGTAATCTTCTTTGCTGAAATGACATCATCTATTCTGTTTACGTTATACCTTCTATAGACTAGTATTTCAACTCGGCCCTAATCAACCAGGCCGTCTGAAAGGCCTATTTTAATTGACATACTTTGTTGCCATTTTTTAGTAACTTTATAATATATAATCCATCTTTTCAAATTCACTGTATAATAGATGTAAGGCAAAACCCCAGCCCTTGATAGATGTTGGAGGTGCCCCACACAACACAGGTGAAATGTCTTACGTGCACTTATGGTCCTAAAATGTTACAATTTCTTCTTGTGTGATGCTACTAGGAATGAGTCATTAATGAACTCAAATGTAAACCTTTATATAATAAGTGCTTCACTAAGCATGCATATATCACCATGAGTCTCTAATCACATAGCATACCTGGGTATATTCAGCAATCTTTCTAAAAATACATAAACCAAAAAATAGCATACAGAGACCCTTGTATAGCATTTTTTGATACAGCATGTTAATTTTGGAGACCTCAAGTAATCACACAAGGAAAGGAAGTTAAATAAAGACTGTCTGCACATATAACAATCTCAATACGACTAGGCACAGAGTCTATAGGATCGCCAGCCTGCCCACATTTTCTCCCATTTGTGTGGGTAGCCCCTTCCCTGATATATTGGCTTCTCATTAATCATGCACCAGTCTAAATCCCACTCCCAGTATCCCACTTGGGAAACCTCAACCCCTCCCCATAATCTTGCTTTGTTTCGCTTCGCCACTACAAGGCCTAATGAGAGCCAGATGTTGGCATATTTTTGCTCCTTTCCCCAGATTTATAAAATGCAATTCTTTGTGGTTGTCATGGGGGTTCTCCAGTCACTGCTACTATTATTTTCTGCAAGTCGATCTAGAAAGTCGGAATCTTTGGGCACGTCCATAACGTGTGGAAAAAGGTTCCCTCAGTTCCGCAGCCCCTCAGACATAGATCGGTGGCGGCACGCCCCATACATCTAAGGGTTGTGCGTGCATAGTAAGATCGGTGCAATATTTGCAGAAAAATCAATCTGAACCCCGTCTGTAGAGAAACTTCCTGGAGTGTCCTCAGTGCCTCCTCCCACTCCCCATCATCACTTTTTCCAACGTCTGCCTCCCACTTGCATCTCAACGCAACAAGGAGATCAGGAGAATCGTTTCGTAATTTTCTATATATTAGAGAAACTGTCTTTTTTGTAATGCTTCAGTTAGGATTCAGTCCTCAAAAGGGAGTTTTCTGGCAGGGGTGTCTACCCAGGGAAATGTGCTTTGAGGGCATGTCGTAGCTGGAGGTATCTAAAAGCCTCTGTGCCAGCCAGTTCATACTGGGACTCTATCTCTTCCCTGGTGAGCATATTACCATCCCTCCAAACATCCCCCTTGCATGTCACTTAACAGTGACAGAGCGTCACTATGCCATAGAGGGGTCATGTCAGTCAGCTTCCCCTTGCATCCCAAAAAGGAGGACATGGTGGTGTGCCATATCTGAGCTATTGTGTGTGTTAGGGGAAGTACGCTTTTTACCCTTCGGTGAACTGTAGAGGATGGATTGAAATCCTCCGGGTCCCATGGAGAGGAGCTCCAACCTATAGTTCGGGTCATCCCATGGGATGAACACACAATCATTCATTATCGCTAGATGCGCCGCCCAGTAATACTTTCTTATATGTGGAAGGCCAATACCTCCATCATATACTCCACGTACTAACTTAGGTAGAGCATTTCTCGGCAGGCCCGCGTTCCATAGCAAAGAGTGTAGAAGGGAGTCAAAGGATTGGAATCTGGCACTGGGTGAGGGGTATTCTGCAAAGTGTAGAGCATTCGGTGTGATGTCATCATTTTAAACATCGCCACTCACCGCAGTAGAGAGAGCAGCAGAGTTTTCCAATGCTAGACATCTTCCTGAAAATGTTCCCGGAGGGGGGATAAATTCAAGTGGTAAAACAGGACGAGGTCCATGGTAATGTAGATGCCTAGGTATTTAAAGTGTCCAACTAACAAACGTAGCTCCACCCCTCTAGGTAACATGGGCATGGGACCTGTTATTAGGTGCATAAGGGATTTTCCCCATTTTATCCTGTAGCCAGAGTGCTGACCAAAGGTGCAAAGGATGTGTGTGGGGCGGGTAATTGTGGTAGGGGGATTCGACACATAGAAAAGGATATCATCCGCCTAGAAAGAAATGCGTTCTTCCCATGATTCTCCCCACGTGACTCCCATCACAATCGGATCTTGTCAAAGGTTCCAGGGCCAACGCGAATATTAAGGGGGAAAGAGGGCACCCCTGGCTGGTTCCTCTACTCAGAGGGAAGCTTTGCGATGTTATGCCATTTACCTTAACTTGGGCAGTGGGGGCCGTCTATAGTAATTGCATCCAACCCAGGAAATTTGTACTGTAATCCATACATTCCAGTGTTCCAAGCATATATGTCCATTCAAGGGTATTGAAAGCCATTGAGGCATCCATTGACAAAACCATGGTGGATACTTTGTCGTTTCTGGAGCCTGCCATCACTCCATACAGCCTGCGCAAATTGAAATGCGTTCCTCTGTTAGGCATAAAGCCCAACTGATCTGGATGCATGAGGGTAGTTATAACCCTGCGTAGTCTGCTAGCCAGAATCTTGGCAAGAACCTTGATCTCCACACTGGGGAGAGAGACAGGCCGGTATGAAGTGCACCTCTCCGGCGGTTTCCCCACATAGGCCCACATGCATCAAGCATTTTTGTTGTCGCAAACGGTGCGATTACTTAAAATCGGCCGTTTGCGAATGCAAAAGTGCTTTTTGGGATGCATGAAGCAATTTTAGAATTCGTAACATTGTTGCGAGTTCTAAAATTGCGGGTGCTTTTAAGAAGTCGCAGATGTGCGATTTCTTAAAAGCAATGCATCATTACTTTCACAAGTGCAAAGTCGCAATTAGGGTGCCAAATTTACCGAGTGGTTGAACCACTCGGTAAATTTGGAAAAAGTGTTTAAAATGCTGCAAATGTTTTTTTTTCTACATTCATGTTTCACACACACATGTCCTTAGGACATGTGTGTGTGAAACATGATGCGAAAAATACATTTCAGGGGTGCATGGGGGGGTCCTTTGGACCCCCCCCCTGCACCCATGAAATTTTCAAAGTGCCACTCGCAATTTGCTGATGCCTTCCCATTGACTCCTATGGGCCTTTTGGCCCATAGGAATCAATAGGAATTGCGAAAATGCACTTAAGAATTCGGTATTCATTTGGGATTCGGTAAAAATTGCGATTTTTACCGAATCCCAAATGAATACCGAAAACAATGATGCATAGCATTTTGCACTTCTTAATTTGCGATTCCTTATTTTTCGCAAATTAGGAAGTGCAAAATGTAACAATGATGCATGTGGGCCTTAATGTATAACAACTATTGCGGCTAGGTGTAAATCTGATGGGAGTATATGTTCTTCTCTCGCCTCCTTCCACATGTGGAGCAAGTGGGGTATTAATCTGGACGCTAAGCGTTTTGTATAGTTCCATAGGAAGACCCTTAGGCCCCATCGCCTTGCCCGAGTTCAGTGCTTGTATTGCTAGTTCTATTTCACATGGTTCGATATCTGTTTTGGTGATCCTCCGATAAGGTTGGGAGCATAATGTCTCTGAGAAAGTCATGGATCATTGCACTGGACCATTTGGTAGTGGGTGAATATAGTTGCTCATAATATTGCGCAAATGCCTCAGAGATCCCTTCAGGATTGGAGACATTTTCCCCTAGCCCTGTCATTATTTTGGGAATCCATCCTCTTGTGTGGTACCTTTTTTTCGACCAATGCGAGCAGCTTCCCCATTTTGTTCCCTTCCTCATAAATACGCCATTTGGGCAAAGTGTGTACGTTTTTCGCTCTCTGTTCCATTAACTCTCTATATTCTTTTTTGGCGGATATGAAGGGTATGAATCTGACCTTAATTCAGGGTGCTTACTCCCTCTCTTTCTAAGGACTGTATTGCGGTCTCTGGTGCGAGAACTGCTTTCTCTCAGGCTCTGCGTATCCCCACTATCTGTGATTAGGCAGGGCCTAGCATAAATGCCTTAAAGGCTTCCCAGAGTGTTAAGTTGGAGGTCACCAACCCTCATTAATTCCGAAGTAGGTGGTCGTAGCCCTATCTAGCTTTCCCGTCAATTTGGCATCTTGCAGATACCAGGCATTAGTGGGCCACGGTGCCTGGGCTGTGTTGGCACGTCCCCATATTTCTATCCACACCGGGGAATGGTCTGAAATTCCTCGGGCCAAGTGTCGTACCTCAGCTACTTTAGCCAGGTGGGCAACCTGCATAAAAATATAGTCCTATCTAGGTAGGCTTGAATGCGCTCCGTAAAGGAAAGTGTATTGGCGATCTGTCTGATGTTGTGTACACCAGGAATCTGCTAGGCCAAGAGCTGTCAGAAAATTGGACAATATTGGGTCCCAGTGGGTAATGTAGGTTCTTGTATGTCTGTATAAGTCTGGCGTAAGTAATGCATTGAAATCTCCCCCTAGCAGTAATACCTCCTCAGGCAAGTTAATCAGCATCTCGCTCAACCTCAGGAGTGTGATGCGTTGTAATCGCAGCGGAATATAGGCCAGGAATAGGTTAACTGGGATACCCTCCCATGTGCCAGTTTGCACCACGTAGATTAACCGTGGGTCAACCCAAGTGTTGTGTCAGATAAAGGGTGTGGAATTTTAAATGAGGATGCCCACTCCCCTAGAATCAGTGGTATATCCTGAATATGCCACCATTGTACAGCCTTCCCTATTCATCGCCTTGCAAGTGTTGCCTAGCACAAGGGTTTCCTGAATTAATACTACATCAAGGGAGCATTTACGGATAAATTAGTGGACCATGCTTTGTTTATTCTTGTTGCCAAGGCCATTCACATTCCACGAGAGGGTCAACAGGCGAGATCTGGATTTAAGGGGGATCGCCATCTCGCAAGACAAACTGGATGGCGGAGGCTGCCCAAATATGGATATTGTCCCAATGTGATATTACTGCTTTTGGTCTTTAAGTGATTGCATCTGCGCTAACAACTCACCCTATAGTCTCAAAAACTACCACGACCCTGCTGCCCTGCCCGGTCATAAATGAACTGCCCACCCTTCCCCAACTGGCAAGGTGCCTGTCGCCCCTAAAAAGAAAAAACATGTTAGCTAATTAACAACTGGGGGGTATCGAGAAGGCTGCGACCAAACTGCTCCTCCCCGCTCTGCCTCTGCAGTGAACTAGAGTTCAAGAGGAATTAGTGTCTACATAAAGGTGTAACTGATGTACAATGCATGTTGTTAACTTGTTATCACTTATCCTGTTCTTTCTGTAGCATTCTGTGTTCCTCTCTTGTCATGAACATCTTTAGGAGAACTGGGTAGGAGAATTTTACAAGGTTGGTATAAAATAAAGAAGCACTGTACTGTATTGAGAAAGCCTATATCTCTTACATTACTGGGCAATATCATAATAATTTTATAAAAAATGTGCTACTCCCATTTTGAATTTTTGTTATTAAAGCTTTGCATGTTATGGTTATTTTTTGGGGCCTTTAGGATCTCAGAGTTGTTGGGTAAGTCAACCTCTCAGGGGCTAAAAGCCTCTAAAGTTTCAACCTCAAAACAGTCTCTATGTATTTTATTGGAATCCTCAAAAACGGATCAAAAAGGTAAAGGGGCTACTGTGGTATTGCGGAAGCTCGGTGGCCCGCTTTGCCCATTTTCAGCTTGGTTCCAATTTAGAGCAATGAACGCCTATTCACGAGAATTTGTTTTTCAGCACCAGAATGGTTCTGTTTTAACAGCTTTACAAATCTTAGCAGTCGTACGGAAAGCTTTCCATATTTTAGGTTTCAACCCTATGGAATTCGGTACACATTCATTCAGAATTGACGTAGCTTCAGAAGCTGTTAGAGGGGGGTATTCCATGCAACAGCTGAAATGTTTACGTAGCTGGTCATGTAATTGCTATTTAAAGTATGTTAGAGATTTAGACGATTTATAGATCTGTTTTGGCCTTCCAGCATCTTTTTCTTTTTAGGTACCCTGTTGACCCAACTGGCATCCATGGCAAGCGCCTGGATCGTTGGACACTCATTTATTAAGTGGGCAGCCAAGCAGGCTGAACAAATTTATTATGGACCTAACCTAGGTTTTTAGCTTTGAGGACATTAAGATTGATTGGTGGGGGAAAAGTGGCATGTGTTGGGGTCAATTGTTGCCGTTGTAAAATGAGGTTGTTTCTTCTAAGCCATGCCCTAACGTACTACTTATTAGTTTGGGGGAAAACGGCTTAGTGCAACTTTCAGGCCTGGGTCTACTAATTGAGATCTTGGGGTTAAGGGCTGTATTGGTGACGGTCTCTTATTTGTCAGGTTGTCTTTCCTCTCTATCAATCATGGCTTTGTTGAGCGTGACTACTCACCTGTAAGGGTCTCAAGGCACTGGGGGGGGAGGGGTGCAGGTTCCAGTCCATTCAGGTGGAGTGGTAGCGCGTTCCATACTCTGACCGCGAGGACGGAGAAAGAGCAGCCTCCTGATCTGGTCATTCTGGCACGGGGACACGGGGAACCACGGCATAGGAGAGCTGGGCTGATCGTAGGGTTCTTTGGGGTGCGTGGAAGTTGATTCGGCTATTGAGGTATGCTGGTTTGGTGTTGTGGAAGGCTTGTGTGCGTGGGTGAGGATCTTGAAGGTTATTCTAGCCTCTATGGGGAGCCAGTGGATTTTGTGCAGGTGTTGGGTGATGTGGCAGTTTTGTGGTAGGTTGAGGACCAGTCTTGCGGCGGCGTTCTGGATGTTTTGTAGCTTGCATTGAGGTTTTTGTTTATTCCGGCATAGAGTGCGTTGCCGTAGTCGAGTCTGCTCCATCCATCACCACCCCCTTTTGTACCGCTTTTGGCCGCCATAAGTGTGCCAGGGTATGCTCAGACGTGAGTCCCTTGCTCACTTTGCCACTGGATTCAAGCAAGCCGGGCTGAAGACGGCTGGAATGCCAGAAACCGGTCCTCGGAAGCTTGTTTCCGGTCCAGGGAAGACATGGCTTGGCAGTTCGGGCTGGACTTTCCCATGAGTCACAGGGTGAGACTGATTTGCATATAGCCATGTCTGAACTGGGGTGGCGGAGTGGGCTAAAGAACGGTGATGGATAAAACCCAGATCTTTTGACTGGGTGTGAGTGTTTGATTGATTCAGATGCTCCGTCCATCACCACCCCCTTTTGTACCACTTTAGGCCGCCATAAGTGTGGCTGGGTATGCTTAGACATGAGTCCCTTGCTCACTTTGCCACTGGATTCAAGCAAGCGGGGCTGCAGATGGCTGGAATGCCAGAAACTGGTCCTCGGAAGCTTGTTTCTGGTCCAGGGAAGACATGGCTTGGCAGTTCGGGCTGGACTGTTCCCTTGAGGCACAGGGTCAGACTGATTTGCATATAGCCATGTCTGAACTGGGGTGGCGGAGTGGGCTTAAGAATGGTGATGGATTAAACCCAGATCTTTTGACTGGGTGTGAGTGTTTGATTGATTCAGATGCTTCGTCCATCACCACCCCCTTTTGTACTGCTTTTGGCAGCCATAAGTGTGGCAGGGTATGCTCAGACGTGAGTCCCTTGCTCACTTTGCCACTGGATACAAGCAAGCCAGGCTGAAGACGGCTGGAATTCCAGAAACCGGTGCTCGGAAGCTTGTTTCCGGTCCAGGGAAGACATGGCTTGGCAGTTCAGGGCTGGACTGTTCCCATGAGGCACAGGGTCAGACTGATTTGCATATAGCCATGTCTGAACTGGGGTGGCGGAGTGGGCTAAAGAACGGTGATGGATTAAACTCAGCTCTTTTGACTGGGTGTGAGTGTTTGATTGATTCAGATGCTCCGTCCATCACCACCCCCTTTTGTACCGCTTTTGGCCGCCATAAGTGTGGCAGGGTATGCTCAGACGTGAGTCCCTTGCTCCCTTTGCAAATGGATTCAAGCAAGTCAGGCTGAAGAGGGCTGGAATACCAGAAACCAGTCCTCGGAAGCTTGTTTCCGGTCCAGGGAAGACATGGCTTGGCAGTTCGGGCTGGACTGTTCCCATGAGGCACAGGGTCAGACTGATTTGCATATAGCCATGTCTGAACTGGGGTGGAGGAGTGGGCTAAAGAATGGTGATGGATTAAACCCCGATCTTTTGATTGGGTGTGAGTGCTTGATTCAGATGCTCCGTCCATCACCACCCCCTTTTGTACCGCTTTTGGCCTCCATAAGTGTGGCAGGGTATGCTCAGATGTGAGTCCCTTGCTCACTTTGCCACTGGATTCAAGCAAGCCGGGATGAAGACGGCTGGAATGCCAGAAACCGGTCCTCGGAAGCTTGTTTCCGGTCCAGGGAAGACATGGCTTGGCAGTTCGGGCTGGACTGTTCCTATGAGGCACAGGGTCAGACTGATTTGCATATAGCCATGTCTGAACTGGGGTGGCGGAGTGGGCTAAAGAACGGTGATGGATTAAACCCAGATCTTTTGACTGGGTGTGAGTGTTTGATTGATTCAGATGCTCCGTCCATCACCACCCCCTTTTGTACCGCGGTGACAAGGCTGTGGCTGGCGGTTTTTATGTGCACGAGGGGGATCCATTTGAAGGTCTTACGTAGGAGGCAGAGGATGCTGAAGCAGGAGGATGTGACAGAGTTGATCTGTCGGTCCATTTTGAGCTCGGAGTCTAGGATGATTCCAAGGTTGCGTGCATCGTCCGTGGGGGTGGGTGGGCTCCTGAGGACGGGGGCCACCAGGTGTCGTTCCAGGCGTCGGGGTGTGGGCCCATGATAAGTACTTCTGTTTTGTCGGTGTTGAGTTGCAGCTGCTTTTCATCCATTTGGCGACAGCTTCCATGCCTTTGTGGAAGTTGTGTTTGCTGTGTTGGCTTCATTGGATAGGGAGAGGATGAGTTGGGTGTCGTCTGTGGATGAAACAATGTTGATCCGTAGGTTCTGACAATAGGGGCGAGTGGAGCCATGTAGTCGTTGAAGAGCGTTGGGCTGAGGGAGGACCCCTGGGGGACTCTTGAGGTGGTTGGTGTAGAGTCCAAGAGGAAAAAGGGGAGTCTGACCCGTTGTGTTCTGCTGGAGAGGAAAGAGTAGATCCAGTTGAGGACCTTGTCCTGGATACTTGCGTCATGGAGTCTGCGTATTAGGGTGCGTGGGATACTGTGTCGAAGGCCGCTGAGAGTTCGAGGAGGATGAGGGCTACTGTTTCTCCTTTGTCCAGTAAGGAGTTGATGTTTGTTGCTGCGAGGAGGGCGGTTTCTGTGCTGTGGTTTTTTCTGAAGCCGGATTGGGATGGGTCGAGGATGTTGTGCTTTTCAATGAAGGTGTCGAGTTGGCTGTTGATGGCTTTCTCAATGACCTTTGCTGGGAACGGGAGTAGGGAAATGGGTCTGTAGTTTTTGAAGTCGGAGGTGTCCGCCGAGGGCTTCTTCGGGAGGGGGTTGATCTTGGTGTGTTTCCAGTCATCAGGGAAGGAGGCGTTCGCCAGGGAGCGGTTGATTGTGTGGCGAATCATGGGTGCGATGATTTTGGCAGCTCTGTTGAACATGTGGTGGGGGCAGATGTCCGTGGGGGCCTTGGAGTGGATTGACTTCATCGTCTTCAGTGTGTTTTCGGTGGTGAGGGTTGTCCAGTTGTCGTTGGCATCACGGTTTTGAGGGTGGCTAGTGGAGATTCCGTGTGTTTGTTGCCTTCGTCGAAGTTGTCGTAGATGTTCTTGATTTTGTGGTGGAAGAAGGTGCTGAGTTTGTTGCAGAGGTCTTCTGAGGAGGAGTGTCAGTCAACTCGCTGGTGATTTGGGGGAACTCCTTGATGATGTTGAAGAGTTCCTTGCTGTTTTATGCGTGTGTGGAGATTCTGTCTTCAATTGCAGTTTTCCTCGTGTTTCTGATGAGCTGGTGGTAGGCGGTGGTGGTGGCTTTGAAGTTGTTGTGGGATTCTGTGGATTTGGAGTTCCTCCAGGTCTTCTTGAGGCGGTGGCAGGTGCGCCTGGACTCTCGGATTTGGGGGTGAACCATCTGGCCTTCTTGGCGTGTGCGACATTGTTCTACTTGAGGGGGCTATGGTGTTGACGCTGTCAGTGATCCATCTGTGCAGAGTTTGGGTGGCGGTGTTGCGGCCATCATCTTCCGCGGGAGTTCGGGGTAGAGTTGCTGAGTGAATTGGTGAGCTGGTCGTCTGTGATTTTGGTCCAGTTTGTTCGTGGGAGCAGGTGCTGGTGTCTGTGGATGGTGGGTGTTCTGAAGGTAAAGTGGATGCTTCGATGGTCTGTCCACGGGAGTTCGGTGGTGTGGCTGAAAGTGATGGAGTTTTCTGTTGTGAAGAGGGGGTCGAGGGTGTGTGCCGCTGAGTGTGTGGGTTTGGACACGATCTGACGGGGTCCAATGTTGTTGAGGTTGTGCAGGAGGGATGTGGTGTTGGGGTCTAGTAGGTTGTTGAGGTAGAAGTTGAGGTCTCCCAGCAGGGTGTAGTTGGTGGATGCAATAGCATGCGGGGAGATGATGTCCGTGATGGATTTGGCAAATGGTCCTGGGTTGGAGCGACATTGAGGTCCATGCGTTTTTATGTTTCTTTAAATCTCTTTATTTACAGACTTGGTTTGAAATGCTGACTTCATTTTGACCCAAATGGGGGATTTTGCACAATTCAAATACTTGGGGGGGGGGGGGGCGCAGAGACAGGAAAAACGCCTGTTCAGGGTTTTTTCCTGGTGGTAGATTTGGACGAAATTGAGGCAGGCAGGAAGGGTTGGGGCAGGCAGAATAGCTTAGGACAGCGGGGAAACAGATGACAGAGCCAGGGCCGGACTGGGAACTAAAAGCAGCCCTGGCAACATTTTTCCAGACCAGCCCCCGTCCGGAGTGTAGCGAGTGAGCCACCCCCCACCCCCACTCTGCCTAAATGCCAGCCCCCACTCCCTCTCAGGTCAGTGGCTGCACATAATTCTGAATCAGATGAGTATAAAGTTCTGATGACACTGGAAAGCATGCTTGCTTACATAACCTGAATGAGTTTACAACCACCCAGTGCTATAGGTGATCTGGCAGGTGACAATGCTTCCCCCTGCTAGAAAAAAAGTTCCCTTTCTTCCCCCTAATCCCCCTAATCCCCCAGCCCCTACACCACACCCCACCCAGGCACCAGCACTTGCCTACATTTACCACTCACTCACAGCAGGTGGTAAATGTATGTGGACTGACCCAAGGGAATGGCAACTTCCATGTGTTTTTCAACCGACCAAATTTTTCCTATAAATTAATTTCCCATTCCATGGGGCTGAACTCGTAACTGCACCGTACTGGAGTGATTCCGCACAGTAAAGGCAAATTCATATGTAAATGCATGTGGCAAATCTGCCCCAGAACCACGCAGCTTGTAATTGGGGCTATTAGAGCTGTTAATTTCTATCATTTCTAAGAGTCACTCTTTAAAGTGTTTTAGTGTTGTCTAAATTATTCCTAATTGATCAATCACTAAAAGCAAAGTTAGTCAGACTAGCTATGTAAATAGAATGCAGGAGGGGGCCCGAATTTTTTTATCCACATAGCAGGATGGCTCGCCTATATTTTCAACATTTGAACAACAGGCTGATATTTTTCACTTTCGAAGGGGATCACCCTGCAAGAGATGAGGAGGTTTAAGGAAGTATTTTGCAGCAGGGCACAGTTGTAAACAAGCATTTGCAATGCAATAGGTCTCGCATTAGGAAAGTTAGAGGTATTGGTATTGCAAATGTTAAATATTTTATTTATGTGTCTGTATTGAAAGTGTGCAAATTATTAGCTTTGTTATTTTCAATGGCAATATTTTTAACCTTTGCAAAAGTGAGACTTATAGCATTGCAATGCAATATGTTTTGTATTTATATGATTTAGAAGTATTAATATTATAAATGTGAATTGTGTTTATTTTTATTAATAATTAACTAAAAGTTAATGTAATGTATAGTGGCAATATTTTAAAGTTTTGTAAATAAGTAATGGGAAGATTATGTTTAGTGTATTTAACTGTGAGGCAAATTGAAGATTATAAGTGGAATATTGCCTTTAAAAAATTTTTTTTTACTAAAGCTTAAAACATTGAGAGAACATCTTAGAACCATCTGTTGTTGATTTTTTTTAAAGAGTGATGTTGTGGCGTTCAGTGATGCTTTGGCCTTTTGTGTTGCTGAGTGATGCTGTGTCTTTTGGTGGTGTTGGGCGATGCTGTGGGCTTTAGTGGTGCAGAGTGATGCTGTGTCCTTCAGTTGTGCTGATGTATGATGTGACCTTCAGTGTTGTGGAGTGTTGCTGTGCTATTAAGTGTTGCTATTTTGTTGAGTGGTGTTGAGTGTTATTGTGGCGTTGAGTGGCGTTGAGTGATGCGGTGGCGTTCAGTGATGTGGTGTTGTTGAGTGGTGCTGTGTTGTTGAGTGTTGCTGTGGCGTTGAGTGGAGCTATGGCGTTGAGAGGTGATGTTGTGTTTATTGGTGTTGTTGCGTTGAGTGGTGATGTGGCGTTGCTTGGTGCTGTGGCTTTGAGTGGTGCAGTGGCGTTGATTGTTCCTGTTGCGTTGAGTGGTGATGTTGCGTTAAGTGGTGCTGTGGTGTTGAGTGGTGCTGTGGTGTTCAGTGGTGCTGTTGTGTTGAGTGGTGTTGTTGTGTTGTGCTGGTTTGTGTTATTGAGTGTTGCAGTGGCATTAAGTGGTGCTGTGGCGTTGATTGGTGAAGTGTCATTGAGGGGTGTAGTTGGAGGATGGAGTTGGATGTTGGAGTTTGAGTGTGGGGTTGGAGGGTGGCGTTGGAGAGTGGCGTTGGAGGGTGGCGTTGGAGGGTGGCGTGTGAAGGTGGAGTTGGAGGGTGGAGTTGGAGGGTGGAGTTGGAGGGTGGAGTTGTAGAGTGGAGTTGGAGGGTGGAGTTGTAGGGTGGAGTTGTAGGGTGGAGTTGTAGGGTGGAGTTGGATGGTAGATTTGGAGGGTGGAGTTGGAGTTGGAGGGTATAGTTGGATGGTAGATTTGGAGGGTGGAATTGGAGTTGGAGGGTGTAGTTGGAGGGTGTAGTTGGAGGGTGTAGTTGGATGGTAGATTTGGAGGGTGGAGTTGGAGTTGGAGGGTGTAGTTGGATGGTAGATTTGGAGGGTGGAGTTGGAGTTGGAGGGTGGAGTTGGATGGTAGATTTGGAGGGTGGAGTTGGAGTTGGAGGGTGGAGTTGGAGGGTGGAGTTGGAGTTGGAGGGTGGAGTTGGAGGGTGGAGTTGGATGGTAGATTTGTAGGGTGGAGTTGGAGGGTGGAGTTGGAGGGTGGAGTTGGAGGATGTAGTTGGATGGTAGATTTGGAGGGTGGAGTCGGAGTTGGAGGGTGTAGTTGGATGGTAGATTTGGAGGGTGGAGTTGGAGTTGGAGGGTGTAGTTGGATGGTAGATTTGGAGGGTGGAGTTGGAGTTGGAGGGTGGAGTTGGAGGGTGGAGTTGGATGGTAGATTTGTAGGGTGGAGTTGTAGGGTGGAGTTGGAGGGTGGAGTTGTAGGGTGGAGTTGTAGGGTGGAGTTGTAGGTTGGAGTTGTAGGGTGGAGTTGTAGGGTGGAGTTGGATGTTAGATTTGGAGGGTGGAGTTGGAGTTGGAGGGTGTAGTTTAATGGCAGATTTGGAGGGTGAAGTTGGAGTTGGAGGGTGTAGTTGGAGGGTGTAGTTGGAGTTGGAGGGTGTAGTTGGAAAGTGTAGTTGGATGGTAGATTTGGAGGGTGGAGTTGGAGTTGGAGGGTGTAGTTGGATGGTAGATTTGGAGGGTGGAGTTGGAGTTGGAGGGTGGAGTTGGATGGTAGATTTGGAGGGTGGAGTTGGAGTTGGAGGGTGGAGTTGGAGTTGGAGGGTGGAGTTGGAGGGTGGAGTTGGAGGGTGGAGTTGGATGGTAGATTTGTAGGGTGGAGTTGGAGGGTGGAGTTGGAAGGTGGAGTTGGAGGGTGGAGTTGGAGGGTGGAGTTGGATGGTGTAGTTGGAGTTGCAGGATGTAGTTGGATGGTAGATTTGGAGGGTGGAGTTGGAGTTGGAGGGTGTAGTTGGATGGTAGATTTGGAGGGTGGAGTTGGAGTTGGAGGGTGTAGTTGGATGGTAGATTTGGAGGGTGGAGTTGGAGTTGGAGGGTGGAGTTGGATGGTATATTTGGAGGGTGGAGTTGGAGTTGGAGGGTGGAGTTTGACGTTGGAGTTGGAGGATGGCGTTGGATGGTAGATTTGGAGGGTGGAGTTGGATGGTAGATTTGGAGGGTGGAGTTGGAGGGTGTAGTTGGATGGTAGATTTGGAGGGTGGAGTTGGAGTTGAAGGGTGTAGTTGGATGGTAGATTTGGAGGGTGGAGTTGGAGTTGGAGGGCGGAGTTGGAGGGTGGAGTTTGACGTTGGAGTTGGAGGGTGGAGTTGGATGGTAGATTTGGAGGGTGGAGTTGGAGGGTGGAGTTGGAGGGTGGAGTTGGAGGGTGGAGTTGGAGGTTGGAGTTGGAGGATGTAGTTGGATGGTAGATTTGGAGGGTGGAGTTGGAGTTGGAGGGTGTAGTTGGATGGTAGATTTGGAGGGTGGAGTTGGAGTTGGAGGGTGGAGGGTGGAGTTTGACGTTGGAGTTGGAGGGTGGAGTTGACCGGTAAATTTGGAGGGTGGAGTTGGAGGGTGGAGTAGGAGGGTGGAGTTGGAGAGGGTGTAGTGGGTGTGTGAGTTTGTGAGGGTTAGTGAGGGTGAAGGTGATTGAGGGTAGTTAGGGTGTGAGGGGTTGTGAGGGGGTGAGGGTGAGTGAGGGTGTGTGAGGATGAGTGGGGTGGGTGTGTGAGGATGAGTGGGGATAGGGGTGTGTGTGTGTGATGGTGAGTGAGGATGAGCGTGAGTGAGGGTGGTCAGGGTGTGATGGCGATTGTAGGCGTGTGAGGGGGTGAGGGTGAGTGAAGGTGTGTGAGGGTGGATGAGGGTGTCGGAGGTGTGAGGGTGAGTGAGGGTGTGGGTGAGTGAGGGTGTGGGTGAGTGAGGGTGGTTAGGGTGTGGGTGAGTGAGGGTGTGGGTGAGTGAGGGCTGTTAGTGTGTGAGGGTGAGTGTAGGTGTGTGAGGTGTTGTGAGGGTGTGTGAGGGTGAGTGATGGTGTGTGAAGGTGTGAGGGTGAGGGGGTGTGAGGTTGAGGGGGTGATGGTGAGTGGGTGTGTGAAGGTGAGTGTGTGTGTGAAGGTGAGTGGGTGTGCGAGGGTGAGTGGGTGTGTGAGGGAGAGTCTGTGGGTGAGTGGGTGAGTGTGTGTGAGTGGGTGTTTGAGGGTGAGTGAGGGTGTGAGGGTGAGTGTGGGTGTGAAGGTGAGTGAAGGTGTGTGAGTGTGTGTGAGGGTGAGGAGGTGTGAGGGTGAGTGAGGGTGAGGGTGAGTGAGGGTGTATGAGGGTGGGTGAGGATGTGGAGGTGTGTGGGTGAGTGAGGGTGAGGGTGATTGAGGGTGGTTAGGGTGTGAGGGTGAGTGTATGTGTGTGAGGTGTTGTGAGGTGATGGGGTGTGTGAGGGTGAGTGATGGTGTGTGAAGGTGTGAGGGGGTGTTAGGGTGAGGGGGTGATGTTGAGTGATGGTGTGAGGGTGTGTGAGGGTGTGGAGGTGTGAGGGTGAGTGAGGGTGTGGGTGAGTGAGGGTGTGGGTGAGTGAGGGTGGTTAGGGTGTGGGTGAGTGAGGGTTGTTAGGGTGTGAGGGTGAGTGTAGGCGTGGGAGGTGTTGTGAGGGTGTGTGAGGGTGAGTGATGGTGTGTGAAGGTGTGAGGCTGAGGGGGTGATGGTGATTGGGTGTGTGAAGGTGAGTGTGTGTGAAGGTGAGTGGGTGTGTGAGGGTGAGTGGGTGTGTGAGGGTGAGTGAGTTTCGAGTGTGTTTGTGAGGGTGAGTGGGTGTGTGAGGGAGAGTCTGTGGGTGAGTGGGTGAGTGTGTGTGAGTGGGTGTGTGAGGGTGAGTGAGGGTGAGTGTGGGTGTGAAGGTGAGTGAGGGTGTGTGAGTGTGTGTGAGGGTGAGGAGGTGTGAGGGTGAGAGTGTATGAGGGTGGGTGAGGATGAGGAGGTGTGAGGGTGAGTGAGGGTGAGGGTGTATGAGGGTGGGTGAGGTTGAGGAGGTGTGTGTGTGAGTGAGGGTGATTTTGATTGATGGTGGTAAGGTTGTGAGGGTGAGTGTATGTGTGTGAGGTGTTGTGAGGTGGTGGGGGTGTGTGAGGGTGAGTGATGGTGAGTGAAGGTGTGAGGGGGTGTTAAGGTGAGGGGGTGATGTTGATTGATGGTGTTTGATGGTGTGTGAAGGTGAGGGTGTGTGAGGGGGTGAGTGTTTTTAAGTCGTTGTGAGTGTAAGTTTGTTGTGATGATGTGTGAGCGCGAGTGAGGGTGAGTGTTGTGATGGTGAGGGTGTGAGGGTGAGGGTGTGTGAGGATGAGGGGGTGTGAGGGTGATGGGGTGTGAGAGTGAGGGGGTGAGGGTGAGTGAGGGTGAGTGGCTGTGTGAGGGTAAGTGGGCGTGAGGGTGTGTGGGTGTGTGATGGTGAGTGGGTGTGTGAGGGTGAGTGAGGGTGAGTGAGGGTATAAAGGTGAGTTGGTGTTTGAGGGTGGGTGAGGAGGTGTGAGGGTGAGTGAGGGTGGTTAGGGTGTGAGGTTGAGTGTAGGTGTGTGAGGGTTTGTGAGGGGGTGAGGGGATGTCAGGGTGAGTGATGGTGTCTGAGGAGGTGTGAGAGGGTGAGGGGGCGATGGTGTGTGAGGGTGAGGGTGAGTGAGGGTGAGGGTGTGTATGAGGGTGAGTAAGGGAGTGTGAGGGTGTTTGAGGGGGTTAGTGTTAGAGTTAGGGGTGTGAGGGTGAGGGTGTGAGGGTGACTGAGGGTGTGTGAGGGTGAGGGGATGAGGGTAAGGGTGCGTGAGGGGGGTTGATGGTGAGAGGGTGCGAGGGTGCGAGGGTGAGGGGGGTGAGTGTGTGTGAGGGTGTGTGAGTGTGAGGGGGTGTGAGGGTGAGGGGGTGTGAGAGTGTGTGAGGGTGAGGGTGACTGAGGGTGACTGAGGGTGTGTCATGGTGTGTGAGGGGGTGAGGGTGAGAGTTAGGGGGTGTGAGGGTGAGGGTGTGAGGGTGTGTATGTTTATATGTAATTTAAATGTGCGTGTGTTTTTTAATATGTGTAGTATTAAAAAAAATGTGATTGAGCTTCCCTTTTGAATTGCCCTGCCTTATGTGTATTTTTATATGTAATTTAAATGTGTGCGTGTTTTGTAATATTTGTTGTGTTATGTGTGTGTTTTGTGTCTGTTGACTCCCGTATGAAAGTGAATAATTGTAAAATGGAGGACGCAATGCGTCACCTTGACGCTACCTACGTTAGCGTTCTATTTTTTTTTCTATTGTGACTGATTGTTTTTGATTGACGTTTATTTTTAGCCAATCGGAGCGCTACCTTTTTGACGTAGCGTTCCGATTTGCTTACGTCAACGGTGGAATTCCCCAGAAGATCGAGAATCGTCGGGTGCGGAAGGCGTGTTCTTGTTCGTGTGCTATTGCTGCGTCGTTTGACAGGTAAGAGTTTATTTATAAGTGTTTTGTTATCTAATTTATTGTAGTATCCATAGTATGTATAAAGTAATTAATGATTATGAGTGTATTTATATAAATAGTGAAATATTTTGTTAGCGATTGTAATTATTGTCATTTATTTATGTAAATTAAATTTAATTAAGTGTTTTTATTGTTGATATATAATGTATATGTTAGCGACAACTCTAATTTAATGATTTTTTAGCTGGTGTTAGTTATTTGACGTACATGAAATGTTTTTAGCACTTAGAAGGGCTATTTATGTATTAAGAGGATATACTGTGATTTAATGTGTTTATTTCAAATTTTTTACAAACTGTTATTTTGTAATTGTATGTAATAATGTTCGTGATATTTTTTATTTAGGGTATGTAATTATTGTGTTCTTGTTGTGTAACAGTCTATTTTAATCCTTACTGATGGGATGTTTTTCTGAGATCGTGTAGTGAAGACATTGTTTTTTGTGCAATCTAACTGTATTTTTTATTTTACACTTTTTAGAAAGTTATTGTGAAAAGACAGTTATAAATGTTCTGGCCCTTGTTAAGTAAGCTTTGTTCCGTGTACCTTTGCATGTTAATGGTCACTGTCTATAACCAGCTTTACTAACAATGTGCAAGTTTATCCATCTTGTGACTGATGATTAGTTGAACGTGTATTTTTTCTAATAATTTCTCTTTGTATTAGACCGTTTATTATTTGACTCAAGTTGTTGCTTGTAGACAGCTTCTTTCCCTTATTTTTTCGCATACCTTAATGAATTGTTTAGATTCCTTTGCTTACTTTGAGTTGAATACTTTTTTGTAGTTTTGGAAGAATTGCAATTAGGCTGTGAGTCTGAACATTTTGGACCCTACTATATGTGGTACCGAAGCCCAACACTCGTGTCAGAAAATATCATCATACCATGACGATTTTGGTATTGGCAGACCGGTAATGATGAGGACATTATTACTGTGCATTTGCGTCACGATTGAGTGACGAGAACACCCCTAAATCGTACTTCCTGTCTCGAACCTTCGGGTTCCGTTTTGTGAGCGGCATCCATCTTGTGGTTGCCCTTACATAGTCAATTGACCCAGGCCGAATTCGAGCTGAAAGGACACGTCCACCTTTCTTGACTCCTCTGTGACCTGGGCGAGCTGCCTCCACTGCCTCCAGCCAAACCTGTTCGGGCAGTTCCCAACCCAGCGGCCGAGCAAGATAAGCATCAAGGCACAACATGTCATAAACCATTTACCGCATACAAACCACACTTTATCATACACACACCTGTCCCTGTTTCTTCTTTATGGCTAGTTTTACACGGAGGAGGTGCCCGATTTTATTGGGGTTTCATCGATATCTGATAGAAGTTCTGGGCCTGGCCAGGTAATCTATCACGAACTGGACAAACGAAAATATGGGCTTGCCATCATGACTTTGCTTTTTCTTTATTGTGAAAATATGTTTATTTTCGAATTGTAAAACCAAGAATTTTTGCCTGAAGTGTAATATCGTGTATAAAAAGAGAAAGCCGGCTCTGTAAAAACGAGCAGTCTCCTGAGAATATTCACACCGTGTTGTTGTACTTCTAGGATGCCTGTTACTTGGTTGCAACCAATAAATTCGATCTTTGACTTCACCTAGAAGACTTGTGTTTCTGTGGTCTGAATCAGGAAAGTACCCGAGGTCTTTGGGTGTTGCCCTGACACCGCTGGGTTACCGGATCAGTACCGGTTCTGAAAAACCCAGTACCTCATTTGGCTCCCAGTGTGGGGCGGTATCAGCGGTACCGGTCCAAGCCAGATGTTTGTGAGGAGCTTCGTGTGAAAATTCCGGAGGACGGCCAGCCACTTCAGCAACCCCTGTATGTCGACGTGGTTCCGAAGGTCTTTGCTGCGAGGTTCCCCGCGTCCCAACGGCTACAAAGGACTGCTGCCCTGACTATCGCCCTGATTTGGACCCATCGATGTTTGGTAGAGCGAAACGATAGACTAGTCTTCTGGTGACGTCATCGATACCTCTGTTAAGTATAAGTGGAGCGTCTCCCAGTCCTTAGTTTGTTTGGTGTCCCCTTTGTGGGACCGCTTTGATTTGGAACTTGCAAGCGCCAAAGCCGAAGGACTCGTGTATTCACGAGAAATATTGTAATCGATAATCCTTTGAAGTTTGAAGCTAGACTAGAGAGCGAAGATGCCTGGTCTTAGCAGACTTGGAAATTTGTTTTGTCTTGGTTGTAATAATAGGGACTCCCGACTGGAGGACTCGTGTCCGGTTCCTCCGATTGGAACTCCAACCTATGAATTATATGTGAAACATGGGGTAGGCCCCATCACATACAATGAAGTGTGGATAAAATACACCAGAAAAGACAGTGTTTTAAAATGGCCCCAATATGGTAGCTTTCATACTGAAATCCTAGATAATTTCAAAGTTAAACTCTTTAAGAAGAAAGCCCGGCCGGCAATGTTTGACTCTTTCCGCCTATGGCGTAAGGAGGCCAAAGAAAAGGAAATTAAACTAGCGAAGAAAGATAAGAGAGAAAGGGGTATCTCTGTAATGCAAGCTGCTATGCAGTATAAAGACAACCAAGAAGAACAGATGAGTGAGCAGTTGCACAGGCAACGTAAAATGGTAATAGATAAATGATACCCAGTTTTGCCGCCTCTTTCAGCAGGAAGCAGCAAAAGAGCTTGAAAAAGATCCCCTAATGTCGCATTTGTTAAATTCGCCACCACCCTATGCGCAGAATGCTACAGCACCTCCACAACCTTTAGTTGAGCAACCCATGGCTGTTATACCTCCTGTTCCTCCACAGCACCCACCAGCTACTCTTCAGCTGGCTCCTATTCCTCCGGTGCAGCCTTCCCAAGGGTCACCGGCCTTTACACCTGCTCTTCCTATACTTCCTGCAACTTTAACTACTGTATCGACTACCACTCCTGGTCCTCTTCCTGACACTGCCTCTGCATCTGCCTCATCTCACCCTGCCTTCCCACTTGTCTTTTCATCAACTTCTCCGTCTGTCCGCCAAAGATTGGCAAGTACTGTTTCTAGTCTTCTATACCCTTTGTTTGGATCGGCAAGCCCGACTAATACCCCTGAACACAAACAGTTGCGTAGCCTCCTGCCTGATTCTAGGGAGAAAGAAGTATTGGATCGTTTGGCACATAGATGGGTGACTAACATGACTATATATGATTTAGAATGTGTTATGGATGTTTTCCATCACTGGGAAGCATCAAAGCAGAGGTACGTTTTCGAGAAAATGTGTGTTTTTCTATGCGAAGACTTAGAAGAGAATGATTTAGACTCTAATCCGCCTGAGTTAAGGCATGTACGGTTCGAATTTTCAAAAGGTACAATTGTGGGTTCAGATGTTAGGAAAGCCGTTGCGACATTGTTATCCCTTAGAACTGAAGGTGTTTCCAAGTCGTTGTTTGATTATGATTCTTCTACCAAGAAGAAAGGAAGACAATATCCTATGAGAGAAGTTCCCCCACAATGGAGGGAGGGAGACCTAGCAGCTAACCCACCTATTCAGCCTCATTTTCAGCGTGTGTGGGTACATGTCCCATGGAAACGAGCTGAAGTATTAGCCCTTAAGCAGACATTGCCTGATCCCCGCAAAAATCCTGCAGGATATCACAAAGAATTATCACAGACTGCAGGCTCCTGTATCATGAATTTAGCTGATATCGATATGTTATTTGGGAATGTTGTTCCACAGCCTTTATGGGGAAGATTCGTCATACGGATCATGATCAAGAGCTAGGCGACACATGGGCAAATATTACTGCTGCTGATACTAGACAAGTTGGTGGTGCTAAACCTGAGCCTTTAGTAGCAGAACTCCTTGGTAGAATTATTACATATATGAAGACTTTGATGCCCGAATTGCGTGTAAATTGGGATAAGTTGTCTGCGTGTAAGCAAAAGAAAGATGAAACAGTGTCTGATTTCTTCACCAGGTTTGAAGAAACGTTTGTCGACCACAGTGGTCAAGACATGAGTACAGAAGGTGGTCAGCGACTGTTTGTTGATAGATTTGTACACAACCTACTTCCAGAGTTGTGTAAAAAGTTGAAGGATTCAGAGAGTTCGTGGGCAGTTTCTTCTTCAGCACAGATATTGGCTACTGCACAGTATTATGAAAATAGAGACAAAGATGAGAAAGAAAGAGCAGAAAAGAAAACTAAAGAGTTAAGACCGATGGTCCTGTTACAGCAAGCATACCCGCCACGTGGTGGTAGTGGTCAGAATAATGGTGGGCAGAATAACTATCAGAATAATTATCAGCAACCCCCACAGTTCCAAAAGCCAAGAATAGAGTACAATCAGCCACGCGTTTCTGTAGGTCCCAATCAGTGTTCGTACTGCAAGGAGGAAGGTCATTTTAAATATAGTTGCCTTATCTTGTTACAGCGTGCAAATGGTGTGTCAAACACAAGAGGTAGAGGTGTTCAGCAAACACCTAGAGGTAGAGGACGTGGCAACGTCCCTCACAATACACGCTCCTTTCCACCTCAAAATTCCATGAATAGGTTTGATCAGCAGAATAATGCATCTGGTGGAACAGCTCAGTACTAAGCTGATGATTACTATGCAGAAGATGAGTATATGGAAGGTAATGATTGCTAGGACAGCCATGGACAAAGAGAGGGAGTTGTTTCAGTTCCAGTAGATCAGAGTTGACCATACGTTGAGGTGATTACATCAGGTGTGTCAGAACCTTTTCTGTTGGATACTGGTGCTACAAAGAGTTCTATGATGTACTCAAAACTCCCTGGCGCACCTTTGTCTGGCGAAATGAATGTTTCTGTAGGTTTTTCTGGCGCTCCGGTTAGGAACCCGATTTCATGTCCTATGCCCCTGTCTGTTGGTCCTTGTGAATTCGAAGCACCCCTTATTCTGACAACAGATTGTGGTGAGAACTTGTTGGGATTGGACCTGTTAAAAAGATTGTATGCGACTTTGTATTGTTCTCCTTTAGGAGTACAACTTACACTAGGTAAGAAAGTGGTTTCTCCAATGTATTTGTCGAGGGATAAAATTCCGACAGAATTGCTGTCTCTCCCTGATATACTTTGGGCTACTGGACCTAACGATGTGGGTCTCTTAGAAATACCACCATATGTTGTGACATTAAAAGCTAATGTTAGGATGCCACGAATTCCCCAATACAAAATTTCTAGTGAAGGAGAAAAAGCGTTGTTAGCGATCATTTACGATCTGATTGAAAAAGATGTGATTGAAGAGACAAGAGGCAATGTTTGCAATAGTCCTGTTCTGCCTGGTTTGAAAAGAACCGACCCCTCTCAGCCACCTGTGTACAGATTTGTGATTGACCTTAGAGAGGTGAATAAAATAGTGGTGCCACAATTTCCAGTTGTTCCTGACATTACTGCCCTGTTGACTATGATCCCAGCCTCTGCAACATGGTTTTCGGTAATTGACTTGAAGAATGCTTTCTTCAGCATCCCAATTGCTGAAGAAAGTAGGGATATTTTTGGCTTCAGTTTAGGAGGACGAAGTTTCCGCTTTAAACGCGCTCCCCAGGGCTACTGTGAAAGTCCATCAATATATAGTCAAGCTCTAAAAACGCAGCTTGATACGATTGTTTTACCTGAAGGCGCTACACTCATTCAGTATGTTGATGACTTGCTTATTGCTGCAGATTCTGAGGAAATATGTAAAGAAGCCATGTTGTCATTGTTGCGTCATTTGTGTGATCTGCATCACAAAGTGCCCTGTCTAGAGTACAATATTGTCGACAAGAAGTGACCTACTTAGGTCATCTCTTATCGAAGGAGGGAAGGAAACTGACCCCAGAAAGAATCCAGGCAATTGCAAAATTAAGTGTGCCAAGAACACAGAGAGAAGTGCGTGCTTTCTTTGGTATTACATCGTACTGTAGACAGTGGATTCCAAATTTTTCTTTACTGGCCAAACCATTGGTGGCATTAACATGTAAAGGTATACCCAATCCTGTGCCTTGGTCTGAAGAGTGTCAGAAAACTTTTTCTGAATTGCGCACAGCATTATGTTCGGCTCCTGTGTTGGGTATGCCCGATTACAGTAAGCCCTTTACATTGTATGTCCATGAGCGAGAAGGTTGTGCATTATCAGTGTTGACACAGTTGTTTGGAGACAAGCAGCGTCCATGTGCATATTTTTCGTCGACTTTGGATCCAGTAGCTAAAGCATTGCCAAGTTGTTTAAGAGCAACAGCAGCAGCAGCTGTTTCGATTCGACAGTCCGCTGGTTTAGTGATGAATAACATGTTAGTAGTCATGGTTCCTCATGCAGTGGACACATTATTGAACAGAACCAAGACACAGCACTTAACTAGTGCTCGATTGTCAGGTTACAAACTAACTTTGTTAGCGAGCCATGTGCACATCAAACGATGCAGCACACTAAACCTAGCCACATTGTTGCCAATTCCGGTTGAGGCAGAGAGTGCTGAAGAACAACACAATTGTTTTCTTAGAACAGAAGAAGAAACAAAAGGGAGAATAGACCTCCAAGATACGCCTCTTGTTGAATGCGATGGTACCTAATGGGTGGATGGTTCATTCTTCAAGCTCCCGAATGGTGACACGACTGCAGCATATGCTGTCACTACTTTGCATACAGTTGTTGAAACTGCACATATTCCACATAACTCAGCTCAGGCAGCAGAATTGATCGCACTTACAAGGGCGTGTGTGTTGTCAAAAGGAATGAAAGTGAATGTGTACACTGACAGTCAGTATGCATTTGTCGTGGCTCATAGTTTTGGACGATTGTGGCGTGAACGTGGGTTCCTGACTTCGCATGGTGCAAAGATACAACATGGTCAGCTAGTTAATAAGCTTCTTGAATCACTGACCTTGCCTCTACAAGTTGCGATTGTAAAATGTAGTGCTCGCAAGAAGATGACTGATGATGTTGGTCGTGGAAATGCATTTGCGGATGAAGTTGCGAAAGAAACTGCAAGGAATGTAATGAGCCGAATGTATGTTGCAGGCCCTGCGAGATGGATTGGTGATGTTGGTATGTGTGAAGACACGATTGAGAGTGTGAAGTCTATACAATCCGAGGCCACTGAGAAAGAGGTGAATGAATGGAGAGAAAGCAAGGGTAGATTGGATGCGAATGGCTGTTGGGTCGAATTATCAGAGCATCAGAGATGGCTGCTACCCGATGCGTATGTGCTTGCAGTGGTTACAATGGCTCATGGAATGAAACACAACCCTGGTAGGGGAACCCCAACTCCAGCTGGTCATTTTGCACCTCCTACGTATCTGTTTGAGGTTTTGCAGCTAGATTTCATACACATGGAGAGGTGCAACAATTTAAAATACGTACTCGTTGTTGTCTGTGCCTTCTCAAGATGGGTAGAAGCATATCCCCTCAAGGACAATACTGCCTTGTCCACAGCAAAAGCCCTTGTCAAAGAATTCTTCCCCAGGTTCGGAATGCCTAGAATGGTCTGGAGTGATAATGGGAGTGAATTTGTGAGACGAGTGATGAAGAGAGTGTGTGAAAGTCTAGATATAAAACGAAGTTCCACGCTGCAAACCACCCCCAATCAGCTGGATTAGTAGAATGCTACAATGGCACCCTAAAACTAAAATTGGCTAAGATTCAAGCGAGCACTGGTCTTAAAAGGCCTGACGCTCTGCCTTTAGCACTTCTATCCACCAGAATGATCGTGCATTCGAGAGTGAAACTCAGTCCCTATGAAATTGTTTTCGGCCGCCCGGCCAACATATGGGGGGGTGCCCAGACCCACCAGGCTCAGTGAGGTAGAGCACCCTGTTTTGCTTGACTACTTGTATGAATTGATGGCTAAATTGCGTGTTTTACACCAACAGGTCCACAACAGTCTACCTCAGGCCACTGAAGCTCCAGGACATCCTATCGATCCTGGATCTTATGTGCTGATAAAAAACTTCCAGCGAACAATGAACGAACAGCCCAGGTGGACCGGACCACACCTCGTCCTTCTTCCCACTAGATCGGCCGTTCGTGTGGAAGGAAAGAAAAACTGGATCCACGGGACCCACTGCAAGAGGGTCCCGTTACCTCTGCCTTATGACCGGTGGGTCCAGGAAGGAATTGCTGACTCTGAGACCGAAACGGTGCCACGGTTCTTACCTTTCAGTGATGCACGTTTGAAAGGAACTACTACAGAGAAGGAGAGCGATAACATTCTGCAAGGATCTGTGCCACCGTCAATGCAATTGGACACTACTGAGCCTGAACTTTTGTTTCAAGACAACACAGCACCGGGTCGAAACCGCTATAACTTGAGGCCAAGACCTATGATTAAGGACAAATAAAAAAGTTTTTTTTTCCCCTCTTTTTGATTGTGCAGCTCTCTTATCTGGGATACTTGCTCATTTTTGATTTTCGAACCGCCATCCGGTTCTGCTGCTAGGATCGCGGTTGCCACAGTCTTTGGAGTGCAGCTGGAGACGGTTAGGTCGACAGTTCTGGTTGGTCTAAGGAAGTTACCCTGGACTGAACAGAAGCACTCCTTAGCAGAATCAATCTCCCACCGCGGGCAGCAACTTAGAGGATGGAGTTTCCTAAGATGGAGAGACCTGCTAGACCAGCAAACTTTGAAAAGACAATATGCACTGTGATGGCAAGAAAACAATTTTTGATAATATGCATTTTGATGTTGTGTAGCATAATGACGTTTTTGGTGGGCTATACTTTGTTCACCTTTCGAGTTACATTTGTACACGACACTCAGCCCACACCTCCTCCTACTGTTTCCCCGCATTCTTTTCACCCTCTACCTGAACACGAGTCTGCCAGAAGATTAGAATTTGTAAACAACTCATTCGTCCAGCACCAGTCTGTAATGAACGAATTGCTGGGTATGTGGACTTATGCCACACACGACAGATAAGGGTATCCCATATTTTGTCCTGCCATTTAGCTACTATGGTTCTCTGTGGGCTTTCCAAACCATGTTCCTGTTTGCCATAGAACCGTATCCCCCGCGTCCCACAGGAAGAAATTCAAGCAACAAGGCACTAGTGACAGGAATCAGAAATATGAGCAGGGATATTGACATATATAGGACGATTCCCAGAGACGAATTGGAGCCTTACAGTAGATGGAACATAACTAAATATGGGATTTCCCTAACTGAGAGCCAGAAAGCAAAGAAATCATCCCCAATCTGGATAGTACCCCATCAAGGTCACCTATGTCTGCAGGGTAATTGCAAAAACCCCAAAGCTCAGTTAGGGAAGAGTGTTTGTACTGAAACTTACGTTTTCTCGTCTCAGACCTCTCCCTCATTCCTAGCAGCTAAGGGTACCTACTTCGTCTGCCACGACAGAGCATATACATGGTTGCCCCCTGACTTTTCGGGCACATGTTTTATCTCGTTCCTGTTGCCACCCACCTACACGGCCGAGGCAGATTACCACAGGACAAGGACAGTTAGGGGTGTCGTGAGTAAAGACGACACTGCGGAACAGGAGTTTGGAGATTTCGCAAAGGGTTTTCTGCCGTTTTGGGGGCCTATGGTGAACAGCAGGAACATTCGCCAACTGACGAGGGTAGTTGAATCCGCCGTGATTGAAACGGCTGGTGCCCTTAGTAACTTGACTGCGGAGCTCCAGTCGGACCGCCTCATGACTCTTCAGAATAGGGTTGCCCTAGATGTCATACTTGCAGACCGTGGTGGGGTATGTAAAGTGATCCAATCCAGTTGCTGCATTTTCATCCCTGACAATGCTCCGACGGTATACCAGGCCATCTCCAAACTGCACAAGATCTCTGAGTCCATTCATTTGGACAAAGGAGACTGGTCCTTGCTGGGGTGGTTCTGGGAACTGATATCTGCCAGGGGATGGAAGATTCTGATATTCATTGGAATGGTCTTAGTCATCCTGTTCATGTTCTGCCTGTGTGTGCAGTGCGCCTCTGTGCTACATCATGTGTAAGGAAGCCTGTGTCAAGGGACGAACTAAGCAACAGGATGATGCTACAGCAGCATCTCCATGACTTCATGAATACAGATTTGGACTCAGATTAGCATGAGTTATTGCCTATATAAGGCAAAAGGAGGGTCTGTGGTTCTGAAAATTTTGGACCCTGCTATATGTGGTACCGAAGCCCAACACATGTGTCAGAAAATATCATCATAACATGACGATTTTGGTATTGGCAGACCGGTAATGATGAGGACATTATTACTGTGCATTTGCGTCACGATTGAGTGATGAGAACACCCCTAAATCGTACTTCCTGTCTCGAACCTTCGGGTTCCATTTTGTGAGCGGCATCCATCTTGTGGTTGCCCTTACATAGTCAATTGACCCAGGCGGAATTTGAGCTGAAAGGACACGTCCACCTTTCCTGACTCCTCTGTGACCTGGGCGAGCTGCCTCCACTGCCTCCAGCCAAACCTGTTCGGGCAGTCCCCAACCCAGTGGCCGAGCAAGATAAGCATCAAGGCACAACATGTCATAAACCATTTACCGCATACAAACCACACTTTATCATACACACACCTGTCCCTGTTTCTTTTTTATGGCTAGTTTTACACGGAGGAGGTGCCCGATTTTATTGGGGTTTCATCGATATCTGATAGAAGTTCTGGGCCTGGCCAGGTAATCTATCACGAACTGGACAAACGAAAATATGGGCTTGCCATCATGACTTTGCTTTTTCTTTATTGTGAAAATATGTTTATTTTCGAATTGTAAAACCAAGAATTTTTGCCTGAAGTGTAATATCGTGTATAAAAAGAGAAAGCCGGCTCTGTAAAAACGAGCAGTCTCCTGAGAATATACACACCGTGTTGTTGTACTTCTAGGATGCCTGTTACTTGGTTGCAACCAATAAATTCGATCTTTGACTTCACCTAGAAGACTTGTGTTTCTGTGGTCTGAATCAGGAAAGTACCCGAGGTCTTTGGGTGTTGCCCTGACACCGCTGGGTTACCGGATCAGTACCGGTTCTGAAAAACCCAGTACCTCATTGCTGTGAAGTTCCGTGCTTTTGTGATTACGCATTTTTTTTTGTTTTTGATTTATTCCGGCATTGCTTAATGGTTTATTTTCCCTTACTTTAGTAAGTGCTTTATGTTGTGAATAGGTGTCCTTTAGATGGCTTTGTTCACTTTTAAAGTGTTGTATTATTTGCTGTGTATTCAGATGTTTCCCTATTTTGTGTGCATTTATGTTTTTTGTTAAGAAATTGTTTTATTTTACAATTTCTTTCAGCATTTTTGTGTATTAATTGCTGCACTGTCCTTGCGTTGCATTAAGTTTTAATTTTTGAATAGCTACAAGTTTGTTTTCTTATTTGTATTTATTAAAATAAATGTTGCCTAACGCTATTTATGTGTGGAGTTGGAGGGTGGAGTTGTAGTTGGAGGGTAGAGTTGTAGGGTGGTATTGTAGTTATAGGGTGTAGTTGGAGAGTGGACTTGGATAGTGTGAGTGTGAGCGTTAGTGGATGTGAGGGTCCGGGGGTGTGAGGGTGTGTGAGGGTGATTGAGTGTGACGGTTTTATTATGAGTGAGGGTGTGAGTGTTGTGTGAGGATGAGGGGGTGAGGGTAAGGGGGTGTGAGAGTGTGTGATGATAGGTGTTGGTGAGTGAGGCAGAGAGTCTGAGGGTGATTGTTGTGAGGGTGTGAAGGTGAGTGAGTGCAAGTGAGGTGTGCAAGTTTGAAGGTTGAGTGTGTGAGTGAGGGTGAGTGTTTCTGAGGGTGAGGTTGTGTGAGGGGGTGTGAGGGTGAGGGGGTGATGTTGAGTGATGGTGTGTGAGGGTGAGTGAGGGTGAGGGAGTTGATGTTGTGAGTGAGGTTGAGGGTGTGTTGGTGAGTGATGGTGTGTGAGGGTGTGAGTGTGATTGAGGGTGTGAGGGTGTTAGGTAGGGAAATGATGAGTGAGGGTGTGTGAGGCTGAAGGTGAGGGTGTCATTGGGTGTGAGTGTGAATTGTTGTGATGATGCTTTTAATTTTTTTTTTTTATCCGTGAATATTGTCACAGAGATATACAGGCATTAGAACACCAAAGCACAGGGACAAGGAATCATATGTAGCCTGAGATCCGAAAAGGGAAGTGAAAGAGAGATAGGGATAGGAAAGTAAGGCAGAGAATGTGAAACACAGGTGACCCAATACAGGAAGATGAGGCTAGATAATAAGTGTATCCAGCATGTGTTTGTGACAATTATACCTTGTAAAGAGCGGTATTGTTTCTGCGTCGTTTGGCAGTTAAGTCTAAATTTTAATACAATATAGATTATTTTGCGAATGTGTTTGCCATTTTGTAGAATTATTTGTTTAGTCATGGACGGAATATGTAGCAGTCGATTTCCAGAGTATGTGTGACTTTGTAGTAGTGTATGCAGTCTTTTTTCTTATTGAAACATGTTTATTGTTGTTTTGCTTTCTATGTGTTAGATAATAAAGTGTATGCCAACTATCTTTGCTGTATGCAACAGTGGGCATAAGGGTGTTGCTTGCTATTTATGGGCATAAGGGGATACGTGCTTGGATGTTTTTGTCTTTTTGGACTTTCCTAGATGTTCGTGAACAGTTGCGTGGGAAAGCCGCTTTGTTCTCCGGGTCTTGTTCCTGCGTCGTTTGACAGGTAAGTTTAAACTTTAATACTCAAATTCAAATTCAAAATTAGCTTTATTCGATTTGTTTGATAAAATCATAAAAGCATACAAGTACATTATATACAGCAAGTTTTAAAAAGTTATCCCCAACAAAATTTTTTATGAGACTCTGTAAAACAGTTTTCCAAATGATAAAAGTCAATGATGAAATTACGGCAGTTGACCTCATGTAAAAACGTATAAAAAGTTTAAACATGTAAGGGTTACATCATGGAATTTCTATATTTCATCACTGACATTAAAAAACGAGAAACGACAAAGATGACATACACCTCATCTAGCAAAAGTAATTTATAGTAAGCGTCTTTGCATGTTCTTATGCCCCAGTGTTTTAGAAGAGGTAATAGGTACAATTTCCTTGGGGCAGTATACAGATTGCAGAAGAACATAATATGAATGTTACTTTGTGATGAGTGATCATCGCATGGGCAAATTAGGTTCGTGGCAGTCCAATCATTTTGTTTTGGGAGAGTGACCATACGGAAAAAGGTGCC
Source organism: Lissotriton vulgaris (assembly GCF_964263255.1). NCBI lineage: Eukaryota > Metazoa > Chordata > Amphibia > Caudata > Salamandridae > Lissotriton > Lissotriton vulgaris. Next base: position 210,102,440 of record NC_141699.1, on the reverse strand, counting down.
AAGGCGCAGCCTGGTGAGAAGCATACGAGGATAAGGTGCAGTTTCGGTCCTGAGGTACAATTGCAAGCCTTCGATGGGAGTGATTCTTTGGTAGCTCAAGGTGGTATTTTTGAGTTTCTCTGTATCCCATCTAACACCTTCCAGGTGTGTAATTAAAAGTTTTTTGAGGGACGACCTAGACAGATTTTCTAGGGACTCTGGGTCATCAAAGTATTCAGGACAGCCAATCTTGGCGAACATCAACCGGACGTGTCGCATCCATTTTATTTTGGATGCGGCATCCAAGTTCATGCAATCCGTGATGAGTTCTCTATTAAGTTGGCATTCCCTGGTAGTCCAAATTTTGTGCCAAAGCAAACACGGTGACAGCTTTATGAAGTCGCTAAGGTATTTGAGGCCAGTCTCAATGTGAGTGATAAAAGTTGAAGTAGATTTGCTCACACCCAATAAGTAACGAATAAAAAGATTCTCACAAATTTGGAGTGAGGACACGTCTTCAAAGCCCCATAAGCCTGCTCCATAAGTAACTGTCGCTACACACTTTGCTTGGTAAATCTGTATCATCTCAGCAGTCGGTTTGCCCCCAATTTTCGCTGCAAAAGTTCTCAGGGCACCAATAGCACGGGTAAAGGCAAGCCTCCTAGCCGATACTGCATGTTTCCAGGCTCCTTTTCTCTCAAAGACAACACCCAGATAACAAAAAGTGTCTGTGGTCTCGATTCTTTGCTCGTCAAGGTATATCGAACATTGTGGCCTTCTACTCTTTTGGGTGCACGGCATGGAGAAAGTTTTTGAGGTGTTCACTTTCAAATTTCTTTTCCCCATGTAGGACGAGAATTCTCTTACAGCTCTCTGCAACCCTACCCTAGTCCTAGACATAATAGCCGCGTCATCGGCGTATAATAGGATGGGTACAGGCCTACCATTGACAGCTGGATAATCATTCTGGAGATTTGTTAAATGATCTACAACAGAGTTAATATAAAAGCTAAATAGAAGGGGCGCAAGTATACAACCTTGCCTAACCCCTCTATTTATGGGAAATTTCTGTGTACATTGCCCCTGGGTCCAGGACCTCATCCTGGCACCAGCATCTCTATACAGTTCTTTGATGAATACCACTATGGTAGGATCCACCCCAATGAGCTCCAATGTTGACCAGAGCTGCAGATGATCCACACAATCAAATGCTGAGCTAAGGTCAACAAATGTAACAAACAGATCCCCTTTTTTGGCCTCAATATATTTGGACATTAATAAGGACAGATTTAAACATTGCTCCTGGGTGCCCAGTCCCTTTCGGAATCCATATTGGAGTTCCGAAATAACCTTGTTTTCTGTCTCCCAGTGCTGAATCCTCTTTAGGACGATCCTTCCTGCAATTTTCATGAGGCCGTCTAGTAAAGATATGGGACGGTAGCAAGCCGGATCGTCCCTGTTTCCCTTTTTAAAGATGGGGACCACAATGGCATCTGACCAGGTCTTAATTAAGCCGCATTTGTTTCCCATGTTCAAAACGTTCGTTAGGAGCGGAGCCCAAAATTCCAGGTTTGTTTTATAGGCATCCACTGGTGTGTGATCCGGACCAGGAGCTTTCCCTGAAGGACTTTCCCTGATTGCATCTTCAACTTCTAGGGTGGTAAAGACCAAGTCAATTGGATACGGCGAAACCGGGGGATCGCTTGACTGATAATATTGCGTTGATTTGTTCAAGGGTGAAAGTGCCTTTTGTTGATTCATGTTGTTCCCTTGTCTGTTGGTGTAGAGTTTCCCATAGTGTTCAACCCAGAGCTCTGCTGTGATTGCTACATCTATGCAATTATCAGTATGTTTTGTGTTGTATACTGATCTTATCACTTTCCAGAAAAGGTTAGTGTCCTTATTCCTGGCAGCTTCTCCCAGTGCCTCCCAGGCCTCCTTTTTCATGGTCGCTTTCCGGAGGTTAATTTCTCTCTTGTACTCTCGCCTAGCCTCAGAGATTTGGGCCCTGTTTTTCGGAATGGCGTTTAAAACTTTCTTCAAGTTCTTTAAGGCAGCTGTGCACCTAGAATCAAACCACCCGGATGCACGTTTCCCCTTCTTTTTGTGGCTCTTAGTTAGAAGGCCTTTTATGTACTCCTGTATATTGGCGAAAGCTGCCATAATCGCCTTAGGTTCAGCATCTTCTTCTAAGCAGACAAATATGTCTGCAAAGCAGGATGATATTAAATTGTGGAAGAAGATTGTGGGGTTCAATTTCTCCCACTTAAGCACATAGCCGTTTATCTTTGTTAAGGTGACCTCCAATGGATACAGTGGACCGCTAGATTCCTTTGCTTTCTCCACTGGGAGCCTAACCCCAAATGTAATAGGGTAATGGTCACTCATAGGATCATCCCCTATCTCCCAAAAGGATATAAAGTTAGGCGGGGTCGGGGATATCAGTGCAAAGTCAATTGTGGTTTCACAACCTCTTCCATTATATGTTGGGGCAAAGGGAACTGGGGGAGAGCATGCCTGATTAATGAAGGTGAGGTCAAAAGTAAACATAATACTATTAAGGAGAGACCCTAGCTTGGTGTGTGAGAAGTGAAAAGGGCCGTCCTCCTCACGATCTGCAAGGCCGCACAAACCTAACTCAGAAAGTGGGCAGACTGCACAATTAAAGTCTCCCACCCAAATAACTGTATGGTCTCCCATGTTTTGATCCCTCACTTTATGGATGTGGTTTGACATTTTATTTAAAATGGGTTCCATTTCATTTGGTGGCATATTGTTATAAAAGTTCACCAGTATGACCTTTTGTGTGGTGCCCCATTTAAAAGAAAGGATTTGAAAATATTGGTCAGAGTGGAAATTATACACTTTTATATCCCCCACATTCGACACGTATATACACAGACCCCCTTTATTGCGGCCCTGAGTGGAGGGAGTAGCGGGTGTATGGAATGTTCGATACCCCATGATGTGCCTTTCTTCTGCAAGCCAAGTTTCTTGCAGGCAAAGTATGCCATGCTTCTGGACGGTCTCCAACCAGGGTGTATGCTTAATCTTATTGCCCAGTCCTGCTACATTCCAGGATAATAATGAGTGTTTCAGTTCACTATCTACCTGATGTGTATGGCCCTCACTCTCTATTACCTCTACCTGATCTTGGGAATGTACCCTGTCTAGGTGTTGCATGGCTCGCACAGGGAGCGGATGCTGGGCAGGGGAGGGTGGAACCACCATCAAATGGGTCGAGTTCTTAACAATGGGTGGCGATGTATTGCTATTAGTGGCAATCTTTGCGTGGTTTTGATCACTTGATCGAGGTGTTTGATCGACTGTTCCCAGTCAATCCACCTGATCTAAGCATCCAAACCTATTCATGGTGGGTGCACCTTCCCACCAATTATTGACGGGTTGCCATCCCTGCCCCTGACCCTTCCATCTGTGGTTGTGGACTGTGGTCCAAGCCCCAGGGTGCTCTGCTAGCTGTTTTGGAGGGTAGAAAAAGGTAAGGGGTTTGGTGACAATGGTTTGTTCGGTCACGTATGGGTCCCATGTGGTGATGAGATGGGCTGTATGAGGGTCTGCAAATGACACCACGATACAATCTCCTGGTATCGATTTGTAGGTACGGCCCACCCAAGGGACTCTCCTGACCATTAGTACCCTACTCCTATTGGTGTGAGGAATCTGCCTATTGGTATTTAACCAGTGGATCACTTTGTTTTTTAAGGACCACTGGGTTTCAACAATGTCAGGGGCAAGCGGAGGTACCCCTGCCAAGATAACCACGTAGGGCCCAGCCTCAGGGGGGAGATCAATATAGCCTCCGCGAAAGTTCTGGTGGTTCGGGTGTAAATTTGGTGTGCGCTCTAAGAGAGGAGTGATAGGATTATTCGACTTCTGGTCGGCTCTAGAAGGGGGTTTGGGCTGGAGATGTTTTTTAGGGGGTTTTTCCTCTATTTTTGGAGGATTGGCAGCGACATTTACAAGTGTCCTAGGTTTGGGGATCGGAGTAGGTTTGGATAACAAAGGGGGTAAAGGTGCAGGCAGAATCAAGGGGGCGGGGGGAACCTCCTTAGGCGCTGTAACTGCTTTAGTGCCAATGTTAGAGGCTGGAGCAGATTGGATACCAACATTTCTAGCCAGAGGTGGACTCTCATTAATATGGGGATGTGTTGCTTCCAGCTGTTTTAGGCTAAGCGTGGCCAGGGATACTAGCGTTTTATCCATTTCAAGTAGGTGATTCTCGATACGTGACAGTCTGAGTTCGAAAGGTGTCAATAGTTGTTTTAAAGTGACCCAGACTGTCTGGAGAAAGTCTTCATCATCACCCGCTTTATCCTTATCCCTCCCTGTCTCGTTTAGCCCTCCCAGTGTTGGGTTATCTACAAGGATAATAGGATTCTCTACCGCGGGGGCAGTAGTGAAGTTGCTATCATCCCCTATTAGGTGGATAGCTGGGGGTGGTGTTTGTTTAGGATCCCCTGCGTTGGGTAGAGTTCGTCTATGGTTGAAAAACTGCTGCCTTGCAACTTTGGCTTTCTTACGAGCATAGGCAGATTTTGCATTGTTTTTCTTCTTCAAAGCTTGGCGACCTGGGTTTGTACTTTTTGCTACAGAGAAGGAGGGGGCAGTTATAACCGGCAAGGTGGTGGAATTTCCCTGCTCTGTAGGTGGGTCACCCTCACTAGGTTGGACGGTCATGGGGGAGAAAATAAATGAAGAGTCTAATGGTGGTGGAGAGGAAGGAGGGGGGGAGTGATGAACGTCAGCGAGAATCAACAAAGGAGGGGGACATGCCACCTGTTGGGGGGATGCAGCAGACGCAATATTTCCCAAGGAAGATTTTTTAGAGTTAGCAAATGTTTGGGAAAGTCTGCGTGCAGCATCTAACTCGATTGAAACCCTCTTCTGCATTTTTGTGATTTTGGCATCTATTGCCAAATTTGTTTTTACTAGGAAATCGTCCAAGGTGCCTTTTGGCTTGGTTAAACCCAGCGCGGTCTTACTGCGACTCCCCCGGGTACACATGATGTGTGATAGTTACGGTTTCTGTGTGGTACTCACTAGGCTCAAAGTCCAGGCACGATAACGGTGGAAAGAACCAAGGGGGGTGGGCCAGGCCAGTCCTCTTAGTCCTCGAACGGCCTCAAACAGTCCCGCCCTTGTCCCGGGCTTCTCCCGGCGCCCTCCCGCACGCTCCCGCGCAGCGGGGTTGATGGTTTCCTTTTGTAGCTATTGGATTGGAGGCCGAGGGGGAGGGACCGGCAGGGAGAGCAGCCCAGATGGAGATGGGCGCGCGTGGGCTCCTGGACCTTGGAGTCCCCCCGCTGCTAGCTCGCAGCCCTGCCGGTGAAGAACTTGAGCCCAGGCTCCCCTTGCAGTAATAGTCTTGCCGCTGCTGTCCGCGAAGCGGGACCCGCGAAGCGGGTCCGGCGAGGAGGGGCGGCAGCAGCTGGCTCAGTGGGCTCCCGGTGAAGGACAGAACTCCTGGATCCGCTGATGGCAGGAAGGAAGGTCAGAGAGGCAATCCGGTGAGGCAGTACACAGGGCGTCCTTAAAAAGTGTTCAGGTGTTCAGGTGGGGGAGGGACCGGCAGGGAGAGCAGCCCAGATGGAGATGGGCGCGCGTGGGCTCCTGGACCTTGGAGTCCCCACGCTGCTAGCTCGCAGCCCTGCCGGTGAAGAACTTGAGCCCAGGCTCCCCTTGCAGTAATAGTCTTGCCGCTGCTGTCCGCGAAGCGGGACCCGCGAAGCGGGTCCGGCGAGGAGGGGCGGCAGCAGCTGGCTCAGTGGGCTCCCGGTGAAGGACAGAACTCCTGGATCCGCTGATGGCAGGAAGGAAGGTCAGAGAGGCAATCCGGTGAGGCAGTACACAGGGCGTCCTTAAAAAGTGTTCAGGTGTTCAGGTGGGGGAGGGACCGGCAGGGAGAGCAGCCCAGATGGAGATGGGCGCGCGTGGGCTCCTGGACCTTGGAGTCCCCACGCTGCTAGCCCGCAGCCCTGCCGGTGAAGAACTTGAGCCCAGGCTCCCCTTGCAGTAATAGTCTTGCCGCTGCTGTCCGCGAAGCGGGTCCGGCGAGGAGGGGCGGCAGCAGCTGGCTCAGTGGGCTCCCGGTGAAGGACAGAACTCCTGGATCCGCTGATGGCAGGAAGGAAGGTCAGAGAGGCAATCCGGTGAGGCAGTACACAGGGCGTCCTTAAAAAGTGTTCAGGTGTTCAGGTGGGGGAGAGACCGGCAGGGAGAGCAGCCCAGATGGAGATGGGCGCGCGTGGGCTCCTGGACCTTGGAGTCCCCACGCTGCTAGCTCGCAGCCCTGCCGGTGAAGAACTTGAGCCCAGGCTCCCCTTGCAGTAATAGTCTTGCCGCTGCTGTCCGCGAAGCGGGACCCGCGAAGCGGGTCCGGCGAGGAGGGGCGGCAGCAGCTGGCTCAGTGGGCTCCCGGTGAAGGACAGAACTCCTGGATCCGCTGATGGCAGGAAGGAAGGTCAGAGAGGCAATCCGGTGAGGCAGTACACAGGGCGTCCTTAAAAAGTGTTCAGGTGTTCAGGTGGGGGAGGGACCGGCAGGGAGAGCAGCCCAGATGGAGATGGGCGCGCGTGGGCTCCTGGACCTTGGAGTCCCCACGCTGCTAGCTCGCAGCCCTGCCGGTGAAGAACTTGAGCCCAGGCTCCCCTTGCAGTAATAGTCTTGCCGCTGCTGTCCGCGAAGCGGGACCCGCGAAGCGGGTCCGGCGAGGAGGGGCGGCAGCAGCTGGCTCAGTGGGCTCCCGGTGAAGGACAGAACTCCTGGATCCGCTGATGGCAGGAAGGAAGGTCAGAGAGGCAATCCGGTGAGGCAGTACACAGGGCGTCCTTAAAAAGTGTTCAGGTGTTCAGGTGGGGGAGGGACCGGCAGGGAGAGCAGCCCAGATGGAGATGGGCGCGCGTGGGCTCCTGGTCCTTGGAGTCCCCACGCTGCTAGCTCGCAGCCCTGCCGGTGAAGAACTTGAGCCCAGGCTCCCCTTGCAGTAATAGTCTTGCCGCTGCTGTCCGCGAAGCGGGTCCGGCGAGGAGGGGCGGCAGCAGCTGGCTCAGTGGGCTCCCGGTGAAGGACAGAACTCCTGGATCCGCTGATGGCAGGAAGGAAGGTCAGAGAGGCAATCCGGTGGGGCAGTACACAGGGCGTCCTTAAAAAGTGTTCAGGTGTTCAGGTGGGGGAGGGACCGGCAGGGAGAGCAGCCCAGATGGAGATGGGCGCGCGTGGGCTCCTGGACCTTGGAGTCCCCACGCTGCTAGCTCGCAGCCCTGCCGGTGAAGAACTTGAGCCCAGGCTCCCCTTGCAGTAATAGTCTTGCCGCTGCTGTCCGCGAAGCGGGACCCGCGAAGCGGGTCCGGCGAGGAGGGGCGGCAGCAGCTGGCTCAGTGGGCTCCCGGTGAAGGACAGAACTCCTGGATCCGCTGATGGCAGGAAGGAAGGTCAGAGAGGCAATCCGGTGAGGCAGTACACAGGGCGTCCTTAAAAAGTGTTCAGGTGTTCAGGTGGGGGAGGGACCGGCAGGGAGAGCAGCCCAGATGGAGATGGGCGCGCGTGGGCTCCTGGACCTTGGAGTCCCCACGCTGCTAGCTCGCAGCCCTGCCGGTGAAGAACTTGAGCCCAGGCTCCCCTTGCAGTAATAGTCTTGCCGCTGCTGTCCGCGAAGCGGGACCCGCGAAGCGGGTCCGGCGAGGAGGGGCGGCAGCAGCTGGCTCAGTGGGCTCCCGGTGAAGGACAGAACTCCTGGATCCGCTGATGGCAGGAAGGAAGGTCAGAGAGGCAATACTCAATACTTAAATATGCGAAAGAATTATCTATTTTAGAGATGTTGCTGTTAATGTCTAACAATGTTTTTTTAATAATTTGCAACCTTTGTGTCTAAATTTTTTGTTTCGTTAGCCGATGTACTTATTATTTAGTGATATACTTATGTAAATGTGTTGCTTGTTGGTGTTATATGTCCTGCTTTTTACAATATGGAAGTATGCTGCTTATGTGTATTTTATATATGCCTTTACAGTCTATTGCGAACATTTATTAGAACACTATGTGCAATCGCAGCATTAGTCATAGGAACACCAGCATCACTATCCAACACATGCAGCATCACTTACCACCACCCTAGCAACACTTACCAACACACCAGCATCACTTATTAAACTATAGGATCATTGTTGTGTTGCTGAATGTTTATGTGATGATGCTGAGTGGTGTTGTGATGGTGCTGAGTACTGTTGTTTTTGGGAGTGTTGGTGTGGTGCTGTATAGTGTTAATGTGGTGTTTGCGAGTGATGATGTGGTGCTGGAGGCTGATGTTGGTGTGGTGCTGAGTGATGTTATAGTGTTGCAGAGTGATAATGTTAATGTGCTGAGTGGTGTAATGTTGGTGCATTGTGTTAATGTGGTGTTGCTGAGTGATAATGTTGTGCTGATGAGTGGTGTTGTGGTGGAGGTTAGTGGTGCTGTTGTGTTGGTGAGTTGTGCTATGTTGATGCTGAGTGATGCTGTTTTGGTGCACGGTGTTCCTGTGGTGGTGCACTTAGCAGCACCAAAACACTTAGTCCAATAGCAGCATCATTTAGAGCAACACCAGCATGACTATGCAACACATGCAGGATGACTCCCCACCACCCTAGCAACACTTAGCAACACACCAGCATGACTCATTTATACCATATTGTCACTCTTCATCACCTCAGCATCACTTAGCAGTATAACAGTAACATTTTGCACCACAACAGCATTACTTAACACCAGTACAGCATCACTTATTAGCACAACAGCATCACTGTGCACCACTGTAGCATAATTGAGCATGCTTAGTGATGCTTGTGTATGTTAGATGCAGCATCATTTATTAAACCATAGGATCATTGTTGTGTTGCTGAATGTTTATGTGGTGATGCTGAGTGGTGTTGTGATTGTGCTGAGTACTGTTGTTTTTTAGAGTGTTGGTGCGGTGCTGTATAGTGTTAATGTGGTGTTTGCGAGTGATGATGTGGTGCTGGAGGGTGATGTTGGTGTGGTGCTGAGCGATGTTGTAGTGTTGCAGAGTGATAATGTTAATGTGCTGACTGGTGTTGTGTTGGTGCATTGTGTTAATGTGGTGTAGCTGAGTGATAATGTTGTGTTGATGAGTGGTGTTGTGGTGGTGGTTAGTGGTGCTGTTGTGTTGGTGAGTTGTGCTATGTTGATGCTGAGTGATGCTGTTTTGTTGCACGGTGTTCCTGTGGTGGTGCACTTAGCACCACCAAAACACTTAGTGCAACAGCAGCATCATTTAGAGCAACACCAGCATGACTATGCGACACATGCAGGATGACTCCCCACCACCCTAGCAACACTTAGCAACACACCAGCATGACTCATTGATACCATATTCTCACTCTTCATCACCTCAGCATCACTTAGCAGTATAACAGTAACATTTTGCAGCAGAGTGACAGAGAGGCTGTAGCCGGCGTGTTTGCGCCCAGTAAATATAAAGAATGTAAATTAACAAAAGCGCAACAGCAGCATCATTTAGAGCAACACCAGCATGACTATGCAACACATGCAGGATGACTCCCCACCACCCTAGCAACACTTAGCAACACACCAGCATGACTCATTTATACCATATTGTCACTCTTCATCACCTCAGCATCACTTAGCAGTATAACAGTAACATTTTGCACCACAACAGCATTACTTAACACCAGTACAGCATCACTTATTAGCACAACAGCATCACTGTGCACCACTGTAGCATAATTGAGCATGCTTAGTGATGCTTGTGTATGTTAGATGCAGCATCATTTATTAAACCATAGGATCATTGTTGTGTTGCTGAATGTTTATGTGGTGATGCTGAGTGGTGTTGTGATTGTGCTGAGTACTGTTGTTTTTTAGAGTGTTGGTGCGGTGCTGTATAGTGTTAATGTGGTGTTTGCGAGTGATGATGTGGTGCTGGAGGGTGATGTTGGTGTGGTGCTGAGCGATGTTGTAGTGTTGCAGAGTGATAATGTTAATGTGCTGACTGGTGTTGTGTTGGTGCATTGTGTTAATGTGGTGTAGCTGAGTGATAATGTTGTGTTGATGAGTGGTGTTGTGGTGGTGGTTAGTGGTGCTGTTGTGTTGGTGAGTTGTGCTATGTTGATGCTGAGTGATGCTGTTTTGTTGCACGGTGTTCCTGTGGTGGTGCACTTAGCACCACCAAAACACTTAGTGCAACAGCAGCAGCATTTAGAGCAACACCAGCATGACTATGCAACACATGCAGGATGACTCCCCACCACCCTAGCAACACTTAGCAACACACCAGCATGACTCATTGATACCATATTCTCACTCTTCATCACCTCAGCATCACTTAGCAGTATAACAGTAACATTTTGCAGCAGAGTGACAGAGAGGCTGTAGCCGGCGTGTTTGCGCCCAGTAAATATAAAGAATGTAAATTAACAAAAGCGCAACAGCAGCATCATTTAGAGCAACACCAGCATGACTATGCAACACATGCAGGATGACTCCCCACCACCCTAGCAACACTTAGCAACACACCAGCATGACTCATTGATACCATATTCTCACTCTTCATCACCTCAGCATCACTTAGCAGTATAACAGTAACATTTTGCAGCAGAGTGACAGAGAGGCTGTAGCCGGCGTGTTTGCGCCCAGTAAATATAAAGAATGTAAATTAACAAAAGCATAAAACTTGTCTCATATCTTTACATGTAATAACGTATACAGCAAAATCCAAGTGATGCGACACACTTTGTACTTATAATCTGAAAAGTGTAAGGAAGAACTTTTGTGGCCTTTCTCTAAGGCTCTCGCACACATGAGCCACGCAAACAAAGTGAAGGATACCCTGGGTTTGTCAACAACGTTTTTTCCCGGTGAAGCACGGGGAGTAGAAGAGGGCATCTGAAAATGGTGCACCCAAGTCCAGCGATGTGTATGTCCGTTGAATGCATGCACAGATCACTGATGGTGTCTGTGTCTGCCGAAAGCATGCAATGACGTCCGGTGGTGTCTATTCCTGGTGAATGGGTGCACTGATGTCTGTTGGTGTGTGTGTGTGTGCATGGTGTGAATGTGCACTGACTGGCGGTGGTGTGTATGCCTGTTCATATCGTGCCACACTTTTACTGATGTTGTGACTTGTGATGCAAGGACGGATACAGCCAAATCCAAATCGTGCGCCACACTTTGTACTTATGTTGTAACTTGTATCACATGAAAAGTTTGTCCGCCATTCTGAATTACTACAGCTAAATGTTGTCGTGCTAGAGAAGGGGAGTGCATGTGTGAGGCAGGGAGCATGTGTGAGGGAGGGAGCATGTGTGAGGGAGGGAGCATGTGTGAGGGAGGGAGCATGTGTGAGGAAGGGAGCAAGTGTGAGGGAGGAAGCATGTGTGAGTTAGGGAGCATGTGTGAGAGAAGGATCGTGTGAGGGAGGAGGCAGAGTATGTGTGAGGGAGGGAGTGTGTGAGGGAGGTAGCATGTGATGGAGGGAGCATGTGTGAGGGAGGGAGCATGTGTGAGGGAGGGAGCATGTGTGAGGGAGGAAGCATGTGTGAGTGAGGGAGCATGTGTGAGGGAGGAAGCATGTGTGAGTGAGGGAGCATGTGTGAGAGAGGGAGCGTGTGAGGGAGGAGGCAGAGTATGTGTGAGGGAGGGAGCGTGTGAGGGAGGGAGCGTATGAGTTGGGGAGCGTGTGAGTGAGGGTGCAGAGTATGTGTGAGGGAGGAAGCATGTGAGGGAGGAGGCAGAGTATGTGTGAGGGAGGGATGGAGCATGTGAGGGAGGGAGCGTGTGATGGAGGGAGCATGTGAGGGTGGGAGCGTGTGAGGGAGGAGGCAGAGTATGTGTGAGGGAGGGAGCGTTTGAGGGAGAAGGCATAGTATGTGTGAGGGAGGGAGCGTGTGAGGGAGCGTGTGAGTGAAGGGAGCGTGTGAGGGAGGGAGCAGAGTATGTGTGAGGGAGGGAGCGTGTGAGGGAGGGAGCGTATGATTGAGGGAGCGTGTGAGTGAGGGTGCAGAGTATGTGTGAGGGAGGGTGCAGAGTATGTGTGAGGGAGGGAGCATGTGAGGGAGAGTGTGAGGGAGGGAGCATGTGAGGGAGGGAGCGTGTGAGGGAGGAGACAGAGTATGTGTGAGGGAGGGAGTGTGTGAGGGAGGAGGCAGAGTATGTGTGAGGGAGGGATCGTGTGAGGGAGGGAGCATGTGAGTGAGTGTGAAGAGTATGTGTGAGGGAGGGTGCAGAGTATGTGTGAGGGAGGGAGCGTGTGAGGGAGAGTGAGTGAGGGAGAGTGTGAGGGAGGGAGCAAGTGAGGGAGGGAGCATGTGAGGGAGGAGGCAGAGTATGTGTGAGGGGGGAGCGTGTGAGAGAGGAGGCAGAGAATGTGTGAGGGAGGGATCGTGTGCGGAAGGGAGCATGTGAGTGAGGGTGCAGAGTATGTGTGAGGGAGGGTGCAGAGTATGTGTGAGGGAGCGTGTGAGGGAGGGAGCATGTGAGGGTGGTAGCGTGTGAGGGAGGAGGCAGAGTATGTGTGAACGGAAGGAGCGTGTGAGGGAGGAAGCAGAGTATGTGTAAGGGAGGGAGTGTGTAAGGGAGGGAGTGTGTAAGGTAGGGAGCATGTGAGGGAGGAGGCAGAGTATGTGAGAGGGAGGGAACCTGTGAGGGAGGGAGCGTGTGAGTGAAGGGAGCGTGTGAGGGAGGGAGCGTGTGAGTGAAGGTAGCGTGTGAGGAAGGGAGCGTGTGAGAAGGGAGCATGTGAGAGAGGAGGCAGAGTATGTGTGAGAGAGGGAGCGTGTCAGGGTGTGAGTGTTGTATTAAATGTCGACTTGTATCACCGAAAAGAATTGGACGCAAGTAATGAAGTCTGTGGCCTGAGTCTTGTGGTTGTCGAACAAAGACCGTGCCTGAGAGGGAGGGGGTGAGGTGGAGTGGACGAACGTGCAGCTGAGTGATCGGTAGGCTGTGGTGTGCATGTTGGCATGTTTCTCCCTAAAATTTATTGATGATTCTGTGGCCAAATGAATATTTTAAGTGTTAAATAAAAATTAAAAAAATGAGACCAAGGAGTATGTGGCCTGCGTATTGTAATTGGAGAGCGAAGACCGTTCATTAGAGGGAGTGGGGGGGGGTGTTGGAATGGACGAATACGTGAGATAGGTTGGGTGGTGTTGGAATGGACGAATAAGTGAGATAGGTTGTTGTCTGCGTGTTAGCTTTTATTTAAAAAAACCTCCCAAAAGCATGTAACTTGTATCATATATTGAGATGCAATACCGAAAAGAACAAAGTACTAGCCGGGCGCCACACTTATGATGTGACTGTGGATGGGCCGTTGTTTTCGTTTCCTTTAGCTGCGATTTGCATTTCACAGGGGATGTCCGCCAACAGATAAGAATCTTTACGGCTGTGCTTAAAGCACTCCAGTGTCCTGGTATGGGATCCTCACCAGACGGCGCCCCCATTCCATCTGAAAAAAAACAAAAGCTGGTCCACAGAATAGTGCGAACAACGTGCAGTAGAGTGAGGTGGGGGGTGGAAAAAGAACGTGCAGCAGAGTGACAGAGAGGCTGTAGCCGGCGTGTTTGCGCCCAGTAAAAATAAAGTATGTAAATTAACAAAAGCATCAAACTTGTCTCATATCTTTACATGTAATAACGTATACAGCAAAATCCAAGTGATGCGACACAGTTTGTACTTATAATCTGAAAAGTATAAGGAAGAACTTTTGTGGCCTTTCTCTGAGGCTCTCGCACACATGAGCCACGCAAACAAAGTGAAGGATACCCTGGGTGTGTCAACACCGTTTTTTCCCGGTGAAGCAAGGGGAGTAGAAGAGGGCATCTGAAAATGGTGCACCCAAGTCCAGTGATGTGTATGTCCGTTGAATGCATGCACAGATGTTAGAATTGGGGGTCTCTGGTTGGCGCAAGTATGCACTTGTGACAAGCAGGGACCCTCTCTTCCAAGTCAGGGCGAAGGATGACCCCTTTAGAATGACCCTTACTCACCCTCTAGGTGCGTGGCGTGAGCAGACAAGGCTATTCTCCAGGCGTTGTTTAGTTAAGCATTTGTAATCACACGCACAGTAAAATACACCAATCCCCCCACAAATGGACACCAGGCTGTGAGTATATAAAAATACGCTTCTTTATGTAGAGTATATATATCTCTTAGGTCAGACTTATCACAAGACCACATAACGTTTCTGGTGCACCACAGGTTGTAAATAGGCAAAGGTTCTTAGTTTCAGTTTAAAAAGGGAAAGTTCTTTGGTAATTTGCTTTTACTGCGGATTTCTGAACTTCAATGTTCCAACATTAGCTCTGTTACGTTTTATCTCCCTTGGTGTCTCACTTGGTGTCTCAAATTCCTCAGTTCTCTCCGTGTTCTTGCCTTTCAAAAGAAAGCCTCTCTCTGTCCTTGGGCTTTGGGTCTCTCCCCGGGCCTTCGGCGTGCCTTGCAGCACCTCTCCTGCCTTCAAGGGTGAAACTGACTCGGCCCCCACCAACTCTCACGCATCTCGCGGTAGGCTTTGAATGGAGACAAGAGAGAGCCTTCAAAAACCCTGGGCCTTTTCCGGAGGTGGGGGCTGAGCTGCGGAGCAGCAAGCAGGCGAGGAGAGGAGCCTGGAGGAGCCCCGGCCTTTTCCAGAGGTGGGGGCTCCTGGCTGCACTGAGGAGCAGGGAGGGATGAGGAGCCTCTTGGGCCAAGGCACAGGGAAGGCTGACGGGGAAATAAAACGTTGCGGGCCCCGAGCCCGATGGTGATTTATCGACACTTCTTCTTCTTGGCGAGAGTCGGCACAGGCTTAGTGCGACTCAGGCGATGGGGACACTTCTGGATCCGGACGTCAGCGGGTGTGTACAATCAGGCAGGCGCAGCCCGCGACCCTTAGCACGATGGTGCGGGGGTCTCCTCAGAGGGGGCGGCGCGGCCTGACAATCTCTGGGATCACAAAGCGGGGTCACAGGGCACGGACTGTGCAGCTGTGGACCCGGCGTGGATCACAATCCACAGAGGAAATTCCGGCGGGAGGGGGGAAAAGCGTCTCAAGGCACTCCAGTAGCAGGCAAGGGGCAGAGGAGCAGGAAGCCAAGCCTGGGGGCAGAGAGCGACTCCGGTCGGAGCGAGGCTCTCACAGGGCAGAGGCTGGCAAGCTCCCGAGTGCCACAGCCCTAGGAGGGGGCGATGAGGGGCGCAGTCTGGCTCCGGCGGGATGTACACACGGCTCGAATATCAGGACGAGCAGAAGCACCAAGGACCCACTAGTCCTGGGGTCCAGATCAGGGGGCAAGCTCAGTCAAGCCCTTGGAGAATGTTTAGAGCACAAAGCAACAAAGTCTTTCCTCAGTAAGTCTTCTCCTCTCCTTTCTCAGCAAGGCAAGCAGCAGGCCAGTCCTTCGGGCGTCTCTTCTCCTTCTAGTCGGGCAGAGGTCCTTTGTGGTAAAACAGGATTCTAATTTACAAGGAGCAGGGCTCCTACTTTTATACCCAGTTTCTTTTGTTCTCACAGGCCAGGGGGGCCTTTGCATAACTGCTCTCAGCCTCTGAGCACTTGTTGGGGTACTTCTGGCTTCTGCATTCAGTGTGAGGGCAGGCACATTAGACGCTCCCCAGGGAGCGGAGCCAGCATTGTGTGGACAGGGGCAGCCAGGAGTACCTTGATGATGGGGCTTCGCCCTTCCTGGGCCAGGTGCAGGCTGAGTCATCAGTCGCTCCCCAGGGGGGCGGAGCCAGCATTGTGGTGGCAGAGCACAGCCAGATTAAGAGTCAAGGGGCACTCCTACCTCCCACTAAGGTGTAATCCTTGCATTCACCGCCTGTCATCCCCCAGCCCTGTCACTCACACATCCCAGACAGTCAGATACACATACTGCAGAGGCGGGCTGAACTGGTTAGGCAAGCAAATGCTAACTTTCTAAAAGTAGCATTTGCAAACACAGGATATTAAAATAAACTTTACTAAAATAAGTATTTTATTATTCTGAGTTCAGGCATACTAAACATTAATTTCTACCATGCTCCCTGAGCCTGCTGGGATTATAGAGTGTCATAATTCCAGCAGCCCATTCTGGCCTAAAGGGAGCAGGTAGCCTTTCAATAGTGAAAATGAATTTGGCTGTAATTCACTATTAGGACATGCCACACACATCAGGGCTTGTCCTACCTTACACTTACAATGCACCCTGCCCTAGGGCCTACCATAGGGGTGACTAATATGAAGTTAAGGGAAGGTTGAGGGGCTGGCAAGTGGGTGCACTTGCCCAGCCAGCATGACAGTACCAGACTGCACGCAGGTTCTGCAGTGGCAGACCCTAGACACATTTTAAGGCTGCTTGTGTGGGTGGCGCAACCAGCGCTGCAGGCCCACTAGCAGTATTGGCATTTACAAGCCCTGGGACTCCTGGTGCCCTTTACTGGGGACTGACAGTAAATCCAATGAACCAATCAGGTACATCAATCACAGTTACACTTTATACAGGGAGAGCATATGCACTTTAGCACTGGTCAGCAGTGGTAAAGTGCCCAGAGTCATTAAACCAACAAAAACAGGTCAGAGAGAGTATTGGAGGAAGGCAAAAAGTTTAGGGATGACCCTGCCAAGAGGGTCAGGTCCAACAACAGATCACTGATGGTGTCTGTGTCTGCCGAAAGCATGCAATGACGTCCGGTGGTGGCTATGCCTGGTGAATGGGTGCACTGATGTCTGTTGGTGTGTGTGTGTGCATGGTGTGAATGTGCACTGACTGGCGGTGGTGTGTATGTCATATCGTGCCACACTTTTACTGATGTTGTGACTTGTGATGCAAGGACGGATACAGCCAAATCCAAATCGTGCGCCACACTTTGTACTTATGTTGTAACTTGTATCACATGAAAAGTTTGTCCGCCATTCTGAATTACTACAGCTAAATGTTGTCGTGCTAGAGAAGGGGAGTGCATGTGTGAGGCAGGGAGCATGTGTGAGGGAGGGAGCATGTGTGAGGGAGGGAGCATGTGTGAGGGAGGGAGCATGTGCGAGGAAGGGAACAAGTGTGAGGGAGGAAGCATGTGTGAGTTAGGGAGCATGTGTGAGAGAAGGATCGTGTGAGGGAGGAGGCAGAGTATGTGTGAGGGAGGGAGCGTGTGAGGGAGGCAGCATGTGATGGAGGGAGCATGTGTGAGGGAGGGAGCATGTGTGAGGGAGGGAGCATGTATGAGGGAGGAAGCATGTGTGAGTGAGGGAGCATGTGTGAGGGAGGAAGCATGTGTGAGTGAGGGAGCATGTGTGAGAGAGGGAGCGTGTGAGGGAGGAGGCAGAGTATGTGTGAGGGAGGGAGCGTGTGAGGGAGGGAGCGTATGAGTTGGGGAGCGTGTGAGTGAGGGTGCAGAGTATGTGTGAGGGAGGGTGCAGAGTATGTGTGAGGGAGGAAGCATATGAGGGAGAGTGTGAGTGAGGGAGCATGTGAGGGAGGGAGCGTGTGAGGGAGGAGGCAGAGTATGTGTGAGGGAGGGAGCGTGTGACAGAGGAGGCAGAGTATATGTGAGGGAGGGATAGTGTGAGGGAGGGAGCATGTGAGGGTGGGAGCGTGTGAGGGAGGAAGCAGAGTATGTGTGAGGGAGGGAGCGTGTAGGGGAGGGAGCATGTGAGGGAGGAGGCAGAGTATGTGTGAGGGAGGGAGCGTGTGAGTGGAGAGAGCATGTGAGGGTGGAGGCAGAGTATGTGTGAGGGAGGGAGCGTGTGAGAGAGGGAGCGTATGATTGAGGGAGTGTGTGAGTGAGGGTGCAGCATATGTGTGAGGGAGGGTTCAGAGTATGTGTGAGGGAGGGAGTGTGTGAGGGAGAGTGTGAGGGAGGGAGCGTGTGAGGGAGGGAGCATGTGAGGGAGGAGGCAGAGTATGTGTGAGGGAGAGAGTATGTGAGGCAGGAAGCAGAGTAAGTGTGAGGGAGGGAGCGTGTAAGGGAGGGAGCATGTGAGGGAGGAGGCAGAGTATGTGTGAGGGAGGGATGGAGCATGTGAGGGAGCGTGTGATGGAGGGAGCATGTGGGGGTGGGAGTGTGTGAGGGAGGAGGCAGAGTATGTGTGAGGGAGGGAGCGTTTGAGGGAGAAGGCATAGTATGTGTGAGGGAGGGAGCGTGTGAGTGAAGGGAGCGTGTGAGGGAGGGAGCAGAGTATGTGTGAGGGAGGGAGCGTGAGAGGGAGGGAGCGTATGATTGAGGGAGCGTGTGAGTGAGGGTGCAGAGTATGTGTGAGGGAGGGTGCAGAGTATGTGTGAGGGAGGGAGCATGTGACGGGGAGAGTGTGAGGGAGGGAGCATGTGAGGGAGAGAGCGTGTGAGGGAGGAGACAGAGTATGTGTGAGGGAGGGAGTGTGTGAGGGAGGAGGCAGAGTATGTGTGAGGGAGGGATCGTGTGAGGGAGGGAGCATGTGAGTGAGTGTGAAGAGTATGTGTGAGGGAGGGTGCAGAGTATGTGTGAGGGAGGGAGCGTGTGAGGGAGAGTGTGAGGGAGGGAGCATGTGAGGGAGGGAGCGTGTGAGGGAGGAGGCAGAGTATGTGTGAGGGGGGAGCGTGTGAGGGAGGAGGCAGAGAATGTGTGAGGGAGGGATCGTGTGCGGGAGGGAGCATGTGAGTGAGGGTGCATGTGAGGGTGGTAGCGTGTGAGGGAGGAGGCAGAGTATGTGTGAATGGAAGGAGCGTGTGAGGGAGGAAGCAGAGTATGTGTAAGGGAGGGAGCGTGTAAGGGAGGGAGCATGTGAGGGAGGAGGCAGAGTATGTGAGAGGGAGGGAACCTGTGAGGGAGGGAGCGTGTGAGTGAAGGGAGCGTGTGAGGGAGGGAGCGTGTGAGTGAAGGTAGCGTGTGAGGAAGGGAGCGTGTGACAAGGGAGCATGTGAGAGAGGAGGCAGAGTATGTGTGAGAGAGGGAGCGTGTCAGGGTGTGAGTGTTGTATTAAATGTCGACTTGTATCACCGAAAAGAATTGGACGCAAGTAATGAAGTCTGTGGCCTGAGTCTTGTGGTTGTCGAACAAAGACCGTGCCTGAGAGGGAGGGAGTGAGGTGGAGTGGACAAACGTGCAGCTGAGTGATCGGTAGGCTGTGGTGTGCATGTTGGCATGTTTCTCCCTAAAATTTATTGATGATTCTGTGGCCAAATGAATATTTTAAGTGTTAAATAAAAATTAAAAAATTGAGACCAAGGAGTATGTGGCCTGCGTATTGTATTTGGAGAGCGAAGACCGTTCATTAGAGGGAGTGGGGGGGTGTTGGAATGGACGAATAAGTGAGATAGGTTGGGTGGTGTTGGAATGGACGAATAAGTGAGATAGGTTGTTGTCTGCGTGTTAGCTTTTATTTAAAAAAAAACTCCCAAAAGCATGTAACTTGTATCATATATCGAGATGCAATACCGAAAAGAACAAAGTACCAGCCGGGCGCCACACTTGCTACTTATGATGTGACTGTGGATGGGCCGTTGTTTTCGTTTCCTTTAGCTGCGATTTGCATTTCACAGGGGATGTCCGCCAACAGATAAGAATCTTTACGGCTGTGCTTAAAGCACTCCAGTGTCCTGGTGTGGGATCCTCACCAGACGGCGCCCCCATTCCGTCTGAAAAAAAACAAAAGCTGGTCCACAGAATAGTGCGAACAACGTGCAGTAGAGTGAGGTAGGGGGTGGAAAAAGAACGTGCAGCAGAGTGACAGAGAGGCTGTAGCCGGCGTGTTTGCGCCCAGTAAAAATAAAGTATGTAAATTAACAAAAGCATCAAACTTGTCTCATATCTTTACACGTAATAACGTATACAGCAAAATCCAAGTGATGCGACACACTTTGTACTTATAATCTGAAAAGTATAAGGAAGAACTTTTGTGGCCTTTCTCTGAGGCTCTCGCACACATGAGCCACACAAACAAAGTGAAGGATACCCTGGGTTTGTCAACAACGTTTTTTCCCGGTGAAGCAAGGGGATTAGAAGAGAGCATCTGAAAATGGTGCACCCAAGTCCAGTGATGTGTATGTCCGTTGAATGCATGCACAGATCACTGATGGTGTCTGTGTCTGCCGAAAGCATGCAATGACGTCCGGTGGTGTCTATGCCTGGTGAATGGGTGCACTGATGTCTGTTGGTGTGTGTGTGTGTGCATGGTGTGAATGTGCACTGACTGGGGGTGGTGTGTATGTCATATCGTGCCACACTTTTACTGATGTTGTGACTTGTGATGCAAGGACGGATACAGCCAAATCCAAATCGTGCGCCACACTTTGTACTTATGTTGTAACTTGTATCACATGAAAAGTTTGTCCGCCATTCTGAATTACTACAGCTAAATGTTGTCGTGCTAGAGAAGGGGAGTGCATGTGTGAGGCAGGGAGCATGTGTGAGGGAGGGAGCATGTGTGAGGGAGGGAGCATGTGTGAGGGAGGGAGCATGTGTGAGGAAGGGAGCAAGTGTGAGGGAGGAAGCATGTGTGAGTTAGGGAGCATGTGTGAGAGAAGGATCGTGTGAGGGAGGAGGCAGAGTATGTGTGAGGGAGGGAGCGTGTGAGGGAGGTAGCATGTGATGGAGGGAGCATGTGTGAGGGAGGGAGCATGTGTGAGGGAGGGAGCATGTATGAGGGAGGAAGCATGTGTGAGTGAGGGAGCATGTGTGAGGGAGGAAGCATGTGTGAGTGAGGGAGCATGTGTGAGAGAGGGAGCGTGTGAGGGAGGAGGCAGAGTATGTGTGAGGGAGGGAGCGTGTGAGGGAGGAGCGTATGAGTTGGGGAGCGTGTGAGTGAGGGTGCAGAGTATGTGTGAGGGAGGGTGCAGAGTATGTGTGAGGGAGGAAGCATATGAGGGAGAGTGTGAGTGAGGGAGCATGTGAGGAAGGGAGCGTGTGAGGGAGGAGGCAGAGTATGTGTGAGGGAGGGAGCGTGTGACAGAGGAGGCAGAGTATATGTGAGGGAGGGATCGTGTGAGGGAGGGAGCATGTGAGGGTGGGAGCGTGTGAGGGAGGAAGCAGAGTATGTGTGAGGGAGGGAGCGTGTAAGGGAGGGAGCATGTGAAGGAGGAGGCAGAGTATGTGTGAGGGAGGGAGCGTGTGAGTGGAGAGAGCATGTGAGGGTGGAGGCAGAGTATGTGTGAGGGAGGGAGCGTGTGAGAGAGGGAGCGTATGATTGAGGGAGTGTGTGAGTGAGGATGCAGCGTATGTGTGTGGGAGGGTGCAGAGTATGTGTGAGGGAGGGAGTGTGTGAGGGAGAGTGTGAGGGAGGGAGCGTGTGAGGGAGGGAGCATGTGAGGGAGGAGGCAGAGTATGTGTGAGGGAGAGAGTATGTGAGGCAGGAAGCAGAGTAAGTGTGAGGGACGGAGCGTGTAAGGGAGGGAGCATGTGAGGGAGGAGGCAGAGTATGTGTGAGGGAGGGATGGAGCATGTGAGGGAGCGTGTGATGGAGGGAGGAGGTGAGGGTGGGAGTGTGTGAGGGAGGAGGCAGAGTATGTGTGAGGGAGGGAGCGTTTGAGGGAGAAGGCATAGTATGTGTGAGGGAGCGTGTGAGTGAAGGGAGCATGTGAGGGAGGGAGCAGAGTATGTGTGAGGGAGGGAGCGTGTGAGGGAGGGAGCGTATGATTGAGGTAGCGTGTGAGTGAGGGTGCAGAGTATGTGTGAGGGAGGGTGCAGAGTATGTGTGAGGGAGGGAGCATGTGACGGGGAGAGTGTGAGGGAGGGAGCATGTGAGGGAGGGAGCGTGTGAGGGAGGAGACAGAGTATGTGTGAGGGAGGGAGTGTGTGAGGGAGGAGGCAGAGTATGTGTGATGGAGGGATCGTGTGAGGGAGGGAGCATGTGAGTGAGTGTGAAGAGTATGTGTGAGGGAGGGTGCAGAGTATGTGTGAGGGAGGGAGCATGTGAGGGAGAGTGTGAGGGAGGGAGCATGTGAGGGAGGGAGTGTGTGAGGGAGGAGGCAGAGTATGTGTGAGGGGGGAGCATGTGAGGGAGGAGGCAGAGAATGTGTGAGGGAGGGATCGTGTGCGGGAGGGAGCATGTGAGTGAGGGTGCAGAGTATGTGTGAGGGAGGGTGCAGAGTATGTGTGAGGGAGCGTGTGAGGGAGGGAGCATGTGAGGGTGGTAGCGTGTGAGGGAGGAGGCAGAGTATGTGTGAACGGAAGGAGCGTGTGAGGGAGGAAGCAGAGTATGTGTAAGGGAGGGAGCGTGTAAGGGAGGGAGCATGTGAGGGAGGAGGCAGAGTATGTGAGAGGGAGGGAACCTGTGAGGGAGGGAGCGTGTGAGTGAAGGGAGCGTGTGAGGGAGGGAGCGTGTGAGTGAAGGTAGCGTGTGAGGAAGGGAGCGTGTGAGAAGGGAGCATGTGAGAGAGGAGGCAGAGTATGTGTGAGAGAGGGAGCGTGTCAGGGTGTGAGTGTTGTATTAAATGTCGACTTGTATCACCGAAAAGAATTGGACGCAAGTGATGAAGTCTGTGGCCTGAGTCTTGTGGTTGTCAAACAAAGACCGTGCCTGAGAGGGAGGGAGTGAGGTGGAGTGGACGAACGTGCAGCTGAGTGATCGGTAGGCTGTGGTGTGCATGTTGGCAAGTTTCTCCCTAAAATTTATTGATGATTCTGTGGCCAAATGAATATTTTAAGATTTAAATAAAAATTAAAAAAATGAGACCAAGGAGTATGTGACCTGCGTATTGTATTTGGAGAGCGAAGACCGTTCATTAGAGGGAGTGGGGGGGGGGTGTTGGAATGGACGAATAAGTGAGATAGGTTGGGTGGTGTTGGAATGGACGAATAAATGAGATTGGTTGTTGTCTGCGTGTTAGCTTTTATTTAAAAAAAAACTCCCAAAAGCATGTAACTTGTATCATATATCGAGATGCAATACCGAAAAGAACAAAGTACCAGCCGGGTGCCACACTTGCTACTTATGATGTGACTGTGGATGGGCCGTTGTTTTCGTTTCCTTTAGCTGCGATTTGCATTTCACAGGGGATGTCCGC
The DNA here is from genome assembly GCF_964263255.1 of Lissotriton vulgaris. Taxonomy (NCBI): domain Eukaryota; kingdom Metazoa; phylum Chordata; class Amphibia; order Caudata; family Salamandridae; genus Lissotriton; species Lissotriton vulgaris. The sequence continues at coordinate 210,079,491 of NC_141699.1, read as the reverse complement.
CAACAGATAAGAATCTTTACGGCTGTGCTTAAAGCACTCCAGTGTCCTGGTGTGGGATCCTCACCAGACGGCGCCCCCATTCCGTCTGAAAAAAAACAAAAGCTGGTCCACAGAATAGTGCGAACAACGTGCAGTAGAGTGAGGTGGGGGGTGGAAAAAGAACGTGCAGCAGAGTGACAGAGAGGCTGTAGCCGGCGTGTTTGCGCCCAGTAAAAATAAAGTATGTAAATTAACAAAAGCATCAAACTTGTCTCATATCTTTACACGTAATAACGTATACAGCAAAATCCAAGTGATGCGACACACTTTGTACTTATAATCTGAAAAGTATAAGGAAGAACTTTTGTGGCCTTTCTCTGAGGCTCTCGCACACATGAGCCACACAAACAAAGTGAAGGATACCCTGGGTTTGTCAACAACGTTTTTTTCCCGGTGAAGCAAGGGGATTAGAAGAGGGCATCTGAAAATGGTGCACCCAAGTCCAGTGATGTGTATGTCCGTTGAATGCATGCACAGATCACTGATGGTGTCTGTGTCTGCCGAAAGCATGCAATGACGTCCGGTGGTGTCTATGCCTGGTGAATGGGTGCACTGATGTCTGTTGGTGTGTGTGTGTGTGCATGGTGTGAATGTGCACTGACTGGGGGTGGTGTGTATGTCATATCGTGCCACACTTTTACTGATGTTGTGACTTGTGATGCAAGGACGGATACAGCCAAATCCAAATCGTGCGCCACACTTTGTACTTATGTTGTAACTTGTATCACATGAAAAGTTTGTCCGCCATTCTGAATTACTACAGCTAAATGTTGTCGTGCTAGAGAAGGGGAGTGCATGTGTGAGGCAGGGAGCATGTGTGAGGGAGGGAGCATGTGTGAGGGAGGGAGCATGTGTGAGGGAGGGAGCATGTGTGAGGAAGGGAGCAAGTGTGAGGGAGGAAGCATGTGTGAGTTAGCGAGCATGTGTGAGAGAAGGATCGTGTGAGGGAGGAGGCAGAGTATGTGTGAGGGAGGGAGCGTGTGAGGGAGGTAGCATGTGATGGAGGGAGCATGTGTGAGGGAGGGAGCATGTGTGAGGGAGGGAGCATGTATGAGGGAGGAAGCATGTGTGAGTGAGGGAGCATGTGTGAGGGAGGAAGCATGTGTGAGTGAGGGAGCATGTGTGAGAGAGGGAGCGTGTGAGGGAGGAGGCAGAGTATGTGTGAGGGAGGGAGCATGTGAGGGAGGGAGCGTATGAGTTGGGGAGCGTGTGAGTGAGGGTGCAGAGTATGTGTGAGGGAGGGTGCAGAGTATGTGTGAGGGAGGAAGCATATGAGGGAGAGTGTGAGTGAGGCAGCATGTGAGGGAGGGAGCGTGTGAGGGAGGAGGCAGAGTATGTGTGAGGGAGGGAGCGTGTGAGAGAGGAGGCAGAGTATATGTGAGGGAGGGATCGTGTGAGGGAGGGAGCATGTGAGGGTGGAAGCGTGTGAGGGAGGAAGCAGAGTATGTGTGAGGGAGGGAGCGTGTAAGGGAGGGAGCATGTGAGGGAGGAGGCAGAGTATGTGTGAGGGAGGGAGCGTGTGAGTGGAGGGAGCATGTGAGGGTGGAGGCAGAGTATGTGTGAGGGAGGGAGCGTGTGAGAGAGGGAGCGTATGATTGAGGGATTGTGTGAGTGAGGGTGCAGCATATGTGTGAGGGAGGGTGCAGAGTATGTGTGAGGGAGGGAGCGTGTGAGGGAGAGTTTGAGGGAGGGAGCATGTGAGGGAGGGAGCATGTGAGGGAGGAGGCAGAGTATGTGTGAGGGAGAGAGTATGTGAGGCAGGAAGCAGAGTAAGTGTGAGGGAGGGAGCGTGTAAGGGAGGGAGCATGTGAGGGAGGAGGCAGAGTATGTGTGAGGGAGGGATGGAGCATGTGAGTGAGCATGTGATGGAGGGAGCATGTGAGGGTGGGAGTGTGTGAGGGAGGAGGCAGAGTATGTGTGAGGGAGGGAGCGTTTGAGGGAGAAGGCATAGTATGTGTGAGGGAGGGAGCGTGTGAGGGAGCGTGTGAGTGAAGGGAGCGTGTGAGGGAGGGAGCAGAGTATGTGTGAGGGAGGGAGCGTGTGAGGGAGGGAGCGTATGATTGAGGGAGCGTGTGAGTGAGGGTGCAGAGTATGTGTGAGGGAGGGTGCAGAGTATGTGTGAGGGAGGGAGCATGTGACGGGGAGAGTGTGAGGGAGGGAGCATGTGAGGGAGGGAGCTGTGAGGGAGGAGACAGAGTATGTGTGAGGGAGGGAGTGTGTGAGGGAGGAGGCAGAGTATGTGTGAGGGAGGGATCGTGTGAGGGAAGGAGCATGTGAGTGAGTGTGAAGAGTATGTGTGAGGAAGGGTGCAGAGTATGTGTGAGGGAGGGAGCGTGTGAGGGAGAGTGTGAGGGAGGGAGCATGTAAGGGAGGGAGCATGTGAGGGAGGAGGCAGAGTTTGTGTGAGGGAGGAGCGTGTGAGGGAGGAGGCAGAGAATGTGTGAGGGAGGGATCGTGTGCGGGAGGGAGCATGTGAGTGGGGGTGCAGAGTATGTGTGAGGGAGGGTGCAGAGTATGTGTGAGGGAGCGTGTGAGGGAGGGAGCATGTGAGGGTGGTAGCGTGTGAGGGAGGAGGCAGAGTATGTGTGAACGGAAGGAGCGTGTGAGGGAGGAAGCAGAGTATGTGTAAGGGAGGGAGCGTGTAAGGGAGGGAGCATGTGAGGGAGGAGGCAGAGTATGTGAGAGGGAGGGAACCTGTGAGGAAGGGAGCGTGTGAGTGAAGGGAGCGTGTGAGGGAGGGAGCGTGTGAGTGAAGGTAGCGTGTGAGGAAGGGAGCGTGTGAGAAGGGAGCATATGAGAGAGGAGGCAGAGTATGTGTGAGAGAGGGAGCGTGTCACGGTGTGAGTGTTGTATTAAATGTCGACTTGTATCACCGAAAAGAATTGGACGCAAGTAATGAAGTCTGTGGCCTGAGTCTTGTGGTTGTCGAACAAAGACCGTGCCTGAGAGGGAGGGAGTGAGGTGGAGTGGACGAACGTGCAGCTGAGTGATCGGTAGGCTGTGGTGTGCATGTTGGCATGTTTCTCCCTAAAATTTATTGATGATTCTGTGGCCAAATGAATATTTTAAGTGTTAAATAAACATTTAAAAAATGAGACCAAGGAGTATGTGGCCTGCGTATTGTATTTGGAGAGCGAAGACCGTTCATTAGAGGGAGTGGGGGGGTGTTGGAATGGACGAATAAGTGAGATAGGTTGGGTGGTGTTGGAATGGACGAATAAGTGAGATAGGTTGTTGTCTGAGTGTAAGCTTTTATTTAAAAAAAAACTCCCAAAAGCATGTAACTTGTATCATATATCGAGATGCAATACCGAAAAGAACAAAGTACCAGCCGGGCGCCACACTTGCTACTTATGATGTGACTGTGGATGGGCCGTTGTTTTCGTTTCCTTTAGCTGCGATTTGCATTTCACAGGGGATGTCCGCCAACAGATAAGAATCTTTACGGCTGTGCTTAAAGCACTCCAGTGTCCTGGTGTGGGATCCTCACCAGACGGCGCCCCCATTCCGTCTGAAAAAAAACAAAAGCTGGTCCACAGAATAGTGCGAACAACGTGCAGTAGAGTGAGGTGGGGGGTGGAAAAAGAACGTGCAGCAGAGTGACAGAGAGGCTGTAGCCGGCGTGTTTGCGCCCAGTAAAAATAAAGTATGTAAATTAACAAAAGCATCAAACTTGTCTCATATCTTTACACGTAATAACATACACAGCAAAATCCAAGTGATGCGACACACTTTGTACTTATAATCTGAAAAGTATAAGGAAGAACTTTTGTGGCCTTTCTCTGAGGCTCTCGCACACATGAGCCACACAAACAAAGTGAAGGATACCCTGGGTTTGTCAACAACGTTTTTTCCCGGTGAAGCAAGGGGATTAGAAGAGGGCATCTGAAAATGGTGCACCCAAGTCCAGTGATGTGTATGTCCGTTGAATGCATGCACAGATCACTGATGGTGTCTGTGTCTGCCGAAAGCATGCAATGACGTCCGGTGGTGTCTATGCCTGGTGAATGGGTGCACTGATGTCTGTTGGTGTGTGTGTGTGTGCATGGTGTGAATGTGCACTGACTGGGGGTGGTGTGTATGTCATATCGTGCCACACTTTTACTGATGTTGTGACTTGTGATGCAAGGACGGATACAGCCAAATCCAAATTGTGCGCCACACTTTGTACTTATGTTGTAACTTGTATCACATGAAAAGTTTGTCCGCCATTCTGAATTACTACAGCTAAATGTTGTCGTGCTAGAGAAGGGGAGTGCATGTGTGAGGCAGGGAGCATGTGTGAGGGAGGGAGCATGTGTGAGGGAGGGAGCATGTGTGAGGGAGGGAGCATGTGTGAGGAAGGGAGCAAGTGTGAGGGAGGAAGCATGTGTGAGTTAGGGAGCATGTGTGAGAGAAGGATCGTGTGAGGGAGGAGGCAGAATATGTGTGAGGGAGGGAGCGTGTGAGGGAGGTAGCATGTGATGGAGGGAGCATGTGTGAGGGAGGGAGCATGTGTGAGGGAGGGAGCATGTATGAGGGAGGAAGCATGTGTGAGTGAGGGAGCATGTGTGAGGGAGGAAGCATGTGTGAGTGAGGGAGCATGTGTGAGAGAGGGAGCGTGTGAGGGAGGAGGCAGAGTATGTGTGAGGGAGGGAGCGTGTGAGGGAGGGAGCGTATGAGTTGGGGAGCGTGTGAGTGAGGGTGCAGAGTATGTGTGAGGGAGGGTGCAGAGTATGTGTGAGGGAGGAAGCATATGAGGGAGAGTGTGAGTGAGGGAGCATGTGAGGGAGAGAGCGTGTGAGGGAGGAGGCAGAGTATGTGTGAGGGAGGGAGCGTGTGAGAGAGGAGGCAGAGTATATGTGAGGGAGGGATCGTGTGAGGGAGGGAGCATGTGAGGGTGGGAGCATGTGAGGGAGGAAGCAGAGTATGTGTGAGGGAGGGAGCATGTAAGGGAGGGAGCATGTGAGGGAGGAGGCAGAGTATGTGTGAGGGAGGGAGCCTGTGAGTGGAGGGAGCATGTGAGGGTGGAGGCAGAGTATGTGTGAGGGAGGGAGCGTGTGAGAGAGGGAGCGTACGATTGAGGGAGTGTGTGAGTGAGGGTGCAGCGTATGTGTGAGGGAGGGTGCAGAGTATGTGTGAGGGAGGGAGCGTGTGAGGGAGAGTGTGAGGGAGGGAGCGTGTGAGGGAGGGAGCATGTGAGGGAGGAGGCAGAGTATGTGTGAGGGAGAGAATGTGTGAGGCAGGAAGCAGAGTATGTGTGAGGGAGGGAGCGTGTAAGGGAGGGAGCATGTGAGGGAGGAGGCAGAGTATGTGTGAGGGAGGGATGGAGCATGTGAGGGAGGGTGTGATGGAGGGAGCATGTGAGGGTGGGAGCGTGTGAGGGAGGAGGCAGAGTATGTGTGAGGGAGGGAGCGTTTGAGGGAGAAGGCATAGTATGTGTGTGGGAGGGAGCGTGTGAGGGAGCGTGTGAGTGAAGGGAGCGTTTGAGAGAGGGAGCAGAGTATGTGTGAGGGAGGGAGCATGTGAGGGAGGAGGCAGAGTATGTGTGAGGGAGGGATGGAGCATGTGAGGGAGGGTGTGATGGAGGGAGCATGTGAGGGTGGGAGCGTGTGAGGGAGGAGGCAGAGTATGTGTGAGGGAGGGAGCGTTTGAGGGAGAAGGCATAGTATGTGTGAGGGAGGGAGCGTGTGGGGGAGCGTGTGAGTGAAGGGAGCATGTGAGTGAGGGTGCAGAGTATGTGTGAGGGAGGGTGCAGAGTATGTGTGAGGGAGGGAGCATGTGAGGCAGAGTGTTAGGGAGGTAGCATGTGAGGGAGGGAGCGTGTGAGGGAGGAGACAGAGTATGTGTGAGGGAGGGAGTGTGTGAGGGAGGAGGCAGAGTATGTGTGAGGGAGGGATCGTGTGAGGGAGGGAGCATGTGAGTGAGTGTGAAGAGTATGTGTGAGGGAGGGTGCAGAGTATGTGTGAGGGAGGGAGCGTGTGAGGGAGAGTGTGAGGGAGGGAGCATGTGAGGGAGGGAGCATGTGAGGGAGGAGGCAGAGTATGTGTGAGGGGGGAGCATGTGAGGGAGGAGGCAGAGAATGTGTGAGGGATCGTGTGCGGGAGGGAGCATGTGAGTGAGGGTGCGGAGTATGTGTGAGGGAGGGTGCAGAGTATGTGTGAGGGAGCGTGTGAGGGAGGGAGCATGTGAGGGTGGTAGCGTGTGAGGGAGGAGGCAGAGTATGTGTGAACAGAAGGAGCGTGTGAGGGAGGAAGCAGAGTATGTGTAAGGGAGGGAGCGTGTAAGGGAGGGAGCATGTGAGGGAGGAGGCAGAGTATGTGAGAGGGAGGGAACCTGTGAGGGAGGGAGCGTGTGAGTGAAGGGAGCGTGTGAGGGAGGGAGCGTGTGAGTGAAGGTAGCGTGTGAGGAAGGGAGCATGTGAGAAGGGAGCATGTGAGAGAGGAGGCAGAGTATGTGTGAGAGAGGGAGCGTGTCAGGGTGTGAGTGTTGTATTAAATGTCGACTTGTACCACCGAAAAGAATTGGACGCAAGTAATGAAGTCTGTGGCCTGAGTCTTGTGGTTGTCGAACAAAGACCGTGCCTGAGAGGGAGGGGGTGAGGTGGAGTGGACGAACGTGCAGCTGAGTGATCGGTAGGCTGTGGTGTGCATGTTGGCATGTTTCTCCCTAAAATTTATTGATGATTCTGTGGCCAAATGAATATTTTAAGTGTTAAATAAACATTTAAAAAATGAGACCAAGGAGTATGTGGCCTGCGTATTGTATTTGGAGAGCGAAGACCGTTCATTAGAGGGAGTGGGGGGGGGGGTGTTGGAATGGACGAATAAGTGAGATAGGTTGGGTGGTGTTGGAATGGACGAATAAGTGAGATAGGTTGTTGTCTGCGTGTTAGCTTTTATTTAAAAAAAACTCCCAAAAGCATGTAACTTGTATCATATATCGAGATGCAATACCGAAAAGAACAAAATACCAGCCTGGCGCCACACTTGCTACTTATGATGTGACTGTGGATGGGCCGTTGTTTTCGTTTCCTTTAGCTGCGATTTGCATTTCACAGGGGACGTCCGCCAACAGATAAGAATCTTTACGGCTGTGCTTAAAGCACTCCAGTGTCCTGGTGTGGGATCCTCACCAGACGGCGCCCCCATTCCGTCTGAAAAAAAACAAAAGCTGGTCCACAGAATAGTGCGAACAACGTGCAGTAGAGTGAGGTGGGGGGTGGAAAAAGAACGTGCAGCAGAGTGACAGAGAGGCTGTAGCCGGCGTGTTTGCGCCCAGTAAAAATAAAGTATGTAAATTAACAAAAGCATCAAACTTGTCTCATATCTTTACATGTAATAACGTATACAGCAAAATCCAAGTGATGCGACACACTTTGTACTTAAATCTGAAAAGTATAAGGAAGAACTTTTGTGGCCTTTCTCTGAGGCTCTCGCACACATGAGCCACGCAAACAAAGTGAAAGATAGCCTGGGTTTGTCAACAACGTTTTTTCCCGGTAAAGCAAGGGGCGTAGAAGAGGGCATCTGAAAATGGTGCACCCAAGTCCAGTGATGTGTATGTCCGTTGAATGCATGCACAGATCACTGATGGTGTCTGTGTCTGCCGAAAGCATGCAATGACGTCCGGTGGTGTCTATGCCTGGTCAATGGGTGCACTGATATCGGTTGGTGTGTGTGTGTGTGCATGGTGTGAATGTGCACTGACTGGCGGTGGTGTGTATGCCTGCTCATATCGTGCCACACTTTTACTGATGTTGTGACTTGTGATGCAAGGACGGATACAGCCAAATTCAATTTGTGCGCCACACTTTGTACTTATGTTGTAACTTGTATCACATTAAAAGGTTGTCCGCCATTCTGATTTACTACAGCTAAATGTTGTTGTGCTAGAGAAGGGGGGTGGGGGGGCAAATAAATGTAAAATAAGTGCGTGTGCGTGTGCGTGTTAAAGGCAGGAAGTCATATGCTTGGAAAAAATGCACGTCTGAATGTTGTCGTGCTACAGAGGAAGGTGTGGGTTCAGCAAAAGGCGTGCACTGGACCTTAGAGAGGCTAGAAGGAAGAAGCAGATGGTTTGCGTGAATGTAAAAGAGTCTGGGGGCTGTTGGTTGTGCAGTAAAATTTTTAATTACTACAGCTAAATGTTGTCCTGCTAGCGAAGGTGGGGGGGGAGGGCAGATGAATGTGAAAGAAGTGCGTGTGCGTGTTGCCGCGAGTTGAAAGGCAGGAAGTCGTATGCTTGGAAATAGTGCACGTCTGAATGTTGTCGTGCTACAGAGGAAGGGGTGGGTTCAGCAAAAGTCGCGCGCTAGACCTTCGAGAGGGTAGAAGGAAGAATCAGATGGTGTGCGTGAATGGTCATAAGCACCAGGCAGTTGGTGAGTGTCCCTGCCGAGACGTGTTTGCGTGTTTGAGAGTGAGAAGCTATGGTGTGCGTGTTGACGTGAGTGAATGGAGAGAGACTGGGAGTGTGGTGGGGTGGGAGAGAGAGTCTGTGGGCTGTTTGAGTTTGGTGTGAGAACGTGCAGATAACTGAATGAGAAGCTATGGTGTGCGTGTTGACGTGCGTGAATGGTGAGAGACTGGGAGTGTGATGGGGTGGGAGAGAGAGTCTGTGGGCTGTTTGAGTTTGTTGTGCGTGTTTCCGCGAGTGAAAGGCAGGAATAGCTCGACCCGAATATATCAGAGCACTTTTCATAAGCACCAGGCAGTTCCTTCCGAGACGTGTTTGGGTGTTTGACAATGAGAAGCTATGGAGTGCGTGTTGACGTGCATGAATGGAGAGAGACTGGGAGTGTGGTGGGGTGGGAGAGAGAGTTCATGGGCTGTTTGAGTTTGGTGGGAGAACATGCAGATGAATGAGTGAGAAGCTATGGTGTGCGTGTTGACGTGCGTGAATGGAGAGAGACTGGGAGTGTGGTGGGGTGGGAGAGAGAGTCTGTGGCTGTTTGAGTTTGGTGGGAGAACATGCAGATGAATGAGTGAGAAGCTATGGTGTGCGTGTTGACGTGCGTGAATGGAGAGAGACTGGGAGTGTGGTCGGGTGGGAGAGAGAGTCTGTGGGCTGTTTTAGTTTGGTGTGCGTGTTACTGCGAGTGAAAGGAATAGCTCGACCCGAATATATCAGAGCACTTTTCATAAGCACCAGGCAGTTCCTGCCGAGATGTGTTTGCGTGTTTGACAGAGGAGGAAAGGTGGGAGGGAACACGGCCTGGGGGAAGCTGGCTGGGGAGGGGGAGGGCTGTGAGTCATGGCAATCAAGCAAGCCTTTGAAGAGCAAGGCAGGGAGATAGAAGGGCGGTCACGAGCATGTGCACTTCGACAAAGCTGGCTGGAGAGGGGGAGGGCTGTGAGTCATGGCAATCAAGCAAGCCTTTGAAGAGCACGGCAGGGGGATAGAAGTGCGGTCACGAGCACGTGCACTTCTACAAATCCGGATCATAAAAGTCAGATTTGTGGATCGGCGGCAATAGGTCTCTCTGCGAGACCTAAAAAGTGACGTAGTTCGATATCGTAAATACCGTTTGAGTCTGTGGATTCTGAACACTGCTGTGCGAGATAAACGCACAACTATGAACATACAAAGCACAATAACCAAAAAACACAACACTTAGAATGCTAGTGTACACATCATTGCTGCCGCTCCTCTTAGCCTAGAGCCAGGCCAGCCACCACCACGACAGGCCTGACCTCAGCTCACAATAAATCCACTGCGCTGCGGAACCGGGCCGGGACTAACCTTTTGCTTTTAATCCCGGTCCCAGCCCGGTCACGACGCCCACCCATACAGACAGTGCCATGTTCACACACGCATTGCATGTAAATGACAGTGGACAGTCTCTAGAGACTAAACCTGCGGGCGGCAGACAGGGGGGCTTTTAATTAAATTATGGGGTGCCTCTCTTTTTCTGACGTCTCTGGCCTCCGGGATGCCTGCCAGTGCCTCCTCAACCAAGTCAGACGCACTTTTTTTTCATGAGCCCCGCAATGCGCATGATTATTACCAACACCAGCCCCACCCTAAGGGTGAATGCGCAGACGCGGCGGCGGATACATCTGGGCGCTGCATGCGCATGGTGCAGGTGGATTTAATTTAATAATCAGAGCCTTATTCAGGCCTGGCCTCATTAAATTAAATCGGGTCCCGGACACGGACGGTGCGTGCAGCACCAGCATTATTATGTAGATAGTTGTAGTGGTTTGTGCCCCAGCAATACAACTGGCCCCCTGTCAAAAAAACTTCCCCCACCCCATCAAACCTACTGCGGGATTGCCGGGTGCCCCGTCTTACCAGTCCAGCATTGGTAGGAAGGACGACAAACTAAGGGTTTGGGGACGAGGTTCAATATGGGTTAAAATTCATGGGGGATCAATATGGGGAAAATTCATCGGGGATCAATATGGGGAATAAAGTCATAGGGGATCAATATGGGAGAGAATACTGGGGGGATCAATATGGGGAAAAATTATGGAGGATCAAGTAAGGGTTTTGGGGGTGTTCATTTGAGTTGTGTTAATCTTGCTTGCATTATTGTTAATGAATTGATTGTTGCTAATAAAGTGACCTTTTACCCCCATTCGGTCTGTGATGTGATTCATTGCCCGGTGGGGGGCCTGGGGGTGGCATTCAAATAATGTCCACCCCGGGCTGCTTTAGGCCGATGGAATGGCCCAGAGCGAGTGCACGTAGGCAAGGTGGCTGCCATGGAATGCGGCGTTTTCAAACGCCGTGTTCTAATCAATAGTCAGTTGGGTGTCCCCTGAGGCAGGTGGGCAGCAGCATTTTGCTTTTTGTGCCCCTCCCACCCTCCCTTCAGTTCAGATATTTATGTTTCCTAGGAGCTAGGGTTGTGTTTTTGCAGGCTTCAGTGAGGCTTAGTTTTTCCCCGTAGGCAGATTTGGACTTGATTGAGGCAGGCAGGAAGGATTGGGGCAGGCAGAATAGCTTAGGACAGAGGGAAACAGATGACAGAGGAATGAGGCAGGAGGTAGGAACATGTTCAAGCTTCAGGGGTTGGGGACGAGGTTTAATATGGGGGAAAATGCATGGGGATCAATATGGGGAAAATTCATGGGGGTCAATATGGAGAAAAATTCATCGGGGATCAAGTAGGGGTGGCAGGGGGGGGTTACATTTGAGTTGTGTTATTCTTGCTTGCATCATTGTAATTGAATCGATTGCTGCTAATAAAGCTACCCTTTACCCCCATTCGGTCTGTGATGTAATTTATTGCTCAATGAAATGTGAACATGCAAAAATAAACGTGAACTTTTTCTGCACTGCTGCAAGCATTTTATTAACATGACAAAATGTGTCCCCTCTTTGCTAAGTAAAATAACTAAGCTTAACTAATATTTTATATATGAAAATGCAGTTCAATACAGTTCACAAGTTGTCCTCCTTCTAGTAGCTATGCACCAGCCTCAAGGAGCTGCATGCTGCAAGCATTTTATTAACATGATAAAATGTGTCCTCACTATGCTAAATAAAGTAACCTAAGCTAAACTAATCAATCAAGCAAAAATACTTTATTGAGACAATCAAGGTCATTAAAGTGCCAGGTGCCACAAAAATATTAAAAGACTTTAACTGCTCGTCTGAGGGAGATAGGGGTGGAGGGTCCTGCACTGAGCTTGCTGTCCTCTTTCCTTGATCAGAGAGGACAGAGGGTCAAGTTAGGAGAGTTCCTCTCCCCTGTTAAGCATGTGCAATGTGGGGTTCCACAGGGGTCGGCCTTGAGTCCGACCCTCTTTAACATTTATGTGGCCCCACTTGCTAGACTAGTAAAAGCTCAGGGGATGGAGGTGGTGTCATACGCCGATGACACCCAGATCATGGTGTCCCTCTCCCACTCGGTGAGTACCTCAGCGCTCAGCTTCAGGAATTGCATGCAAGCTGTCTCCGACTGGATGATTTTAAATGCCCTGAAGCTGAACGGAGAGAAAACAGAGGTCTTGATCTTCGGAAAAGATCAAAACAGCTGGTCCAATGAATGGTGGCCTCCCTCTCTCGGAGCCTGTCCCGTACCGTCAAATTCCGCTCGGAATCTTGTCGATATTTTTGACACCTCTCTAGACATGTCACTACAGGTCAATAGAACTGTTTCTACCTGTTGGGGAGTGATCAAAGTACTTAGAAAAATCGCCCACTATCTTTCCCCTCAAGCTCGCAAACAGACCGTGGTGGCCTTAGTTACATCACGGCTGGACTATTGTAACGCCCTTTATGCAGGCATCAATAAAGGCCTCATCCAACGCCTCCAGTCCATCCAGAACGCGGCTTCCAGATTTGTTCTGGACCTCCCTAACACCGCTTCTGTCTCTCTTGCAAGGAAGAGTCTTCACTGGCTCCCGATTCAGTCTAGAGTCTCTTTTAAAATCCTATGCCTAGTTTTCAGTGCCCTATCCGGCGGCAGCTCTGAGGCCATAAGTTCCCTTCTGAGTCCCTACACCCCTAGCAGAAACCTTCGCTCGGCCAATAAGAACCTTCTCACCGTCCTTCGGACAAACAAGGTCAGATGGGGCGGAAGAGCTTTTTCATTTGTGGCCCCTAATTTATGGAATGCCCTCCCCTCTGAGATCAAATCCCAACCCACCATGGTTCTCTTTAAGAAGGCTTTAAAGACCTGGTGTTTCATCAAGGCCTACCATTAATCATGCCCTCTGACCGTATCATTTTATTTGGTTAGGCGCCTTGATGCCCTCTGGGGCTAAGTTGCGCGATATAAATCTTGTTTCATTCATTCATTCAAGAAGGATCAATGCATAATTTTAACTATGTTAATTTCAAAATTAATCAACGAGAAACCAGCAGGTTGATCGTACAGGTTTAATCGATTCACATGGCAGAATGATTTAGAGCGCATTTTGATAAGAGGTTTGTGGTGGAAAAAGTGAAGAATACCTTATAAATCAGATAGTTCTCTCTCTTGGTGATAAAATTGCGGCTCAGCTTGGGATAAACATGTCATAATAGTCATTGCACTTATCGAATTGCAGCCATATGATTTAAGTGCATCATTAATAAACAGAGAAAAAAATCTCTAAAAATGTAACCATATGAGTGAGACAATTATTTCTATTTTCTTTGCATGTTTTTCTGTTAGTCATGCGTTATTAAAAACATGTGGTCTAAGTAAAATTAATCATCTTTCACAGACTTCCTAGCTGCAACATTTGTAACTGTAACTTTAAAAATTCGCCCTGAGACGCTGCTACTTTTAAAACACTGGATTTTTCCTCAATAATTTATCTGCAATGTCAAAGAATTTTATGTTTGCTAATCTCCTGCGGCTGAACAGTGTTCAACAGAAAACTAACGGCTGTTGGTAGTGTCCATGTCCCCTCATTAGCGAAATTAAATTGCCAGCGCTAAATTACATATTTATTACTGCTTTACTTGATGCATGCATGGATGCCTGTAAGGATGGATGCATGGATGGGTGGATGGATGGATGGATGCATGCATGGCGGATAGATGGGTGCACGGGTGTATGCATGGGTGGGTGGATGCATGCATAGGTGGGTGTATGGATGGGTTCATGGATGGATGGGTGTGCATGGGCTGGTGATGGGTGGGTGTGAATGGATGGATGCATGGATGGGTGTATGGATGGGTGGATGGGTGGATGGATGGATGCATGGATGGGTGGATGGATGGATGGATGCATGGATGGGTGGATGGATGGATGGGTGGATGGATGCATGGATGGATGCATGGATGGATGGATGGATGCATGGATGGGTGGGTGGATGGATGGATGGATGGATGGGTGGATGGATGGATGGATGGATGGATGGATGGATGGATGAATGGATGGATGGATGGATGGGTGGATGGTGCAAGGATGGATGGATGGATGGACGGATGGATGCATGGGTGGATGGGTGGATGGATGGATGGATGGATGGATGGGTGGATGGATGGGTGGATGGGTGGATGGATGTATGGGTGGATGGGTGGATGGATGGATGGATGGATGGATGGATGGATGGATGGGTGGATGGATGGATGGGTGGATGGGTGGATGGATGCATGGATGGATGCAGGACGGTTGTATGACGATCCGTCGAAGTTAAATTCCTCGCGGCAATTCACATCGCGGCTTTACATCGCATCAGCCGTCTCACCAGGCATTATGGCATCGCAAGTAGTTGCGCCGCAAATGCGGCAATGTCATTGGAGCGCGAGTCACATCGCCGATTTAACATCGCGCGTCGTAACAACGCGACGTTTGAGGCCACACAGTAAAAAAAATTGAGGCCAATGGGTTTGTGGGGGGTGGGGGTATATATTGTATTTCCCACCGCGTCAGCAGCCATTTGTGGCTGTGTCGTGACCCCGTGGACAGACTTTGGAATCAGTAAGTGTGTGTAATTTGCCCTCTGTTACTCTCGTGTTTTGGTCCTTCTGCCCTCTGTCTGGCTCGTGTTTTGTGCCCTCCTGCCCTCATTTTCAATTGTTTCCCCCTCGTTTTTGTGGCCTTCTGCCCTCTGCCTGCCCTGAGTTTGCATCGTTTCCCCCTCGTTTTCGTGGCCTTCTGCCCTCTGTCTGCCTCGTGTTTTGTGCCTTCCTGCCTCAGTTTGAATTGTTTCCTTCTCGTTTTCGTGGCCTTCTGCCCTCTGTCTGCCTCGTGTTTTGTGCCCTCCTGTCCTCATTTTGAATTGTTTCCCCCTCGTTTTCGTGACCTTCTGCCCTCTGTCTGCCTCGTGTCAACCCCCGCTATGACATCATTCCTCTAAAAAAATGCCTATATTTGTTTTATTATATGCTATTTTACTCCATTAGTGCATTACTGCCTCTTTTTCATCCAACACCATGGGTTGGGGTCTCGGTTTCAGCCACAGTTTGAGTTATGGATCCACTGATTAAGTTGCTCCGTTGGCGCAATGCCATGCACAATTGCCAACCTTCAGAGGTACCTGCAGTGGCACAGCCTCACATGAGGCCTTATCAGAGTGTGCAGGCGTGGGTGCACTGTTCAGTCTCTCGTATCGTAGGTGCTCTCCTGCCTAAGGACCACCACTTGGTGGTTGTAGTGCCAGGGTGAAGCGGCTCCTGGGTCACCATGGCGGTGGGGGTGGCTCAGGTCATCGCACAGCAGCAAGCATGAATCATAAAATCCCCAAGCAGATTGGATAAAGGCTGCTAGAACTCTAAAGTGCAGGTCACGCCCACCTGTAGTGAAGGAATACCTCGATAGTATCTCAGTAGTAGTCTCACTTGGGTATGCCCGCTGTGATAAGACTGGTGACAGGAACACTTGAAATTAACTTAAGAGGCAGGCCGAAACACTCAAATCCTGTGTAGAGCTGCACTACCTGATAGTACTTATAGGCTTGCATTTCTGCTAAGATCTTAGCGTTTAATTGCCAAACTTTCCTTGTGAGGACAAATGATTCTATGCTTTACATGGGACAAGGGTTTGAGGTGGCACCTCTGCAGACGCATTTGAAAGTAAAGTTGATTAAAGATGTAGTAATCAACGACCTTATTTTAATAAAAGGACAAACTATATTTCCGTGTTTTATTGTGAATAATGCATATTGAGTACTATGATCTGAATTCTAAAAAAAATACACAGATAGTTATGATGGACTGTAAAACACTGACTATAGAAACTGATATCTCCTTTTGGGTCTCGCTTGACATCACAGCCGTCTGCAAGAACGCTTGTTTCCAACATTCAAAGAGCGAACTTTGTGTCAGTCCTCCAGCCTTGAATGTTTTTGTGTGATTCCCCCCAGCAGTTATTGAGACACTGTCAATCTTGTATCAGCCTCGAGTATTCTCTCGCACTATCATGCTGCTTGTCTTTGGGAGTATTCTGCCTCCTAGACAGTAGCTCCATTGCATTACATGAAGACCTAATGTGCATTTGTAAAGGACACTCAATCATCACACATTCGCATACATGCATTGAACACAGACAGCAATTCATTTTTATAAAATCTTTATTACAGTGTAGTAGGTTTTTGCTATAGCTTTTATCAGGTTTCCAGTACAAGC